>NW_023604861.1:10687259-13087259 GCF_014898055.3 Talpa occidentalis
CCTGTCAGAACTTGTGAGAAGCCCCACCTGGCCGCCTAGAAACTTTGCACCACCTCCTTAAAGAATTAGAATACACTTAAAAAGTTTGGCTCTTAATCTCAAGTTTCCCCCTTGGCTCCCTCCCACCCTTTCCTCCTGGCTGTAAATCTTACTGAACACTCTGTGACAGGGAACCACTGGCTGCCTTGCCGGCAGAGGCAGGACTCGAACCCACGGCAATTTGGGCCATCTTCGAGTTCCCTGCTCTGCCTTGGAGGCTGGTGCCTGTAGGGATCTTCATGGCCCACGATATCAAAAGAGTTATTTTCCATGGTTGCCCATTAGGCCTGCTGGGTCGTTGGGCCACTCAACCGTCGAACTTTCCATTTCTGCACTGCCTTTACCTTCAAAGTATAGTGCAAATCATGGGGGCTGCAGGCAGATCCCAATGAAGGCGCAGAGACTCTTCTGGTTCTACGAGCCGCAGGTCGGTCCCCAATTCCCCGACGGTGGCAGGAATGGGTTTTGAAAATCTGTGACAGCTACTTCTGAACTGTTATGGCAAAGGCAGAGGGGCGCTCCAAACTCTCAAAGCTATGTTCTTCACTGCTTTTACAAGAGGCAAGTGAGCCTTACCAAGGAAGGGGGCTGGAGGGAAGCCTTGCATATTTTAATAAACGTGTAACTTGAATTTCTGGGGTTTCAGCGTCCCTTGAAACCTGCAAATTCCTAGAAATTGACAAATCTGAAAAACTTGCAAAGAGCTTTATCTGGATAAACCTGTTGGGAGTCACTTTGAAGAGAGAAAACTCACAGCGATTTTGGGGCGGTGGGTATTTGTGGAGGCAACGACCTGTTGGATTGGGTGTCCAGGTTCAAGGTGGCCACTGAGCCCTTGGCGAAGGCTGGGGCGCAGAGCAGGGAAATGGTACCCGACTGGCGAGAGCTCTTTGCCTTCGCTCCCCACCCCCAGCTCCTCACCCCAGCCCGGCGTTGCTCGGCGTTGTCAGGTAGACTCCATCAGTTGCTGAGGCCGCCCCATCGTTCACACTTGACTGGAGGAAATAAAATCGGCTTTGGCTTTTTAATTCCTTTTGAAGATGCCTCCACCTGATTTCTACCTCCTTTGGGCTCCTCGCTTGGTCGGGGAGGAGTTATTGAGGGACTCAGACAAACTGCAGAAGTTCAGGTACTAATTGTAAACACCCCGTTGCTCTCCTTGAATGTATTTATTATCATATTAGCCGAGGACTTGGAGACACACGGCCTATTACTCATTTTGAACCTGCAGGCAAAGAATTCTCCGCCTGAGATCGACCAGTAAAACCAGATTTCTTAAGGGAAATTATGAGCACGTCTTCAGACTCTCCTGGGGGAATGATATTACTGTATTGTCAATTTCACTTGAGCACCCCCCCACTACCCCCCCCATTTTATTTCGGGATCACCCCAAGGTAATTAGCCACTTGCAGAAAGCCTGAAATCCCGAGCAGAGATGAGCAGCCTGGGGTAACAGACACCAAGTGAGGCTTTTCACATAGGTTGGCTCCTTGGGGCCACCTTTTCATCGGGTCAGGAGTGGGAAAAAGTCTGTTTGCAGAAGAGTGAATACCCTTGAAAGGACTCTTGGGAGCTCAGAAGTGCGTGGAGGGGATAGTGGGAGGGAGCGGGGGAGGCAAGCTTCTTAGTAGATCTCCAGGGGCAGATCTCCAGGAAGCCCAGACTTTCTGCCCTAGAGTCCCCTGCAGGTACTGCGGCTGAATTCAGAGGGGCCTTTAGCGGGCTTTTATTTTATGTCCCCAGGCTGTGTGCACGCACATGCACACGTGCACACTTCCATGCACACACACACGCACACACACACACAGGGTCTGGAGCGGACCCTAGTTGATCACCATAGGGCAAAAGGCAGGCGGGGAGCTGCCGCTGAGATTTGGGCAGACTGGAAGTCTATGCGGGCCGGGCTGGCAGCTGGCAGCCTTGCGCTGGGATGGCAAGTGCAGACAAACGGGAATCGTTTGCTCCGCTCTCCTACTTAGCTGAAGATTTGGTGAAGGTTTTGTCTTCAAGTGGATTGTTGGGGGGGTGGTCTCCATGGCCTCACTCTGCTTGCACGGACCAGTTTCTAAGGAGGAATGAGGCCATGCAGGTACAGCCTGCGACAGCAGATGGAGAACATCTCCAGGGAAGTGTAGGAAAAGTGGGGTGCAGGGGGAAAGCGAAGGAAAGGGGGGTGGTTGAAAGAAACCCAGAGGAGAAAAGGAACAGAGCGGCAATGCCCTGACTCTCCCTCTTGCTTTCAGGTTCAACACCTGGGCCAGGTGCTGCCTAGGGCAGATGAGGGACAGAGAGGTGAGCAGCAAGAGGAGGTGTAGGAAGCCAAACCTGCAGACTCCCACCACGCAACCCGGACTCCTCACCGCCCCTGTCAGTTCAACTCCAGCCCAGAGAAAAGGCAGGCAGGGCTATGGAGGGAGCACGGAGGGAGAGGGTGGTCATGGACTCCACAAGGAGCTGAGGGATCCCCAGGGGAGGGAGTGTGCAGAAATCCTGACTCTCCCCTCGCTATGCACCCCCACCACCTCCCCTCTGGGACCAGAGCCCTTAGACTGGAGTCTCCGAAACTGAGTCCAGCCTCTCCCCCCTCCCCATGAACTTAACCTCTGCACACCCACAGTGGAAGACAGATTTTTTTTTGCAGCTTGAAATGTATACAATTCACGAGGACCTATTTAAGGAAAATAAATCACAATTATAATGGACTTTAGAAGAGGGATCGGTGCAAATGCGGGGCAGTGAAGCTAAAACTCTTTTCCCTGCCTTGGAAATCTGCCCCTGCAGACCCTTAAGACAACCCAGGAGCGTGTTCCTAGCTCCAGTGCAGTGAGGAGAGGCTTGGGGGCACAAATCAGAGCCCCAGCTAGTCATCCCGCCTCCGCCCTCCTGGGGGCTCCTGGCGGGGCGCAGAAGTCGTCCAGTCCTTTGCCCCAGACCAAGGTTTGCGGGCGCTTCTGGAGCCCGGGTTCCTCATCTTTCTTTTCTGGGACGCGGCTTTCCCGTGCAAACCTGCACTGAGCAAGCGGCTGGAGAGCTTGGTTAATGCGGATTCGGCTGGGGAGTTTAAGGCCGCGAGCGTAAACATGGCCCGCGGCGGCAGCACCCCCTGCGCCTCCTGTTCGTCTTTACTGGGGCGCGGGGAGCGAGAACCGCCGCCACCGGCATCCCGACCCCGCCCCGAGTATTCCTGGACCCACCCAGAGGTGGCTGGAGCCGAGGCTGAGTCTCCCTGCGCCCCCCACGCCGGCTCCGCACGCCCCTGCGGGGTACCCGAGCGCACGACGCGTGGCGCAGAACTTGGGCAGCCAGTTCGGGGTCTCTGGACACCCTTTTCTTTCTCTCTAGAAAACTTGCTGGCCGTCGTTACCGATCCAAGTCGCTGTGCAAAACCAGGAGGTTCTGACTGCGTCGTCGGGGCGCAGGTGGAGGGCGCGACCCCCCTGCGGGAGAGAAGGTGTCTAGTGGCTAATCGGAGCTTGGGGACCTCGAGGAAGACACTGGTTTTCTGGTGTCTGCGGGCAGGCGGGTGGCCTTGGGGGATCGTTTCCCACCCAGGACCCTTTCAACGCCCTCTGCGAGGCAAGTTCGGAAAACTCGCCCTGGGGCCTGTCTGTGTCTCTGGCGCGCGGGCATCCTGCGTCCCAGGCAAGGGTGAGAAGCGGGAAAGCGTCGGCCCCGGCAGCCGCACCACCCGCCCCCGCCCAGGGCGCTCGGAGCTCGGCTCCTGTCAAGCCCGGGCTGAACGACCCGCCGGCCTCGCGTGCGGACCGCGGCCGCGCATCGCTGCTCGGCTGCGGGGCGCAGACCCCAGGGCGCCCGTCTAGCCCCAGGCCTCCTCGGGTTCAGACTTCAAAGCTACGAAAACCCCAGCCCCACGCCACACCCACGGCTGCCACCTGGAGTGAAAGCGGGCGGAGCCGCACCTGCAGGGCCGCTTGCACCGGGCCGTGCCCGCTGGGCGCACAGACGCGCTTCGCAGGACCCGGCGGGCGCAGGGGTCCCTTGGGTGGGCGGCAAGAGCTCGCGCGTAATCCTTGGAGATTTTAGTTTAGTTGAGCTTGTGTTTTGGTTGGCGCTTCCCTGAGGTCACCAGGATTCAGTTGTTGTTCCCTGAGGACTATGACTTGCCAGCGCCTCTGGACTTGGTCGTCTTTTCACAGCGGACCGCGGTCCAGGCCCGGGTCGGCTTCTCCAGCGATTTCCGATGCAAAGGCGGCTCCAGGCGGCGACTGGAAGCTATTTTTCTTGGGGCCGGGAGTTTTTGGAGCTTCGGGAAAGTCTGCAGGTTTGCAGAGCTGCAGGTGGAGAGCTCCCTGCTGGGGGGAGTGCTAGAGGGTCCGCAGTGGGCGAGAAGGCACTTGGGGTCCTGGAATCAAAGGGGGGGGTCAGAGCTGGACCGACAGCAGGACAGAGAACCCCAGGTCGTGCAAGGCTAGAGATGAGCCCTAATAACTGCTGTTCTCGGGCTCCGTTGGGCCAGGTGAGCCTCAGATCCCAAAGCCGGGCAGCACGGCTCACCTGGGGTATTTTGTGCAAATGGCGCCCCCTGGAAGCCATTTCCCCGGTTTCTCTCTCACCTTCCAGGCCAGCACCGACTTCCTGCTGACAGACCCGGTAGGGCTTTCCCCAGGTAAGTGATGCAGCTGGGATTCGAGTACCTGGCCGGCCCCAGAGCACACCCCTCCATTCACCTCGCTGCCCCTGCCACAGACAAGGAAGGAGGGTTCCCCAGTGTTAGCCACAGGAGTTCCCCTGATATCCCAAACTTCAAAACAGAAGCTCCTTGATAATTGCTGTTTGGTGCACCCCATTCTCCAAGTTGAGGTCTAATTCCCCCTGACTGCCAGCAGGGCGAAGACAAAAAAATTGACTCACTTTTCTGCTGTCACAAAACAAACCATCCAATATTCATTTAAGGCACAAATGTTCATTTAAGGCAAGAGCTTCTGGCCTAATACTGTTACAGGGCACAACCCCAATGTGGAATGGGGTGGCCTGACTGTGGGTTCTCACCCATGTGCTTAAAAGAGACTTATCATGAGACTCTACTGCAGGCACACACAAAAAGATTAATAAAGGATTTATTTATAAAAAGGAGAAACAATGAAAGGAACAACCTGGGGAGAAAGAAAGAGAGAAATTGGTGGATGCGTCCTAGCAGTTCTGCTGAGCCGGGACCCCAACAGCACGCTGAATTCCAGCGGAAAAACCAAGCAGCCCCCCAGGCCCATGTGTCTCTGGTTCTATCCCCAGCCTGGCTGCTCAGCTCCACCCCCGTGGAGATGACATCAAGGGATTTGCAGTCCTGGGTGTCTTGGGTCTCTATGGCTTGGGGCGGAGGTGGGGTCCATAAAACCCGAGTTGGTGGAGTTCCTCAGGACATCCTTTCCCCCCAACAACTGGACATCTAAAAAGTGGGCGAAACCCACGTGTGGAAGCCCTCCTGGTGAGTGGGCTCCCTGTCTGGTGCCCCACCCTTTCTGTTCTTCTCAGCTCTCTTTCCTTCCCTGCGCCTCATTGCCCATGGTCTGCTCCTGTTTTCCTGACTCTGTGAAACAAAACGTTAGTGAACCCCGGTGTGGTGCTTTAAATGCTGCACATGAAGGATTCGAGAAGGTAGAAAGCAGTGTTATGCTGGATTTAGAATCCTTTTGGCTGCTTGGAAGGATAAAATGGGGAACAAAGGAAAAATGAGCCCTGGTTTCTTTTTTTTTTTTTTTAAAGATTTATCTATTTATGCAAACAAGAACTGGGGTACAGGCCAGAGGTGTGTGGGGGGGGGGTGAGAGGATTCACCAGAGACAGAGTGGGGAGCGGAATAGGGGGATTGACTGAAGTACACTGCTGAGGGGAGCAGCGGGCGAGACAGGAGAGGTCTGCTGTACCGTGTGGGTAGCTCCCTGCGGACAGCTTCATAGGTTGTGTCTTAACCCTTTGCGCCACCAGGGAGGCTCAGCCCTGGTTTCTTAAGTTATCTCTGCCATTCTCCAAGGTGCCCCGTGCCCATGAGAAAATGCCATCACTTCCCCTCGCACAGCTGCCTACCTCCTCACTCTGGGCGTCCACATGCTGCCTTATCTCCTGTGGCGCAGACGAACCATCTCTTCTCCCAGCTAGGACTAGCCTGTCTACTCGATCCCAACCCCCCTGAGCCAGCCCCGCCATCTCCACCTCCTGGTATTCATGTCTTTCTCTCAACCTCTCCCCTTGAGTGGGAGCTGAATGCAGTGATTCACTGCCCACCAGGAACTATGACCAAGTGTGGGCACTTCCTGGTTAAGTTATGAGACAATGACTTCGAGCTCTCTCTCTCTGTCACCCTCCTTCCCTGAGGGAGGAAATGTTGCCATTTTCTCAGCTGCTCTATTGAAAGGAACTTTGATGGTGTCTTTCACCAAAGGCCAGTGAGGACCCATGCCTGCCACTGTGAAGTGAGGGTGTGGACATTGATCCTTACTCACTTGGGCCTTGAGATGCCAGTGGCACCAGCTGACAGGCTGGTGATGGTTTGGGGAAGACCCGGAGCCTGAGGCCTTCAACAAGGCACACCTGGATTTCTAACCACAGCCCTCAAGGGATAATCAACACGTGTTGTTTGAAGTCTCATTACGTTTGGGGATTTTTTTTACACAGAAAGGGAATAAGTAATATATAATGGGACATACTTAAGGAGGTAGCTCTAGAAAAATCTCTCCCCTTTCTCCTGGAACATCAAAAATTTCCCTCCCTACTGAGTCATTCTTGTCAGCATTTAAAAAACACTGTTCTCTTTAAAAGCAAAGAACAAAACTCTCATCAGCCCATTTTCCCTCTCTTGGTACCACTTCTCTGTTCCCCTTTACAATGAATTTATTAAAAAACAAATGACATCTGCATTTTATGGCATTCTCAAGTGATGTGAAAAAGGCATTTGGAAAAATTCAATTCCTATTCATGATAAAAAAAATACTCTCAGCAAATTAGCAATAGACGAGAGCTTCGATTTAATAAAGGGAAGCTACAAAAAGGCTCCAGCTAACATGACACTTAAATCTTGTTTCAACTTCAAGTTGAAATACCAGGTACTTTCCCTGTAAGATCAGGAATAAGGCAAGGATCTCACTTCTCACCGCTTCTATTTAACATGACACTAGAGATCCTGGCCCATGCAATACGGAGTAAGAACAAAGAAGAGGCACAAAGGTTGGAAAGAGTTAGAACTGACTATATTTACAGGTGACATGACTGTTAACATGGAAAGTATGAAGGAATGTACAAAACAACTACCAGAATTTTTAAATGACGTCAACATATAAAAGAAATTTGTGTTTCTATACACTAGTAGGAAAGAACTGAAGATGGAATTAATTCTATTTATAAGAACACCAAAAACCATAAGATACATAGGTATACATGTAACAAAAGACATGAAAAGAAACGTCTGTTTTTTCTCTCTATAATTTCTTGTTTCCTTTTCTTTTTCAAATTCCCTCCAGTTCAGGGTTTGTCAGGCTTCCACACCATGCCACTAAAATCTACTCTGCTCTAGGTAGATTCATCTACCTGAATCTGTTAGTTCCATTTGAAGGAATTGGCAGCTCCCTCCTTCTAGAAGCTACTTGCTTCCAGGGCACCATATTCATCTGTTTCTTTGTACTTCACTGGATGCTGTTTGCCAATCCTGGTTTCACTGTTCTCCAACCCTTATAAAATTTTATCAGGAAATAGAGGAATTCACCAGTATTCTCTGCTGTTGGCTTAAATGTTTTTGTCCTCCCACCTCCCCAAATTTATTTGTTATATTCTATCGCCCAATGTGATGGCATCAGGAAGTGGGGATTTGGAAGGAGGTTAGGTCCTGAGGGCAGAATCCTCATGAATAGATTTAGTCCCCTTGTAGAAGATACCCTAGAGCTCTTCTGCCCATTTTGCCACTGAGGACACAATGAAGAGAAGAATGTCTGTGAGCCAGGACTCAGTGAGGAAAAAACTGTCTGTGAACCAGAAAGTGGACCCTTATAACACACTGCATCTGCCCCTGCCTTGATCTTGGATTTTTCAACCTCCAGAAACATGAGAAATAAATTTCTGCTGTGTATAAGCCACCCAGTCTATGGTATTTTTTTGTTCTAGTAGCCCCAAATGAACTAAGACATTCTTCAATCTTCAAACAAGCTGCAGCTGTCCCCTGATATTATTTTACCAGTAAAGACTTCAGTAGTTTGCCATTATCATTTCAGTTGCATATCTTTGTAACTAGCAATATAGATTTATCAGTCAGTATGAGCAAGAGTAAGTTGCAACAACATATAAACCATTAATCTCAGTGACAATAAAAAGTGTTTGTTTTCACTTCAACATACTAGCAGGGAAACTGTACTCATCTAGACAGAGATTCCTTCTTGACCTAAGTTTCTCTCACTCAGTAGGGGACCACGGCATAACAATCATACACTGACTTTTGAAATCTCTCACCAAAATTTATACAAATCACTCTTCCCATTTCTCTGGCCAAATTAAGTCTTGAGGGCACATCAATCCTCGAGAGTCAGGGCTATTTAGTGAACTGCAGTATTGACCACCTCAATCCGTGTCATGTTAAACATTCTCAATCTTGAAAGAAAACAAGACCCGCTGGGTGCCTTTGTATGAAGAGACAATGGTATCTGGAAGAAAATGTGACCCAACCACCCCCTGACTTAACCAGAGCTCTTTTTACCTTCTATAATTGAAAGGATTCCCATTGCTTAGCAGGTGCAGCCAAATTTGGGAAAGTCTTGTGATGCCTGCAGCCCTGCCTTTCATCTCAGGCTTTGACAAAAAAAGATCCAGCTCCTCTCTGAATTCACAGCTTGCCAGACAGGTCTGTGGCTGCTGAGGATTTCTGGAAGGTCTGTGATTTGAACCTGTACTTCTGCGGGGCTTTGAAGAGTTTCTTATTTCTTGTATTTGTGAGGGGGGAAAAGAAGGCCCCACTGTAGTCCCAGTTTCTCCCCCCCCCGTCTTTCTTATTTTCTCACTATCCTTCCCTTTTGCACGCCTACCTGCGAGGTGACTCCTTCCTAAACCTGTGTTGCAATTCTCTTGCCTTTGCGCCCCTTCCCATGTCTTGCATCTTCCAAATCTGCACAAATCTCCCTCTTTCTGCATCACACACTCTGCCAAATTTTGACACCATTTGGAGTTTGCTTTTCTCTTCTCTTTTTTTGGGTGGGGGGGATTTGTTGTCATTTCTGTTCTCCTGGTTTCTTTGAACTTAGAAATTCTGTATGCGCACAGTTGCGTGAAGGCAGCGGTGCTTCTCTTACCTTTGTCTATCAGGACAGGTTTCTGCCCCCACTCTCTGTGCCTGGCTCAATTCTGGTCCTCCATGAATATTTACAATCCTGTGTGTTGGGGTGTCTTCTAACACCTCTGGACCTGCCAGCATTTGGGTACACTCTGGCTTTAACCACTCTCAGCTTTCTCTTCTGACCTCACTATGTATAGTTCTTACTCTGAGCTCTTCATCAATGCGAATCCACATACCAGATCGACTTCAAAGAAGCTGAAATCTCAGCATTGAAACATCTAATTAAATCATAAGCCATCTAGGTTCATAGCTTGTCTTTCTTGTCCATATCTTGTTAGTCATATAAAGGTGTGAGGAGGGAGATCATGGGAAACGCAGCACAAGCAGAACCTGTATTAGTTGGGGTAATTAAGATGAGCTGTTATAATAGACAACCCCAAAATCTCAGTGACCAGCACAATGAAAGCTAATTTTTCATGCATATCACTATCAAAGGCAGGACATGCAACTCTTCTCTGGGTAGCGACTCATGACCCAGACTTCTTCCATTTTGTGGAGGCCATTCTTTATGGCCTTCTGGATTCTCTGCATTTAGCTGATTGGCCAGCCAAGAGTGCCCATGGTCCTTGCAGGGATTTTTATGGTCATGCCTAGGAACAATGGGCATTACTTTAGCCCATATTACCTCAGCCAACACTCCAACCTGGAAATATAATTTCTATTGCAAGGAACCTGGGAAATATAATTTCTTATGTGCCAGGACAAAGAAAGAACATCCACCCAGTTTCTTCCAAAGGACCTAAAAAGTCATTCTTCACTTTACAATATTGAGACCGTGTTCCAACAAATCCTTGAACAGATAGATACACATCCATAGGAAGAGGACACAGGCAGTTCCCCCGCAACAATTCCTATAAAACAAAGAATGTGTGTGCTTTCCAGAAAAAGCAAGGAGTCTCTTCCATCAGATATTGCTCTGCTTTCCTTGAACCCAACCTACCAGAAATATTCGAGGGCGGTTTTCCCGAACTTAGGAGAGTGTAAGAATCACTGTGAGCTTTGGTGCTACTACAGGTACTCGAGACTCTCTGAAGAGCTACTGAGTTATAATTTCCTAAGACGAGTTCAGGCCCCTGTGTTCCTAAAATACTCCCTGGCTGATTCTGGTGCACACCCAGGACTGCCAATGATTGTTCGGGCCTGAGAAAGGGGTGTCCAGTAAGACCTACAGTCAGATTGTTGTCATGTTTTATGCTTTTATGAATTTGTCTTGGCTAATGCATGAACAAAACAGAATATCTTGCCTCTCAATTCAGTTCAATTAAAAAAAAATTGTGTCATTGAAGACAACCTGGTAGGAATGAGTGACAACAAAAGCCAGAAGATTGGGTCCCCTAAATTTCCATTGTGCTGCCGTGGACATGTCACTTGCCTTCTCGAGAGTTTTTGTTTTCTTGACCTATCACCATGGATACTGTCTCTTCCTGGGTACTCTGTCTTCAACCAACCCCCAAGAATCCACGCTCCACTTTCCCCTTACCTCCCTCTTCTCTGTCCAATCTCCTTTCCCAGCATCCTGCTCTTCACTTGCTATAAACATGAAGGGGCCCAGGGCTCAGGCTATGGGTCTCTGCCTTTCTCGTGTTTACATAACTCACTTGGTGATTGCACTGGTTTCCATTCCTGCATAATGAATTACCAGAAATGCGGTACCTTCCAGTAACACCCCTTTCCAGCTCACCGTTTATAGGTCAGAAGTCCAGGCAAGTGTGACTGGATTCTCAGCTATGGGTCTCCAAATCTGACATCAAGGAGGCAGCTCAACTGAGTTCTCCTGTAGAAGCTCCAGGAAAGAATCAATTTCCAATATCAGTAAGGTTGTTGGCAGAACTCAGTTCCAGGAGATGGTGGGACTAAGGTCTCCATTTTCTTGTTAACTAGGAACGGGGTTTGCTCTCAGCAACTGGAGGTCACCCATATTCCTCGCCCCATGGCCCTACTCTCTGACTTTAAGGCTTCAGTGGAGGATTTCTCATGTATGCAGTAATCTTTCTTGCTTCAAATCACTCTCTTCTTTTGCTGCAGGTCTCGAGAGCCAGATTTAAAGGATTTATGGGATTATGCCAGGGCTATTTGGGTTGTCACCCTTGAAGTAACACAAAGTCAACTGATTAGGAACTATTATGGACCAAATGTCTGTGTCCCCCGATTCACATGTCAAAGCCCAACCCACCAATGGGATGGTGTTCGGAGAAAGGCCTTTAGAAGGTAGATTTAGATGAGATCATGAGGGTGGGGACCTCATGATGGAATTGGTACTTTTATCAGAAGAGATACAGGAAAGCTGAGAGATACCAGGTGTCCTTCACAATGTCCCCCACACCTTGCTGCTTGTCCCCAACATCTTCCTGCCATCTCAATGTGGCGAACCACGGTGATTTCCTCGGCCCGAAGTTCTCTTCCCACAACACTGCATCACCCACCCTCATCTCCTCAGTCAAGCCGACAATACACCTTTTCAGGGAGTTCTTTCTTGACCACCTACTGAAACTCTGCAACCTCTAAACTCTCCAAAGCTGCTCATTCCTCTTCAAAGTTTTAATTTTCCCCATAGCTCCTTTCACTTGCTGATGTAGGATATGTTTTATCTCTATTTATTGTCAGCGCCAGAGCAAACCCCTCCGAGGAGGGATTTCCATCCATTTTGTTTATAGCTTTCTCTCCATTGGGATTCTGCCACACACAAGGCCCCCATGGATTTCTGCTGGATGATTGTATGCACGAGCACAAAATGAGGAAAGTAGCCTGCTCCCCCCACAGGAAATGTGGGTTTGGGCAGGGGCGGGGTAAGACCTTACATCCACAGAAGTCCTCTGTTTGTCAGGCTAACCTGCCAGTTCCGTGAAGAAGGGTTGGTATCGTCAGAGTGTAACAGGCCCCTCTCTCTGTCCTATAACAAGAGGACCTGGCACAAAGCAGAGTCCTGGTAAGTATTTGCTGAATAATGCTGACGTCACTGTGCTAATTCTGACATGCATCATCTCATCTGATTCATGCTACCCCGGGATTTTATTAATTTCATTTTCCTACCTTAGTGTTCTTCTAGAGTGAGTCCCGTGAGACATTGCAGTGTGAGGAGAGTGCATTGTGATGAGGCAAATGAAGTGTTTCTGGAACGAAACCGTGTCTACCTTCACATCCCATGCAGCCCTCGCCTCCACCAAGCTACGCATTTCTGAAAGCCTTAATTGTTGGGAAAATACATAGCTTGGTGGTGAGAGTGTGCAGTCAGTCAAGGAGCATGGCCTGGAGCCTTGACTACTGTGTGACCTTGAATAGGCCTGTGACCTTGCTAAGCCTCCATTTCCTCTTCTTTAAAAATGGGGCTCATCATTGCTCCTTGTAGGGATATTGTGAGGATTGAATGAGATAACACAGGTGAAAATACCCAGGGGCTGCTGGCTGCTGAGTAGGTACACAATAATGTGAGTTTTCTTCCTTCCTTTGACAGGAGCCCAAATCCCCCTCTCTGTAGCATTTACCCTTTAATGCGAGCTCTGCTCTTGGGAGCAGTGGAGAATGAAAAGTCTCTCCCTTCCAAACAGCTTTTGAAGGCAGTTATCATGTTCCCCTTCAATCTTCTCTTTCTAAAGGTGAAAATGCTCAGTTCATTCAACCATTCCTTATGAAATCTGGTTTTGATTTCTAAATGTGCATTAGTTTGACAACACAGCTTCTAAAATACTCTGTCCAGGCAGGACTTATGTTAGAATTTAAGTTCAGTAAAGGCAAGACTTTTCTTGTCTGTTAGTTCCTGATGTCTCCCCCAGCACCTGAAAAAGTGCCCGGGAAATAGGAGGTTCTAATAAATATTTGCTTATTTAAAGAATGAATCTACAGATGTGGTCTATATCGTCCTGTTCTGGGGAACCCACTGCTTTTAATGACAGCTGTCTTTCTCAAGTCTCAATGGATTCTAAGCAAAGTATAAATCCGCTTCAAGCTAGTTTTTTTTTTTTTTTTAAGATTTATTTTATATTTACTTATGCATTCAAGAACTGGGGTCCAGGCCAGAGCTGCCGGGGGTGAGAAAATACACCAGAGGCAGAATAGGGATCAGAACTTTCAGATCTACTAAAAGACAGTGCTCAGGGGAGCAGTAGGTAAGTCAGGAGAGGTCTGCTGTGCCATGTGGGTCAGCTCCCTGGTGGGGATTGAACTCAGGCTGCAGTGACTGGTGCTATCTTGATAGTGCTGATATTTTAACCCCGATGCCAGCAGGGAGGCCCCAAACTAGTTTTTAAACAGAATTTTTGGGCACTACCCTCCAGGTTTTTCAACCACATAACTTGATGTTTGGCCCACATTATCATAGACTTCCAATTCTAGGTTTTGATTGTTGCATTTTTTTTTTCCAGGTTCTTAAACACATAATACATTTTATTTTATATTATATATTTTGACATCATTTTTCATTTTTTGCACAATGTATGCACTTTCATATTGGTTATATTCCCCAAACAATTCCCACGCCCAATTGTTGTATCTTTTTAAAAACAATTGAGATGGATTTACAAAACATTTTTAAAAATTGTACATTTTAAAGTGTACAATTTAAAGTACACAATTCAGTGTTATTTACTATAGTCATAGAATTGTTTGACCATCACTATTATCTAATTCTAGAAACTTTCTATCACCTTTACCTATTAGCAGTCACTTTTACACCCTGGCAATAAGAGCATATTTTTGTTTCTATAGATTTTCTGATTCTATATATTTCATATAAATGAAACCATACAAAATGTGTTTGTTTATTTTACTTAGCATAATGCTTTCAAGGTTCATCCACATTGTACAATAGCATGCATTCCTTTTTCATGACTGAGTAATATTCCATGGTGTGGATATATTGTGTTTTGTTTATTCATTCATTAATTTCTAGACAATTAGGTTATTTCCACTTAGGGGCTGTTATGAATAATATTTCTATCATCATGTGTATACAAGTTTTTGTGTGGACATATGTTTTTAAGTATTGGGATATATCTAGAAATGGAATTATTGAGTAATAAAGTGACTCTGCTCAAATTTTTGAGGAACTGTCAAACTACTTTCTATAGTGGCTGTACCACTTTACAATTCCCACCAGCAATATATGGCATTTCCAATTTCTCTACACCCTTTTTACTTTCTTTGATTGTAGCCATCCTACAATGGTCCCTTACTGTAGCATTTCACATGCATTTTGGTTATCTCTTCATTGTTAGGAAGTTTAAAGATATTTCCTCAACTATTCATAACCTCCTCTTCGCCTTCATATTAGTGACACAATTGTTAAACAATTCTTAAAAATAATCTCTTTCCATTTCTTAGAGTAACACATTTGTTCAATGTATTTCCTGCCTAAAATAATGCTCTTTTCTCATTAAAAAACAAATGGCTTAGTCCATCTTTCACAAGTTAATCCTTTGTCCTAACCATCCAACAGTTGGAGGTTTTACACCTCTTCTTCTTCTTCTTCTTCAAGGTTCTGTGGATATAATTTGTCCTGCCAGGTTAGTCTTTCAAGAATTCTGAGTTTTTCACATTCTGAAGACCCTACTGCAGGGAGAAATTTCAGGTCAGAACTTGGATAAAAGGTCTAGAGGTGCTGAGATATTTTCATCCCTGAATAACCTCTTGTAGAGATAAAAATCAAATTTCAGTCAAAGGGCAAAACCCAAAAAGAAGTTTGGGAAAAATGCAGATAATCCTGGGACACAAATTCACAGGTAGCAGTCGGCAAAATCAACAGGTGAAACGCACATCGTGTAACATTTTTGCTCCCAGAAAGAACTTGGCAATGTGTCTAGACATTTTTGGTTGTCTACTGGCATCTGCTGGCATCTAGAGGGTAGAAGACAGGGAAGCTGCTAAATTTCCTTCTATACACATAACAGTTTCCCACAGCAAAGAGGCCCTGGGTCCAAATGTTAGTAGTGGAAGGTTAAAAGACGCTGGTGTGAAAGGACACGAAAGAAGACTTAGCTCCCATCTTTAATTTAAAGCTTGTTTTGCAGGCCTATGTGGCTCAGCCACTCTTCAAGTGATAGTATAGTTCAGATTTCTAGATTCTTATGAACAAGCGGTACTCAAAATCTGACAAGTAACTGCACTGAACTCTAGTCATGCATGAAATATATATTCTAGGATCTAGTGGAGAGGTGCCTTGTATACATATTTGTATACAAACATACAACACACATGAACACACATGCACATACAGATGCCCATGTACACATGTGTATATATATGAATGTGTATACACCCAGGCATGTAAAATCATTGTCCTATAATGAAGTGTATCTAGGCAAAACAGAAGGAAAAATGAATTGCATCTGACAGCTAATGAATGAAAATATTATTTTCTATTAATTTGCTGTATGCGGGGTGTCAGACTTTTGAAATTTATAATTTACTTTATGGTTCCTCATTCTATTTTTTTTTTTTATTTTATTTTTTAAATCTTTTTTTTTTTTTTAAAGATTTATTTATTTATTTACACAAGCACTGGGTATAGTCAGAAGCGCAGGAGGGTGAGAGAATTCACCAGAGCCAGAGCGGGGAGCAGAGCAGGCAGAAGGACCGAAGTACACTGCTGAGGGCAGCAGCGGGCGGCAGGAGAGGTCTGCGCGCCATGTGGGACCCTCCTCCAGTGGCCGGGGAGCAGCTGGGGATCGAACCGGCGCTGCAGAGGCTGCGGGCAGCTTTGCAGCCCAGCACTCAACCGCTGCGCCACCGGGGAGGCCCCCTCATTCTATTTTTTAAAAAGATTTATTTATTTATGCATTCAAGAGCTGGGGTACAGGCCAGAGGTGTGGGGGGTAAGAGGACTCACAAGAGAGAGTGAAGAACAGAACAGGCAGACCAACTGAAATACACTGCTGAAAGGAGCAGCAGGGGAGACAGGAGAGGTCTGCTGTGCCATGTGGGTTGCTTCCTGGCTGGCCAGGGATTGAACTCGTACTGTTGTGACTGCAGAGAGCTTCATAGGTTGCATCTTAACCCCTTGTGCCACCAGCAAAGCCCCCTCCTTCTAAATAGATATTTACCTTTACATGTACTTTTACCTGAATTCTATATTATTTCCCTTAAAGAGTGCCCTCAAGTGCAGAGGCCGTCCTCTGGTGACTCGGAGCACAGTGTTGGTGTCACTTTCTGCCTCTCCCTCTCAGCAAGCGGACCTGATCATAATGGAACCAGCACTGGCCCTGCTTGAGCCCTCCCAACAGGCTTTGCCCTCATCACTCCACAGAGGCTGCTCGGGGCTTGCCGCCAGTCTCTAGCTTGCCGCTAGCAAACCCAACCAAGTCAGCCCTCTGTGGCATTTTGCACTGTGGCTTCCTCTCCGCTTTGTTTTGTGGCACCACACCTTTCAGTCTTCTCTGTGGTTGCACCTCCTCCCCCCTCTGACCTTAGTGCACCTTCTGATCTTCTCCCTCTTCAGTCCTTGTCCACTGCCTCATGTTGCCCCAGAACTTGGGTGGGTTTATCCAATGTCCACCTGTACTTCTCTTCACGTGTGCATCCAATATGCATCTCAAGTGTGATTTTCAAAGCAGAAAATGTGACGCTCCTCTTGCTTCCGTCTTCCCAGTAGGTGACACCATCATCGCAGTACCTGGTAGCTCAAGGCAGCATCTCAGGAGTCACCCTTTCTTTTAACTCCTAGATCCAAACCATTAACAACTTCTCTCTCTTCCTTTCTCCCAACATAGCCACCTCCTCCCACTTTTCTCCAGCTTCTCTCATCCGGGTCCTATGTCAGCTTGGAACTAGTGCCTCTGCTTTCAAGCTTGCCTTGCTTCAATCCCTCCTCCATGCAACACAGTCAATCCATTCCCCGGGTTACAACCTTCCAGGGGCTTTCATTAGCTCCAGAATAAAACGCCTGGCTTATAGATGCTACCATTCCCTTCCTGACCTGGTTTCATCCCCTCCCCTGCTTGCCCAGGATGTTCCAGCCACACTGAGCTGTCTTGGACTTGAACACACCAAGCTCAGTCAGCCTTAGGCCTGGTACCTAGGCCTGCGTTACCTTCTGGTCCTCAAGGAGATAAACTAACCCAACAGAGTCTATTCTTAAATATGAGAAGGAGGGATACAAGTGGGTTTCCAGAGCCACTAAAATCCCCTCCTGTCCTTCCACAACCCCCTTCTCCTTTCAAGTCAAACCTGCAGCTGATTTTGACACGTCTGCTCCTAGACTTGCCAGGCATTCTGAGCAGAAAAGAAGGTCACCTTTGTCTTCATTTGAATGGCAAACAGGACAGAAGAAAGTCCCTTAACAGCAGTAATAGAAAGAAAATCACCTCCAGGAGCAAGTGGGGTGCTCCCAGAGGCTGCCAGTCTGGCATTTCTAAGGTGCCCTCAGCGATGAGTGTATACTGGCCGGGAAGCCACTCCCTGCGTCACCCTCAGCCACCACCATTCCCTGAGAAAGTAATTTCCTTCCCCTTCTAGAATCACATACATTTAGAAAGTTGGTCTCAGGGTTCCCAAATCTGAGGTAATTTGTTTTGGCTGTATTTGATGAAATATTGTGGCCTATTCTTTCTAGTGCTCAAGTCACTTCCTGAAGTTACATTTGCTTCAGGAAAGGCATCCGCGTACAATCAACGTAAAGAGGCACCAGAGGAAATTCATTTTTGTTAATTTAAGTATTTAACAGGAGGTTTAGGTCCACACATACCCAACCCTCCCCCAAAATCTTGCTTTTTTTTTCTTTCCTGTGATCCAGTGAAGTAAAAACACTTTCCAGATTTTGTGAAAATCTCCTGGTGTTTTCTGTACAGGGTGAGGCATTACCAGAGGAAGGATGAAAGCATTATATAGATCCTTGCAATTGAGTATTTTCAAGCTCCTTGCTTGGAAAAATTACTAATCATTTTAGCAAAGGTTATTCATTTGGAATCGTGCGATTTAAAAACACATTCTTTCCTTTCAGATGTAATTTTTGTGAAATGATAATAATTCAACAGTTAGTAGAAAGAGCAGTGAAGTCATATATCAAGATCACATTGCAGCCGCTACCATTTCTATTTCTGACATATAATAAAGGGCAACCTATTAATAAAAGAGAAATTCAGAATTTATTTTCCACCAAATACAACTGAAAAAAAGATTATTTTTTGACCTTTGTCTTTCTTTGCTAAAGAAAATCTGAGACCAAACTATTAGTCTTGGTTACTTTAAATTAACCAAGATTAGATTTCTTTACCTAAAGTCTTCTCACGTGTTGCCTAGGAAGGCTGTCTAGCAAGGTGACACATCTACAGGTGTATGTAATTTCATACCAGAACTGAAAAGTTATGGAGACAGTTAAACCTTAGGTACATGAGAAATTTTGAGATCAACTCAGTTGAAATTTCAATTGTGTATGCATATGTTCTTTACCCTGTTTTTTGAGGTTTGGAGCATCCAACAAATATTTATTGATAAAGGCTCCCACAATCAAGAGCTGAGACCATTACTGGGGAGATCAGAGGCAGTGTTTGGGTTTGGAGGAGACCCCTGGGACAGTGGCAATGTGCAAATGGCAATGTCTTTGTAGTCCAAAGACATTGGCTTCAGAGTTGGAAGGACACTTGAAGTTACCATTAACCCTACCTCCTTGTATTAAAAAAAACAAAAACAAAAATAACTTCTTCCGATAACTTAGGTGGGGTGGAGGAGGAAGGAGTTTCTCCCAACCTGGTCCAGTCTGGCTGGGTGGCTAACTTCTTGATGACTTAATGCTGCCTGTTGTCGACCAGGTTTGATCACAGATCAAGCAGAATTCTTAGAATGGGATTCTTTGTCAGTTGCTTCAACTTAATGCATAGGGTTGAGAAATTTGAGAGGTTGCCAAGTTCAGATGCTGCTTGAGTAAGAAGGGGTATGGGGTGGGGAGAAGATGATATGTGCTTTCAGGTTTGGGGGAGGGGGTGTCCTGGCAATTGAACTCAGGTTTCAGTTAAAACCTCTTCAGTAGCAGGCCACTTCCCTTAGGACTCCACTTCCCTAGTGCTAGATCAAGGTGCTGACAAGTCCCAAGGCGGCTGACTCTGCATGAGGACAGGCAGAAGCTCTGCAGAATCCAAGACCAAGAATAGGATGTTAAGCTTTTTGTGATGCTAACCAGATAGTGATAACTCCCCTGAGAAACAGGAATCCTGTTCTTGAGACCTCCACACTCAAAACACCACAAAGCTCCTTGATTCACAGATGACAACTGTCTTCCAAACCCCCTCCTAAGTCTCTTTCAAGGCAAGCATTACTCAAGTGCATCTGTGAGTTAAGAGGAAACTTCCTTCTGGAAGAAATTTCCTTGAAAGAAATTTACTAGTATTTGGTTTTCAGGTTAAAAACTGTTTTCCCTTGATGCTCATACAAAGGCTGATTAGAATTACTGGTTTGGCCTCTTGAATTTCATGACCACACTCTAACAACCACCACTAAGGTAGTCATCTGGGAGGATTTGGGCATCTGAGCGCACACACCCAAGGGTGAAGTCCAAAGCTGTTGCAGTTCTACCACATTTACGTACTGACCCACAACATTCTACTTTGGGAAGCAAAGGGCCGGCTGTCATTTAGTCTGGGGGAGAGAATTCCAGGGGCCATGTGCCCTGGTGACGCAGCACGCATTAAAGGATGCCTGTGCCTTTTCTCATTCCTTTTGCTGAAGGATGCACTTTCCTGATAAGTGAAATCTGGAAAGCTCTCTTCCCTCTAATTTGCATGAGAGAATTAGGCAAAGGGCCTACGAGAATTAGGAGGACTCTTGTGTCATTCATCTGGAGCCACACAGCAATCCCAAGCCCCGTGTCCACAATGCCATCACCGCCACACTCCACGTGGAAATTACTCTGTAACTGACCTCTATTAGACACTCGGGCCGAGCCTCCCTCAAGGAAGAAATGTGAACATTTGGGAATATTATCTGGGAAATTAAGCTTTAAAAATATCCATTTGCACTATTTGTGTGATTTATTAAAAAGTGCTTTTCCGGGGTTTAAAATATTCAAAGGATGACCTGGATTCTTCCTTCCTGTTGCTACGTTGGGACATAGCCTAAAATAGGCACATTCCCTGATCATTGCTTAGTCATTGACCTGCAGTTCTTTCTGCAGAAAGAAGTCAGGTTGACTTAGGAGAAAGGACTGGACCCCGGGCCTGGCTGCCCTCCAAAGCCCCACTCTTGCATCTCATCCTACCTGTTGGACATTTGAATTTGGGTGCCTGTAGTTACCCCAAAGCCCAGCTGACTCAGTGTTCCAGTCTCCCCCTTTGCTGCCAGATGACTCGTAATTCCCTCCCACCAATTCCCCTCGATGTCCGTGAGGGGACAGCTCGCAGCCACCTTCCTTTCCTTTGTCCCCAATTTCTCTGAGTCTCCAGAGCTCGCCCGCCTTCCCGCACTATCTCTCACATTCCACCCTTCCTTCCTATTCCCACTGCCCCGAGACCCCTGCCGCTTCAAGCCCGGGTGATTAGAATAGTCTCCTAACAAATCGCTTACTTGTTTCTCCCCCTCCAATTCACTGCTGCCACGGTAATCTCCCTAAAACACCGTTTAATCATGCCAAACCCTTAATTAAAAATCTTCATTATCTCTTCATTACCACCAGGATAAAGTCCAAGCGCCTTAGTTTCCTTCACTATCTGGCTTCAATCCACATTTCCAGTTTATGGCCCACTATTTCCCCACAGCTTTTGTCAACTCCATTAAAACCAGTCTAGTCACCCCATTTCCAACCCCCCCACGCCCCAGGAACCACCAGAATAGTTTCTCCAGCTTCTCCTGAAATTCGTAGTCACTCTTCCAGGCCCATGTTCTGTTCTTCAGCCCCGTGTGAGGCTTTGCCCCTGAGCAACTCCGTCCTCAGAGCTCTTAACACACTTCATACCATATCTTCCCACGCACTGTTATTTAGTTTTTGAAGGACTTGCATTTTCTGTCTACTTCAGCACGTGTCTTAAGATCAAGAATTGATCAGGGCCTCCCTGGTGGCGCAAGGGGTTAAGATGCAACCTATGAAGCTATCCACAGCCACTGCAGCGCAAGTTCGATCCCCAACCAGGGAGCTACCCACATGGCACAGCAGACCTCCCCTGTCTCGCCCACTACTCCCCTCAGTAGTGTATTTCAGTCAGTCAGCCTGTTCTGCTCCCCACTCTATCTCTGGTGAATTCTGTCACACCCCACAGCTCTGGCCTGCACCCCAGTTCTTATATAAATAAATCTTTAAAAAAAAGAATTGATCAGATCCATTTTATATCTCCATCTCATTACAGTCACCACCACCATTCCCTCACTGCCAGCCCCAGTCAGTTCCAGTTATGATGTGATGCTTATGAGATGTTTGGAGGGTTTTTTTTAAAAACTACATTATTTTTTTCGAGATACTGTTGGTTCACAACTTTGTGTGTTTTGGGGTGTAGGTTCATACCTCTTCAAATGTATGTTATCACACCACACCCACCAATAATCCTCCACAATGGCCCATTGGACCCCTTCCCCACTTTTTTTAAAAATTTATTTATTTGTGCATACAAGAACTGGGGTACAGGCCAGAGATGCAGAGGGGAGAGGATTCACCAGAGACAGAGTAGGGAACAGAACAGGCAGATCTACTGAAATACACTGCTGAGGGGAGCGGCGGGTGAGACAGGAGAGGTCTGCTGTGCCATGTGGGTAGCTCCCTGGCCAGGGATCAAATTTGTGCTGGAGTAGCTGTGGATAGCTTCATAGTGCTGCATCTTAACCCCTTGTGCCACCAGGGAGGCCCCTCTTTTCCGACTTTTGCACCCTACTCATCGCCACTCATTCTGGTAGCCTGGTTCTGCAGTCAGAGTTCATATAGGGTGCATGTATCTCTTTGAATTAGCGATTTTGTATTCTCTGGGTTGATATCTAGGAGGGGCTAGGATCATATGCAAATATGTTTTGAGTAACCCCCATGCTGTTTCCAGAGAGGCCAGACTAGTCTATGTTCCCACCAACAGTATACAAAGCCTCACTTTCTTAACACCCTCGCCAGCAGTTGTTGTTTCTGGGTTTTCTGACTGGGGCCATTCTCACAGGTGTGCGATGATATCTCATTGTAGCTTTGATTTGCTGTTTCCTAATCATCGTGACGATGAGTATTTTTTTAATGTGCTTATGGACCATGTATATGTCTGCTTTACAGAAACGTCTATTTAATGCTTCTGCCCATTTTTTGTTTGGGTTATTTATTTTCTTGTTGAGTTGTATAAGTTTTTGTGAATCTTAGATAGAAGCCCCTTGTCAGGTGATGATGTACAAATATTTTCTCCTATTCGGTAGGGTGTCTGTTTGTTTTAATAATAGTTTCCTTCACTGCAGAGACTTTCTAGTTTAATGTAGCCCTGTTGGTTTATATTTGCTTTTGTTTCCTGTGCCTTTGTAGTCCAGTCCCCAAAGACATCACTGAAACGAATGTTTCAGAATGTTTTGCCTGTTTTCTTCAATGTTGCAGTTCAGGTCTCACATCCAAGTCTTTGATCCATTTTTTTCTTTAAAGATTTATTTATTTATGCACACAAGAGCTGGGATGTAGGCCAGAGGTGTGGGGGGTGAGGGGATTCACCAGAGACAGAGTGGGGAGCAGAACACATGGATTGACTGAAACACAAAGCTGAGGGGAACAGTGAGACCGGAGAGGTCTGCCGCACCATGTCAGTCACCTCCCTGACTGGGGATCGAACTCATGCCGCAGTGGCTGCCTATAGCTTCATAGAGCTGAGACTTAATGCCTTGTACCACCAGGAAGGCCCCCTTTGATCCATTTTGAATTAAGTATTGTGCAAGATGTGTGATAGTGGCCTAGTTTCATTCTCTGCACATGGCTGTCCAATGTCCCCAACAGCATTCGTTGCATGGACTTTCCTTTACTTTTTTGTAAATTAACTGTCCATATAAGTGTGGATTTGTTTCTAGGCTCTCAGTAATATTCCATTAATCTGTGTATTTATTTTTATTCCCAAACCACACCATTTTGACTACTATGCTTTGTATTTTGGCTATTATACTTTGTCTGAGGGGAACATGATATTTCTGTTCTTTTATCAAAATTTCCTTGACTATTCATTGTTTCTTTGGTTCCATACAAATTTCAGTAACGTTTGCTCCATTTCCTTGAAGAACGCCATTGGAATGTTGCTAAGTTGTCATTTCCATTTCGGTGTTAAAAAATGCATGACTCGTCCCTTCTTTGCATGTGTGCAACTCACCCAGGGGTCAACTCACGCCAGCACGGAGCAGAGCAGGCCATGTTGCTGGTTCTCGTTTGCATTTTAATTCCTATTGGAATATAGGTTCCTTCTTCAGAAGAGGCTTTAATGGTTTAAAACCCCCAACCAGAGATTGTTTTGCTGGCTCTGTGCCCATGAAGAGTACATTTCAGCTCAAGGACTTTTCGTTCTTAAATTTCACCATCACCCACAATGTCCTTTTACCGTCACCCATAGACGCGGCAGCAGTGTTTTCTTGAGCACTCTCTTAGTCCCACGGAACCCTGACTTTGGGCACTCCCAACCCTGTATGCCATCATCCTGGGAGTGAAAATCTTCATTAGAGTCATTAAAATAAAGAATGTCTCCTTCCTGTTTTCTTTTACTTCCCCCTATAGGGAAAAAAAAAAAACCTTCACAAAACAAGCAACACTAGATAGTGAATATATTGGTTTGTCTTTTCTCTTCCTTCCCCCCTTTGCTTTTTATTATTATTTTTTAACTGGGGAACAGGAACCTGGGCCACTGCACATTGTTTCTGAAAGCCAGAGACACAAACATCACCTCTACAGTTGGCATGACCCAGGTCCCAGCTAGAGCTTTTCCATATTATCTCTGTCTTTTCTGGACATCTTCACTCCAGGCTTCTGCAAGGACTGCTTGATCTGAGTTTCCCAACCATTTTTTGCAACAGAACTTTCTTATTTCCCCCAATAAGACATTTAAAATACTTCAGTTGATGCGATCTGAGGGCACAATTTGTGTACCAAAGACCCAAAGGGCAACATTTTCAAGCATTTGAAGTTGTTCTAAACAATTGAGCTGACCCATGACTTGAGGTTGTCACCAAGTTAAGATGACATAGCAACACTTTATAAATTATAAATTCAATGGAGAATGTGGTTAAAGGAAGTAACTGGAGTTAGAAGGTATCTGAAAAGACATAGACTTATGAGATTTGATGCAGATGAAAGTAGAAGGGGGTGGTATAAATAAGACAAGGAGCTAATTTGAAGTAGTTTCTATGATGATGATGGAAGTCTGATAGAGAATTCCTGTGGTTGCCAGATATGAAGTGTGTTTGGGTGAATTGGATGAAGGGGGTCAACATGTACTAATCTCCAGTTACAAAATAATTAAGTCCTGAGGATGTAATGTACAATTTAGTGACTATAGTTAAAATTGTAAGGATATTTGAAAGTTGCTAAGAGAGTAGATCTTAAAAGTTCTCATTATATGAAAAAAATTTTTGCTATGTGCAGATGATAGATATTAACTAGACATATGGTGGTGATCATTTTGCAATTTATACAAATATCAAATTATTATGTCATACATTTACAACTAATATGAAGTTATATGTTAATTATACCTCAACAAAACAAAGAAAAAGAGAATTCTGGATGAAAGATGTTTTTCCCAACAGGCTAGAAACACAAATTTGGTCAGATCCATCTTGGCATCCATAGTAACCACATAATGCCAAGCACATAGTAATGTCTGGTGAACTAATGCATGAAAAACTAATTGTTGCAGGATAACATATACCTCGTAAAAGGTTGGATAGTGTATTTTTCACTTTCTTTTATCTTGGTTTAAACTTTTTCTTTCCTTACTGCCTGTTCTTCTTCCTGCCTTTCTGACAGAAGTGAGTGGCAAAGTGGAGTTGCCTAGATTATTATTTTATATACTTCCGTAAAGTTTTACTTGCCTCTTGGGGGTTGTGAAAATCAGAATGGAAAAAGCTCTTTGATCCCTTCTTAGGGGAGAAGCCATGTCAGAGCCCAAGAAAAATAATATCACCAAAGCATGTTTAAAAGCTTTCGTGGTGGAGGAACATTAAGGGAAATTCAGAGACAGGGTGGACATCATCCAGACTATACATGTTCTATAGGGGACTTCTCTATAAAAATTCAACTTAGTGAATTTTCCCAGGTTTTCCCTGCTAGTCACAGTAACAGTTGCATGACCCTTTCTTGACTGGGCACAAGTCTTACCTAACACACCTCTCAGTCTAAAGAGGAAACCACAATTTCACTCCACCTGGAAGGTCATATATAGTACAGAGCAGAATTATGAGTAGAACAATCATTCTTTACAGAAGAGAAAATATGGAGACAGTTCCCTCCTGTAACCTTGGAGGTCTCCATAGTAACTGTGCCCTAATTGGCCAACTGTGCCAAGGAGGGCTGCCCGGAAACTGGTTCCTTGACCTCCAGGGACACCAGCGCCACCTAGTGAGGAAATCCCACTCCAAAGCTTTCCAAAGAAAACAACCTCAACTTTATTCATTGGTTTCCCCTGAAAAATGATTCCTTTCAATTCACACGGACATGTCTATAAGCTTTTTTTTTTTAATCTATACTTAGGAGTCAAGGGTCCAGAAGCGAGTCAAATGAACTGAGTCAGGACATTCAAAAATTCAACCAACACTGTGTATCACCTTCAATTTGCTTAATACTTGTTTTCTCCTCGTGCCTATTCTCAAAAGAGGTGATATGTTATTTTTCAAATATATAGAATATCTTCAAAACTTTGAAAACAAAACAAAAACAAAATGGCTTGGGTAAGGGGTTGGTATAAGGTGCAGGGGACATATAACAAGGCCTTTCATCTATATGGCATTTGTTTTCAAGCTGACTATATTGATAATCAAAAAATGAGATTAAAAAAGAGTATTCAGCACATAGTCATGTTCAAGCAGCTGCTTAATTTCAGCAAAAACAGTATCACCAATCACATCAAATTTGTTTGCTAATTTGCAAAAAATATAATAATAAAGCCTCCTTCCCATGAGACTAAAGTTCTCCAAGTGATATCAGGTAAATGTAGCCTAGTACATACAGAAGCTTCATCACACACACACACACACACACACACACACACACACACACACTGTGAGCTTCTTATATCTCATATAAGCAGATATCTCAGCTGTTGAGATGTTCTGACGGGGATGAGTAGCAAAGTCAATGGTATCCAACTTCCTTTAACCAGCTCTACCACCTCATACCAAATATGTTACCTAATTTGATCCTTGGACACACTAACTGAAAAAGTACATGGCTGTTTATAAAGTTATCAAGTAAAGTGCAAAGTTGCTTTGCAAAGCTTCAGATTGGCACAGTTGTTGAAAGAGGATTTCCATGGTCTTCTGCAGCTTGGAGAGAGGAGACACGTGGCATCCTGCACCAAATGCTTCTTATTGTCATGACAAAGAAGCAACCTTGTAGGGCCTCTCTGGTGGCACAAGTGGTTAAGACGCAACCTATGAAGCTATCCGCAGCCACTGCAGCATGCGTTCAATCCCCAGCCAGGGAGATACCCACATGGTGCAGCTGGCTTGCCTGCTGCTCCCCTCAGCAGTGTATCTCAGCCAATCTGCCTGTTCTGTTCCTCACTCCAGTGAATCCTCTCATCCCCCACACCTCTGGCCTCTACCCCAGTTCTTGTATGCATAAATAAATAATTTTTTTTTTTAAAAAAGGAACCAACCTTCTAAACTACAGCCATCCCTTAGGTGATCTCACAAAACCTCTCTGGGTGGTATGTATAATTTAACCATTTCAGATATTCAAGTCAAATTAACACACTGGCTTCTATTTTTATTTTTCTACTTGGTGTTAGAAATCATCTTTATATAACCTCCTGCCATCTTTTTCCCAGCCCCCACACAAAGAGTATACAAGTGTCAAGTAGTTTGTTTACCAGAGGTTCCAAATTCATTAACATTTAGCTGGTGAGGTTTTTTGGGGCGGGAGGGGGGGAATCAGGTATAATTAACTAATAGCAAAGAGTCTTGCACACTCAGCCCTGAAAAAAATCTGGAAAATAATAGAAAGAAATAAAACCATCTCTATTCTGCAAAGAGTGAAAGAGAATGATGTTAACTGTAGCTGTCACAAAGGTTCTTGGCTTGTTACATATGTGTACGAGTGCCTCTTCTTAATCCACTCACTCACTATTGATAAAATTCCTACTATGTGCCACACAAGAAACATTCTAGCATTTTCCCAAAAAAAGGTCAAATCGTGTCTGATTGAATTTACTGAATCACTCATTTTGGTGCAATCAAGTTAAAAAATCAAGCACAATGACAAATTCTAGGAGTACTTACTGCCTCCTATTTACAAATACAGATGAAATTAGACTGGAAATTCAAAGACTCCCTGAACAGAGTTTGAACAGCTACAAACTTAGGGTTACAAATATCATTTCCTTTACAATCACCAATGGTAACTTTTCTCCCAATGCCCTTTGAGACCGTGACCTTGAAACTGGCCTCAGCAAGAGGAAAAACCAAACACACATTCTTCTATATTCTTCAGGGGAGGTGATTTAGCTTCCTCTGGCTGCTGTGCCAGGTACTGCAGATGGGGGCTTAAACAACACTTTGTCATATGGTCCTGGAGACTGGAAGTTCAAGATCAAGGTGTAGGCAGGTTTGGCTCCCACAGAGGCTATGAGGGAGGCCCTGTCCCAGGCCTCTCCCCCAGTTTCAGGTAGTTTGGGGCCAGTGTTTGGTATACCAGGACTTGTAGACACACCATTCCAACCTGCATCTTCACATGTCATTCTCACATCATCCTGCCTCTTGGTGAGTCTTTGTCCAAATTCCCCCTTTAAGAAGGACACTGTTATACTGCAAAAGGGCCCACCCTAAGGACTTCATCTTATCTCCATCATCTACCAAGAGCCAATTTCCAAATAAAGTCGTAGTCACAGATACTGAGGGTTAGGAGTTCAGCATCTTTGGGGCAGAGGAGAACACAATTCTACTCAGAACTGGGAGAAGAGGGTTGTCAAACACAATCCAAATAGCTCTGGGTTAAAAAGGAAACGAATGCTGCCTAGCTGGTAGGGTTTTCTTCAGCTTAGTTTTGTTTATCACATTCTAGATAGCTTCAGGAAGCCAGGCAAAGCAGATGACCCACATGAACCAGTTATCAGGGTGCTGATTCCAGCTCATTCTCCCAAGACACTGATGCAAAGCAAAAAATGTTCAATGTTTCCAAGATCCATTAAAAAACAAAAACAAAAACCTCTCAAGCTCTTAAAAGTTTTTATTTGCATGGTAGACAAGAAGACTTCATTACAAAGAATCCCTGGGGTTGTGAGACCAGATACTACTGTAGATCTTGAAGGCAGGGTTGATTCATCAAATAACTTTTTGTGTCTCCTAACTGCCAGGAACCATATTGGTATCATGCATGAAAAAGACAATTATGCCAGAAATGTGAGGTTTATAAAAATATTAATTTTTTTTTTTTTTTAGAGGCATGCTTTATTTATTTGTTTGCTGGTTTGTTTGTTTGCTTGTTTGATACATGCACTGGGTATAGTCAGAAGTGCAGAATTCACCAGAGCCAGAGCGGGGAGCAGAGCAGCAGAAGGACTGAAGTACACTGCTGAGGGAGCAGCGGCGGCAGGAGAGGTCTGCGCGCCATGTGGGACCCTCCTCCGGTGGCCGGGGAGCAGCCGGGGATCGAACCGGCGCCGCAGAGGCCGCGGGCAGCTTCGCAAACCAGCGCTCAACCGCTGCGCCACCGGGGAGGAGATTTATTTATTTATTTATACAAGCACTGGGTACAGTCAGAAGCACGGGAGGGTGAGAGAATTCACCAGAGCCACAGCAGGGAGCAGAACAGACAGACTGATGAAGTACACTGCTGAGGGGAGCAGCGGGCAGCAGGAGAGGTCTGCCCGCCATGTGGGACCCTCGCCAGGTGGCCGGGGATCGAACCGGCGCTGCAGAGGCTGTGGGCAGCTTCACAACCCAGCGCTCAACTGCTGCGCCACCGGGGAGACCCATAAAAATACTCATTTTTAAAAGCCAACGCTGAAGCCTGATTTTGACAAGCAAGATCCTTACAAAGACATTGGTTTTATCATCCACTTATGCAGTGCAAAGAGGCACAGGACTAAGGAAGAGACAGAGTTTCTCTTCATTTCCTCAGAGAGCTGGTGGCTGTGGGCAGATAATTAACTTTTCTGTCCTGGGATCCTCATGAGGGTGTTGGGCAAATCATCCCTAAATTATTTCCCCATGCCTCCGTATCAGTCAACACTCCACGCTTAAAGGCCTCATGTGAAATCCTCACGCCTATCTCAGGCAGGGAAGAGGTAGCTTTTGTTACTACTCCAGAGTAAGATCCTCAGGCCCTAACGCATACCATCTGCAGCTCTTTCTACCACTGCAGACTAACATCCTCAGGCCCTGTGCGCTCAGTTGGCTTTACAGGGGCTGCCAATAAGGGTTATTTTCACTCTCACCTGGGAGGATTATGGGGTGATGGAAAATATCAAGGCCTCCATCCCAGGAAATGGAAAAACGTAGAGCAGCTCTTACCAGGTAGCACCCCAAAGAGTCTTAGTAACTTCCTGCTCACTCACTCCCAAACACTGGGTGTCACCTTGCAAACATCGCGAGGAGGAAGCGAGAGCTGAGTCTTTGCTTCTGTGGGATCTACCGGTTTACATGGAAGCATCATCAGAGGGGTTGGTGAACTGAAAGGAGCGTCCACACTTGAGAAGTATCCAGGTAAGTGGAGAGAGAGCACGGTCAGGTCCCGGGACACGGACCTCCTTCCTCAGGAAACTTCAGAAATGCGGGATGGCAGCATGAGGGACCAGGCTCGTACAAAGGGGTTCACGATGCTGGAAGCTCCTCTGGGTTATGGACACACTAATGGTTTCTGCCCAACTTCTGCCTTGACAGGTTTTCACAAGGACTCCAGTTCCTGTAAGGTCGAATGTGCACCGAGAGCTGCAGAAAAGTACCCCCAATCCGGCTTCCCCTGGAATCCTTGGGTACACCCTCAAAATACACGGAGCAGAGCTGAACCCCAGGTATGTCCACAGGTGAAGCCTTGACAAGACCCTCTCCTTTCCAGCATCTGGCCAGGTGAGTGCTGGGATTTTTGCAAACTTGTCTAGAAAACAGCGTCTTTCTATCTCTACCTCCCCAGAAGGTGTTTGCTGGGGAAGGGGTGACCAGGCTTCTTGGCAGTTCAGAGAAGTGGGAACAAAGGTGGGTTTGGTTTGGTAAATTTCACCGCATTTCTGGAGGGCATTGTATTAAGAGCTGTTTGTCCTCAGGAGAGAGGCTCCTCTGGGCCCTCTCGGGATGGCAGCAATTACTGCTCCTCTATCCCATATTTGAAGGGGACCAACAGTCAGGAAGCTTGCAGCGTTCCATGAAGGGACCTAATTCTCCTTGGTCTGGATGTTTAGATTTGCTGCTTGAGTATGAGGAGGGAGCAGATATTTTTTGTCTGAGAACACATAGTTGGTGCCTGCTGAGAGGTTGGAATGGAAGGTCACCACTCAAGTCAGTAAGTCTAAGACAAGGCTTTCAAACGATGTGTCCCCTGTTGCTGAGACAGTATGTTTGATGTTATTATCAAGAATTTTCTGGCAAATGACACACCTAGAAATCAGAGTGTGGCGCATGTATCTGTTTTCACAAAGGCACATACCTTAATGTCGCTGGAAAGGTATATGGGATGGGGCAGGCATCTGCTGAGGGGACTCACGATACTTTCTTCTCATTGAAAATCTTGAGCAAATACTGTGCGGTACTGTGTCAGGGGTGGGTTTGGATTTGCCACAGGGGGTTCAACCTTATTAGACAAAAATTCAGAGCCATATACCAACGTACAAGGAGTCCTTTACGCATCTCTGTAAATATAGCTACATCATTATTAGCCCCTTATTCTGAACAAGTGGGTAATGTGATTTCTTTTTCAGTTGGTATAAATTACTCTGATACATGTGTGTGCAAGTTACCACCTTATGTTTCCTCACTGACTCAGCTTCCCCCCACAATGACAGTTCCCTGATTATAAAAGCACTTAGGGGGGTTTTATACAAAGAGATAGCCGCATACTAAATGTTGCTTTAGGGGAAAGAACTCATGATCATTAACAGCAAGGATAATAACAGTGGGTATAAAGCAAAGTTGGTGTGAAATTGGAAATAGTCCTTTATCGCCTGCTGATCTATCTGTTAAAGATAGAGTCCTTGGATTGGACGCTTAAATCAGTTGTCATCTTGGCTACATCTCACCCCATTCATGGTGAAATTTATCTTCACACCCGATGTGGTATGTGACTTACAGCTTCCCACCCACAATAAGGGCCTCAAATAGGTGGGGAGAATGAAGAGCTTTTAGACATCTGGTGATTGGCAACTTGATTTTGACTTTGGCGTCATAGGATCTCCATTTTCAAACGTCAAGGTGTGCATTTTTTTGTGCAGTTTGAAATGTGACTTTCGAAGATGATCCCAATCTCAAGGGGCATAGGCAGTCTGTCCAGCATGGGCAGATTTCACTCCACAGCCTGTTTTTGCCTCCCTGTGAGGAATTAAAGTAGATATGCTAAAAGGTTGTACCTCTTTCAAAGCCGATTCTCCCTGTAAGAAAGTGTTAAACCGCAGTTGGCGATAGGAATGGCTGATAAGGCGTCTAGTCGGTGCCACCGCCTCTGTGGGTGGCTGCTCTGTTGACATATCTGAATGCAGAGCGAGAGGCTGTTTGTAACAAAGTCTTGGGTACAAAATTTGCCTGGTCAGAAAGGTTTGTAATATAACGAACACCCTTATCCTGGCTGAAATCTTTACAACAGCTTGGATGACTTTCTAATTGTGGCTTAATATAGTTAATTATGGCAACTCTTCCCTATTTTCCAGGATGATGAATTAATATTACAGATCATTAACGTTGCTAAATTGGCATAATGATATAGTAGACTTAACGTCCCAGTTACGTTAAGACCTGCTTTATAATTTGGCTCTTTTGTGATTCGCCTTAAATAGGAACAGCATGAATGATGCTGGCCTCTGAAGAGTAGGCTGCATGTAACCACTTGTATCATTTTTCCTTAATAAATTATTGATACAGAAAATCCCAAACAGAGGACTTCTTCATCTTTAGACTGTCCGTGAAGCCAACAATTTCTTTCTAATATCCACTTCATCAGTATAAAAGTTAGAAAGCTCTGCCTCTTGAGCCAGGTTTTATAATTAGACAAGACTGTATTTTATATCTGCGAAATACTCGTGCTTAGTAGGGAAAAAAAAAACGAGAAACGCGCTATGTTCCATTCTGTTGCAATGGTTATACCATTTTAATCTCTTAAGTTCAATATATATCCTCTAGCAGGCTATACTTCTAGGATTTCATTTGTAGATCCTTAAGGCTGCATATATCTGTCAAGCCGACATAATGAATTTAAAGTGCTAATGCCTAGAAGACCAGAAAAACATTGAAATATATCCTTGCTTGATTAAATTACCACCTCCAGCTACTTTACATCCTTAGGTCCAAATAGATTTTCCTTTTACTTACCAAGTGCCGGATCTGGAAGATGAGGAAGATGTAATTTTATGGTAAAAACATGCACATGTCTTTAGACAAGAGCATTTTATTTAAGCATCTTTTTAAAGTCGGTGCAGTATCTCTGTGATAGGACTTGCAATTTGATTACAGGTCCCTTCAATTATGCTCAACCTGCAGGTTCCCCAGCAACTTTCAAGTGTATTCTTGGAATGGGATTTATGTTAAACATCTGGAGTGCTAATATTCAAATGCGCATGATAGTCATATTGAAGATAATGGGAAGTTGTGTTGTGGAAATGAAAAGGTAACGATGACTCCTAATCTTCACGTTAAAAGTTGTTTCTTCAGGAACTGCTTAGATTGGCAGACTGACAACTCAAGGCAGAAAAATGACTCAGAGACATCCCTTACTCCGAAATGGGGTCGCTCGGTCATCTAACTAGTCTGTCACAAAAGGGAGACCGGCTGGAAAATCTTATTCCTCCATGTAAAAGAGGCAGTCAGAATAATCCTAGAAATAAGAACGCTGTGTACCTGAGTGGGGAGAAAATATTGGTTTTTCCAATCCACTTGGACTTCTGGAATTTAAGGTAGAATTCAAGCTGAAAGACAGGCATGCTTTTCTAAATGGCTCTACTCCAAGACCTACTGGACGCGGCCTTAAACGAGTCCACAAGACCCCCCGTGCACATTTATCAGAGTCCAGTGTCTACTCACACACACACTCCGTGCCACCATCACAAAACGCAAGCACACGCACAATTTTGTCTTTGCACAAAAGAAAAGCCAACTCAGCTGCCGAAGGCGGGCTCCTGTTCTATTGGGACGTGACCCATCACAAGCACCTCCCCGCAGGGCACCCCCTCCTTGCTGTCCACACCCATCAGAACCTGACCAAGGGCGTGAGAGCATGGTTCTGCCTTTTCAAGGTTAAGTTTCTAGAACCTTGCAGCCCCAGCACGCCAAGACAGTGAGTATCAGTGGTTAGACATCGGAGCCACGAAAGGCCGCCATGGCTGGGAAATAAAATGACAGGTATCAGAGGAAACAGGAGCAGGGACTAAGGCAAGAGAGCAGATTTGTAGTGCTTTGAAATGAAACTTTATAATCCCCCGACAATCCTGTTGCCTATGAGTTATAGCACCAGGAGTACAACACAGGAAAAAAGATACATTGTGGATAAACAGCTTCTTCTAAGGTAAGACTGAATGGCCAAAATAGATGAATAAGGACACACAATGGAGGGGGAGAAAAAGAAATGAGTCAGTGGCCATCGAAGAAAAAGGAAAAAGGGAACAGAGGAGAGAAAGGCAGGAGAGAAAAAAAATGTAAATGAGTGAGACAAAACAGCCCAAAGATGGAAAAGAAAAAGAACAAGAGGGGGAAAGAAGTAATATTTTCCTTGATAAAAATGCACAAAAGGGAAGATGAACTTTGTTCTTTTTCTCTTTCTACTCTCCTCTCTTTTTCTGCTTTTCGCCTCGCAGCACGCCAGCCTAGCTGAGAGCTGTAATGTCATTAAATTGCAAATGCTTTTTCATTTCCGACACACACTGTTTACTTATCTGGCAAAAACATATGTTGGAAGGAATCCGTTAAATTCTGCCCATTGCCTTGGGTAAAAGTGCAATGGAAACGGACCCACCGAGCGTCCTCTTTCTTCTTCTTTAGCACTCTCCTTATCTACAAGACGGCTTCGCAGAAAACTGGCTAGTTCAATGAAAAATGAAGATACAGCGGGAGATTAGGGAAGAACACTGAGCACAAAATTCCTGGAGAGAGGGTCACTCCATTGCAAATGATTTCACTCCTCTAGATCTGCATAAATTACTATTTTTAAGGCATCTCCAAAGTCTGTATATTTTTCTCACTCTGTCAAACATTTAATTTCACGCCCCGTGTTCTGAATATGCTAAAATGCATATCTCTGATGCACCTTTAAGCCAGAAAAACGAATGCAAAATTGAAGATAAAATGATGTGATTTGCACTACAAGCCTATTACTTGAGGTATTTACATATAGTTTACCTCTGCAGTTCTGAGGATGATTTATTAAAAAAAATCTGGATTAAGCTCATATAAATATGTATAAATCTTTGTTTAGAAAATAGATTTTGCAGCTGTTGTGTCAAAAAAGTTCTTTAAGATTCTGTGAAGAATTTTCCTTTTAGCATGCTTTTAGAGGGAAAAAAAAGGGGGACAGAATTTGACATTCTGCTTGGTGGGGGGGTGGGAGGTGGCGGCGGGAGGGGAAGCTGATTCCACCAGCCAGCAGTTATAAAGATTCCTTTTATTGCTCTTCTTTGCCCAAAGCAGCTTGGCCCCGCCTTGCTCTTTTATTAGACTTATTTAATTTTCTTCCCCCTACCCTTTTTGCTTGAGCCCAAATAATAGTGCCCTGGATTACAAAGCTCAAATTAAATATCGGTGTTTAATGACTGAAACAATTGGAAGGCTTTTGGATTCATCTTCAGACCCTTTTTCCTCTCTCCTTTTCCAAACATGCTGGCTTCCAAAGCCTCCTCCAAGAGTCTCATCGCTGATACCCCGCCCTGGACCAGGCGGCAGGGACTTCTTGTTACTATTTTGAAAATGATTATTAATACGCTGCAAGCGAGATACCTTATCTGCTGCAAAAGCAATTCTAAAAACACTGGTGTTTCATTTAAACAAACCCCACATATACATTTTAAATTCTCTCTCTCATCGAGTTTTGCCTCTTTGTCTGAAAAATGCTTCATTTAGCTTGCCTCTCGCATGCCCCTCTGATCCCCATCCCTCTGCAATCATTGTGGGGGAATTACTCTTTGCTATTTCTTGTTAGGCTTTGGGTTTAGGAGAATTTAGATAACAACGCTGACTAATTCAGAGCTGAACACACATTGGACTCTGCAAATATACGGCCTGCTACGTGATAAGGGCAGCGCCCAGCTTCTGGGCTGCACCTGCCGGAGAAGCTGTGGGAACAGCTGTTTCTGGAAGCAGGTAGTGGGAACAGCCATTTCTTCAAAGCCTACATTAATCCTTTAGCAATTAAAACAAGAAAGGGATGTTTACAGGCATTTGATCGCTTTTGGTGGAGACTCGAGTTTGCTTACAGAGATTGGATTCCGGTTCTGTTGCTTGCGCTGCTTTAAGTTGACTAATGACAATGTACTAGAATGAAGCTTCAGTCATTTTCAAAAGTTAAGAGTCATTCTTTTTACACAAAATGGCTTAACAATCCCCCCTAGTGGTCTGTTCCCCGTTTCTGTGAGTTATGGATACACTCCTTTTCCAGAACTGTCTGCTGCTTTATAGGTTCATAACAGAGAAACTAACAAAAAAAAAATTGAGATGAGTTTTCACTGAATGCCTCCTTCCCTGGTCCTGGAGAGGCCTAATTTCTCATATACTGATCCGTCTAAACCTAGATAAAGCCAACTTTGATACCTCGAGGGTTTTCTCAACAGTGGTGAATAACCTCTGATTTCTAGTGCACACGTTCATGGCTGAAATCAGTGAATAGATAGATGCAGGGTGTCATGCACTTGATCTTGTCAGTATTTCCAATGGTGGACTTGGGCTTCTGATGGGAAAAAGAATAAATTGTAAATATGGGTTATGCCTCTCTTTCAGGAAATTTTGGCCCAAATTGCATCGTTGCAGATCTTTAGGAGAGAATTAATTTTAATTCTTAATTAATTTTAAGTCTTTAAAAATAAACAAATCCTATGTGTTTTTCAAGTGTAACCATTAAGAAAATGCTTGGTCATTGTTGCCATCTGGTGTTTAATGCTCTTCTTCACTCTGCACACAAAGGGTGGGGAGCCCTGTTTCCCTCCGTGTTTCCAGGTAAGATGACTGACAGTGTCCTTTGCCTCCTCCCGAGCCCCTGTCTGCACTCCATGTTGACTGGGATGGAGCTGGGGCCACCTAAACATCTTGAGCTCTTGACATTGACATGAGGGGCTCTCCCATCCACCTAGAAGCTGGCTTCCTTCACCTGCTGTTGTCATGTTCCTTTTCTGGAATATGTAGTATGGAATCTAGTGCATCCACTTCTCATAGAAGAGCCCGGGGCTGCCCCTGGGTAGCTCAGTGTCAAAATTTCTTGTATTGTTGGATGTCTTGGTTGCTTCTGGCTGCTGTCACAGGATGTCACAGACTGGTGACTTATAAACAGCAGGAACTATTTTTTTTTAAGATTTATTTATCTGTGTGTACAAGAACTGGGGTGTAAGCCAGAGGTGTGTGTGGGGTGAGAGGATTTACCAGAGAGAGTGGGCAGCACTGAAATACACTAACAGCAGAAATTATTGCTTCCTGTTCTGAGGCCGAAAGTCCAAGATCAGCCAGCCAGCATGGTCAGGTTCTGGTGAAACTTCTCTTCAGAACGCCGCTTCCTGACTTCTCCTTGTGTGCTCATGCGGAGGAAGAGGCAAGGGAGCTCTCTGGCGTCTCTTTTCTAAAGGCACCGATCCCATTCATGAGGGCTCCATCCTCATGACCTAATCACCTCCCAAAGTTCCACCTCCAAACACCATGACATTGGCGCTTAGATTTCAACTCATGAATTGGGGCTTAGGGGGACACAAACATGAATTTTGCAGAGACACAGAACATAACCCTGGAATAGGTATTTACAACATGTGCATCTACAAAATAAACAAGGCAAAGTAATGCTAAAACCCTGAATCCTGAACTGCAAGAAAGCTTATGACATTAGGGGGAAAGTGACATGAAAAAGGAATACATGGCCAACCTCCTTGCACTGCCGTCTCGACAGCTGGCACTTTCAAGTCCTGTTTCCTCCATCTGTTCAGACTCCTTCCTTCAAGCATGCTTGGATCTTACTTCATTTCTGGCCATTAAGTTTCAGCAGTCTCCACAATGACCCATGAAATTTTCATTTCTTGCTTAAAATGTCTCTAGGACTCCCAGAGAGCCTCTTTCACTCATTCATTCATTCATTTATTTTAACATGAGTGGCAAGAACTATCCCCTGAGTTATTTTCTAGCCCCCAACTACTGCATTATGAAACTTCACCTCGTTAACTTTGAGCCTGGGACTAGACCAGAGCATTTCTGGGCCGTAGAGAGGAGACTAACTCCCACCACAACTGTGTGGACTGAGAAAACACTCAAAAGTGGTTTCCTAGCAGAAAACTGAGGTGCTGTTACCAGAAGAATGGAAAAAAGAGATGCTGGAAAAAAGAGCATGTCCAAAAATGGACATACTACTTCTGGGCTTTGAGAAGCACTGTAGAAAATGGTTAGGGAGCATCTGGTGAACCTGACCTCATACATTATCTGTGCCTCAGTGGTTCCACTTTGCAGTCTGTCCCAGAGGCATGTCCATGGAAGCACAATTCACATTATCCCCCATGCAACCCAGCAACAACCAATGGTCATTGACAGGAGGTTGGTTAAACGCTGATGTGTTCATACAGTGAAATAATATATAGTGGTGAAAAATGAAAAAACTTTGGAGATTGCAACATCATAAATCTTAACAACCTGAATGAAAAGGGCAAGTCATATCCAAAATAATGGCTGTTTATACAAAACTTAAAACTATGAAAAACTAGACAATGTGATGTGCAGATATTCTTTTGTGTATATAAAATATTGCATGATAAAAGTTTTAAGCATTTCCTGTTATCACTTCAGGAGTCAAAAAAGATAAAAAAGAAATAATACATAAATTCTTATATTTGTGCCTCCCAAAACTGTTTATGAATTATTTTTCTTTGAAAGAAAAGTTTCTTTCAAATATATTTACAATATATTTAAAAATATTTTTTAAAAATGGGAATTTTGAAGAATCTAGAGTAGACAGAATAGTAAAGTCTTCCATCACCCTACTCTAAAAACCATCAATCATGGGCAACCCTCCATCCATGCTCCGTGTGTGTATAAAATCAAAACAAATATCCAGACAACATTATCATTTCACAATTTTATTCACTATGATATTTATAAGACTGATATTATAAAGACACTCATCTATAAATAGTTCACTATGTGTCTCTAGAAATGAATCTTAAGGAACCCATGAGACCATGATTTGAAAGCCACAGCAATTCTTTAATACCATGAAATATCTGGAATTCAAATTTCCCAGTGTGTCTTTCATGGCAAAATTTGCTTTGATAGCTTTTTTAAAAATTAATTAATTTATTTATACATGCACTGGGTACAGTCAGAACACAGGAGGAGGGTGAGAGAAATCACCAGAGCCAGAGTGGGGAACAGAACAAGCAGATGGACGAAGTACACTGCTGAGGGGAGCAGCGGGCTCGGCAGGAGAGGTCTGTCATGCCATGTGGGACCCTCGCCGGTGGCTGGGGATTGAACCAGTGCTGCAGAGGCTCGAACCAGCGCTGTAGAGGCTGTGGGCAGCTTCGCACCCCAGCGCTTAATTGCTGCACCACCAGGAGAGGCCCTGCTTTGATAACTTTTTAAAAGCTGGTCACATATTATTTGTCTGGTTGATTTGTCTATTCATTCTGTTGTTCGTTTTTTCTATAGTCTTCTCCATCTCTTTTGTTTTCTTGGCACTTTTTTGTTGTTGAAGAAACTAGGTTAGCTTTTCCTGTAGAGTTCCCCACACTCTGGCTTTTGCTGAGTGTCTCCTGTGATAAATGGTCCCATCCCTTTGTCCTCTGTTTTTCTAGTAAATTGATCTAGAGGCTTCATCAAATCCAGGTTGTGTTCTTTGGCAGAGCCACTTCGAAGACAGTTGCTTCCTCCCACAAAAGCTTTCAAACGCCTGCTACCGTCCCCAATGTTAGCAGGCATTGGTGCTGGCTGCCTCGGACCATTATCTGTTTGGATATTGAAGACTGTCATCGTCTTTCATTCCAGCCCTTCTTATTTTTGAGCTGTTATCCTTGTATAAAGTGTCCCCTCGTCTACCAGCACAGCTTATATAGGGAAGACACAGCACACATTTTATCCTTTTTTCTTTATCAATTTTCAAAATCATGATTTTGTCCCTTCAATGGCAACCCATTTTTGAGGTATCCTTTTGAACTCACTGACCCATGTCTTCTGTGTTTCAATCCATAGCAGTTTTTGAGTGATGCTCAAAATGTTCCGTTTGCTATTGGGAAACTTTTCAAGTTTGTTCCTAAGTGCATTAGACAAAACCCTAATAATCTCTGATAGTTTCCTTCCTGTCTGGTATGACAAGATACTCTGGCATTTTCTTATACACTCCCTCCCCCAAATGAGGGGCCGAGATTCTTCCAAAGAGCACAAGTTGCTTTTAAGATAAAATAGTGCCTTTTGGGACAAAATGGATAGACATGGAGATGATTACACCATGTGAAATGTTAGAAAATGAAGAGCGCTAATGGTCTCACTCATTTGCAGAATATAAAAAACTAAGACAGCAAGAAGTGTTCGTAGATTCTATGAAAAATATACTGGTTACCTGAGGGAGTGGGTGAGGAGGGAGGAGAGACTCGGGGAGGGAAGTTGACAAGGTTGTGGCACTGGAGTCTTGGTGGTGGGTGAGGGAGGGTGCAAGGATGCACCCCCCAAATTACAGAATTATATACTCTAGTGGCAAATCAATAAAACTAAAAAAATCCTTGCTTTTATAAGGTCATCATTCTTACTCACTGATCAATTTAATTGTCGATAATGTTTCAGTGTTCTCACTGTTCTAATTAAACACTCTCAAAGGAAGTTCTCTTGAAGATATAATTCTTTCCCTAAAGAAAAATTTAAAGTGCTATATTTTACCTTTAACTAACTGAAAACATTCCTGGGCTATTGGACTTATCTTCCAGCAATGTTAGGTGGGTAATATCAGTAATGTTAGTGTTTTATAAATTGGGGCCGGAAGTCAAAAAACTTGACTTTTGACTTTTAGATCGTCAAATGCAGTCATGTAAGTTCACACATGCCAATGTTTCGTCCCTGTAAAACTCATGATACTAAATTGAAGAAGTGATCGTTTAGTCTTGTAGGAAAGACTGTCTCGTGAGAGACAAAGGTGATGGCTTACAATGGCACCAAACATAAAACATTTCATTTTCTCATCAGTAGGATAAAGAGTTTATCAACTCTACCTTACAGGTTCGTGGGGAGGTAAGATTCAGTCCTAATCTGGGATTAAATGCCTGAAAGGTGCCCTCTTAAGCAGACCCTTTGCCCTTCAGAACAGCATAGGAATTTAAATAACTTGCCCAAAGTTCTATTGTTGAATGATAGCACTGGAGTGATTCTTGAACTAGAAGAGGGCAACGTGCTGACATGTTCATTAAGAGGAAGTGCTGTGATTTTAAGATATGTTAACTTTATACATGCCTAGGTATCCATATAGCCAATCTTTGTATTAGGTATACATGTGTGCCCTTGTGTACATGGACATAAACTCATATATACACACATCTATATGTGGGTACACACACATGCACACATGACAATACAATAAAGGGTAAGTGTATTGAGATCTGTCAGGTACATAACTGACAGATCACCCCATGCATAGATATGACTGGCAGAGCTTCTTCAGGTGGCAGCTTCACATATATGGCACACATTGTAGCAACTCGTCTTTGGAGAATATGCCTGATTTACTTCATACATCCAAGGGGCAAGTTCACCAAAGAGTCTTAAATTATGTTTAAGACTCAGCTTGTGTTCAAGAAATATTAAATTGGGACCATAATGTTAAAGAACATAAGGGAACAATTCCAAATCAAAGTCACATTGCGGGGAAGTTAAACTGGTCATTTATGGAAAACAGGAGCAGTTGTTATTCTGGTCTCAACTCTTTTTTAAAATTATTATTATTTTTGCATAGAAGAACAGGGGTGTAGGCCAGAGATGCTGGGGGTGAGAGGATTCACCAGAGACAGAGTGGGGAGCAGACAGGCAGATTTTCTGAAATACATTGCTGAGGGGAGCAGCGGGCGAGACCGGAGAGGTCTGCTGCACCATGTGGGTCAGCTCCTTGGCCGGGATCGAACTCGTGCTGCAGTGGCTGAGGATAGTTTCATAATGCTGCAAATTAATGCCTTGCACCACCAGGGAGATCCTGATCTCAACTCTTCTCATAAAGACAGACTGTAAGAAAAACAGCAGGCACATAACGTGCTGCTGGAGGGCACTGATTTCCCAATCCTTACTGCCATAGATGGCTAGTAGGGTGAAATCTGGTCCCCAGAGTGTACATGGCTGAGGCAGAGCAGGGCAACTTATTTTAGCTTTTCCACCGTACCTTTAAATTTCTTACAATTCAAGTAAGAATGGTAGGACACACTTTAAGGCAAACCCACTTGCCTTGGTAATAACTTAGTTCTCACACCTAGTAAGTGTAAGTACTCATGTGTAGCAATTGGTCAAAAGAAAAGGTGCTAAATTTTTTGTGTCTTGGTAGATGCAGGAGAGTGAACTAAATTGTAATCTCCTAACACACCATTCCTCAAATGTGGGATTCAATGGGAAAACATGAAACAAAATGAAAGGAGGCACATCTGAAAAAGTAACTGCTGTAGTCTTGTGCTAATCACACCTCAAAGCATAACATTATTGTTGTTTTTGTTTTAAATAACAGAAGCAATAAAATCCTAGTATGGTTTAATCTTGTGCCAAATTTTGTTTTTTAATCAAATCTATTTGGCGCTAAAGAAAATACAAAAATGCAAATGAAGGGCCTGCTCCTCCAGATCTTGTGAACATGTAAGGGCTGATACACTTCAAAGATTTGTTTTAACTCATAAATTAAAGTCATCATACAACACTGCAACACTACAAAATATACTTATTTGTAGACCTTTTCATTTTATATTCCTTGTAGAGTTTCAGCCTAATAAAACTCTTTAGGAGGGTGGATCTTAAAATTCCTAACACAAGTTGTTTATTAAATAAATACTGATCTAATATAATTGCTCACGTAGGTACCGTACTCTTAGATGACAAGTGAGAATTCAGTTCCACACGACGAACCAAACCAGACAACAGGGACTGTGTTTAAAGAGTCAGTGTTCTCAAATCCATAGCTCCCTCCTCTCCAGAGAGACACCGCACTTGAACACAAAGGGTGGGTGAGTTCTCGGGAGGGTAGTTTATGCAGCATTCCACCCCAACCCCAGTGCTTTCCCCATCTGGGATGAAATATTCATTAGTAGACCTAAACAAACTCTTCAGAACATTTTTATCTCAAAGTGCGGAAATGCTATTCAAACAAGCTGCTAATGAATCCATCTACCATCTTGTTTGATGTTGTTCTTGCAGTAAAGAGTACTCAAAAAGGCTTCAGGCAATGCCTACTCTCAGTTGGCAAGTGTCTTAACCTTTGTGGGGCAATGGTGTAACCCAGACCCTCCCTACAAAGCACCAACCCACGCACTATAAATATAACATATAACAATATTCATGGACATCAACTATATAATATCAGGTAGCACATAAAGTACATTTTACTGCATGAGATCACACTCTATACGAGGACATAATAGCATCTCATTACAAGGATGCTTCTTAGAATTCAAAGCATAAGAAAGGATGCATTGTAGTTTTCTAGCCTGAAGCCAAAGAACCCAGAAAATATTGGGAAATAAATACATACTGTTGAGGGAATATGCAAAACCAGGAGCTTGTGCACATGTTCTTCATAGGAACATCTCACACTACTTAGGAGAAAATCTATCAAGAGGAAGAATTTATTTCCAAATGTCCAGATGTGTGAGTGCACACACACATACACAAAACCACATGTAAAATGAAAGCATAGATAATGGAAATGTTACATGAAAATTGTAATGATGCAGTGGAAGAAATTTTAAGATGCTCTTGTCACTCATGCAATTACTAGCTTTGTTCATTTGGAGAAGTAGTTGTGCAAAACATGACGTTGCAGTGTTTGTGCTTAAGTTGACGGTGTGACAATGCCCACTGGTGCTGAGCTGAGAACCAACAGTATTGTATTCTACACCCAGGTGATGTACACATTTAAAAAATTTAATATGGTGATGGGGCCTCCTTGGTGGCACAAGGGGTTAAATCTCAGCACTATGAAGCTATCCGCAGCCACTGCAGCACCAGTTCCATCCCTGGCCAGGGAGGTAACCCACATGGCATGGCAGACCTCTTCTGTCTCACCTGCTGCTCTCCTCAGCAGTGTGTTTCAGTAGATCCACCTGTTCTGCTCCCCACTCTGTCTCTGGTGAATCCGCTCATCCCCTGCACCTCTGGCCTACATCCCAGTTCTTGTATGCATAAATAAATAAAATAAATCTAAAAAATTAATATAGTAAACTGAATTCAGTATGTAACCCCAATGAAATGGTCCCTCTTTGAGTATTTCTATTCAGTTCATGACACACTCCCTGTGGTAGGCTGAATGCTAGGGTCCCCAAATGACCCACCCCCTGGAGAGTGTGCTGGGCTAGCGCTCCATGGTCATGGCACAGTAGGTGGCAGAGGTGAAGGGATATCACATGGCAGATGTAATTAATGTCCCTAGCAGTTGACTTTGAGTTTATCGGAGATGGACCAGACCTACTCTGGTGAGCCTTGAAAAAAGAGTCTCAACAGAGAGGTTCTGCCGCAGGCTGTGAAGGGGAAGCTGCGATGCAGGGAGAGGCCCGGGTGGCAAGGAGGTGTGGGCGGCCTCCAGGGACTAAAGGCTGTCACCGGTAAGGGACTGGAAGCCTCACTCTTTCAAGCGCAAGGACTGGATTCTGCCCACAACCACATGAGCTGGGAATATGACCTTGGGCTCCAAAAAGGAACAAGGCCAGCAGACACCTTGGTTTCAGCCTTGTAAGACCCCAGTCAGTGGACTTGGCTAGACCCATAGAAACGATGTAACAAATGTGTGTTGTTTGAAGGCACAAAATTTGTGGCTATTTGTTAAACTGGAATACAAATTAATTTATCTTCTACCCAGTTTGCCCAGGCAAAAATGACCTTGGGCGCCATTCTTACCTGGTCTTTGACCACGACTGTCTATTCATAATCTATCTTACTTCCCAATATATATATTTTATTTCTCTTTCTATTGTGTCTTGTCAGGCCAGCTATATTTCTCACCTGGATTGCTGTAGTAGGTGTTCTCTGATTATAGATTCAAACCTCAACCATCAATACGGAATCTGAGACCGCATTCTCTTATCACTAAACTGATCATGTTCTCCTCTTCCTGAAGAACTTCAGGGTAAAGCTTGTATTCCTCAGCCTGATGCTCAAAATGTTTTCTGATCTGATTCCTACTCATCTTGCTAGCCTCATCTTCTGGCACTTTCTAGCTTCCACCCTGCCTTCTTCCTTATCCAATGACTCTTATTTAAATTGATGTTTTGCTGCTTTCTCGGGCCTTCTGCAAACTTGCTCACTCATTATTCAAGATTCCAATAGCTACACCTCACCCTTGTTCCTACCTACCATTTCTAAACTTGCGGTTGCTTTCTCGTATCCTGTCTATTGAATTTTAGTGGAGATGCATTTCTGTGTTCTACCTTTTCCTTTGATGAAAATGACTGCTCGCCTTCAGAAATCTTTAAGGAAAAATCAAGCATTGTCTATAACGATGAAAAATGAGAGACAATCCAAATGTCTAAACCAATTATCTAGGAATTGGTTAAATAAGTTGCATATACAATGGAAGAATATTCAGATATTTTAATGAATGCTGAAAGTTAATATATCCTGGAGGTGATAATATCTGTTAGTATCCCATTTAGTGTTGTGTGATATATAGATATATTATATTTAACTAGGGGGGATATGTAAGCATATATACAAATAATCACAAAGGCTCTGTCTAGGAGCTTTTAGCCAGTGCTATCTTTCTGGTGGACCTAGAAATTTGCTTATTTGTTTATAATATTATCTTGATTATAGTTTTAATTTTTATTCCATTAATTTCCTCTAATTTTCTTGTGCATTGTTTTGCAATAGAGTATATGAAAAAAGATTTTTTTTAATTAAAAAAATAAATGCTTTTCTCCATAACAGCCAGTCGATCGTTGTTCTGTAGACAAATTTATACAGATGAATGGTCATCATTCAACAAATACTAAGCACTTGTTATGTGTTAGCCCTAATTCTCAATGTTGAGACTATAAAATATAGTTCCTCCCAAACAAATCCTAGAATTCTGACTCCAGAACTCAGGCTGCCAGAGTCCTGGCAGGCTGCCTGGGGTCCAATGGAACTTGATGCAAGATTCTGGGTGCTTGGTGGTGGTCGTAATATAGTAACACACTGAAGAGGTGCCAATTTGTGTCCCTAAATCCTACACACTGTTGTAAACCATCGTTACCTCAATTTAAAAAGTAAAGCCCACAGTGCAGATAGGAGGAAGAAGCTTGGAAAATACAATGCAGCGTAGCAAGGCAAGAAGCCTTAAGAGGAAGCATAAAGGAGGAACAAGTAACCCAGCCCAGAGGATGCTTAATTGGATGCCTGAAGATCAAAAGTCAGGGAATCCTTATTAATAATAATTTTTAGAACACAGTAACAAATTGCATCCTTCCATAGTTCATAAGAGTCAAGATGAGGGCCTCCCTGGTGGCGCAAGGGGTTAAGCCACAACCTATGAAGCTTGCCACAGCTGATGCAGCACGAGTTCTAGTTCTAGCCCCAGCCAGGGAGCTACCCACATGGCGTAGCAGACCTCTCCTGACTCACCTGCTGCTCCCCTCAGCAGTGTACTTTGGTCCATCTGCCTGTTCTGTTCCTCACTCTGTCTCTGGTGAATCTTCTTCCCCCTCCCACCACACCTCTGGCCTGTACCCCAGCTCTTGTATGAATAAATAATATTTAAAAAAAGAGTCAAGATGAGCAGAATCAGCTCTGACTTAGTGCTGTCCTGAGCTGACCCCGCTCACCTGCACTGGCAGGGAGGGCGCTCAGTTCCCCCATTCATGGTGGCAAGTGTCTCTCAGGCAGCCAGCAGTACTTTCTGTGCTTCCAGGCAGCCCCATCACTACATTTTCAGCTGTCCTTCACCTGACCTTTGACAGGTGTCAGCATGCTCAACACTAAGTTTTAAAAGTTGAACCCAAAAAGCTCTTGCTGTAGTTTTGAATTCTTGCATTGAATCCTGTTATCTGTGAAATATAAAAGTTATTCCTTTCACTCACCCTTTTTTCTAACCATGTTATTTTATAATGGTGGTGTTTTTTTAAGACGTCCTCTCTTGGCACCTTTTCTTGAATCCTTATAATATCACTCCTTTCACATTTGCTTATAGGACCTACTCCATATTGTTTTAACTAAGTTTCGTTTTCCCTCTTCAGTATATCCATGGTCCTTTAAAAACTAAATTACAATCAAACCTAACATTTTAAGATGGGGGTTAGCCTGCCTGAACTAAATAAAACAAAATAATGCACTTACCACTCTTCCATGGAATGTGCCTACTAATATATATGCGAGTCTCGTAGAGTGAAGCATGCTCCGTGGCTGAGATATGGCCAATTGCAGGGTCTTGCCTTTATGCTGGTACCTATGTAATTAAGCCCCCAATCTAATGTGACATGCTATCTTCACAGTGCTATCTTCACAGTGCTGCTATCTTCACAGTGAGGAATACAACAGCACCTCTAGAAAATATTTTTAGGTAAAATTTTCAGAGAGTAAAATGTATGGATCTTAAGTGTACAATTTGATGAATTTTGATAAATGTGTACTTCCAAGGGACCAATGTCCTTATCAAGATAAGAATATTTCTAGCACCCCAGAAAGTGTTCTTGTGTCCCCTTCTAAGCAATTCTCACTGTTTGTGTTTCTATAACCATAGAATAGTTTTCCCTGCTCCAAAATTTCCTGTGAATATGGACATACTTTTTCATGCATGGATTCTTTCGCTTAACATAGTATATTTGGGATTCCCCCTTGTGGTTGTTTATATCAATAGTTCTTTCCTTTCTGAGTAAAATTCCATAATATGAATACAGTCATGTGATGCTTAAGGACATTTCTGTCAATGATGGACCACGTGTGTTTTTTTGTTTTGTTTTTTTAAAGATTTATCCATTTATTATACAAGCACTGAGTACAGTCAGAAGCACGGGAGGGTGAGAGAATTCACCAGAGACAGAGTGGGGAGCAGAACAGGCAGACTGACCAAAGACACTGCTGAGGGGAGCAGTGGGCACAGCAGGAGAGGTCTGCACACCACGTGGGACTCTCCCCGGAGGCCGGGGATTGAACCAGTGCTGCAGAGGCTGCGGGCAGCTTCACAGCCCAGCGCTCAACCACTGCTCCACCAGGGGAGGCCCCTGGACCACGTGTTTTAAGGCGATTCCTATATGTAGCCTGAGTATATGGTGGGCTCCCCACCCAGGTTAATGTCAGTCTACTCTGTGATGTCCCCAGAGTGATGAAATTGCACAAGGACACATTTCTCAGAACCTGTCCCCATTGTTAGGGATTGACTGTGTACCATGATTTGTTTATTCATTCCCCCTATGAATGGGTATTTGGATTGTTCCCGGGTTTTGGCTTTTGTGAATAAAGCTGCTGAGCACATTCTTAGTATCATTATGATTTTTCCCTCTAAGACAAAGACCTGGAAGTGGAATTATTTCTAGAATCAATGGATGTTTAACTACATAAGAATCTGCCAGTAAGTTTTCGAACGTGGTTGTCTCAGTTTTTATGTGAATTTCAGCTACTCCAGGTTCTCCCCATTTGGAAATTGTAGATATTATTAATTTAAGCCATTCTGGGGGGTGTGCTATGGCTTTTTGCTTTGATTTGTAATTTCCTGATGCTCAGTGTACCCCATGTACCTATTGGCCCTCCATCTATCTTTTTTGTGTGTAAAGTTCAAGATTTATGCCCACTTTTATAAATTAGGTCTTATTTCTTCTCATTTATTTATAGGAGTTCTTTATTCCCAAGTACTTTCTGGGACCTATGTATTTTGGGAAACAAATGTCTGGGATACAGCAAGTTTGTGGCTTCCTATTCGCTTTCTTCAAGGCGCCTTTTGAAAAGCAAAGTTACAGTGAAACCCACTTTATCAACTTTCTCTGCTGCTTAGTATTATTTGTCTTAAGAAGTTCTTTGCCTACACAAAGCTCACAAGGTTTTCTTCTAGAAGTTTTGTAGGTTTAACTTTTATTGTAAGTCCGTTATGCCTCTCAAATTAATTTTTTGGGTGTGGTAAGAGGTCTGGGGTCAAAGTTCACTATTTCATTATTTTTACACAATTCTATCCAGTCATTTCAGTTTGATTTGTTGCAAAGAGTCCCCTTCCCTCATGTAATTGTCTTGGAATTTTCATTGTAAAGCAAATTGACTACTTAAGTGTGGGTCCATTTCTGGGCTCTATATTTTCTTCCATTAATCTTTTTGTCTATTTTTATACCAAAACCATATTTTTTTTTTTTTTTTATTTATCTATACAAGAGCTGGGGTACAGGCCAGAGGCACAAGAGGGTGAGAGGATTCACCAGAGACAGAGTGGGGAGCAGAACAGGCAGAAGGACTGAAAGAACTACTGAGGGGAGCAGCAGGCAATACAGGAGAGGTCTGCCATGCCATGTGGGTATCTCCCTGGCTGACCGGGAATTGAACCTGCACTGCAGAGGCTGCAGACAGCTTCACAGCACTGCACTCAACCCATTGTGCAACCAGAGAGGCCCGACCATATTTCTTAATAGCAGAAGCATTTGAGCAAGTCTTAAATCCAGTCATGAGAGACCAATTTTGCTCTTCTTTTTTCAAGATTATTTTGGATGTATCATTAAAGTCATAACACTGTTCAATACTAATAAATACAGTATTTGAAAAGGGTTGATTTTGGTAAATGAACAATTTCAAGATGATTCTTTTGACTAAAAAATAATAACCAACAGAATCCCTCTTGGTCCCCAGGGTTTTGCCTCGTCTGTTTAAATACATTATCAGCCTCGTAGCCAATGTTGAGTTTGTACATAAAATCATTCTGAGATTGCGTGAACAGAATACATTTGTTTCAAATTTTACAATTTCATTTTTAAAAATATTAAAGAAAAAGCTGACAAGAGAGCTACATGTTAATGCTACATACTCATCCTGATGAGAGCACTTTTCAGCTGTTAACAATGGCACACCCATTTCAGGGGCCATAGTTAACACACTTTTATGAAATACAAGATTACATATTTGCAAAGTGATAAAAATGATTCAAAATTAAACTTTTTGGTAATGACATGAATAAGCACACAATTTTAAAACATAATAAAATGAAAAACAAGAGATCTTACTTTAATATACCTCAAGAAAAGTATAATATTTAATGAAAATGAGGACAATGTGGTTGATGAGATAGAGGTTAAACTAGCTGTAAACATCAGTCATTTGGTGCCATAGGGGCCTCTTTTTTTCCCAGAGCCCAACGTTATATTCCCAGCTCATGTGGTTGTGGGCAGAATCCAGTTCCTTGCACTTGAGTGAGGCTTCCAGTCCCCTACTGGTGACTGCCTTTAGTCCCTGAAGGCCGCCCACAGCTCCTTGCCACATAGCATTAATGAAAAATTTCTCCCAACAAGGGTTTTCCTTCCTACTCCTCTGCCAATGTAGTTAGAATGTTCTGGTGAGCCTGATAAAGTGTCTTTTTCACACATGAAAGGCCCAGGGTGTCTGTTTTCTCTGTAGTACAAAATACTTCCCTTGAAGTTTGTTATAATCAAAAGAAGGGGGTGGAGTGTAGCAACTAATAAGCTTTAGACTCACTTTTAATTCTGTCACTTAGTTGAGTAACAGTGAGTAAATTACTAAATTTATTTGAATTCATTTCTTTGCAAGGTTGTTGAGAGTATTACATTAAATGATGTATACTTGATCACTGCCTCGGACTCTATAAATGGTGGGTAAGTTATCACTGCTAGTTTCTTTTTCCGATTTTTCTCAAAGGAGTGAAGCAAACACTTACAAAACAAATTTGCCCAAATATCTACAGACTTGACTAGTTCAAAATTACTAAATAGTCATCATCTTCATGATATCCCTGAAGACCAGAGTCTCAAGAAATGCAATGGGCAGTAGGCTGGGACCCAGACACTGGGTTTTTGTCCTGGCTTTGTCTTTATGTCACCATCAGTGTTATTTACCCCCGAACCTGTAGATTTCTTATTCATCAAATGAGGATGGTGTTTTAAGGAATTCTCTAAGACTTCAATTCTATGATTTTAAGATCTCATGATGTAATAAATGTCTACTCTGCTCAGATCTAACCAAATATTTAGGATAGAATGTTGCACATTGCCATTCTCCACTCCAACAAGTGGGGAAGGTGCCTGGGACATTTAACCAATCAAAAATGCTTGCAACAGAACCCCTACTAGCTCTCAGATGCTAGGAGTAATAGGCAGAAACAAATGTCTGCAAACATGCAAACTGAGTGTCACTTGGTTATGGAAGAGGTGGCCTCTGAGAGTGCTCAGCTTGATCATGTCTTTATCATGATGATGAGAAATCAATTTTTTAAATTAAAGTTCTTTTGCAACTAACTTTTTCTCATCATAAAGGGTTATATATACTCTATGCAGAGAATTTGGAAAATGCAAAACGGAATAAATAAGAGAATTTAAATCCCACTACCTTGAAATAGTCAGCATTAAGATTGAATGTAATTTTTTTTGTCTTTCATGTAGATCATATGTAAATTATAGATTATATTTTGTAATTAGGATAAAATACATTATGTTCTATAATTGTATCAATTATGAAGAGATATATCTCAGAGTAAAATTGGAATCAGAGTACTGACATACACATGTATAAATTTATATCAATATTTTTTCAGTTACAGTCATTTTTTCAGGATCATTTCCTTACCAGTAAATGTTCTTTAAAAACATCTTTGGGAAGTGATTTGGAACAATTGGCAAAAATGAAACGCTAGATCCACACACACCTGACTCTTTACACGGTGTTTCTTATCTCTGTTTGCACATTACAAATCACTCACAGAAATTCTGAAACATTACAACGGCCAGACCCGACCTTTAGAGATTCAAAATGATTTAGTCTGGGATGGGATCCTAGCCATGATTTTTTTTCTCATTAATTTTAACTCATAGGCCTGAAGAGAATTATTCTTTTACATCAAGACAAATTCCAAATAGATGTTAAAAACTGTCAAAAAGAAGAATCTTTCAATTTGTGAATAAAAACGTAACTATATCTGTAATCTTAGGTACTCAAGAATGCACAAGGCAGAGACAAAGAAAAGAAGGAAAATCTTCATATATTTAATAACATTCAGAAATATAAATTTCTGAATGTCAAACATCACCACCCAAAAGAAACCAAAAAGTAAATCACTAACTGGTAAAAATATTCCGACATACATTACAGGCCGTGCTCTTAGCATATACAAAGCAAAAGATGAAGAAGTAAATAGCCTCGCTATAGGTAAAGCACCCAGAAAAAAAGTCGCTGTGCAAATGGCAAGAAAAAACACTTCCTTTTTTAAATGATGATGTTTACTTTAGAATATAGACCTAAAGTAAGCTTTAGGTCTATATAAACCTAAAGACTTTAGACCTATATAGACTTTAGACCTAAAGTAAGTAAAAGAGCTTTCCTGGCTCCTCCCCTGCTTCTTATAACTCAGGGGCTATACAGTAATGTTTACATTTATGCCCCAAAGCTTTGCCTCATTAAAAAGAAAACCTAAGCAAATTCATTAAAACTAAAATATGAATGCATAAAGAGCAAAGTCACACGAACACATAAAGGTTCGTGAAATCAGATGCAAAGCCTCGTAGCCCCTCTTCATTACTGTGAGTTCAGCTCTGCACAGTTTCTACTCGTCATAAAAGCAAGTCTTTCCAATCTGCGGCAGTGACTTTCCCTTTATTAGAATGCATACTCGTTATTTTCTGATTACTCCTCTACATAAAACATACCATCTTGCACTGAGGCGTCCACACCCCTTTTACGGTCTTCATATTTTATCTCTACAGATTGTAGTAAGTCACTTCAAGCACAATCACCCATTAAAGAATGGATTTTATAGGCAAAAAAAATAGCATTTTATACACCTTGAGTGATGTGATGGCAATCATCAGATGCTCCAGTTCTCTTCCAGCACATACTATGCAGGCGTGCGCTAGTGATGCAGCCGGACAGGAGAGGTTATTACAGGCAGAATGAGTCAACTCAGCCCAATGTGTACTTCCTGGTTTCAGGATGTATCCATAGGAACCCTTTGAAATGTTTTGTTTTATTAATTTGGCTCCTTTCTATTTTTTCACTAGTGCCAACTCTTCAAGATAATGCAGTTTAGACATGTCACAGCTGTTGAAACTCATAGCATAAACCTGAGCTGACAGTGGCGTATCATCAAGAACCAACAACACCCAAACATTATGATAAAGAGCAGATGCAAGAAAAATAAAAAGACAAAGGGCAGGAAATATTGCCTTCCCAAGTCAAAGCAGAGCCCTGGGGTGAAACAGCTGGTTCAGAGCAAACAGTGATTCTTTCAAAATAGTGGAAGGGGTCTTACAGGAAAGGGCGAGGGAGTAGCCAGACCCAAGAGATTGGTTCCTGGAAGTTGAAGAGCAGGCAGTATGATGTTGCTGTCTGTCGGGGAATTTGTATTTAAGGGGAATTTGTATTTAAAATGATAAGATGACCTTGAATGCTAGCTCGGGACCAAAATTGGCCACTTTTTCTATTGTATTTGAAACCTGACTTTACTATGTCAGAAATGTTTTGCATCTCGAATTCTTGCGTTCATTTTATGAACCACTTTCTATGCTTAGGAGGACAATCGAAGAAAATTTCTAGAGGGTTAAAGGGTTATTCATTTGGAAATATTAAACTTTAACAACTCATGGTCATCATTTATTCTACAAAAACTTTACAAAAGGAAATAGAGTACATTATATTTTACTGATTTGATAAAGACCTTCATAGCAATTGGTACATTTGAGAAGGACTCACTTTCCAATGCCCCTCCCTCCCCAAAAGACCTTTTACAAGCACTCAAACTTTTGGGTAAATCTTAAAAACTAATCTTCTGAAAGATCTGTAAGATGTACAGGCTAGGCAAGAGATTTAAAAGTTTATTTCGTGTGGGCGTAAGTTGGAATGCAGTCGTGAGTGAATTAGATAGAATCTTGAACATATTCCAATCACACCTACTTTCTGTTCTAACCACATATGTATGATTATTTAAAACAAACACTTTCATCTCAGGGACATTTAAATATTATCTCCATGAATGGACTAAGATGAACCTCAGGTTCACTCAAAGTTTTGCACACCACTTCAGGTCTATAAAGAAAATGGCACGGAGTAGGCACAGGTACCATATATAATATATATCATCTTTACAACAGTCCCGTGAGTTAGTATTATTAGAAACTGTCTCTCACATTTGGCCACTCCTCACTCCATTCAGTAATGTATGCTAGAGAATCACTGTCTGCTCCAAAACCAGATTACATATAAAATGATTGAAAAATAGCAGAGCCTGGATTTGAATTTGGTCTGTTGAGCCAAAAGGTCCAGGTTCTTTCCAGTGGAGCATAAGAGCTATATTTGAATTTTATACCCAAATAATTATACTTTAAATTATCTAGTGGCAATCATTCTGCATTCCCACCAGCAATGGAGGAGCTCTCCACTATCTCCACTACCTCAACATCCTTGGCAGGCGATGGTGTGGTGTGTTTTTTTTTTTTTTTTAACCATTCTAATAGGTACACACTGGTATCAGATCATGATTTCAGTTTCTATTTCCCTAATACCCCATTATGCTGAACATTTTTGATGTACTAATTTGTCACCTATAAAGTGTCTTTGGTGAAATGCCTGTTCAAGACTTTGACCCATTTTTATTTTTTTTTAAAGATTTATTTATTTATGCATACAAGAATTGGGGTACAGGCCAGAGGTGTGTGTGTGTGGGGGGGGGTGAGAGGATTCACCAGAGACAGCGTGGGGAGCAGAACAGGCAGACTGACTGAAATACACTGCTGAGGGGAGCAGTGGGCGAGTCAGGAGAGGTCTGCTGCGCCATGTATGTAGGTCCTTGGCCCGGGACTGGCACTCCCAAACTTGTGCTGCAGTGGCTGCGGCAAGCTTCATAGGTTGCGTCTTAACCCCTTGTGCCACCAGGGAGGCCCTGGCCCATTTTTTTTTTTTATTTATTTATGTATTTATACAAGCACTGGGTACAGTCAGAAGCGCGGGAGGGTAAGAGAATTCACCAGAGCCAGAGCGGGGAGCAGAGCAGAAGGACCGAAGTACACTGCTGAGGGGAGCAGCGGGCGGCAGGAGAGGTCTGCGCGCCATGTGGGACCCTCCTCCGGTGGCCGGGGAGCAGCCAGGGATCGAACCGGCGCTGCAGAGGCTGCGGGCAGCTTCGCAACCCAGCGCTCAACCGCTGCGCCACCGGGGAGGCCCCCCTGACCCATTTTTAAATTGAGATCTTTTCACTGTAAGGCTTTCTTGTTCTTTATATAGAGTCCTTTATTGTATATGGGATTTGCAAATAATTTCTCCCTACTATAGCTTTTCTCTTCATTTTCTTTTTTTTTTTTTTTTTTTTTTTAGAGGCATGCTTTATTTATTTGTTTGCTGGTTTGTTTGTTTGTTTTGTTTATACATGCACTGGGTACAGTCAGAAGCGCGGGAGGGTGAGAGAATTCACCAGAGCCAGAGCGGGGAGCAGAGCAGGCAGAAGGACCGAAGTACACTGCTGAGGGGAGCAGCGGGCGGCAGGAGAGGTCTGCACGCCATGTGGGACCCTCCTCTGGTGGCCGGGGAGCAGCCGGGGATCGAACCGGCGCCGCAGAGGCCGCGGGCAGCTTCGCAACCCAGCGCTCAACCACTGCGCCACCGGGGAGGCCCCTCTCTTCATTTTCTTAACAGTGTCTTTGCAAAGTTTAAAACTTAAGCAAAGTCAAATTTATCAATATGTTGTGGGCTGTGATTTTAGTGTCTAAAAATCTCTTTGCCTAATCTTAAGCCATGAAGATTTCATCCTATGCATTCTAAAAGTTTTATAGTTTTGTGTTTTTTACATTTAAATATCTGATTCACGAGTTACTTTTGTCAAAGACTTGAGGTTTCAATTGAGGTTCATTTATTTTATACATAGGCAGCTGATAGTTTAACACTTTGTTGAAAAGACGTTTATTTCTCCACTGAATTTCTTCTGTACTTTGTCTTCCCTTCGATTTTTCTCAGAGATTGTGCAGAATTGATGTGATTTCTTCTTTAGGTATTTGGTAGCATTCACAGTGAAATATCTTGGCCTGGAAATTTGTATTTCAGAAGGTTTTTAAACAATAATTCTTTGATAGGGGCTTTCTTCCACACATTTTAATAAGCTGTATTTTCACTTTCAATCAATTCAAAATATATTTTGGTGAGAAAGCTGGGCGGGGGCTATTGTGGCTTCCGTCGACCAGACCACTTGGGGTATCCAAAGTTCCCTGATGTAGGTCACGGTACCACGAGGCTCCAGCTGTGGCCCTGTTCACTGGCAGGTGCAGCAGGCTGAGTGGGAGGCACTCCCTGGCATAGCTGGGGACAGCTGGAGGAATCCTCTTGTAGCCAGTGATATTTAGACATGAGACTTTGTAACAACTACTTGACTACTCAAGACACACACTTTCAATTCCATCTAATTGAGTAACAAACAGGCAAGGCATGACTGAATCACTGTGGACCGTTCCATTATTTAGGCAGTGCTATCTTGCTAAATACATGTCTGCAACTCCTACTAAATTGTTTTTATGCATTCAAAATTTTTGAGCACCTAATGTGCATGAGGGTATGTTCTAGGTGCTAGGGGTACAGCAATGAATAAAACAGGTAATAGTCAAACTCCCTTAGAATTTGCATTCTAATTTGGGAGTGAGGCAACAGCAGTGTTATAGAGAGCAAAGCAGTACTACAAGGAGAAAAGGAGGTGATGCATTATTGATTAGTATGGGGGAGCAGACTAGACAAACTGGGGTATAAGTCAGGGTCTGATAAGAAAATTACCACTAATATAACACACACACACACACCTTTAATATGTAAAAAGGATGTATTCTAGGGATTGTAGAGGCTGTTCATTTGTGCCTTGAAGTCAAAAAGCAAAGAAGGATGTGAGAAGTAAGGATACAGTGGAATCTGCCAGTATGGAAAGAACTTAAGGGTAACTGAGTAGAACTCATGGGGTTGAACTGGCCCAAGAGTCAGAGAAGCAGAACGAGGGCATTCCTGTGGGTCTGGCTGTTGGCCCATAGGCCAAGAAGATGAGCAGGTAGACAAGCCGCGACGTGGGTGAGCAACAGTACATGTGATCCTTGGGCCTTTCAATGTTAAAAAAAAATCCGGCTATTTTACTTCTACACTTACTGCAAAGATCTCTTGGGACCCACACTATCCTGAAACTATGCAAAGGGAATTGTGAGGAACACATCTCCAGCTTAGCTACATTGGCACTATATCAATCTGCCACAGATGACCCAAGGTCTCAGAGATATTTGCTCTGAGAACCTGAAGGATGATGATTCAGCCATGCAACCAGGCAAAGACTGGAAGAAAATAGTCCAGGCAGAAGTAGCTAGTGCAAAGGTCCTGCAGCAGCAATACATTTTTTGAGGATGAGGCTGGGGTATAGTGAGAGGGTGATATGAATAGAGACAGAGGCAGGACCAGACCAAGGGGGCCTGGAGAACATGGTCACAGCAGGGGGTCACTTGTTTTCTAAGTGTGAGGAGAAAGAAATGGAGAAAATAAAGATTTTTAACAGGGCAGTAGTAGTTTGACCTGATTCACGTTTCTTTCACTCTAAGTATTTTTAAATTTTAAGGAAGGCATGAGGTTAAGCACAATGCAGTCCTTCCTTCCGGTGATTTCCTCTTTGCTTTGTGGAGGCAGCACTCCTGCAGCTGGCTATGTGATGCCCTGGAGTTGAGCAGAGGAGGTGGTGTGGGCAGGCAGCACTATCGCTGCGGGAGCTACTCAGGTGGCTCAGGCGAGCAAATCTTCCAAGCGGATGTTCAGGCCTCATAGGAAGATCAATTTCCATTCGTGAATTCATGTTGGCACCCCAAACTGTTAACCTCTTCAGATCTGGTCACAAAATTGATTGGCTAGCCTATCAATTGTCAATAACAGACAAAAAAACCTCAAAGATTTGGCACCACTGACGCTGTTTAGAGAACGTTTCACCAATTATTCCAGATTTGCAAAGAATTTGCAGGGAACATGCACCTTCCTGAGGGAAACGCGTTGAAGGGACCAAGATTTGTGTTCAAGCGCAGGTTCAGGTCTCAAGCTGTTACAGTTGGTCTTAGACTTACATCCTCTGATTTCAACAGACTCGGCTTGCTTTTTTGAGATCACGAGAAATGTTCCTACTGCAAGCTCTTCTGCTCAGTATGTTTCCCCTTCCTCACAGTAGACTAGCTGGAAGTCAAGGTTCCAACACTGTTGCATGCTGAGGTGCACAGATGTTCAAGCTCAGTCTGATTTCAGAATCTGGACTTAAGGTTCAAGTCAAGAGCCAGAGTTAACTAAGGAGAGCTGGCCATTGGCCCGGGAAGCACACGCACCCCACAAGGGCTCAGCCCATCGGCAGGTGAAGCAGAGAAACGAGAGAGCAGCCAGGTGGCTTCAGCCAGGTGGCTTCTGTGCTGCGCTTGGTTATAGGGGGCCGGTTGTGCGGGAGGGCTCAGTGATGACTTCAAAGGGCCTGAGTCCCAGCAGGCCCTCTGCTAAGTGGGAATTAGCATGATCCTACACATCAATGCAGGTGACCACCTTCCTCTATTGTCCTACAGGGAGAAAATAAATGCTTCTGGTCGAGGGAGGTGGGGAGCTCTGGAGAGACCACTCATCTTCTTGGGGAAGAAAGTATAAAGTTAGATAAGAAGCTTTATCTGACAGAGAAAGAAAAGGAAAAAGCATTGATCTTTAATTAGAGTTGAGAGAGTATACTTTCTTCGATAATGTGGTGACAGATCTGCATGTAAACATTCAGAAAGAGAAAAGGAGAGATGCTGTGTCAGGACTAATGCACTGTGAGTTTTGAACTCTAATTACTAAAACTTATCGACAACTGTTTCATATATTTATTAACAACTGCTTTCCTTCATTTAACATTATTTACTGAATAACAAAATAAATTATCAGTAAAGCAACCATAAATTAAAAAAATAATGAAAGCAAAAAAAACCTGTTAAAGTTTCACAGATGCAAGCACAGTAATATATTTTATAACTGTTGATAACAGTTTCTATGTTAGATTATTTGCTTCCCATTGTTTCAAGTTCACAAAATTTAGGAAAAGGCTTCACCTTTTTCCCCAGCTTAATCAGCTGTACCTCAGTTGAACACAACAGTCACAGGGGTTATTAGAGATGTGGTAAAAGAAAAAGGTCACGACCACACAGCAAATCATGTAAACTTAAAATATACCTCTGGCTTTCCAGTCTCAACCTGTAGCTGCAGTTTATTAAATAATTTACAAAGAACTGTTAGATGCCTTAATAAGCAGGCTGAACTTTGTCACTGTGCCATTTTGCTAGTCACAAACACATATATTTTGCCTTTAAATATTCATTTCCAGTGTGGCTAGGTGTAAGGAAAAACAAAGATGAAAGCCAGATATTTTTAAGTTGTGCCACATTTTTTTTTTAGCTATTTAATTAAAATGTTAACCAGATCAGCACACCATTTCTTGCTTAAAATTGTAATACCCTTGAAAGTAGATAAAAATATTTTTTTTAAGCCAGAGGTAGAAATGAAAAGGCCAGGACAAGCTGACAGACCACAGCAGAATAATAGCTAATCAGTGACCATTAATGGGAATACTCTCTTCACACTGCAGGTCTCCACAACCGTTTAACAACCCTTTAAACAGGCACTTGGTAGAGTATGTTTTAGCTAGAATACACAATCCTGGGGCATCACACAGAGGAAATACGGCTTTATTACAAAGGATTCAAGATGGCAACCACTTAGAATCTAGTGCCAACACGGATTATAACAAATCCAGTGAGTATTTTGTTTTTTCAATTATTCATAGAAAATTTAATCCTGATTAAGTATCCTTGGGCAGGAATTCATGGGTAGTTGATGACTGAAACTAACATTTATGTGAAATGCTTCTGTTAATTTAATCTGTGTATACGGCTTAATTATGATTGGGGATTCAATGTAAGAGAAATGAATTATATCGGGATTAAAATTTTAGTACCCTATCACATGTTACTTTCCTTCTTTCTTTTAAAACATGTAAACCTGCTTGTCCCTTCTCCTAAGTGCTCAGATTTCAAAACCCTTTGTCCTTGCAATGCATGTAATGCATCTACGTTTTATTTTTCATAAATAAATATGTCAGAACTCTTTGCTAATTAAGCTAAAAACCTAAAGTAGAGTCTAAACTGATAGGAAAAAGATGGAGACTCCCTTGGCCACAAATAAAAAGCTTATTCATTTAACTGTGAACATGTTTCATATTCATTTTCTGAAGTAATTTCACTTTCAGTTCCTTTTAAACTTCATTACGAAATGCATTTTCCTTAAAGCATAAAACGAAGCAGCTTTTAATCAGTGTACTACACTGATTTTGTAATTGAACTTGGTTTAGATATGGATAAGCAAGTAATCATTTAACTGATTACTTTGTGTGAGAGTATCAAACCTGAGTTAACTATAGATGATGAGGCTATTATAAGTATTGAATCTCCTACCAAAATATCATATAATACTTTCATCTTTATTTCCAATTGGAAATTGCATAAATCAGCTTATAACAATGTTCTTTCTTAAAAGTTTATTAAGTATATTTCAAACATACCATTTGTTACCTGTTTTCAGTTTTGGTACTGCTTAAATGCAGTTATATAAAATAACATGCTCTGCTTTCTCGGTTCAATTTTTCATACCAAAAGTATGAAAACAAAGTCACTGCACATGGATCCTTATTGCACTCTGTTAAACCAATTCACTCTTCTTTTAGACAAAATCGAGCGTCAGAAGTGAGACCGACTTTTGTGTCCAGACGAGATGGTCAGTGGTAGAGTTACCGAGGAAAGTGAGGAAACCTCCCAGTATAGACTTTGGGATAGAAAGAGTCTGTAGAGAATAACCATGGAAACAGACTGGCAGAGGATAACACCTATTGTGACAATCTGAAAAGAAAAGAAAAGAAAGGAATGCCTTAATACATGTAAGAACAGGGAAATCATCTTCAATTTATCATGAACATACATATGCTTTTTACATATACATGCTACTCCATCCCCCATCTGCACATGGGGACATTCATCAAAAAAACTTTCAATAGGGAAATACATCTAATGTTCAGAACTGTGATTGCTCAAAGGTAAAATTCCTGGGTTGCTGGCCAGGGAGCAACCCACATGGCGAGGCAGATCTCTCCTATCTCATCTGCTGCTCCCCTCAGCAGTGTTATTTCAGTCAGTCTGCCTATTCTGTTTCCCGCTGTCTCTGGTGAATCCTCTCACCCCCCACATCTCTGGCCTGTACCCCAGCTCTTGTATGCATAAATCAATCTTTAAAAAAAAAAAGAAAAATCAGTTCTTGGCTAATTTAGTAACAGGGATAAAGATGAATCTTGAAGATTACTCTAAAAGCCCTTTCAAAAATTCTCAAGTCTCTTCTCTATTCCTGTAGACAAACTTCCTATCCATTTACCCTCTGTAAGTATCTCAGGCTCAGTAAATACCTGTGCGTTTGAGCACGCACCGCACAGCTTGTGAGGGCTCCTGGCAAAATCCACTTGGAAATGATCACCTGAGGGGGTTGCAACACAATGGGTATGGGACCTACTTGAGCAGGCTGCTCCACTCTGCAGTCTATTAAAACAACCAGACTGAGTTTATAAATCTATCTCGTTTTTCATTTGTATATTTATGTAGCAAGAGTTTAACCATTTTTTCTTAAAGACACGTTGTATTTTCTAATTTAATTTATAAAACAATATTATGAAGTAATAGTCTAAAACAGTATTATGAAATAAGCTAAAATGAAAAATAACAAAATCTATTTGCCATCTTTGGCTTATAAGCTAAATTTTCAAATTTTTCTTTTAGATTTTAAATTTCTAATTTATATACTCATCGGTTCAATATTTTGTTTCACAGTTTTACTTTAAGGAACTCAAGAAACCTCTGAAAGGATAAATACACCGTTCTGACTTTAGAAACTTCTCAAACACTAGAAAAAACTGTTATGATGAGGTATGTTACTTACCTTATCTCTTTGGTAGTCACTAAAAACAATAGAAATGCAAGCAAGACCTGGATGGCATAGAAACCACAAGATACAGCCCTGAAATAAATGAAAAACAAGTCAAGTAAGTACATCCGTATTTTTATTTCAGAACATAACTCTATAAAACACATTACTGGCATATTTAGGAGATCCTGACTGATCTCATTGAGCATTTAGAGCACAACTTGCAAGAAAATGTGGACATAAATTCGCTGTGCTGTGACATAATACTTTGCTTCTAGTTAAATGGGTATTTTTGGAGTATTCAAAATCTTAATATTGGTATCACTCTCATACATTCATTTCTGATATACTACAAATACATTAGTGTGAATAATGAATTGATAATTGAGACGAGCACATTAGGATGTATATAATATTGCTGTAAAAACAAGATAAATTAAGACTCCACATTCATATTTGCAGGTAGGGAGCATACACAAAAAATTAATTACCAGTGGTTGCCTATTGAAGGGTTAGTATGGGGAGAGGAGGCTTGGGCAAGTAAACATGATACTTTTCAAGTATTTCTTTTCCATTTTTCTTAGAACCTTGGTAATATTCTCTTTTCCGAAATTCAACTTGCAATAAAAAATAAGTTTAATAAGTAGTACTGATGGAGATGCTTAGTACATTGAAGATGAAAATAAATCATTATGTAGAAAAATGTGCTTTGTATATTATACTTTCTATAAAAATGGAAGAAAACGTACAATGACATGCCAAAAACTCCCTGGCAGGGTCCATTAGGGTTAACAGCTACTAAATGAGGAGGTGGTAACTGGGTCAATGGGAGAGAGGCAAGACACACACTTGGCTACTCTTTTAAATACTTCTCGCTCTTTGAATCTATTGAAAAAGTTGGAACAGAAAAATATTTTTAAGTTTGATTTTGTTTAAAACATAAAACAAAAAAATTTAGTTTCTAATCACTTTAAACATGTACAAATTTTTCAAACAACAGTCACTCGCTACTGTCCCCATGAAAAATTCAAAAGCGAATGGCATTTTCTTGCTGTTTGGTCTCAGAAGCCTGAAGTGGGTTCCTCTGGCTGGAGCAGCGGCTTGAAGATGCTCCACAGCAGGAAGAGAGGAGGCATCTGGACCAGCCCAGGCTGACTAAATGGCTTATCACGGTTGTTAGCTTGTGCTCTGAATTGCCAAGATGAGGGCAAACCGACAGAAAACATCGCCTTCCAGGGAGGTAGGTGCCTGCTCTGTTCCTTTATTAAATGGCAACGAAAAAAAATCAAATTTGCTTTTGGATGCACCTGCACAAGCAGGGTACAGAGAGGGGGACCACGGTGAGTATGGCCTCACAAGGTCGGAGAGAAATGGCTGAAACAGAACTGGCACTGGCCTCATGCTTCATGCGCTGAAGTGGGAGGATAGGTCCTCGCCGTGCGCTACAAAACAGGGCATTATGCCGAGACCAACAGTTCAGAGTCAGTAACTTCATTTTTCAGAAGTGCAAAGCATGTCTAATTTTTTTTAGTCTTACAAATTCTGATACTACGAAAAAAACATGCAATCCCTATTGATAAAGAAATTATGATGCAGTCAAAATGGACCTGTTAAAGATTACATGGAAACTATTATTCTGCAGGTCCTGGAGATTGTGGATAAGAATATCTACATCTCACAGGCTGGGAAGATGAAATGAGTTGAAGCACATAAAGGGCTCAGAGTTGAGCCTGGCACAGAGCAAGTTTAATGAGTGTCAGCATGTCAGCTCTCAATAACTCCGCCGAGAAAGCAGAATGGAGATTACAGTAAAGAGCCACCTTCTGCCCATACTTTGGCGAATGTGGTGTAGAACTCCCTCTTCAGTGTACTCCTCTCCACGGTGATGATCTGGTACAGCCCACAGCCTAATGACAATGCCAGGCAAACTCTTAAAATGATCAGAAGGATCCCCGCCAGGTTGTGGTGTGCATGGTAGCTGTGAGGACTGGTATCTTCAAACTGTTCCCAAAGTAGCAAAATACTCTGCAAAAAACCAGTATTATGTTTAAAGGGAAAAAAAAACCAACATACTCACCTGCAATAAAGAACTTTTTCATCTCTTTTTTTAAAATCCCCTTATATAGCATCTAAACACCCCTAAGAGGTGGTAAATGTTATCACTTTAAGCACAAGCATAGACTTTTCCCGGCTGATACCCTAAACTAGAGAAAAAGGATTTTTATCAAATAAGATCGCATACAAAAGAAAAAAACATGCTATTACTACCAAGCAAGACACTGCTAAGGATAAAAATCAGATGAAGAGACTGAGAATAAGTATAAAGGTTCTTCTATCACGCTCTCTCACTTCAGCTGCATATTAGGAAGGAAACTGTTCTCCACTCAAGCCCACTGTCTTATGATAATATTCAATTATGTCAGGATCTTTATTTTAATGAGTCAGAATTGTTGACTTCAGATTTCACTCTTTTCCCACAGTGACCTCCCTGGGTAAAGGAGACTGGATTTTTAATATTCACTGTAATTTAACCAGGGTGCTGTTATTCACCCTTATTTGTTTGTTGACTTCCCTGCCCCCATTATTGTTACTGTAACAATAAACAGTAAAAAGCTCAACAAGGTCCTCATTAAACTCTTCTGTTTATTGCTATTCAGTAAAGAATCAGTGTCCATGTTCCCTCCGTCTTACCAAACATCAATCACTTAGCTTCTGTAATGATTTTACCATCATATGTCAGTAGCCCCTGTGCTGCCTTCATTTACTAAACTGGCCCTCAGAACTGAGTCCCCAGTGACTTCCAAAGAATTTAGATCAAAACTCAGTTATTAAATCTAATTCTTAGGCTAGGGGGTTTGCAGCAACCTCTCCCTTTCTTCTTCTCAAATCTACCCTAATCTTACTCGTGATACCTGGACGCTGCTGTCATCCTGCCATGTGAGTTTCCCTCCTGGGATGGATACTTGCTATTACAGAAAGTGTTACTCCTACACTCTGCCCAACTACACCTTCCTGATTCCTCAACCTACGCTGATTTCTAAACCTAACTTTATAAAAAAAGAAATGATTATGAAAGGATTATTTCTGGCATGCATGTGAGGAGACGGATATGTTAACTCAATGATTAAGCGATCATTTCAGAATGTAGATGGGTATTGAAACATCAAATTGTACACCTTAAATATATACAATTTTCTATTTGTCAAGTATACCCTAACAAAGTTGGAAAAAGCCCTATTATTCCCTCCTAGTTACATGTTTAGTTGTTCAAACTGCCATGATTTCATGCATGTATGCTAATATGTGACCTGCAGAACGCACACATGTATTTACGCGGCCTCACTGTCTGTCTCATCTGCCTTCTGTTGAAGACTGAGGCCCTGTCTAATGTAGTCTTTATAATGCTCGCATAGGGTGCTGTCACACTCAATTTCTATTTGCCTATGATGTGAGTTAAAGTTACCATGATAAAATTCAATTTTTAAAAAGGCTATTAATTGAAAAATGAGAACTTAACCTGATATTAACCCTATTCTCCATATATCCTGGATCAAAAACATTGTTAGTAGAATCTTGCCCTTATTTGAAACACGTCAATTTCAGTTCTTTCTCATTAGCTCTTCCTTCCTGACATCCTGTCCTTTCTAAATCTGTGTTATGGTCTCTTTCTAATTCAGTCACATAAATCCAGTACACCTACTTCATTCAGCATCTACTGCACTGAAAAAAAACTAGTGAGGTAACAATAAATAAAGCACAGATCTCACCCTTCATTTATGAATTTTTCAACTTATAAATACATTAAAAGTTGGACTGCAGTGTCCTTTACAGAGCCAATGTATATTTTATCTTCATTAACAGCTAATGATGGTTACAAACTCAATATACCTAATTTTATGCTTTTGGTTTTAAATTTTTATAACTCCACTGCACATGGGCACATGGAGATCCTAGAATAATGTCTACAGTATTGTTATAGAAGAAAACAAAAATACAGAGAGGCCCTTTTAAAAAGGGCAAATTTGGTTTTGTATTTATTATCAAAAACAAGATCCTGTTCTTTTTTATCCTACGTTTTCCTTTTTCCATTCAAAAGGCCTAAAGATCCCTGTTAGGAAACGAACTGCAAATCCAGAGTCACTTAATGTTGAGTACTTACTAAGTGTTAGAAAACATAAATGATAACTATTAAGCAGGAAATGAGCATCTAAAATAACATTAAATATACTGTGCTTACATAAGTTACTAAGAAGCTCAAATTCAGTTAAATTACAATTAAATTCTACAATTTACATATGCTAGCACTCAGAAGATTTAACTGGTTGTTTGGACACTCGACACATAGTCTTTAGGATCCCAGGTTTCAGTTTTGAAATGAGGTTATGTTCAGGCCTGCATTTCTGAACACCAGCAGACTGATACGCATCAACACTCACCTGTGTTATGACAATGAACACAGCAATGCCAGTGGATGCAGGAGTAGAATCCCACTGAAGAGGTCTGCTCTGAGACTTCTTCATTCTGACTATTGTCCAACCCATGCACAGACTCAGAAGTAGATATAACATCTGAATTTGAGATGCGATGTCAAAAACTAATGGAAAATGAGAACCAAGTGAAGCAAGTTTTCACGATAAAATGAATCTGATCCTTTTTCCATCAAAAAAATACCATTTTTAACCACAAATAGATAAACATTGTCAAAGAGAAGCACATGAAATTCAGTAAGAAATATTCAGTGAAAAGAATATATGCAAGTCATTAAAAATGGCAATACTTCCATTTAAAATCATTTACAAAGATACAGGGAGATTTATTGTTTGCCTTAATAAAGACATATGCCTGTATGTCTTTATTAAGGCAAACAATAAATCTCCCTGTTTCTTAGTTTTTCCAACTACGTATTTCTACTTATAATTCACTACTCATTTAAGAAAAACACTGTAATTCTGAAATGGGGATAGCACCTTCACTTCACTTCTGGGATTTTTGATGGCTGAACTAAAATGTGAAGGGTATGTTTTGAAACTATTCATAGAAGCAGCAGGACAATGAAAGCACAGCAGCAGGCACAGGCTGAGAGGTGGCTGCAGTGTCAGAGCCCTAAGCTGGCACCTGAGTGCAATGTGCCCCCAGGTGGTCGTCACTCACACTGCAGGGCAGCGGCTACTGCAGAGAGGGAGCAACAAACCTGCCTGCGTCAACCCTGATTCTATAGCTAAGTCAAGTTTGATGAGTATCTTAGAAGTCAATATTTATTGATTTCAAGAAAAGATGATCACATTCTCACTAGTGTCCTTAATGTGAATTTCGGAATGAACTTCTGATCACAATTTAACAAAACAGAACTTTCCTCAAGTTGCTATTCATAACTTTGAAGTCTATAACTTTTGCATTCTTGGAGAAACAGATAAAACTAATTATAGTATAATTGTTATACTATGAATTTAAAAATTTTAAATTGCAAGTCAAAAACCCATTAGTAATATACCCTTTCAGTTATAGTTTGACATGTCTTACCCTTGTTCTGAATTCTGATAATGACCTATCACTACATTTGATGATATGTCATATTCTTTCAGTTCAAGCACAATTTTCTTTCATCACAGATTTTAAATGACTGTGATGTCAATTATTTTTATTAAATATTTATTAAATATTCAGTTACTCAAAGAAGTTGGCCAAAGAATTATTACCATGCATGTGCCATTTAGCAACATTTACCTGGGGGGAAAAAACCGATTTCCTGGCACTTCTTTACATACTAAGCAATGCACGTATTGCCATGATATCATAATTGTGAAGACAGAGGACACCAATAACTGTTGTTGAGAAATAACTAATTCCAGATAAAATTTACAGGTCACACAAAAGTCCCTATCTGTGGGAGATGATTAAAAATCTTAAAATTGCAATCATTTAACTAAGCAAACCTTTTGTCAGAACTACTGAAATTTTGCACATTGATTTATTATAGTTTTATAATCAAAAATCTCTGCTTTTTAACCTTCAGTGAAGATGTTAGGAAGCCTAAAACTGTTTTATTTTTGTATGCAGACAAGCACAAAAATCCAAAAGTCCTTGATTTACTAATACCTTTGCCACTAATGGGTTCCCATGTGCTTTGCCTCTTTGGAGTTCAATCTCTTCATCTAAAGTGCATAAGATAAATTATTTCAAAGGTTCTGTCCAGCTTTAAGATTCTATAATCCTATTAGACATCCAGAATTATCTAAGAGAGAACAGTGGGCAATACCAGGGCTCTATATAACGTTGACGGAAAAGGAAGTCTTGTTCCTCACAGTGTACATCACTTTCACAAGGAAGACGAAAGGTTCTAGAAGTTTCAGAATCTTTTTTTTTTAAAGATTTATTTATTTATACAAGCACTGGATACAGTCAGAAGCGTGGAGGGTGAAAGAATTCACCAGAGCCAGAGCGGAGAGCAGAACAGGCAGACTGATGAAGTACACTGCTGAGGGGAGCAGTGGGCGGCAGGAGAGGTCTGTGTGCCATGTGGGACCCTCGCCCAGCGGCCGGGGATCGAACCGGCGCTGCAGAGGCTGAGGGCAGCCTCGCAACCCAGCGCTCAACTGCTGCGCCACCGGGGAGGCCCGAAGTTTCAGAATCTTAAAGGAGGCAGCAAGATCAGGATAAGCAGATCTGAGATGATTACAGAGTAATCTGTAAGATACTCTTTATAGAGAGTGAGGATACCACAGGAAAAATATGGAGGTAGAAGGGTGTGTAAATTCTAGAATAGTTTTATACTCAGAATCTCCTTTTTTAGAGTAAATCTTAAACAGTTTTTCAGGACTGAGAATGACATGTGATCTGATGTCCCTCTGAAGTTCTCTTGAAAAAGTCACAGCTATGAGAACTTGGAAGTATTTTTCCCATCATACTTTATCAGAAAATTACTTCATACGAGTTCCTCTTATAAATGAAAGAACAGGTTGTGAGGTCAGCTTAACTGTAGGTCTCCTCTATGGACTTCAAAAGATAGAACCTTTGCAATAAATTACTTAGATGAGGATAAAATAGAATAAAACACTTTAGATAAAATAGAATAAACTTTAGATAAAATAGATAAAATTTTAGATAAATTTTAGATATAATAGAATAAAACACTTTAGATAAAATAGAATAAAACACTTTAGATGAGGAAACTGAGCTCTGAAAAGGTAAAGGGCACAGAAATAGAGAAAAAGGGTCAGAAGAAAGGATGACAACAGGGGAAAAAAAAAAACACCATTGCGTCAGAAACCTTGGGTCTCTGTCTTGGCTCCCACTCACTGAGTGACACTGGGAATGTGTCCACATCATCAAGCCCAGAGTCTTTGTCAGCAAAGTGTGGATGAGCTTGTCTACTTCTCTGTGCTTTTACTAAGGATAAAATGAGAACACAAGTCAATGTGTTCTGAAAATAATGACAAGCGACACATAAGAAGGAACTAAGCAGGACATCTAAGAACTAAATCTGTAGCCTGTTTTCAGAGGAGCTGAAATCTAAATAATCCTTGATTTAAAAAAAAAAATTATTATGACAAAAAGCAACTTAAAAGAAAGGCAAACAAAGAAGAAGCAGACAAAGCAAGTTTATGTTTGGAAAAAATGCTCAGAAAGATACTCACATTCTGCCAAACTTCCCATAAAAGGTACCCCTATTCCGTCTTTGGAGTAACTGAGGAATTGAAGAGGAGAGTATTAGTGTAAATTACAAATGTGAAAAAAAAAGTTCATAATCAAAGCAAGCATAATTTTGGTGGACTAATTAGGATTAATTAGACGTAATGATGAACACAGTTTGAGTGGTTTTGAGTTACCTGGAGAAATGAATGTAATTAGCTAAAGCTGAACCAGCTTGTAACAGCAATGCAGTTGTCAGAACCTTTAAAATCATGCGCATGGGTCCTCCTTTCTTAATAGCCTGCCACAATGACTGAGCATAAATGCAAGCAATCACAAAGTACACTAGGACTAGTAGGAAAAAGAACTCATGTAATCCTGTAAGAGAAGAAAGGAGTTTGCTTCAGTAAAACAAGCCAGTTATAGTGTTGGGTTGCTTTCAAATCTTCCTGTCAATATATTTCCAGAACTTGCTTTTTAATTGGAGTAATAGCATTCACTTTTGTAAGAAAAATATGGGGGGGGGGGATAATTCTTGAAATTTCCTACTATGGGATAAAGTTTTAACTCTATGTAGGTAGATTCTGTTAAAGCCAATCTATAAAAAAGCATAGTGGTCAGGGAGTACGCCAGAAGACTACCCATAAGATCACTGTTATGTGCAAGACAGTATGTCAATCAATTACTTCCAGCATTCAATTAGATATACATTGTATTTCCTAAATGAATTTTTTTTACAAGATTAGAAACGGATTTCTTCAATAAACAAGTATAATATACCCTGACAATGGTTCTCAAAGTGTGGTCCCTGGGCCAGGAGCAGCAACATCACCAGGGAACTTGTTAGAAATGAAAATTCTGAGACTTCATTCCAGATCTATTAAATCAAACTATGGGGGTTAAGGCCTGGCAATCTTTATTTTATGAGTCCTTGGGTGATTCTAATGCAGCAAAGTATGAGAAAACACAGCTCTGGAATGTACCATTACCTTAAATTTCTATGTGGACAAAACTTGAAAATACTTGTGAGGACGGAAGCCGCCTACCACAGTCAACTGCCTGCAGCACTTGTCACAGAGGAAGCCCTCAGGGGACCTGGGCTCCCCTCCACAGTTACCTGAACTACTATACGGGCCAAATGGCCACCAATCCCAAGACCAGCCCCTCTACAGCATAACATGGTTCTCAAAAGACAAATTAGGCTAATCGTAGTGTTCTGGGAAATCAACCACAAAACATGGAAAGGATGATGCAATTGATACCGAAGTTGATGCTGGGACAGAGCAGAGGAGTCAAATTAGGCCACGATGAAATCAAAGTTTCAGGTAAGCAGAAATTTCAGATGAACAAAGTAAGCTGGCTGGTAAAGATAAGAACAAAGTAAAAGTGCAGAGTTTATATTAAAAGTGGTGCCTGTCAGTCAGTCATTAAGTACACTCTAGCTCCTCCTAGCAGCTCTGTGTGTCCTTACACAAACACCCCCTTTTCTGTGTTACCTGAACTGTCTTGACTGTGTCTTCATCTTTCAGAAGTTTCAGAAAATTTTCATGTAGTGCAGAAGGCTAGCTCTCAGTTTAATGGCTTAGATTTACTTGGTTACAGCTAAAGTCAGAGCCTCATGTTGGGGCTTTTATATTCTACTGCGAGCCCTGGAGGGTAGTAAGAGTGGCGATGGACAGAGCTGTTGCTCCTGAGTCTGTGGGTGAACAGTCTGAAATGCAATCATTCCACTCCGACTGAGAACACTGAACCAGCTTCAGTTTCCAATTGGGTAAAAATGCCAACTGACAGGCGGAGACGCGAATATTTCCATTACACAGAAAATAATTTTGGAGAAGCAATTTAGAAAATGCAAGGAGTAGGAAAAATAATAAATAGTTCAATCTTAATCATATTTTTGGCATGGTTAGGAGAAAAGAAAGAAGAGGCGAGGAGTGTTTCAGCCACTGGGTGTCTCTCTTGCTCTGTGCACATAAATGTCCACAGTCCGCACTCACGTGCAGGTGAAAAAGCAGCTTTCAACTTCCTAGAAGGAATTATGCTCAGTGAAATCAGCCAGAAGGAGAAAGAAAAATATCAGATGGTTTCACTTATAACAGGAATATAGGGGAACCAAATAAGACATCAGTGTAAAAAAAATGATGACAGTACAAAACACAACAAAGCAAAAACAATTATAAACCAGAGACATCCTGCAAGGAGGAGGCGGGAGAGGGATCAGAGGGAGGGAGGGAGGAGCACAGGGGACTGTGGTGATGGTGCACGGGTGCCTTGGGGCAGGAGATTCTATGGGGACTCAATCTGCGGGGGTGGGGGGGAAGCAATTATTGTCTAAAAAATGTAAAAAATGATAAATGTTAAAATAAAAAAATAATTAAAAAATAAATAAATTAAAAAAAAAACAAACTTTCTGAACAGGAGTGCAAATAACAGAAGTGATATATTTCCTTTTCAAACTCCTTATATAGGAAGTATTTCAGTTTTAGAAAAAATGAGGGCAGAAGAAAAAAACAGCAAGTCTGGAGACATTCTAAATATGTAACTGTGGTCAGTAAAATTCTTTATGTCCTTCGAATCTTAGAATCTTAGTTTTTAATCTGTCCTTCTTGGTACAAAGAATTAATACACGGTATTCTATTTAAAGTTTTGTCTATTTTTAACACTTTACAGACTATACATTACAAGAGAACGTTTCATTCTCTGTTAGATTGTACACATCCACCATTATTTAAAAAAGTCCTCAGGTTATGTACTGGATAATCAGAATGATACTGAAAATAAGACATGTCACCAGGAGAAAAGTGTTTAAATTTAGATTATTCAAAATTAAATGTATCTTCCAGGAAAAAACTAACATTATAACCAACAAATTATTTTGCTGAGATAAGTAACTTCAACAAGGATATTTGTCCAGCACTTTGTTGACTGAATTTGCACAAATAATTATTACCTTGACCCTGTCCACAAGATACTTTAAAGGTAAAGGCTGGTTCTGTGTTCAGTATTCTTTGAAATCAACCACTTCTAGAAACCAGTGTCTCTTTTTCTCTTCCTCTATCAACTTTACTTCTGTTCTGCGACATCAGTCACAGGAGCGCAATCTCTGTTCACTTTGAAATTAAAACCTAATTTTAAACAGATGGGTACTAGGTATAAAACCTTACCTATGCACAAAGAAGAAAAATACTCTTAAATGAGCAAGCAAAAGGTAACAAACATAAATTAACAGGGAAATGCATAGATTTTAAGACAAACTTAATGGAAAGAAAAGTTGGCAAAATTCTGCAGAAGGAAACTTACAGTACAGGTCCAATAATTCAGATGCAGCTAAATGATGGATGATGCAAGTAGAAAGGGTAAGAAAAGGGAAGCAGGTCTTGGGCCCCTGAGCAGCGAGCAGCACCTGGCACGGACACTCTCACCTGCCCACTGTACTTGCATTTCAGAGCCCCAAGGTCAACCCCACTCTCAAGTCTTCAAAATATATGATTAATCTAACTCAGAGAAATTCCAACACATTTGCCATTATGAGGTAAACGTAATCCCTTACTCTGGCACAGCTGTCTACCTTATCTTTCTGACATCTTAACTTACATTTCTCATATGATACTATCTTGCAAGGGTATGTGACCCAGTTCTGGCCAACAACATAGAGCTTCTGGGAAAGGTTTCTCTGCTCTTAAAAAGAGATATTGAATTCTGCCATCATTTAAATAGGAGTCTCAAAACTACAGAAGACCCACCAACATGAGGGACCTGGGCTAAGGACAAAGCCGGCAGCAGAGAGCAGGGGGGAGATATGCAAGATACATCACCCTGAAGAAGCCTCAGAAGTTCTTGCTAAGAAGCATTATCAATTTCCTTATTGTCTGTATCGCTTGCATTAGTTTTCTGTTACTTTAAGGCAAAACATTACAAAATTTGCCAGAGCTACACGGGAGACCCAAGGGAACAAGGGGTAAAAGAATGAATATATCTGGAATCTTCAAAAGTGAGATGTGCTAGGGCCTGTACTATTATTCCAGTGAAAACCAGTCTAGATGATGGTGCTTTAGCTCTCCTGATTCTGGGTGCTTCTCTTTTGATCCCTAACAAGAACATAGATACAGTGAACAGGATCTGATTATTTTTTTAAGCAGCAGTTTTATTTTATTCTACCTTAAAGTATGATATTCCTATGTAGCATACCAAAATTCCTATTTTGTCAAGTGTCATCAAACTTGCCTTAGTTTGTTGTCTGTTTTGTTTTGTTTTTTCAATCTAGACCAAACCTATATAAGATAAACCAAAACCTGGTAGATATAAAACACATCATTGATTTCAAAGAAAACTAACTCATTACACTAACTAGCTATCTGCACCAGATGTATCCTAACTCAAACCTCTCAGATAAATGGTTTAACAATCAAATCTTGGTAAAAAAACATAGTAAATCATTTTTCCTTTCTCAGGGCAAAAGATTAGACAGGAAAGCAAAAGTTTCTAAAGAATAGTTAGGGGTTATCCCCTGGAATTGAATTCTATGCCTGAGACAGAGTAGGAGGGTACCCTGCTAATGTCCTACTTTAAGACTAACACTCTCCAAACCCAGTGGGGTACGGAGCAAGAAGTTTCATACACCAGAATCCACGTAGGCACTTTCACCAGCCAAAGCTTGGTTTCTACTTCAAAACCAAATCTGAGTCTCTAGAGGTGGAAGCTGGATGTTTTTTTAAGGTCTCCAGATGCACAGACAGTGGTGGGTTGAGAACCACTTACACCTCATGATACAATAAATCACATTTTATGACAATGTAATTAGTATGAATCATATCTTAAGGGTTTTTCATTTTAGTCGATACAATGATGTGATTCTTAGGAATTAAGCCATTTATGTAACAAATCTGAATACTTTTGGCATTTTTTAACAATCAGTCTCCACAGATTAGCCTTGCACAAAACCCCATGCTTAAAGAAAATGCACCCTAGGGCCACCCCTGGTGGCTCAGTAATTGAGTGCTGGACTGCAAAGCTGCCTGCAGCCTCTGCAGTGCCGGTTTGATCCCTGACCGCTGGCGAGGGTCCCACATGGAGCTCAGACCTCTCCTGCCACGCCCGCTGCTCCCCGTAGCAGTGTGTTTCGTCAGTCTGCCTGTTCTGTTCCCCACTCTGGCTCTGGTGAATTCTCTCACCCTCCCATGCTTCTGACTGTACCCAGTGCTTGTATAAATAAATAAATAAATCTTAAAAAAAATGCACCCTATATAGTGAAGTTTTCATCCCGTATTTAAATACTGTTGATGGCATGACCAATGTAACTTTCCTATCCCAGTATAAGAAAGACAGGTTAGTTAGATGTAAGTATAAGCATCTAACCAAAATCAATCATAGGAGATGGTGTTTCAAGAATCGGGACAAAATACTATATCAAAATATTTAGTGTGAAGGCTGAAGAAAACACTAACCATAATTCAAGCTGTTGTAAAAGGACTAGAAGACATGGGCAAGGCTCCAGATGAGCTGGTGTGACCATGATTGAGATGCAGTGGCCCAAGCACAGCACAGGGCACAAATTTCATCACTTTATGGCCTTGGTCAATGTTCAAATGTCAAACTGGGAATGAGGAAATATATCTGAGAAATGTAGAAATGGGAGCCTAGAAAAGGAGGCAAGAAGCAACATACCGAGAACCAGCCGAGTCTCACGGGCGCACACAATAAATAAAAGGACCTCTTGAGCTAAAGACCTACTGCCAGGCAGGCAGGAACAGGAGGGCTTTGAGGTCTGGCTCCAAGAGGGCAGGAGGATGTACTACTCAGCGACTGCTGCACAGCGTGCTTCCTACTAAGCCTGGGCCAAATCTAAAAATAATTGTCACATGACAGAATGAAGCCTTACAGTTACAAAGGACCTTAGAAGCGACCATCCATCCCGCCCATCCCATATTATCAACAGTCTTGGGTTTCATCAATGCCTTTACAGGAATGGGAAATAAATATCAACATCTCCTGTAAAGATAAAAGAAAACAGCAGGCTGACTTAATTTCTAATAATGCTCTACACTGATCCAAAGTACCATTTGGGGAAATGTCACCTTTAAGTTCATTTGCACTCCAAAACAACAAGTAGTTTACACTTGCACACTTCCTCCATAAAAAGAACTTTTAGAATTAACGGTTTAGCACTCCATTGTCACAATGTACATATTTTTTCAGACCAAAGGAAATAAGAAGAAAATGTTTATTCCTTCAGATATTAAGTTCCTTGTCACCTACAATCCCTAACATCTGTTCCTCCATTTGCTTTGCTGGCTGTGTCAACTTGCCCTTGGCACTAAATAATCAGATTAGTGGAAAGGAGCCTCAACTCCAGCCCTACCTCCACTTATGCACCTAGACGGCCAGCGAAATGTAATAGAATTTTATTTTTCTCTAATCTGACTGACTCTTCCAACTGGGCAATGAACTCATGAAGCGGTAAACGCCTATTACTTTTCTTTGGCCCACAGATCTCTCTCTTCATTCTGACATGTTAATTTACAAATCTGCTGCGATACTTTAGAGCACATCTATCATGAAATCACAAGAAGTCAATCACTTCTGGTTGGGCTAGGAATCTTCAGTGAGGCAGGACCTAGTCAACCTAAAATTTTGAGGAAATGTTTTATAAGAATAAATCTAATTTCAAAAAGCATTATAAACTCTGATCATTCCTAACTCTGGTAACTTCCTAAACGTTGATCCAATCACCCATGAAAGGAATCCCCAAATTTGTCCAAACAACCACGTGAAAGGGTGGCCATACAAACCAGTGCAGCTTCTAATCTCACTTAACCACTGAGTTTCCAGTTTAGATGGCTCAATTTATTAACACTTTTCTGTTTGTAAAAATAATGCTGGGGTAGCACAGAAACAAGATTCAAGATGTACAGAGAAAACTAAAAACCATCACAACCCTATCACCTACAATATGGAAACAATCACTTAATATTTTTGTACATCTTTCTGTTTTACTCTCTACATTTTTTAACATACTTGAACTCATACAATCTTCAGCATTCTGCTTTATTACCTTAATAGTACAACTGTTATATGTTATATGTGGATTCATTTAACTAGTTCCCTACTCTTGGACATGTTAGCTATATTTAAAAAACACAACATAACATTAATGCATAACTTTGTTTTCTGTATCTAGGACATATATTTAAATACACATATTCTTACCAGATTCTCCAGCACTAAAATGATCAAATGGATTCCCTTCTGCATCTGGATTTAGTAACATCATTTCAAATGGGATATCTTCCACCTGGGAATTCTCACTGTCATCTTTGCAGGTATACTTGTCTGCATAAAACACCTGCCACGTTTGTGGGTACGGGATCTGGGACACTGTCAGATTATGTTCGGTCTGGTTCATGATCACTTTAAAAAGAAAGAAAATAGCACTTCAAAGCTGAATTCTCATGTGTAGTCATTGTTTGAGTCACATAATCCATTTGAAGTTAGAAGTTTTTGTTTAGTTCTGGTGTAGTACTGGAATAAAGTCAGTAAAAGTTAAATCAGATAAAAATACGAGTTAACCAAATCAGATTAAAAAATGTGTCTTAACCAAAGGAATCATCATAAAAGTATTATGACACACCACAAATTAGTAGAATAATTATCACCAAAACTTTGCATTTTAATTTCAAGAATGTTCAAAGTTTTCAAGTGAGTTAGTGACATTTAAACATTTTTTTATGGGCCTCCCTGGTCACGCAGGGTTAAAGACAGCACGATGAAGCTATCACCGTCCACTGAAGCACGAGTTCGATCCCCAGCCAGGGAGAGACCCACATGGCGAAGAAGACCTCTCCTGACTCGCACGCTGCTCCCCTCAGCAGTGTATTTCAGCAGATTTGCCTGTTCTGTTCCCCACTCTGTCTCTGGTAAATCATCTCGGCCCCTACAACTCTGGCCTGTACACCCCAGTTCTTGGATGCATAAATAAATAAATGTTTAAAAAGAAACATTTTTTTTTATTATGGTAAAATGGACCCAACACGCAAGTTACCACTCTAATCATTTTTAAGTGTAAGTCATGTAGCATTAGGTACACTCATAATGCTGTATAACCATCACAAGGGCATTTTTGAAAATTATTCTGAGTTAAATTTAAAATGGAACTTTCAAATTAGGAAATCATTATATCTAAAAATGATGACTGACAAAAATCATCAAAAGAGTTTCCAAAATCTTTTCTGACTGGTTATCCTTTAAAAAGATACTAGAATTAGGAAAAAAAAAAAAAAAACAAACACCAGAAATTACCAAAATGAGAGCTATTTTACTAGGTCTGCAGTATAGTGAGATAGAGAAACTCTTGAATGTCAGCATCAGACAGATCAGAGTTTCCATCACTCACCTTGTATGTGACCTTGGGCAAGATATATAAGCAATGACACTCAGTTTCTTCATCTATAAAATGAAGACGGTACTTCACAGCTGAGGTGAGAGTGAGTTACATGAGTAACTCAGCATGGTATATGTCCTCTAGCAAATGTTGAATAATGGTTAATTGTTTCCTTTCATTAAAATAAGGTGGTTACACAAGTAAGTAGTTGTCAATCCAGGGCAATCCTAGTCCCCTCCAGAGCATCCGAAAGTATGGAGGGTCGTCACAATAGTTGAGAAAATACATGGAAGGCAGCTGTGCTGAGTCTCAAGGTGAAGACTCACACGAGAAAGAACTGCCCCATTCAAAATGTCAGTAGCACCCCCTTTGAGAAACACTGAACCTCTAAGATGCCTTCCAGATCTAAACTGTGATTCTGACCTAAGAGGTACTCACTCACACTATCACAGAGTGGTAGGAGGAAAAAATTCTTAAACAATTCAAATAATAAGAGTAGAAAAGGTAGAAGAGCCACATCTTGGCCCTACTATGTACTAACCTCATGATTCAGCAAAAAAATTGCTTAACCTCTCTAAACGTGTTTCTTCAGTAGCAAACCTATGATACATGCCCTATTAAGCTCAAAGTTCTTGTGAGGAGTAAATGAGAGAGTGCATGAAAAGTCTATGTGGTATGATTCGCTATAGAGTATTCCTAAACTGTAAATTGTGAAGGGTCCAGCTCCCCATCTAGATTGCCCAGCAGGCCTGTTAGTCTTGTTTTCTCACTCTAAGCTGAGGATGTACAGATGTTGGCTTGTATTACACTTCAAACTTTTCTGTGTGATTGAAAATTTTCCTAATAAAACTTTGGAAAATGTTATTTATAGGCTGTCTTTTATAAAGGAGTATGGATATATCTCAGGATAAATTTTGAGGAGTTGGGTTTTTATAGTTGGGAATTTTCATTAATTGGTAGTTAAACAGGACAGGGTGATTTTATTAATAATGTCTAAGCATTGTTTTTTTTTTTTTTTTTTTAAAGATCTATTTATTTATTTATACAAGCACTGGGCACAGTCAGAAGCACGGGAGGGTGAGAGGACTCACCAGAGCCAGAGCGGGGAGCAGAACAGGCAGACTGAGGAAGTACACTGCTGAGGGGAGCAGCGGGCAGCAGGAGAGGCCTGCACGCCATGTGGGACCCTCGCTGATGGCCGGGGATCAAACCGGCGCCGCAGAGGCTGCTAAGCATTGTTTTTTGACTATCTTAAGTTGGCTGACATTGTTTTTTAAACTGTATAGCTTTGGAAAAATATAGCAATATTTGCATCTGTTAAATACTTGAAGTCCTTTAAAAATAACTCAATATATGATAAATAAGTGGCTCAAAAATAAAGCTTTTGAAATGTGCAGCTTACAATTACATAATCTGGACTTCATTATGTAAAGGCTCTGTGCTGTTGCCATTTTATCATTTGTACTTTTCCTCTTAGATAAAACAATATAAAAATTAACCATCTTCACCAATACACTTTTTGATGTTTCCTTTTAAATTAATGTAGATTTACAACAAATAAAAACAAAAGTGTGCTTCATGAAGTGATACTGGTTTTTAGTTTTGTCTCAGTGCTCTTTTCCCTCAGCCTGGAAAACAAGCCTCTTGAAAAAACTGTTATATTCATTATTTTTGAGACAAAAGACTATAGCACAGCCTACATACTCTATGCTGCTGTAATTAGTACCCCAAATATTAGGAAATTTGAATTGCAGAGAATGGTGTCAAATGGATAATTGTTCCATTATATAAAAAGAAATGACTACTGTTAGCCAAAACACACAGAATAAAATATACCTTTAAATTGTTTATGAAATATGCCATAAGTTGTATATAGACTGAAAATTTTTATATACCAAATTATATCTGATAGCAAGTTACTCTAACTTTCCTTGTTAAACTTTTTGACGCAGAAAATTCATTTTCAGCACTTTTAAATGCCTTATTTGCTTATTTTAAAAACCTACAAAAATTTTTATCATAAAACAACTAATGTTTTATGATGGTGCTGAAAGAGAACAAAGGATACTGGAAAACAAGGAAGAATTAAACATTAACTTGAGAGAACAAGTTAAGCAACATTTGACATTGTATTTTTTCAAATCTGTTAGTCTTTGCATAGTTCATAGCAGCAGTAAGGTTTTACACAGTAGTTAGGCATAGTTAATTAACCCATTACTATATATAGATATATATCAATATTTATAAATATATCTATAATATAAATATCCATAGTAGTTCATTTATTTCTATTCTGAAATTTAACAAAACTCAAAAATTCCTATTTCCTGAGATCATTCCATCCCACTAACTCTCCCCCAAAAAATACCCCTACGTTTGAAAGAATAAGGAAGAAGGGAATACAGAAAAAGAACAAAAAAAGGTTTTATAAGTGTTAGCCCTCTATAGAAACAACTCATCCTAAAGAACTAAAATTAGAATTACAGCATTTTAGAACTCTCAGGAACTTTAAAGAAGACAATTTCCAGTTAAGTAGTGTGGCTAAGCGGGAACACCTTATTACAGGTCACTAGCTGTGATTCTCAGTTTTTTGTCTTTCTAATGCAATGGGCTCTCTCCCTGTATATTTAAGTCCTGTGACTTAAGACATTACTTAAAAAATTATGGTTTCACAAGTGTCTACAGTTTATGGTAAAAACTGATCATGTGATGTAAGAAGACAGATTGATTCCTATTGCTCAAAGCTTTACACTGCCTGATCAGTTTTTATTAGAAAAAGATTTTGAGGTGCCAAATACAATGCAAACTTACCAACCAAAAAAGTCCTTCAAGCACTAAGCACTATGTCAATTAATCCTACAAACACTTAGTAAATCTATTTATTTATTTATTTATTTATTTTATACAAGAGCTGGGGTACAGGCCAGAGGCACGGGAGGGTGAGAGGATTCACCAGAGACAGAGTGGAGAACAGAACAGGCAGACAGACCGAATGCACTGATGAGGGGAGCAGCCGGCGAGGCAGGAGAGGTCTGCCCCACCATGTGGGAATCTCCCTGGCCAGCCGGGAATTGAACCGGCGCTGCAGAGGCTGCGGACAGCTTCACAGCGCTGTGCTCAACCCGCTCCGCCACCAGGGAGGCCCACTTACTAAATTCTTAACTCAGTACCTACGGTATTTTAAGTGCTTGTTCTCATGGTACCATGTAATTAGCATTCATAGTACTGATCATGAAAGCAATTTCACATTTATTCCCATTGATCTAATTCATTCCTGTCACTAGCCTTAAGGGCTGAGAAAGTATATTTTTAAATATTTTTTATATCTATATATTTTAATACATTTATATTTTTATAAATTTATTTATTTTCTTACATCGTTGTTCATTCTTGTACAATATTTGATTTCTACCCTCAGGTGTAATCCCCATAATTTTCTCACCACCATGGCACCCATGAACCATCACCTACAGTCCCTTGTGGTCTTCCCTGCCCCGTTTTGATCCCTCCTCCTCCCCTTCCTGCTCTGTGCCTCAGATCTATGGTTTGCCTGCAAGTTTTATCTTTTTCCTGATCCTTTGTTCGGTTTCCCTATATTCCCCCTATAAGTGAGACCATCCAATAATTTTCTCTTTCCTAGAAAGTGTCAGTATTTTATCTCTTGATTTATCACTGTGCCTAGCACAGCACCGGAAACCATATAAGTGCTGAATGAATGAGTGAGTGAAGAGACCGAAAGGGCTCTACTGTTCTATTGATTTTATAATAAACAAATACAGTGGAAAGCAGGGACTATGTTAAGTGCCCTGGAGGAAACAAGTCATAAAAACACATGTAGACTCGGTGAAGGGAGGAGCCAATAAGGGGGAGGAGGAAGCAGCAGAGGAAAAGCCTAGCACAGTGCTGAATAAAATCAAATGAGATGGGATGGGACGGTACTGTGAGGTGAAGCTGGAGGGCAAGGATGGTCAGACTAGGTTGGCTTTGTTGATCTGGGTAAGGAAGTCTTCGTGTCCTAGAAGCAGTAGGAAACCACTTAAATACTAGAGGGCATGGAGAGGAAGCGAAGGGGACAATGCTCAAAGCTACTGTTCAGAGAGGTCTCTGGCTGCAGAGGTGGTTGAGCATGGCTGCAGAATGGCCAGGGAGGGGGCTGTTGCAAAAGAACAAGCAGGAGACATGGTGGCTTCATAACACGGTGGAGACAGAGATGTCAAATGGGGCTATTGAGAGACTCTTTGATCTCTAGTTCATTAGACGGAAGTTCCCGAAATAGGGAGCACTGCAAGAGCACTGGGTTGGGTGGGCAAGATGGCAAGCTCAGTTTAGGATACTGTAAGAACTGGGAAAAGAAGGCTGGAATTTTTTATGCATATGTGGAGCAGTTAAGCTGAGCAAAGTATTGTCGATAGGAAAAAATAAGCAAAAATGGGCATCAATACAAAGCTCCCACTTAAAATGTGAAATGCAGGATAAGGTGACTAGTTACATTTGACTGTCTTTTTGATATCGGAATCCAGTCGTTCAGACTTCCTCAGCCTAGTATCACTGTCTCCTCCCAAATCTAGATGAATGACCCCTCAGTGAGTGGCAAGGATTGGGGACTTTGACTCTTACCCCCTTACTTCTGGGTAGTTGCCTTATGAGGGAAACAGATAACTGCTAAGACAAAGAAGACTACAAGTTTAGAAATGGCAGTGTTTTAATTGACTGGATCAAAGAAAATTCAGAATCATCAGTATACAGAATGTGACAGTGGGGATAAAGGGGAGAGGGAAAATTCCTATTTTTTCCTCATAGATGCTCCTACACGCTATAAACTTCCAAGGGGTGAAATACAGGTGGGAAGGCACATGCTCTTCATTTCTGCGTTAAAAAATTTGTACTCACTCTGGAGGGCCAACACCTAATGCATAGGATTGTACTGATGAGAACAGAAGCACTAGGTTAAGATAAGAAAAGCAAAGTTTCTCTAGAGACAAACCTAGAGGTTTATAAATGACATGCTGCTGGTACATCTCCAAATGACATATTGTGTCACCGTATCTCCTGTGCTAGTATCATACTGGAAAACAACATTACTTGGGCTAACTTACACAATTAACTGAGCTAATAATACATGATCAGTGCTGAGCTCAGTGCTAGCTGATTACAAGCATTCACCCAATGTTATTCTTCACTGCATGCTGCCCCTGGCTCACAATAACTACCGTACTGGTATGAAGTATGGGGAGCTGGGAAAAATATGAATGGTGTCAAAGTGCATCTTTACAGATTATCTGGATAACGATTATCCTTTACATTTAGTTTAAAAACTAGTAGATAAAGGGTCATCAGTGTGATGTAAAGTGTCATCAAGCATCTTGGTATATAATACTTCAATATCCATCTAACATCAAAAAAAAAAAAAGAGATATACTCACTTGTTAACTGAGCTTTGGATAATTTTTCACTACAGCTATAATCATTACTGCTTTCCTGAAGCTTTAGCCACTCCTGGGCTTGGAACAGGTAGAGTTTTGCTTCTTTTCCAACAGCTACTGCTATGTTGTTGATTCTGACACACAGAAGAGCTCGATCCCCTGGACAGTAAAACAAAAGTTATCAACTAGTGTGGGCTTGTGTGGAACTGAGATGGCAGGACAAGCCAGAGCTCTGTTTATCAACTTGAACATTTAAAGAGCTCAGTATCTAGGGCAAATTTCCACTTAACTGGATAGACTACATTAAGCATCCCATTCAAATGGAAGACAAGATTGTGTCATTGACTGAAGAGACTTTACTGTCTGTCAATACTCAAAGTATAGTTATAGACAAGAGCCAGTTGTTTCTGGAATTTCTTCTTCATTCACCCGAGTTCTACTACACATAGGATTTTGGAAAACTGGTGGCATCTGCTTTTCTCAGCTATTTTTAAAACTTCAAGTTGAACATTAATTCATGTTCCCTCTCTTTTGCACCACTGTCCCTTTTATACCATCAACTCTGTTAATTTCCCAAGACTTTAAATTTCTTTCTTATACCAAAATAGCATCTCATTTCTATTAAAAGAATCCTAGGAAACCTCTCTAGGGCAAATTTCTGATCTAGCATCTTCTAATGTTAAAAACTGTATGAATCTAGAATCCTAAACTCGAAGCAAAAAAAAAAAATTGATTATAGTGCTAATCATATCAAGAGTATCAAGAAAAGCAAATGTTGAGGGTACAAATAAAGTAAAAAAAATTGCAAACTCATTCATTGAAGAATTATTGATTTCTGCGGGAGACCAGAAGCTAAGAATCAAATGCAGCTGATTTCAGAAGCTTCCAGGACACAATTACACGGAAGTTAATTCTAGGCCTCTCAGTCCACAGTATATCTACTCCTTCAATAGTGGAGTAACTAGACTGTTCCAGCAAGTGACAACTCGATTATCAGGTGTTTTATTCAGTCTCCAAAATCTCTCTGGTGCGCGAAGGCTTTTATTTAACTGACCTTAAAAGCAAAAAACGAAACCCAGGAGACATAAGCTCTGGGGACTTAAATTCACAGGTAATCACGGTGCCGTGGTGTCTAGAAATACCAGGGCTGAGACAGGAGGGAGCAAACGGTGCTTCTTTGAGGGAAGGATCTGGAAAGCAGCAGCATGGGAGTCCAGCCATCTCGTCTACACGTTTGAACCCGGAGGGTAGGGGGCTCGCTCTCGGAGGTGCAGAATCCAGTCACCAGGCGCCGGGAGGCTGCAGACCAGGGTCTGGGGACAGCAACAGTGGACTTGGCCCTAGGTGCACCCACGTTTCCGGGGGCTGCGGTGGGGGGCAGGCTGCCGGCGGGCTGCAAGTCCAGGGGCGCTGGGGGCAGAGCCGGCCTCCCCACGCGCGGCGAGAAGGGGGTCCCGCAGGCCGGGCCCCCCACTTTCCTCCCCCTCCGAGCCCCGCACCTACCGTGGAACTCGAAGTGGCCGATGCTCTGGCCCTGGGCGTCGCGGGCCGCGGCGCTGCTGAAGCTGCCCCGCAGGGTCTTCCCCTGGCTGCCCGGCGGCCACCAGCAGCAGGTGAGGGCCACCGCCAGCAGCCGCAGCCCCCCCATTCCCGGCCTCCCGCTCGGCACCCACACCCCGGCCCCCAACCGCCCGCGGCCGCCCGCCCCACGTCGGCAGCTGGGGATTGGGAAGGAGGGAGCGGGACTACGTCGTGGGCCCGCCCCCTGGAGACGGACAGCCAATGAGGAGGACGTCTCCGCCACGAGCCGAGGCTCTCCACCAATCAGAGGCTGAGGTGGGCGGGACGTGCACTTGCGCGCATCCCATGACGCTCCGGCCTGGCGCCCAGTTCCCGCCTTTTGGGCGGAGACGCAGGAGGATGCGCCTTCAGGTCACGGAATAGTGATGCCCTCGCGGGCCGAGGCCGTGCCACTGCGCACGCGCGGAGAGCGGGCTGGGCCGGCGAGGGCCTGGGCGGGTGCGGGACGAGGAGATGAGCACGACTTCTGCTGGGGAGGAGAGAGCTGGATGTCCGTGCAGCCTGCTGGACATTTCTGTTGTGCCCAAGGTCAGCAGACTCGGAGAGCACAGCCTCCAAGAACCCAAAGACAGCTGATGCCAACACAAAAGGGAGTTTATTTCAGACTTGAGTCCAGGTTCACGGCACCTACCAACGCAGTGGCAGATACCCAGAGCCCAGAACAAAGGAAGCAGGGGTCTTTTAATAAGGTTAAATTATGCTGGCAGTTACTCATTGGCTACAAGGATGCGTTCTCCAACTTTGCCCGGCTATTGATACCGGAATTGTCAGGCCTAGTTTTTTTTTTTTTTTTTTTTTTTTTTTAAAAATAAAAACAATTCCACAGAATTTATTGCCATCTGGTAATAACATAAGGGTTATCCAAACAATAGGGACAAATGTTTCAGAACTATCGTCCCAATAAAGAACAGGTAAAAAAAGCTAACTGAATTAATGTTCTCAACCATCCCTCACTTCACGTGATTGATCTTTTCTAGTTGAAGACACTTTGGAGCAGAGTAATGTTATCACCTTTCAGCATGATCCGACCCAGTTGTTTTCTTGACTTTGTTTTAGAATGAATCTCTTCTGCATCATCTAATACGAGGTTCATATACTCATCAAAACCAATGATACAGCCCTCTATCCGCATATTCACTTGCTCATAAAGCCACACCTGAATCCAAGATCGATTTTGCAAGTATCTGAAGATGAGGCTGATGGGCTGCACCATCACCTTCTGCACTTTCTGACCCTGGCCGCGGTACGCCATGGTGGAAGCTCACAAAGACCACACTAAGTCGCACGCTAGCTCAGTCCTAGTTTTTTAGCTAGGAACGGATCCCAGGCTGCAGGGCAGCGCTGAGGCCCAGCCACTAGACCCCCATGAGTTGGTGTCTCACAAAGCCGCAGCAGGAACTTTGTAGACGCTCAGGCCAGCAAGCGAGAAGAGGCAGGTTTGTTTAGAGAAAGAAAAAGTTTATTGAGGAGAAAAAAAGCAGAAATAAAGTGGGACTCCCAGGCCAGGAAACCAGGCCTGGGAGGGGCAAGGAAGCCAAAGTGGAGTTGTGTCTCAGGGAATATATATCCTCTTTCCCTCATTATTTTAAAGCTTCACCAGTCTCTTTGTGATTGGTCAGTTTTTGGCTGTCTCACTTAATTTGGGTATTTTTGTATTGAAGTTAAACAGTTGTCCTTCTAAATTGTCCATAAATTAAACCACTCTCCATTTCTCCAATCTTTGCCTCCCTTTACCACCTAAAGAAAAACAGGCCCAGCATTAACAATGTTGTCCTTGGTCCTGAGATGTTTTTTTTTCCCAGTGAAATTGATTACTTTCCCTTGGTTGTCCTTATCTCTAAAGCCTCCCTAAATTCTTCAAAAGTCTCCTCCCGCACTGTCCCTAAAACTGCCTAATAACCCTAGCTTGCCCTGTGTCTCACTATCATTCTAAGCTGACTGGCCAGGCCAAGATGCAGCTCCAACCTACAGCTCCAATTACAGCAAGTTCACCCTCATTGGCGACCAGAGAGTAAGGGTGGAGTTGCAGAGTGAGGGTCCAAACTATCTCTGGAATGCAGTCTTTTCCCAGCAAAACCTAAAATGGCAGTTACACAAAGCAATGGCTAAGAATACTTATCCTTGGTTCCACAATTTCCACTCGAATGTCTCAAAGACACTTAACTCTGCATGGGCGCAGTTTACCACGTAACCTCTCGACCCTTCCAACTGGTTTTTCCCTCCTGGTTTTCTTCTTGAATTCACAAGCTTCAATTGGCATCATCCGGCAGACCAGAAAACTGGGAATAGAAGCCACCCCCACTCCCCAGCCCCTTACACAGCTACAGCCAATCAAATCAGTGAGATTAGGGTCTCTTCTGGGCAGTGATGGCAGGAAACTGCAGCCACTACCCTATCCAGGCCTCCATCCTATCATCACTTACTTGCCCAATGGCAACTGACCTGCCTCCAGTCTTCATTTTCTCCAGTTGGCTACATACAGCCCATTCCTGTGCTAGAGACACAGGAAGTTTTGGGAACTACCATTTGACCACCATTTTCTTTTAGAGGTTCTCATGTGCCTTGGGTCCAAAACCCAAATTCTTCAGAATATGACTTTAAAGTCTCTCAAATTTCCATCTCTTGACTTATCTCCATGGGTACCAAGCCACCATCAGTTTGCTGACCACTCCAAGTTCTCATCTCTTAGCCTCTGGCTAGAATAGCACTTATAGCTCCCTCTGGCTAGAATATTCATTTATTCTATCACACAACCTCCATATCACCTTCTTTTCTGACTTTATTCCTCTTTCCCAGGGCACTTGAAGGAGCCTTTCCCATACACCCAAGTCTATTTTTTTTTTAAGATTTATTTATTTATGTACATGAGCTGGGGTGTAGGCCAGAGGTGCAGGGGGTGAGAGGATTCACCAGAGACAGGGAGCAGAACAGGCAGATTGACTGAAATACACTGATGAGGGGAGCAGAGGGTGAGACAGAAGAGGTCTGCTGCACCATGTGGTTTATTTTAGCTCTCTGGCAGGGGATCGAATGTGCTGCAGTGGCTGTGGATTGCTTCACTGTGCTCAGACTTAACCCCTTGCTCCACTAGGGAGGCCCCTCACCCAAGTCTATTTTAGATGCCCCTGGAACTGGAAGCCCTGACAGCTCTACCAGGGCATTCCATACACTGTATTGTTAATGTCTATTTCTCTGAATTCCCCACTGTATTGTAAGCTGCAGCTGGTCAGAGATTACGTTTGTGCTGATAAGACTAGAAGCTCAAAATTATTTAGTGAATGTATACATAAATTATTTCCATTCGACAAGTTTTTATTGTATATAAGTGAGTTCTCCTCAATAGAACTCACCATTTAGAAAAGCAAACACTGAGGGAACACTTCCTTTTACCCAGACTTTTCTATATTTCTGGCTAACCAGAAATGAGCTGGAGGTAATATTATTGACAGATTTTTTTAAACTGCATTCTTTTTTAAATATAAAAGTAATTTATGTGAATTAGAAGAAAAAATCACAATCAAAAGTGTATGAAGCAAAAGTGGAAGGACTCATCTGTGGAAGTCCTCATTTCCACCTTTCCCTGTCCATACCTGATGTTATCCAAAGGTAGCTCCTGCGAACAGTTTAGGGTGGATCCTTTCAGGCATGCATTTACCAATACTTGGTATTTGCAAACCAAGGACACGAATAAAATCGGTCCTGAAAATAAATCAGAACTTGGGCCTTGAATGTTGTGCCGTCTCTTGTCTTTCTTCTCCATGATCATCTTTGTTTTTCTCTCTCACTGAAGACAGTGGTGTTTTAATAGGTGTCGTCAAGGAAACACTCTCTAACAGGATCAGATTCAAGCTGAAAATTGAAGAAACAGGGTACAAATTAAGCAGACAGCCTGGGAAAGTCATTTCAGGCACAGTGCAAGTAAGCATGCCTGGCAAAATAAAGGAAAAGGCAAGGACAATAGGAAAAGATCTGCAGGTGGCATCTAGGGAACATCTTTACCGTGATATGTAGCTTGAGTTGTCTGTAATAACTCGTTGCAAAACGTTGCAACAGCGAAACGTTGCAATTCCAACTTCCCATCTCCACTTAGCAAGAGGACTCCCCAGGATTTCTTAGCTAACTAGTGAATAATTTATGGAAACTGTTTTGTGCAAAAATGAAAAGAAGGTAAAGCCTACTCCATATACTGGGGACACTGGGGGGAATTCCAGAGCCCATTCCCCCAGCCAGCTGGGCTGGACGGGAAAGAGCTGCGGCTGCGCAGAGGCGCCGGCGGCCCGCGGAACCGGGGGGCCCGCCCCATGTCCCGGCGGGCGGGGCCAGGCCGAGCCCGCAGCGGCTTCCTGTCCCTTCAACCAGTCTTGGGGAGCCTGGCGCGTCGCAAAGAGTCGCGGTGGAGCTTCCCTGCGGTCCTGGCGCTCTGCGGTGCCAGGTCCTGCTGCGCTGGGAGATGTCGGCTGCAGTTCTGGCGGAGCCCTTGGGTCCTCCTAGCAGCTTCGCTAAGCGGGTCCTGGTGACCGGGGGTGCTGGTTTCATGTAGGTAACTGCGGCGCTGGCCGACAGCAGCCCCCAGAGACCCCAACCTGTTCCTGCGGTTCTGCTTGCCCTTGGCGGCTTGGAACCAGCTCTGGGGGTCTGATGCGCGCGCGCGGGGGGGGGTGGTGGTGGGTGTCTTAATGCACGATGGGGATCATCCTGCCTTCTCCAGCCTGCGCAGACGTGATTGCTCTAAACTGCAACTTCTTGGAAACACCTCCCTCCCTCCAGCAAAAGTGCTGAGCTTCTCCCCGCCCTCAGGTCTGGCGCGACAGGGACCTGTCACTCTTCTGAATGCGCTCTCCCTGCGCTCAGCTGCACCCCGAGGGTCCCAAACCCTAGTCTGCACCCTGCCCGCCCCCACCAAAATACACAGGCCTTGTGCTTCCAGGCGCCCATACCCGGTTTTGGATTATAAAGAGGGCATTCATTTGTTCAGCAGACTTAATCCTCTGTTGGAGCGTTGACGTGTCCTACACCCAGGCCTTCCTAACCTCTCACACCCGTAATCAGCAAGTCCTGGCTCACTCTCCGAGGTGACTGCTACTGCTCAGTCTGAGCCCTTGTAACTGTCTTCTTGTGCCCAGACTGCTGCTGTCCACTCCCATTTCGTTCAAGTCTGAGCCTCACCCAGAAGTCAGTGTTTATTCAGTAAATCTGTGAGTGGAGTTTTGCTCCAGTGATCCCTGTGAGACTGGGAATAAATATATAGGAGACTCTCAAGTGCATGGAACCCTTATTTTCCAACTGGTCCTGCTGTCTACCCCTGGCTTTTCTGTGTCAGCCACATAGATCCTGGCGGTTCCTGGAGGCCTTTGCACTTACTTCCCCTTGGCTTAGGCTGTTTGCATCACCGGTTGAGTTGTTTACTACATTGACTATTCCCAGAGGACTTACCTGACCACCCCATCCAAAATAGCCCCTCTTCCCAGGAACACCTTAGCCTGCTCTTAGCACGCACCTAATCGTACATGTGTGTTTTCTTGCTTATTGCCTGCACCCCTCACTCTGGAATGTGAATAGGATGAACCCAGAGACTTCTCTTCCTTCAGTGCCCAGAAGAATGCCAGGTGCATTGTATAAAGGTGCTCAGAAATTGTTAAGTGATTGAATGCAAGAGCAACAAGCTGGAGATTCCCCTAATGTCTAGAGGAAGGAGGAATGGAGAATTTCTTTATGAATGCATTAAATCACCTCTTCTATGGAAACTTTTCACTGAGAAAAGGGAAATGGACTTGAAAAGGTGGTGGTCCTTGAGTGCTGGTCCAGGAAAGGTCTAGAAAATGCTATGAATGGGCTACCAGGTACAAACTGAGTTCATAATATGGCCCTTGTTCCTGGGCACCCTGCTTTTTAGGCGTATATGATAAAAGCTGAGCCGACCCGGAGCTGTGCCTCTCCTTCTGCTTTGGGGTACTCTGAAACCCATAACTGCTTATGGATATCCAGCTCAGGATGGTTAGCCTCAGCAGCCTAACTAAAGCTAAGACTCCTCTGAAGGTTCTGATTGACACCAATTCTCCCACCATGAGAAAGCAATTGCAGCAGTTTACTATGAACACAGACAACTCCTGTTTCACTAACTTTTACATAATTATACTTAGAGTTTCTGAAAAGGCCATTATAGGTTCAGAAGAGTTGCACTGACTACCTGCATTCTATTCATCTGCTTTTTTTGCACACCCAAAGCATCCACAACACCACCATTTGATTCAGCCAATTTTTTTTCTTATACCCATACATTCACACTTCTGCAGAGTAAGATTATTTATGGGCACTGTTGAGAACATTGGTGAAAACTGGGGATGGGCACATATTTGGCTATTTTTTTTTTTTTTTTTTTTTGGAAAATCAAATACGTGACAGTTTAGGAAGACATTCAAGAACTTCAGGCTAAGGTTAAAATTTCCTACTAATAAGGGAACCTTTTCTTACAGTGCATCACATGTGATTGTCTCTTTAGTGGAAGATTATCCAAACTATATGATCATAAATCTAGACAAGGTGAGTTTTATGAAATTGAACTTTATGCATTAAAACTTAATTACATTTTAAAAAAGTATTATAATCTTGTTATGCTGATATTTTAGTTGGTTATTCAGTTTTTTAATTTTTTTTAATAAGTCAGGGGCCTATAGCCATGTGTTCATACTGTATTTAATTTTATATGAAGTGTTTTGAAACTTTTTTCATTTATTATGGTAGCTCATAAAGTAAATATTTTTTAAAAGTGCAGCATTTTCAACAATTTTCACTCTTAATAAATTTAATATTTACTGTAATCTTATAATTATTAAAAAATTTTGGCATTGTGATACTCTGATTATTTATTTGATTATTCAATTTTATAATTGCCACCTCCTGAAAAAATTGCATATTTTTTAAAATTAAAATATGATTTATTTAGTTTTAAGAACTTCTCTGTAATAACTGGTCTCCCGGAGTGTTTTACAGCCATGATTGGTAATTTCTGAATATTTTTTAGTTTAAACACAAAGTGCAAATAGTTATGTTAATTTCATAAAATGTAATAGTAAAAATATAAAGGCAAAGAATAATCCTAAGTCTTATGAATTTTTGTGACTGTCATGGACAGTCCTTTTTCCCCCACCTATGCAACAATTGTTAACTCAGGAACAGATGTGATGAATTATAATATGCTAACATAGTGATTATCTTCAATCACTAGTAAGTTTTCAGTAAGATTATGGTAACCTTCTAGCCACCAGCAGCTGGAGGCAAATCTGGGCAGGAAAACCTTTTAAAGAAGAGGTTTACGGCATTTTTCATTTTTGCACAATGATTGCATTTTCATCTTGGTTCTAGTCCCCATACAATTCCCACCCCCCTAGTTTTGATGGAAAATGATGTAAAAAATATAAAATAAAAATGCTCACCAAAAAAATCACTTCCAAATATATCTAATTTTGCATTGTGGGTCCCCTTCCCACCCCTGCCCTAAAGGTGAAAAAAAAAAAAAAAAAAGAAGTTTACGAAAAGTAATTTTTTGTATTTGGGAAAAGTAACAGTTCCATGTGGTTTTTTTTTTTTTTTTTTTGAAGATGTCAGGAACTAGTTAAACTACAAAAGGTAATCACTTTAAGAAGACAGGTTCTTTTATTACAGGCTCTATTATTATCAAAATATTATTACTTTTTGTGTTGTTTCTCCCAACCCTTCCTTATTTTAAGCTGGATTACTGTGCAAGTTTGAAGAATCTTGAAACTATTTCTGACAAACAAAACTACAAATTTATACAGGTATGAAAGTTTCCTTATAGTTATAAAATTATTATATTGTACCTCACTAGTCAATAAGAGATTGTATCTTTCTATTTCACGAGTTTATGTGACATGAACTTGGAAAGCACACTTAGTAAAGACCCTTTCATTTCTGGGTGTAGCCTGGGCGCTAAGAACCCGGCCTTGTGTAGAGCGCCACATGTGATTTTTGGTACCTTCGCAGATCTGAGTAGCTGATTGAACTTACATGCTTTCTGATGTTTAGATCCTGACTAGTTGTTTTTAAAATGGACTTGCTGGAATTTAAAGAGATTAGTATAAATTGTGCTGTTACTCAGAAAGACCAGCTACTGGCCAAACATTCCACCGCACAGCCCATGGGAAAGTTTCCCTAGGACCGCTGATTGGTGAGCTCTGGCAGGCTGATTCTTCTTAACCAGTCTTTTCTTTTTTTCATAAGCCAAATTTTAATAAAATTAATCTTACTGGAATTTCATATTTAAAGAATCTATTATAAGTAACATTTAATCATTTCTAATTTATTTTATAAATTTAGTCTTTTACATATTATTTGCTTACCGTAGGACAAGCCTTGGCAACACACAGACATTTCATATGGCAAGGGATGAAGTAGAATTTTTTTGTTGCTCCAAAAGTAAAAAGATGTTTTTTAGCATCCTAACCACTCTTAGAGTAGTCCAAAGTATAAAGCAAAGAAGGAGGTCATAATTTGCAAAGGGATGTTTTAATGTCAAATGAAAGTATCCTATGATTTATGGGTTTTTTTAAGTCTATCAACTTTCTTTTTAAACACACATTTTGAAGACTATTTTAAGCAACCACTTCATAATTCTCTTCTCCTTTATGAAGGACTTCTTCCATCACTAAAGAATTGTTCCAAAAACATATTTTTGGAAGAATTAAATGTAATATAGCATCAAAGCTACTCAGAAGTTTGCTTAGTTGTGATGAAGTACAGTTTTAAAAGTGTCATTCCACTTGTTACACTTTAAATATGCTTCAATAATGGTTATCTCAAAATTTTTAAAATATATTTAAATTTTTCCTGTTAATATACTAACCTTCAGTTGGCACAAATATTATAATAAGAAACTAATACCATTCTCAGTAGTTAGTACTCAATAAAACATCATTTTAGCTACTTACTGGCAAAATATATTTTAAATGAAATATCTTATCACCTAAAATGCTAGAGAAAAACACCATGCTTACATACATAGTTGGATTTTTAAGATTTTCTCTATTAAACCAAGGTGATTGGAAGAGGAATTTATTCATTTTTTTCTTGTTCTTTTTTGTTCATATACTAAATGGTGATGATGAATGTGAGTGCTCAATGAAATTTACATTTTTTTCATTTTTAATACAGGGTGACATATGTGATTCTCACTTTGTAAAACTGCTTTTCGAAACAGAGAAAATAGATATAGTCCTACATTTTGCTGCACAAACACATGTAGGTAAGCATTCTTTCATGTTACAGTTTTGATGGGCAGTTTTCCTTCCCAGTCGTTAACTAGTCTAAACCAAATTCTAGTAATGGGTTTGAATGAGGAGGTACTTAACATACATCGTTGGAAGAGCACATTCTACCAGAAAAACAAGACATGGTCACTGTCATTGAGATACTTGGTGCTTTGCAGATCATATTTAGGGAGAGGTAAATTTTAACGTTATTTTAAAACTTTTTATTTTAGCCCAATTCAGGGTAGTGATTACTTCTGGGGAAATAGGCCTTCAACTGTATCTTTTTGGGTTCTTTTGCTTAATCTGGGTTATGTTGGATACACACTTGAATATTATATTATTACCTATACTGTTTTATGCATGGAAGGTATTTTCTAATAATTTTGTCTAACATTTTCTATAGTGAAATGTAGCACATATTCAGAAGAATTTAGAAGTAAAGTCAGAAGTAAAGTGTGAATATCCATGTAGCTATCACCTATACAAAAAATAGAATGTTGCTAAACTCTCTAGTGATAGTGTTCCCACTGCCTTATTGCTTCATTTTAAAGTTAAAATTGCCCTTGATTTTCTCTACAGTTTCACAGTGTATGTATTTATCTCTAAAGACTTTATTACTGGGTTTTAAAGTTTTTGCCAAATTTCCCTTCTTAGGGATTATAAGTGTTTTTGCATTCCCATTACCAATATATAAAGTATCTTTTCCCCAAGATCCTCACCAATAGAACATAATGTCATCTATGAGTTTTTAAAGATTTATTTTTATTTATTTATGCATACAAGAACTGGGGCGTAGACCGGAGGTGTGGGGGTATGTGAGAGGATTCACCAGAGACAGAGTAGGGAGAAGAATTGGTGGATCGACTGAAATACACTGCTGAGGGGAGCAGCAGGCAAACAGGAAAGGTCTGCTGCACCATGTGGGTCAGTTCTCTGGGTAGGAATCAAACTTGTGCTTCAGTGGCTGCTGATAGCTTGATAGTGCTGAAACTTAACCCCTTGTGCCACCAGGGAGGTCCCCATCTATGAGTTTTGAATTTGAATTTCTATATTATAATTTAAGTTCAGCATCTTAAACTTGAGGATCTTTTGTATATTTTCATCTAAATTATGTGTTTATGTCTCCTACCAATTTTAACATCGGCCTGTTCCTTTTATTTTGTATAATTTCTTTATAGATTAAAAAAGATACATTTGTCCCTAACAAATTCAAATATTTTCCTCAGTTTTCCATTTCTCTTTTTACTTTGCCCATATGTATATATGTATGTTGTATATACATACACATATATGTAAACCATGCAAGAATTTTTATGTAGTCGAATTTATCAATTTTTTTCCTTTTGCTTCTGGATTGTGAATCAGTTAGAGAAGTTCCCCCACCCCCAGATTAAGCTGAATCAATTCCTTAAAATGAATTTATTTTTAAATAATTTATCCAGCATTTATTGTTATTTTCAGCAATCATAGTTCAACCTGAAAAGTCTAGCCCTTGTTAGCAGACACAAGCAATTTCCATTTTTAAAAAAACAATTTTAGAACATTTAAAATATAGATGTATCATTTATTCTTTTTTTTTCTTTTCTGAACAAAAAGAAGAGTATTCCTGCACATTCAGCACTGATTGTTCTCTATGGTCTAAGAATGTGTGTTATGTAACCTGGGCTTGAGGAAATCCTAAGCAGCAATGCGTTTGTGTGTTGTTTTAAAAACTCCTGTGTGGTGAGTGGGAGGTGAGCCTCACCCCGAGGCTATCATTTGGTCTTTGTTTTATTCCTGGCTTGAATTGTTCTAGCTTTTCCTTCTTTTTTTCAGATCGTTCATTTGTACGTGCCTTTGAGTTTACCTACGTCAATGTTTACGGCACTCACGTTATGGTAAGTGCTGCGCATGAAGCCAGAGTGGAGAAATTTATATACGTCAGCACAGACGAAGTCTATGGGGGCAGCCTGGATCAGGTAAGCTTAGAAAAATTTCCTTTCACCTGTTCACCACAGGCCATGACGCAAGGGCCACATCCTCTCACTGGATCCCCCCTGGAGCTTTTTCCATCTTATAATTGTTGTCACCAGTGGGACTCTCCAGAGTGTCACGCAGTTGTATCTTCTGTTCAGTAAAATGATGCCACCCCAACTGAGGAAAAGCAGCCTGCTCTGGGTAGAGCTGGACAGGGCGGGACTGACAATATTTTGCAGGAAAGCAGCAGATCTCAGCTTTTTAGCTGAGCCTTACTTGATGACTGTCACTCGTGGGGCCAAAGTACTTCTGAGTTAGGCCACCAGGTCCTCCCCTCACCTTTCTCTTGCACTCAAAAAAAAGTACACTGGTACGTCGAGGACTAAGTGTGAAATGACTGTAGAAACTGGAATCTGTTCTCTCTTTTTAATCATTTTTAAATTTTATACTTTGTGTCCAAAAAGATGGGTCCATTCACCAGTTTCTATTTTTCATAGTGTTTGCAGCAACCTTATTTTGTTTTATCTTTCCTCTGTCCACCCATCCTTCCTTCCATCCATCCATCCATTCATCCATCCATCCATCCATCCATCCATCCATCCATCCATCTATCCATCCATCTAAACCCAAACACCTACATAATGAAAAAAACATTCACACAGAAAGTCCTCACATAACATTATCAGCAGATTCTCAGAAACAGTAGCTTTAAAGGAAACAGCATATAATGAAAGCAGGTCTTTCAACAACCTTGTTTAACTAGACATGGGTTCAGCTGTATTTTTCCTTATCAAAGTTGTAGCAAAATGACAGACATTGAACATAACATTATTCAAGGACCTCCTATAGTTTGAAAGACTTAGAATGAGAACAAGCAGACCCCAAACACTTCTCAGTCCCACCTCTGAGAAGCAACTATTTTCAACTTTCTTTGCAGTTTTTAATCAGGTAAACTTCTTCCTTCTCAGACCCTACATCAGATCTGACACAGCAACAGAATAATTTTAAAAATATAAGTCAGATTATGACCTTACTCTGCTTAAAACTTGATCATGTTTTGACAGTAGACCTTCAAGGGTCTACATGTCCTAGCCTTCCTTCTGCCTCAGGGCCTTTGCACGAGCTCTTCTTTCTGCCCGCCTGGTAGAGTTTGGTGAATTTTAAAGAAGTTAGTTTATATCAAATGCCTAGAAAAATGCCAGTCACATTTTTCAGTATTTCTTACTGTATTTCTTACTGTAAGAATTTCAGTAAGTATTTCTTTAAAATGTAAAGAGATTATAGTGATTAACCTTTCAAATTTGTGACATATTTTCTGATTTTTCTACTTCAGAAGTATGCATAATACTGATTTTAAAAATATATCTTTTTAAAATTAGGAATTTGATGAATCTTCCCCCAAACAGCCTACAAATCCTTATGCATCATCTAAAGCAGCTGCTGAATGTTTTGTACAGTCTTACTGGGAACGATATCAGGTAGGAACTGATTTCAGAAACTCTTGAGTCATTTTTCTTTGGATGTAGGAGTTAGCACTCCAAGTTAGCATTAGCAACATTTCATTTTTAGAGTAGAAGCCATAGATTAAGAAAAGTTATAGGTTAAGAATTAAAACAAACTGATTTCCTATATATGTGGGCAAAGTTAGAGCTGCTGCTTCCTGTTTAGGTTTGTCATTCAAAGAGATGATTTCTTAAGATTTTTTTTCTTCCTACTTTACTCATAGTGGTGTCACAGCTAAAGTGAAAACCCCTGTTAGGATGTCTTGCTTCCCAGACTCCTGTGAGTGAATGAGGGAGGGAGATTCCTTTAGGGTGGTCTTCTCCCCAATATTCAGCTCTCTTAGCTCCTCATGAAGGGGAGGTGGAGTCACCCCAAGTGGCTCTGATATTGTCAGTGGGGGAACTTTACCCACTACGAATCTCCAACTCATATCCCCTACATTTAACTTCCCACCAATCTTTTGACATGTTGTGACAGGATCAGAAAGGTAAGCTGAGGAATCAACAAAAATTCTCTCACCTTCTGTGTCCTGGCAGCACAGTCCTTCCCTTTTTATGGTAACTGTCTTTATTTGTAAGGGTTGGTATAACAGAGAGAGCCCACTCGAAGTATAACACCAGGTCAGACCTAGAATCTTAGAGGGGGTCTCTGAAATTACTAGGTGCAAGAGTCCTCATTCCCTATCAGACTTACAAACCGTCTCCTTCTGTATAGATGCGCCTTTGCCCCACTGAAGAGGCTATTCCTCTTCTTATTTTTGGAAACTCTGTTTTTACCTGAATCACATCCTCACCTGTCTTTTGGAACCTGACATTAGAGAAACAATTCCCTCTGCTACTGTCTTTAACATGTGTGGAATTTTCTTGCTTCTGTCTTTAACATGTGTGGAATTCTCTTGCTTCTGTCTTTAACATGGGTAGAATTCTTTTTTTTCCCCATTATAATTAATTAACTTTTTTTTTTCTTACATGTTTGTAGTCCTCATAGTTCTCCCGCCACCAGGTCACGCGTGAGTCATCACCATAATGCCTTGTGTTCTTCCCGCCTCTGTTTTGACCCCTGCTTCTCCCTCCTTTGTTGGATGCCTCAGATCTATGGTCAGCTTGCTAGTTTTGACTTTTTTCTTGATCTTTTGTTTAGTTTCTTTATATTCCACATATAAATGAGACCATCCAATATTTATCTTCTCCCTTCTGACTTATTTCGACTAGCACAATCCCTTCCAGCTCCATTCATGTTGTTGCAAATGGCATGAATTTGTCTTTTTTTGATTGCTGAGTAATATTCCATTGTATAGATATACCACATCATTTTGATCCATTTGTCTATTTTGGAGCATTTGGGTTGTTTCTTGGCTATTGTAAATAGTGCTGCAATAAACATATGAGTGCAGGTTTCCTTCTGAATTAGTGTTTTTGTGTCCTTTGAATAGATTCCTAGGGGAGGAAATTGTTGGATCATATGTAGATCCATTTTTGGTGTTCTGAGGAACTTCTAACACGTGTGGAGTTCTTTAGCCAAAAAGTGCCCATACCTGATAATTGTCTGTCTCTGGATAAGCATTGTTATTGGGCCTTTCATGATTTTTTTTTTTTTTTTAAATTTTTTTTTTTTTTTTTTAATAGAGGCATGCTTTTATTTATTTATTTGTTTGTTTGTTTTGTTTATACATGCACTGGGTACAGTCAGAAGCACGGGAGGGTGGGAGAATTCACCAGAGCCAGAGCGGGGAGCAGAGCAGGCAGAAGGACCGAAGTACACTGCTGAGGGGAGCAGCGGGCGGCAGGAGAGGTCTGCGCGCCATGTGGGACCCTCCTCTGGTGGCCGGGGAGCAGCCGGGGATCGAACCAGCGCTGCAGAGGCCGTGGGCAGCTTCGCAACCCAGCGCTCAACCGCTGCGCCACCGGGGAGGCCCCCTTTCATGATCTTAATGTCAAATCCTCTTTAAGTTTCCAGTTGTCATCACAAGAAGCAGTAATGTCTATGGACCACATCAGTATCCAGAAAAGGTACATTTTACTTCTGAATCCATAATGTACTTTAGTGATTGTAACTTCTCATCATTGAGAGTAATTGCTCTTCAGTTATTAGTCCAGGATAACCTGTGTCGTAAATATGCATACTTGTATGTGCTCTGTAGCCCACATTCAGGTCTCATCAGGGACAGCGCCAAGACTTGAGTGTAAGCTCCCACTCCATACTCCCAGCTGGCATGACCTTCGACTCTTTGAGTACTCTTTAACTTGGGGGGTAACGATATACTTAGAAAGGAGTTTGAAGGACCCGTGAGATGATACCATGATAATACACACAATGATGCCTTGTACTTGGTGGGATCCTAAAGTGCAGGTAGCGAAAAACAAACATCATTAAAAAGTGGAAAATATTGAGTCCAATTTTAAGAAACTATCACTCTTTCTGCTTAATTCAGAGACTGGATTTTTTACTTCCCGGCTGGCTGCATTGATCTCTTGGCCCACAGGGAAGAGCCTTATGATCCACTGGTTATTAGTAGTTACTTTGCTTAACATCTGGAGTATCTTTAACAGGTCTACTGTACATTTAGATATTTCTTATTTTGCCTTGTTTAACAAATTTCTTTGACTCCAGGGCACTGGAATTGATTTTTTACTGATTTCACAGCAGTGATTGAATAGGTGCTCTGGATAAAGTACTAATAGATGTGATTCCTGCCCTGATAACATGGTCAACACAGAAGTGAGCTTTGTGTTGAGTGCAAACTGTTCGTGGAAACGTATTCTGAATTTTTCCACTATGTTGTTTTATTTTCATATTTGCCTAGCACATCATTTGTTTCTTTTGGAAATAAGAAGCTCTCTTAGAGTTCCTTACTTATCAAAAGTATGGTTGCTTTTTTCTTGAACTCTTGATAAAAATTAGTATTCATAGATCTATATTTCTTACATTGCTTTTGGATTCATATTAATGTGAAATTCCATTAAAAGTGAAATTCCAAAGTCTGAAGTAATATTTACATGTTCTTATAGGTTATTCCAAAATTTATATCTTTACTACAACACAACAGGAAATGGTATGTTATCGTTTACCTTTGTACTCATGTTTTTCTGGCATGTTGATAGTATTTGGTGACAGTCTTTTTTGCAAATCATAAAGTCTTAAAGATGGAAAGCATGAATTGAATGTCCTAACAAATTTTAGAGTGCTTTCTACAATCACTGTAATCGGTTTTTTAAATAGTTATAGCCTCTAGTTCATCTTTATAATTTACTTGCAAAGATAGTTTCAAGTCTCAAACAATCTATCCCAGAACTTTAACTTATGACATTAAAATTTGACATGTATCTTTATAGAATTCTACTTTTTCAAATGATTTATTTAGTTCCTAGGACTGTAGAAGTTTCTTCAAAGTAAATTTAAGATATAAACTTGACAAATATTCTTGGGGTCACTTCTATGTTTGCCACTTCCCTACTGAATGCCCTCAGAAAGTGTGGAGATGGCTTAAAAATTATGGATATGTTTAAGAAAAGTTACAAGAACTTGTGTTTTCACTAAAAGAGTTCTAGGATGCCCTGGGAATTGTCTTCTCTGGATTTGGGAAAGCATTATGATTCCTTTTCATTTGATCTTTTTAGCTGCATTCATGGATCTGGGCTTCAGACAAGAAACTTCCTTTATACTACTGATGTAGTGGAAGCATTTCTCACTGTTCTCAAAAAGGGGAAGCCAGGAGAAATTTATAACATTGGAACCAATTTTGAAATGTCCGTTGTCCAGCTTGCCAAGGAGCTGATACAACTGGTGGGTGTCTCTTGTGAAAGGACAATAGTTTCAAATTGTCACAGAATCAGCAGTGGACAATCCACTCAAATGAAAAGTGCACAAGTGAAAAATGAACTTTGAGAATGTTTATACCATGTTTATGTTAAGATACTTCCTTTTTTGAAGTTATATCGCTACTCACTTAGTAACAACTTTTCAGGGAAAAAAATCCTAATACATTTAAGCATTCAGACCCATCCTAAGACCCTCCTCAGTTTTAGAAATATAAAATGATGTGTCTTAGGCTCAAAGAACAATGATATATAAATGACTATACTTATGAGAGTTTGTAGGTATCAGGAATCGTCAATTATAAATCTCAGGCAGGTTGAAAGGGAGACTGAGTATGTGAAGATGCTTCCTTATACGCTCCTCACGGAACACTGCACTCTCCAAATTGTGGGTTTTCCACGCCAAGCAATTCTCAGATACCAGCAGGGTGTCCTGCAATTTCATGCAATTCTGACATTACCTAGAGAAATTGTTAGATCCTGCAGATTAAGGGGTCTGTCCCACGAGACCATCCTCTCTTCTGGTCCCAATAGTGAGGCCGGGCTGCCACCTGGGATTCTGACCCACTCGATGCAAAAGTCTGTTAGACTCTTTCTGGAAAGCAGATTACTTACTAGAGTGTACCACTTTTTTTTTTTTTAAATAAAGAATATAACTTAGGAATTCCTAAGTGGAGGAGATGCATAGGGCAAGTATTCAGCAGCCTAGAAGCTTCTCCCAGTCCATTCTCTTGGGTTTCCATGGAGGCTTCATTAAGTGGGTATCGTTGATCAAATCATTGACTAAGGGAGGAATTCCTGTATGCTTCCCATTATATATCAAAAGTATGTATTTTCTTACCATAGATCATTATATCACCCTGAGTGATAACCAAAAATCCCCAAATTTTCATTTTCTACCATATTTTATATAGATACTGTGCATTCTGAGCCTTAGGTGGAGCTGAAATGATAAAGTATAGAAAGCATCATTAAAATGCTGTTCAGTAAGCTGTCTCCCCAGCTTTGAGGAGATTGCTTTTGTCTTTTGAATCAGCCACTGGGTGCCATTGCTATTCTCTGTCTCATGTACAGTTTGACTCAAAATCCTTCTCCCTTTTGACAGATCAAAGAGACCAATTCAGATTCTGAAATGGAAAACTGGGTTGATTATGTTCATGACAGGTGTGTCACAAGTTAAAGCATTGGTCGGGGGAGGGGAGTTGTGTAATCTCAGCTACTGATAACATTGTATAAGTTATATAACTTTTGGACTCAACAAGAAACTAATTCCTCTCTTTTGAATTTTCTGCTAAAGTATTTTTTTTATAATTATAAATGTCATAAGAATAATGTATGGTCTTATTACTTACTAGCTATGTGGCTTAAAGAGTGTTGATTCTTTCTTATAGAAATAGTAATCTGGGAATAATATTTTGTTTACAGAAGTATTTTAAGGCTCTGCATTCATACACAGATGGTGGTTGAAATAAAAAAATGATAAGGCACAGAGAGGGCTAGTCATCTGGGATTAATGTATCACAATGTATCATAATAGATTGTGTTAATAACAATATATAAGGTAAATATAGTTTAATATATGCTTTATTTTACAAATTTTCTGTAATAAGCATGTCATCAGGCAGAAACTTTTTACCAAAAAAATTGATTTATGATAAAGATGCATGAACACTCATCATTTCTTAGTATTTAAATCTGTAAATACATATATCCATGATGTCACTTTCAATCTGTTTTGTTTTCCAAGACCTACCAATGACATGAGGTATCCAATGAAGTCAGAAAAAATACATGGCTTAGGGTGGAGACCTAAAGTGCCTTGGAAAGAAGGAATAAAGAAAACAAGTATGTGCTGAATTGATCATTTGGGTGGAGGAGGGATTCAGAAAAATGTAAAAGAAAAGTAAATTATTTTCAGAATTCTACAAATTCAGCAGAATATTATGATTAATCATTTTGACTTTCAAATTGTTACATCAAATGCATTTCTATTAAAAGCAATAGTAGTGGAGGGCCCAAGCATCTTCAGTTTCAAAATTCTGATCACTCTTCCTGTGTTACTAGCATTTATCAGAGTTAAATTTCATTGATTCTTAGCTGCACATTATTTTGCGTCTTTTTACATCCTGGAAAGGTGTGTGTTTTATGATTACCTTTGTCTTATAATTACTATTGCAGCTTTTCTCATTTCTTAGTGCTGTGTTAAGTAATGGCCCATCTTAAGTGGCTAGAGTTGATGAAATAAACAGAATTGAGTCTCTGAGTGTCTTGAGTTTTTTAATATTGAAGCGGGTAGGAAAATCATTTAGTATGTGCCGAAATATAAGTATGTAAAATGTTTTTGTATAAATGTTAATTTAGAACTTCAAGCTCAAACTATAAAGTATTTGTGCTGAATTTTAAAAATTCAATTCAATTATGTTTTAATTGAATTTGTTTTTTAACTAAAAAACTTTATTGATAGTATAGCGACATAAAATAATTCTGTACATTAACAGATAGACGCTCACATCATCTTGTATTCCTATACTGCAGTGTTGCTACGGTTACATCAACAAACTGCTACACTTTTTCTCTATAACTTTAAAATCAGTACAGATGATTTATCTCCTATCTCCCTTCCTCCTGATTTCTTAAAACTAGAATGGCCTAAACACTTAATACCAGCAAATTTCTTATTGAAGGGCCTTTGAATTTAAAAAGAAAAAACAATAGTTGATTTTAATGCTAAGTTTTCTTCTAGATTACTTCATTAGTTAGATCAAAATCAAGTTTTTTTGTCATTAGGCAGCCCTTGCCTACTAATTAACTGATGACAAGCCTTTCTTTACTTAGCAGGAATGTGGTAAAGTGTTGGCAAACTGATGTTTAGTTTTTTGACTTCTGTCTCTTGTTTTTTCCTATCAGTTGAATGGTACAGTGAGAATTTTCACAACTGGAAAAATGCAGAGAAGGCACTAGAACCCTTTCCAGTCTGACCTAGCACCTGTAGTCGGGACAGTTTTCAGAGAAAGAACCTTACCCTACCTCGGCTAGTGAAGCGAAATCAAGGGACTGAATGGCGTGTCCTCTCTTCATTCCGAATCAGAATCATGACTTCTGTAAAATTGAAAAGCAGAATGCCTCAATCCTGAGAAGAGTTTTAATACTGGCATCGGATTTAAGTATTGAAATCTTTCCAGAAGACTTTTCTTTGGAAAATTAGGGCCAGGAGGTAGAGAAAGATCCTCCCTGAGGCTGGGGTTGGGGAAGGAAGGTCTCTCAGCTCCGAGGCCAAGGACACAAGGTCAGTTCAAAGCTGGGCAGATGAAGGATTTCCTTGGGGATCTCACTCAGCTTGCAAACTTCCCACTGCCCAGAAAGTCTCTTTGTAAATAATATAGGATGAGCCCTGTGCCTTAATTCATCTTTTTGTAAGGTCTGATGTTGTTTTGTTTATAAAAATGGAGCAAAGTGGAAGCCTGTCTAAGCACTTTTTAACTTTTGATAATTTCATTAAGTTAATAATTTTTTTAAATGATGCTGTTTTTCATTGTCTCAAAATCAGTCACTGAACTATATATAAAAGTAACTATGTATCAGAGGAGTTTTATCATGTATGTACTGGTTAAAATTATTTATAAAATTATCAGTATTTTAATGTAATTTAATGTAGAATAGGACTTTTTTTTTAAATGTATGTTTTTATTTTGCTTTTGAAAATTTTTTAAATACTCGATCATGTATTTTTTATTCCTCTCTCCCCTAATGACTTGAAGATCATTTGAAGAAGTAATTGACTGCATTGAGAAAGGGAAATACTTGACCTCACAGAAGTCCCCGGTGCTATGGAAGGTGGATACCGTGACATTCTGCAGGGCACTCAGGACATCCTCTCTTTGGAGACCAGAACCAGTTAACATATTCCCGAAGGAAAGTTGTAAGCAGCATTTTTTATTTGATTTTTTTTAAATAACAAGCTCCACTTTGAAGGAAAATCAAAGCGCTGCCTCTAATATTGCCCTTTGGCCTTTTGCTGTGGGGAAGGGGCCTCGGGTTCCTTAGCTCCCTGTATAGACTTTCAACCTTTCAACCAAGCCACTTACTCTCCGTCCAACACCTTACTCTCCCGACCCTCCGTGTTCACCTTCCATAGCGCCTGGACTCCCGTGAGGTCAAGTATCCCAATGTAGAGCTTCCAAGAAGAATTTTCGGAATAACGTGTGACTTATGTCTAAAGGACCAACTAGAGTTAGTAGAGGACATATTCTCTACTGAGGATGATTCTAGACAGAAGGTATAGTAAATGGTATGTTCAGAGAACTTCAGTCACATACCTCTAGACACTCATTCTCAAAAGCTGTCCCCAGTTCATTAGGATTATGTAAATAGAAACTGTAATGAAAGGCCACTTCACCCTTATTAGGATGGCTATTATCTATAAAAGAAAAAATAAGTGTTTGGTAAAGATGTGTAGAAATTGGGTCCCTGTGCGCCATTGGTGGGGATGTAGAATGGTGTACCACTGTGGAAAATGATATGGCAGGGTCTCAAAAATTGAACATAGCATTACCGTGTGATCCAGAAATTCCGCTTCTAGGTATTCACCTAAAGCAGGTGAAAGTGGGCAGTTGCTGTTTGTGCACCCATGTTCATGGCAGCCTTAGTCATAACAGCCAGAAGTGGAAACAACCCAAATGTACTTTTATAGAGGAATGGATAAATAAGGTGGGTATATACAAATAATGGAATATTGTGATTTCTCTTATGTGAGGCAGCTAGAGCAGCAAATTCATAGAGACAGAATGTAGAATAGACGTTTCCCAGGGGCTGTAGGCAGAATTCACAAGGGGAAAGTGGTGAGGAGAGCTGGTTACTATTGAATGGGTACAGAGTTTCTGTTTGGGATCATAAAATAGTTTTGAAAGTAGATAAGACCAACATTGAACAACACTGTGAATGTGTTTAATGTCAGTGAATTTTACACTTGAAAATAGTTCAAATGGTCAGTTTTAGGTTGTGTCTATTTTACAACAATAATTTTTTTTCATTTGAATGTTTTAATTATGTTTAATAAATGCATGTTCGTTCTCAGCTTTATGTTTAGATGCCTATGGATTTGGGCAATGAGGTCTAACTTTATTTTTTTTTCTTTTTATTCATTTGTTTATTTTAACATTTATGATTTTTTTAATTTAAATTTTATTTTTATATTCCCCATACAATTACAACCCCCTTATTTTGACCCCAAGCCCTCCTTTCCCCACCCCCCACCCCCCATAGAGTGTCTCTGGTTCATAGTTACAACAATAATTTTTAATATGTGTCCCCAGACCAGAGTATCCATGTCACTGGTCAGAAATCAGAGAAACTCTGGCTGTGGGCCCAGTAATTCTGATGCACCCTAATGCCTGAGAAACTCTATATTATGATAAGAGATGAGGTGGGTGACATGAGATGAGAGGAGTGAGGTGGTAAGGTCATGGGGGGCCATGTCTGCCCCCCAAAAATGCTTGGACCTCTTCCTGCCGGCAGAGCTAACTTAGGATTTTAAGGAAGAAATTGATATCAGTAGATTTGTGGAATTTTCTATTTCCTGATTTCAAAATTATCTGTGCTCATTGTAGAAAGCTCAGAAAACTGAACCAATAATATAATGAAAATCATCCATGCTCTGCCACTGGAAGATAACCCCATTCATTTATTTCTTAGAGCATATACCCACATTTTTTTAAACCAAATATGGGATCATAATGGACATACTGTTTCAGAGTCTGCTTTTTTTCACTAAGTAATATATCATGAATGTTACGAGATCTTTTGCCATTTTTACTGACTCCAGAATTATGTTTCTGATAGCTTATTCTGGCAACAGCATGAAAGATGAATTTAAGGAAGGCAAGATTGAGCTCCTGCAGGTATCCAAGTTATGAAGCTGTTGCAGTAAATCAAGCTGGTGGTGACAAGGCCTAACACACAGCACTATAAACAGGGTAGTGTTGGGGACAGATGGGCAAATTCTTTAGATTAAAAAACTTGTTGATTGATTATACATGGGAGGTGCACTTTCTTGACTTCATCACTATTGAATTGGAAAGACTAGAGGATAGTAAATTATATTTGCAAAATGTTGAGCTTTAGAGATCTGTGGTATACCTGAGTGGGGGTATCTAACTAAAATGTGGATGGGGGAGTTCACTGTTCAACATGCAGAGATGCATATTTGGGAGTTAAATGGTGATTACCAACTGAGTTTGGATAAAATACTCCCCCCAGGAGAGCACACAAATGCCGGGGTTGATGGTGGATGGCACAATTCACAGACCAGTCACAAGAAGTACCAAGTTCCAAGTTCCAGGCAGATGAGATTAAAAAAAAAAAAAAAAGATCAGGGCAGTGGACTAGAACAGGAGGAAATAATACCGCAGATGTCAAGGGGTAGACATTCAATAACAAGCAGGAGGCCAGCTGAAGTTCAGTAGTAGGGAGACTTAAATAGCCCCTGTTGGCTTTAGCAATGTACAAGCAAATTTTCTAGAGTCATTTAGTGGAATCTAAGAGCTGGTTTTGGTTTTGTTTTGTTTGTCCATTTGTTTTGTCTCATTATCTGCCACATAGAATGAAATCATATGGTATTTGTCTTTCTGTCTAGTTTCCCTTAGCAGCATCCCCTCAAGGGCCATTCATGTTGTCAAGAACATCAGGATTTCATGGTTTTTTTTTTTTAAAGATTTATTTATTTATGCATACAAGAACTGGTGTGCAAGCCAGAGGTGCCGGGTGTGTGTGTGTGTGTGTGTGTGTGTGTGTGTGTGTGTGTGAGAGAGAGAGAGAGAGAGAGAGAAAGAGAGAGAGGATTCACCAGAGAGTGGGGAGCTGAACAGGAGGATTGACTGAAATACACTGCTGAGGGGAGCAGCGGGTGAGTCAGGAGAGGTCTGCTGCTCCATGTGGGTAGCTCCCTCGCCTGGGAGGGAACTCAGGCCATAATGGTGCTAGCACTGAATCTTAACCCTGAGACCACCAGCAGGCCCTTATTCCTCTTCATTTGTCTCTGCCTCTCTTCCTCTCTCCACATGCACATACTCTGTCCATCCCCCCTCCCTTGCTGTTTGACACACCACTGTTTGACTGCATAAGACTCATTCCTAGAAATTCAAACTTGAAGAAAGAAGTAAACCAGGTTTTTTTTGAGGGGGTGGGAAAGTAAACCAGTTTTGCAAGTACTGATTTCCTTTATGTTTTTCTGCTTAGGCGGACTAATCTTTTTTTTAAGATTCATTTATATATGCATACAAGAACTAGGGTACAGGCCACCAGGGAGGTCCCATAGACTGATCTTTAATCCTCACTTCGGTGCTTCTTTGTAGACATTTCTGTGTTTTGAATACTTGTTCCTTGATCTTTTTTGAGTTTTAATAGTCAATATTCCTAATACAGTTGTGTTTACAACTAAACTATGTTTTAATTGACACACTCTTAAAAAGATGAGTTTTACTCAATGGTGGACAATATTCTTTTTTATCAATATAATCTTTATTTCTTAAATTCAGAGAGTGGAAAGCTCCTTTTTCCTGACAATAGGTCAATTTTAAGGGACAAAAGAAGCAACTGTCCTCTAAGGTCTTGATTGTTTATTACTGGGAAGCCCAATTAAATGTATAGTAACAATTCTCTGCTTATTCCCTCATCTATTGACATTGAATGAAACATTGCATTGTTCACATAATGAAGGTAGCCATGAGACTTAACCATAGAACTCTAAGAGGAGTGCACATTTCAGATTTGAATTCTGAATAAAAATTATAGAGACCAGAAATATTAAATAAAATAAGCCAAACAAGCTCTTGAGGAACACTTTCTATTTCCAGCAAATTTTAAAGCTTTGGTTAAATGGTTCTGGAGTCCTGCCCTTCATATTTTTAAAAATAAAATTACCTTAGGAATAACAAAGCGGTTTTTCTTTGAGGAATGAAGCTCAAAGTAATTTGTTATATCATATATCAAATGAAAATTCCACATGCTAATATTTAGAAATACACAGTTCCCTTCAATTAATCTTCTCCTCTGCATATATTCATTTTGTGTTCACAATGTTCTAATATGAAGTATGAACCTTTCTGACTTATTCTGCAAGTATTTCAACTATCATTAAAAAAAGAGCAGTGTAACACATAGCTAAAATTAAATCATTTCAAAATTCTCAGGAGTTGAAATTGTGATTGCCTAAGTTAATGGACTAATCAAACCATAGTTTTAGATGATATTTCTGCAATATTCTAATTACTGCAATCTGATTTTCCTTAGTAATTGTGAAGGTCAAAACTGAAAGCCTGATTCAAAAAGGAAATTAAAAGTTAAGAATAAAAGACAAGAAAGACATTTTTATCCCCAACATATGTCATGATAGATTATTAAATTGACCTTGTAAAATAAAAGAAAGATTTTGCTATAAATCACATTAGCTTTGGCGACAAGGTACTGAAACTGAAATAGCATTTTCCATTTAATTGTCTTAGTTTTCAATAAAGGTGATTCATTATAAAACCCACAAAAGTTATATCTACATATGTTTTGTTATGATTTTGTAAAGTTTTCATATGCATAAAAGCAAAACGTAAGAAAAAATATATTATCAGATTATTTGAGGCTCAAAGTTATGTTCCTGGTATATATAGGAGAAACCAAGGGCTAAGGGACTGCTCAGATTGACTATGGATTTGGGTAAGGGACGCTCTAGCTCAAAAATTACATTCCTAGTCACCTTCTGATGCCTAAAATTCCACTAGTAGGGAAGAAAGATCTTCTATCTTTAGTGAAAAATAGTATTAAAAGCCAGAAATGTTTAGGATCTGTAAGACTAAATTTTTCTTTTTTCACATTTTTATTATGAAAAATTAAAATTGAAAGATATATTTCTCCACTTGTGTCCAAGCATTGCTGTTTTGCTTTATTGATTTTACCCATATATGTGTGTGTTTGTTCAAGATATTTGAAAGTTGACATGATAGCTTTCCCCCAGAATACTTCATCACAAATATCCTAAGAACAACAGCTTTTGCCTGCATTCTACAAAATCATTTTAATACTAAAAAAATAATAATAGTGATTTTCTAATATACATATTCAAATTTGTTCATATTTCCCTGAAGGGCAGCAGAATATGTCACCCCCAAATTTGCTATTTTGCCATAAGGATTATTTTGAGCTGAAGAAGATTGACAACACTCTACCCTTCCTCCATGTGCCTAAAAGACACCTTTGCAAAGGTGTTCCTCCACCCCTCTTTGTCAGGATGGGTAGAAGTTAATCACCTACAGTAACTCTACACCCTTATCAGCCCACAAATGGCACCAGAGAAATCTAAAAAACCTTACTAACTAGCCCTTACCTACCTTTAGTTATATATTTACCTTCCCACAATTTGCCACCCTAAAAATTTATCTTCTTTCTTTATCTTATCTCTTTTCTACAAATATATCGTTCTTTTGTTAAGACCCTACATTAAGGGCCTCCCTGGTGGTGCAAGAGGTTAAGACGCAACCTATGAAGCTGTCAGCAGCCATTGCAATACGAGTTCGATCCCCGGGCAGGGAGCAACCCACATGGCACAGCAGACCCCTCTTGTCTTGCCCACTACTCACCTCAGCAGTGTATTTCAGTAGATCCACCTGTTCTGTTCCCCACTCCGTCTCTGGTGAATCCTCTCACCCCCACCCCCACACTTCCAACCTGTACCCCAGTTCTTATATGCATAAATAAATAAATCTGTACAAAAAAAAAAAAGACCCTACATTAAGCCCGTGGTCTACCCAATGCACATATCCTCCCTAATTTTTCTGTTTAATCTTTTTTTAGTCTGATTTACAGGGTACCAGTGAACTGAAGGGGAGCAGAGGGAAATACACCTCTCCTGAAGTCTTTATGTTTTGTTTTCTCTATACCAAGACCTAGTAAAGGCCCACACCTTACACATTACTTTTGGTCGTCTTTTTAGTCTATTAGGTGTAGATCTGATCTCTCAATCTTTTTGATGTTTTCATTTTTTTTCACGACATTTGTATTTTGAAGACATCAGGTCAAATGTCTTGGAGAATGTCTCGTATCTGTCTGATTATTTCTTCATGGTATCAGCTAACTTATTTCTCCATTTTCTAAATCCTGTTCACACTGGAACTGAGGTCTCTGCCTAGAGACTTTGGTAGTTTCAGGTCATCATTTCTGGCACATAGCTCCACGGGTGATATTGTGTATGGTGTATCCCAGCAAACCGACAAAAACAGGTTGAATGACTTGTTTACTCTGAAGTCTAAATGTTTCCTGTTGGCTCCTTTTCTGAGCCAGATTTTTAATAGGAGGAAGTGAATTGAAAGTGATTCGTCCTCAAGGTTCTCAGAACTACTTTGGCATAACGTTTCCTCAGGCTGTGGGGACGGGCCGGGCTAGGTGGCTGTAAGCAAGACTCAGCACTGGTTAAGGTCAAAAGGTGTGATGGGTTCCTTCCCACCCAGTGGGGAAGAAGCCATTGTAGACCATTGGTAGGAAAAGACATGAAGTGATGGGGCAGAGCTGTAACTACCCCCTTCTGAATCTGTGCAGCCTTCTGTGGTTGGGGGAAAATGGGGTGAGTCAGCTTTTCCAGTCACTAAGATGAGATTGGCACAGAGAGCGCAGATTTGGAATTTGGGGGTCAGAGTCTCTTTTCTGTCTCTCTAATGTTGAAAAGCCCTGGAAATGTGCCAGAAAATCAGAGGCGAGGGAGTCTGAGGGGACTCCTGCCTCACACTTTGGGGTTCCGATCACAGAAAGTAAAGTCATGACTGCAGGAAGCCGCAAAACTCCATTCTCCTTCCTCACACCCCTTCCCATCCATCCACTAAAGTCCCTTGAAAACTCTGGCCTGTGTATGCAAGGACAGGGAGGAGAGGGGGTAGAGAAGAGCTGACTTGTGGCCCAGGCTCCTGAGTGGTGGAGAGGCGGGTCAGTAATAAGGAGGAACCTCCCTGGTGACACTGGGGCTTAAGACTAAGCACTGTGGGGGCCGGCCACAGCCACTGCAGCGGGAGTTCGATCCCAGCCAGGGAGCTGAAACTCATGGCCCAGCAGACCTCTCCTGACTCATCTGCTGTTCCCCACAGCAGTGTATTTCAGTCAATCTGCCTGTTCTGCTCCCCACTCTGTCTCTGGTGGATCCTCTCACCCTCCACACCTCTGGCCTCTACCCCAATTCTTGTGTGCATAAATAAATTTTTTTTAAAAGGAATAGGGAGGTAACCAGGGAAGAGTGTGGAGTTACGGTTTAGGGACAGACACCCTGGCCCCATCCCTACCCCGCAAATAAAACAGTACTAGAGAAGTGGCTGGAAGCAGCAGAATGTCAAGAATGGGAGGTTCTTAGGAGGGGAGTCAGGGTCAAGGGCACAGGTGCTTCTGTGTCCCAACCTTCCCTGAGCCTCTGGTCATTGAACTCCAGCTCCTGCATCTTCATGGGGCAAAGGAAGAGAGTGATTTATTTTTTTGTTTCTGGTATTTTTGTTTTTAATTGTCAAAGGATCGGGGAAACTCCTGTGTTGAGTTTATTTTGTTTTATTTCTTTAGGTGAAAAATCAGAACTTACCCCTTGATAGCTGGATGAGGTGGGGTAGCCTGATGGGGTCTCCACCCCATCATGTGGTTGAGAAATGTCCCTTCATCATCAAAAAGGAGAGGCCAGCAATTAAGCTGACAAGTATTAAAACTGCTACTAAGCCTCTGATATTCAAGCTCTGGAATCCAAGTTTTCTGGCCTTTACGGTATTAGGCAAAATCCACATGGTGAGTTAGGTATTTGCTTGATGGATGTAGGAGGAATGGATTAGAACATATGAAAAACTGGGTAGGTTGTTCTTGAGTACAATTGATTTAATTGTTTTTGGCCGGGTAAGTGTACCCAGAGGCTTTGTATTGATGTATACGATTCAACAAAAACAAAAAACATAAGGCCTTCATTGACTTGTGGTTTAATGGCTTTAAATAAATTAAATTCTTTGGGGTCAATTCAGTACATTGATGATATTTGCCATCTATTAGCTTTTTCACACTTCTCCCCAAGCTACAACTTTGATGTATAACTTGGAGAAGTCGCTTTATAATCCATCCAGCAAAGGTGTTATTTTCGACTCACAGAGAACTTTAAAATGCATAAGACATGCTCATAAAGACATTTACAACAAAAAGCTGAGCCCTCATTCCAGTTTCCAGGCTCAGATTTAGAGTCTCATGCCAATTTGTAATTGAAATAGGATCTTTCTCTTAAAAAATATGAAGAACTTTTGTGGCCAACCAAAGAATTTGCATTATGGGTCAGCAGCCAATTCTCCACCTTATTAACGTGTAATTGCTGTAGACTGATTTGTGTCTTTCCCCAACCTCCATTCATATGTTAAAATACTAAACCCCCACCCGCCCCATTCCCAGCTGTGAGTGCCTTTGGAGCCAGGGCTTTAGGAGGTAATTAAGGTGAAAGGTCGCAAGGGTGGGGCCTAAAGCCTATAGGATTGGAGCATTATAAGCAAGGAAGGGAGAGAAAGACCTCGCTCTCCAAGTAGAGAGGAGAGTTCCAGGAGCTCAAAGAAGACAGCCGCCTGCAATCCGAGAAGACAGTCGCCTGCAATCCGAGAAGACCGAGAAGACAGTCGCCTGCAATCCGAGAAGACGTTTCACCAGGAATCTAATCAAATGCCACCTTGAGCTTGCACTTCCCAACCTCCAAACTATGAGAAAGTAAAAAATGTTCTGTAAACTTTGACATTGATGGTGCTTTATTAGGGCAGCCTAAGCCAGCTAAGAGAATAATCTTAAACCAGTTATTTATTGCATCCACAGTTTCCTGATACGTAAAATTTGTGGATTAGGCTAAATAAATCCTAAATGCTCTTCTATCTTAAGCATTACTATAATTCTAACTGAAATTGTGTGGTTCCAGAAGAGCAGCAATCTTTTGTTTCTAATTCTGAGTTTTCAATTTTCAGAAGTGTTACGAAATATTACAGGAAAGTTGCCTATATTTTTTGCCCAGATTACTAACTTAACGTTTTGCTTCGTATACGTTTTCATATTGTCTTCCTCTCTACATATTTACAAATATACCGTTTATTTTTTTTAACCATTTGGGAATAGATTACAGGTATATCTCTAACCCTTAATATTTCAGTGTGGATTTCTAAAACCAAGGATATCTTCTTACTTAACCATGACTGCCAAGCTCTAGAAATGTACCATCAAAATTTGACACTTTATCTATGGCTTGTGTTCCCAGCACTGCAGCCGTCCCATTAATAACCTTTAAAGCATTTCCTCCTTCCACATAGGAACCAGCCCAACATCACAGGTTGCTGTGGTTGTCACGTCTCTCTTGTCTCCTGTCTGGAACAGTTCCTCAGTTCTTTGCTTTCATGATCTTAACAGTTTTGAAGAATACAGGCCACTCTTTGACTAGAATGACCTTTATTTTGGATTTATTTAATGTGGCCACATGATTAAATTCAGGTTACGTGTCCCTGGTGGACCACTCTATGTGCGACATTGTGTTCTTCCTAGGAAGTCACACGGCAGGGCGGGGTGGGGGTGGGGGGCCTGGATGTCTGAATGGCTTTCACTGGTCATGTTCATCTTCTTCGTGACCTGATGGGACATTGTCCAGCTTCTCCACTCTATCATTTCTATTTCCCCCAGGAACTTTTATGGGATCTATGCAGTGACAGTTGAGACTATGCAGTGGCCTGTTCATCCCAGAACTCTCCTAGACTTAGCAACCATTGAAACTCACACTGAACCAGTCTTTACAATGATGCTTGGAAAATGGTAATTTCCAATGCCACTAATGGGGTTTTTAGGAGTTTGGAATGCAGGGGTCCTTGTGTTCACTCTGAGAAAGTTTCACCAGAGATCCTGTTTCAGCAGCACACAGCGAGTTTCCCAGGCGAGATTCTCTACGAAACAGAGATGGTAGTTATAGTTAAAGGGCAGGTTTATAAGAAAAGGGATAGGGCAGAGGCCTCCCCAGTGGCACAGCGGGTTGAGCGCAGCGTTATGACGCTGTCCGCAGCCTCTGCAGCATAGGTTCGATTCCTGGCGGGCCAGGGAGATACCCACATGGGGCTGCAGACCTCTCCTGTCTTGCCCGCTGCTCCCCTCAACAGTGTTTTCAGTCGTTCTGCTCCCCTCTCTGTCTCTGGTGAATTCTCTCACCGTCCCGTGCCTCTGGCCTGCACCCCAGTTCTTCTATAAATAAATAAACCTTAAAAAATTAAAAAAAAGAAAAGGGATAGGACAGTAAAAGACACTGGCATAGACACATGTGTGCAGGAAGAGCTGCCCGAGAGGGACAGGTTTGCTGCGAGAGACCTGCATGGTTGCAGGTGGGTGGCCTTGAGGAGAGCTGCCTCTGCTGAGGAAGGAGAAGTCCCGGTATGATACAGGTCAGGGGCAGGCCGGAAGGCTGCTGTCCTGCAGAGGGAGAGAGCTGGTGAAAAGAAGCACCTGCATAGGCACAGGTGGGCAGACCTTGTGCCAGTGCAGAGACCGCACAGATATAGTCTTTTTCTCTTTGGGAGGGCTCACTCCTCTGTGGAGTGGCCTGATTTTGGATAACTCCAGAATCTGAAAGAGACCAGAGATTCCTGGATGGCCTCAATCTCCCTATCTTTGCCCTCAGGTCTGTGCTCCACACTCCCTACAGTGTCCCGATACCTGCTTGGGCCTTATGCCTTGTGATAAGGCACTGGCCCTAAGGGTCTTGATTTCTGCAGCTGGGTTAATGTACATGTCAGTCCCCTCCACCCCCACCTCCTTGTGTGAGTCAGGTTTTAGTCTTGTGATGCCCCTTTTAGGTTTTCTATTCCCCTTCCTCCGTTACCACCACTCCTACCATTGCAACAGGGTGGTCCCCAGGAAAGGGGGAGGTTCCCTGCCCCACCCAAGGGAGGGTGGAGCTGAGCAGGAAGGGGAGAAGCTGAAGAAGAGACTGAGGAAGGAAGCAGGATGGAGCCAGGAGACCTGGAGGAGGCGAATGGAGCCTAGAGACACGTAAAGAAACTGTGCTTGTCTTTTGGTCGTGGACTGGGTGACACAGATGTGGGTGAGACCCGTGGGGAGGTGACAATGGCAGTTTTTATCTTGATGTTGATTTTGCTCTTTTCCTTCCGGGCTTGTCTGGTTATTTCTGACCCTTTGCTGTGGGTCCCCACTGGAAGATGCTTTAGACTTGTGGCAGGCTTTGGGGCTTTGCTCTGGGCCGATCCCATATGGATGGACTTTTACCCACGAGGGGACGGGTAACTTTGGGTGCTTCATTTAGAAACTAGACTCTTTGCCTTACCTGTATTGTTTCCTAGTTTTATTAAAGTTCCTTCCCATTAAAGTCTCCTATGTTTTGTGTTGATGCGGCGGATGGCAGAACCCATTTAGAATAGGCAGGTTTGCGGGGTTTGGGCTGCCCCTCTCCCTGTCCTATAACACCACCAGTCAATGCTAGTCACAAGCCAGAACCCTCAATTTCCTCCCCTCAATTATTGTGCTAGTGCATTTTAAATTTATTGAAAGGGTAATAATCTATTTTTCCTCTTTATTTTCAATTTTCCAATTGTCCCAGATTTGGTTAGTGGGATGCTCTTCAAACCACTATGTCCTTTTGTTATATTCCAGTCTTTTTAACACCGCTGAGAACTATCCATTAAAATCAGAGGTAAATAAAAACAAATGGTATGTTTGTGTACGTTGTGGGGTCCCAGGAGCAGAGTTAAAAAGATTATCGATTGGCAGCAGTTGAAAACTTATTAGGGGCCTCCTGGTGGTGCAAGGGGTCAAGTCTTAGCACTATGAAGCTATCTACAGCCACTGTAGCGCGAGTTCCATCCCCAGCCAGGGAGCTACCCACATGGCACAGCAGACCTCTCCTGTCTCCCGGCTGCTCCCCTCAGCAGTGTATTTTAGTAGATCTGCCTGTACTGCTCCCCACTCTGGTGAATCCTCTCACCACCCGCATCTCTGCACTGCACCTCAGCTCTTGTATACATAAATAAATAACTCTTAAGAAAAAAAAAAAACTTATTAGATGCTGTGACTATGTACAGCCTATTCTCTTGTTTCATTATTCTTAGATCTAGTTAGTTCTCATAATTAGTTTTCATAGTTATCATACATAATTAGAGTAGAGTTGGCAAAAAAACTTTGGGCTAATTTGGAAGACAGAACTGCCAGTTATGCAAAACTTATTATCAATGTGGCGTCTTCAACTTCCTTGTCCTCATTTTGTGCCAACTTCTCTATCATCTGTTCGTTCTTATGGTGATTCTTGCATGTGCAGATTTTTGCTTCATTTTAGCCCTAGGCTCTTGGTCCCTGGGCATTCTGCTTGCCTCTGCAATGTTGCTGAGCAAGGTCAGATTTTCTCCCAAACTTAGTAATAATTTTCATTTGTTATCAACAGGAGGCCACTAAGCTAGAGGTTTGGAAACATTCTCTGTTCACAGTGCTCTTGGAAGTCTTTGGCTAGAGCCGAAGACTATTACAGTCGGCGCCCCCTGGAGGATGAATACCCCACAGGCACTATCCAAACAAAGTATCATGGAGGTGGAGGCTGGTAGAATATAAGGGACTGCAGAAGCAGCCCCCTGGATACAGCATTTTTGGGGTGATTCAGCCTTTTCAGAATTTCAATGTTTTTGGATCTTCAGCAATTTGGGGGTTGGCCATTTTTGTCCCCACTATCCTGATCTTCCAGAAGGCTGTCTTGGGCCTGTGAAGGACACGGAGAGGCTTCCAGCAGCCAACCTCAGAGAAAAAAGTTTGGAGGCTTTGCAGGGAGCTGAGGGACTGAAACTGTTCCCAGGTTTGCTGCTGTTATAGCCCCAAGGGGAAGGCAAAGACTCACAGCTGGGCACCACACAAAGAGTCACTGATGGCCATTTACCTCACCTGAAGCAGTATCCAGTGTTTTATTAAAGTCCTAAACACAAAGGCCCTCAAGATGGCGTCTTCCTACCATTGAGGGCCTGAAGCACGCAGCCACCATATTATAGGTTGGGATCCAGCTCATGAAGATAGCAGCAGACAGAACAGGAAATGCTCACTGGAGCTGCCAAAATGCCCCAGCACAGCACCAGACAATCAACACTCAAAACAGCAGCTGCCGCGGCCGAACAACCCCACAAATGACCACACTCAGGCAGCTCAGTGAGGCACCTGGCTCTGGTCTGCGCCTGTTGCTTCCAGGCAGTAACAGCAGCAAAGCTGGAAGCAGTTGCAGTGGCTCAGCTACTTGCAAAGCTTCCAAACCGTTCTTCTCTGAGCTTGGCTGCTGGAAGCCTCTCCACGTCCTTCAGAGAGGCCTGCAGCAGCCTTCTGGAAGATCGGCATGATAGAGACAGAAAATAGCTGACCCTGGAAAAGGTGAAAATCCAAAAATGCTGAAATCCCGAAAGCTGAATCCCAAATGCTGAATCTTGAATGCTGTTTCTGCAGGCCCTTATATTTCTTATCAGAAGCTCCACCTCCACCCTATATTTTGTTCCCATTTTTCTTGGGGCTATCTATCCTCACCAGCACCCCCTCCTAAGGCACCACCTGTACAGTCTTTGGCTTCAGCCACCATTACACTTGCCTCTCCACCTTACTTTGTTCTCAAACAAAACATTTACAATATAACTTGTTCATTTTGTGACACTGTGATGGCCATGGGGCCTTTGGGTATAATCACCTGGACACTAAATTCTCAATTTTGGGTTCTCAAAGCCCGATGAACAGACCCCACACAACCCGAGGCAGGAAAAGCAATGGGAATTCCGTCTTTACTGATCTGACATGGCGTTGGTGGGTGTGCTTTCTACTGTAGTCATGAGATTGTTTAGTCTTCATTTCATCTTGGTCTAAACTGGTTTCGACAGCAAGCAAACACCAACAGCAGTGGAGCAAGGACCAACAAGCAAAGGACAAGGAACTTATGGTCACCAGGGGGCAGTGACAATCCCTGCCTTGTCTGTATCCTGCTCCTTGTTCTTGTGGGGCCAATGGGCAGAGGCCCACCTTCTGGAATTGCTTCCTGCTGAATATGGATGAAGGTCTGGGGGCTTGTGGTGGAGCAGAATCTTTCCTTAGCTAACTTGAAAAACAACAGAGTTGATTACGAAGCACCAGGTTGGGTAGTGTCTCTATCTCACAGATTTCTAGTAGTTCTAGGATAATTTTAGGCGTGCTAGTGTGACAGCATTCTGAGAAAACACATATAATCAAGGACAGCCCTGGGCAAACTGGGCAACGCAGTTAAAGGTGGCCATGCATCACTGACATTCAGAAATTTATTTTTACTCAACAAAAATCACTATTATGATGAAGCTTCTATTATCTCATAATTTGTCAAAGGATCTTATCACATTGATTGTGAAAGTTGGATGCGCGTTGGTTATGCTGTTCCTTCACTGATCATTCTTATCCTTGTTCCCCTCAGTGTTTTCTCCCTGTCCTCATCCCGAATCCCATCAACACTGACTTGCCTTTCCTGGTCACCCAGGCTCTTGATTTCCCAGTGACAACCCACCAAGGAAAGACAAAGAAGGGGGAGCTAACACTGAGTGGGGGAGCTAACACTGAGTGTCCCGGACACCACCAACATGTTACCTCTCACATCTTACATATTTGGGGAGAGTTTGAGAGTTAAGAAGAAATCTGAATCCTAATTTAGATTTCAACCTGGAGACAAACGTTTTGTAAAATTTAAGAAGCTGAGCCATCTCATAGTTCAATCCAGGCAGTTAAGGAACCCCGGGAGAGGCTCTGAAAATCACCCCAGTGTTTCCTCAGAGGATGTAGCTACATTCATAAAGGACGACGAAGTCCCTAGAAGTTCACTTTCCCATTTCCTTACGTTTGGCCCAGACAGGCAGCTGCTCCAACCTCCTCCTTCGTCCATTCATCTCCCCCGACCCCACGGGTCCCCGTCCACCCCAAGCTCTCCTCGGCCTCCCCCTCCTCAGTCACAGGCTGCTTTTACATCGCAGACGCTTCTGTTATCGTGTTCATGGCAATAGAAAGGAAGGGGCTCTCCATTTGAGACATGGGAAACGCTTGCAATATTCAACTTTTGGGGTCACTGCCTTCCACCTTCGCGTCTATCCCCTCTTCCACCCCTCACGCCTCAAAATTGCCCGCGAAGCGTCCAGGGAGATGCAAGTTGGAAGTAGGGACCCCAAAGGGTGGAAGAATCATCATTCTTGCCCTCAGCGGCAATGGACTGGGAGAGAAAACTACAAGCCAGACCACAGGCCGTGTCCGCAGGTGCAGTGGGGGCGGGGGGGGGGGGGGCTGGGCGGGGGCCGAGGGGGCGAGGGGGCCTGGGCAGCAGGGGGGTGTCGGTGGGGGGCTGAGCAGCGGGAGGGGGAAGGGGGGGAAGAGACGGGGTTGGGGGGAGGCCGGAGCGGGGGGGGGGGGGGGGGAGCCTGGGCAGCCAGAGGGGCGGTGGCCGGGGCAGCCAATGGGGGGATGTCAGGGGGCCTGGGCAGGGTGTGTGTGTGTGGGGGGTGCCTGGGCAGCCGGGGTTGGGGGCGGGGGCCGGGGGGGCGGCCTGGGCAGCCAGGGTAGGTGTCTGGGGGCCCGTGCAGCCAGGGGGTGGGTGTCGGGGGGCCTGGGCGGCCGCGGGGGGGGCGGCCCCGCGCTCCCGCCTGAACCCCAGCTGGCGCAGGCGCGCGTCCACGACGCCCGCGGAGCGCGGTTAAGTCGGGGCGCACATCGATGGGGGCGTCTGCAACACACGCGGGGCGCCTCGCCCAGGCGAAGAACCCCGAGATAACCTAGTAAGAAAAGAAACAGAAAGAGAACCAGGAAGGGGCGGCGCCAGCGGGGAGAGCGCGTTTAGTGATAGCTCACTACGGAGGCCACCGAGAGGGCGCCGAAATAGCTCAGTTGGGAGAGCGTTAGACTGAAGATCTAAAGGTCCCTGGTTCGATCCCGGGTTTCGGCAGAGCCTCTCCTTTTTAACCCCAAAAGACCCCTAAATTGCGTGAGCTCCTCTGTGCACAGTAATGCGGGCCCCCCCAAAGCCAGCTCAGGGGGAGCGCGGGACAGCCAGGGTAAGGGGGTACAAACAGCCGTTCCCCGTCGGGCGGGCAGCGCGGGCGCTCAGCCCCGCCACTTCCGGAGCGCCGAGCGGGGGCGGGTGGGAAGCGCTACTGCGCGTGCGCGGCGCTACTGCGCGTGCGCGGCGCAGAGCCGGGCGCCGGGAAACCCGGAAGTAGGCAGCTGCCGCCCCCCTCCCACGTCCCGGGCGCGCCCCCGGGTGGTGTAAAAGGAATGTGCGCGCAGATCTCGGGGTTCCCCCCTGAAATGAGAGCTGAATGTGGGAACGGGCGCCCGCGGAATCCATTTGCCTGGCGACGTAGAAGGACGCCCTCCTTCCAATTCCAGCCCCCCAAAGCCGCCCCATTGGGGGAAAAAAAGCCAAACCCTAATGTTAGTTACGTGTCTCCTTCTGGCCCCGCCCGGGAAGGGCAGCGGGAACCCGGAGACTCGGGACTTTTGATAGGGGCGCAGGCAGGGCTGCCCGGTGGCATAACCAGGGGCCCGGCCCGGTGGGGAAAGGCGCGGCAGCTTTACCCCTTTGTAAAGTCTTGCGCCAAACGGCTTCCTCTGGTGTCTACACCGCGGGCCCCAGACCTGCAGTGCGGGCTCCCCTGGAACCCGCTAGCCCGCGTGCTCTCGCCCTGCCCGACCCACAGCCAGGAATTACCCGGGTGGGCCCAGGCCCGTGGCCTAACAGCCCTCCAGGAGCTGCCCCCTTTGGAGAGCTCATCGGGACATTGTTTCTAAAGGAGCCCTTTGCTAGGGCTTTTTTTTTTTTGTGTGAGACTTTTCCCTTTGGGTGTTTTGTTTTTTGTTTTTGTTTTGGTCCTGCAAGTGTGTAATTAAACTTTGACTCGTGTTCAAAATGAATTTTTCTGAGAATTTTTGCCTTCGTGGTGGGTGTTGGGGAGGGGGCCTGGTAGGGGGACATCAACTTTCCCAGCAAAGCGTGGGAGCCAAGGCCAAGGCTCAAGCAGGTGGTGGGCCATAAAATAGATGGAGGAACCAGGGTTCAGGGGTGGGAATTGTAGGGATGGAGATGGGAATTGAAGAAGGAAGAAATTTCAGTCTACTGGAGCCACTCAAAAATAGAACATGCAGTGCCTTGTGAATTAGCAGTGGTAAAAGAGTTGCTTGTGGGGTCTGTGCATTAGGTTTGCATAGTTTCTGGACCTGTTTGTTTAAGTGGGAAGGTGTCTGTAGGGTAAGTGAAAAAGTATGAGGCTTTTCTGCCTTCCCACCATTAGGATTGATGATGGATCCTTGCAGTCCTAAATGCATGCCTGATGGCCATGTGTGGGCATGTATAAGTGGGTGCACCTGTGCTGAGAGACTGGACTTAATAAGGGCTGCGTTCCGGGGACGCCAGCAGAACCATGAGAAGAGCAGAGAAGCAAAGAGAACAAAAGAACGGAACAGCAGAGAAGCAAGGTCACAAGAGGACTCCAAAGAGCCCAGATAGAGTGAAGACTTGCTGGGGGCTGGGAGGCCTGAAAGCCTGGCACTCCTGCCTGCTGTGTACCCATTAAAATCCCAATAAAAGCCTGAAAAGCCAAACTGAGGGCTCCACCTTTACCCCATCTGCTCAGGTCATAGAGATTCTGCCCTGTGGCCATTCCTGCTGATACAGTACTGTATCACGTTCTCAAGTACTGTGTGCTCTCAGGTTATTCCTTCTTCAATTGGACATTAATTAGGGACCTCCCACTATGTGCCAGGCATTATTTAATCCTCATAACTACCCTATGTATCATTAGCATATTGCCATTATAGGATTGCAAGGATTAAACGTAATGTACATCAGGCAGCAAACACCTGCCACTGCCTGAACTTCATTTGGCATGTGGTTCTTGGCATGACTGGTTAAGATGTGCCCTGATGTCAAGCACCCTGACATCCTAGGAGAGAAGGCTGAGAAACTCTGGGCATGACTTGTCCCCTGGAGTTGTGTGATGAATCCAGGCAGCTCAGGCATAGCTCTTTATAAAGGAGCAGGGTGGAAGTGAGGGTCAGCCTTCATGGGCGCAGGGTGGAAGTGAGGGTCAGCCCTGCTTTCAGAAGAAATGCTCTAAATGGCAAGAACACTGTCAACATTAAACATTTATAAGAGTTAATGCTCTCTTGTCAGCAGAGAGGTTGTGACTCTTCTTACTGCAGGCCATTTTTCCAGGAGGGAGGGGGAAGCCATCTTCTTATATATATATATATACATATATATATATATATACATATATATATATATATATGCTCTGTTATCCTTCTAGTTCCTCAGCTGGGGCCTCTAAATTAAACTGACAGAAGTCAGCTAAATGAGAGAAAAAGAAGATTATTAAAAGATTGTTAATATGTGTATTGTGCATATATATATGTTTGTGTGTATATTGCATGTACTCAGTGATTAGTAACTCAAATGGGTGTTTAGAACTTGAGCTTAATGTAACATTTTAACAAAAGAACAATGCATTTGTAGAGAATTCAAACAGAAAAGGAGGTATACAATGAAAATTACATTCTAGCTCTGTGTCTAGTTTCCATATGCAGAGGCAAGCATTGCTAGAAGCTTCTGGAATGTCCTTCAGGGAATGATTGTGGTATGCACAGCACATATGCCTCTATGTCTCATTTTACAGTGTTGTTAAACACATGATTGTAAAGACTTTTCTAAAGATGTACTTCTTCTCACCCACTATCATATCTCCTTTCTTTCTTTTGTATTTTCTTAACCTATTATAAACCTAAGCTAAACTCTAAACCATATTTATATCCTGTAAAGTATTCAGAGATAACCTCGCTTAACAGCAAGGATATTTACATTCCCTAATTGAATCAAATTCTAAAGTTAAGATTGTCAAGGTCTCTAATTCCTGAATTGTATCTAATTTGAATGCTCTGATTTCTTAGTCTAAGAACAATTATTACAGAAATTTGGTTTTATTCCTTTCACATAATGAAATATGTGAATATTTGTTGAATAGTTTTGTTGAATAGGTTTGCTGCAGGGCAGCAGTGGCTGCTAAAACTGGCTGAGGACAGTGCCCCACGCACTGTCGTTGAGTTCTTCACCCACGCACACAATTGCAAGACTACTCAGGTTCAGAGAACAACAATAATGGGATTTAGTTAACAAATAAGGGAAAACAGTCAATGAGGCCACAAATGGCCGTTTACCTCACCTGAAGCAGTGTCCAATGTTTTAAAGTCCTAAACACAAAGGCCCCCAAGATGGCATCTTCCCGCCACTGAGGACAAGGAGCTCCCATGCTGAACAATAAGCCATGCTCCCAAGATGGCGTCTTCCCACCACTAAAGGCCTGGAATATGTGGCAGCCTGTCGATAGGCCAGGATCTCACTCACGAAGATAGCAGGAGACATGACAGGAGATGCTCACGGGAGCTGCCAAGATGCCCCAGCACAGGACCAGACAATTGACACTCAAAATAGCAGCTGCAGCAGCTGAATGACCCCACAAACAGCCCATACTCACGCAACTCAGCGAGGCGCCCAGCTCCGGGTCCTTCCCTTCCAGGCTGTAACAGTAGCAAAGCTAGGAATAGTTTCAGTCGCTCAGCTACCTGCAAAGCCTCCAAACAGTTTTTCTCTGAGATTGGCTGCTGGAAGACTCTCCACATCCTTCAGAGGCTCACAACAGCCTGCTGGAAGATCAGCATGGTGGGGGTAGAAATGGCTGACCCCTGTACACTGAATCCCTGGGGACTGCTTGTGCAGTCCCTTGTATTTATCAGAGTCTCCACCCCCACTGATACTTGTTTGTATTTCCACCTGGGGCTATGCATCCTCACCAGCACCCTCTCCAGGGGACACCACCTGTAACAGTCTTTGGCTTCAGTCCCCGGTTACAGGTTGAGCTACTGAGAACACAGGAATGCAACGTGGGCATTTAGCAGCATAGAAACATCTCCCCTTTAGCATCTCCTTATGTCAAGCTGGTAAATGGCTCAGAGAAAAATTTAAACAGTCGTTTGTTTAACCTACATGTTGTTTCCTTAGAGTCTCAATTCATACCATCTTTCAAGTTCTCGATCAAGTTTGCCTCCTTATGAATCATTTCCCCCATAGTTTAAATTAAAACCAAGCTCTTCCCATTTTGATCTCCCATAGGGTCATCTCGGTGATGTGTTGGGTGTGTGCTTCTAGCCCATCTTTCATTCTCTGTTCTGAATATGGGCTCATTTCCTTATGATAAAATGCTACTTCTGCAAAAGAAGGTGTCTTTGACTTCAGGAAGAGAGACTTTAGACTTTCCCTGTCCTACCAAACAAGCGGTGGCTGAGTCCTGCAAAATGTCTTAAGGGCCTATTGCAGTCCTTTGATAAAGGAAACATTGTTGACAAGTGGTAAGGCTTGAAGTGGTACAGGTTGTAGGAGTTCCAGCCATCTGCAAGAGCCAAAGGGTACTGATCTCCACTGGAGAGGCAGCCTGATGGGTCCTCAGAACTATGGGAGAAGGGCAAAGTCACCAGGCAGAACTAGTCCCCTGCAGTGGTGGGGGTACAGCAGGGGAGAGTGACAAATGCCCTCACACATGAGTCAGGGAATCTTCAGGAAAGGGCTTGTTCCCAGCAGAGAGAAACTGCTAGAGAGCCTGAATGACCTTTATTCCTTTTCAGTCTGAGTCTTCACTTATGTTTGTGGTGGGCAGGGGGCATGGGTCATCCCCAGCCAAACTGGCAGAGGAATCTGAGTTGGGGCTCACAGCAACAGTCTCTGGCTTACAGCCTTGAGCAATCTCACACCTGTAATAGACAGGGGTGCACCAAAACTTTGTGCTTTTCTGCACTGCAGTGGAAGAAGAGGGGCAATGCAGGTTAGCAGGAGACAGAGTGGCTGTCTGGGAAGCAGTCAAGGGCACAGGCTGCCTGGCCTGAGCTGCACCTGTTGGCTAAGAAACCCCTTTAAGTTCTATAACCCACCTTAGTTCCAGTCTCCCCATCTGTAAAGCAGAGAAAAATGAAAATATTTTTTATAGAAGGCTATGGGGAGAGTGAAATGAGATCATGCATGAAAAGCAGGAAGGACAGCAGGACCTCCAGGCTGCCCAGGAAATTTTGGCACAGCGCCCCCAATGGCCACCTAGCCAGTACTGCATTTCACTGTTTTCCTAACTGGCTACGATGAAATCTTAAAGATCACAGGCCATCTTGCCATTTGCTACAACAGGGATGGAGCCAGAGGGCATGATAAGTCCAAAGGAGAAATATATAACACCTATTTAGATTTGAATTTCTGAATAGCAGTAGGGAATTCTTTAGTATACCAATGTCTCAAATATTGCATGCAATAGACTTACGCTAAAAAATTTATTTGCTATCCATTTGAAATTGAAATTTTACAGAGTAGCTAGATTTTATCGGGCAGCCTATTCTAATGTTCAAAGCCATAAGTGGTTTTCAAACATTAAAAAAGAATAATTATGGATATTTTCAGTGCTTTTGTTTATATGTACTTAAATTCCCCTTCCCTTCCCCCAGCATAATTAAAAAAGAGGGGAGAAAAAAGTCTGTTTACTTTCTTCAACGCAGCAGAAAAGGAGAGGTGGAGTTGGAACTCTTTGTTAGTACTCCAAAAAGAGCATGGGTCTGTCTCAGTCTAACAGAGGCAAGCTGAGGCATTTTGGGGACCAGGATCTGCCAGGGCACTAACCCTGATTAATTTAGACTATAGACACATCAGTTAGGGTCACAGTCACATGTTACACGCGCAGCATTCATAAATGTCTTAACAACAACAACAACAACAACAACAACAACAACAACAGCATTTGCTCCATCTTTCAGGAACCTTAAGAAGTTCTGACAGCTATTTTTAAATGTAAAATTTAAATAACTTCTTAAACAGGTTTCAGAAAACCTTTCAGATATAACTGGGAGATTAAGAGCTAAATAAAGCTCTGTTCTGAGCTATATTATAAAACACACACAAGCAGTCCAACACAAACAGAAAAATGTCTTAATATGGAAACATTTGTCTTAATCCACCATTTATCTGTTCATTTATTCTTACAGGGTATGAAGCTGTGCAGGTGTTGCTTGTCAGGAGGTGTGCTTGGGAGGTCCTCTTTGAAGAGAAGCTCTGGCCATCACAGGTCTCGGCAGCTCCCAGACCATTCTCAATGCTAAATCATCAGGTCCAGGACTTTTAGTATGTGGTTGTCAGGGCCGCAAACCCAGATGTGTCTTTACTGAGCCTTGATCGCTGCCACGTTTCTGAGCACATTTGGTTTCTGGGCCTGACATAAAGAAAGAGCTCACTTTCTATAGATGTAGAAGGGTTTTGTGTGACTTATTAGCTTCTGAGCTGGTTCCTGAGATCTTTTTGGAATCACCGGCCCACTTTTCTCTGGAGTGAAGGGTTGGTCTACAGTTGACCCTTGAACAACAGGAATATGAACTATGCAAGTCCTAACACATGGGTTTTCCTGTAATTATATGATATAAACTTATGAATCAATAAATATAGTCTAGTACTACAAGTGTGGTTTTCTTTCCCTAGCTAACTTTATTGTAAGAATAGAGAATAACACATACAACGTACACCATATGTGTCAATTGTTTATATTATTGCTAAGACTTCCAATCGAGAGCAGGCTATTAGTAATTACTTTGGGGGGAGTTAAAAGCGATGGGTAGATTTTCAACTGGAGTCAGTGCCAGTTCAAGAGTAACTATATTACCAACTAACACATCTTTGGGATTCTTGATAAAGAGCTGGATTTTTCCATAGAGCCTCTATGGAGTGGTAGGAGATGTTTTCCCTTGAAGAAGGCAACATAGGCTTTTATTCACAACTCACCATGCCCTACCAACCTAAGAGTATTGATAGGATGACAGTATTAGTAAGAACACAGATTTTCCTGGGTTTTGCCCCAACTAACTTTTCAAGACCTCAGCAACCAAAAAGAATCTCACCTACACCTGCTCCAGGGACATACTTTCACAAGCAAATCTAAGATAGCCAGTCACCACCACTGGACTTCTAATCTAGCTGGCTTCTGCCATCTCGTACTTGGCTTACTATGTTGTGTTAAATGTGTGTTGACTAAATGAACAGGCACAGAGAGAGTGACCAATTTCATTCTTGACACCACAGTACTCATAGCTGGGACCCAAGTCATGCACCCCATATTTCTGCCACTTTGTGAGTAGATGATCATGGGCCATCAGCCTTGAAGACAGCACGTGTGGCCAAAATTTTCAGCAGAGAATTTGGAGGAGGTAGAACCCTATTACACTGTTAGTGGAATGTAAACTGATAGTAACCACTTTGAAAAGTGATCTGGATCCACTCTAAAAAGCTAAAAATGGAAATATCTTATCTATCTAGCAATTGCATTCCTGGGCATTTATCCAACAATATGAAACCATCAATTCAAACAATGGCATGCTCTACAATATTTAACTGCAGCACTATTTACAGTGGCCAGGACATGGAAACAACCTAAATGGCCATCAATAGAAAATTGTATCAGGAAGATATGGCATATCTCTATTATACCATACTCTCTAGGTATAAGGAAAGATGAAATGTTGCCATTTAGAGCAAAATGAAAAGAATTCAAGGGAATTGTGTGTAGTAAAGCAACTTATAGTAAAGCATGCCGGAATGACAAAGGTAAATTTTGGACATTTATGTAACATAGGATTCAAGTAACTAGTTATAAGAACTAATGGACATTAATAAACAAAGTGAGGATTTTGAGAATAAGAGGGGAATGAGAGGAAGGATCAAAGGGTATAAGGCATGGTGGGGAGAGTAAATAAAAAAAGATTATGTGTAGCTGTTTTTAGAGGGAATAGGAAGGCAGGTCAGGTTGACTAATTCTGGGGAATCAAACTGGACACCTCTGCGGTCCACTATGGCTTCACGGTATAACGTGTCATGAACACAAAAGGCTGTCCCTGAGGAATCTGTAGTTTCCCCAAGCCCTGCAAGCTCGCTTCCTTTTTGAGCAGAGTTGGGGGTGCTCCCCAGCACTGTGGCGGCCCTTGCCACCAGAGTAGATTAATTTTGTCATTACCCTTTCTCAATTTCTGTCTTTGACCAGAAAAAAGAGGTTAATTGTGTGCCATTTCTCTAGAGAATGAGGTATCAGCATTTTAATTCCTGATATTTTATGAATTGTGGGCAGCTAATTAAAACTTAAAGATTAGAGGAGCGATTTTGGCTAAGAGACCATTTGCAGGATTGGGAAATGCAGAGAACAAAGGGTTGTCTTTTCTTTTTATTCCAACAGCTTAAATGAAACTTCACGCTGAAAGAGAGCCTGGAATTGTTTTACATACTGAGTATTCATTGTGTTGACTCTAATGTGAATTTTGCAGTGAGTGGTGTGGTATCTGAAACCTATTGAGGGGTTAACATCGAGATTACTGGGGATGTTAACGAGCTGGGTTTGTGTTTGGAGCCTCCATTTGACCCTTCCTGACTTCTGAGAGACATCTTAAAGTCAGATAGGAGCCGCTTACAGATCCTATTAAATGTCCTTCATTGCCATCCCAGAGCTCAGTATGTATTTAGAGTTTCTCTTTTGTTCTTCCTCCAAGTTAACTGTTTGAATTGTTTCAAAATATGGTGATGGACTTGCCGTAAGCATTGAACTTTTTCTTGCTTTCTTTACTACCTAATTGACTCAGGGTTATTCCATTTCTTTAGACACCACTGATATCTCCAAGGATCCACGTCTTTGGGATGTGATTTAGGGGGGCTCCTAGCCCCTACTACAACTTTGCACAAGTTAGAAAAAATGCACATCTTCAGCAGATGAGCCCTGTAGGCACATAGCTTGGAAAGTCAAGTCTGGATGGACTCAGCCGCTACCTGTCTGCTGGTGCCGTTCCCCTGTGCAGGCCAGAACCCACACGGTGAGTGTGACTCCAACAATGCTTTCCATTATCTCATTATGCTCCCTGAGATAAAGCAATTTCTTCTTTTTGAGAAAGGATTAGGTGAGATGAGATTGAACACATGTCCAAATGCAAGCGCCTTGTGCACAAAACCAGGTCCTGCTCATCTTTTATGCACCCAAGCTTTTAGTTTTTCCTTCCAGTTGAAATTAATTAAGCACCCACTTGGCCATTTTTTTTAGAACCCACTTTTGATATTATTTGTCTTTCCTTATAAGTTGCTTGGCTGGTGAGTATGGATGGCTTTTTAGAGATTTATTCTTTTAAAAAGTTCACCCATCCCCCACCATGGCAAATGTGATAAGCCATGAAATTGATAGCACAAAGAAGCTTTGCTTAGTGCTTTTAGTTTGCATCATGTGGTTTTCATCAGACATTTCTCTTCCGAGCAGGAGTTATAGAAGGACTTAATTCAGGCCCTAATTCTGCCAGTTTCTCTCTCCACCCACCCACATTTGGCCATCACGTCTTCCTACTTTTTGCTAATCCAGGCACACAGTATTTGCTAGTCACATTCAATGAACAGACCCTTTGCCATACACAGGCCTGGCCCATAGTGCACTGGATAAAATGAGCCTGGGAATTGCTGGGACCAACTGTGTCTGGTCCTGTGTCTTGCTTGGAGATGGAATCCCTACAGTTAGGGGGTGGACAGGCAGCATCAGTAAGTTTCATTGCTGCTAAGTGTTGGCTTATATTTTGACCATGCTGTTTTCCTGGGAATGACCAGGATTCACCAGAAAGACATGTTCTTTCAACTTGCACCAGTGGGATGAAAGTAGTCAGAAGAAATGGGGAAAACAGGCATTGGCAGCTTTTAAAGATACGAGTTAAGAACCTGACTTTAGAGGGAGACCAAACCAGTGTTCCCTGAAATGCTCCTGACTTGCTTATGCTGTCCCGCCACCTGGAAAGTGCACCTTGCTCCTTTCTGGGCATTCAGTCTCCACCCCCAACCCCTGCCCCCACTGTTTCCTTCTCACTTCGTAGTTCCCCTGGATCCAATGATTCAATGATCCTCATTAATCTCTCGCTTTTCTGAAGTTGTTATGGGCTTGGGTGCTTTGTTTGCTTTTTGTTGTCTCAAATGATTCATTGTTTCTTTTTTATTTTCTGATTATTTTCACATAGGTGTGTAGAGGTGTGTATACCTATGTGCACAATATGGGAACACAGGTATCTATTTAGGGAGATATAATGGTCATTGGCATGTCATACTGCAAAGAGACATTGATTGCTGAACTGATTAATGTGATTGTTTAAGTTGGATGGAAATAACCCACGGTTATGGTGATCAAAGTCATTTTATGGGATTATGTGTTGGACTTTGGTTTCAACAAATACTTCGTGTTCTTTCATCATTTCTGATTTCTTACCTGCTCATAATATTTAGAATTTGGATTGAGGGCCTCCTTTGTGGCTTAGATGTTAAGTCTCAGCACTATCACCACTACGGCCTGAGTTTGAACCCCTGCCAGGGACTGACCCACATGACACAGCAGACCTCTCCTGACTCGCCCGCTGTTCCCCTCAGCAGTGTATTTCAGTCAGTCTGCCTCTTCTGCTCCCCACTCTGTCTCTGGTGAATCCTCTCACCCCTCACACCTCTGGCCTATACCCCAGTTCTTCTACAAAAAATAATTAGAATTTGGATTGATAGATTTTTGATTTTAGAGGCTAAGAAACCACTCTTCCTATAGTAAACCAGTAGTTATTACAGTGATGTCTATCTTTGGGTGGTGGTTTCATCTGGAAGAATCGTGTACTATTATTGTTGTCAGAAAGAATCATGCACTATTAATGTTGCCTGATTATTTTTTAATTAATTTTGAGGTAACTGGTATATTACATTGCATAAGTCCCAGGTAGACAGCTTTATACCTTGACATCTGCACTCTGGTGTAGATGGGGTGGCAGTTATCTTGAAGTTCAGCTGGAGAAGGACTTACTTCAAGTTCATGTTGTTGGTGGCAAGGCTGGTTCCCTCATAGGCTGCAGGGTTGCAGGACTTTTCTCCCGCTGGCTGGTGGCTGGAGACTGCCTTCAATTTCTTATCACATGGGGCCCTTCAACAGGCAGCGGGCTCCATCAAATTGAGAGTGTGCTAGCCAGATGGGTGCACAGTTTTTTACAATCAAATCACAAAATGACTTCTCATCATTTGCCATATTTTCTTCCCTCCATTTTGGTGCCAAACTCATTCTCTGTCAATTCTGATTACATAGAGTAACTCTTGATTTCCTCTCTTCTTTTTCAAGGATCGACAAGGAAAGTATTCTGTTATGGAAATCAAGCATATCCACATGGCTTGGATGCGAACACGAGCTGTATTTGTTTTTCTGAAATGTAGCTTCTACAAATGGATATTTGGCCAAACCTAGGCCCTGACATTGAATAAGATAATGACTACTGCTAGACTAGTAGAGAATTTCAAAATTGTTTGCACTTGGCAAAGGGGTGATGAAGTCTACTCTTGATATTATTAACCAAGAAGCAGGAGTTTTTTTTTTTTTTTTTTTAAAGTTGATTTTCTTTTTCTTTTTTTTTTTTTTAAGATTTGTTTTCATTTATTTATACAAGCACTGGGTACAGTCAGAGGCGTAGGAGGGTGAGAGAATTCACCAGAGCCAGAGCAGGGAGCAGAGCAGGCAGAAGGACCGAAGTACACTGCTGAGGGGAGCAGCGGGTGGCAGGAGAGGTCTGCGCACCATGTGGGACCCTCCTCCGGTGGCCGGGGAGCAGCCGGGAATCAAACCGGCGCTGCAGAGGCTGCGGGCAGCTTCGCAACCCAACGCTCAACCGCTGCGCCACCGGGGAGGCCCAAGAAGCAGGAGTTTTGAGGGTGAAAAATGTCATAGAGTAATAATGCACACCAAACTCCAATGTTCCTTATCTCCCAGCAGAAGAAACCATGCTACATATCAAGGATCCTTAACTAAGGATTCCATATCCTTTAGTCCCAAGACTAAACAGAGCCCACAGGATAACAAGGGGTATTTGATGTAACCAAAGGAAAATGCATCCTTATAAACATTTCTCTGAATTTTTGGGTTTACTGAACTTTCAACTCATTCAACCTAATTGAGCGCCCGTTCTGTTCCTGATGGAAACAAAGATGAATGATGTGTGGTCTCAATTCTTATTGAACACAGAGACGTGGGGAGATGGACGTGTGAACACACGGCCCCATGAAAATCATAAGGCATCACGCATAAGGCCCAGTGCATGTCACGTTTGATTATTTATCACCCGTCCCAAGAGAAGTGGCATCACTCTGACATGTCGCAAGTGTCAGCAGTGAAAATCCCTCCCAGTAGTTTTCACAGTGGTGCTTCTGGGCATTCTGAGTGGGACAGTGTTGGCTTCTACCTGCTGAATTCCAGTAACACCTGCCCCCTTGGATCAAAATCACACACCCCAGCGCCGCCAAGGCTGTGCACTGTGAGGGCTGAGGACCTCTTTCCGAGAGAAAAGACAAGCATCTACCTGTCGTGCAGCTGCTGAGCTCAGCGTGAGGAGCGAGCACAGATTGGTGTGCTCCATGTCGAGGCACGGAAGAATGCAAATTTGCAATAGATGATTTTGACTGAAGATTAATTACATAAGCATCATGTTCTACAAAAATAAGGAGGGTCACAGTGTTTGCAGTAGCATCTTATTCATTCCACACTTGCACATTTGGCTTGGGATCGGGACAGTCTTATGTTTATGTTGGCTGTGACTTTAATAAATGATGTCACCCAACAAAGACATAAACAAATGAGAGAAAAAAAAGTGCAATCCACACCACTCATGTCACGGAAGATGGAACAGGCGGCTCATCAGTGGCTCTGATGGCCATGAAAGCGGGGTCTCCCTCCACTAGATATCAGGTGAGACATTAAAAAATAAGAGAATAGCCATGTACATCGGGCCACCATAACAGGTGACCATGCACTGGTGGCTTTTACCAACAGCCACTGATTTTCTTTCAGTTGTGGAGGCCAGAGTCCAGAATCACCTGCCTGCCTGCACCTGCCTTGGGTGTGGGCCTGCCTATACCTGCCTCAGGTGTGGGCAGGCTGCACCCCTCTGGAGCTGTAGGGGTGAATGTCTCCTTCTTGAACTCAGCACAGCACCCACATTCCATGACTTATCTCAGGTTCTTTGTCAGGCACTTCCTCTGCTTGGCGCACTCTGCCCTTCTCTACCTGGTTTAGTGTTTCCGCCGTGTTTCCACAACCCTGTGCTTGCTTTTCTTTTCAAAATTTTCTTTTTATTTATTTTTAAAAATTAAAAAAAATTATTTTATTTATTTATGCACACAAGAACTGGGGTGCAGGCCAAAGGTGTGGGAGGGTGAGAGGATTCACCAGAGACAGAGTGGGGGGCAGAACAGGCAGATTGACTGAAGTACACTGCTGAGGGGAGCAGCGGGCAAGACAGGAGAGGTCTGCTGTGCCATGTGGGTAGCTCCCTGCCCGGGGATCGAACTCGTGCTGCAGTGGCTGTGGACAGCATCATAGTGCTGAGACTTAACCCCTTGCGCCACTAGGGAGGCCCTGTTTATTTTTATGGACATGATATTGCATTATGTTATGTAAGTTTCAGGTGTTCATCACTGGGACTCAGCGTGCGTGCACACTACATTAAGTCCACTGCTAGAGTTCATCACATTGTCATTGCTCCTCTCCCCAGAGAGCCCACCCATTCCCCCATCCCTGCTGGGAACCACTCACTGGTCTGCTTTCTCTGTCTCAATGTGTGCAGGTGCCACAAGTGCAGGAAGCCTGGCTCTCACCTGGCTCTCGCCTGTCTCTCGCCTGGCTCTCGCCTGGCTCTCGCCTGGCTCCTTACTGGGTGAGCCTGGTGCCTAGTGCAGTGCCTCCATCCAGCAGGTGCTTAATAAACATCCTTTATCAATGAATCAATCAATAGAGAAGAGAAAGGAGGAAGGAAAAGAAAGGAGGAAAGATGAAAAGAAAGGAAGGAGGGAGGAAGGCCAAGAGGAGGGAAGGTAGGTCCGGCTACATTCTCCATACCAGGGTGTAGCTGGTTTAATTTTCCTAACAGCCCGGTCAGGTAGGTACTATGAACACCATCTTCCTTTTAAAAATGGTGAAAATAAAAGCGTAGAGAGATAAATATGCCCAAAATACTTTAAAACCTCCTTAAAACATTTAGGAAGAAACTAAAAATTACGCGTGCGAGGTTATCCGGTGGCGAGGACTGGACGGAGAACCACCCAGAGCAGGGTCTCCCCGAGCAGTGCCTGTGCTGCTCAGCGTTTGCTCTTCTTGCTTATCTGGTGAGTTTTTAAATGAAAATATATTTTAAAAGCGAAGCCCACTGGGCTCTGGGCTGGAACACAGCGGGCACAGCAGTCACTTGGGGGCAGGTGTGGGTGCAGGACCACGGGCAAGAAGGGATGTTCCTTTCCTGTCCTCCAAGTCCTGGCATTTGAGCATAGACTCTGGAGTTGATGATTTTTAACTTCTTGTTTTGTTTCTGGTGTAAAACTGAATTCTGCTTAGCCGCCGAGGGTGTGCTTTGTTTGTTTTTTTTTCCCAATAAGAATCAGAGATGTTTTGTGTGTTTCCAGTTAGCTAACTCAGGCAGCCAATCTTGCTTTTGAACATCCTGAAGAGAATGCTCCTCTCTCTGTGTCACTGCCAGCAGCAGTTGCTCAGCCTCCCTCAGTGCTCTTGCTGCTTCTGGAATGGGAATAAATATCTTGATGCTTTTCAATTTTTTGATGCTAAATTTTATTCATGAGGATCAGCATACTGCTCCCAAAGGCTCACTGTTCAGCTCTGATTTATCTGTGTTTCTTTGACAGTTTTAACTGTGGGATTGATCTGAAATTAAAGTCCCACCCATTTAGACCTTCAAAAGGTAGTCTAGTTCTTACCATTTGGGAGTCTTTTGCACTAGAAAGTGTAAAGTAGGTATATTAGTTAGGATTCCCCAGACCAACAAAAATAGTGTGTGTGTGGTGGAGGGGAGGTGGAGGGGGGAAGGAAGAGAGAGAGAGAGAGAGAGAGAGAGAGAGAGAGAGAGAGAGAGAGAGAGAGATTTTAAGGGCTTGGCTCACGTTTATTTGGAGTCTGACAAGTCCAAAATCTGCAGGTGAACCAGCTGGCTAGAGACCCAGGGAAGCACTAATATTGCATTTCAAGTCCAAAGGTCATTGCTAGCAGAATTGCTTCCTGCTCAGGGAAGGTCAGTCTGATCATGAAGGTCTTCGACTGATTAGATGAGGCCCACCCACATTTTCCAGTGGGCTTTACTCAAAGCCCACCACTTAAATGTTCATGTCATCTAAAAGATAATCTCTGGGAATATCCAGACTCATGTTTGGTCAAACATTTAGACATCCAGTCAAGTTGACACATAAAATCAGCCATGGAAACAGGTCTTGCAGAGACCAGACTGGAGAGCATTTATGAGGTCTAGTCTGCTACCACACGGATGTGTTGCTTGTGGGTCTTGTAAGTGACCTACGACTTGGCTGGGGGCAGGGAGGGGCTCTGACTTGTGTATTCTCCAGGTTCTCCTCTAAAACCCTCTGGGCCATCTTCCCCAGCCCTTGTGGAAAATGTTGATGCATTTTGCTCTGTAGGTCTGATATCTGGAAGTGCACCAAAGCCTGCAATTCTGGATTTCTTGAGGTGAGCATGGGGTTAGGCCCTCACGGTGACCTTTTCTACCCACACAGTACACAGATCTGCTTCTGAGGCTCACCTGTGTTTACATGAAATGCCAGGTTTCATAGAGCAGGAGTGGGAGGGAGAAAGAGCTGGATGTTGTCTGAAGGAAGCTGCCCTTCCCTCAAGCTGCTGCTCGGAAGCCAGTTGCATCATCTCACCGAATGGAAGGAAGCAAAGACATGGAAAGTAACTGTCAATCCCAGAGGTTAAATTTTTTTCTGGGATACCCAAAAGATTGCTCAGCTCACTGTGGAAAGAGGGATGTACAATCTCCATATCATAAAATCAAAGATTAAAAAGGCTACCCAACCTACTCCAAAAAAACACTTGGCAGAAACAGAATGCCCAAAATATGTGTGGGTGGAGGAGGTGGAAGAGCATTGTTTGTCAAAGACTTGGAGACTTGGCTGCTTCACAAACCTGGGGTATTATCCACTAAACTACCAGCATGTTACCTAATAGACTTAGGACTGTCCTTACAAGGTGTGCATCAAAAGCTAAGACACGCTTAGTCTTCTGCAGAATGCACTATGCTTCCTAAGGACATAACTCAGGGGATTCTGTCCACTGGGCTTGGAAAAGCAAAATAAAGAACTTTGTAAATAATGCTTTAATTCTATCTGAAGTTACCTCAAGATATCTGCTGCAGTTGGGGGGAAAGAATTTCTTCAGAATTAACCTCATTTAATAATCACTCTGGCTACTTCAAGCAAAATGAATATGGCTCTAATAGGATGGGGGGTAGGTTGCCAAATACAAGGAGGCTGTTGCCCCTTTTTGGGCTCCCAGAGCATGTCCAAGTGCCTCAACTTTAGGATCTTGCTAGCACACTCTGGTATGGTCTACATGTTTTTCTTCCATCAGACCCAGTGCATACTGTGTTACTTGAATGAATAAATGACTAAATAGCCAGGAATTAAAGCCAAAGTGCAACCAAGATGGAGGACAAAGTTCTGCTGAGCCCCAAGATGGGATATAGATATTCCCCCTCTTTCTGTGGCTTCTTAGTCAAGGTTGTTTTGATATCTTTCAGCGGGCTGTTGTGAAATTCAGTTTTATTTATGTTAGGGTCTGCTGTTTCTCTTAGCTCATGACCAAGGAGAAGATGGACATAATGGGGAGAAGATGACTCAGGAATCATTTTGTTAGAAGAATATTCAGAAGGAAACCAACACGCAAAAGAAAAATGCAGGGACTATGAAAGTCCACTGGTTCCATTCATGACATGGTCTTGGTTCTGGATGATTTTCTTGAGCTCTGGGCTGGCCTGGGTCTTTTCTTCTCTTGTAAATCAGATAGTCTCACACCTTTGCAAGGATGAATTCTTCCCAGAAGGAAGGGGTATTCTAGATGGAGAACTTGGGGATCTAACTCTAACTGGAATCTATAAGGTCCACCTATATATTTTTTTTTTAATAGAGGCATTTTTTTTTATTTATTTGCTTGTTTGTTTGTTTGTTTGTTTTGTTTATACATGCACTGGGTACAGTCAGAAGCGCGGTAGGGTGAGAGAATTCACCAGAGCCAGAGCGGGGAACAGAGCAGGCAGAAGGACTGAAGTATATTGCTGAGGGGAGCAGCGGGTGGCAGGAGAGGTCTGCGCGCCATGTGGGACCCTCCTCTGGTGGCCGGGGAGCAGCCGGGGACTGAACCGGCACCGCAGAGGTCGCGGGCAGCTTCGCAACCCAGCGCTCTATCGTTGTGCCACCGGGGAGGCACCCACCTATGTTTTGGCAAACAACAGCAAGTCAACTTTTGTCAATACGGTTTTGGATCCTGGCTGCTTGCCCCAGAGCCTTGGGGCTCATGGTAAACTGGGATTATTGGGAAAACTGCCTGGGTATATAAACTGATATATAATCCAGTTATCACATTGAATTAGTGACCTCTGGATGTCTTGTGGAGCAGTAGTAGGTAGCAGGACTTTGATTTTATACGGATAACAGAATGCCAACTACATTTCACACAATGTTGCAATCTTAGTGCTTTAGTTCAGCATGTCAGGTCCAAAACATATTATATGTAAATAGCTTCCCTCCTTCATATCTGTTTCAATTCCTTAGCACATCCAAATTATGTACCTTGCCACCAGCCCATACTTGAAGATGATCAACAAGATCTGTAATTGCCATTGTAAGATTTTTGAGATGTTGGAAATGCTGATAACACAACAGTTTCCATTCCAAAATCAACAAAGGTAGAATACACCTCTTAAACTCCAAGTTGCTTAATCTGCATTGCACTATATAGGGATCAGAATAAGGTCAGTAGGCAGAGCTGGGTAACAGCCACATGTCATTGGAGACAAGTGAATGTTGGTGACAGAAAGAATGGTTTTGAGAAAACCAGACAGAGCAACTGGTAATGCTCAGAGACATATCCTTCTAGGAAGAAGGTTCTTCTGGACTTCTTTTATACAATAGCATTAACGTGCAGCATCACGAGGCCTTGCCAAGTCATCTATGCATGAATTCTGAGCAAGTGCCATAGTAAATTATTTATATCCAGGTTTAAAAGAAATTTATCACAATTGTAATATGAAATGATCCTGTTAAACCTCTTATTACTCCGAAAAGCCTTATCCAGTATCTCTCCCTTTGAGATACTGTCATATCCACTATAATTGGGAAGTGACTAGTATAGTAGAGAGTAACAATGAACGTTTAACAGAAATAAGATAATATTAATGTTGTGACATATTCCATGAAGGCCTCATGCTATATTCTTGTTTTCTCTTCAAATGTTTGCCTCTTCCATTTTGACGAATACTCCAAACCCACTAAAACTGAAGTTCTGACGATAAGTGAAATACATTTTCCTTTACACTTTGGTCTGAAAGATAAAATTATTTCCTGGGCACTGACATGCTCTGCTTATGGAAGTGGAATGGTGTAAGCTTTCTGAAAGACAATTTGGGAACATGTAACAAAAGCATTAAAAATGAAAATGTATTTTAAAACAGTCTGACCGCTAGGAATTTAACCCTTGGAAATGATCAGAGAGGACTACAAAGGTCAATCAACAAGACAGTTTCTTATAGAATTACTAACACATGTAAAAACTGAGCAGCCCTAAATGTTCCAAAATAGGGAAATGGATTAAGTCAATGAAAAATACGTAAGTGTGAATTATACAATGGGTTTTTATGTAGCCCTTAAGTATCGTATGAGAAAAATGTGTGTAATATGTACCATGTTAAGACTGACATTATGAGTCCTCCCTGGTGGCACAGGGGTTAAATTCCCAGCGCCATCAAGCTATCGGCAGCCACTGCAGCGAGAGTTCGATCCCCGGCCAGGGAGCTGACCCACATGTCAGAAACCTCTCCTGTTTCCCTGCTGCTCCCCTCAGCAGTGTATTTCAGTAGATCCACCTGTTCCACTCCCCACTCTGTCTCTGGTGAATCCTCTCACCCCCTGCACCTTTGGCCTGTACCCCAGCTCTTGCACGCATTAAAAAAAAGATTGACATTATGTTGTCACCTTCAAGGTGGTCCCAGAAACTGTAAGAGTCTGGGGCAGATCGTCCCCTTCAGCGGGAGCATGGCAACACCCTGATCTCAAGGCTTCCAGCCTCCAGAACTGACATACATTTCTATTGTTGAAGTGCTGATGGTATTTGTATTAAAGTAATCAAACCAGGAGGCCATTAGGCTGACTTGGCGCTGATGTCTGGGTAGTCTCCATAAATAAACAGAAACCTAGGCCAGAGTCAATGCCTATAAATGCCTCCAGGTGAAGAACAACCAGGCATAAATAGCCTGTGAGGCTTCCCCAGGGAGAGCCACTGCTTAAGCGGCAGCCAATCACACCATTTCCTGGCTGCTTCCAAGCCCTCCCTTCACACACTTAGCCCCGAGCCGAGTTGGTAGCGCTTCTAGTTTTGTGTTATCTGATTTGAATCCGTGTTTACTCCAATAAAATCTTAAATCTTTAAAAGATGCTGCAGTTTATCTTTTAGCAGTTCCTTACAGCAGCCAAAGCAAACTAATATGCCATCTGTGCAATCTTGGAATACTGAGACAAATTCTGTAAGCGCAAATGTCCTCAGTGAAAACCAAAGTTGTGTAGGAAGATTTATTATTATTATTATTATTATTATAATTTTTAAATGAATGCATTATTTAAAAACTATGCTTTATGCTTTAATTCTGTAGTCCCCACTCGGGTGTTCTCAGAAGAGGACTGAGATGTTTCTACCAAGATTACTCACCTGTCACCTGGCTGGCAACTTCAGCTGCATTCCATCTTGCTGGAGGGGAAATCCACTTCTGTGACCTACAAAGGTGGTTGGGGTTTAAAAACTTTAATCAATTTTGCTCCTATAAAAATCTGTGTTACCCTAAGCTTATCTTATAATGAAGCTAAACCAAAACCTCCAAGAAATGATTTTATTTTATGCTACTTTTTACTACTTTTTAGTCTGTGTTTCTTCTTATACTGGAACGCTTTATAGAAATGAAAAATTCATAACAGCAAAATTTGCATTTTGTTGGCAGCTGTCTCCTATCTTTAGTAAGAATATATCTCTTTTCTATAGCATATAAAGTTAAATTGGAAGTTTAGAATGATTCTTTCAGGATGTGTGTGTGTGTGTGTGTGTGTGTGTGCGTGCGTGCGTGTGTGTCCCCACTTGGTCTATTAAAAGTAACTGAATTAGTTTGAATGAGATTAAATGAGAAGGAATTGGTTTCAAAGAGCGTGTAAAATATCATGGTTAGATGCGTTTTGACAGCAGTTATAAAATAAGGAATTTGGTATAAAGCATCAGATTCAGGTCAAGTATTTTCTGAAGATTGGTTTTATTTTAAATCTCTTATTTTAAATGATAGGATTCGTTTTTTGTCAGAACTTGAAATTAATGTGTGGTATCAAATCTAATTCATCCAGTCTCTGTGGCATTATTTAAGTTTTGTCCACACACGTTAATGATGGAGATTCTTAAGATGCAAGACCAAGAGAGTTGCATATCTGTAAACATAACATATCCTCGTTTAATTCATTTGGAGGACTCTAAGAAAGAACAGTTCCTTCATTTCTGGGCAGCAATATTGCAAAGCAGGGAAGTATATTTCCATATGCTGAAGTTGCAAGTACTGATTTTGTTCTCAGAAGGAAAAACACTATAAAAATAGTAATAATTAGATTACTGAATTAGATGTATGTGCATGAGTGAATGCACATATGCAGGAGTGCAAGTGTGTGTGTATTATTGATCAGTCCTGGAATAAAGATTCAATGGGGAGGATTTCTGGTTGTCTATCAAAACAGAGGGAGGATGGGCAATTAAGAGAGTAGTGGTTTTCCAAAAAAAAAAAAAAAGAAAATGATGTCATGGGACAGATCAATGATTTGCCAATACAGACATCCCAAAGACCAACAGGGGCATTAGTGAATTATTTTATGGAAATAATAATTATACCCAGTGTTTGCTGAGCACCTATGTGTCAAGTTCTGCTAGCAGTTCATATATTAATATGCCATATTTAATCTTTACAATTAAACTTAGTTTATACTATCATCTGCATTCAGAAAATTGAGTCTGAGAGAGGACAGGCACAATATCCAAGACCATCGAACTTACAGATCAAATAAGTAGCAGATCAATAAATCAAATCTGTGTAGCACCAATGCCATATTCTTTTCATTTGTTACAGGATCTTATATGGTGTTATCCTCACAAGTATTCATCCTTTTAATTTTTTCTTAATTTTTTTTACTGTAAAAAGGTTTATGATTAAAAGAATAAATACATGCATAGTTCAAAATTCAAAACGTATGAAAGTGTAGAACGAACATAAATCTTTCCTCTCTGGCTCTCAGCTGCTTTAGGCCCTTCCCCAGAGACAGCTGCTCCACCAGTCTCTTGTGTATATTCTGCACATTTACACACGAATAAATAGTCTCTTTCTCTTCCTCTGTCTCTCTCCCCTCCCTCTTCTTCACCCTTACCCTTTAACATGTGGATGTTAATATAATGAGTTCACAATTAGAAACTTTATAATTGTCATAATATAGTTTGGTGATCTTTCTAGACCCTGAAGAGTCCTAATTGCTCATTTATAAACTCTGGTGGCTCTGTACTAAACCTCTCTAGGAAATGTACATTCTGAGTCCATTCAATTTCTTATGATCATATGGGATCATATTTGCTGGGTTTGCTCAGAAGTGGGCAGAAATGCAAGGTGATTCTCACCCTTCCACAGATTGGTACTTGGAAGGAAGAGTAATTATTTTACCCAATTCAGTCACTAAGTTATTGGGGTACACATTAAAACAATCCAAATTGGATACCGGTGTACTGGGATGAAGAAGGAAAAAACCCGATAAAATAAGAATTAGAGGACACAGTGGCATCACAAAGAAGCAAGATGAATATAAGGACGAATAATGCAAAATCTGAAATTAAAAAAGGTGTTTGATGTTTAAACACAGTCTTAAGGACAGACCATCAAGCAATGCCAGTATGGGGTGGGGGGGAAGTATTCAGTGCTAATACCAGAAACCACACAGCCCTGTTCCTAACTCGTGATTCCTGTGAAGAACAATTCACACCGCCAGGAAAAGTAAAGCTTTTAGATGTACAAAGCCAAACCTTTTTCAGGACAGATGCCTGGCATTTAGGAAACAATTTGGACACAGAGACAAAAACAATCTCTTTCCCCCATGATGTGGCAGCAGAGAATAGATCAAAAAGCATCAGACAGAGAAATCCAGCAGGGACTGAAATCGGGAAGGATTTTTACGAAAAAAAAAAAAAAAAAAAGAGTCAGGCAACTCTCTGACAAGCAGAAGGAAGATGCGGATGATTTCTCTGTATTAATCACAACAATTGCTTGAATACCTTTCCCACCCCATTCAATGGCTTACCGGGGGCTATGAGACATCTTTTCCTCCTTTGAATGTAGGGGAGGGGTGCTGACTTCCTTCCTCTAGGTTTTGCATGTTTCCTCACTGTCCACTTGCAAATTCTCTAAAGTATCTTTTTCGATTCACTGCCACGAACACACAGGGAGTCCTTCTCCTGAGTAAGATGGCGGTAGGTGTTGCAGAGCTAACTGAAAACAAGCAGAGCCTCTTTTCATTCTGTCTTGCCTCACCTGTGAAAGGACTGGTTAAATGGCTGGCTTTCTACCAAGGCATTTGCTACTCTGGATTGTTGAGCTCCACGGTACACAGCTGCTTCTCTTTGCTTGATTTCAGAACATTCCTTAGATTAGTCCTTGATTGTATGGCTTTCACTGGCCATGCACGCTGGAGGTATCTCCTCCTAGAGTCTGTTATTCAGTGGCTGGCACAGCTATTGCCTTTTGTAAATAAGACAATGTTTCATTACAGCCCTGCTCATGACGTGAGCTCTCCTAGACATATATATCCTTAGATGTGTGATAACTTACAGCAACTTCTCAGGATTCTTCTGGAATGCCAGTTTACAAACCACAACCCGGCTTAGACCAACACAGAAATACACCTGCATGTGTATGTTTCTCTCTGCTTCCTTTCTCAGGAGAGCTGAGATAGGCTAGAGAGATGCATACATTTGCAAAAGGATAAAATAAAAATCCCAGAATTAGGGCGACAAAAGGAAGGAAACATAAAACCAGACCCAGGTGCATCTGTTTCTTGATATGTGGGCTGCAAGTCCGGCTATGAACCAGTCCTTGGCCAAGGCCAAGAAAGAAATTCGAGGCTAAGATCACATTGTCCAAGTGTTCAGGATAAGCACTTTGCTACAAGGAAGCACAGTTTTTATGGCTACAGAGAGAAATCTTTTCCCTGGATCCTTATAAGAATGACACTGCCGTCTGTTGGACGATATACAAAGTGCCTTACAAATTTCACATGATATTTTTCATAACCTTAATGACACTAAGGTAGTCTTGATGTGGCTCTTCAGTAAGATGAGTGCACTGATTGTGTGCTTGGTGGCTGCGACAACATCAAATGGTTATGCCAGTTTCTGACCTTCGATTTCTCTCCTTGATGCAGGTGATGAACACACATCCCTGCATCTGTCGACCTCACTTGCAGAAGTACATGGAAGGACCAAGGATTTCAGGAAGCATCTGTGGGGCAGGTGGTGGGGAAGAAAAGAATCAGGGATGACTTACAGAATTGTAGTGATGGGCTTTACTAAACTGGAAAAGAAAATGGAGGAACAATTGCTGGGGAGAGAGCAAAAGTTCTGCTTTGAGCATATTAATGGAGAGATGTCTAGACTTACAGGTAGAGGTCAAATAGAAAGAGAGATAGATGAGTCTAGGGCACAGAGGAGGTCAGGCCAGGCTGTCCTGTGGGAGATGGATGATGACAGTCTGCATGCCGGGGCCAGGTAACAGATGGCCAGCTTGGGATCTAGCCAGGGCCGTGAAGGAAGAGACCCAGATCCTCCACCTGGGGCATTCTGACACAAGAGTCATTGACTCCATCAGTGTCAATACCCAAGAACTTTAGATCTAATATTGATGTGACCCCAGGACTTCACAGACTGTGCAACCCCAGAGTGTAATGATGTTGGATCCAGGTCCATAAATACATGTGAAATGAATGAATGAGCTCTGGACCACCCTTCCAGCTCAGAGATAGCACAACCCTCATGTTTTTCAAGCACCCTATCCATGATGTAATGGCTCAAATGTGGCCTCCTAGGCGCTATGTCCATGCCCAGTATCTGTGGATATGACTTTATTTGGTGGAAGACTCTTTGCAGACATAATTAAGAATGTCAAGACAAGAGTTTCCTGAATTATCCAGGCAGGTCCTAAGTCCAATGACAATTGTCCTTACCAGAGACATTCAGAGAGAGCTTCCAGAGGAAGAGGAAACCATGGGAAAGACTGGAGAGAGGCGCAGTTCACCAAAGAAGATGAGGAATGGCAGCCATTCGCCAGAGGCTGGAAGAGGCAAGAAGGATTCCTCCCCTGTCTTCAGGCAGAGCAAAGCCCCAGTGACACTCAGATGTGGGCTTCTACCCTGCAGCACTGAGAGCAGGGTACCCCTTTGTGGTAATGTAGAGGCAGGATAGGGCAATGAAAACATGGAATCTTGGTTGACTCGATTTCAACATTTCCTGAGGACTGTGCTTTATTCTGATGAGTGGTTTTTATTTATTTATTTATTTATTTAAAATATTTATTTATGCATACAAGAGCTGGGGTACAGGCCAGAGGTGTGGGGGTGAGAGGATTCACCAGAGACAGAGCAGGGAACACAACAGGCAGACTGACTGAAATATACTGCTGAGGGGAGCAGCGGACGAGACAGGAGAGGTCTGCTGCGCCATGTGGGTAGCTCCCTTGCAGGCCAAAAATCAAACTCATGTTGCAGAGGCTGCGGGTAGCTTCACAGCACTGTGATCAACCCCTTGTGCCACCAGGGAGGCCCGGATGATAGGCAACTTTTAAGCCCGCACATGAGAATGGCAGAGAACTTAGAAAAATGGTCTTTTGGGTCACACCCTCAAAGATTCTGTTTCAGACGACACTGAGGTCCAGTCATAATTGGGATGCCAATTAATCAGTCACCAACCTATCATTGGGGTGATGCTTAGTAAGGGTGGGAAGATATACAAAACGGTTTTAACCTTAGGAATTTGCTTTAGAGCATAACATTTTGTATCTTTAAGCCCAAATACAAAGTGCTTTTAGAAATTGTCTGACGCGGTCTCCCAGCAGCTGTCTCTACAGACCCCAATGCACTAAGACGGTTCTGTTTCCACCACGAAGGAATCAATGGACCCAGCCATTGTGGCTGATCTGTTTTTCCCTTCTCCACCCCTAGACGGCCAGGGGAGGCACTGCCTTCCAGACGGATGCTTGACAATGCTTAACCTTAACGTGAATCAAAAGCTGTCACGCGGAAGTCCTCGCTCCATATAGTCTCACCGCCTTCCTTACAGAGAATGACAATTTCTGGTGGCATGGCGGGCACTTTACGTCATTAAAAAAAAATCTGCTGCCTGGATGTGCTGAATAGAATAGTAAGTTATTATGCGCAGGGAAGAGGGTCCCTCATTGTGGCACAAAGCAATTCCTTGTACGTCAGCCCCAAATAAATGTTTCTTTATTTCTGAAGTTGCGTGACTCCTGGGGCGGTCTTCCCAGCACGTCAGGAGCAGTCAGGAGTGAGGCGTCCTTAGCAAGCACGCTTGTGTGCAAAGAGCCTTTCAAGCCAGCCATTGACTCCCCAGGAAGTCTGAGGTCACGAGCTTGGCGGGAGCACATGAGCCCAGATAATGAAGATGGTTTTGCCCCCTTGAAACAAAGCCAGAAACTTTATCTACTTCATTGTGCACTGGGGTCATGTGCTAACGAGGAGGATTTCTCTAATGCTAATTCCCCTAATGACGGCTTCTCCCAGCCCTTCCACAAACCCCACAAGGCCCCATGGCTTGGCAAGCCAGACAGAATAAAGACAGCTCGGTGTTTGGCTTTTGAACTGAGTTCAAGGCAATTAAAGTCAAGGGCTAAGGAGGGAAGGAGAGGGCTTAGAAATACCAGCATAACAAGGAGTCTGACTGGGGCGCTCTGTGAATTAACTCAATTAGACAAAGCCTGGTTTAATGGAGGAGACGGGACAAGCGCTACCCTCATTAAATTGAGCTGTTAAAGGCGCTTCTAACAGAATTAGATTTGTTGCAGTTTGAATCCCATAAAATGGTCTGTGCGTGTGCACGCACACATGGGCACACGCATAGGTGCTGTGATCAGTGCGGCTATTTTTTAAAAAGGAGAGGACTAGAGGGCAAAACAGAAAGATACCCCAAACCCCAAAATCAGAGCAGAGAGTGACCTCTCAAGAGCGCGCGCGCAGGAGGCCAGGGAGAGCAGGAGAGAAGCAAGGAGTGGAGCCATGAGCCCCCTGGGCTGGGGCCTTCTGCTCAGCTGCTGCCTGGGCTGGGCCAGCCTGCCCCGCGCCGCAGCGCAGTTCCCCCGGGTCTGCATGACGGTCGGCCGCCTGGTGTCCAAGGAGTGCTGCCCGCTGCTGGGCGCCGAGCCCGCCAACGCCTGTGGCTCCCTGCAGGGTCGGGGCCGCTGCGTGGAGGTGCAAGTGGACACCAGGCCCTGGAGTGGCCCTTACGTCCTGCGCAACCAGGATGACCGGGAGCGGTGGCCGAGGAAGTTCTTCGACCGGACCTGCAAGTGCACAGGTGAGGAAGGTGGGCCCACCTGTCAGGTACGCTCTGAGGAGGACCCCGGCTGGTCAGGGGGAGCCCATTCGAAGGAGATGGACTCTAGGCTCAGTCAGACCAGGCTTGGGAAAGCAAAGCGAGTTTGCTGCTGGGGAAGGCTGAGGCCTTGCTGGTCTCCTTCACGCCGCCTCATGCATCTAGTTCATGCAGCGACATAAATATGACAGGACACGCCTGGTTAGATGAACTGCTGCCAACATACCATTGGCTGGTTTGTTGGATGGCGAAGCTAAGCAGCTCCAGACTTGGCTTTGAAACTCAGAGCAAGTCCTTTCAGGAAGAATTCGGTGGCCTCTGCTTCTGAAATGGGTTTGCTCTTGTTGGGGGTGGGGTGGGAGAGGCTTGGCCTGGAAAAGACAGGGTCCACAGCAGTGATTCCTAGTCCTGCTCGCAGCATTTCCAATGGCCTGAACAGATCTCAAGTGAGCACCTCTTGCTTGGGAAGGCGATGGCCGGGCTGCAGCTTTGCCAGAGCTGGAGGGATGCCGTGGAGAAGGGAGGCTGGAGAAAGACAGCGGTGACTTGCTCCTTTGTCTGGGGTTGATGTGGACATTTCAAAATTTGTTCTTTTTTAGTTCTGGGTCTGTCTTATTACCCATTTCTGTGGAACCTCTCTGCATTTCTCATCTCCCTAGAGCTTCTGAGTCTCATAATGTGCCCCTCGAGTTCAGCAGCCTCGCTCAGTGGTGATGAACCCCCAAAGCCTTGCAGGGCATCTGCAAACAAAAAATCCTCAGGGGAAACCGTAGTAAAGCTTTGGACACTGTTCTACGGCGTCCAGCTGCCTATGAATTTTCCTTTTTAAAATATTTTTGTTTCTGTTCTCATGTGAAGCTGGAACAGAGGAGAACACAGATCATAACTAGATAAGGGTATAAAAAGGAAAACGACAAAGGACTTTGAGACGGAGGCAGGAGGGACATCAGTTGTTTTTATAATTTGACTTTACACTCATTTCAGAGTCACCTTGTTAACTCTGTGACTCAAAGGAACTGTTAGTTTTGCCCTGGACAGGCATTGTGACCAACATTGTTACTATTTAATAGCCAATCAAGCATTTGCTTCCATAGACCTTATCTCAATTCTCTTGGCTCTTCAGTCTAATGAGAGTCAGCAGGTCTAATATTATCCGGGCGACTGGAAAGCACAGGATATAATAACTTCTTTGTCCGTGACTCTGAAAACTTTTCTAGAACATGTATTGCCGGGTCAGTCAATGAAGGAATGCCACACCTTATAATCGGTTGTATGGAATCTTGGGCAGAAGCTACTAGGAAATCAGTTATGACTGTTAGCTCTCTTTTTTCCATAAAGATCGACTCCTTCCTTCCTTCCTACAGTGGTTTACAACACTGTATATGATTTAGAGGCATAGGATCACCCCCTTCAGGTCTGTGTCAAGACATCACACCCAACACCAAAGCACTTAAAATCCTCCGCCCTAGTCTATTGGGCCCTCCCCATATAACTATTAATTCTTCTGACCGTGACCTCTATTATCTTTTGACCAGACTAGCAATAATATATATATATATATATATACATATATATATTTAAGGTGGTGACAGTGCTTAGGGTTAGAATGGCCTACTTTTAATATATAAAAAGGGCCCCCCCCCCAACCCTGCAGAGGATAAGCAGAGTTGAGAAGCCAGTGGGCCAGACACAGGGCCTGCCCTCCATCACAGGTCCACAGTTCCACACAAGGCAGCAGAGCCTCCCAGAATGTGTGGTCTCCATCTCTAGCTGCAGCCAATGTCATGGCTGCCCTGAGATCCAAAAGCAGACTGTGGCTGACTTCCCCTGTGATCCAAAAGCAGACGGTGGCTGACTTCCATGGTTGGATTTTTCTAGACTTACTTAGGCCCATAGCTTTTTCCAGCTAATGTTGGATGGTGCCACTTAGGATGACTTTGATGGTTTTTTGCTTTGAGACTCAGGGCACCAGACCAAATCCTTCGTGCCTGCACGGGAAAATTATCTAGCACACACAGAATTCACCATTCGGTGATATGACATGTATCCCAAAGCGAGACACATGTTTCTCAGTTTTTCTCTCCCAAAGAGTGAGTCTCTTGCCTTCCTAGGGTAAATTTGTCATGGTTTGGAGACAGTCTTCAGAATTTAACCTAATCTGGAGTCCCGCAAGTCCCCTCTTTCTGGCAGTGTCAGAGTTTTTTTTCAAATAGGACTCCAGCATTCCCCTGGGGTCACCCATAATTTATCAACAGAGAGATGTAGATTAGTTTCTGGTAACTAGACTGTGGATGATCCTGAACTTTGTTAACTCAATGGAAAAATAAACGTCATTTATCTGTTAATGGACATTTAAGCATTTCTACATCTTGGCTTTTGTGATTAATGCTACAATATATGTGGGAATGCTAATATCTCTTTGAAATCCTGACTTCAATTCTTTTTGGATATATGCTCAGAAATGGGATTGCTGGATCATATGATAATTCTTTTTAAATTTTAAAGGAACCCCCACACTGTTTTCCATAGCAGCAGGCCCATTTTGAATATCCACCAATAGTGCACCAGGGTTTCACTTTCTCCACTTCCTTGCCAAGTGGCATATACATCAGATGACTAGTATTCAGCCTTAAAAAAGTAGGAAATTCTGTAATATGTGACACCATGGATGAATCAGGAGGACATCATGATAAGTGAAATAAGCCAATTACAGAAGGACAGTTACTGCATGATTCCACGTACCTGTGGTACCTAAGACAGTCATTTGTGGAATCAAAGAGTGGAATGGAGGGGAGAGTAGTAGTGCATGGGGAGTTACTATTCCCTGGGTAGAAAGTCTCAGTTAAGCAAGTTGAATAAGGTCCGGAGTTCTGTGCAACATCACACCTACAGGTCACCATTGTGTGCACTGATCTTATGTCTGCAGCCTCTGCAGCACAAGTTCCATCCCCGGCCAGCCAGGGAGCTACCCACATGGCACAGCAGACCACTTCTGTCTCTCCCACTGCTCCCCTCAGCAGTGTATTTCAGTCAGTCTGCCTGTTCTGTTCCCCACTCTGTCTCTGGTGGATCCTGTCACCCCCCACACCTCTGGCCTGTACCCCAGCTCTTGTATGCATAAATAAATAAATCTTTGAGAAAAAAATAAACATGCCTGGAAGTTGGTAAGATATTTTAGCCTAATGCATAGAAATAAAGGCAAACTCTGAGGAAAGAAAAGCCTAAATTACTATTCAAATTCTCTAGAGGGCACTTCCCTATTCTCTGTAGAAGTTGGAATAAAACATTATTGAACTTAATTGTCAGGAAGAGCTGAGTTTCAGGAGACTTTGGCATGAGCCGTTCACCTTACAAGTCTTTCTTGCCAGTTGGCATTTCTGAGAATCTACCCGTTGCAGACTTTGGACTTCTGAAAAACGTGCGCATCAAATTGTTTTTGAACAGTTGTCTGAAAACTTCTTGTTCATACAAGTGACTAAGTGCCTCCATGTTCCAATCTCTGAAATGGGGATAATGATGAAACCACACTTGTAAAATCCTTTTGAGCTTTGCAGATGAAAGGCCCCAGGTGAGTATAAAGTATTGTTATTAAAATAATAGAATGTCTAATTAAAAGGAATAGGCTATTTAGAGTTCCTTGTAAATTCACTAATCGGTGGTCTTTAAGCTTATTTAGTCTAATAGCCTCCTGAGGTTGAGCTGATGCTGTTCATGTAGAAACGTGTATTGTCTGGTTGTTCTTCGCTCCCTTTCCATTATTATCCCAGTGCTAAGCAGGCAGAGAACTTTGACTTTTTAAATTTCATTTTTGCTCAAGGACACACTCATTGGTCCACAGATCAGTTTCTCAGGATCCTTGGTTTTTTTTCTCTCTCTCCGCTTCCCAGCAAGAGAATTCAGTCCTTGCTAAAATGATTATATTTTATGATTATAAATAAGCTTATATTTATTAACCCTTTTAAAAAAGATTTATTTTTATTATTGCATTTTCTTAGAGAGAATATTTATATTTTATATTATATTTTTTGCTGCTGCTATTATTGAATTAAAGGAAAAATTAACTCATTAAATTGATGTAAGGAACTAGTAGGAGAGCTAAACTAACTAACTAAATAAGTTGTGTGCTAGATTTTTGTTCGGTCCTTTTCATTTGTCTTTGGCATTCAGCACATTCATTGGACCAAATTTCGAAGCTCAGAAACGAAAGGGGCCTGACTTCTGAGCTTTGTGTATATTCTCTGAGCCACACTGGAAAAGGAATTTTTCCACAGACTACACATCAGTGTAGACCACATGTCAGTGTAGACCCAGACTACATGAGCTCAGATAGGGACAAACGCTTTCTTACTAGAATGTCTGTACGGAGCTTTGCAGGGGTAACCCAGGTTTGGTGAAACTAGACAGCTTTGTTCAACATGATTATGAAGCATCTCTGGTCTTCTGAGTCAGAATTAATCATGTCACTTTTTGTTCTTCCCGGATCTCAGTTTATCCCTCTGTTTTCACTTTCTCCACCGTTAGACATGCACTGATATTTTATCAGCTTATGTCCATCATCTGCATCCCTACTATTAAAATGTCTTTTCTTTCAATTATTCATGGATTCCTTTATCACCCACCCAACCAGTATTTATTTAGCACCAATTATGTTCAGGTACACAGAGGGGGAAAATCTCAACATGAAGGTGCCCACAGTGGAGTGGATAAGTAAGACAGATATGAAAACAAATATTTACAATACTGCTCCCTAAGTGGTCTTTCGTAATAAAGATAATAACACCTAACACGGAACCTACTCTGTGTCAGACACGGTTCAGACTGATCGAATTTATGAACACATTTGTTTTCCATAAGAACCCTGTGAAGTAGCGCTTATCCCAATATGACAGGGCTGAGCGGTTAAGTTCAAAGTGTGGCAACTTGTCTGAACATACATAAAGCAGTGGAGGTATGCTTAGTTTTGATGATCCTTTAAGGAGTAGGTGTTAATATATTATTGAATAAATGAATGGGGGAGATAATTAGTTATTAGTAATTTTGTGCTAGCAACCAAAAAGAATTGTAGCAAAGAAAGTGCAGGAATCATAAAACTTATGGCATAAATTAGCTTCTAATTACTTGATTTCAGTAAGACCCCAAAATTCTAAGTTTCATGCCTTAGTATAGAAGTGTACTGAATTTATTATACAGTTTAGGTGTGCTCTTTCTTAATATTTTGAAGGAAAGAATTACTCTTTCATTTTAGGGCTGTGACTGTATTCTCCTTCAGTTATCTGGCTGTAGGCAAGAGCTGGAAGTTTGGGTTCTTAGTATTCTTCAGGTGCCTTTTTTTCAATGATTCCTGAAAAAATTTTCTATTCATGTCAAAGCTGCTCAACTCCATGATGTGCTTTAATCAAAGGCGTTTTTAAACTAGATACTACACATTTTTAGTAGCTACACTGAGGGAAAAGAAAGGCACCCAAGACCATGATGACTGCAGCATTTTGTACAGCATTTGATATTGTAATAGATGCTCAATAAATATTTGCCATTAATTTGTAGTTTAACAGTTTCACTCCAGAAATCAATATAAATTTTAATGTTTAACTCAATCTCTTAAAAAACATGGGAAAATACAGATAATTGAGCTATTTAAGGTTAGGTAGATATATTATATATGCTACAAAGAGCATAAAACCCAAGTAGCCAGTTATTTAACAAAATTCTTCCTCTTTAAGATATTTAAAGAAAATTTTCTGTAACCATGAAACGGTCTGTTGAATAAATAATAAAGGAGATCTGTGCATTTTCTTTACATAGTACAAATGCCAATTATTTTCATTTTTATGCTATTTTTCCTTTAGAGATCCAAATGATCTCTCTCTCATATTATTTATTCACTTTAACTTTTATACTTAAAGTTTATCTTTTCAGGGCTTTCTTTTTCTTTTAAGCCACAAGGACTCAAAGAGAAAGGAAGAAAATTTGTTTATTGAATTATCTATGACATGCTTTATATTTATTTCTTATTTAAAAATTTTAGCATTTCAGCTTCCTGGAGACATAGTTAACAAATAAGATTAAGAGCTATTAAAAGCACTCCTCGTGATGATTTGGTTGGACTTGTCTTTCACTCATTTGGCAGATTTTAATTTTGATTAGGGCCAAATCCAGGCCTGGGCTGCAGAATAACAACCTTTGTTAGCCTGTAGTGGAGACAAGTAGATTTTACAGTCAGTGGGATAAATACAATAGAATCAAGTTTCCATGGGAGCACAGACCAGGGGTACCTGATCCCATCTGTGGAATCAAGGATGACCTTATAGAAGCTCATCATGATGCTTACGAGAGGTAACTCTGGTAAAGAAGAATTTAGGAAGATGGTGAGGGAAAAGGTAGACAGAAGGAAGAGCAAGTGAAGATCTGGGAGCATGAGGGAGGATGAGGGGCGCATGGGAGCTGGTCACCCAGTTAAATGCTTTCTATAGCCCCTCTCACCCCCTGGGGGGGTCAGTGTTATTATTCCCTTTTGTTGTGACATTTCACATGAATATTTAAGCATGTATGTGTCTATGTATGTATGTATGCATGCATGTATTTTCCTGAAATATTATTGATATGTTTAGTTATGTATTTTGCATAACTATATCATTTTGGGGGTACATTTTCACACCACCCCATGCCACCTGCTTCACTCACCTTCCCCCAAACTCCCATGCAACTGTCCTACTTGAATAGTATTTAAATATTTACTGTCTAACATATCATCACCTAAAGAAGGATGGATGGTCATAGCAAAAGCAATATTCAAGGCTAAGAAGAAAGTCAAGGGCAAGCTCAAATAATTTAAATTTTAGAGCTAATCAGAAAGATGCTTGGCATTTGATGGAAGTAGTTCTCATTCCCTGGTGGATGAAGCAGAGTCATTAGTGCAGCTGACATGGAGCGCTGCTGGGATTTGGGGTTTGTTGGCTGCTAATTCACCCTGATGACCCGCCAGCCTGTGTGGATTTTGCCTTCATTCTGCCTCCTTTGTGAAATAAACCAGCATTTCTAGTGTTAGATGTCACCTACATTTCTGGATATGAGCTTACTTATTTTGGTTGCACCTTCAGCTGGCATATATATATATATATATTTAAGATTTATATATTTATGCGTACAAGAATTGGGGTACAGGCCAGAGGTGCAGGAGGGAGGATTCACCAGAGACAGGGTAGGGAGCAGAACAGGCAAATCAACTAAAATACGCTGCTGAGGGGAACAGTGGGCAAGACAGGAGAGGTCTGCTGTGCCATGTGGATAGCTCCCTGGCCAGCCGGGGAGCAAACTTGTGCTGCAGAGGCTGCAGACAAGCCTCACAGCGCTGTGCTTTAACCCCTTGCACCACCAGGGAGGCCCAGCTGGATATATTCTTTCCCCCTCGAAATCAGTGAATGCTTTGGTGTGGGTGCTTGTGGTGTGTGCCACGGGGGAGCAGGGATCTGCAGCGGGTATCCCAGGCTCCTGCCCCACCCATGTGGGGGTGTGAAAAGCACGAGGGGGGCCCTTTGTGTGACCGGTGAGAGGAAGGAGAGGTGCGAGACAGCACAGGCGTTAGCTTGCTGAGGCTGCATCACAAAGTACCACAGCTTGGGGGGCAGGAGAAACTCATTCTGTCTCAGTTCTGGAGGCCTGTCCTTCCAGATCAAGGTCTCGGCGGGTTGCTGTTTCTCCCTGCGGCTCCCTATGGTCTTGCCTCAGTAACTTTCTGTGTCTAAATTTCCTCACTTTCAAGGACACCTGGGAAGATACTGGATTAAGGCCACCCAGGTGACCTCATTTAACTTAATTGCCTCCTGAAATACCCCCTCTCCAAGTAGGCATATACTGGGGTACCAGACAGTAGGATTTTAACATGAATTTGGGGGAGACACATATCAGCCTATAATCATATATCATGCACTTATGTCCTGTTTCGTTTTTGGAAATAATTAATGCTTAATAATAATTTATTAATAATTAATTAATAATTAATAGTTAATGCTTTGGTCTTCAGTCCACTTGGAGATGCAAACATTATAAAAGGGGAGGAAACTGGCTTTTATTGCCTTCTCATAAGACTTTGTCCCCCGCTTCCATTCTACTCCAGTGTTCACGTGGAGAAATTTCTTCCAAATGACAAATACTTCTTCCATCTCTCCCTTTATTATTATTATTTTTAAAATACACCAGGAAACTTTGCTGGTTATGACTGTGGAGACTGCAAGTTCGGCTGGACGGGTCCCAACTGTGATCGGAAGAAACCACCGGTCATTCGGAAGAACATCCATTCGCTGACGCCTCAGGAGAGGGAGCAGTTCTTGGGTGCCTTAGACCTGGCGAAGAACACCCCACACCCCGACTACGTGATCACCACGCAGCACTGGCTGGGCCTGCTCGGGCCCAACAGGACCCAGCCCCAGATCGCCAACTGCAGCATTTACGATTTCTTTGTGTGGCTCCATTACTATTCTGTCAGAGATACACTATTAGGTGGGTTTTTTCCTTACCTTAAGGTCTATTCTTACTGGTTTGGGATTGAGCAGGTGGATGGCTAGGAAGTAATTTCATACAAGTTAGTTAGCAAGAAGAAGACCTCAAGGAGGGATTAGTTTTATGAAAACAGTATCTCTCTGGCCGGCTGGGAATCGAACCGGTGCTTACAGAAGCTTCACAGTGCTGCGCTCAACCCGCTGCACCACCAGGGAGGCCCTGTCTGAAGTAAGAAAGGAGAAGTTTCTTCCTATACATTGGCTGCGGACATTCGAAAAGTTCTGTCCCGTGGCTTGTGTTTTGGGTCCAAAGTCTAAACTTGTCGCTTTGAAGTTGTTAATCCTCAAAGGCCAGACCTGATGAAGTGAGTGCAAATTCCTCTTAATTCCAGAAGGAAACATTCCTAAATCTGACCATGGAAACCATCACTGACCTTTCCTTCAAATTAGAGGCATTAACTGAACATAAGCTTAGGCACATGAACCTTCTTTCTGCAGAATTAGTGTCTGTGTTGGAAGTGTGCATCTCAGCTTAATTCCATTGAATTCACATGTCTTAGTCTTCGCCTTTCAGGTCACTGTTACGCCTGTGTACTGCTGGACCCCCCAGGTTTTGTGGGGTTGTTTTGTTGCCCAGGACCAGCATAAGCTGGGCCATCGCTGTGCAGCTCAAATATAATTTCTCCTGCTTAGCCCCTGGGACCACAATTAATATTGGTTGTTTGAGAAAATGGAGGCCTCGGGATCCTAAAAATTGGGCCTACGAGTGGGCCGTGGAATGGTTTGTTAGGAATTTCATTCCTCTAGTAGAATCAGCTCTGTCCTCACTCATTGTTCAGTCAGGCGAAATCTGTAGACACAGTTTGTTCCAGGAGGACTTGAGTCCATTCCAGGCTGCGCATGGGGCTTGAGCCCTTGACTCAACCTGCAACGCCCTCCACTTTGGGGACCCCTCCTGGTGTCGGGGTGGTTGGAAACACCACTTTGAGGAGGGAGGTTTTCAAATAGAATTGTCTGTCCTAGAGTTTTTTCACTGGTTCACTGTTACTAGATTGTATTGTTTTGAGAACTTTAAACTTTGTTCTGGATCAAAACATTAAAAAAGGACTGTGTGGTCAACAGCAGCAGGAGCAGTTCTTTCCTCAGCGGAACGGCTTTTAAAAAACTTGCCTCTAAGGGAAGCATCTGTCTTTCTTTATCTATAGATAAGAAGGCTCTCCTGGCTATAAACCTTTATGGTTTTCCTGTCATCACTCTGAGGAATTTTTGCTTTATGAGAGGGTTGTCTCTCAAGAGGGAAAGAAAACTATAGTTTCTGGTCATATCTAGAAATTAAATTTATATTCATGTCTCTTCAGCTCCCTGAAGTTATTATAGGTACTTTAAAAAAGAACTGAAGTTAGCTCAAGTTTCTACATAACCATCAAAAGCTGTTATGAAAAGGAAAGAGGGATGGAACAGGCTATAAGGAGGTCATTAAATTGCCCAAAGCTGTTCACTAAAATTGGCAGTTCCAGTGACCGGGCCAAATGGGCTTGAATGTATTTTTCCCTCTTCTGGTCTCGGCGACCAAGCTTGTCAGCTAGTTGTTGGGACTGATTGATGGCTGAGGTACAATCAATGTAAGTTCTTTTCGTTCTATAAATGCTGAATTAGGGCTGAGCACAGAGGAGGTTGTCTGATTATGAATTAATCCCTCCCTTATAAACTTGCACATTTGTGAGACTAGGTTAGAAACTGTCTTTAAAGATTCTATTGCCTTTAGTTTTTAATGACCCCTTCCTTTAGCTACTCTTATTTCATCTCAATGAAATGTGCATAGAAGTTAAATATGTCATTTTTCATGTTATGTTAAAGTGACCTGAATTTTGATATTTTGGATTTCTGTTGGCAATCCAACTTGGAGAGAGGGAGGAGACCATATCATGAAGGTGCTTGTTGCTTCTGAAATTATTGTTGCAAAAACAAATTTTATTTTGGCTAAAACATGATACACTTAAAGGCTCTGCAGACACACCCCAGGTAAGATTGAAAGACTGATTCTGTGCTCCCTAATGGCTTCCGATTGTTGTAGGACCAGGGCGCCCATATAAGGCCATAGATTTCTCGCATCAAGGACCCGCCTTTGTCACCTGGCACCGGTACCATTTGTTGTGGCTGGAAAGAGATCTCCAGGTTGGTTCAAACTCTACATTTGGTTCTTTTCATTTTGTTCCACATTTTGGTGATGATGCACATCAGACTTTGCTCTCATGCTTTCTCGTATCCGATGGCACGAATTCTGTGACTAGGCGTGCTCTTTGCTTCTAGCGGCTCACTGGCAACGAGTCCTTTGCTTTGCCCTACTGGAACTTTGCCACCGGGGGAAACGAGTGTGACGTGTGTACAGACCAGCTCCTGGGGGCGGCGAGACAAGACGACCCAACCCTCATTAGCACGAACTCCAGATTTTCCAATTGGGAGATTGTCTGTGACAGGTAATTCGGATGCACCTGCATGAAAATCCAGAGACTTAATTTGTCTTACTTGCCTGAGGGATGGAGAGTCATTTTATGTTTCTGTGCCTAATGCATGGTGTGCTCTATTTATATTTGCAAACAATGGTTTTCCAAACCATAGTGGGATTTTAAAACACTCTAAGTCCCTTAATACAAAAGAATAGAGGTATGGAAATGGCACTTGGATGTTCAGGATACTTGCCTGTCATTTTGAGATCATCTCTTTTGAAATTAGAAGTAGTTCATTCCTACATTCAGACATTTCTTAAGCACCAGTCATATTCTAAGCAGTGTAATAGTGCTGGGAAAACAAAGACAAATAAAATATAGCTTTCCTTTTGAATATTGTTTTATAGGTACAAAGGTAGATTGCATGTAAAAAGGTTACAATGCAGTGCCAGGATCATCCTAATAGGTGTACACAGAAAGCTCAGAAGAGAGGCAGGGAAATTCTAAGGATGTGATGGCGATTACCCTTAAGACTTTAAAACCTTATGCAGATGGAGGGGAGCGTGTGTCTCAGGTGGAGGGAATATCACACATGAAGCTAGAAAAGTCTGCAAGCAGTCTGGCTGCCATGGACTGCTGGTGAGTTGAGAGGGGCAGGAGAGAAGGAGTTCTGAACCTATAAAGACGCATAAGCAGGTAGACTGCAGCCTGCAGCCCTGAGCAGTTCTGTCTTTGGGGATTCACTGAGTGAGTTTCTCTTTCCTATGATACTTTTCAGAAAAAGATTCCCAGGGGGACACCTTCCTTATTTATTTTCTTCCCTTCAAGGTTTTCTGTTAGTAAACCCATCGTTCTACCTCCCTTGTCCCGTGTCTTTTGTCTGCCCCGTGCCACAGAGCTTCAGAACCAATGCCTCTGAGCCTGGACAGGCCCACACTTATGGGGCCCCAGCTGAGGTAGTGGGGAGCCTATCTTCTACCCCCTAATCCTTTTGACAGATCACCAGACAGTGCTCCACAGCACACAGGCACATTATAAGTGTTTTTCACGTGACTTAACTTGATGCCATGGAGTACTATTTCTCACCCTGCTTTAGGGTATTCATAGGTAGTATGTGAAGGAGATTTCATGATCAAATAAATTGAAGGAATATACTGAGTGAAAAAGTTATTTTCATTTTAGATCTCTTAGAGTCTTTCTTATGTAAACATAATTATTCTTCAGGAAGGAACTAAACTTGTCTCACTCTGTGACCTACACTTCATAGACCATGTCACTGGAATACACTTGGGGAAATGCTGCCTGACAGGCCTTGCTGGGCCTCGTTTTTAGGCACTGGCCTCCCTCAGCCTCACGTAGGTGCAGATTCTATTCTCACACACGCTCATACTACCCCCTCACCCATTAAAACCCACACAGAAAAATTTTTAAATATTCAAATCTACTAGCTAAATAGTTTTCTGGAGGTGGAATTCCAGGTCACAGCAGGCCCCGGGGTATCACCTTTTACGGGATGGAACCTTTTCAACCTCCGTGTTTACCACATAACCACCCCCACTGCTTTCGTACGGTTTCTAATAGAGTGTCTCCCTCAGTGCCTCTCTTCTAGATAGTCCCATCTGCTTTTACTCTGACCTCTGCCACTTGCCATCAGTTTGTTTAAAATGTCTGATTAACTTGACATGGACACTTCTGCCCAAACTGCCTCAGTCGAGTAAGTTATGGGCCACCCTGTTTTCTCTTCAGCTCCTCAAGACTCAAATGTATGTGACAAGAGTCACCCTCTTGCCTCCTAACGGCTCTTATTGCCTGGAAGTGGAGCAGTGTTCTTCATAGTTATACATCTATGTTTTGAGACTTCTCAATCCTTAGTTGCTTTCAAAGGTAGTTCTTTTACCATATATATTTTTTGATTATTATTTTACTTTATTTTATTTTTTTAAAGATTTATGTATTTATTTATACAAGCACTGGGTACAGTCAGAAGCACGGGAGGGTGAGAGAATTCACCAGAGCCAGAGCGGGGAGCAGAGCAGGCAGAAGGACCGAAGTACACTGCTGAGGGGAGCAGCGGGCGGCAGGAGAGGTCTGCGTGCCATGTGGGACCCTCCTCCGGTGGCCGGGGAGCAGCCGGGGATCGAACCAGCGCTGCAGAGGCTGCGGGCAGCTTTGCAACCCAGCACTCAGCCGCTGTGCCACCGGGGAGGCCCTTACTATATATTTTTGACCCTTGTAAGGTATCACATCCATTATACAATAATGCATATTGCAATATAAATTATAAATCAATAATGTATATCATGACATGCAATGTATAATTAATATGTAAAGAACTGCATAATTTATCATGGTACTATGTAGTCTGTGACTATTACCCGATTGGTCTGGTTGGCCCAAAGTTATGAAATTATCTACTACAAAGCAAGACATATTATTTTTAGGTTTTTTTTTTAATTGAAATTTTGCAGTTTTTTAAAGGGGTTTATTTTTATTGAAGTAATATCAGCTTATATTATTGTTGGTATTGTAGAAGTACAGGATCCTCCCCTTCAGGTGTAGTTACTGGAGTGTACCTGCCGCCACGTCACCCAACAGTCTACCCCACAGCTCATTGTATTCTTCTCTCTGTTTTTACTCCTCCCAGCCCTCCCCGGATGCTTCAGTTCTGTAGTCAGCGCTCAAGGGTTAGTTTTTAAGCTTGTCTTTATCACTCCTTTATTTGGTTTCTCTATTTTTACGTTTCTTACACATCTTAGCTTAGATGACTACAACCAACGAGTCACGCTATGTAATGGGACCTATGAAGGTTTGTTGAGAAGAAATCAAGTGGGAAGAAACAATGAGAAATTGCCAACCTTAAAAGACATTCAAGATTGCCTGTCGCTCAACAAGTTTGACAATCCCCCTTTCTTCCAGAACTCTACCTTCAGCTTCAGGTTGGTGCGCTGAGCTCTGCTAGACTGGCATCTTACACTTTTGACAATTTCAGTCTGTGGTTAGAATGAACTGGCGGGAAATCCAAGTGTTGGGGAAGAGCTACAAAACCAAGTAAGGGAGAGGGGCCGGATGAGAGCAGTTAATAAAACATCAGTGTCAGGAGAGTTGTTATATACTCATTATAATTATAATTAATAGTATGGCTTTCACACCATCTAATTTAGTTATTCAAAGTCATCTTCTGTATTTCTGTTTTTGGTAAGGCCTTCAGAACCAGGGTACCCCATTAAATATAATATTTATCACAGTCCATTGAGCCCCACCCCCATTACCTACCCCTACCACACCTCCCTCTGTAGTCTCAATTCTACAGTGAGATTTCTAGGGTTTGTTCTGGTTTAGTTTTGTCTGTTCCTTTGTTTTGATTCTCTGTATTCCACATATGAATGAAACCATCCAGTATTTTTCTTTTTCCTTCTGACTTATCCCATTTAGCATTACCCCTCCCATTTCCACCCATGTTGCTGCAAATGGCAACTTTTTTTATAGCTGAATAGTAATATTCTATATGTTAAATAAACAAATTTATATGTGTAGTATTGAAGATATTTGCTTATGCTCCTTTATCTTACAAAACAATATCAGTTATACACATTAATTTGGAATCTGAGCTCTCTAGAAAAACAAACTAAATTCAGTTCAAATCATAGCACAGCAGTGAAATTATAATACTTGATTTTAAAGGACCGCTGATATTTTTCTCCCTCTAAAAAGGCTTTGAGGATGATGAGAAATATGTAGAGATATAAACAAGATACTAAACAAAGATGAATAAGGGCCAAAAGGAATGATGGATAGATCACAGTCTCCAAATGAGACTGTGTGTAAATTATATGACTGACTTGGGGCCAGGGATGGGAGGTGGAGCTTAAATGGAGAGGTTATGCTAAGTGAAGGAAGGCTTGAGTCTGTGCCAGGGCTGGTCACAGTCCTCTGGGTAGTGTCAAAAGTGAGGTAAAGGGTGACATTTAAGATTGTTTTGAAACAGATAAAATGCATTTGTTTTTCATCATGACAGAAGTGCTTAGAAAACAGAGTGCATTCCATGTAGATGTTGGTACAGGGAGTCATTCTCCAAATGTGGAGCTGACACCACCATAATCGGTACCACCTGGGAGCTGGTTAGAACTACAGATTGCTAGAACCCAGCCCATACCTTCTGCAGCAAAAACTCTGGAAGTGGGGCATGAAATATGTGTTTTTCTTCAGTGATTCCAATATATGCTTAAATTTGAGGATCACTGAGTTAAGGTACGGACAATTAGAATTTCCTGAAAATAGGGAAGAGGAAAAGAGAGGAGGCTAAGGAAACTTTGGGATATGTTTAGAATGCTGAATACATCACAATCAAATGGCAGATTTATTTAGTTGAGAAATGGAATGCGTGGTTATATATTAATTAAAAAATATTTATTGATCACTGACTGTGTATTGGAGATGGTGCTGAGCCCTGATCACAAAAATCTGAACAAAGCAAACACAGCCTCTACCTCTAGGAGTTCATAATTTGGGATGGAGGATAGCTATGCACGTAAATAATTGTCCTACCTGTCCATAAAAAGTATATAATCCAAATGAGTAGGTACAGAGTAGTGTTGATTGAAAATGCCCTCCTCTTAGAGAAGGTCATCATTAAAGGTTGGGACTAATTTGTAGTTAATTAGCTATGTCACAATATCCTATTCCCCTACCTGATCTCAGGCTGGAAATAAAAAGAAACCTTTATTAATTCATGACTGTTGTCGCTGACACACTGATTGTTCTCAGGAATGCCCTGGAAGGGTTTGACAAAGCAGATGGGACCTTGGACTTTCCAATGACCAACCTCCACAATTTGGTCCATACCTTCCTCAGTGGAACAAATGCTTTGCCACATTCTGCTGCCAACGATCCTGTTTTTGTGGTATGTTCAGACTCAGAATAGATGAAACTCTTTGTAGATAATAAGTTGTATTTACTTGCTTTTTAATAAGAGTAAGTCTTGATGTATGTTTTCTTCTCAATGTGAACAATGGAATGTTTGCTTGTGTCCATTAATGTTAATCCACAGCACTGAGGTGGTTAGGCCACATTTGATGTCCCCCCATTAGAAAGCCATGAATTGGAGATGCTTAGCTTCAGAATGACCCTAGACAGTTTGTAGTCCAGAGGTGAATTCATAAGTTATCACAATGAGATTATATTTAAATTATATCAATTTAGCATAATTTTATCATAAATTAGCATAATCATAACTTAAAGTGAATGGTGTTGAGGATGAGTGGCATCACAGCTGTGCAGGTACCAACTTAGACTTGGCAGAAAGTTGCTGTGTCAGCCCCAGTTCTGGCCAGTCCTAGGTTACCTGCCTTCCCTAAACCAATCAGTGTGGCAAGGGGATTGGGGTTTTCTGGTTCAACAGACCAAGATCACAGGTGTATCGCATTTTGTGTTATGTGTATGGGGTCGGGGGTGGGTGGAGGGAGAAGTTAGTGTGTGATCGTGGAGCTCACCCCATTACTGAATTCCCCGCAGGAAAGAAAGTTTCTATGAGCTGTCAGAGGAGAGGGTGTGTAAGGGCTCTAGACAGGCAAAAATAACAAATGTCTTCAATTGATACAAAACCTACATCGCTTAATTTTATTAACCAGCTTCCTACCAGCCAGAGGTAATGTACTTAGTGGAGATATTACTATTGCCTATGAAGGGACCTCAGAATTCTTTAAAATTCCAAGTGTAATTAACTCCCTTGATATATTTGAATCTTATTTCTGTCGCACTTTAAAACAAAAGGAAAAACAGAAGGAAACACGACAGTGGGATTTCAACTGTTAGAATTTCAAGGCTTTATTCTAAAAATATGTTCACTAAGATTGTCTGAGACAAACAAGATGGAGGAAGTGCGAGGCGGGGCCCCGTGACCCCTTGGTCAGAGCCTCCAAAGACCCCCATGACGGAGAACCTGGATACCCAGGGCCTATTGCTCATGGCGGTGTGGACAGCAAAGCCATGGGGCATCTCGGGACTCAAGAAAGGAAGGATTTGTGCTAGCAGCTGGGGAGGTTAAGGAAGCCAGACTTTGCTTGGGACTGCAGGCTGACAGGAAGCAGGTAATCTAAGGTTTGCTTAGATTACCATAATAAAATAGCACAGAGTGGATAACTCACACAGGGCGGTGATTCTGTGATTGGAGACCCCAGGGACACTTACCTATAAGGGGGGCAGATGAACCGGGCAGAGCAGCTGACCTTAGGGTATTATCTGGGAAGGGTGAATATTTATGATCAGTAGGTTGTGGCTTGGACCATGTGCCTGCCATTGTCTGCGCTCTGTCCTGATCCATCAATGTCACAGAGGGACCTTGTCTGATGTTGGCCTCCCCTGAAGTTGATTCTGTCCAAGCAGGAAACATGAAAACCTTGCTGTATTTCAGGGCTGCTTCCTTTCCTCTCAAGCACAGTTCACCACTGTTGATTTAGAAGCTCCAGACAACACAGAGGTTCATCGCTCAGCAACTAAACTCTAACAAGATCTCTGCTTTACCGACACTTAACTCACCAGGCAAAATTTAACACTACCCTTAAGGTTGGATGTTTGGGGATTGATGCTTGCAGATCAATTACAAGAATTTATAATTTGTGTAATCATGAAATTTCACCATTGGCCCTTTTAAAAATTTGCCTGTACTTTGAATTTATTTTCTCATCCAATTTAGATGTTACTATAGCAAACTATATATTTTTCCAGAATTTTCCTCACCTTAAATAATGTCAATCTTAGCAAGTTGTCTTGGTTTGCTTAGATTACCATAATAAAATAGCACAGAGTGGATAACTCACACAATAGAATTTATATCTCAGAGTTCTGGAGGGTAGGGGTCCAATGTCAAGGTGCTGGTCCATTTGGTACTGAGGGTTCTCTTCCTCATTTGCAGAGGGATGCCTTCTTACCTCACATGGTGGAAAGAGAGGGAACAGTCTTTCTGGTGTCTCTTCTTATAAGGACACTAATCCTATCATCCCAGGCTCTACCCTAATGATTTCATTGAGCTTTATTACTTATTGGCCCCATCTCCAAATACAGTCACAATGGGGGTTAGGCCTTCAACACACAAATTTGAGGTAGAGGAGGGGGTACAATCCACTCCATAGGACAAGGAAGCCTGAAACCGTCATCTGATAGCAGTTTGATTCCCTGGCATCCTAGGAGGCCACACAGCATAGTCAAAAGAGCATGGATTCCAAGTCAAGTCCGTTTTATTTAGCCCTGACTTGTGTGCTCTTGGGAATCTCAACAAGCTCTGTGCAGCCCCTGTTTCCTGCTCTGTACAGAGCAGGTCACAGGACCTGGTCTGGTGTGGGAAAAACCATTGTGCTCATCGACACAACTCTTAATAGACAAAGATAATAAGAAGCTGCTCTAGCAACTGTCAAGTACAATGCAAATGTCATCATAAAATAACAGTGTGTTTTATGATCATTGGTGGGGAAAAATTAGAGAGCTATGCTGTGTGTTGGCTTTGAGTTTGCAAACCTTAATTATGGCTCCTTGCTCCGTCCTCCGTGGCAGTCAGTTGTGTCCGACGGCTATTTACTGACAAGCATGAAGTCAGAGATATTTCCAAGGTGATTAATTATTTTTACTCCGCCCAGGGTACAGAAGGGGAGCTGTGGAGAGGGAGGGGAAGGTTCAGTTCCCAACACCCTCAGCTTCTCTGGTGCGTGGGGGCTGAGGACCATCTCTGGGCAACCAGTTTAATGACGGGCGCTAAGGGTGAACTTTAACGATTCCTGAGAGCGGAATAGTTGGTGAATTGTTCTGTCTTCCTAAAATATGTTTTCCAGTCATATGTTTTATGTTTTCCTTAAGTGGGGGGGGGGGCTTTCAGAAATGTGGAGGTTAGCCCCACTCTCTAACAAGTGGGGGGCTTATCCATTTTTGCTGCTCCGTAGGATGCCAGCCTTGCTCCATAGTTCTAACGTGCTATTTCCCATTATGTTTTCAGCTATCATCTCAGCTCTTGGCTTTTGCCAAATATTTCTGGTGTCTACCTTCTTTGTGGTAGAGCTATACATCCACTTAATAAAGTACACATCCACTTGGGGCCTCCCTGGTGGCGTGAGGGGTTAAGTCTCAGCACTATGAAGCTATCTGCAGCCACTTCAGCACGAGTTCAACTCCCAGCCAGGGAAGTGACCCACAAGGAATAGCAGACCTCTCCTGTCTCTCCTGCTGCTTCCCTCAGCAGTGTATTTCAGTCAATCTGTCTGTTCTGTTCCCTGCTCTGTCTTTGGTGAATCCTCTCACCCCCATTCACCTCTGGCCTACACCACACTTCTTGTATGCATAAATAAATCTTTAAAAAATATATTCATCTGGGCCTCCCTGGTGCCATGAGGGGTTAAGTACCACACTATGAAGCAATCCGCAGCCTTTGCAGCACGAGTTCGATCCCTGGTTGGCCAGGGAGCAACCCACATGGTGCAGCAGACCTCTCCTCTCTGGCCCGCTGCTCGCCTCAGCAGTGTATCTCAGTCGATCTGCCTGTTCTCACCCCCCCCACATCTCTGGCCTATACCCCAGATCTTGTATGCATAAATAAATAAATCTTTACTATATGTATAGATATATATATACACACACACACACACATCCACGTACTGTACAGACTATATCTCTAAATAAGTTTTATTAAAGCATACATTTTCAACTATGAAGTTTGTATGCACAATCCATATTCATGAGGAAAAATGTCACAGTACTTCTCCTTATGCAGGAGTAGAGCAGCAGAATCCTCTGGCAAACGGAGGATTATACCCCAAACCTTGCTCTCCTACTAAAGGAGAAAATGGTGATGCTAGTAATTTGATTTTCAACATCCTACACCTTAAGTATTGTTACATGTCATATCTTCTTTTGGTGAGGTCTGTTAAGAGCACAGAACTTAGCAACACTTTTCTGTGAATGGCCACAAAGCGAGTGTGGAACCAAGCTTAGCCGAGGTTTCGCCATTTTGTATATCCTCCACCTTGCTATGTTAGTCCTTGTCCAGCCGCATTCCGGAGATAGTTTCAGCAGTCACAACCCTCACTCCACTTGGTGACGAAAAAGCAGACCACCCCAGCCACCAATGAGGGCAGTCCTGTCCATAAATGCGACAGCATCTCTAACCGTCCAATGAGTTTGAAACTAACCGCGCGCGCCAAAATGCCTTTGTAGTAGCCAATGAGTAATTGCCAGCTTCTTGCAAAGTTCGCGTCACTCGCGACCCAATAAGATACCCCTGCTTCCTCTGTTCGGGGCTCTCGACCTCTGCCGTTGCATCGGTGCGTGTCGAGGGCCCGGTCTCGAGCCCGTAATAAACTCCCTTTTGCGTTTGCATCAGCTGTCTTTGGATTCTTGGAGGCTATGCTCGCCGAGTCTGCTGATCTTGGGCACAACAGCGAGTATTTTACACTTTGAAGTCTAGATAATCTCTGTGGCAACTACTCAATCCAGACAGTGGAGCAGGAAAGCAGACACAGACAGTGCCTGAAAAATGAGAGTGGTGTTCTAATAAAACTTTATTGATAAAAACACACAGTGAGCCTTATTTGGCTGGCAAACTTATCAACCCCTCTGCAGAAAGGATATCTCTTTAGTCATATTTCTCTTCCAACTTTATGGATGAGGAATCCTGTGACTTGCATATAGTTCAAAGATATTATATGTTAATCATCCTTGTCTTCATTAGTTTTAATACATTTAATATTTAAAATTTTGTTTTTCTGTGGTATGTTACCATGTACATATAAATAGAGAAAAGCCACAGTCTTTCTTTGATGGCACAGAAAGAATAATGTTTTGGCCCCCGTTCCAGAACATTACTCACAGTTCCTTCAGGCTATTTACAAAGAGTTTCATGTTGAAACCTTAAATGATTTTTCACATATTGAGATCCAAGTTAAAGCATTTAAGTTAACAGAGTTATAGCTTCAGGAATTTCTAACTCACAAGGCAATTCATGCAAATACATTACAAACAACATTTATTAAAATTATTTTTGTGAAATCTCTTCAAGCCAGAGAGGTACAAATTTGAATGTGATCACAATTCTAATAATGCTAATAATTCCTAAGGTAATTGAAGGAAATGTACACATTTATCATGGAAAACAAGATTAGGTTACAGGAATACTAAGTAGGGCTGTCTTTAATATTAAATTTAGATGTAATCTAAAAAGAAAAAAAGAGGGAAATGGATAGACTGTAAATAGTTGAGTTAACTGCCATGCAAGAGACTATGTTGGAGACTAGTGATTTTCTTCCCAGTGCCATTCGTAAGAGTAAGTTTGAACGGTACCCTTTCAGATAGGTAAATATGGGGGCTTCAATTTCCTCAGTGGTTGGGGGATTCATTGGTTGCATGGTTAAAACTGAACTGCTCATTCTTACCTTGTACACTAAAATTCTGAGTGGAATAAAACATAAAAGTGGTCTCCTTATGTTTTTATTCATTAACAATGGCATTCAATTGGATAAGGTAGGTGATTAATTTAGGAACGTAAAGCAAGAAAAGAGAAAATGAGTGTCTAAAAATAAAGATCCTAGGTAAGACCTTTTCTCTACTCCTCCAGGCTGCAATCAAATTAGTAAAATTAATAGGTCACAAAACCATGTATAACACAGAGTTAGTATGAGTCTAATTGGAATTTTTTGGAATTTTTTTAAGATTTATTTATTTATGCATACAAGAGCTGGGGTACAGGCCAGAGATGCAGTGGGTGAGAGGATTCACCAGAGACAGAGTGGGGAGCCATGAGGGTCAGTTCCCTGGCCGGGGATCGAACACATGCTGCAGAGGCTGCAGATTGCTTCATAGTGCGGTGCTCAACTGCTGCACCTCCCCCTGCAGTGACCTTTAGGGCTAACCGGCCCTAGGTCCGGCTGGGCAACCATCGCGCAGCGGGAGAACAGCAAAACCCTACATAACCTGCTGCACCTCTCCCCCCGCAGTGATCTTTAGGAATGGCTTTCTCCACGGTCCCTAGATCCTGCTGGGCAACCAGTGCGGGGGGGGGGGGGGGGGGGGGGGGGGGGGGGGGGGAACAGCCTAAAGCAGAGGAAGCGCAACGGAAGTTCCCTGAAAAGGCAAAAGCTTATCAATAGATAACGACCACCAAGAACCACTACAAGAATGCTAAAAATCTTTTCCCCGTCTTTCTAGAACTACAAACTTTAATCCCTTATTTGTCTTTCTAAACTTCCTTCTTTCTTCTATAATGGTCATTGCTTGTTATGTAGATCACCTCCCTGATAGTGGTAGGCTGAGCCCATGAGCAAGCTGATTTCCTTGATATTCATTCCTGTGCTTTTCGAAAACATATATATACTGGTCACAAATTTAGAGAAAATTACACTCAGATTTTCACTCTTGAAGTGTGTCTGTTTGTCATTTCTTTCGCCGACACCCTGACCACCCTGCACGCTTCTCTCAACCCTGAGGTGGCCTCATCGTCTACTGCCTACTGCTGTGCTGGTCCGCGGCACTCAACCCCTTGCACCACTATTTCTCCCAAATAGTAGAGAACTTTAAAATGAATCTATTTTACTTATTCTTCTTAAGAAAGAAAAAAATCATAATTAGGCTCATGTTTAATTAAAATAACATTGTTTTGTAATGATTAATTTTTTAATGGTTTAATGATATTTAATGATTTATCATTATAGATAGACATATAAATAAACATTGGCTAAAGGTTTTTAAAAGTATATAAATTGATCTCAATTTTTCTGCTTATTTCCTTTCATATTCCTCTATGTTTACACACTTGCAACTACAATGCATATATTTTTTGGATATTGCATCTGTTTCCAAAATGTTTTTTAATTTTAAAATTCATGATCTTCATCAGAAGTTCAAATCTAAAAGACACAAAATGAAGTTCCATATCACTGCTTCTCCAGTATCATTCCCTATTCTTCCAGAAATATTTTATAAATATATGCTTACATATTTCTCCCCTCTTCATCCAATGTATATACATATTGATTACTTCTTTTTGTTCTTGTTTTTGTCCACTTACTATAAATCACACCATATCAGTTCATAAAGGACTTTTGCATTCTTCTTCTTAAGGTTGTATGGTATTCTATACTATAAAATTTTTAACCAGTCTCCTGCTGTGAACCTTAAGGTGGTTTCTGATCTTTTGCTTTACAAACAATGCTGCAGTGAATAAATATGCAGGGTGAGCCAAGAGAATAGAATCACTGGGTCAAAGGTCAAATGGAAGTATCTGAAGTTGTGATCCATAGTGCCATATTGTGTTCCAGAAGGTTGAATGGCTTTTCCTCTCGCCAGCTGTGGAGCAGAGTGACAATTCCCCTACTCTCTCATTAATACATGTGTCATACATTAAAAAAAACCATTTACTTTTCCTTTTCTGTGATCTATCTGTTCATGTAGGACAATGACTTAGAAAATCTAAAAGTTCATAAGAGAATCTGGAAAAGTGGTCTGTTCCCTACGTATGTCAGTGACAAAAACATCTCATGATACTATACTCTTATTGCAAACCTGATATGCTGGTCATAGAAAATTGAGTTTTCTATGAATACAAGTCGCGTACATGGTCATCAACACCATATACAGCCTGGCACTTAGTAGATGCCCAATGAGTTTTTGTTAGGAGAAAGTTACACTGCATTAATATGCTCATGACTATACTTTACAGCTTTACTTTGGTATCAAAAATGGAATGCTCCAGAAATTAGTTTACAAATTTTGGTGTACAAACCCATTGTACACACAACTTAACCTTTTAACTTGTCATATAAACTTTTTAACTTCATGCAAACCTTTTAACGTCACAAAACTGTGTATGGTAACAGCCCTCCTCGTTTTAAATAGGGAAAAATGAAGTTCAAAGAGGCTAAGAAATGTATACAAGGTCATACGAATCGGTAAGTGCTCGAGCTGAGATTAGAAGAAAAATCTCCTACTCAAAAAGTTTCCCCATGTCATCTTCTAGCTACAGTTTTGCTTTGCATCAGTTTAGACAATTCTTAATTTGCTCTCTTTACAATTGCTTTTATTATAGCTGAGAAAATGGATTCCTGTTGGATCATGTTACTAGGAACTTACACTAATTGGTGAAGGGCAGGTCTGCATAATTTTGGTTGGCTTTTGAAATGCTAAAGCATTGGTTTTATAATGTGTAGCCTTTGTGTCTTTAAAATACATTTACTTGTTTTATATATATGTAATATTATACACACACAAACACATATAATAACAGATATATAGTCACTTACTCCTAGGTGGGAGTCTCCAATTTGAAATTTAGTGCATTTACCCCCTTCCTTATCCTACACTTACTTTGTTGAAGTAGAGGTAGAACAGGTTTATACACCAAAATTTGCAACCTAATTTCTGGAGCATTCCACATTTGATACCAAAATAAAGCTGCATCTATCTATAGCAGAGTGTACTGGCTTTACTTTTGCTTTAATTTATCCCCCTCAAATAACATTCGCCTTTACAGAGATATTAAGCAAATTCTTTTTAACTGTGTCTAATGAGGATACCATTAGTTCCCCAACACGAGTTGACAGCATTACAGAACAATGCTCACAATTTGAACAAAATACCTCTTCAATAGGCTGCCTTACCTCTCTAGCCTGTGGTTACACTATTTCTCACAGCATTTTGTTTATTACATTCTTTGCATCTTCTTGGCACACCCTAGCCTTTTTATTTATTTTTTACTACATTCTATAAACTGGGTAGTCTGTGTATATTCCTATTAGAGTATTTATTGTATAGTGTTTTACAGTCCTCTGAGACCTATAATTTCTCCTCATTATTTTTCCTCATTCTTTTATCTTTCCAAATTATAAATTGCTTTAGGGTCTTGTATCCTACTTAATTATTTACACTTTGCCCTGGTGCTTTTCAAAAGTCATTTGACTCTTGCAGCTCTGAATATGGGTATTTCCAGGTCCCGAATGTCTTGCCTCTTTTTCTAATCAGAATTTGATCTCCAACTTAAACTCAGACAGTATCTAAAAATTTGTGAGCTACTACACGGCCTTCTTTGGAAAATACTTTCTGGTATCCCCCTAGATACTTTTTCTGGGTATCATTTAAGATTGCCTCAGTTGCTTAAAGCAGAATATCCAAGTTACAGAAGCCTAAACAAAAAAAGGGTTATTTTCCTCATTATATAAAGGAGCTCTGGTGGCAGGCAGTCCAGAACTGGTATAGCATCTCCAGAGTCATCACAGACACTGTCTGTCTGTTTGCTCTGCCCTCCTTGGTGGAGTGGTTTCTTTTCTTAACTTATTGATGGATAAAATAGCTGCTGCAACACCAGCCATCACATTCATGTTCCAGGAAGCAACAAGGAGAAATGGAAAGGGAAAAAGGACACTTTTCAGCTGACACCACCACCTTTAAAGAACTTCCCTAGAAGTGCCATCCTATGAGTTCCTGTTAAATCTCATGGATAGCTTGGCACAGTGCATTCCCCAAAGTACAAAGGAAAACACTGAAGAAGAGGAGAAGGGATATTGGGTAAGCAGCTGACAGGGATTTCTGCCCTTAGACTTACTATCTCTATTGCTTGGACTGCAAGCCTGAGGCAAAACTTCCCTTGAGGCTGGCAGGATCCCCAGGCTACACTTAGAGGAATGAAGCACATACATTTCTGGAACTTTCTAACCTTATGTGGCATTCCCACGATTCAGAGCATGGAGTGTCTTCCTCAAGGACCCACCCCAGTAACTCATGCTAATTCGCTCCTTTTCCCGGACTGCTGTCCCTTCCCAGAGATGACTTTTCCCTGAGCTCTACTTGTGGAAAACATTGGCCATTTACATTATCATGTGTTATTCCAAAGTTGCTACTTATGTAGTAAACTCCTTGCCTTTATTCCTTTGCCGCTTGAATTTTGTTGCTCAAGTTCAAGATTTTAGAATTGAAAAATCTTTTCTCTCTGAAAGCCTAAGTCTCCTAGTTCTGGTTTTTAACTTGATTATCTCTGCAGAAAACTTAAAAAATCTTCCTGGAGGGGGCCTCCCCTGGTGGCGCAGCAGTTGAGCGCTGGGCTGCGAAACTGCCCGCATCCTCTGCAGCGCGGTTCCATCCCCAGCCACCGGGTGAGGGTCCCACATCGCGTGACAGACCTCTCCTGCCGCCCGCTGCTCCCCTCAGCAGTGTATTTCATCTGCCTGCCTGTTCTGTTCCCCACTCTGGCTATGGTGAATTCTCTCACCCTCCCGTGCTTATTTTTATTTATTTATTTATTTAAAAATAAATAAAAATAAAAATCTTCCTGGGAAGGGGCAGGGGAGAAACTTGTTCAGTAAAGCACTTCATTTCTTTTAACTATCCCCAATGAGGTCTCATGAGATAGGACAAGTAGAAAGTTCTCCCTGTTGCCTGAATAGGGGCAACTAACTATAGGAACCTCAGGTAAGATTAAAAAATACTCTCTAGTAAATAAGTAACCGAAGTGCAAGCCAGGAAGGTAACTCAACTAAAGGGGTTAAGAAGTTCAGAGAGCAAAGAATTCAGACTAGGGTCGACCAGGGAAGATGTCTCCAGACAGGGACCATCAAGTTCATCCTTGAACAACTTTGATGCTAGAAAACAGCCGGAATAACATCACACACTGAGGAAACCAGAAAGGGGCCTATTTGGTTGAATTGGAAAAAAACTAAAACCACTTTGCCTGGCGCTACCGCTAACAAATATTTGCAGGGTATGGACAACTCTGTCCTATGTGCAAGACATGCCTATGACTTCAAAGCTGAAAAGACCTTTGGCTTTTAGGAGTTAGGGGTCTTTTTAGGGGAAATAGATAAACAAATAAGTAACAAGTTACAGTGTAACTTGACCAGGGCTATAATTGAGGTACAAGGTAAAATAGTGAATAGGTCAATGAATTCTTTGAACTGTATTTATAGAAATAAATACCTCCCCGGTACCCAAATGACAGGCCCTGGGGTGACAGGCACTGGGGACACTGAGGGGATAGAAAAGCAGACATTGTCCCTGAGCTTCCTGAACTTATGGTTTGGCAATGAATGAGGTCCTCTTACAGCCTGGTGTGGGCCTGATCTGTACTCCTGTCTGTCCTATTGAGAAATTGGGACTGTACACATGGACCCTTTACTCTTAATATTTTTTAAAAAGATTTACTTATTTATACATACAAGAGCTGGGGTACAGGCCAGAGATGTGAGGGGTGGGGGGAGGGGTGAGAGGATTCACCAGAGACAGAGAGGGGAGCAGAACAGGCAGACTGACTGAAATACACTGCTGAGGGGAGCAATGGGTGAGACAGGAGAGGTCTGCTGCGCCAAGTGGGTTTCTCCCTGCCTGGCTGGGAATTGAACTCGTGCTGCAGAGGCTGTGGATTGCTTCATAGTTTGGTGCTTAACCCCTTGTGCCACCAAGGAGGCCTACTCTTAATATTTTTACACATGTAATAATCACTATATTCAAAAGGATTTTAATAGCTTTCTTGAGAAAATAAAAATGATCATAGCACATGACACCATTTTTAGACTGACTCTTGCTGCCATGACAGGAATTCAAATGTGAAGGCTATGATTGAGCACCCACCCAGAAGGTGGCCCTGGCGAGGAAAATTTGAAAAGCCATTTTGGGTACTTTCTTCTTTACTGTCCATTTGTATTACTATATTCAAAAGATGTCTTTCTTCTCTGTTAAAATCAAAGCATCTGAATATTGTCTAGACTGTGTCTCACACTTGCCATTTTTCTTAGTACTTAATAACAAGACACACATTTGTTGAAGACCTCAAAATTTCCCAAATCAATATTAAACCTACAAAGTGAACTTCGATGGGTTCACTTGACAAAGGGATTTATAACCCTGTTTGGAGAGACATGTCAGAGAGCCTTGAAAACTTAATAAAAAATACCAGGGAGTGTATCACTAAGGGTAGGTCAGGAAACAGAGGTTCCTTGTGTCAAGAGGAGCTCCATTCTGTGTTCTAGAAAGCTCCACAATTGGTCTGATTGGAGCAGCCCCATCAAGGTTAATTGCCATGTTCAACTGTCTTGCAGGTACTACACTCCTTCACCGATGCCATTTTTGACGAGTGGATGAAAAGATTTAACCCGTCTGTGGAGGCCTGGCCACAGGAACTGGCACCCATCGGTCACAATCGGATGTATAACATGGTTCCCTTTTTCCCTCCGGTAACTAATGAGGAACTCTTTTTAACCGCAGACCAACTTGGCTATAGCTATGCCATTGATTTGCCAGGTAACTAATGCAACTTCTAAGTGGGTGATTCATCCATCTTCTAAAGCAGCTTTTTTTTTTTTTTTTTTTTTTAAAGGTAAACTAAGATCTTAAATCGAAGTCTTCAGGTTTCGAAGTTTATAGGCAATTTTCTAGAATATATAGATTTAGCATAATCAGCCTGTGTGCTACCAATTAAACATCAGGGAAAGGCTGGTTGGATGACTGTTTTAGAAACTGACTGTTCAACAGAGCAGTTATCTGTTGTTACACTTGCTTTGACAATTCTATTGGAATTAATCAAATGCTGGCTGTGGTTTGAAATATCGGTGCCAACCATGTCAAGAAGTACTGGCCACAGGTGGATGGACACTGCAGGACCCAGCGATCATTGCTTCAAGTCAAGGCTGACTTTAAGGGGAGGCAAGCACAGCACTTGCCTTGAGCACAAAGTTCAAGGGGAGGTAAAAAATTTCAGTAATCGAGATAAGTAATAATATAATGCAAAAAAAAAAAGTTAATGCAAAAAAAATCCATGATGACTATCAAACTTTAAATCAAGGCCTGCTGTTGTTTGTTTTTTCTACACACCTGCTTTATCTTGTAACTACACCCATTTTTTCCCAATTAGCCACATCGCCTCTGCCAGGTGGGTTTATGAGGTTAACATTGGCCTGCCAACAGAGTGGGCTAAATGGGGTTTCCTGTGTATGTTTTTTTTAATTAATGTTTTTTAAGTCATGCAAATTTTATTTTTTTTTTGTTTAAAATATGGGAGAATATTTTTAAAGAATATATAAAGGCATACATTTTTAATTTGCCCAGCTCTTAAATGTAGCTTTACCAGCCATTTAAAGAATCTTAGGACAGGTTAAGAAAAGGGTAAATTTTAAAAAGCTGAAAAATACGCATCTAATATTTGTTGGTGGCTTCCCCCATGTGTATCTATTTTTGTCTTCCATAAATATCACCTCACTACATAAGCAGGATGATTTCTGAGTTTGCATCTCTCTCTGACTTCTGAGTCTTTCAGGTCTGGAATTTGTACCCAACTTTACCTTCTTTTTCTACATCTGCTCCAGCTATTTCCTCTCTCTGGGCAGCTGAAGCTCTTTGAAACTTCTTCCTCCTTCCTCTGGGACTGAACAGAATAATTTTCAGAAAGATTGGTATGTGCATGTTGACATGCATTCATCATCTCTGCTCATGACATCATTAGTTATTTAACAGGTAGGCTGAGGAACTAAATATGCCCATCATGCATTAACTCACTAGGAAATACAAATTCACCTTCATTTATTGGTTTGAGAAAAAGAAATTTACAATAATGCCTGAGGAGACATCACTATAATGGAAGGTTGGAGAAGGGAATGAGGGATTTGGGAAAGGCTTCCTGAAAAAGGTGGGTCCTGATCTAGGTTCAAAGAGATGGATAGATCTTAGGTGGGTGAGAGAGAGAGAAAGGAGAATTTTCGATTGAAAATTGCAGAAACCATAACTGGAAGCTCTATGTGACTATTTTTTTTCCATTGTATTAATACTTTATAGGATCTTTAAAAAAATTTAAATTTTATTTTATTTTATGTATTTTTACATCATTTTTCATTTGTGCAAAAATTAAAAATGATATGTGACTTTAAACAGTAGAGGATATGAGAAGAAATCCTGGCGCAAGGGAAGGCGTTGGGGAGAAGGTCATGAGTTAAGGTTGGATCTGCAGATGAGCCTGATTACTGAGAGCCTTAAAGGCTAGGCAGAAACCACAATGAGATACTACTTTAGACCCAGGAGGGTGACTACTCCTCCTCCAGCAACAACAGCAACAACAAAAAATGAAAGGAAATAACCAGTGTTGACGAGGATTGGAGAAACTGGAATAGAAATATTCCTCACTGGTGGGAGTGTAAAAAGGCTCAGACACTGGAAAATGGTAGGTCAGTTCCTCAAAAAATAAAACATAGAATTACCAGAGGACTCAGCAACTCATTTTCTGGATATGTGGCCCAAAGAATTGAAAGCAAGAGCTCAAATAGATATTTGTGTGTCTCTGTTCATAACAATGTCATTTACAATAGACAAAGGTAGAAGCAATCCACATGTCCATCGGCAGACAAATGGAGAGACAGAGTGGGAAGTGTGCAGAGTGGGATATTATTCAGCCTTACAAAGGTTGTAAATCCTTTTTTACTCCTACAAAAATGGATGAATCTAGAAGACATTATGCTAAGTGAAATAAGCCAGTGACAAAAGGACAAAAGCTGTACGATTACACTTTTATGAGGTACCCAGAGTAGTCAGATTTATAGAGACTGGGGAGTATGGGAACAGGGAGTCCCTGTTTCAGTTTTGCAAGGAAAAAGTTCCGTGGATATATGGTGGGAAAGACGGCACAAGGACCGGAAGGACTTAATGCCACAAAACTGCAGAATTATAAATGGTTAAGGTGATACTATATGTGTTATGTATGCTTTAACAGAATTTAAAAAATAATATTATTTTGCTGTTGAACAAAAATGGCAGAATAAAAATATTTGTTTTAAGAAGACAAGACTGGCAACAAATGCTGCTGGATTATAGCAGGCAGGGGAAAATGATGTGTCTTGAGGAATCCCTTTGGGATGGGCCAGAGCTCTCTGTGAGAGCAGAGGAATAGAAACTAGAAAAAGAATCTTAGATAGATGTGGGGTGTGGAACAAGAACCCAGTTCAGAGAAACTGAATTTAGAAACAGCTGTTGGAATAAGAATTTTTTTTCTAAATGACTAATTGGCATAAATGTCTAAAAATAAAATTCATTATTTATGGAAGAGTGCTTATTAAATATATCTGAGTACAGGATTGGATATATCATGCGGAAGATTCTGATTTTACTCACAACTATTTCAATGAGTATAAATTTCATCTGTTCCTTCCAAGGAATGTCCCCTATGTTAAGAGCCAGTCTGATGTTTTACACATTTATCATCCTGTGAAAAAAGGCGGAGGCAATAATAGAATTTCTCCACCTAAGGGTTGTATTTCTTGCAGTTCCCTACATACCACTTTAGCATGCACTTTTACAAATGAGTTTCTAACTCACAAAAGTAGTTATATACTTCCTTGAAGGGTTTATTCTATATAAGCATTTGTGAGAATTTTTTAATGCAATAAACTGTGTTTAAATAATGGAATGGCATTTTTTAGTGGATGCCTCAAGAAAACAATTGTGGATATGATAAATTGTTGGTGGGGAAGAAGATAAATTTTATTCCAGCATGTGTAGTTTTGCTTGATCAACAAAAATGCATGTGAAAGGCAAATTGGTTATTCTTTCTTATCCTGAGAGATTTCAACTAATGGAAACCCCTAACATAAACTCTTCTGCTTTAGTTTCAGTTGAAGAAACTTCCAGTTGGACAACAACTCTCTCTGTGGTTCTGGGAGTGCTGGTGGCTTTGGTTGGTCTTTTTGTGTTGCTGGTTTTCCTGCAGTATAGAAGACTTCGAAAAGGATATACACCTCTCATGGAGACACAACCACACAAGAGATACACAGAAGAAGCCTAGGATGCTTAAGCCTTACCCTCAAGAAAAGACTGGCTGAACTCTGGTGCTGACCCCGACAATGAACAAACTTGTTCTTCCCTTAATTGAAAGACTTTGGCACAGCTCCTCCTACTGTGGTGATGACCCTAGATGCAGAAGATGCTTAGCTGTAGTTTCAATTTAACTGCAGCTGAAATGCTTGAGGCTATCTCTACCATCAAACAAAGGTAGAACTGATCATCTGTGGTATCTGGTAATAATTTCCATATTGATCAAGTCCTCTCATGTTCTGAAAGCAACACACACACACACACACAAATGATAGAGTAGATTCAGTTTAATTTTCAGGTCAATGTAATTTGACACCACATCAAGATGTTGGTTGTATCCTTCTTGGCCTTAGGGGCTTTATGTGAATGGGGTGAGCTGGGTCTGGTAGGCATAGTCTGAGTCTCCAGGATCCCTTTTAGCTGGAGATATCCCTTTAGATAAGATATCCCTTTAGATATCTGGAGATAACCCTTTAGATATCCCTTTAGATAAACATCTATACTCTTAGATACTTTCTTCATCATTTTTTCAATTTTCTTTTCTGTCTTTTACTCCCCAGCCTTTAAAATCACTGATGAAAAAAAAAAAAAATAAAATCACTGATGATGAAAATAAACTTTATTTCCCATATAAGATGGAGAATGAAAGATCAATTTAGTTCTCTTTGGTAAATGAGATTTTACAGAATTTATCAAAAGTCTACACTTCTTAAGAGTAGATCTACTACAAGATCCAATGGCTGGATTAACAGTGATCCGATAGTTATAAATAAATACATGAAGACTTAAATCAGAGCTTTCCAGGTCATTAATATACTGCTTTGAACCTATGGCAAGTAGAGAATCCTTCTTTCTAGGAAAAGCTGACTGGAGTCACTGCTTCTAGGTCTCCTTTCAGTAATCCTGAACCAATTCCTTTACAAGATGGCCTCAGATGAAGCTTCGAGAGGTCGGGTTGTACACCTCTCCTTACAACTCCAATGTCATTACGCCAAAGCACTTTTAAGTCCTCAGAAAATGGCCATGGTTAATTGATACAGCTAACCTGCATAAATACATTTGGCTTATTTTTAAGAGTTGATTTTAGATGTATTAATGATGTACTGACATTTACTTATGTATGCTCATCAATTGTCTTATCACTAAAAAGAAAACCATCCATACATAACAACAACTCAGAATTAAGTGCTATTTTCTACTAAGCAATCATCAGATCATGAAAAATAAGAATGAAGTCTCTTTTCTAAGGTGTTTAGGCTTAGCAAAATGATCTCTATTTCTGAGTAGTTGGTGGTTATTGAGATCTCAACATAGAGTTCATTTTTTCATATCTGAAACCTGTATATCAATAATGAGGCCACAGTTCTAGAAGGTGATTTATTTATTCATTTGAGTTCTTCTCTCCTGGGATGGATGTGTGTGAAGAGTTGGTATTAAGAGGGCCCTAGAGCTATCACCTACATTTGGGGGTCCTGGAGAATGCAGGATTCACTAAGAACTAGTGGTATCCCCTTGATAAGATTGCAAATTCCAGAGAGAGGGACAAAAACCCATTTGAAGGGCATTGGAGTCTGAGTGAGTCTCATAAAGCTACAGGTGTATCGGAGAGAAGGTTCAGGGGATGAGTCAGGAAAGTCTCAACTCTATCATGGGTCAAGCCCTGCTTGGGCATTTTCAGACAGTCACATGCATAGATTTCGATTCCTGCCTTTAACAGTATTCATGGGAAATTCAGCACTTTTTAATTCACATGCTTCACTCTGGAAGATTTATGGTTTGAATTCAGGGTTGGTAGAGAACTTACTTTTACATCCTGTTTTTAAGCCCAAAGAGAAATATATCAAAATGAAGACATAATTATGCATGGTAGATATGTTCTTGAGAAGTTGTATATAAATCAATTATGTGATAAAAGCACCAGGGGAAATTACTTTCTATAGATGAACTATTATGAATAATTCTATAAAGCAAATAGCCGCCTCTAGCTCACCTGTCAGGTACATCAGAATTTTCATACTTTGTATCTTCATAAGATTTTCATAAGCAAGATCTATCTGAAGTAGAAATAAAGAGTAATCATTTATACTCAGCTACTGTTATCTAGCATGTGTGTACCTTTTTATAAATATTATGCTTTATAATGTCCTAAGAGAAATAATTTTAATTTTGTAGTTCTTGTAAAAGAAATAAAATTTTCTAACATTACAATAAATCAATTAGGAATGCCTTTTAACAAATCTAGAGGTAGAACAAACCCGTAGAATAAAAACATTGGTATTTACTTGCACTATTATGTAAATTAACCCAGAAAACATCACTGAGCATTGTATGGCTATACCTCTTCTTAATGGCAGAAAAAAAATGTATCTTGAAGAAAATGAATAGATCACTTTTTTATGCTTTTTATCCACAATATTAAAAAATTGTAGATGAATCATGATTTCAAAAGAAGTGCTTTTATAGAGCTAACATTCAAAAGTGAAATGAAATTCTATAACAGCTTTTCCTTGCAAATCAAATGCTCTTTTAATTTTCAAACTCTGACATTCACTTGTATCTTTCTTAGAATGTAACATTCTCAATTATCATAATCCCAGTGAGTAATTTTAACCTCAAGTTAACCAATGGAAAATTTATGAAAGAGGAAAAAAGAAATGTTTTGTAGATTAGTGTTCATCTCTTGGGGACTGTAGTGAACATTAATTCCCATCTTTTTGATTGCAATATACATATATTGAAATATATGTGTGGTGTCTATCTATATATACACATATATACAAATATAGACATATATAGACATAACTATGTCACTTTTAAAAAGAAGTTCTTAAATACACTGATGTTTCTAGTTCCTTTTGAGAATCTAAACAATGGCTACTTCTTTGCTTTCTATTATACAGATATGAAAATGAAGCATCAGCCCTCTTCCAGACAGTGACTTTTACTGTCCCCAACGTCTAAAAACTGATCTTAGGGGCAAGTTGGGTTAAAGCGGCTACTTCAAGTCACTGACTAGGCATGAAGGGTCTTGCAGCAGCCAACATGGTGACCCTCCAGGAGAGCCTTCCAGCTTGGTCAACATATTAGACACCCCCAGAATAAGGAAGTCAGGCCCGGGGAGGTATTGGTGATGGGTGTTCACTTCCTCATCTAGACTAGAAGCTTCTAGAGGTCAGGTCATCCACTTCTCCATACAATGGCAATGCCCTGTACCAAAGCACTTTTTGAGTCCTCAGAAAATGGCTGTGGTCAATCAATACAGGCTAACTGGCATAAAGAGCTAATTCAAACTCGCTGTGGGAGATAATTCTGCCTCAGTACAGAAACCTAAGGATTCTGTTCTCACAGTGCCTAGTAAATCCTGAACACTCTACAAATATTTTGTGAATGAATCAACTAATCTCAAAGTAGAACTTTTAAACTCACGACCTCAGGCATCTACTTACTACTACCATGGGCTGGATAAAACATAATAAAGTGGGGTCTTCTGTCTCTGCCATGAAATGAATAATAACCTATCCCAAATTTGGGGTGGTCCATACTCTAGGTGAGGGTTTTCTCTTTGCAACTGAAAACAAGGGGACCCTTTTCAGCCACATTCTCTCTTCGAATGTCTCTTCTTCTTAGGCCTCAGTGCTACCACTTATAGGACCTAGGATAGAAAGCTAAGACCTTGATGTTTTGAAGGCCTGGTCTCGGAGGACGGAGTTACTGGGAAACTGTAGCCAGACAAGCCAGTGCCTTTCTTAAGCCAAAAGATCAAAGCAGCTCTGTCTTAGAAGCCCCCTACAGATGACAGGAAACTGATTTTGGCTATCTTGGCAGTTCAAACTGAAAATAATCCCCGTGGGTGGATTTAATTATGCTTCAGCAGGTGGCTTAATAAATTTTTAAAAAGAACACACCAGCAAATTGTGAGCTATAGGATACGTTTAAAATCTTCTAAGACAAAACAAAAAACCCCTCAAGGTTCCTATTCAAGGCCTGTGTCTTCTAGGTATTTCCAACAAGACTGTATCTATTTGGCTGAAACCATTTAACCTACTTGTGTTACTGACCCCATCAACTCAAGTCAGATTTCTTGGATGTCCTTTGGCTGAGTGTGGTCCTTTCTTCTGGCCATTCTCTACTCTTTAGCAGTTTATAAACACAAGCTAAAAGGATCTCAGTGTCTCCCAAGTATAATTGTTCTTTGTGTTGTAAATAATGCCATGCAGAAAGGCTGAGGCTAGTCCTTTATTGAAATACTAGTGCTATCGCTGCAGAGTACACACTCTGATTACTCATTCACTTTGTGTGTTATCGAGCGTTTCTGAATTGGTAATGAGTACAATAACCATCCTGATTAACAAGTGGGAGTGGAATTAGGCTTACAATAAAGCAAAACCTGCCCTCTTGTGTTTTATTTGAATATTGCACAATGTAGTAAAACTTACAACCATTTTCCTCTACCATGGTTAATTGCCTACATCAGAGGAAAAAAAAAGAACAAATGTTGGATGATTTGCCATAAATTCAGAACAGATAAAGCACAAATTTAGAAGGAAATGATTTCCTGTGCAGGCAAGGTAATCATATAATTAAGGCTCTTCAAATTTCCTTTCAAATACATTTTGAAATGTTAGATTCACCAGCGAGTCATAAAAATTTGGGGGAACACTTTGAGCCGCTGGGCAAAACTCTTTTATGCTTGTACATACACACAGGGTATAATTTAGTTAAATATTATTTATATGCCCCTACGGCAGCTAGAGATTGGGGAAATTTCTTTCTCAATTAAAAACTGTTACTGAGAAACTGGTAAATTTGGGAGACATCTTTAGGAAAAAACACTGGACTAGTAAATTGGAACCAGATAGAAACATCTGAATTTGGGCATGGGTGTGAGCTGTGTCAGAAATGTCCTTCACTCTGGAAAATTTCGTTTTTCACAACTGGACTCTTGGCACACTGGTGCTCAAAGCCAATATTTATATGGATATCCACCATGGGTTATCTTATTAGGTGATTGAACAAAGGATTCCAACAATAAAAAAGAACATGATTTCTATCTAAATTTACAGTTTTCCCTTCAGGTCTGTATATTCAGGTAGAAATTAAAGGGGCGGGGATGAGGCATTGATGTTTGTTTATTCTGAAAAGTGTTGGTTAAGTGAGAAAACAGGGCCTCTCCCTGCTATTCTTCTCTGGAGGTTCTCTCCAGATGGAGACTTGTGGCAATGTTACAGGGTAACCCCAGTGTGAAGTGGGGTGGCCTGAGTGTGGGTCCTTACCTGCGCACTTAAAAGGGGCTTATAATGAGACTCAGCTGCAGGCATACACAAAAAACGTCAATAAAGGACTTATTTATAAAAGGGGGAAACAAAGAAAGGAATAACCTGGGGAGAAAGAAAGAGAAATTGGTGGATGCATCCTACCAGTTCTGCTGAGCCGGGACCCCAACAGCACGCTGAAGGCCAGAGAAAAACCAAGCACCGCCCAGGCCCACGTGTCTCTGGTTCTATCCCTAGCCTGGCTGCTCAACCCCACCCTCAGGCACCAGCATGCTCCCCACCTGGAGATGACATTTAGGGATTTGCAGTCCTTTGTGCCTTGGATTTCTTTGGCCTGGGGTGGTGGTGTGGTAAAAAAAACCCCTGAGTTTGTGGAGTTCCTCAGGACATCCTCTCCCCCTAATAACAACAGGAGATTTTTTTTTTAATAGAGGCATGTTTTATTTATTTATTTGTTTGTTTATACAAGCACTGGGTACAGTCAGAAGTGTGGGAGGGTGAGAGAATTCACCAGAGCCAGAGCGGGGAGCAGAGCAGGCAGAAGGACCGAAGTACACTGTTGAGGGGAGCAGCGGGTGGCAGGAGAGGTCTGCGTGCCATGCCGGGGAGCAGCTGGGGACTGAACCGGCACCGCAGAGGTCGCGGGCAGCTTCGCAACCCAGCGCTCCAGCGCTCTACCGCTGTGCCACCGGGGAGGCCCCCACCTATGTTTTGGCAAACAGCAGCAAGTCAACTTTTGTCAATACGGTTTTGGATCCTGGCTGCTTGCCCCAGAGCCTTGGGGCTCATGGTAAACTGGGATTATTGGGAAAACTGCCTGGGTATATAAACTGATATATAATCCAGTTATCACATTGAATTAGTGACCTCTGGATGTCTGGTGGAGCAGTAGTAGGTAGCAGGACTTTGATTTTATACGGATAACAGAATGCCAACTACATTTCACACAATGTTGCAATCCTAAATTGCAGGCGATTTTAATGGAGGTTAGGGAAGAGGAAAATAAAACAGAAGAAATTGGGGAGTTATTATGAAAATACAAACACTTCCAGAAGATGTAGTCTTCTCTCTAGGAGACCCAGTCTTCACTCCCCATGGATCAACATTATTATGTGGCACGCCTTGCTGAGAACTTAATTTCCAGCATAGCAAATTTATTATTTATGTTTCTACTTAGTCTCCTTTCCAATATTTTTTTTTTTTTAACTAGACCACCAATCTATTACAGGGGATATTAAAAGATATGAATCTACAGCTAGATGAAGAGAAACATAGGTCGAGGTCCTGTCCTCCTGAATCTTGGGGTGCAACAAGGAAGCAACTGGAAGAATTCTGGTTCCCAGACCTGGAATCTCCTCCAAATTGTTCATTTGCTTCTTGCAAAAGCAAGTTTTGTCCTGACTATTGCCACTAATCCGTTTTGTTTTCTTCATCAAAAAATGTTTGTATTTCAGAAGATCTTGCATTTCTTGGCAAGGAGGCACCGCTAGCTTGAAATGCTTCAAATCACAGGCCTGCTCAGGGAAGGAAATGCTCAGTCCTGAAAACAATGTGATCTCAAGCACAGCTCAGTGCATGCGGAGCCTCCATTGCAGCGAGCAACTTCCTCCCTTTCATTTCTGAAACTCTTAGTGGAGCTGTGCCTTCTCTTTTCATGGCAGGCATTTTTACAATTTTGAGACTTGTAACATTTCACAGACTCTAGGTCGTTTTCTTTCTTTCTGTACATTCCTCTTCTCAGCTGTGTCCTCTTATCAAGATGCAGGCTTCTTTGTGTTTTTAATGCTGGTGCTTGAGATGGTCCACACTCTTTGATGGAGTGCTCACTCTAAGTGGTTCGCTGTCAGCGCCCAGAGCTGAGATGCAGCGTGTCTTGTCTCTGGAGCGCGGCTGTCTGTGGGCGCTGCACAGCATCGGGGGCCTCTGCAAGCATCAAAGGGGCTCACCACCCAGGAACCCGAAAACTTGTTTCTTTTCTGCTTCAGTCTGTCACAACCCACCAGGCAGGCTGAAATCATCAGGAAGTTGATGGGCATAATGGATGTGCATTCATTGTTTTTAAACAACAGCTACTCGAACATCCAGTCCGGGTGAACTCACCCACCTGGCAGCTAGGTGGCTGCCTTGGACCTGGATTTCCCCTTTGCTGCAGAAATAGTGCAAAGGAGCAGCTTTTATCGCCAGGTGATCTGCTCACCTGGGTTGTAGCTGTCAAGAGGGAAGAACTCTGCTCTCTGAAAGGGTTGGATCTGCCTGACCATACACATCACAGGAGAAAACCGACCCTCAGCAGTTCATTTTCTGAGAATACCTGCCAGCTCCCCCCGAGAGAACTTGTTCTCTTTCTTATGCACCAAAAGTGCTGCTAGAAAATAACAGTTTACGAGCCCACTGGTTTACTTTCTCCCCCATCGGAACCACCAATAAGTGATTTGACCTTCATTATCTCCCCATGTGAAATCTCTGCCAGTTGAACAAAAGGGTTCCAGATCCCATGAATAGCATCGAATACCCCCAGCCCTGCACAAGCCCGTGTTCAATACAACCGCAGTATAATTCTCTCTGCTGACATTTGGCAGGTTTTTTTTTCCCCTTGTCCTATGAGCCTTGAGGAGGTTCTGAGATGGAGGGGCACACTCAAGGGCTATTTTTAATGGCAAAAATGCACTTTGGGGCTGAAATACCATTTGACCTCAGTTGGGGTGGAAGTGAACCTGTTAGAAAGTTTTTCTTGTTTTTATGTTTTGAATTACTTTAATAATTTTGTGGTAAAATAGATAACATAAAATTTGCAATGTTGATCATTTTTAAGTGTTCAAATTAGTGACAGTAAGTATTCAAATTTTGTGCAAGCATCACTACCATCTATTTCCAGAAAAAAATTAAGGAGTATTTCCTTTCTATTTTTTTAATTAAAGTGATATCATATTATGCCATTATATAAGTTTCAGATGTGCATCATTGAACATCAATGTATGTACTACATTAAGTTCATTGCTCAAGTCCAAGGCTATGATTCAGCACACTACTGTCCCTCTTTTACTGATCTCTCTACCCCCTTCCCATCAACAATGACTGAATAAAGGAGGGCTGGAATATATACACAATGGAATACCAAATTGTCAAAAAGATGAATTTTTGCCAGTGAAATAAATCAGATAGAGAACGGCCAGCACTAGATGATTTTACTCATATGTGATATATAGAGAAAACAAACATGAATAAAGAAGTAAACAAAAGAAAGTTTTTAGACTCCAGAGCTTTTTGATCATCCCAAACAAGCTCTACACTCATTAAATAATTCTTTATTACTTTCTACCTTAACCACTTCTCTATCCTGACACACTCAGTTCTATGACTTGGGTGGAAATTTAATTGTGTTAAACCAAAATTACACTATGCCTTTTCCCTGGCTGCAGTGTTTCATGCATGATGTAAAACTGAAAGTCAAAACACTGGGCACAGATCCTTGCTGAGGATTTTAGAAAATATACTCAAAAGACATTGGTCTTGCCACTGAGTGATATGGGGAGAAAATGTGAAGTCCGGAATCTAGGCAGCTATATTGCTTCCTTGAGGGAGAATTTGAAGCAGCTAGGGGGAACGCCACCTTTTTTTTTTTTTTTTTTTTCTTTTCACTCTGGTCAATTTGAGTTGGGAATTCTCTTACATTATAAAGCATCCTAACTGATAGGTCATATTCAGGGACTTTAAACATAAAGAGAGGAAACAGAGGAGTTGGTTTATTTCTTTCCAGAAACCATAACCCATGCCTTCAATGGAGTAAAAAGAATTTTTTTCCTGTTCCTTAAAGTTTGAAAAAGAAACATATTGGTGTTCTATCAGTGCAGAAGACAAATATAATCTTTGAAGATATTTACAATCCAGTCCCATCACATATTTGGCACCCCACCTACTTTAAACTTTCATTTTTAAGCTAACGTTAACATTTCTCCTGATTCATGCTCACAGGTGGTAAGAATAAATTGAGTTCATGCATATAATTGCTTCAGAACACTGCCTGTGTATTAGACCAGTTGGCTTAAAGAACAGTAATTTATTTCTCACAGTTCTGGAGGCTGGAGATCCCACATCAAGGCGTTGGCGATGCCGGTTACTTCTGAAGCCTCTCTCCCAGGCTTGTAGATGGCAGCCATCTTGCTACTTGCTCTCCACACTCACCCCAGGTGCCTCTCGGTATGCTTAGATTTCCTCTTCTTATAAAGACACCAGTCAGATTGAATTAAATCCTCCCTAATGGTTTCATTTTAACTTGATCACTTCCTTTAAATCTTCATCTCCAAAAAGGGGTTATATTTGGAAGTTACAGGGATTGGGATGGCTAACAAATGGGGGCTGGGGCATAAGTCAGCCCATGAAGCTTTGAACAGAGAATCCACTCCTTCCTGTTAATATTGTGTGTCAAATCTCTCTGAAATGTGTGGTGTGTGAAACCACGGCTGCAAGTTAAATCTCATTGATCAAGACAGGAAATGCTGACTGTAAAACTCAAAAGCAGATTCTGCAGAATATGTAAAGATATCTGGAAAATGAAGCAGGGCCCTGCTGGGGGATTCTGGTGCCTTTGTTTGTGATAGAAAGACCTTTGTGATTTCGTGGTGCTCAGATGGTGGTGAACTGTTACTTAGCCACAGATGGTTTCATTTGACAGGAAGACTTCTCAGGACTGAGCGAGGAAACGACGTGGGGCAGGGGGTGAGAGAGAGACCCTTCAAGGAGAGTCAACCCTCCTGCTCAGCCCCAAAGGGCACCACTGCCTTTTTCACTTGGTGGAGAGAGAGCTGGAATGTAAATGGTGTGTGAAATGTTAAATGTGAGTGAACTTTAAGCAAGTGACATGGTGCTTCTGCTTCATTACCAATTTCATCTTTTCTGCTTGTGAAGCCAGAGAAAATGTTCCCTGATTCCAATTTTCTAAGAAAAGAGGAACTTTAATGGTGGACTCAGGTTGGATTTACCACAGATCTATTAAAACTTTGGATTCTGTCTTTTCCTTGGTTTGTGTCCCTTGGTTTGGCTTTGGTTTGGGAGAGAAGCAGAAGGGGATTGGGTCATCTGGAGGGAGAGCGTTGACTAGCTCAGCTTATCTCTCACTCTGGAGCCTGAGCTATTCACTTCATCACAGGACAGGTGAGAACATGAAGAACATTCTCCCCCTGCTCAGCCACATGCCCCCCTACCGGTACTTGAAGGTTTCAATTTATCATTTTAACCTTCCCAAGGTCTTTTTTGGTCTTTGCATATCTTGCTGTCTTTCACATATTTGATTGTTGTAGAACACATTCTTCCAGAAATTATGCATCGATAGCCTTAGGCTGCCTTACAAATTGCACATTGGATTTGTATTTATAATCGAACCAGGGAAAATTGTGAGCTACACACACAGGTTCCACCTGCCAGGCAACAGATCAGCTTTGGAATTGTGAGGTGTTTCTCGCTGCAGGATTTGTGAATTTACTCGAGCATATATCTTCATGTTTACTTCTTTATATTTTAGAAAAGTGAGTGAAAAAAAATGACAAAAGATGAATGTAAGGGGTAAACTTCTCAAATGTAATCTATTTGAACAACAATGGAAATCAAGTAGGGGTAGACTTAGCTTCCAGGGAACATGAATTCTATAGGTTTAATAGTGAAGCCAATGAATAGAAAGAATAATAAAAATGTCATTAGAAATTATACAGAAATGGTGATTAAAGATCTTGAATTAGTTTGAAGTTTACAGGAATATATCATTGTGATTGAGCTTTCAACCTCAAGGTCTTTGGATGTTAACTATCCTTAGAATTCATATTGGTGGTAAATGGTAGTTGACTGAGGCTAATTTTTTTTAAATTTTTTAAAAATATTTATTTAATTTAATTTAATTTGTTTATACATGCACTGGGTACAGTCAGAAGCGTGGGAGGGTGAGAGAATTCACCAGAGCCAGAGCAGGGAGCAGAGCAGGCAGAAGGACCGAAGTACACTGCTGAGGGGAGCAGCGGGCGGCAGGAGAGGTCTGCGCGCCATGTGGGACCCTCGACCAGTGGCTGGGGGAGCAGCCGGGGATCGAACCGGCACTGCAGAGGCTGCGGGCAGCTTCTCAACCCAGCGCTCAACCGCTGCGCCACCGGGAAGGCCCGACTGAGGCTAATTTTAATCTCCAATCCCAATCTGAACTATTCCTTTGCATTAGGCCATTAAAGTGATGAATATATGTGTATATACATAGGTATATACATATTGGAAAAAGCATTTACTAGGTATACGTGCATTGGTCTTGCACGTTTTGGTAAAAGATGTATATGTAAGTTTCAGGACTAGTTGCAGCTGCGGGCATCCACCGTGAGTCTTGGGGGAATAGATACAGTCATGAGCTTCCTGTCACCTTTGTTATTTTCTGCTGGTTAGAAGCAAGTAACAGGTCCCACCTGCACTCGAGTGCAGTAGAAGACACAGCAGCACAAAACCCAGAGGTGGGACTCGAGGGGACCACCTTAGCATGTGTCCACTGCAATCCACAGCTGTTTATTGCAATCAATTTTAGCTAAGAGACGCACAAATGATTTTGGAATGACAATGGGACTTATAGTCTATTCATAGTCCTCTGTGGCCTCTGCCTCTTTCTTCCTTTCATCCACCCCCTGCCAATATTGCCCTCCCCTCACTACTTGCATTCACAGTTTCTGGAAATTGCTTCCTCGCATTTTCTGAAGTTTAAACTCAGATTCTTACATTCAGAGGTGAAATAATAGCATCTCACATGAAATTGTCACTTTCTTTCTCAAATGTACTCAAATGGCTGCTTATAAGAACAGGATTTTTGATCTTTGCCTTCTTCCTTTGTCTGTTTACCATCCTGCCTCCACCTTAGTCTTGTGAACAGTTTTCCACTTTCTACACTGGATATCCCTCTTTTCTTCAAACCTTTCCCTAGAGGCATCATTGGTTTTGAACGACTTGTTGATGCTCATTCTTTCTAAACATGAAGGCATTTTCCAGGGATTAGCTCATCTGGGCGGCAGCTCATCAGCCTATCAGACCCAGATCTCAGATTGTTTGTTTTTTTTTTTAAAAGATTTATTTATTTTTGCATACAAGAGTTGGGGTACAGGCCAGCGAAGCAGGGAGTGAGAGGATTCACCAGAGACAGAGTGGGGAACAGAACAGGCAGACTGATGAAATACACTGCTGAGGGGAGCAGCGGGCGAGACAGGAGAGGTCTGCCTCACCAAGTGGGTTTCTCCCTGGCCTGCCAGGGATCGAACTCAGGCTGCAGAGGCGGACTGCTTCATAGTGCAGTGCTTAACCCCTTGCACCACCAGGGAGGCCCTCAGATTGTTTTTGTCACACAATATCATCGCAACACTTTTTACTGTGACGTGTTGCAATTTGCTCAGCTAGCTTTACATTCAGACCCAGAGCTTCCTTTCTGATAACAGATACCTGTCCAGGCTGAATGAGCACGTTCACTCGTTCAAGGGATTGGCCTGAGGGATGTGTCTGCTGCTCTTTGCCACCCTTTCAGATATAGCATTGTGATGCTTACAAGCGTGAGATTCCCGCAGACCCAACAAAGGTGAGTGTTCAGCAAGATACAAAGAGCATGCCAGTAGGCATGCTGCACCTCTGACTGGTAAGTAGGGGTACAGACAGCCCCAAGGGGCCTCACTTAATTTGAATGAGAACTTGCTTCAAATGCGGAAAGAAACTGATGGCGTTCTAAGTAATACAAAAGACCAAGGAAACTTATGGTAGCTTTTCTCACCCCCTTCTTCTCTATTAGCCCAACATTCATCCTGAACAGTGATGACGGAAAGGGAAGAGCAGAACAGCCCATATGTAGACAGCAACCATGGCTGCATGTGTGGGAAGACATGAAATGGCAACAGTGGAGTTAGTTTTGTGCATCATTTTTACTGTTTCTGGTAACAATGAAATATATGTGCGTGAAATACAGAGAGTGGGAGCTCCCCGGTGGTACAGCGGGTTGAGCGCAGCACTGGGAAGCTGTCCACAGCCTCTGCAGTGCCGGTTCGAATCCCGGCCGGCCAGGGAGATTCCCACATGGCGCAGCAGACCTCTCCTGTCTCGCCCACTGCTCCCCTAGCAGTGTACTTTGGTCGATCTGCCTGTTCTGTTCCCCACTCTGTCTCTGGTGAATCCTCTCACCCTCCCGTGCCTCTGGCCTGTACCTCAGCTCTTGTATAAAATAAATCTTTAAAAAAAAAAATACAGAGAGTGTATGTCAATGAATGTACTTGTAGTTTCGTTCTAAACTGCATAATATAAAAATGACCAACAAATTCATGCTAATATTTTAATTTTTATCCCCACTTAAAACAGTATTGAAAAGCTTATTAAAAACACCATGACAGGGCCTCCCTGGTGGCTCAGTGGGTTGAGTGCTGCGCTACGAAGCTGTCCATAGCCTCTGCAGTGCTGTTCGATTCCCCGCCGGCCAGGGAGATGCCCACATGGCGCAGCAGACCTCCCCTGTCTTGCCGCTGCTCCCCTCAGCAGTGCTTTCGGTCTGTCTGCCTGTTCTTCTTCCCACTCTGTCTCTGGTGAATTCTCTCATCCTCCCATGCTTCTGGCCTGTACCCCAGTTCTTGTATAAATAAATAAATAAGTCTTAAAAAAAAAACCTCACCATGATAAATTGGGAGTGATCTCACAAGAAAAGGAAAAGGTTTGTGTTTTAGTGCCTATACTGACTTTTTTTTCCCCCTGACAAAACACTCCATATTTTCATTTTGCAGTGAGTCTGGTAAATTATTCAGCTGTACTTGTTGGGGTGTCAACTGAAGTAATGGGGAATTCTTTCTATTCTACTGTTGAAATAAATTTCTAGGTCCAAGGTAGGTCTGCCTCTGCAAAGGGTGCCAGATAGATAATTTTCTTGCACCTGTAAACGCTCCGCTTAACTAGAAAGACAATTGATGCAGCTAACAATATCCCCTAATGCCAGCTCTGGGCTTACTGCCCCCAAATAACACAGACTTTGTGGCCCTAGTCAATAGATGCTTTCTATGTCTCTCTTCCTTGTTCTTTATTCTTAGTCCTATATAAGCTTCTTGCCCTGTTCCCATTTTGCAGTTCAAGGAAAGAAACTATCCGCTTCATAAAGTGTTAAATAAAGTTTTTGTGTATCCCCTAAATAGTCCTTAGTCATTTTTCTAACACCATAAAGGCATGCAGGACGTCAGCGGAGTCCTCAGACCAGCAGAAAACTAGAAAGCTTCCAAATATTCCTTATAATAACTTATTTCAGTTTCCTTTACTCCTTAAAGCAAGAGTTGTAGGCTGGATATTGTCATCAAGTTATGAACAAGACATTTTCTTAGCGATCAGAGTCACGGGCAAGGCCAAAGTTGATCAAGAAACCCCACAGAGAGAGTTCCTTTGTCTCTTGAGCCCCAATGCTGACCTCAGAAATTCATAGGCTTGGAGGGGGAGCTTGGGAATCATGACTTAGAGAGGTTCAGCAGGGACTGAGGTCAAAAGACTTAAGAAAATCTACAATCTAAGATGCTAAAGAGGAGAGACAGGAGAAAACACCTTTTCAATGATCGTGATTTAACCTCGAGACCATTGCAAATGTCAATTTCGTTAGAGCAGGCTGAGCAGGGAGACAATGAAGTACACAATTATGATGATACAGTTGATTCTTGCTATTCCTGGTAGTTATGTTTATATAGTCACAGTAAACACTGAATTAGTGAAAACTGAATCACTGTCCTAGGGGAAATACAGGGTCAGGTTCCTGCAAGCCTCCGGCCACAACAGTTTCATCAACTGATCAATACATAACTGTTTCATATGTGCCTCTGTTTAAAGACATCTTAGTTAATATATGAGGTTGATTCATTGACACTGAACTCATAGCCAAGAATGAAGCTTCCCCTGAACATCCCTGAACGAAGCTTACCAAACACATCTAGCCTCTGAGATGTATCATAGGCACCTTGGGTCTAGGAACAGACACCGTGCTTGTCGCTGTGCTTGGAGAACATTCTAAACAACAACATTGGAACCCAGCCCAAAGGGTTGAATTGTTCTCAGACTCTAGAGCACAAAAGAAAAAAAGGTTCTTGAACTTTCTCTGGGAGGCTTGCACTTGCAGTTTACGTGCAAATGACCCAGGCTGAACAAGCAGAAGCCACTAACTTTGAGCTAACTGGGCTGACTCCAGGGCTGACTGCCACCAGGACCCTGTGTGCACAGAGGAGGGGTCTACCCAGAGGGAAGCGACCCACCAACAGAAATTCAAACTCAGCTAGTTGAAGACAAGCCGGACTTCTCTACATCTGAGCTGGCCTGTAAGTAGGCACTCCAGCCAAGTCCCAATTTCTTTGCCCTCAGCCCACTCTATGCCTTTAGCCAATAAAATTTAACTCCTTTCTTCTCAAACCTGGTGCCCCAAACTATAAAAACTCATATCCTTTCTCAACTGGGGAGGTAGATTTTTGTTTACCTCCTGTCTTCTTGCTAATCCATTTGCAATAGAGTTTCTTTCTTTTCTCAAAGTCTGTTGTGACTGTATCAGCCTGCAGCACTCCCAGTAGTGAGTTCACGCTTGGTAACAAAATCACCAACTAAAAAAAGTACAAGAATTTCAAAAACATGGCAAATAGATTTTGCAAAGGATGCTTGTGTCGAATAGGAAAGCTGAAATAACAAAGCAGGGCTGCCTCATTGACCTCAGCTGAGCATGTGTCAAGTGACTCAAATTTTGTCACTGCTTCAGGCAGACGAATGCTTGTGAGTGACCGTGCAAGGGCCTTGGCCTATATTTTGAGGTGGCAGATACACTGCAGTGAGTAGGCAAGTGTGCAAATGTGGCCTCAGGGAATTGTGACTGTGCTGAGAAGATCATCCCAAAACACCAGCTCTGTATTTAATTCCAGTATTTAATGGAGGGTTTCAAGCCAATAGATTTTGGCCTCTTTGTGAAATCACTGGGCTTGGTGGTTCCTGGATTTTGGGGTTCCTGGGTCCTTGACTATGGTGTGAAGAATTCACAGCCACATCCTTAACAGAAGCAAAACCAAAGTTTATTTAGAGACAGAATGAAATTATGCCCAGAAAGAGGTTCGGGCAGGTAGAGTCCTGGGTAAAACAATTGAGAAGAAGTTGTGGGGCTCAGGTCTTGAATGGGATGCAGGAACTGCTCACTCTGCCCCTTCCTGGGGTGTACCGAGCAGGTCCAGGCAGCAGTTTTTCTTGTTTTTAAATATTTATTTATTTATGCAGACAAGAGCTGGGCCAGAGGTGTGTGGGATGGGGGTGGGGGTGGGGGTGAGAGGATTCACCAAAAACAGAGTGGGGAGCAGAACAGGTGCATCTACTGAAATACACTGCTGAGGGGAGCAGCGGGCAAGTCAGGAGAGGTCTGCTGTGCCACGTGGGTCAGCTCCCTGGCCAGGGATTGAACTTGTGCTGCAGTGGCTGTGGATAGCTTCACAGTGCTGACACTTAACCCATTTCGCCACCAGGGAGGCCCCCCAGGCAGCAGTCTTTAAGTCACTTCTTTTTACTGTGCAACCTGGGTGCAGGGTGGGGCAGAGAAGAGCATTTGGCTTAAGTCCTCATGGCGTCAACCAGCTCTGCCCTTCCCTTGGGAAGGGGAATCCTGGGATATTGCTTCTCCTATTTAGGGAATTGCTTTAGAGCCTAGAAACCTGCCGTTTTCAAGGAAATGCTTCCCTCTCAGGAAGGGGGCGCTTCTTGCTCTCCTGAGGCTTTATCGCCTGCCTGTAGGTTGGGTTCAGGGCTACCTTTCTCCCCTCTGGGTATTTCTTGTCTTCCTGGGCTTTATGCACTCTGGCAAGTGTTTCCTGGGGTCCTGGCAATTTAATTTTCTTTAGACATTGCCCTCCCTGCCTTAAATGTTTAACAGAATAAAATGTCAAATCAACACAAGTAGATAAACAAGACTAAGCGCCTGCTTACAGGTGGCAAGGTGCGCATTCGATGACCTGACTACAGTTATAATGGTAGAGTTGATCAAGTTTGCTGTTTTTTCTAAGATTGATTTATTTATGCATCCAAGAAATGGGGTACAGGTCAGAGGTGCAGGGGCTGAGAGGATTCACCAGAAAAAGTAGGGAACAGAACGGGCAGACTGACTGAAACACACTGCTGAGGGGAGCAGTGGGCAAGACAGGAGAGGGCTGCTGTGCCATGTGGGTAGCTCCCTGGCCAGCGGGGATTGAATTCGTGCTACAGTGGCTGCCGATAGCTTCATAGTGCAGTGACTTAACCCCTTGCACCAGCAGGGAGGCCCAAGTTCGCTATTGTTATTGCTAAGGTAGTTATTGTTAACAAGTGAATTCATAAAATTAGGTCAACTCAGCAGGTAAACTTTTCACAAAGGTGAGTATGGTCACCAGTGTAAAAGACTTTTCCAGAATTAGTTCCTACCCTTGATCTCAGCTTTGAATAAACATAATGGGAAAAACTCCTGGGTCAATGGCCGGAAGAGACAGCACATTTGAGTTGCAGGGGCGTCTCCCTTAAGCTCCAAATGGGCTAGTAAGGACTTTATGGGGATGCTGAGTCCTCATTTGAAAATAGGGATTAGGTGCTCAGCTATTTGGTTTAAAGAGGGGGACATAAACCTTTGGGGAAGGACTTTCTGCTCTCAGATTTGTTTTGGTAACCAGCTGTGTGCTGATGACAACTCAGAAGTGCACAAGAAATTCCTGGAGGTGAAACCAGCTCAAGTCTTCAGTTATAATCCCCTCCTTCCCATTCCCCACATGTTGCAGCTCTTACAATTGCATTTTCGTCTATAAACCACACCCAGACACTCGGGCTAACGGACAAAGGGTCTAAACAAGAGGCCTCATGTCCTACAAGATCCCCAGCATTTCTCCTCCCTCCCCGCTTCAGGCCAAAGGCTTGCACTCGCTGTTAGCCTGCACCACTCCCAGTCTTAACCCTCCCTTAAGGATGGGGTTTTCCACAACTGGCATCTTCCTCTTTGAAATAAGAAAAGACTCCTTAATAATTGCAAGAAGGCACTTTCAGAGGAGAATTAGATGCTTAAAGATTTCGGGGTACTTAAGTCTTTTCTTTTTTTTTTTTAATGCTCCACAACTGTGATTAACTCAGCACAGATCCCCTTCTACCATTTCTTATTGCTTAATTATGAAACATCTCAGAATTTTCTCCCTATTGGTTTCAGGCAGATTAGAAGGAAAAAAATATTTTAACAGATGCTAAAGAGTCTTTCCAACGATGTGAAGATTAGGAGGATGCCTTTTATAGCATTCCCAAAGTGTTCCCTGGCTGCTTCTGCCAGAGTTGAAAAGAATTTAGTGGCTGAGTTGTTAATGAAAAGCCAAGATGCTCTGACAAAGGACTCCTGGGCCACTATTACTCTGGCTCCAGAGTTATTGCAAATTAAATTTTACCTTGCCCTTTATGATCTATACCAGGCAGTAGGTGTAACAACATGACAGAAATATTCTTGTCTTACACTGTTAATAAAAGCACCCATTCATTAATATCTGCATATCAGCAGGAAGCAGGAACTGGCACTTTCCAGCTGAATGCTGGATCGAGTGTTGGCAGGTTCATAGGCAAAAGGCAGGGTAAATGCAATTTGAGTTTGGGGACAGGGTAATTACTGTCTTCATCTGGTAACACACTCTTTATCTGAATTCAAACCTCTTATGTGTTTTAAGCACTTGCAGGGCATCTTACTAGGCAATGTAATAAAAGATTACTTTTTAAATGTTACCTTGAAATCTTTCCAAGATTGCCTTTGTCTAAGAACACAATATCACATCTGGCAAGATTGCTATCGCTGTAAAGCAAAATCTTTTAATAGTATTTATTAAGTACTTTTTGAAGATGCATAATCATCAACATGAGTTGGTGTTAATGGGGAGTCATTAGTCAGCTCAGTCTTCAATATTTGTGGAAAAGGCAGGCTCAGCAAGAAACATATAATGAATGTAAAGCAAATACAAAACACAACATCCCTGCAGACTGCTCCTTCCCCTGGTGCATGGGAACACCTCATTTCACAGTCTAGCTGCTTGGTGATTTCTGAGTACTGTCTCTCAAATATTTGGCATCAAATTGCATGAGCTAAACAAGCACGAGGAAGCCAGCAGCTAAAAGGAGCCTTATGGAGAGAAATGATATTTACTTTAATGACCGTGGCTTAGAAAATTGCCATATTCCACACCAGGTTAATAAAGGCTTAGGGCGAAGTGGAGAGTGAACGGGCAGTGCTACCTGGAGAGCTGGGTGGAAATGTCAGGCTCCTTCTCGTTGTCATCGAGATATCAGGACTCCCTTCCCCTTCTGCTTCTTTCCTCACCACACATCCCAGAGCAGGCCTGGGTAAGAAAAGAATTGTGATCAAGGTAATCCACCCTCTGGGAAGGCATTTTCTGGCAGCACCCTAGATAATGGAGTGTGACACACAGTGTCATAATTGGGACGGAATGATTATGAAGCTGTAATTCAGACAAAAGATTTGACGAGATCATAAATGCCACAAAGCCAGGGTGGCTTGTCTCAAAGTCATCAAGAAAGAACTTAAGACTGAAAGAGAACTTCTCTAGTCAATATTTTGCCTTGTTTGTTTCTTTGGAGGCCTGGGAATTGTGGGGGGGCAACCCAGTTTCTCCATTTAATCCCTTATTCTAACCTGTCTGTAATTATTGCATAGGCACGTGCCTTTATGTAGAACCTTCAGAGCCACGCACTCTCCCCAGACCTCAGAGGACGTACAGGAAGAACAATTTTTAAAACTGGGCAGAATAGAAGCATATATGGAAATGAGATGATCACAGACTATTTTTCACAGACTTTGCAGGCCATGGAATCTACACTAGAGTCCATTATTTCCAAAGGGAGCCCCTTTCCTTGCTCGATGCCAGCATAGAGCAGGCAGAATTTTGGGCTCCATTCACTCAGGGCTGTGGGCCAATGGAAGTCACTCCACTCTCTCCAGCCTGGGTGATTGCAGTAATTTGTTCCCCTCCCTCCAGTGGACACATGACACTGTGTAAGTGTACTATGTGTCACCTAACACACTTATGCATTAGAAAATGGTTACCACCATCATGTTAGCTCACAGCTTAAAATTGAACAAGAACTTGGGTACGTCATTCATGCACATAATTGCTATTTCTTTTTCTGTGATGAGAAAATTTAAGAGCTACTCATTTAGCAACTTTGAGGTATATGATACAGGAGGTTAGTTTTAGTCACCGTGCTGTACTTTATACCCCAGAATTCATTTACCTTATAATTGAACATTTATGTTGTCTGATCAACATCTATTTCTTCTACTCCTGGTAACCACACTTTTCTACTATTTCTATATATTTCTGTAAGTTTGGCTTTTTCAGATTTCACATATAAATGCTATCATACAGTATTTGACTTTCTCTCTCTGGTTTACTTTACTTAGTATAATGCCCTCAAGCTCCATCTGTGCTATTACAGGATTTTCTTCTTTTTCATGACTGAATAATATTCCAAAGAATTTAAATGCACATGTGTGTGCACATACAAGCACATCAAACGCATCTTCTTTGTCCATTCATCCATTAGCAGACATTAGGTTATTTCCATATTGTGGCTGGTATGAATGATGACCAGCATTTTTCTATTTCTGCTAATTTCTAACTGTAGATAGAGGACCTTAGGCGAATCATTTATCTGTGCCTCAGTTTCTTCACCTGTCTAATTAGGAAAATAATACTACCCATTAACTTTTAGAATATTTTATTTTTAAAATAAAATGAATATGAAAAGACATTATAAAATAAAATATATGAATAAAATAAAATATATGAAAAGAGCTTAGACCATTCCTAGTAATTATTTTTATAGTTCCTTTTGTTATTATCTTTTAGTAGGTATTATTTTCTGCTGAGGAGAGGGAGTATGTCTTGATCAATTACCTGTCTTTCCAAGCATGTATCACAATATAAATAAATTTGCAAATTGAATTTAGATGACTGGATAGATATTGTAAGTTTTGTATATTTTTATTTTTTTAAAGATTTATTTATTTATTTATTTATTTATTTATTTATTTATTTATTTATACAAGCACTGGGTACAGTCAGAAGCGCGGGAGGGTGAGAGAATTTACCAGAGCCAGAGGGAGAGCAGAGCAGGCAGACTGATGAAGTACACTGCTGAGGGAGCAGACGGTGGCAGGAGAGGTCTGTGCGCCATGTGGGACCCTCGCCTGGCGGCCGGGCATCGTACTGATGCTTCAGAGGCTGCGGGCAGCTTCGCAACCCAGTGCTCAACTGCTGCGCCACCGGGGAGGCCCAGTTTTGTATATTTTTAATTCTAACAGAAACTTTCATCTCTCTACTGTAGACAACTCAAATCTATACATTTATATCCAAATAATCCTTAAAGAATGGCTTTAGGAATAGGTGCTCTGGCAAAAGGGAGCCTTAAGTATCCTCTTAAGCAAAGAGTCAAAGCTTTTCTGCCAGTGGCCTTCAATTCAAGAAGTTTGGTTTTATACACTGGGTATTAGCAGGTGGCACTTTTTATACCACTCTGCGTTCTCTTTGGGACACATCCTTTCAGATGTTCAATGGAACAGCACAGTTTTATTCATGCAAGGTAGAAGTCATCTGGAAAGTGTTGCAAGTAGTTTGTTAGAAATAATTTGTGAATGGCTGTGTCTAAGTTGGAGTGAACTCATCTATCTGAGATAGCTTCTTCATAGCCCTTGCTTCCTTGCATTCTGCCATGCTCATTTGAGTGGGAGAGAAGCTCTGCGATTACATTTACTGCAGAGGCAATTGCTGTTCCACTTGATGGGACATGTGTGTCTTGCATGTTAGGGCAAGAGAAAGCTTGAGAATTTGGATGCAAATGTCCAGCTTAGCAAAGTGGTCAACAAATTGGTGGTAAGTGTACCTCAAGAAAACAAAAGAAAATGCTTGTGTTGTCTGGGGACAGCTAAGACTGGGAATGATGAAAACATGCCTTAAATCACATCTTTCCAGCTGCATGCAGCAAACGGAACCAAAATGCAACTTCAGGGGAGCAACGATTGTCAGTGGTTTTGTTCACGGATATATTCAGCAAAATTGCTGAAAAACAGGAGGATCCAGTTACCTGGGGATCAAGTTGGAAGTATGGTCCGTTTTGAGAAGAACAAACGTCAGTGTTTCGAGCTGGGCCTTGGTGAGTTGGGATATTGTATTTGACAACATCGTATTTGACAACACCGGAGTTGTTTTTTAAGTTTTTATTCTGGCTCCAGATGTGATTTTCAATATATGTAGATGGTTTTCAACACAGGGTAGATTTACATAGGAAGACTGGTTGTGAATAACATTATCCAGTCCTCCAGTTGGATGGGTATCTTAAAAAATTACAAGGTCTCATATACATTTGAGTGTTAACTGATTTTGTGAACAGCTATTGTTCACACCTAAAGTGAACCTGTAATTTATCATTCAAACCAGGGATACTGTGGCGAACAAAAGGGTGTTGTTAATTACACTGGAACAACATAGTTAGAACCATCTCCAACAATTAGGGACATAAGAACATGTTATTAATACTGTTATAGGACAGGGAGAGGGGCAGCCCAAACCCCGCAAACCTGCCTATTCTCAATGGGTTCTGCCATCCGCCGCATCAACACAAAACATAGGAGACTTTAATGGGAAAGAACTTTAATACAATTTGGAAACAATACAGGAAAGGCAAAGAATCTAGTTTCTAAATCAAGCACCCAAAGTTACCCGTCCCCTCATGGGTAAAAGTCCATCCAAATGGGATTGGCCCAGAGCAAGGCCCCAAAGCCTGCCACAAGTCTCAAGCATCTTCCAGTGGGGACCCACAAAAAAGGGTCAGAAACAACCAGACAAGCCCTGAAGGAAAAGAGCAAAATCAACATCAAGATAAAAGCTGCCATGGTCACCTCCCCATGGACTCACCCACATCTGTGTCACCCAGTCCACGACCAAAAGACAAGCGCCGTTTCTTCACGTGTCTCTAGGCTCCATGTGTCTCCTCCAGGTCTCCTGGCTCCATCCTGCTTCCTTCCTCAGTCTCTTCTGCAGCTTCTCTTCCTGCTCAGCTCCACCCTCCCTTGGGTGGGGCAGGGAACCTCCCCCTTCCCTGGGGACCACCCTGTTACAATACCTGTGAGTCAGAGGAATATTTCTTCACTCGATGTATCCTAGGTTCTCTGTGATTTCTTTTCTTTTTTTCCCCATAGCATCATTTGACGTTTTCTTGCCTCCTATGGTGCTTTGTAGAAGCCTTTACCACCATGCTCCTTCGCAAGCCTGTAGGATCCTAGGGGTACTGAGGGACACGGAGGTCTGGAATGAAGCTTTGTTGTAGGTGAGAGCTTCATTGTAGCGAGTGCAGGCAGATTTGGAGGAAAATTCAGCTTTGGGTCTTAAGGCTGCTGATGGGGGCTCATAGCTGGGATTCTGAATGGATTTTGACAACCTCTGTCTAACAAAAGGCATGTATTTACATAGGAGAGAATGGGTTTTGGCCAGTTTGTTTAACAAGAGGCAGGGATTTACAGGTTGGGATTATCACAAGCACCTGGCCCCTACCCCCCTATAGGTAAGAAGTTTTACAACTAATGGCACCTGGGATGAGATCAACTAATAGAGTTTGGATCAAACTAGTAAGGCTTGTCACTTTGCTCTGAAATGTGCAAGTTGTTTTTCAGAAATACTGGATGTAGCCATCATTCCAATCCCTCTTCTACCTCAAGTCCATGGTTTTTGAATTGGTTCTGTGGTCCTGAACACCCACGAGACTCTGGATTGCTGGGGAATAGCACATGCATTCTTCTTAAGTTGCCTATTTGGTGGTAAGAACCAACATAACAGGATTCACCACCTGAGTCCTCAAGACCTCCCTTTGTGTGATAGCCTATGAGGAAATCCACCTTCTTTTCAAGCTCTAGCAGCCCATTGTGTGTATAGACCACGTGATCTTTATCCGCTCATTTGTTGAAGTTCTACCTCCGGGGCTATTGTGTAAGTGCCTCAATGAACGTGAGAGCGGATACTCTTGGACAGCCTGTTTTCAATTCTTTGGTATATACACTTAGAAGCGGTAATGCTGAATCGTTTGCTATTTCTTTGTTTAATTTTTTGAGGCAACACCCAACTGTTTCCATAGTGGCTGCGCCATTTTACATTCTCACTAACAGTGCATGTGCTTTTCTAATTCTCTGCATCCTCACCGACAGTTGTCCTTTTACTTTTTCTTTTTATTTATTTTTTTTGATAGCGACCTTCCCATTGGGTGTGAGGAGCTATCTCATTGTAGCCTTGATTTGCATTTCTCTGATGATTAGTGATGTTGAGCGTTTTCACAGATGTTTGATGACCAAGTTTGGTCATTTCTTTTACATTATTCATTAAGCGCCTTTATTCTGTATTGTCTGTAGGAAGCCTTCGCTTTGAGAGGAGACTTTAACAGTGAAGGCTCAGGCATGGGCAGATAAATACAGGTAGCATCCTGTGTTTCAATGGCAGTAGATTTCTGTTCACTTTGTTTCACCTCTTTCTTGCCATCTTGCATCATCCTCCCTGCTAAAAAGGTGTAAGGAAGGGAAATATCATAAGATTTCCTCAGAGGAGGAAAGGTTTTGGATTTGGGGAAATCTTTCTTATTGTCTTCTAGAGAAATCCATTTGCTTGCCCAATTCTCATGACTCACATTCTCTTATAATACACGACGCAATATAAAGTTTTCACTGTCTCACTAAAAAAAAATTCTCTGCTCAAACACAAATACAAATAGAACCTGGGCTAATCTTGTGCTATATAAAAATAGACTTAACACGTTAATTCATATGCAATGGTTCAAACAAGTCAAAACCAGTGAAATCATTGCTGTATAACTAACAAGCTTTTAATAAAGCTGTTTGGTATGATATAATTTGGAGACATCTAATTTTCACACGCAGGGACTCGGTATATGCTAATTTGCAGTATGTGATTCAGGACCAGACAGGAATCAGAAGATAGTCACAGTATCTTTCTACCAGACTTAGCCTGGAGGATTTGTTTCTGGATGCCTGTGGCTGAGATCCTGGGCTGGTTTTATAAATTGGGCTGGTTTATAAACATAGGGACAGAATCCCTGCATATTTCATGGAGGTGTGGTGAAGATCATGGAAGAATGAATGTTGAAGCCTCTTTTATATGAAATGTTTTATGTAAATATAAGAACTTTCACATTAAAACAGAGAAATAAGTAGAGTTTTGTAGATAAAACTTCCCTAACTTAATATTCATCTATCTTTCTAAAACGTCATAAAGATATCATTTTTCAGAGGGGGAGAAAACTTCTAATCAAGAACCATGATTCTCTTGGGCAAAGAAGTGGAATCCAACAATAAAAGGAGCTTTAACTCTATAAAGAAGAAAGGCAAAGGGCACTTTGTATTTTTTCCTTTATTTTAATGGAGAAAACCTTCACCAGGACTTGATTCTAGAGCATCTTCAACATCACAGACTTTGCAAGATCTTCTAACAGTTGATTTCCATCCAGGCGGCCAAATTAGTTGTGCCTGAATTGACTAATGGTTGAATTGTTTTGGTTTGTATATTTTTTAAAGATTTATTTATTTATGTATACAAGAGCTGGGGTACAGACCAGAGATGAGGGGGGTGAAAGGATTCACCAGAGACAGAGTGGGGAACAGAATAGGCAGACTGACCGAAGCACACTGCTGAGGGGAGCAGCAGGCGAGTCGGGAGAGGTCTGCTGTGCAATGTAGGTTGCTCCCTGAGTGGCTGGGGATCAAACTCATGCTGCAGAGGCTGCGGACCGCCTCATAGTGCAGTACCCAACCCCTTGCACTCCCAGGGAGGCCCTGATTTGTATTTTTGATCGCTTAACCACCTGAACAAATAAATAAGCTATAGACAAGGTCAATGTGTGCAAGAGTCACTGAGACTTGAGCTAAACACTGAGGATGATTTCTTTTCTGTGAATGTTTAAACAAAATTGACAAACAGGAGAAAGCAGATCTGATACACACAATTGTGTCCCGGGCATCATGTTTTGGTTCACAGTGGCTTTATGTCCAAAGCTATGCAAGAACCCAGAATCAGGATTGTAATTTTGAAAAAAATCTAAAATGTCTGTATGTCTCTGAATTTTTACACCCTCTGTGCAAGTAAATGTCTATATATTCCTGTTCACATACTTGTCAATTCTCAGAGCATCCTTGGATAATTTAATTGAGTTGATAATTTCTGTAATGAAAAAAATTACCCTTATACACTTCACAGTTCTGGAGCTCAGTTTATATCATGGCCTTGTCTGCATGACTGGGTAAGTTGTTAATTTCACTCTGCTTCATTTTATTCAGTATAGAGCCGACATTATTATTTCTACATCATAGGGTTCCTATCAAGATGAAGGACTTAAAGAACTTAGCACAGTTTCATGTTGTAATGTACTTTAAAATGCTACTAATGCCCCCAGCAAGGCTGCTGGCAAGGGATGTGCCCTTTTAGGATTCTGGTTTATCCAATGGGAAAGACCAGAACTTTGACCATTACGCCAAACACGGCTGCTCCTGATTAGCTGTGCAATCATTTCCCACCAGCTAACAGCTTGTGTGTGAGTCTCTAACTACACTGGAGTACGAGATCATATCTGGGCTCAGATATTTGCATTTGCATTTTCTCTGCCTGGAAATCACAGGAATATCACCAGGGGAGGCTTTCTTGGATTGCTGGTCTAAAGAAGCCTCCTTAGTCACTTTCACATCTCCTGTGTCAATTCCTTCACATCACCTCCACATTTTGATATCATCTTGCGTATGATGTACATGTGTTTCCAATCTCTCCTCCTACCAGGATGTAAATTTTTTGAGAGCAGAAATCTTGAGAGCCAGGTCTGACAAATGATTAATTGCTTATTACACATCTTTTGGAAGCGTGAATGACTCTTACTGCCAAATTAATGTTTTATTTAAAAAAATCCACAGATGCAAGTTCTTATTGAAGAGAAGATAACTTCATTGTAGATAAGTATTCTTCTACTTGCCTCGAAGCCAGTTTACTAGACTTCTTTCTGTTTCTCTCCATATTTGAGCTCTCACAGGATACATTTTACCATTTCTCTCTGTTTCATGTTCCAGGCTATGCAAGAACATGAGTTCCTTAAGCAAGTTAGAAACACTGGCTTCTAATTCCTCCTAGTTATGCTGTATTTCCCCTTGACGAGTCAATAAGATATATTTGGCCAGGTGTTTATATCAGAACATAAATGTGTCTAAGGGATGGAGCTGAATCTACAATAGATGAACTGTGAATGTCTATTCAAGTAGATAAACTGGTGACTAGCTCTCCAGACATGAAATAACTGAATTGCCAAATTGCCCCAACTTTTCAAGTCAGTGTTTTAAAAGTCAATGTTATCCTTCATATTTCTGTGCATATTTTGACCGTATCTCAGTCCATTTATCCCAAGAGCAAATTAAAATAAATAATTGTTTCCTGATAAAAGAGATTGTGGTTTTATGATTTTTTTTCCTCTAAAACCATTTGGATGTTTTTCCTTGTTTCCCTGGTATTTCCAAATAAAAATTGTCCACATTCTGGTTTTGTAGATGGAGTTATACTCAAGCTCTTTGTTTTTGTAGAAATCACTTTTCTCAAAAGAAATCAAAACAGCAATAATGTGAGCCAAATTATAGGATTGTTTATAGCTAAAATGTTAACTATTACAGTTAAGAATTCCTGATAACTTTATATATATAGTTCCTTTATTTTAAAGAGCAGTTCTGAAATAAGTGATGTGTTTGTAATGATGGTTAACTCTAGTGAAGAATGGATAATTTCCAACTGGTGGTTTTCAACCAGTAACACAATACTTAAGCAGGTTTAGCACAGAGCAGGGGTTTACTAATTATCTGTTACGGGAATTTTAGCACATTATACAATATACAGCATGTCTGAGAGCATGGAAGCTTTCAGAAATATAAAAATCAATGCTCTTTGCTGAAGTTGGAAATTGTTAGTCCTTTTACAAATTGTCTTATTTCTACGACTTCATTTATAAAGTATTGACATCACTTCTAAGCCACTAAATATTTTCTTAGAAAGGAAACCAATACAAAAAAGGAGAGAAATAGTATTTTCAATACACATTTAGAAAGCTCTAAATGTTCTGAAAGTTCATGATTGCAAATGCCAAGTGTATGTGTGTGAGTGGGGTTGATGTTTCCTGTGGTTATTTTCTGTAATATTGTAGCTTTTAAAAAGGTTTTTTTTTTAAACAAAAACTCTGAAATTTAGGTTGACAATAATTAAGAAAATGCAGAAAGGGCACTGATAGATTTTTAAAAACTATTTTAATACAAGATTAATAGCAATTTTCTATCCAAATCAGAAATGAAAAATCTTAACCCAAATAATATTCTTTTGACAGTCACATAAAATTTTAGGTTTGATTGGTGCACACAATTGTCCTGCATATATATTACGCATATGCACACAGAGACCTCACTATTATACCATCTTTAGGTGTCTCTTCATGGAAGTACCTCTTTACAAAGCAATGTCAAAGATTCCAGCAACTGTTCAACTTTGAATGAGGCTCAAGTGTCCCCACGCTAAGCTGAGTCCATACTGTAGCAAACCATGAAGTAGCAAGGCTCCAGAATGCATACAAATCAACACTCTATTTGTATAACTTGGCCTAAAACTAAACACTGGCTAATGTCTCCAACAAGGAGGAACACATTGCAAATTTATAAGTTATGGTCTCCTTTACTCTTCTGTTGGCAAAGCTAAACTGCCTTTTTTTTTTTTTAAGTTAAAAGTCAGGTGTGTTAGTGACAGTAAGTAAATGAAAATGAGCTTGAATTTCTGCAAGTTTTGGACAAGTCAACACTTGTGTTTGCTAACACTTCCACCTTTATTCAAACCACCTGATAATTAGCCTTGCAAAGAGAAGTCCTAAAGGAATCACAACTCAAGGAATTTGCTAAGTTTTTATTCCTCCCTGGCGACTTTAGTTGGTGTTCAGTGTGTAGCCAAAACAGGCATGTAATGGCTAAAGAATTAAAGTAGGCTAATGTCTGCAGCAGGGAATATAAATTAAATATCAGGGTTCTGCATCCAATAATATTTTCAATGTGTTTGATTTATAGAATGTTAAAGTTATAATTACTACTTCTTGTCAATGAATAATAGTGTTTTTCAGTATAGACAAAATAGTATTTTCGATCCCTTACATTGCAAGTAAGTAACCCATGTTACTTATCTGGGTGAATCACTGTAAGGGAGTCAGGTTGCTAGTGCTAAGGTCGTGCTACATGGCTATAATTATAGTATCGACTTCATTTCAATGACTGAAGGTTGTCATGCTCTCCTTCAATACAGACCCAACAGCAGGGCTCTAATTCCTGAATTTGCAATTCATTCTTCTCTGCTAAAGACTTTAGCCTCTGTTTAATTTTTGTTATAACATATACAAAGTATAATATACACCAATTACAGACGTGTATTTCTGTTAGAAAAATACATATTATAACTAAAGAACATGTAAATAGAGGCACTTCAATAAGCTAAGTGTTTGCAGTTATGAGCATCACCCAACAATTTCTAGCATCCGATTTCAGTGAGCCCAACCCTCTCTACTCATAACAGAGGTTAAGATGCGATTACAGTTTAGGAGACATCTAAACAAAGGAGGGCAGGTCAGGAAAAATAATGGAGCATCAATGCAACCCCATTGCTATGGTGAAACCCGAGAAATTGATTTGGCAGGGTGGGGGTGGGGAATGGGGAAGAGATTCCAAAACACTTACTAAAATGGGGCAACTTGATTAAACTAATTCCCTTAGGGCAGGAAAAAAAACACTCGTGTTAACTTGGTGTGAAAATCAGATGACATAGTAGGATGATGATAAAGACCAGGAAGTACACTTCGAATATGTTGACCACACTCATGCAGTGATTAATATTGTGGCATCATCTCTGCCTGGCTTGTAAGGATCACTACAGCTCACCAGTAAGAATAATATTGAAAATGAAGGTGCTGAAACCAACGAAGCAGGAGTTTATGTATCATCTCCGTGTGTCGTGTGTACAGAACCTGGGTTCACATTCATTAATATAATGTGTATTTATACACGTGCACAAAACCTTTTTGGGGGTGACAGCAGAGGGAAAACAAGGCATTCTGTTTTCATAGAAGACAATGCAGAAATATTTAAAAAATGAAAGACTTGGAGTTTAAAGCCATAAACAAATTATTACTCAACTATTCTGGAAAATCAAGGTTGATTTAATTTGAATTGCACCCTAATTACTGGAGAAAGACAATACTGATTTCTGAACAGAACATAAATGAATGAGCAACATAAATGATTGACCCTTCTTCCTTCATCGAGATGTTTTATGTACAACTGGTGATGGAAAGCCAAGGTTTAACGTTTGGCAGTGAAATGGATGGATTTTTGGATGTGTGGAATGCTCAATTAGATTAAGTGTCAATTTCATATAGATTTACATGAAAGGATGCCACAAAATCTCTCAGGATCTTACATTTTGCATTTCGTTAGGCATAAAATAGCAATAGATGCTTCAAAATACTTTTCAGTTTTGCGAAAGTGCTCAAATATGTTTAATACTATTGTGCCCCACGCGTCCTACTTAAATGTGTTGACTAAATCAATAACTAATTATAATTTTGATGAGTGGAGATCGAAAAATACTATTTATGTGTCATTACCAGCAGTGGGTAAATTAAAATGTGACTGGACGATGGTGTCTTGAGACATCAGCTTTCCCAACCCCAGATGCATCATCAAAACCAAGAAACACATGGATAGCCGACTATATTTATAAAGCCCCAGTTTGGTTTATTTAGCTTCTCTCCATCAAGGGGAGCCTAGGGTCTGGCTTTGGCACACTGGGTGGATCAGTTAGGCTGAGGCTCTTAATTGGCCTCTTGAATTAGGTCATTTCCCCTGCTGGGCAGGAATCCTAGGCTGAAGGCATCGTACATGAGAGCGATGGTTTGTATGGTTACCATGTTATTTCCATCTATGTTTTCCATCCCCAGTAAAGTCCTACATGCCCCATGGCTCCCCCATGAGCTCGGTAAGTCTGGGGCACCCAGGACAAAGCATGTCCATGCGAAAAGGGTGTGCCCTGGCAAACTTTTAATAAATGGACAGTTAGATACGTAAAAAGTTCTCTTTCTTGCTTCTCGGTGCTCACAGGTCATTGAGGAACCCCGTCTCCGAGCAGCACAGAACAAGAAGAGCTGGTTGACAAAACATTTTCATTACAAAGGTGTGTCAACCCTGAGCTTGGAATTAAGAAGTTAAAATCTGTGATTTATATATATATCGATATAAAAATAGATGATCATACTAAGACTAAAAAAGTGAAAGAAATCTCCATGTCAATACTATATATATTTTTTTGTCTTGACCTTTTTTTTTTTTTGTTGTGAGTTATTTTGTAAGAGAATGCCCTTGTGATGCCGAAACCAACTGACACAAAGCAAATCGTTAAAGAACGAAAACTCACTTATGGATCGAATTGTTTATCCGTCCTGAAAGGAACTCTTACTTGGGGAGGGTAATGAGCACAGGGGCAGAAACATCTAATTAATGTCAAACCTGTGGCAAAAGCAAAGGGGTTGTCTTGTTGAAGATTATTTCAATTCAGACTCTTGAGGAGGATGAACTGATGGGGTGGCCACTAATAACTGAAGGTGAAGGGAAAACTGGTGCCAATTGGATACAGTGGGCAGACGTGAGAGAATCCACGAAATGGTGCCATTGCTGAAATAGAAATTGGGCAGGGTGAGAGGGAGGCGCTGAGGTGTAGTAATTTTTGCTCTCCTATTAAAAACGGAATGCTAAATTTAGCGTCAGTACCTCCACATTAGTTTGGTCTGCGTGGTTACTGTGCAAGCCAATACCTCCAAGACGGCAGTGTGTTTTCACTGCATTAAGAAAAAAATCCAAACTTTCTCCCCATGAGCATTTGTAAACCCCATTTATCAAAGGAAACTTCGACTGGGAGTTGCTAGCAATGCTCAACTCTCAGTGGTAAAGCTCTTTTATTTCTCTCTCTTGCTTCTTTGTTGAAAATGCAGTTGTCTTGGGATTTGGCCTGATTTTACAAGGGAGAATTATTTTCTTCTACTTTTTTGTTAATGGGGAAAAGAAAAACTCACAACGTGAGATTCCTTTACTTCTGCAGCATAAAAGCAAACGAAGGTAAGAAAATCTCCTGGTACGAAAGATTTGAGTAAGAATTCTCTAGAATAAACAAGGTCCCCACAGATAACTGAAGGAAAGAGGAAGCAGTCCAGTCTGGCACCCGGTACTCTTTGGGAAAACAAAAAGCAAGGCAGAGCACAGTGCTGCCTCTTCTTCTAGAAAACGGTCAGTTTTTGTGGCATGGTCCATTGTCCAAGAGAGTAAGAAAAGAAGTGAGTTGGCCGTTCAAATAGCTAAAATGCAGTTTCGTCTGATCAAAAACCCAGGATTATCTGCCCAGTCTCTGCAGTGCCAGGACAATGCAGACGACAGACCACGAGAGCAGGGAGTGGCCGAGCTGGGCTGCTGAGGCGTCTACTTCCCTCCGGTCCGGATCCACTGCAGGGGCCTCTGTGGTGACAAACTCAAACTCCGTGGGGCACACATCATCCATGCACCCGCTGCCACTCCCCGAGCCGCTGGATTCATCACCTGGGAGGGACACATTGCAAAAAAGAAAGTCAGACCACATCCAGGAAGGAGTGGGGTACACCATAGATACAGGCATGGTGGGGAAAGGCACATCTCCTCACTGAAGGGCCTCCATCCCATCCCGATGGTTTGTTTTTAACGGGCAGGTTTATAATCATCAGCAGGCATGGCCTTAGATGTCTGCAATACAGTTTATGTTTCCCGACCAGTGTCACCCTACCTCAGGAGCACGAGAACCTTAGATCCAAAGGGAGGCCAGACCCATATGCCAGCATTGGCAAGGTATTTCTTGTTCTGGCCAGTACTGCAATTTCTTTAAGAAATTTCATTCGTAGCTTTTCAGAGCCATTACTCTCAGACACATTGTGCTTTTATTTTTTAAAAAAGATTTATTTATTTATGCCTACAAGAACTGGGGTACAGACCAGAGGTGTGAGGATGAGAGGATTTACCAGAGACAGAGTGGGGAGCAGAACAGGTGGATCCACTGAAATACACTGCTGAGGGGAGCAGCAGGCGAGAGAGGATAGGTCTGCTGTGCCATGTGTGGGTCAGCTCCCTGGCCAGGGATTGAACTCAGGCAGTAGCAGTGATAGCGCTGAGACTTAACCCCTAGGCCACTTGGGAGGCCCTTATTTGCTTGTTTTCTTGTCCCTTCTGTGAGAATTTATGTTGAGAGCTGAGACTATGTAAATGCTTCCCTTCTGTGTCCCTAGAGCCTTTCATGGTGTCTGTAATATAGCAGGTGCACAATAAATACTTGCTGGCTAAGTAAACATACCTTGGGGAGTTTCCTCAACTTTTGTCAGTCTCCTCATCTTAACAGAAACACATAATAACAATTACCGGGCAGAGTGAATGTGAAAACACTGGTGAATTGTATGAGGGCACTGAACCCAGTGCTTGCAATGATGCTTGATGAAGAAAAATATGGTTTCTACAAGACGACCTTGATTTTAACCTTTTTTTAATTTTTATTTTAGTGAATTAGGGTAAATCAGATTCAGGAGACTTCCTCATCTATAAAAATGACAACAATCATACCAATTTCACAGAATTGTTAGGGGGCATAAGGACATAACATTTCTGGGGGGACTCGAACTGGTAATGACCTTTCCTCCAGTTGCTCAATATGTCCATCCATGGGCCCTAAACACCCCCTGCTGGCCTGAAATGGTAATGCACCTGTTCAGCTGTACCTGGTGCCATCTTGGCTGCTCTATGCTACTTAAGCCAAGTCATGGGAAGGTGGGACTCTCCTAATGTCCCTATGCACAAGCAAGGCGCCACTCAGCACATTTGTTTTCCTTCTATGGGACATCCAAATACCAGATAAGATCATTGAATATACTAAATCAGGTTCTTAACATTTTCTTTGATTTATCTTTAACAGCTTTTACAAGAAGGAAAATACCCATTAATTAAATTCAGAGATATCAGAATTGCTAAGGGAATTATTCTCAACACTGGTATTATGAACAAGAAGTAATATAACCTTTACAAAAATATTACTAAAGCTATTTAGAATATTAAAAATGTGGTAAGCAAATAATGGCAAGAGATTCCAGCTGAGAAAAATAATAGCCACATCTCTTTCTGAAGAGGAATCACAAATACAGATATTTAAGGGGCAATTTTTAAAAATGTCAAAAGCACTAAGGCTGATGATGGCTATTAGATGTGATAATGGTTTGTATGACAGACACTATCCTAAAACAGAGGGCCAAATTTGGAGTGTGCGTTAGGGCAAAGTGATGTTTTTAACTGTTGCTGATTTCTATTTTCTCCTGAGGGGAAATGCAGCAAGATCACTCTTCAAGGACAATCTGCCCTAAGCTTGGCAGGTTTTCAGGTATATCGGCAATTTAGGTCAAATAGTAGAGACAACCAAAGCCAACATCAAGGAATTCTTATGTGTCTTGAATTAGTTTTTCCAATAGTCATCCTCCAGATAACAAAACATTTTATTAGATAGGAAAGACAGAATGGATAAATGGAGAGGTCTGAGGTTAAGTAATGAACAGGGAGTAGCAACAAAGAGAAACTAGACTCTTGTGTAATGTTCTCTTCCAAAGTGGAAAGGAGAGGGTTGGTAAAGAGAAGGGGAAATAATGGAGGGGCTCAGAGAAATTTTACAACAATGAAGTCTATTAGATGGGCAACTATCCTGTGTTTAAAAAAATAATTTCTGAGATATTTAAAATTGAACAAACACTCAAATTTTTTGCAGGAGACAACTCTGTAGGGTGATGCCTGATACTTAAATCACTTAATGTCTTCCTTCTCTAACTTGTTTCTTTCTACCTCATCTATTCAAGCACACAAGTATCATCTTTTGCTTCAGGAACCAAATTACAGAATCACTGGCAACTCCATACTTTATGTTCAAGAAATCTTTTCCTGAGAACTCTGTCTATAAACATACATATTTTTAAAAAAACAAATCACTTGTTTTTATAGTCATGCACCTTGAAACCAATTAGACGAAAACTCAGATACAGTTCATCTCACTCCATGTTCACATAATACTCTTTCAAATCATCTCTGATATTTTATGATCTTGGATAATTGTCAAGTGCAATATTACATCAGCATTTAACTATTTCTCTCCATGTTTCAGAAACAAAGGTCCGTTGTCTGTCTATGTTCACTGGACAGAGAGGGAAATAATGCAGTTGAATCTACAACAACTCAGAGAGTATCTCAGCTCCTTTACATATGGCCTCAACCCAACCTCCCCATGACCCCTTTGGCAGGAATGATTCCTATTCCATCTAAGAGGGCCCAGAGACTCAGAAAGTAATTTGTTCGAGTCCCCCCCCATATGATAAAACATGGATTGCAGCCTAGCCCGGTCTGAGTAGACCATCTTCAATGCATTCTTCTGTAAGTACTTGGGGCAAGCGGAGGTTGAAGATTGGAAAGAGGCATGAATGCTGATAGGAAAAGGAGAAAGTAGAAGCATTATTTTGTTGTTTATCATTAATGGGTCAACTTGCAAATGAAACTCATTTGACCTCTGATATAGTTGAAAGTCACGTATTGAAACTTCCTTTAGAGTGATGAGAAAATATATTTTTGAGCAAATGAATATAATAAAGGTTCCAGCAGAACTTCCAGCCCAGGTGCAGTGAACATTCCAATGCAGCCATAATCAACAAGTTTGCTCACTTACAGATTCTTCCCTTTCAAGATTCATGGCCAGGGCCTCAGCACTCTTATCTACAAGGTCGGGCAGCCAGCCAAGCTGGTCTCTCTCTCCAAAGCCATCCCTGAACGCCTGCATCTTTCCCTCCTTGCCTTGCCCCCTTTGTCTCGGGACTTTGCTGCAAATGGTCGTGTCTGCTGAAAAACGATGCTATCCATGTAACAGATATGGACACGGTTGTGTATAAAAGGGTGCTCAAACCTTATGGGGCTACCCAGGTCTGGGACCTCATGCATGAGTAATAAAGCTTCTCCTGACCTCACCTGAAGTACCTGAAGCACCGCTTGTTCTTCCTCTGCCTGGGTAAAAGGCTAGAATTTATTTCTAGAACAAGAGCAATTATGACTTTAGGAGCCAGAGTTTTGTGGATTGGAACTCTCAGTTCAAAGGACTGGAAAAAGCTTTGCAGAATGGGCAAGAATGACACAAGATTAAAGGTACATATCGCTTTGGAAGAATTATGGTGTGATCCTCTATGACCACTTGTCACTCCCAAGCTACGTGTCCTGGGGAAGATTTTCTTACTCGTGTCCTGGAAGTTGACGTCATTGCCATTGTATGCATTCTTCAGCTTGTTGGTCATTACACGAAGAGCCATGATCTGCTGCCTGATGAAAGTGTCGGGCCGCGTGATGTCCACATCCACCTCGGGGTTGTTGATCTGGTTGGTGAGCCCATCATTCATGATCTCAGGCAGGTATCTGCAGGGCAGAGAGGGAGAGAACAGACTGGGATGAGGCAGGAAGGACCTCAAAACCAGATTTGGCTTATGTTGCTAAGAGTGAGCCAAAATATCAGTAAATTCTGGCTCAGTGGCTGCAAGAAAAGCCAAACCGTAAACAAAAGGAATGCATTTTCTCAGAGGGAGATATGGGTTAAATGACTTCAGAGTTGTATTTTAAAGAGTTCTGAATTCATAGGTAGGCTTGCCAGCCCATGGATGCTCAACTGGGGACTTCCAGAAATTGTCACTTAAAGCTAAGCACTTTCTCCTTCCATCCCAAGGACTATTTCCTTATGCCAGGGACTTGATAGTTTCCTGGGCTCTCCTGTGAATTTTGCTAATAAGAACTGAACTTGTAAATTACATATGCTCTTAGCAAGTTCTCTTGAGTGAGCTCCTGCTCAATGGAAGAGGTTCTATCTTAGAATCAGAAGAAACTTGTGGATAGAAGAAGTCATCTTTGGAAAATTTGAAGAGCAATCGGTGATTACCGGAATGTTTGAGGTGTTCATTAGGGTCTCTATTTTGGAATAGAATCTTGGTTCTAATTCAATATTGGGTAAAGCAGAAGAGTAAAATCTAGAAGTTCTTTAATTCTTTCACTTGTACCAAAATGTCCAAGTTGTCAGTCCTTCATCGTCCACTGCTTAAGCTGGATACGTATGTTTACATCAGTGGAAAAAAAATAAATCTCAGTAAAGACCTTGGGATCCTGTCTGACTCCTTCCTATCATGACCGGTCAAGGTTCAGTCCTCCTACTGTTCTCACACTAGCTTCCCCACCCCACATCCCCCCAATTCCCTTGCCCCTTGTTGGAGTGCAGGCAGCTACAGCAGCCTCGAAATGACTACCCTGCCTCCTCACTTCTTTCTAGCTCAACCTGCATGCACTGACTGATTAATCTTCATAAAATATTGCCTTCATTATGTCACTCCTGAGTATAAAAACTTTGGATGGTAGATCCACTGTTCATTGAGCACTTACTAAATGCCAGCAATGCTAATCACTTTATATCCCATCAAACTCAATATCCCATCAAATCTGAGAGGCAGATATTATTATATCCCCATTCTGTCAAATAGAAATTTGAGTTTTAGTGAGGATCAGTAACTGCAGTCATAGAGCTAATGGATGGCAAACCCATGACTGCATCTAGCTTCCCAGTCCTCCTGCCCAAACAATGCCCCCTACTGCCTCCCTGATCATAAACTCTAATCCACACTTCATAGCTCAGCCATCAAGGCCCATCTCCATGCTGTCTCTACCTTGTTATTTTGCAATACTCCCTTCAAGAGTCTTCTTCGCCTTTTAGAATCTACTTCTAATATACATGGTGTCCTTGCCTGCACTGCACTTTCTCATCTAAGTTCCCAAATACCCTTAAAAATCCAGTTCAAGGCCTCCCTGGTGGAGCAGGAGTTAGCTCTATCAAGCTATCGGCAGCCACTGCAGCATGAGTTCAATCCCAGGCTAGGGAGGTGACCCACATGGCACAGCAGACCTCTCCTGTGTCACCTGGTGCTCCCCTCAGCAGTGTATTTCAGTAGATCTGCCTGTTCTGGTCCCCACTCTGTCTCTGATGATTCCTCTCAACACAACACCCCCCACCTCTGGCCTGTACCCCTCTCTTCTATGCATAAATAAATCTTAAAAAAATACAATTCAACCCTCACATTCTTCTTAAGGTATTTTCCAGCTTTTAGGGACCTTCCCATCCCTTTGTAGGGCTGCCTGGTTCACTGTCAAGGGAGAGAGGGGGCTGAAATCCAGCCTGTATCCTGTGCCCACAGAGCTGGGCATCTGCAGGGCACTATTCAACAAAAGAAGCACCTTATTTTATTTTTTTCCATTCTCTCCTTTGGGAATCTTTTTATCTTAGAAAATTTTGGAAACTTTCTAACTTTTAGAAAATCGCAATATAGTCCAAAGTAGAGACGGTGGTATGATGAACCCTGATGGATCCATCTGGGGCCCTTTACACTAACCCTACAAAGGTGCTATATTTGTCTGTATCTCTGTTAAAAAAAAAAGAAAAAAGAGATGGCACATTCAAAGTGGTAACAAAGAGAGTTTGAAGGAGAGAGTGTTTGCAAAGGTGTGGACAGGGTTAAATGAAACTGCTTCGGGTGGAATAAAACCCAGGAACTGGGCCTCCCTGGTGGTGCAGCGGTTGGGTGCTGGGCTGTGAAGCTGCCCACAGCCTCTGCAGTGCCGGTTCGATCCCCGGCCACTGGTGAGGGTCCCACATGTCGCGCAGATCCCTCTTGCCATGCCCACTGCTCCCCTCAGCAGTGTACTCCCTCAGTCTGCCTGTTCTGCTCCCTGATCTGGCGAATTCTCTCACCCTCCTGCGCTTCTGACTGTATCCAGTGCTTATATAAATAAATAAATAAATAAATAAATAAATAAATAAATAAATAACATACAAAAAACAACCCAGGAACTGGCTACAGAGGGCTGGAAGGAAAGAAGCTGTTTCCAGAACTACAAGAACTGAAATTGCAGAAGGACTAAAAGATACAGCAACTGCCAGACCCCGCCTGTGAGGGGATAACCCCAGGGCATAATGCCTGGACTTGTCTAGTCCCTCCTCTGACCCCCAGCTGCTGCCTCCTCTTGGTTGAACCCAACCAGCAGCCAGTGGGCCAGGGACCTGGCTGAATGGTATGCAGAGGTCCTGATTTGGGCACAGACACCTGACAGGTTATTAGCATTTTTCTACCTCCTCTGTTATTACTATCGGAAAGCCAGAAGACTTCCTTTCCTCTCTGTTGTCCTTCCGATTTGTATATTCTTTTTTTTTTAAGATTTATTTACTTATGCATACAAGAACTGGGGTACAGGCCAGACGTGGGGTGTGTGTGAGAGGATTCACTAGAGACAGAGTGGGGAGCAGAACATGAGGAGTGATTGAAATACACTGCTGAGGGAGCAGCGGGAGAGACAGGAGAGGTCTGCTGCGCCATGTGGGTTGCTCCCAGGCTGGCTGGGGATAGAACTGGTGCTGCAGAGGCTGCAGATAGCTTCATAGTGCTGCGACCTAACCCCTTGCGCCACCAGGGAGGCCCCTATTTGCATATCCTTGTACAATATATTTGGGCTTAAAATTCTTCCCTTTCCTGCAGGTCATTTTTCTCAGTTCTGGAAACCAAAGGGTCTGTCAGCTTTCAGGAGAAGAAATAGAAACCTATAGGAAACGGTTATATTTAAGACACTTTCAGCTGCTATAATCTTATGCACGATGAATTCGTGCATGAATGAGTTTACCCATTTTAAATCTGAATAAGCGCCATGCCTTCATCCATATCTCAAACAAAATCCACTTCCCAATCTTCACGACATAATGACTAATAAAACAGAGTGCACTGCAAATTCTTTTCTATAAAGCCGCACAGCATAGACGTCTCTAAAAAATGCTCTAATTGAAAATTAAAAAAAAACAAATGGAATGATGTCTCTTTATTTTTGCAGTAAAGCATAACTTCTGTGCTGCCTTTTGATCTATCTGGTATATCAATACATTTTTGTTAGATTCTGAGATCGTTTTCCTGTATTTGATGGAAACATAGAGCAGGAAAAATTAAGGTGGAAGTTAACCAGGGATGGGGGTGGTTAGAAATGATTAATGAGTCGCGATCTAAATGTGGAAATTTTACAAGGCCAGGAACCAGAGGTGGGGGTAGAGAAGATTAAGAGTCGCTACAGAAAAGCCAACACAACCCCAAAGTGGTAAATTTCGCAGAGTGATATATTGCGCCAAAGGAAGATATATAAAGCTACCTGTCCTTTTAAAAATGCAGCTCCTGCCCCAAAGATTGCTGTCCACTTGTGTCTACAAAAATGCCCATGCTGCTGAACGGAGACTTTGTCGAATTATTTCTCAAGGGGATCCAAGAGCTCCCCAATGATAGAACTTCCATAGTAAGACCTGGATGGCTCCCTACTGATGTCCAATTACATGTGAGGGGCACTGTGAGCGGTGCCCACTCAACTAAGCCCATTGGAATAAACAAGGGCCAGTGCAGCCAAGACTTTTTTTTATTTTTAAGATTTATTTATTTATGCATACAAGTGCTGGGATGCAGGTCAGAAATGTGGGGGTGGGGTGGTGTGGTGGTGGTGTGAGAGGATTCACCAGAGACAGAGTGGGGAGCAGAACAGGCAGACTGACTGAAATACACTGCTGAGGGGAGCAGAGGGCGAGACAGGAAGGTCTGCTGAGCCATGTGGGTCAGCTCCCTGGCTGGCTGTGGACTGAACTCATGCTGCAGCCGAGCCTTTGCTGAAACAGGAGTGAGTAGCCAGGCTGGAAGGTGACCTCAGTGCTGGCTGTGCCCCTCTACCTTTTGGACCTGACTCCTGCAGCTGTACCTGTGCTGAGTCAGAAGAGGGCTTTGCTGCTTTCACAGGGCGCTGCAAGGCCAGGCTGTAAAGACTCATTTATCAGGAGCTGACTGCCAGCGCTTACAGGGAATGCCCCTGGGGGGTTGGGCATCCAGGAACAATAAGAGACTGCAAAATCCACCCAGGCCCTGGCTGAGCCTACTGATGCTCAGACTCACAGTCAAAATGGGTAACAATGCACCCCTGTCCTCAAGGACCTTTTCTCCTTTCAGTGTTTTTTTTTGAAACTTTAGAGATAAGGAAACAGTAAATGAGGAACACAGTTGAAGAGGAGAATGGCTGTTTAGTTATGTAGAGGCACATCCTGAGGTCAAGTCCAAGCTTGTCCAGAGAGCAGTCCTCTGGGAGCTACCGAAGCCTGTGCAGCACTATTTTATTAACAATCTTAACTAGTATTTTTTTTTTCTACCGCGGTTACATTGATTTACAGTATTGTACAAATTGGGGGTACAGGTTCACACCTCTTCAGATGTACATCACCACACCACACCCACCCCCAAAGTCCCCATCACCTTCCATGAGATTTGGTTGTTCTAACCAGTGAAAAAACAATATGCAATAAAAAAGATTTAGTGTTGTGTAGACATAGACACAAAAGAATATTCTAAAGCTCATTGATTCCATAAAAGATGTGCTACTTATTTTGTTCAGTGGAGGAGGCAAGCAATGAAGAATGATACATGAAAATACAAATGTGGGCCGTGCTAGGAAGGAAAAGTGAACAGGACAATGTGGGAAGCTCTTGAGCTTCATCTTCTCCACGCCACTCTCAACCTGCAAGAAAGATGAGTCTGTGAGCTCATCCTGTTCGCCCCTTTATTAGACTTTGCACCACTTCTTTGCCTGGCAGCCTTCTCTTTCTGCACCATCACAGTTCTAGAGGAAGAAGAACCTGGAAAGGCAGAAGAATCTTGCCACGGGGAGTTGCCGTTCTGTGGCTGGATGTACATTAACAGGGAGGGTGAGGACGAGGGGGTGTCACTGCTCACCAGGGCTCCCTGTTGTGCTGTGGCAACGGGGAGGTATCTGTCCACAATCAAGGATGGCTCCCTCCCCACTTGGGTGACTGTCTCTTTCACCAGAGGCCATACAGGAAACAAACCTCCAGCAGTTTTGCATAATTGTTCTCCTAACATCTGCTGTGACCTGAATGTCTGTTCCTTTAAGATTCACACTTTCAAAAGCTGCCGCCTAAGAGATGGCATGAGGAGCTGATGCCTTTGGAGGTGATTGGGTCGTGAGGGTGGAGCCCTCATGATTGTGATGAGTGACTGATAAAAGAGGGTACACAGAGCATCCCAGCCCCTTGTGCCATGTGAGGATAAAAGGCAAAGTCTGCAGCCTAGAAGAGGGTCCTCACTGCTCACATGGGCACCATCTTGATCACCAGCCTCCAGACTGAGAAACCAAATTCTGTTGTTTATAATCTACTCAGTCTGTGATATTTGTTTCTAGCAGCCCAAACAGGCCAAACCAGACAACACCTAATTTCCTGTCCTTGACGTGGGGTTTCTTTGTGACATCAGACATTTAGTAGAGCAGGGAAGTTCCCACGGGATGAGGGCGTGGGCGGATGCGGTCAACATGGTGGCTCTGTGCAGGGACATTCACTGACAGAGTTGAAGCCCCTGTCTCCTGAGAGATAGTAGACGTGACCTGTCTCTGCAGAAGCAGCCTGTGGCCTGCTCTACTGCTTGTCAACACCGCCATTCCAAGTCACTCTTTTCAGTGTGGGCTGATGCTTCCAGAAAGACCCAGTTGATAATGTGAATGCACTTCTGGGCGGGGAGACATGCTGACTAGCATTACTTGGGGCTTCTCATCAGCATGTCAGTAGTTGTTCTGAGGTAAGAAGCTACAGAGAGAGGGACAGTGACAGGCAGATCTCAAAATTAAATGGGACTTGTAAGCTAGTAAAAGTGGGGGAAGCGAGGTGCATGGGGGAGCCTTAGCCCAGGGGTGCCCAGTAGGGCTGGCAAGGGTCCCCATGGGAGCTGACAAGTCGGGTGCCTGGGTGCTGGCCTGGGTTTGTTTTCAGGTGCTGGATGCTTTTTCTTGCTGCTTCTGCTTCCGGCCACCTTTGGGAAAAGGAGGTGGCAGCAGTTTTAATCCTGTGTGTTGGCACCAAGGAGCTTCCTTCAGCCCATGTCTACGGCCACTTCTGGTCATCAGCTACTCACTCATTCACCTCCAGCGAGTGTAACAAATGGCGAGTCTATGTAGATGTGCTGTGACTATGGATCCACAGTTCCTTGCCTGTAGCTCCAATATTTGACACTCTCCAAAGTTTTCTGCAACCCATTTATTAGCAAAACTTGGTCTGAAATGAGGTTAATTACAGTTCTCACTTCTCCCACTTGGGGTGAACAGTAACACATTTTGCTGCAAAAATTGAATGTGTTTGATTGTGAATCGTGGCCTCAGATCTCAAGGGGACAACTGCATAAGACAGAGTAAGTGCGACCATTTTCTAAAATCTGAAAATATTCTGAATTCTGAAACATGCATGGTCCGAAGGGTTTCAGATGAGGGTTTGTGAAGTTTGGTGTCCATAATTACTTCAGAAGCTTTCTCAAAATCTAAGTTTTAAACTTCACACCCATTTGGACGGTTTTTACTGAAAACAAACAAACAAACAAACAAACAAACAAACAAACACAAGCCCCTGCAACCGGAAAATAACAAATGTTGGTAATGATGTAGAAAAAATGGTGCAGATCTGTGGATAACAGTAGGGTGATTCTTCAAAAAAATTAAAGACTGAATTACCCCAGCATCCAGTCACTCCACTTCTGGGTTGTAGACCCCAAAGAATTGAGAGCCAAGACTTGAAAAGATATTTGCACACTTCTGTTCATAGCAGCAGCAGCAGCATCTATAATCGCCAAAAGGTGGGGTCCGCCCAGGGGTCCATTGGATGAAGGCAGAGACGAAATGTGGCATAAACATACAATACAGTCAGCCTTGAAAAGGACAGAGCTCCTGGCAGGTGCCATGGCTTGGATGAACTTGGAAGTCATGCTCAGTGCAATAAGCTGGTCACAAAGAGTATCGCTAACTGCTATGAGCATCCGGAGTGGTCAGATTCATAGGGAAAGGGTGGGATGGGATGGCCAGGGGTTGGGGAAGGCAGGGGCCTTAAGTGTTCCTTTGCTACAGAGTTTCAGTTTAGGAAGATGAGAACGTTCTGCAGATGGACGGTGGCGATGGCTTCCTGATAGTGTGCATGTACTCGACGCCAGTGAACCATACCCTTGAGATGGGTAAAATGGTAAATTTTATGTTATACTGTTTTATCACAGTTTAAAACATCTGTTTTCACTACAGTTTTCCTAAAGTTTTTGATATAGATGACATGTTTCCCCTTTCCATTTTTCCTGACTGGCAAGTGGAATTACTCAAAGCATGCAGAGACTTTAGGCTTTAACTGGATTTGTAGATTCTTGAAGATGGTTAAGCTAGACTCGTCTGTGGCATTAGGCACTGCAGTGAGATGTGACCCCGAGACTGTGTCAAAGGCACAGAGACTGGCCCTGGACACCCGAGATCTCTCAGGACCCAGCGGTGTGATCGTGGGCAAGTCACTCAGCTACTTTATATATATAATTATACATGATTATTTTATGTTACAGGATAACACTCTTTTCTTCATTAAACTGAGGTCTATGAAAATGCTTGAAAACTACAAGGCAATTCTAATGCATTCTTACAAAATCAAGCTGTTAACACGGTTCGCTCAATGCCAACCTTGCTTCTGAGGACAGCTGACAGCAGCAGAGTTTGGAATTCTGCAGCCCGAATCCACGTCCAGAAGAATGATATGCTGTGGCTTCCCTCCAGCTCCAGAGCCGGCGTGGCATGAGATGCTTTGAGAATGCTTGGGGGACACAGCTCCTTGGCTGGGGCAGCCAGCAGAAGCGAAATTCTTTAATGTGGACACTGGACTCACGGGCAGGGGCACCCCAAACCCATCCCTTCTTGGTAGAGGCAGAGTCGGCAACTAGCGCACGGAGGAAAGGTGATCCGCCAGCCCCGGCAGCGCTGCTCCTGCTCCTCTTTCCTTGCACTCACAAGTTTTTAAAGCTGGCAGAAGAGGCACGCAGGTCTCCCTGCCTCAGCCTTTCCCTGCCTTCTTTCCTCCCCGGTGCCCACAGGAAGGAAAGGGGCCATTCAGGAACTGCAGCTCTGACAGATGCCAGTTCTCTTGCAGACAGACTTCGACCCTCCCCAGGTGTCTGGCTGTCTGGGTAGAGAGCAGATATTTTCTGGTTCTTTCCAATGCAGCCAGGGTGCCCCGGGACAGATGCCGCAACCAGACAATGACAATATTGTCCCGCAGAACTGCCAAGTCACTCTCTTTGACAGATTTCTCATCACTTTGCATCATTTCGCTCCCCTTCCATCGGCTCAGACTTACCCAGTCATGACTTGCTGTTTTCTTTGCTTAGTCAATCCACTCAGGGGCTGGTGGAAGTGACTGATGTATTTTCCAGACTTCTCTACTTTTCTTGTTTCTTACAGTTTACTGTATTTACCTCCTGGTCTCAGAAAAGATGTCTTTGGGGACACAGTTGTTTCTGTGATGATCAGGTGCTTAAAAACCAGCAGAGGCTCCCCGCAAAAGCTGTTTCCAACGGATTCAATTAATCCTTGCCCTTCAGCTGCCCTCGCGATCACCTCCCCCCTGAAGGCATTTTAAAGGCAGGGCGCAGTGATGGTTAAACACCGGCTCACAAGGAACTAAAATAGAATGTGGTTTTGCCCATTTTAGGGGCGGTGGGTGAGGAGTCTGGAAATAATTGACTCAGAAACCCCGAAGACACAGACATTACCGACGTCGTATCTGAAATGCACGCGCTTTGGAGAGTTGTCTTTCAACAGGCTTTTATTTGGTCTCTTCCTGCCCCACCCCACAGCCCCCCAAGTTCCTCATTCCTTTTTAACCACAATCAGGCTAGAAACGGGTCCCCGTGCAGAGAAAACCATCCTCAAGGAAGAAACCGATGAGGTAATGGGACATGGCTGCAGTCTCTCAGAGAGAATCCGCCTGTCTGCGAGCAAAAAAGGAAGATCTTCCACGAACACCACGAGGGCTTTATTTTTCCGTCTGCCACTGCCTGCCACGGTCTGAGCCTGCATATGCTAACCAGCGAAAAGTTGTATTTCCCCGGGAGCCCATACTCTCCTGCCCCCCATCACTCTCCCCAGCGCCCGTGCAGACAGCTCATTCCGGCCACACCGCTGCCCAGAACGCCCTTCGCAGGGATGACAGACGACGGCAGGTGTCCTTGGGGGGCCCTAGGTTCACCCCCGGAACTTTAGGAGGTCTAGATTTGTAACCTGTACCATGACTCTTTTAATTTTTTTCCCTTTCATCTTCTAGATTATTATCGATTTTCCTCCCTTGCTCACCAGCTTCCTATTTGTCTGAGTCGAGTCAGGGTTGCTGAGTCTTCTCTCATTTCTTCCTGAGAAGCAGGTGAGAAATGGAGGCCAGGAAGTTACGCTGCAAACTCCCTTTCCTGCTCCCCACTGAAGATGCACCTGCGCTGCCCTTCCTGCTTTTTCAGAACTGTATCACTTTTGTAAAGATTTATTTATTTATGCATACAAGAACTGGGGTACAGGCCAGAGGTATGGGGGGGTGAGAGGATTCACCAGAGACAGTGGGGAGCAGAACAGGCAGACTGACTGAAATACACTGCTGAGGGGAGCAGCGGGCGAGACAGGAGAGGTCTGCCACGCCATGTGGATAGCTCCCTGGCCGGGCGGGGATCAAACTCATGCTGCAGAGGCTGCAGATAGCTACACAGGTTGCATCTTAACCCCTTGCGCCACCAGGGAGGCCCCAAACTGTATTATTTTTATTGTTGGTTTATAACACTGTGATTTCAGTGTGTGGGGGTCACACCTCCTCAGATGTAGGAGAACCTCCATATCTATCACAAAAGCACCCATAATCATCCACCACAGTCTCAGGGCCCCCTACTCACGTGTCCCCCTCCCCTACCTTCCCCCCTCTGGTAGTCTCATCCTTCAGTCAGATTTCTAGAATTTGTTTGGGGTTAATTATTTCTGTCCCTTGTTTCATTTCTTTCTGTTGCACACATGAGTGAAATCATCTGGCGTTTGTCTTTCTCCTCCTGACTTAGAGTGTGGTGGAGCATAATCCTCTCCAGCTCCACCCATGTTGTCACAAATGGCAAGATTTCATTTATTTCCCCTTAGAGTGGAGCAGGACCCACTGCGTCTGTAGACCGATCTGCTGGCCTGGGCACTGAGGCTGCTGCCATCGCGTGGCTGTTGTAACGAGTGCTGCAATGCAGCCGGAAGTGCACCTACCCTTCAAATCAGCATTTTTTTGTTCTCTGGGCAGATATCTAGGCGTGCTGAGTCATATAGTCAACCCTTTCTGCTTTTTTTTTTAAGGTTTTGGACAAAGTTAAAATGGAAAAGTAAGTATTTTGCTATAATCAGAATTTATGTTTAGTGATTTAAAAAAGTTTTTTTTTCAACTTTTCTTGATTTCTCTGTCATTTATATATTGATATAATTTTGTGGGTACATTTTCACACCCCCATATGTGCACACACTTCACTCAGCCTTCTCCAAAACAGATTCTCCCAATAGGTTGGGATAAGAAGGGGAAGCAAGGAAAGTGTTCTCTTAACCACCTGGTCTTGCTGTCAGTGGAGATCGAGATGTCAAATGGGGCCATCCTCAGGCACCCCTGAATTCCTTCTAACCAGGGTGCAGTTCCTCCTCCATCCCACGTCCTGGTTTCCACACCTGTTTAGACACTCAACGGGGGAGGTGGGAGCAGGGACACAATGGTGGGTTCTTATCGCCGGGAGCCACCGCTCACACCCCGACGCTGTGTATCCACCCTGTGGTGACCAAGCCGCCGCTGCTACGCGTGTCCTGTCTCCTGCCCAGTTCAAGGCATCATTCAACAGCTGCTGCTTTTTAATAGCAGTTATTTGGACAAAGAAGGAAGATCATCTGCGTAAATGACCTATCCACTGCAGGACTTATTTTGATTTCAAAAAATTACATTGGGACATACGTGTGCTTCTGAATGAAGGGAGCATAATAAAGACTTCGGAGTGGCTTTTACAAAAGAATCAGAAATAGAGGGGCTACGAAAAAGAAGCAAATACTGAGGACTAAATGGGAGAGGCGTGAATGGAACCAAAGAATGTGCCTATTTTTTTAAATAAGGGTTTTCATTCTTTTATTTCACAGGGGCGATAAGACAACTCGTCTCTCTTTTTGGACAGTTATTCCTAAAAATTTAAGAAGGCAAAAAAATAGGTTATTACCTGCATTACAAATGTTTTCAGCTTACACGAGTTCAGTGGGACTTTTTTAAACAAAAACTTCTCTCATGTGTTTCTAGATGAATTGGTATTTGGAGGAGAAGAAAGCTTCAATTAAATTTAATTCAACAAGTCTTCATCGGTTATCTACCCACTGTGCTACTAGATAGCAAGTGATAACATTAATATTCCATTCCAGTGACAGAATTTTAGAAAAAGAACTAAAAGAAAATGTGAAGTCATAAATTCTCAATGGGAGTAACACTTGTGACAAAAACACTTGACAGCCCCATCTTTTTAATAATATACCGTGTTGAATGCTGGAGTATTCCTGCAAATGATTTACTGCATTAAATTGGGTAATTTTCCTCACCTGCATAAAATCCCCCAGAGGGTTCCACTGACGTCAGGATAAAATTATATCGGGCCCTTGCATACTGATCCAGGTGCACCTCCACCCGTGGGGCCTTCCCCACACCTACAGTCCAGCAATCCAGTGCTCACGGTTCCACATCCTCTGACCTCTCTCCGGTCTGTGACTTCTCTTGTGTTTCTGCCTTGGCAACTTGTAACAGTGACTTTACCGAGGCTTGCATGGTGCCTGGGCAGAGCAAGTGCTTAATAATCTTGCAGATGTTTGTGGGGGATTTTCACCCTTGCTGGATGGGTGACCTTCATTGACCTCGTCTGGGCTCCTCACCTGCACCATGAAGAACTTGGCTGAGACGACCTGGTGACCTCTAGCTCTAACGCCAAAGGTTTTTGTGTTCCCCGTTCACTGTCTCCAAGGAGTGTAGCCCCCCTTCATCCCGACTGTCAATCACTCTTTAGATGTCCCTTCGTAAGAAAGCGCACATGTGCTTACAACCAACAACCTGCATAACTATCCATGGGCATGTAGTTCACAACACAGCCTTCGTTTTAGCCCAGTGTGGAAGGTAAACACAGATGGGCTTCAGAGACCCTCCAAACAGCAACCACTTTATTCCTGAGGTCAAATGGTCATCCTTAGCGGGGTCTTTCTCTATAGTCACTAGGAAAAGACACATTAGATGCTCTTCAAAATGGAGGGTGCCTGACAAAGGTCTCCTTCTTAAGAGGCCACGTACTGAGCATTTGTGAGGGACATACTGTTGATATCACGAATATCCCTTCGTGCCCTCACGAGTCACGATTTGGTATTTCCGGCACCTTGAGGTGATTATAGCTCTTTCTACAGTTGTCTTAATCTCCCCTTGCCAAACTCTCCCTGATCTGGTTAATAACATCATCTCCGATAGATGCTAAAAAATGGGACCCAGCAGCGTAAGCAGTAACACCCAGCAAGCACCTCGCTTGCCTCCCTGCTCACCTTTTTGCAGTTGCTCCTGAGCTTAAGATCACAAATCTTGTTCCCTTTTCAACACAGTTGCTTCATACACATGAAATAGCCCAGAACAGACTCCCCTCTCAGCTTCTCCACCTGCTGGGTGATCCCCAAAGATTCCTTGAATCCAACTCGCCAGCTGCTCTCCCCACCTGCAGCCCGGCGGAGGGGGCCTGGAGAGCCTCCTCTCCTGGCATCCTGGCCTCCTTGCCAACTCCCAGTCAGTTCCCTGCTCCAACTTCTCCACCCTATGAAAACTCAGGCCAACTCAATTTCTGGGCTGAATCAAGAAATCCAGAAATTCCGTATCAAGCGGCCAGGACACGGGGCAGCCGAGAAGGATGAAGTGCCACGTGCCATCGGAGGATCCCCACAGGACTCCCAGGGCTGGGGCCTGTGGATCGCTCTTCTGGCCATCCCTCCTCATTTTCTTGCCCACTCTATTTCCCATGAGCAATTAAAAATTTTTCTCCCCCAAGAGTGAAAAAGATGACATGAGAATTTTCACTTCTGTTTAACTTGTGATGACCAAAAAAGGTAAACTGTGTAATTTAACTATGGCCATAAAAGCTCTGCTCTCCTGAGGTTATTACGTGCACCTCAGGGAGCTCTTGGTGATGACAGGAGACCTGTAACCCAGCATCTGTGCCCACCCCCCACCCTCATCATCCCGAGGCCAGGCCTTCAGAACAAGGATGCCATGCTCCAGGGCACCTTGGGAGTAAGTGCTTTCAGGTGTCCATCAAACCTGTCTCTCGGAACAGCTGTTGCTAAGTGACAACTTGTCCCTCCACAAGCCGTTACTTTTTTTGCATAAACAAGTCTGCAGAGTTGTGCCAGGACAACCTTCTGGGGCTGCATATGCAGGGCTGCCCATATGAGCCCTGTGTCACCTCACCTGGCTTTGCTGTGCCCGTTCCAGCAGTCCTCTTGGTTGGACGTGCCCGCGGTCACACGCTCGTCCTTGCAGATGGTGTAGGGTAACGCCGACCAGACCTTTTTAGAGAGCTTCAGTTTCTCTTTTATGTCTGTGACCTGATCAAGAAACCAAGGAAAGAGAGTAAATATACTCCCAGGCGTTGTCCATTTCTACACAGAGACACAACGAGGTGAAGGTTAACAAATCTTGGGTAGGACTTGCACAAACTATGCACCAGCTCGAAGACAGAGACACTGGGCTGCAGGCTTTCTTGCCCAGAATAGCCTCCCTTCCTCCTCTCTCAACTAGCTTCTGGCAGAGAGTTCTCAGGTAATTGGTTTTTGGGTTCCATCTTTTTGTTCACCTAGCCTTTGAGTTAAAAACCTTAGGAAGTATCTCAACTGGTTCTGGGAGTCTCTTTCTGGCTGCGAGTCCCCATGGCACAAGTCTAGTATATTCTTTAGAATTGATTTGCTTGGTTTCAGATAAATGCCCCTAAACAACACACCAAGACTCAAGGCTGCCCTAATGTTTTTCTTGTTTCTGTGGAAACAAGCATTGTCACTAATTCAGCTGCTGGTAACCTCTGCTCTTGGCCAAATGACAGGTCCACACAGCACACATTTGGGCGGTGAGTAGTTAACCAAATGCACTTCAACAGCTCTAGCACCATCAAGACAAAAGCCAGTCTAAACACAGGTCAGTGTAAAATCCACAACCCTATGGGCAGATGATCAGGAGACACTCAGGGAGAATTTCAGTAGTGTTCTCAGGCTCAGCTTTAACTTGTCACTAGTGGAAAAGTAGGGAGAGTGATTCAATACCACTCTGGCTCCATAAATAGCACCTAGGTTCATGCAGTCACAGCGTGATTTTTCTGTTCTGTCTGTGTGAACACTGAAAAGATCTAGGGGTGGTTGAAGTATCTCTGTTATCGGTTGAATTAGGGCCCCTGCCCAAGTTCATATGCTGAAGTTCAAGACCTCAGCACCCCAGGATGTGACCTTATTTGATGATAGCTTTCTGATAGTGGTAAAGGAAGTTCAAATGGCGTTCAGGACCACAATGCAGTAGGTACTAATGGCAATCATTTGGACATAGAGTTCAGCACAGAGGTAAGATGACATAAGAGACAGAGAAGGAGACAAATATTTACCAGTCGAGGAAAGAGAGAGGAAGAATACACTTCCCTCATAGCATCAGAAGGAATCAAGCCTGCCAACATGTTGACTTGGGCTTCTGACCTGCCAAACTATAAGAGAATCCATTTCTGTGTTCTAGCCACCCAGTCTGTGGTCCTTTATTACAAAAGCTTTTGAAAACTACAGAGCATCCCAGGAGGGAGAATTGCTGAGACTTAATACATTATGGTTTATTTGAGATCTACAGCCTTTGGCAGCAAACTATTCTGATGATTGCAGATGGAGTACAGATTTGAGAGAATATTCCAAAGATGATTTTTTTGGGTTGAAGAGTGAACACCAGCAAATAAAAGAGCTCTGACATTATATTTTGTCTCTTGTCATGCTTCTCAGTAGTTCCAGAATAATATAGACTTATTTATAATTCTGATGATGACAGAAGCTTCAGTTCTGGGAAATACCTGCTTTCCCATGAGGGACTGAAGAGGACTGAAGAACCTGGGAACCTTGTACATCTCCTCAAATAAGGGCATGTTTCTCTTGTTTTAGAGCATCAAAGGAATCCATGAGAAATGACATTCTAAGAAGCAGTCTGCACAAGTAAATGTTTAGGAGTGTTTGCAACCTGCATTCACTGACTCCCCCAGTTGTGCTGATCTTGGTTCACAAGATGCCTTTGGCTCTCCTTCCAGACAATCTCATGGGCCAGGGGATTTATGACCAAGGACGATTGCTTTCTGCTCACCATTCTTGAAACAGTTGTGTTTGCGAGTTTGTTATTTGCTTTTTGTTTTTTTATCTCTAGGATAGGTGACCATTTCTATCCACTCACAGATTAATGCATTTTGTCACTTAAAAAAGACCCCCCAGAGTAATAATACATGTTGAATGATACTTAGAAAAACCACCATTCTGCAACCATCATAGTAATAATTGACCTCAGCAAGTATCATCAACAGATGCCATTGAAGGGGGATTGGGTCCTCCCAAAAGATGTTGGAATCTAACTATAGCATCTGTGATTGTGTCCTCAGTTGGAAATAAGGTTGTGGCAGATAATTAAGTGAAAATGGGGTCATCAGCTGAGTCATAATACAATGTGATTTTGTTCTCATAAAAGGGGGGAAATTTGGACACAGACACAGATACTCAGGAGAACACCTTGTGAGGATGAGGACAGAGATTGGGTGATGTTTCTGCAAGCTAAGGAATGCCAAAACTTGCCACAAGCACTGAAGCAATGAAGAGTCTCCCACATAGCCTTGGAAGGAAACTATCCTGGGGACACTGTCCTTTCAGACTTTTAGACTCTAGAACATGTAACAATACCTTCCTGTTTTATTTTTTTAAAGCCAACACTGGGTGGTGCTTCATTATGGTAGTTCTAGCAAATCAGTGCAAATGCAAACAGCCATGGGTAGAAGTTTGATGGGGAATGGGATATTGACACAGTCTCAAAACATCCCCCACAGATGACTCATTATCCTTAACCTCTCTCTACCTTGGAAAAAAATCAGTAGGGTGCCTCCTGATGTGATGTGACAGGAGTGCGTCACTTACATAGCCAGAATTCACAACCTAGACCCAATCATAAGGACATTCCAGGGAAACCCAAGATGAGGAACATTTGGCCAAACAACTGGCCTCTACTCCTCAAAACTGTCACTTATAAAAGACAAAGATAGGCTAAAGAGCACTTCCAGTTGAAGGGGAATAAGAGACGTGGCATCCGGATGCAATATATGGTTCTGGAAGGGACATTATTGAGATTGTTGGCAATATGTGAATACTGACTTTATATGAGATAGTAGTAATGCATCAATGTTCAATTTCCTGAATATGAAATCATAATGTGGTATGATTATACCACATGAATAGAATGCTGTGCTCTTAGGAGATACCCGATGAAGTATTCAGTGTATAAGGTTTATAATTTCCACAACTTATTCCAGAGTAGTTGAGGAATCATAATCATGATCATCACATAGGTGTATATATTGGGAGAAAGAACAATTGCAGCACATTTTTAACAATTGGCCAATCTAGATAGAACTCTACAATTTTGAGGAAAATGTGGAACAACCATCTTAGTTTGCCTGGGAAACAGGGGATTCTAGGACACCCTATTTTCAGTGCTAAATTGGCAAAAGACCTAACAGATGCTTCTCCAAAGAAGACACATGAAAAAAAATGTCTGGCACCCAGGCACATGAAAACATGCTCATCATCATTTCTTATCAGTGAAATGCAAATTAAAACTGTAAGCAGATACCAGCTAATGCCTGTGGCAATGGCTCATGTCAAAAAGACCAGAAACAACAGGTCTTGGTAGGGTATGAAGAACAAAACCACTCACTCTTGGTGGGAATGTAAAATTGATACAGTCTCTATGGAAAACAATCTGGAGATTCCTTAAAAAACTAAAACAGAGGGCCTCCCTGGTGATGCAGGCGGTTGAGCGCAGCGCTGTGAAGCTGTCCACAGCCTCTGCAGTGTCGGTTCGATCCCGGCAAGCTGGCGAGGGTCCCACATGGCAAACAGACCTCTCCTGTCTCGCCCACTGCTCCCCTCAACAGTGTATTTCATCAGTCTGCCTGTTCTGTTCCCCGCTCTATCTCTGGTGAATCCTCTCACCCTCCTGTGCATCTGGCCTGTAACCCGGTTCCTGTATAAATAAAATAAATCTTTAAAAAAACCCAAAAAAACTAAGCCTGAAAGCACCATATGATTCAGCACTACGACTCCCAGGTGTTTATCTGGAGAATATGAAAACACTAATATGGAAAGCTACATGTACCCCTAGGTTAGCAGCAGCATTATCCACAATGGCGAAGACATGAAAACAACCCAAATGCTCAGTGATGGATGACTGGATAAAGCAGCTCTGGTATATACTCTCAATGGAATACTATTCAACTGTCAAAAATATGAAATTGTGCCTTTTTTTAACAATATGGCTGGAACTTGAGGTAATTATGCTAAGTGAAATAAGTGGGAAAGCGAAAGACAATTATTGGTTCGTTCACTCATTTGTGATAAACAACCAAAAAAAAGAATGGGTAGAGGTCAGTGTGAACTAGAACTTTGGTGGTGGATGAGTGAAGCACATATATCAAGGGATGAAGTCGTACTCCAAGAATTATATGGTTTTGTAAATAAAATTTCATTGAAAGGCAAAACAAAAAATGTGGAAACGTTCAGGTCGAGGTGATAACACAGCTATCTTCCCACAGCAGGTGCTCAATAAATGCTGATTGAGAAAATGGATTTCATCATCCCACTCGATGAGCAGGTCATAGACAATATCGCTAATGCCACATTGTTGGGGTCACACAGGGACCTCAAAAGGGCTGGGAGGGGTTGGAGAATTGTATCTGGCAAAGTGTGGAGTGTGTAGGTTCTCTCCGACAATTCACCCCAGCACATTTTATAATCAGGTCGCGTTCACTCTGGCATTTCAGTAGCCAGGCATTTTCATTGTGCAACTGAAGGAGGTAACAGCCAAGGAGCAGTGTGAGATGTAAATGCCGTTTTAACATTCTGCATGTAAACATCAGCCAATTCACTTCCAGACTGGGGTGGTGAAGCAGACAGCTGAAAAAAATGGACACTATTAGCCACCAGAGAGGAACATGCCTTTGATTCTAAAGAATATCTGAATGATTGCAGTTTATTTTTTAGCATCGAGACAGCTTTTCAATTCCCAGAGTGTTTAGAAATATTTCCTTATTTTGTTTTTTTTTTTCATTTCTGAGTAATATTGCAACAACTTTGCTATAGGCCCAGATCTGAGTTTTTTGTTTTTTTTTCCTGGAAACTTAAATGCACACAAAATGAGCTAAGCTTTATGTTAACAAGCACTCAGTACAAATGCAATGCTAACAGCAACAGAGTACCCTAAATCATTAATAACACAAAACTGATGGGAGCAAAGATATGAGAGCAAATACAGAATTTAGAGCAATTTCCTTTCTCTGCTCTGCAAATGAAGTTATCTAGGGAAAATTAAATTTCTTCAATACTTGCAAATTATATTTTCCATTTGTCCAGTATTATATAAATAATACTACAATATTTCTTAAATTATTAATATCTGAGCATTAAGTATTTTCATCCATGCTGTTGATAGATTGTGAAAGTTAAACAACTTCTGTCTTGCTGTTGGAATACGATACAAATGTAATCTGTTGGGGTTCATAGGGAATCATGATTCTTCTTTCAAATGCATCTGGAATTTATTCTGATTCTGACAATTGCAACTACTGGCATCACTGGTGACACACACTCTAGTTTAAAGCCTGTGAAATGGCTCATGAACACCTGACTAGAGGAAGACATAGGGTACTATTCAGGGGTACTATTTCTACCCCGACAGAACTATAGAAATCATTCACGGTGGAAGGATTGCTAAAAACAAAGAAAAAATAAAGAGTAGGAGGAAGCAATGTCCAAGCAGTGTCCTTTGACAGCTTCTTTCATGAAGTTGTCCTAGATTTAACCTGAATCTCATTACATTGATTAAGAAACATCCAGTTTACAGGAAATACTGGGGATAGAGGTACAAGCTAAAGACACTAGTAATAAATGATCAGAAATATCCAGTGTATGGGGCATTATGTAAGACAAATGGGTTCAACTTTCCAAAGAGAGAGAAAAAAGGAAAGAAGTCTGTTGTACATGAAGGAAAACTCTAAAAGGATTAACAACCAAATGCTAGGTGTAAATCTTGACTGAATCCTATTAGGTGATAGATGTGGATACCAACTTGTGAGAGTGCTTAGGCATCATTGGGAAATTTTAACTATAGACTAGATAGTAGATAATATTATTGAAGCAGCATTAATATTTTTAAGTGTACACATTGCATTGTGACTGTGCATAGTCTGATTGCTCTGAGGAGTCAGGCTGAGATATGTAGGGATAAAGTGCTATTTTGTCTTATACTTCTTTGAAAAATAGTGAATAAGTCAACCATTATTGAGTTCACAAGAGAGGAATATGGATGTTTACTTGGTTATGTTTTCAAACATTTCAGTATTTGAAAAAGTTAAAAATAATGAAAAGTTGGGGATAGAAATGATGGTGTTGTCAGAGTGAATGGCATTTAAGATCCTTGCTGGATTCAGCCTGGGGCAGAAATTGACTCGAAGTCGGTGGGAGCTAACTGAGCTTTCATTGAGCTCAGGAACTCACATTCAATCTTCACATCTCTGTGCTTAAGTATCATCATTATACTCTGTTTACAGCTAGGAGAAGGAGGCTGAGAAATGTGCAGCAACTCGATACACATCTCCCAAGTGGCAGAGATGACATTCAAATTCAAACGTAAACTTCAGAACTATTGCTTGCCACCACTCGACTCAATGAGGTCACTGCTTATAAGCATGGTCTCCCATGCTTGTGTGGAGTTGTGGAGGGGGTGTGTATACATTGATGGGGTGTGGGAGGTGATACAAGGTGATTCAGGCTGAAAACATTTGAACTTCTATTCCTACATATTATAATATAAAAATATAAAAGGAATTCGCTTTCCAAATATTTAATCTCACTATAGATTGACCAACTTGTAGATCAGTTCACATGGCAAATGTCTATTTCCCAATTGTCACGTGGCAAGAATAAGACTCCACAGTGGGAAGGGTCCTGCAGAGGTAACTATTTCTCTCTGTTAACTTGCTCCTAGGGTATCGAAACCTATCACAGTTCATACGTGCTGGTTAAATGCATTATGGATTAGAGTATATAGTTTCAACTAACTCATTAACTGGATGAGTCAATTAAATTACTTTTGCAAAGAAACTTTAGGTCTATTTTCATTTCCAACAATGCAAGAACAAGTGAGCAGTAATCAAAGAGCTATTTCTCTTCCTCTTGATACAGCTGCAATACTATATATTAAAAAATAGCAGTCTTTGTTCAGCTCATTCTTCAAAAGTTCCTAATTTTTGCATACATTTTACAAGGTAGAGAATATATTTGTTCAGTAATGCTTCTATATAATTTATGCATAAATAGTTACAAACACATTGGGAGTCTATGATTTTGATTTTTTGCTGATAGAGATGCCAGATACAAAAATTTTGGAGCCCTCTAGTCTTTAGTACAGGGATCGACATGATATATTTTGCATCAGTGACTTAGCAAGCAAAATATTCAGTGCAATCAGTTTAATGAGACAGGGGACTGCATTACAATTTAGAAAAAGTTCCAAGACATTGGTTAAATAAGAAGATAGGCTTTGCTGCTAAAATTCATTTATTAAACACGTCTCATGACCCTTTTGTAAGTGAGGCTTTTTTTACACTCTGGGGATACAAATGCCATTGGCACATGTCACAGGCCCAGAAGGGTGTCTAGCTTCCCTGTGTAGAGAGATAAACTCATGCCAGGCAAACATGACAACCCTGGGAAAAGAAAGGCTAGGGGAGTATTGGTATCAGTCGGTCTGGAAATTTCCTTGCTGGGGAAAACCATATTCACTTCCAAAGAAATAAACCTTTGTTGACATTTGGTCTTCTGTGGCTGCTGCCCTCTGCTATCAGGACAATTAGGAAGCTGGAAATTTAGTCATTTCTATCCACAGGGATTAATATCAAAAAATGCACCATGGCTTGCAAAGTGATCACCTCCAGCAATAGGCTGATTATATCCACACAGAAGCCACGGCTTTTGCTCCTGCTCTAGTCTGTGTGCCCCCCTTTGCTAAGAAGCACCTGTTTTCCTGACTTCCGGGGACTAGCAATAGTTGACTTGGGAACCAGCACAGTGCTTGTCCTGGTGCTTAAGAAATATTTGTTAAATGGATAAATACATCAACAGTCTTGCCAATGATCTGCTAAGGGAAGTAAGCTTTCAGAAATGATCGATTATCTGCCAGCTACTGCCTTCTGGACTTTTCTTTGGGGAGTCAGGAAGACATGGGCGAATTCAGAAGGCCTTCCAGAAAAAAGTGCTTCCCTTGATCTGGTGACCTGAGAGGGCAATTTCCGATGATGGCCTCAACTTTCCAATTAGGATTCTAGTCTCCTGGCATCTCGAATGGCATTACAGGTGTAATTCATAGAGGCACAAAGGGAGCAGAACCTTAGGGATCTCAGAAGCAGTCGTGACTAGGGGCAGGAGAGTAGGAGCAAAATCATGAGAATTTCACTAAAAATGGAATGATGCCCACCTTAAAGCATCTTTACAATTCCTACAAAACATGCCTTTCCAACACCATCCCTTTGGTTTTCTAAGCAAATGACCTGCGAAATTCTGATTTGGGGTGTCTTGTTTCCTTGGCGTCCTAGGTGGATTCTCTGATGGGCACATTGATCTCTCCAAGAGACTTTGCCCAAGGCTGTCTACCTGCCTACCTAAGGTCCACGGTCCAGTGACCCTGGGCCTCCTATATCCTCTGGCTGGTCCCTGAGCAGCCACCGTGAGGAGGCCGCCCACTGTGCTCCCTCCATCATGCCCGGATGAGATTGCACCTCATTGGACACCTGTTGTGCGCACCTGGCCGCATGCCCCATTTGCTCCTGACTTCAGAAAGATTCCAATGTGCCTATTTCATCTGTATGAAAACATAATGTAAGCGGATGTAAATAATATATACCATATCTTTAGAAAAAGATGGTTAATATTTAAAGGGCTATACACTAAATAATACATATTGAGGGGGGAAAAAACAATGTGAATATTTTATAGGCTGAAGGTCATTTGTTAGCTTTGGAAAACAATCTGTTTAAAGAAACAAAGACAGTCTCGTTTTTACCTTATAGGCAAGGCCCCTTTACTTGGTTCAGTTTGGGGAAATTCACTATAGAGAAGACCATTTTTGTGACCTGAGAGTTTAATAATCCAGTTTTGGAGGCGGTGACATCACCAGCTCTCTCTAGAGAGGGATGCTCCTTTCTTACAGCACCAAGTCATCCCATTCTCTGAGTGAGCCTGCATTGGAATTCAAGCTGTGTTCTGCGATCAAATAAAGGTCTGGAATGGCCCTGTACACAACTGCTCTCACTTGAAAACACACACAGACAGTCTCGAGTAGATTATTTAAACTCCAAAATCTCACAGGGAATACTAAGTCTTCTGATGTGGCCTAAGATCTATCGATACAATCTTCCCAATATTCAGGAACATAAGGGGACACTAAGCTCAGTGAGGAGGTTGAGGATGCCCGTGCACTTAATCTACTTGCTCGATTTATGTTTAAGCCTGGACTCCAGTTCATCTCCTGACATGGATTTCAGCATACTAGTCATGAGCACATCAGTCTTCCATTTATCTTGAGTTTCTGGAACTCTTTGGTGTTATTTTTCATGACTCAGACGGTCTCTGTCAATCATGGAATGATTGAGTAGGCTCAGGAATGCATGGAGAGATCACTTGGGACATGTTTCCTTTCAGAATACTTCCAAATAAGTCTGCAGGGTGACAGCAGGGTCCTGTTACAGTTTATCAGGGAACCCAAAGCCAATTTCGGCCACACAGCACATAACCATCTACCCTGGGCTTGAGCCACTATAAAACTTAAAACTTTTCTCCTGTGCTGCATTTTCTCAGACATCCTCAGGGCATTCAATGACAAGTTCTAGCCTATTATTATGTGACATAGTTGTCCTGGGTGCCAGGATGCTTTGAAATCACTCCCCAAGGACACAGACGTGCATTTTGTAGGAAAAACTAAGGATAGATAGAAAAAGAACAAAAACAAAAACAAAGAAAAGACTTGGAAGTGAGAGAATCTTAAAAAGTTTAAAAACACAAAACCTGTTGTGTTTTTGTTGAATTTCTTAGGGATGGGGAATTGCATGAAAAAATGTAAAGAATCTGTGCCATGCCTTCTGGCTTCAGGTTTGGGTTTTCTGGGCTACATGATGACACTATGTGAGGGCATGACCTTGAAAAAGCCAGATCGGGTTCTCAAAGTAGAATAAATATGAGAAACATCAGAAATACCTTCCTAGGCTGTTCAGGTCAGATTTTTGCACCAGATTTTAAGATAATGACAAACTCTGAAATCTTCATGTTTATAAACAATGTTCTGATCATGCCTCATTCCCAGTGGTTTTACATTTAGGCAAGTAAGGCAGGTAAGCATTCTGCACTTCCTTGAGGGATGACACCCTTACATGGAATTATCACTGAATCCAGTTCTGAGAAGAATAGCACAGGAGACATTTGGTCTGTGGAAATGCATGTAAAATCAAAGTATTACATTTCACAGTGGGTATCTCTATCATGCCTCTACTTTCTTCTCAAGACTGAAAATATAACTAATTTCAAGAAATGGTTTTGCATCAAATCATAGAATTCAGAGGCACAGCTGAGCTCCTATGGTTCAAAGTTTCTAGAACATTCCTGACTGATATTCACCTAGATTCCATTTAAACAATTCCAATGGTGACATCAATGCCTAACATAAAGAGTTCCTGGGGTCTGTTGCCTCACCTAAAGAAAGTCACTTTCCCATGCTGAGCAGTTCTGAGGGTGGGCGGGGGATGCATCTGTCTTCATGGATAAGGCTTGACCACAAAGCAGAAGAATTTTCTTGTTTCTCCTTCTGCAATTGGCACTGAGACCAAACCCTAACTTTTTCTCCTGCCCTGCTTCATTCCTTTGCAGATCTGTCATTCCTTTCAATCGCTGAGAGCGGATTCTGTTTTTCTCACCCATCACCTGGTAAATTCTTAGGGTTCATATCTGATCTGGGGTCTATCCAGTCTTTGTTCCCTGCTCTGGGTTTTTGAGACCAGCTCTATCTTCCTTGGTTGCTAACTTTGGTCTTTGTTCTTTCTCAGGTATTATTTTGACTGTATAGGTGTAGAGGTTTCCCCCCAAAGAGCTTCCCACAATGTAGAGCATGAATTATGACATGTACTAGTCCTAAACCAGGTTATTAGATATGCAGTTTTCACAGTGCTGCTGGATAGGAAGACTTAGATGCATCTCAAAAGAAGAATGAATTCAGTATTTTAGCGGTTCAGACAGTAAATCCCTGACTTCTGTCCCTACCATCAACCATTCTATCATTTTGGAATGAAAACTTTTGGAAGTTCTTTGCAATTTGAAGAGCATTTTCCACTCCCACTTTCTCTCCACTTTCCCTCAATTTCCTGATATAGCCAGCAGGATCATAGCAAGTGGCGTGAAACTAATCCCATTGTATAAGATTGACCTGTAAATTAACACTGATTCAGGAAACTGACCAGAAAAAGCTTATAAAAGTAACTGCCCAATTTTGCCAATGTGAAAAAATTTGATGTTCTGAACATCCAACCTTGCTGAAAAAATTCTGAATCTTTGCCAACTATTACTTCAAATTTTCAACCCCTTCATAGGGACTTTGGGGGGTGCTCAGAAAATCCACACAGAGTCTTTACTTCTCCCAGGGGTTGATACAACACCATATTACTGTTAAGCTCATCACCACCTGAATTTATTTTTAAAATCTTGAAATTTCATCTTCAGGGAAGAAAATCCAGGACATTACAACTATGTCTGTTAACTTAAAAAAGAGCGGGGGCTGGGGGGTGGGTGTGGTGAGGAGGCATAGAAAAGCATTATGCCTGAAGTTTAGGCATCCCTCACTACTTTAGAATTCATCATTTGATTCCAAGGGGTTGGGGTTGTATTCTTTCATACCTTAGCTGAGAAACAGACATGCATTCTGCTCTCTTTCTCTGCAGTCACTACACATATTTGGAACTTACCAAGGAATGAGAAACCTTCTTTTGCTCACCTGAGAGTGGTGTAATTGAGCAGGGCCTTCTTTAAGTAAGAGATTGCAAACATGATTCCATGCAACAGTGAGAGTTGCCACAAAGATGCACACACTTTGGGAAAGTAATTTAGATGCAGCACAGAAAAATATTCAGCAAGTGGTAGGTGGAAATCAGATTTATCTAAATTCTAAAGCCATTTAGATGAGTTGCCCTAAATCGCTTATGGAAAAGGCAACAAAAAGCATATAACTCTCTTCGGGCAGGTGTGATTTGATTTATATTTAAGTCTGTAGACTGGCACAGTGTGGGGCATAATCAATGCTATATTTGCCACTATTGTGTTCTATGTGTGGTAAAACACACTATTCTGCCTTTTCCTTCATGGATTTAATTGGGAATTGGTTCAAGTTTAATTGCCAGTGACTCTGGCCTTGGACTTGGAGGAATAGAATATGCCACTATTAAATGTAAGTCATGGCCCCCAGGGAGATCTATGAAGTCTAACTCAAGCATGCAGTCACGAGAAAGAAGAGCACAATTCAGCAGACAATTCCTTCTGTGGTTCTCAACCTCAAAGGGCCCCTCAGAGCCCTCTTCCTTGCCACCAGAGTCACTTGAGATCCACCCATAGGTGTTCTCAGAGATCTCCTGGCTTGTTTGGTGATTCTAGGCCTGCCCCCGCCCCATCCCGAGATGGCAGGTGATGCAGTGGCAGAGCCTCTATCCTCATATCCACCACATCCTAGGAGCCAAGTGTCGGGTTAGGTACAGAGTGTGGTGTGCAGGTGGGTTCGACAGAGAGCAAAGGAATGGATGGAGTAGGGGGAGCGTATGTTTAGACTGTGGGTCTCCAAATTAAATTGTAAATGAAATTACAACTCTAGATGCTATACTTATAAAACAAACTGATTCCTATAGGGAGAGACATCTTAGAATTTTCCATATTTTATGGAGAAATGCTCCTATAGGGTCTATTTATAGGTTGCCAGTGCTATTACACACACACACACACACACACACACACACACTGTTTAGTCTACAATGTACTGGACACATGATAGTATATACGATGTGGTCCCACCTTCAGGGAGCTTACCACTCAGCAGGAGAGAAACTTGCATACAAGCCAGCTTAATACATGGAGCATAGGGCCTCTCTGGTGGCACAAGTGATTAAGATGCAACCTATGAAGCTATCTGCAGCCATTGCAGCATGGGTTCGATCCCAGGCCAGGGGGCTACCCCCATGGAACAGCAGACCTCTCCTGACTCGTCCGCTGCTCCCCTCAGCTGTGATTTTTCAGTCTGTTCTGTTCCCCACTCTGTCTCTGGTGAATCCTCTCACACCCCACACCTCTGGCCTATACCCCAGTTTTTGTATGCATAAATAAATCTTTAAAAAAACAACAACAAAAACCATGGTGCATATGTCTAAGGGTTGGAAGCAGCAGTGTAATTAATGCTTTATTGTGGAGGGTGAGGGAGGCATTAAGGAAGAGCTGGCAGTTGAACTGGGCCTTAGAGGATGAAGACCATCCGCAGGCAAGAGAGTGGGGGGGAGCTCATTTGGCAGAGATGCCCCAAGTGACAGGAGCTCACAAATGTGAGAGAAGCAGAAGTAGCTTTAACCGCAACATAATTTCATAATGAATTGGTTCCAAAATGGGGAAAAGACCCATCCCCCCGACTATTTTAAAGATTTAATAAAGCTTAGTAAATTAATATATTGCTAGGGCACCGAGAACTGGAAGTTCTTAATGAGTGAAAATATCACATGGGGACAGATGGTTTAGGGGACTACAGTGAACTCGTTCTTGGAAACCAAATTCTTACCCCTGTGAGGTAAATTACCTTTTCCGGGGAGCCATCTGGTTACCTTAAAGATCCAATTTACCTCATGGGGCACCAGTGAGGGGTGCCATTTACTCCTCTTAGGATTAAACTCCAGAGACATAATTGTTCACCTTTGCAGCTTAAGCATTTCATAACCTAAAAGAATTCTCTTCATCTCTAAAGTGACAAAGACATCGGAGAGCCCCCCCCTTTTATCTCCAGCATGAGAGGAATACTTGGCAAAATGACTGAATGGCTATTCTGGGTAAGGAAGCAAGGAGAGTCTAGAGCAACAATACACGAGAGAAATAGCTTGTGACCCACAATATAATTTAAATTTTCTAGGAGCCACATTCAAAAAAGTATAAAGTGACACTAATTTCAATACTATATTCTGTTTAGTATAGCCAAGATATTGTTTCAACATATAATGAATACGAAATATTTTTTTATTTAAATTTTATTGTTATATTCCCCGTACAATTACAACCCCCTTATTTTGACCCCAAGCCCTCCCTTCCCCGCCCCCCCCCTTAGAGTGTCTCTGGTTCATAGTTGTTTGTTGATTTTGATATTTTCTTTCTTAGAGTTATTCTTTTTCCTGGTCCCTTATTTAAGTTTTCTAGATTCCTGCTATAAGTGAGACCATCCGGTATTTTTCTTTTTCTTTCTGGCTTATTTCGCTGAGCATGATCCCTTCCAGTGCCATCCATGTTGCTGCAAATTGCATGTGTTTATCTTTTTAATACAAAATATTTTTAATGAGGCGTTTGGCATTCTTTACTCTTGTTCAGTTTTCAAAATCCAATGCGTATTTTTATTCTTAGAGCACGTCTTAACTCAGTCTACAAACCTCTCCAGTGCCCAAGAGCCATATGTGATTAGCAGCTTCTATAACGGATGGCCTAAGTCTCAGCATCCCGTGTGGATCTGATACAGCACATCTCAGTTCTGAATTTAGTAAGTCTCAGCTGCACATTAGCCATATTTGACTAGGGGCGACCCTCCTGAGACACAGCTGTAAGCATACTAGGTGTGGGGTTCAGGGGTGTGAATTGTTTGACTGAGTCAGGGGCAGGCCATCGGCATAACATCAGTGTTCAGCATGTCCTTCAGAATTCTCTGGGTGGGTTGCACATCATAGTGATGGAGGACAAGAATAGGAAAAACCTGAAAAGGAGGCGCCACAAGACCAGAAACCTGGCTCACACAAGTAGGCAGGGGTAGAAGAGACTAGCATGGCCATTGACACAGCTGTGGAAACCAAGATCCTTAGTTGCCAATGCCTAGATTACAAAGCATAAGATCCATGCAGGTATCAGACAGGTGAAGGGAATGTCAAGAGTGCAGGCCCAAGGGTAAAGATATGGAGGTTGAGCCCATTGTGGAATCTTGGTTTGGTCCCTTTCAGATTCTGCACAGTTATTCAAAATCAGCAACTATCCCAAGGCTCACAAGGAGTGACCCCTCCCAAACAGAAGAAGACTCTATCAGTGTAGTCTCTGCACTGGCTCGGGACAGCACTCTGCCTGCCCACCTGTGCCTATGCGGGTGCCTCTTTTCACCAACTCTCTCCTCCACAGGGCAGTAGTCCCCTGCCTGCCCGTGACCTGTACCTGCCAGGTGTCTCCTCACTGACCTCCGTCAGCGGAGGCCGTTCTCATCAAGGCCGACCGCCTGCAACCATGCAGGCCTCCCAGCAAACCTGTCCCTTCTGGGGCAGCTCTTCCTGCCTGCTTGTGTCTATGCAAGTGTCCTTCATTCTCTGCCTCCTTTCCCTAATAAACCTGTTCTTTAAAACAACTAATGTCTCTGTCTCGCGGAGAAACTCACCTGGGAAACTCGCCACGTGTCGCTGTTACGGGAGCTCTGGGGACACCTTCCCCAGAGTGAAGCCAAGGAACGCGCACTCCAAACCCACAGCCTCCAAAAACCCCAACAACAGCAACAGAACTCACTCTCATCCCTTTTCTTGGATACCATTTTCCGACCCTCTCTACTGTCCCCTCTTAATCAGTTGCCCAAAGTGCACCAGAAAAGAATTGATGGGGAGTTAGGTTACCTCTGATGTTGGATGGAATCCAGTCTATCTCTAGAACTGCTTCCATCTCCACAAACAGGGACATGTAGCATTCAGCTTTGTGACATCTGCTGATATTTTGTCAATGTGGCAAAGATTTTTTTGGCTTCATCTATTTATTTTTACTGAAATATCACCATCCAGAAAATTAAATGAGTCATATGAACAGTTTGATGAATATTTACCTATACACCAAATGTAATAAGCCATCAGATATGTGGAAATTTTTAAAAAAGAAAATATCGCAAAAGCTTTTCTTAGATTTGATTTTTTTCACAAGATCCCACTCTCTTGAAAAATTAATTGCATCAAGTCATTGATATGCAAGGATTATAGGTTAAGAAGAGCAGAGAGTTTCTCACTGAGTTATTCCAATTTTGAGCCTGTAAATTGCTTATCGGTTCTGGCATGTTCATGCCTTTTTAGATAAGATGTTGTTAAAGAGTTGGTACAAAAGAAATTTAGTTTAGGACAGTCTGACACACAACACTCCATCTTTTTCTTCTGGAAGTAAAGCCAGGCATTTAGAGACAGCTTTTCATCACGACCACCAGAGGACAGTGTTGTCCAATCTTTTCTCTTCTTCACCACTTCCCACAGTTTTCCCAGAGAATAAAATTGTAGATTGTTCCCCTGCATATAAAACTGACAACCCTGTTATTTTAAACTTGAAACTGACAGGCTGTTATTTTAATGAGGTCTGCCAGAGCCAAGGTTAACCAAAGCTTTATTTCCCTACAAAATGTTAAGGCCATAGTTCTAAAAGGGGGCTGTGAAATTTTATGTTATTGATACTTTCCTTGACTATACAAGTTTTAAGATATTTTTTGACAAGTAAAACTACATGACAAATATAGACATGTGTTTAAATATATAGTCAAATTCTGCATTAAAATTGGTTCAAATTTTTCCCCATAGGTCCTTTACTGTTACATTCTACCATTTTTTAAAAAGTCCTTTCCTACATGTATCCATTTCTGCCTATTTTGAAGCAAAATAAGTGTCATTTTTAGTACTATGACTTTCTAGCTTAATGAGTCAAAGGAAAATTTAAAGCTATTTTAATCCTATTACTGTTTAAAAATGAAATTGTGTGTGATATTTGATTATTTCTGTGAAAAAGCATAGATCTAGAACAGTAAAACTTAAAAGGATTTTCTTTTATAATAGGTCTTTTGCAAAGTCTGATGGTTAATGGAATTATAATTTATTTTCTATCCCTTGAAATGCCTCTTTATGTTGATCAAGGAAGTATTAAAAGTCAGCTGCTAACTGTGTCAATGTGAAAATAATTAGCAACCACCTTTTCTCAAGTGATTTTACCAACTTTTTTTTACCCTTTTTTCCTGCTCCACAAAATAATTTTTAACATTTAACACATCTTCCCTTCTGAAGTTAAGACCACAGACGGTGCCAGTAGTCCAGTCATTTCCACAATTACAGAATTTACTTTGAATGAATAGTGTCTTCAGTGACCTTTGTCCTTGGTCAATGACCTGTCCACAGAGAGAATAAAAAACCCAAAAAGAGCCTTTATTTCTGAAAGTGATCCTCAAAGAAGTGAATCATGTTGAGTTATTAGTAACTGGAAGCAACATCAATTCAATTCAACAAATGCTGAATGCAGAACTGCTAGGTAAAAAGAACTGGGCTTGTAGATAAGGCTTACAAACACCCAGCAGAAATGGCCTGTGTCCTCAGGGTCACCTACATAATTTGGGCTCCTTGTTAAGAAACCGTGAAGGGAGGTCCAATGGACAATGGTGCAGGATTATGGGTGCTGTGAATCCAAAGAGGTGTAAACCTACACCCCAGATATATACAGTGTTGTAAACCTACGTGACCTCAATAAACATCTTTTACAACATAAGAAGTTAAGAACAATGAAGAAATTCAACATTGCAACAGCAAAACATTAAATCAAGCACGGTCCATCTAAATTCAGGGCCCCACGGGTGATTGGTCCAAGAACCTTTAGTCTAGTTGGGTTTTGCTGATACAGACAAGTAGGAGAAGAGGTGGATGTTGGTAAGAACCATGACAGCATCAGCATAATCACTATCACACTCTGCAGTAACACCCATATTGTCTGCTATTTGCACTAGTGTTGGAAGGTAGTTATTGCTGCCTTCCCTTTATAGAACCAAGATGACTGGGAACTGCAGGTTTGTTGCACCTTTATGCTTAGGGAGCTGTCCTTGAGTGCTTGCACTGTGGTGGGCACCACAGTAACCAGTTTTTAATCCTCATAGCTGTACTTGATCGATAAAGACACTTGAGGGGTTAAATCATTGGGCTTTAATCCCCAGTACAAGCAGCAGGGCCTGATTTTAAACCATGCCAGTTGAGCTCTAGAGTCAGTCATCGTAACTTAGCTGTTACAACAGAACTGGCCCGCTGGAAAGTATGAAGTCTGAATGTATCCTAACAGCATCGTGGTCTACTGGGAGGCCTCCCTGCTCTGGAAATCTTTGTAGTCCTCCCTGCAATATTTAGCCCATGCTAATTCTCTGGGTCTTCAATACCTCAATGATTCTAGTTGCCTTCCAAAATAATTTCTAATTATCAACCTTTCTAACACCATTTTAGTAAGAACAGTCCTTTAAATAAATACAAGACTACATGTTTTACAGTTTCACATTTCAGACTCCCCTAGGAAGAGCAAAGATAGAAGAACACAATGCAGTTGGCCTGGTGATCTTACTGCTCATCTATCTTTCTATCTATCTATCTATCTATCTATCTATCTATCTATCTATCTATCTATCTATCTATCTATCTATATATCTATCTATCTACTAAACTATCAGCAGACATAATTTTCAGGCAGTGCAAAGAATGTCCCAGATGCACAGCTTCATAAAATCTAGGCCATTTTTCTAACATGTGTGAAAATAAAAAAAAGTCCTAAAAGCTCCTCCTGACTTCAAAATTGGAAAAGTGCTCCCATTCTGGTTTTTTTTATTCATAAAACTACATGGACCAGCTCTTCCCCTGACAAAGGGAGAGTCCCCATCAGGCTGCCTACATAGGCTGGAACTCCAGCCCTACATATTTAATGGTCTGTAGCTAACAAAATCGCATTAGAAATCCTCTCCTGGAGACTATTTCTCTTATGAAATGGAAAGTAGTAAAGAAAACAAAATTTTCACCACCCTGCCACAGGAATCCATGGGGACACGAAAGAGCTTTGCCTGTTCCTATTACTCTGGACTCGGGAATAAGGTGGAGAAGCCAGACGTAAATCTGACTCAACCAAGCCCAAAGCACTCCCGAGGACCTGCCTTTTTATTGCAGATAAGTATAAAAACAGTGCTGGAGCACACTGGAATCTTAAAGATAAAAATGCCAGGGCTGTATGTTAATGGACTGGCCACATAAATAGGGATACTTAAAGAATAACCTTCACCTCTTCAAAAAAGACCTCAGCCTTGTATGTAAACAATAATGGTGATGACAGTGTGGAGTTGGCCTCATTCTTTGGGGGGGTTTCTGTTCCTTCCTTGAAGAGCTCTGTTTTGCTTGTGGGAGGTGAGTTGGGGGGGTGTCACAGACCCCCTCATTCAGGCTGCTGGGAGTGGGGTGAGTGTTTGCTAACAGGGAAGGATCTTAACATCTCAAGTTGCTTTTTTCCCCCCTTGAATTAATGTATAAGATTCACCAATTTGATTTTTGCATTTTTCTCATTAAGAGCTATTTCAGAATTTGTATAATATGCCGTAGTGATCCATAAATCAAAATTCCGACATGCTTCATTCTCTTCATTCTTTTTACTACAATAAAAGGAAAATTAAATAGCCTTTTGAAAATAGTTTTCATTTCCTCCACTTCAGATTATTTTCTAGGTGGAAAAACCACTCTCTTCAAGTCAAATGGAATATCTTTTACATTTTATATATCTTCTTTACAGACATTTTAAGAAGGCTCCACCATTTTTGGTTTTTCTTTCTTTTTGAAGAGGTAGGGTTTTTCAAGAAATGTCCCCAAGACAACAGAGCTGGGGGTTATTCATGTCAGCACCTGCATGCCCTGTCTCGCCATGAAACATGAGGTACATATCTAGGTTACCTCTCTCTCTCTCTCCCCCCACAATATTTCAATTCTTAGAGTGAAAATGGCAGAGTGGAAGCTTTAACTCCATAATTTAGTAAATACTAATTAACAGTCCAGTAAATTTAATTAGTTTTGTCAGGTGACTGGCTGAATTTTCAGCTTTTGAAGCTTTCCAGAATATTAATTTTCAGTATGTGTGGCTATGATTCCAATTCGAAGTGGTATGTGCCAGTTTACGGAATCTGAAATGGTGTCACGGAGGAGATAAATATATATATATATGCTCTTTGCATGCGCCTTTTACTCTTTTTTTCGTTCAAGAAAGTGTTAATTAGTGGAGGGGCCTACTTACACTCAACACACAGCCTTTCGGCTGACCTAGATCTAAATTGTTTTATTTTATTTTCTCTCCCAAATCCCCAAATGAGACAGAACATCTCATTTTCATGAGGGTCTGGGGATGAAGGAGGATAAAGCAATCTCATGTTACATCAAACACTTGTGATTTATTAAACATTATATGTCCCCCAAAATTAGGTTTTGGATTAAATGATGAAAAGCATTTTCAGGAAATGGATGCAAAGAAAGCCGCATCCTTTTGCTTACCATGGCATGTAAGTTTTCATGCCACACACAGCACACTCCCATTGTTGCTTAAATCCAAGACAGAGGGACTCAGGGTGGTGGGCTGGGTCCTAGAAGGGAGACCAGATCCACGACACAGTCGACTGCATCTTCCAGAGCTGTTGGTAACTCAGCAGATCCTCCCACTCAAGGCAAAGGATTACGATTCGACTTTGCCTATGACAAAAGGAAGTCGGTTCCTCAGGGAAGGATGTAGTTGAGTGAATCTAAGGTGCAATCTCAGACCCAGGTGTGTCATCTTAGCTTTCTGGAACCTTCCACTGTTTGAGTTCTTCCCTATACTTTTGCATCCCCAAGCTCCGTGCCTGTGCTGTCCTCGGCTCCATCCAAATCCGCTCAGCAAGACTCCAGCAGTGGGAGACCTGGCTGACCTCAGGCGCCTTCTCCATGCCTCACAGCTCTAAGCATGAAGCCAAGGCACGCCCGGCTTCAGAGCTGCTGTAACCAGCCAGAGGGGTGGAGAAGACGGGCAAAAGGTTTCCAGGGCTCCAACTGCTAATGCAGGACCCTGACTTCCTGCCTCTTTGTTTTTTTCCCTTCTCTTGCCCTTTGTTCTCGATGTCTAAGACTTCCTGATTCGTGTGGTGTAATCACCACCAGTCTGCCTTCACCTCCTCGAAACCATCTGGAATGTTTCTGAGACATCCACTGCTGACTCAAACCCAGAAGGGAAATTCATGAGGATCTGCTACCAGGATCCAATTCCCCCAAGAACCAGTCATTTTCTGTTTCATGTCTAGTTAATTTGTTTAAATCCAAGACAGAGTGAATCAGGGTGGTGTGTTGGGGTCACAGAAGGGAGATCAGATCCATGACACAGCCCGATTTGCATTCCTTCGAAGCTGTTGGTAATTGAGCTGATAGTCTCACTCCAAGCAAAGGATGATTAGGATTTGACTTAGTTTATGAGGAAAAGAAAGTTGCTCCATGGGGAAGGACACAGCTGAGTGAATTTGAGGTGCAGCCCCAGACGCAGGTGTGTCGTCTTCTCTCCCTGGAGCTTCCATTATTTGAGTTCTTTCCTGCAGATTTGTTTTTGCACAAAAGGCTCTGGTGCACCAGGAAACCAGTCTACTGCAATATCACAGGGAGTAGGGGCGGCTTCATAAATTACTCGCTCGTGGGGGCTTTCTCTGGGTGTATTTGGCTTTCAGAAATTCTCATTAGGCAGGGGAGTATGGCGGGATCACGAGGGTTCTCTGTCCCTAGGCGGTGTTATTTTGTAAGCTGGGAAAAGTTGCTACGCTAGATACATTTCCCCAGGATTTTTTATTTTGACTGGGTTCTTCTCTCCTTGGTTTCTTTTGGCTTTGCCTGCACGCTGCTACATTTTAATTTAGGAATCTTTCTCGTATTTCTTTCAAGGATAGCATGTACAGGATAGCTGAGACGTAATCCCCCTAGGTCCAAGGTGTTTCCTCACCCACTCATTTAGAAGTTTTCCTTTCCCCTGCACTGCCATTCATTTATAAAATCCAAGTCTACTAACTTGAGAGGCTCATGGCAGGGCAGCCCCAGCGAATCCGAGAAGGCTGAGTTTGCAAGCAGAGGTCCTCCCTCTCTGCCCACTCGCTTCCCTGTGCTGTCTCTCCCTCCCCCTCACCTTGCACTGAGAGACCAGATAACCCCACTGTGCCTGCTGGCTCCCCGTGCTGCATGTGAAGGTGCCCTGAGTCTGTGCACCCCGAATCTGTGTGCCCCCGTCTTCCTTCCTAGAAGATTGTCTGCCACAAAAGGGCCTTCAAGAATGAAGCTGGAGAGCTGACGGAGCACTCCTATAAGGGGACATGCGTGCACTTTCTAAATAGCAATATATGTGCTTGAACCCTGTCTTCTGGAGACGTTGCTGTCATTCGGAGGAGGATTCTGCGGGCTCACAGTGGGAACAAGGATGGATGCTTGAGGTCAGATGAATCTCCTTTAAATATTGTCAGATAATACAAAGCCAATAATAAGCCCTAGAAAGCTGACGGTAGAATTGAGGCTACTGGGAGGGGAGCAGGACGGGAGAGAGCAAAGTGGGGGGCACAATGTACTGCAGCAATGGATCATGGGGGTGGTGGGGGGACTACCCTTGAGGAGAGAAATCAAATACTGTCCAGAAATGAGCAACCATGTAAGAAAATAGAAAAAATTAAAAAAAAAAAAAACTCAGCGCTGTGAACTTGGGGTTCATTTCATCAACGAAGTCACCATGTACCTTTTTGAGTTCAGAAGTGCATGTGAAAGGTGAGTTGGGGGTGAAGAGGCTGAACCCAGAAGGATCAGTTGGGGGTAGGAGACAAGGGCCAACACCGGGGCACAGAGGATGAGAACGTCCCGGGACAGCAGGGACAGGAACAGGCAGGAGAGGGGCGCGTGTCTCGGAGATACCGCAGTGGCAGAACCCTTGCAAATTGGGGGTAAACTGGACTGTGAGTGGGGAGGTCAAAGGAGGAACGGAAGGTGAGCCCATAGTTCCAGCCCGGGGTAGGGAGCCTTCAGGGCCCGTGGGCTTCAGACAAGCACAGTTTCTAGTGTCCAGCCCACAGGACAGACATTTGTTGAATAAATAAATATGTTGAATATATTAAATGCAACCCTCTGAGAAGAAAGTACAGTTGGCAGGACTAGTTTTCAGAGGGGACAGGTTAGAAGTTTGGCTTTTGCCATAGTGAATTTGCAGTTCCAGTAGGACAGTGGGAAATTGGAATTGAGGTCTCAGGTGTAAGAGAAAGGCAGAAGCAGACGTGTACAGATTGCCCCCGAAGGGTTAGACATGTCTTGGGGATGCCAGATGTGTCAAGATAAAATTAAAATAGAGGGGTGGGCCAGACCCTGTGCACTATAACAGTTCAGGGGAGAAAACATTTGTGATGTCTAAATCCCATCCTAGACCATGTCAAGGAATATGTCCTAAAGCAGAGTTTTGAAGGATAAATATACAGGAAGGAGGAAGGAAGGAAGAAGAAAAAGGGGAAAAAATCAGGTTGAAAGAAGAATATGAACAAAGCTACAGGTATGAGGGTACTTGGGGCACTTTCTAGATCTTTTGCTACTCAAGGGAATTAGCAGCTTCCACTTCACCTGAGGCTCTTAGAAATGCAAAATCCCAGTCTTTACCCCAGATTCCTGGACTAGAACCTGCATTTTAACAAGATCTCCAGGTGATCTGGACAAATGAAAGCTGGAGAAGAGCTGGTCTAGACCATGTCAGCCAGAGTGCAGGAGGGGCCTCATGTGGGGAGGGGGACTGGACAGTGAACGGGGGAGGGGCAATTGCTACAGACCATGCTCCTTAAGGAGGGTCACTCTGGCAGACGCACAGGTGAGTCCTGTGAGCCTTCTAGGCCAAAAGAGAGTGAGGTGAGGCCTTTAGAAGTGTGGTTCATGACAGCCTAATGCCCTGGGTGACAGTTGGCAATGGCTGGCATTGGACAATGGCTACACAGAGCACGAGACCCCCCAGCAGGTGAAGGGCAAGGTAAGCATGCCTCCTGCAACACCTGCCTCTCACAAGCTCTCTCTTTGGTGAGCGACTGTTTAATGAGCCTCGGTGAATTTTTCCGGAACCATCCCAAATGCAGTTGTTCTGCAAGTTGATCAAACTACAATATAAAGTTATACTAGAGTTTTCCACTGCAGTTTTTGATTTAACTTTATTTCATTTAGCTAGATATGCAGTCCCCTTCCAAACAGCTCCACATATAAATCTGACAACCAGGTGCTTTTTAATCACTTCTGAATAAATCACAAAGAAAATAAAATGGCAATGCAGAAACAATCTCACTTTCCCATCGCCTATTCATATCCCTAAATGACTCTTAAATTATTATTAAATTATGTCAAGTCAATTTGTGTCTATCAGTGATTTAAAAAATATGAGTGGATTGGTTATGACCTCAAAGAAAAATTTAATTTCCTTTTAGTAGGAAACTATTAGCCATGATGTTTAGCTGGATAACTTCTGAAAGCAAATTACACTGACCAAAAATCTCTGTCAAGAACGTCAGACTCCATCAAAGCATAAAACACTCAGAGGTTGTATTTGAAAACGAGGGGAGCTTTTGGGACGGTTGTTTCATTGACATCCCTCCAACATGCACTTTATCAATTTATTCCCAATCAGAAAAGAGGCCTCTCCAAGAGCTCTCATGTGTCCCGGGAGACAGGACACAACCTCACACAAGCCCAGAGGGCAGCGCGGTGCATTGGCCTTCGCCTGCCTATTCCTTTGAAATCCTCCAACAGAACATCATCCCTCATTACTCAGAGCTCACCTATAAGGAACACAATTAAAGGTAAACAAACTGGGTGTTGAAGAAGAAAAAGTAGAAAACGATCCTTTACATGTGGCTTTTTGTTCCCCAAGTCAGCGCCAGGCTGTGGGCAGTGACGTTGGCCTGGGCAGTGAGATCCGCGTGATAGGGGACTCAGATAAGACACCAGGGGAAAACATAATAGCAATACAAAACACAACACAACAAAACAAAAACAGACAATTATAAACCAGAGACATTCTGCAGAGGTGGAGGAGGAAGAGGGATTGGAGGGAGGGAGGAGCACAGGGGACTGAGGTGATGGTGCACAGGTGCATTGGTCAAGGACATTCTATGGGGACTACACCTGAGGGGGTGGGGAGCAAACACTGTTTAAAAATGAACAATAATGCTAAGCAGGGAGACCCAAACCTTGCAGTTCTTTCCTAAACAGTTGGTGCTTCCTATTTCCTACCTGCAAGGGAAACTCTCTTCCTTCTTGTTTCCTGCTAAGTCTCCAAGCCACGCCCTACCCCGTGTCCTAGCTCTCACACCCATAGTTGGTGTATTTAATGTGTTATCCTCACGCAGAAGTGAAGTTTCAGGACACCCATCCATACGAGTGGGACGCAGAAACCCCGAGACCGTTTTATCAGGGGAGCTTTCTTACATAGGGCAACGCTGAAGGGGTGATGAGGTTACAGCTAGCATACCAGCCCTCCCCCATCCCCAACCGTTTACATACTCACAGGTTATGCGCTCAACTGTGTGTTCCTTACAGAGAAATGTTGGAAGTCCTCAGCACTGGCCTTGTTTGGAAAGAGCTCCTTGCTTATTAGGTAATTAAGTGAACAGGGGTTCACTGGAAAAGGATGGGACTTTAACCCAACATTAACTGGTGTTCTTAAAAAGAGAGAAGAGTCCTGAGGCTTGCTTGCAGCATTAGAAGCTGAGGCTCATTAGAGAGGCACAGAGCAGATTGTCTCTTGAACCTTCAGAGACAGCCTGGCTTAGCCACCCCTCGATTTCAGACTTAAACCTTCACATCTGCAAGGCTGTATGTACATTTCTGTTGTTTAAGCCACCCAGTCTGTGGTAGCTTAATCGGAAAACCCAGCACACGGATACTATGCCTTTAGCAAAATTATAAATAATAATCACCAGCACCACCACACACAGTCAGTAGCTTTGACAGGTAGGCTGACGCGCTCAAGCATTGGGAGAGTTTTCTCAGACCGTCCCTCTTAATTCCCAGAGTTGAGTCAGTCTAAACACAGAGCAAATTGCCTTAGACACGCGTGCTTCTCATCAAGAACACAGGTGGCGCAATATCCCTTACGGACAGGGCAACACTTGGTAAAGGGCATGTTCCCTCCAAACACAAAGTGCAAAGCCCTAAACAAAAGTAGACAAACAGGGCGAAGCAGACCTCTCCTGTCTCGCCCGCTGCTCCCTTCAGCAGTGTATTTCAGTCAGTCTGCCTGTTCTGTTCCCCACTCTGTCTCTGGTGAATCCTCTCACCTCCTGCATCTCTGGTCTGTACCCCAGCTCTTCTATGCATAAATAAATAAATAAATAAATAAATAAATAAATATTTTTTTTAAAAAAGTGGACAAACAGGATGTTCTCTGCCATGCACCAGTAATGTTTTGGTAAACTGAATCATATTTTAAGTGCTCCAAGGGCATGTGCTATTTAAATTATATTCTTTTGCAAAGCAAATATGACATTCTCCGCCCCCCCCAACAAAATTAGATTTCTAGATCTCAACTTCCTTAAAATAGGAGTAGTGCCTGGTAGTAGATATTCTTAGGAAAAAAGAATCTAATCACTTGGTGTCAGGGTAAGATGGATGGAAAGACTGATCCAAAGGTGCTTTCCTAGGCATTAAAGGAGGACAGATTTGGAATAATTTTATTAAGCACTTTTTACAAGCAGATTCCAAATGGAGAAACAAGATGAATTTTATTATCTGCTCCCTCCATTTGAGATTCTATAAATATAGACCAGTTCATCTATTTTCTTTTTAAATAAAATAATACTCATGCTAATTTAAGAATCCTTTAACTTCATATCCCAACCCTGTTTGACTGCTAGTCTCCATTTTTCCAAAAAAGGCAATTCCCTGGAATGTTCTGAGAACTTAGGATGATGAAACAGGAACAAATTTAATTCAGCAACATAGAAAAACCCAAGCAGAGTCATTTATAGTTTAACTCCTGGATGGATTCAGAATCACTGAATATGCATGATGTGCTTGCAGTATACAGAACGCTTTTTCAAAAGCAGGATTCTTACCCTTATAGAGATACAGTTGCACCCCAAAGTCCAAGAAAGAGTTAACCATTCCAGACAGTGCAAATGACCGAATACTAAAGACACACTCTGTGTCTGCGTAGTGGGGGTTGAGATCTTCCTGAGAAGAAATTTAGTTCATTGCTCTGATATTCTCTGCAGATACAGCCTTGACTCAATTTAGAGCAATGAACAGTCACAAAGAGCATACTTATTAGAGCTGTGACGTTTCTGGAGTGTTCTGTGTGCAGCAACTGGCAAGCCAGGATTAATAACCGCAGCAAACTTTCAAATTCAAAGATTCTGGGAAGAGGAAAGTCTGTGAATTGAAAACCGTTCCCCTCGTGAAGCCAAGAGATTCTGGTTTCATTTCAGGCTCAAACATGAGCCTGCTCCACAGTCCACAGGAGGAACTTTCCTCCAAATTCATCATGAATGCAGACCCCATCGTGCACATTCTCCTCTTAACAAAACATTTTTCAAATTTCTAAAGGCTCAGTCTGAGCTGGGGCCCAGGATAGGGCAAGTGAGTCACTTCCTTGGGCTGCAAAATTTAAGGAGGGAACACCCCAAAATTTAGCCATTAAAACAAATATTTTAATGCATTATTTAAAAAATTAAGAATGAATGCAAAAATTTCTGTGATGAATATAGTATCAAAATTTCAAGTGAAGCCAGAATCGATATTGCTGATTTTTTCCCCACCTTTTGCTTCAGGCTTTAATTTAACACAGCCTGGTTCAAATTCTCTTGTAAGAACACTATTGGTTAGTAAACATCAGCCACGTACTTAAAACTTCCTTAAGCCCATCATGAGGGTGAGAGATTTTCAGTCAGAATTAACAGGAATAGCATGTTTCATTTAAAAACAAACTCTCTGGGACCTCCCTGGTGGTGCAAGGGGTTAAGATGCAGCCTATGAAGCTACCCGCAGCCTCTGCAGTACGAGTTCGATCCCTGGCTAGCCGGGGAGCTACCCACATGGCGCAGCAGATCTCTCCTGACTCGCCCGCTGCTCCCCTCAGCAGTGTGTTTCAGTCAGTCTGCCTGTTCTGCTCCCCACTCTGTCTCCTCTCACCCCCCCACACCTCTGGCCTGTGTGAGGTGAATCCTCTCACTCCCCCACACCTCTGGCCTGTACCCCAGCTCTTGAATGCATAAATAAATAAATCTTAAAAAAAAAAAACAACCCTCTGAATGGAGGGTGGGTGGTGGGTGGGGTGTGATGCACAGGGCTGCTGAGGCCAGAAGCCATGCATGTGAAACTCTTCAGTGTTATCAGCCACAGTCGTCTCAGTAAATAGACAAACATATAAGTAAATGCATAAATAAAATAAAAATTAAAAACAAGCCCTCAACCTTCACTCACTCATTCTTCGACAGAAAAATCCCAGCTTTGCTTGTGCCCGAGACCTCGGAGCACATGTGAAATCACATCACAAGTCATCAAATCCTAGTCTTAATTTTCTATTTCCCCCTATTTCATGCTCTTCAACTTTCATTTTCTCACTCCCAGGGTTGGTCATGGGGGATGCTGTCAGATCAAATGAACAGCTTGAGTGCCCTGGCTCGGTTTTTCATATCAGCCAGGTATCTGGATTTCCCTCCTTAGTAAGGTAAACCTCCCTGGGCCTGATTTGGAGCCAAAGGAGAAGATCAGCCCCATGAGGCGTGAACCCTGCTCCTCCGTGAGGAGGGAGGCTGCAGGCTTTCCTGCAACCGTTGTGAAGGGGACCCCTCAGCTGGCGTCACGCACAAAACGCCTGGCTCTCTGGGTAAGCAGGCAGCCATTTATAGCCTGATGGGCTAAATACTGTTAATCCCGATGAGTCACGCCAGAGTCCTCGGATCAATCAAAAGCAAAATTCCCCCTGCTCCACCTGCCCTGCAGGTGAGGGTCCCTGCGGCTCCAGGGGGACATGTCATCTGGAGAAAATGACAAGGATCACTTCTGTGTTACTTTAGTCTGTGCCTTCCCCACTTTTAATCACTTCTGGCAGGGCCCGGGATTCTCAGACATGTTTTCAAGTTTAATTTTTAAAAAGTTTGTATTTCAGGGTGACATTGGCCAGCCAGTGAATTCGAAATCCCTCAAATCTCTGCTGGGAGCGTGGCAGCAAAGCCAGCTCCACAACTCCACACCCAGTTCAGTTCAGGCTCTTTCAGCTGCACACCCGGGACAGGCTCTTTGAGGTACTGAATGGGGAGCTGTGGGGGGCGGGGCGGTTTTGGAGAGGGTGAGGGGGCAAGACAGGGAGTCCAGGCCTGAGAACCTCCTTGCAGGAGAGGCCAGGAGCACAGGGAAAGCAGAGGTGGCGGAGGCCGGCCTGAGAACGGTGCTGAGCCCAGAATGGAAGAGAGGAAGGGGCAGCAAAACACCAGAGATGGAGAAAGAGTGTCCCCCCCACCCCAGTTCTGAGAGGTTCCCTGGGGTGCGGTAACTAAGTGCACACCCTAGTGGTTGAACACAACAGAAATTGACTCTCCCCCTAGTGGCTGAACACGACAGAAATGACTCTCCCAGGCTGGGGTCCTGTCGTCTACCCAAGATGTGAGCAGGGTGCGTGCCCTGGGGAAGCCCAGAGGAAGCATCTTTCCCAGCTTCTGGGGTGGCCAGCAAGCCTCGTGTCCCTTGGTTTTGTCCCTCTGGGTGTGTCTCCCTCCAAATTCCCTCTTGTAACTTCAGCAGTCCTATGGGATTAGGGCTCACTTTACTCCATCTTAACTTGGATATATCTGCAGACACCTTATTTGCAAAGAAGCTTACCCTTGTAGGTAGTGGGTAATAGGACTTCCATGTCTCGTTTTGGGGACACAATTCAATCCATCAGAACCTTAAGAACAAATAACAAAAGGTCTATTTGTCTATTTTTAGCTACTGGAGTGAAACGAACACAAGTCCCAAAGTGCTCTCTTGTATTTTAGGGCAGTGTGTGGAAATTAGCCCCTGGGATATTTATTTAAAAGGATGGACTTTGATTCAGAATCTCCGGTGATGGGGCCATGATCTTCATTTTAATAAGATCCAGTGATCTGGGGACCCAACTTTGAGAAACATCACCATTTTAACTCTCCCCAAACCTTCAATGTCTTGTTTTTAATTCCCAGATAGTCTCCACATTAAATGACTGTTATTTACCTCTGTCTCTGTTTTATAATGTGGTGCATAAAGTGATCTCCCTGGTCAGTCCTAATTCATTATTAAATCCATTCATTAATTGCAGGTCTGGGAACTGAGACTTTACTTGCAGAAATCACATGTGACTGTGATCCTCAATCATTTTCCACATTGCTTTGAGATCTATTCAAATTATAAGAGATAATTTGAATTTAAAAAATTGCTCCATTTTATTTGAAGATATTGACCGAATTCAATAAAGACTTGAGAGTCATCTTGATGGCATATCATTTAGCATCATAACAAATTTTAACATGCTATTCAGAGCACGTTTAAGGAACAAGCTAATACACAAAAGAAAACTACTGGTAGCTTGGGTTTAGAATGGGACTTCTGATGAGTTCTCTCATCTGCACAAAGGGGTTAATTATGAACCTGTTAGCATAGAAGGGCCTGGAGATAGTAAACATTAATAAATAGTAGCTATTAACTCTTACTTTAAATTTAGTTGCAAAATAATAATAACCTGTGCCTTTGCAAAGGATTTCTTCCCTCATTTTACAAATGATTACCTAAGAAGCAAGAGATAACTACAGCAGATTAATCAGTGTTGCATTTTTCCCCCATTGTCTTCCAAATATTTATGAACAAGGAGGCTAGAAACACCTTTCTAAATAGTTATTTGTTATATTAGCAAGGGTTGTATATTAAAATTCTTTATGCAGACATGTATTACATGTTCTCATGTAGCAAATATTTGCACACTTTTCTCATTGCTCATTGTGAAATAAAAGAAACCAATGTCTTCTTTCCCTCTTGTGATAAAACTGTTAATATTTTCATTGGATTTTACAAGAAATCTTATACACTGGTTCAGTTTAAGTACAATAACACTGTGAAAAGTCTTGTTTACACAGAACCATTCTTACACTCTCACAGTACATAGTGATCTATGTTTACAAATGCACTGATGAATATGCATGGTATTCTGCCATATACATATGTCTTTGGAGGTGTTCAGGATAACATAATTTTATAGCCTTTCAAAGGAAGAGGAGCTTTCAAAGGTCAACCAATGGTGTGACGTTTTTAGAATTTCAGTTTTCTAATTTACAGAAACAGCTTTGGGAATGGGATGACCTCAACTTAGCTCCATAACTTTCCTTTGTTTTCTTTTGCTTTAATTTGAAGTTCTTTGGGAATTGGAGGATATATTTTTTCTTAATTAGTGGGTATGTTGTTCAGAGGAGTTGTTCAGTTAACAAGCAAGCTCAGTGCTTAGGGGCAGACTGACAAATCTAACCTATGTTGTCCTGCATATTACGCTGACACTATATGAGCAGTTCACTTGGGGAGATTCTATGGCTTAGATTCAGACCCAATGAATCTATTCAGACCCCCCTGAATCTATGGCTTAGATTCAGGCCCACTGAAGGGGGGAGCAAAATCCTGAGTCCATGAAGGAGACCCAAGGCTGGTGGACTTCCCTGGAGAGGTCTTCTAGTCATATCCTTTCTTCATCTCAGTTCTCATCCTCCTTCCTGTCTTGATGAGAAAATCGAGAGGTTCTGTTACAGGGCAAACTTGATAAAAAACGGGTTGCCTGACTGTGGGTCTTCACCCGCATGCTTAAAGGGGACTTATTAATGCAAACTGCAGACATACACAAAAGGTTGACAAAAGGTTTATTTACAAGGGAAGGGGAAAATGGGGAAATGAATAACTCAGGGAGAAAAAGAGGGAGCTAAGCTGGTAAATGCATCCTACCCGTTCCACTGACCTGGAATTCCAATGACTCGCTGGGCTGGCAAAAAACCTAGCACGCCACATGGCCAACAGGGCGACCCCCGGTCACATGGCCAGTTAAATACTCAAATGGAGAGCCTAGTTCCTTAACTCCGCCCTCAGGTCCTCGCAACCTACCCTGTGGTGAGCATGGGATTTGTAGCTCCCAGTGTGGTAGGGGTGGAGTCCACCAAGCCTGTATGGAGTTTGCTCAGGACAGCATTTCCCCCTAACACTTCCACTGGGGATGGTTCGTCTCCTTCAGAGTCAATGCACAGCATGTGTTCTGGATCTCTCTTTGCTCTCTGATCATCGCTTCTCAGCCTTCTCTTCTTTACTTCAGGTCCCAACTGTTGATACTACGCGGACCTCCTATTAACACGCTGTCCCTCAGGCTGTTCCAAGCTGGAGATGACACCCCAGCCCTGACACACGCAGTTCCCCCTGGTCCCTGTTCTGCACACTATGCTCTCTGGCCCTTCTCAACTTCAGCAGGCACTCTCTTCGGAATGAACTTGTCATCTCTATCATCCAGCACCCCAAGTTTGTTTCTTTTTCATGCTTTGCACTCCAATTCTGTCTCCATGATGCTCTCTGAAGCAGAGTTTACTCATGTTGGACTCCTCTTTATCTCATGTCCTCATCTCATTCTTGCTTTTTTTGGCTCCTCCTCACACCCCTGATATGTGTCTTATGCATCATCGCCGCCTCAGGGGCCCATCTGTGCCTCCTCTCGGAACCACAAACATAATCTTCAAAATGAGCCTCCGCTCAATGTGTCCTTCTTCCATGCAATCCCGCAAGATGAATTCTCTAGAACATGGATCTACTGACAACAGTCAATGAGTCCCCTTATTTAAAGAGTAAAGTCCAAAAAAATTGCTAATTTAAGATTTTGGAAGAGGTATATGGACACCAGCTAGGAGGTGGGAGTTTTATCCACACATACCCATCATGTATGCTAAATTCTGCCTATCCAGATGACCAGCAAAGATATTTCTGTTATATTTTAAAAAGTGCTGTAAAAATAAGATTCAGGCTGATGACTTGTCATGTTATAATAACTTGCCTATCTTGGCACATACATTTGACTATAAAAACTAAGAAGCCAAAACAGGGAATAAATATGGCAATCATTATGGAGAGGTAATGGGAATTCATGATCCCTTAAATTCAGGCAGACAGTTCTATATATCTTGCAAGATCACGAAGCAATTTGAACTAAAGCAGTAATGCAATCTAATTTTAAGGCTCTTCTTTTTGTTGGTATAAAATGTGAAATAATAATAACATCTTCCTCTTACTTATAGAAGCCTTCACAATTAAAATAATTTGCCCAAAATTCTAAATATTTTATTATAACTTTAGGTTTCTTCACCTTATCTCTCAATGCCATCCTCCTAATTGCCACTGAAAAGATTCTTTACTCTTATGACAACTTTAAACTGTTAGGTGGGTACCACCAAGTAGAAAAAGAGAATTTTCTCGTGATTTCTGTATTTTGACTTTGCAAAATGAAAAACTGTGCAGATTTTAATGTTCATAGTCATTGTCATTTCTCCTTAGAAAGTTTCATGCAAAAGTAGCAATATTTTACTCCATGCACGCCCACTTTTACTTTACTACTTTGACCTACAAAGACCATCACTCTTTTCACACTTTTTAAATCTCTTTTCATGCATTCCTGTTCTCAGGGTTTTAATGAAATAGTGACCCTAACCTGCAAAATATTCACATTCACTCCTTTTTTTCTCGTAGCAGTAAATTTCTTGAGGTTGTAGCCCTGACTGAGTATCACAGTCCCAGGTGGGTAGTCAAAGTGATAAGTTACTTCATGTGAGTGTGAGTGCCAGCAAGAGGTAGGAAGGGAGTGATTGGGAAAGAAAACTCCTAAAACAATACTCCTTCATTCTGCATGCATGGTAGCAGCTTTAATTAATTGACATGGGGTCTGCCTGACTGGGTCAAAGGATAGAGCACAGTGCCTCACTCCCTTCTAAGCGAAGGGCAATGCCAAGGCAGAAGGCTAAGCGGTTATTATTAGGGTCAAAACACTTCCACAACAACATCTCTCACCCACCAGCACTCAGTTCCTCCATCAGTCTGAAGTGTGTGATGTGGGAATCAATTTCTGACTGGGTTCGACTTGAGGCATATTACATAGCTTTACGACAGACATCTAAAACTGGAGATGTCTTCTGGCCACTTCCTGACTGAGTTTCCCAGTCTGTAAAGTTCAGGGCTGCTATGTGGATTAAATGTAGGGGTTTGGGGATAGGTGAATTTGCCACAGAAACTGGTCATAACCATTGTGGCTCCCCTGAGGGCACCCCAACAATGTAGGTTGTCCAACATAGGGCTTCATGACTTTAGCATGGGCACTTGAGGTGATGGGACACAGATGGGCAGAAAACCTCAGACCAAGAGTAGCTCAATACAGGATTTGGTGGATCCATAGTCTTGGCGGGTATGACACCATGGATGTCACTTGAGGAAGAGGGAAGCAGAGAAGCAGTTCATGTTTGGTGAAGAAGGTGCCAGCAAACAGCATTGGTTAACTCTGCTTGTGGCTCAGTGGGTCCTCTGTCCTCTTTGTGTTTGTGCTGCCTATTGGTTCCCACAAACCTACACTCAGAGTTAGCTTAGCATCTCCAGATGAAGTCTTCCACCAAGGAAGCTGCAATTATCTTTCAAATCCTTGACCCCAAAGTGAGAATTTACCATCTAAGTATGATTTCTATTTTTAAAAATGATCATTGCTAATGAACTTCAATTCCATACAGTAAGGTGGCATGAAAAGAAAGCCCTGCAATGCAGAGACCACAGGTAAACAAATAAAGGCACACAGCACAATCACTGGGGCAGAAATTATTAAAGCCTCATAAATCATTGCCCATTCCTGCTCTGTGTCATGGAGGTCACGGAACGCTTTAGGTACTCCAGAAAAAAAGGTGATAAGGGCACTGGCTCGGGGAGTAAGAAGGAAATGGGAACAAATATTTAAAGAGAACTCATAAAGCACTGGGTGTAGATATGAGGATTTTCTGGTTTTATTCCACTCACTCTCATCAGGTGTCAACATCGTGGATGAAATGTGCCATCTTTGTGATGGGTCCAGCCAGGTTCAAGTTCCTACTCTGTCCTGAAACAGGTATGATTTAGACAAAACTCTCAGTTTCTCCTCATCAGGTAATAATTAACTTTATTGTACAAATGAGAAAGTTGAGACTCTGAGATGAGAAGATGACTATCTACATGGGTCTAAGATGTCAGGTGAATCCAGGTCAAAGTCTTGTTCCTTTTCACTATGCAGCTGGAATATTCTACCATATGTTTCCTCTTAAGAAATGGGGAGAAAAAAGGGTAGTGAAAGGCTCATGAGATGAGCTAAATGGCCACAAATTTGACTTTGAATAATGTGGAAGTAGGAAGAAGCAGAAATTCTTTTCTCCAAAACCTACCAGTTTCCAAGAGGCAGACACTGAACTCCGTTTCATAAACTCTTTATCAGGCTTTCTATGGGTCTTTACTTAACCCAGATATCAGATAAACAGATTCAAAAAAGCCACCAGAAATGTTAGTATTTATGATCCTAACTTATTCACACTCTGTACTTCTTTTATATTTCTCAAGTGGAGGAGATTTTAGAACACAATAATAGTGTTACTTCTAAGCACGCTTTCAAATGATTTCTTTCCCTACGCAAACTCCAGTTCACTGCTTTCAGATTTTTCTACTTTCCCAGAAACATGTTAACACGGTTGTTCCTTGTTTTCTTGATTTTTGTTGCAGAGAAAGGAGCTATTCCATGACCTCTCCTTCATGGAAGGTCACTAATAAAACACCAACCCATCATTCATATTTCTGAAAAGTTTTCCATCCTGGGAAGAGCCACAAATAAAAAAAACAAAACAAAACAAAAAACAAAACAAAAAAAAAAAACTGCCATCAACGTGCAGATATTTTAACAGCCCCATCCAGTGAGACTCTGCAATTATCATACTGAAAAGTAATATATGACCGAGACGAGACCCAGACACAGAGAAAGACTACAGGACTTTAAAATTATTGCCTTGATCATGGAAAAGAAATATGAGTAATCACTGCCATCCACCAACTCAGGATGGTCTTTGGGGGCAATCGATGCTTGAGAGAATCAAAAGAACATCTGGAAATCAGCATATTTTGAGCTAGTTCACACCCTGCTTGCTTCATATTTCAACAGATCTATGTACAAAGGCATTTATGCAGCCCTAAGAAAGCAGCCTGGACTTATCCTCTGGGATTAGGAAATTTTAGCAAGGCTAGAAGGGGGAAAAAGGAGGCGATCCCTCCTCAAGTGACTTCAAGTGCAGACCTGCTGTCTGGTGTGTCAAGGCTCACCATGACCTTCAGCTTTCCCCAGCATCCACTAGCAAAATGCTTCTCAGGGCACTTTACTAATGAAAGTTCCTATCTAATTTACATAAGAAAACACCAAAATTACACTCCCCAGTCTTGGGCCAAATAAAAATCAACAAACCTTTCTCTGACCTGCCTCTCCTTACCCTTTATGCTGCAGAGGAAGCAAAAGAGAAAGGGAAAAAAAGTACCGCCCCACTTAAGAAATTGGGATCTTACAGACCAGAAGATAAGACAAGACAGTTTTAACAGATGGTGCTGATTTTGGCATCGATATTTTCCCTAAAGTTCAGATTATCACTCCAGAGTCTGTTTATGATGGTGGATTCCCGAAGGGTCCTTATTTTAGAAACATTCAGTTCAAAGCACCACATTTACACAGCGGCGGATATCCTGAGAAGTTTCTTGGTTTGGGTCTCCCATGGGCTCAAGAATCACCATTCCGTGTTAGACCTGGTTCTTTCAGTCCAGTAGATTCTAAAAGAGTAAGACTAGGGGATATTTTATGTCAAATAGATATCCTCTTAGATGTCCGACTTACTGGACTATAAATTTGCCTCCAAAGAAAACCAGTTTGTCTTAGGAACAAATTATGGATGTTCTTTCCAAACATATCAGGACATTTTAGAAATATGTTTGTGTTTGCAGCTGGTGCTACTTGTGACAGATAATTTGAGTCAAGGTACCAAGGGGCCTGGCTCTAAGCTTCCTGCAAAGTATGCCCAGTAATACCCCTATCATCGGCGTCATACAAGATTGTTTGAGTCTGAGGTACAACCTCTCAGCCTTAATCCTAACTGCTCTGCCCTATTTTCCTGAGATAGTGCTTCTTCATCTCCTGGACCACTTGGGTACATGCTCCATACTTGCCTCTCTTGATGGCTGTGCTGTAGTTCAGAAAGCAGAACCACCATGATGTTGGAAGGATAGTAACCCTTGGGATGTCAGCAGCCTTCTGCACCAAGATCAGGGACCAAGTCCACGAATGTCAAGGGCACATCCTTTGACATCAGTACACCAGTCAGTGGTTACTTTTGTGGAGAGCTTGACAGTTTACCTGCCTTCACAGACATTTAACCAGACATTTAACCAGTAAGCTACCATCGGCACTATATTGGTATTACTGTCCTATTGCCCTTATCACAGATGGAGACTCTGAGATTCAGGGAGATGTGGTCAAGGACAGAAGGGGGACTTAAAACTGGATTTTTGATGCTGGATTTAGTGTTGACTAGAATATTACACCTGATTTACCCATGAAGCCAGTTCTATAGGGCTGGATGCTTTTTCTCTAGTTCCCAGCCCCATGGTTCTTAAACTGGTTGTATTTGGAACCACCAGGAGGGCTGATCAACATACAACTTCTCATGGAGGTTTGTATTTAGTAGTCTGCTCTTAGGGCTTGTGAATCTGAATCCTAAATTTTTAGGAGATGCTGATGTGACTGTCCCTTCTGAGGTCCATACTTCGAGAATCTCAGTTTGAGAATCCAAGACAGCGGTCTTCCATCTTGTTCTTGCAGTGGAATTTCATGGAAAGCTTTAAGTATACATCTATAGATTGGTTCCTGGATTCTATTTCAGAATGATTTAGTTGTTGCAGGGAAGGATCTGGGGGCATTAGTATTTTTTAGTGTTTCTCTGGGAGTCATACTCTGTGGTCACATTAGAACCAGGGAGGGAAGTCCTTGTTCTGAGTCGCCAGTAAACTGAGCTCTTCAGGGGGAGCCTTTCTTTAAGGAGCTTTTGCAGCCTCACAGCCACGCCCACTTGTTTACATATTCCTCTGGCTGCTTTCACCCCACAGAGACAGATGAGTAAGTGTGACAGACTCTTGGCCAGCACACCAGAACATAGTGACTCTTTGGGCCTTCGTAAGTATAAAAGCAAAAAGAGGAAATGATCAGAGATACCCTCTACTTTTTCACTTTCAACAAATCTTTTCCAGTCTTGATAGAGGCAACATGGGCAGGGCCAGACACAGAATGGAGGGTAGGTTCTTCGCAAGGGATTGGCTGCAAATTGAGATTCCATTTTTTTCAGATGACTTTTCTTTCTACTTTTATGTCTTTTACACACTCATTCTCCTTTTTACCCTTTGAACATGTTCCTGTCCTCCCTCTCAGCAGTGACCTGGGTTTCCTCAACCACACAGTAGGATTCTACTTCACTGGCTATGCTCATTTTCTGTTCTACACACTTGCATCCCCACCTCTGCCCCTTAGTTGTGTGAACTCTCAGAGAAGCTTCTTTAGGTCTCTGGACTTCTGTTTCCTGAATTGGCAAAATGGAGCTAATCATACCTCACTTATTGGGTTATTGCAAAAATCCAGGAAGATTAGTCAAAAACACCTCACACATTTCATGTATTATTGGTCCCAACTTCTCAGGAGAATGTAAGAAGTAAAGTTCAGTTCACACCACTGGTTTTCTTTTGGGGCTCACCTGGGGGGGACAGGAACTGTACAGACTCTAAAATTGGGCTTATCTTAGTTTGGCAAAAAGGGGAGGCACCCCCAAACTTCTCAGGCTGCGTTTTTTATGATTGCCTCCAAATCCCTGGATTATGGAGCTCAGAGCCTGCACACCCAGATGATGACAAGATGCTGCACAGCATGGGCCTGCAGGGAGATTTATGGCCATGACTGCATCTAATGCAAGCTCTGGAAGAGGGCAAACAATGAGTCAAAAACTATGATTCTCTAAGGCTTCAAAGATATAAATAAAGTAGAAAAGGATCTAGCAAAAAATTAAGGGAGGCCCGAGTATTTTACAGCTAACATCACTGGCTCACAAGACTTCCCAGCTTAGAGTTATATTAAGAGGGTGATGCATACAGATATTAATTCATAAAGCATATGAAGAGCTTGGAATCCGTTTTCATCCCTGATGCACAGACCAATTTCATCCCTAAATCCCTCGTCTATTGCCCCAGGGAAAATCTTGTCATGTACAGATTGCTCACAATGATTTCCAGAAACTTCATGTAAACATATAGAGAAAAGAAAATGTTAGCCTCTCTCATAACTCACATGGAGTGGCCAAAGAGAAAAGTGTCTCTTGGAAACATAGATCTTCACATCTGTTAATTCTCTTGCAATCTCCTGACATCAAATCCACTCATGGCATAACTCATTGATCCATTGAGCCTGAATTACCCAAAATAAATCCAGAGTATTAAAAAAAAGAAAGCTTTGGGAAAATGATCTACTTCTTCTGAAGATTTAACAGCAGGGCATCATCATTTCTATCAGGCCATATGTTTTTAAGCCACACATTTCAAGTTCTGCTCTGAAGTTGGAATCAGCCACATTTTGGTATGCCCATGCCAGAGACCAACAGCTGAGCAGCCAATGCCAGAGAGAATAAACTGGCAACAAAAACTATGTACAGAGATTATGCAAAGACTGCAAACCTCTCATTTTGATAAAAACTTGCAAAATGAAACAGCTAGAAAATAATTCGAACAATCTGTTAGACCGAAAACTGCTATATCTTTCTCTTGCTCTTTTCTTTCCCCTCTTGGAACTTTCCCTGTTTGTCACCATTGCAGATCTAGAAACACCATTTGGTCACACTTAGCAAGAGTGAATGAATTTACTTCCGTTCACTCTAGACCCCTAATGGCCAGCTTCTTGACCCCAGAGTACCTACTGGAGGAAACAGAAGTCAAACTAGGATGAAAGAAAGGACCTAAATGAATTATGAGAGGGGAAAAAAAGCCATTAAATTCAGAAATATGAGCTATAGTCAAGGGAGCAACCAGTTTCAAAATCCCAAGTTTTGGAGACTCTTCCTGCATCCTCTCTTCCTTCTTTGAATTCCTGTCCTACAAAGCCTTTCTGCCACACAGATAGCAATTATTAGTCTCAAACTGATGGCAGAGATCAAATCTTTGGTGACTCTTGATTTCTCCACAGCCCGCTGCAAAGAAAGGAAAACAGAAAAGAGTCTATGCTTTTATCTTAGGAACACTTTGATATCCAAAATTGGCTTAATATCTTTGTTCCAAGGGTTTGAAACTTTCTCTGAGGAAGGGACTTCTTGTATGAAACAGACTGGTAACAAATTAGTTTGTCTTTCACTTTTCCTAAGTAATAATCCTGGCTTTCTACCTTGACTGGAAGTCTTGGTTTTGGAGTTTAATGCAGAGGTCCTCTTTGCTAATATTATTTGAAATGTAGTCATCTAGGAAGGTGACATTTTCATAGTCGCTCAAGCAATACTTCAGGCACCTTGACAGGCACATGCTGTCCCCAGATACAAAGATGGCGCTCCCCTGCCTCATATTTGCTCCCAGCATGCAGATAGCTCCATGCTGGCCCCTCTGCCTGACCTTGCTGTTAAGACTCAGGTGCCCAATGTCTAGTTGGAATAGGGGCACAGATTAAGTCACAGAATCAAATTAATACATGGCCAGACAGCTAGAGAACACCCAACCTTGGCCTCGTTTAGTGGTTGCTCTAACTAGGAATTGGCAAACATTTCTGTGAAAGGCTAGTATTAGCCTTTGGAACATAGATTGTTTTATTTTGGACTTTGCAGGCCATCTGGTCTCTCTCACAACTACTCCGAGCTGCTATCAAAGTGTTAAAGTGACATAGATAATACTCAAATGAACAAACAGGCTGTGTTCCAATAAAACTTTATTTACAAAAGTGGTGTGGCCTGTGCATCAGTTTCCTGACCCTGCAAACAACTTTTCTAGCCAGTGTGAACCTAGTTCAACCAGCTTCTGTTCATCTATTGTACTAGTCCCCATTCAAGACACTATTTTTTATCATGGCTCAAATCCATCTGCCAACTAGAGTTGATTTACAAGACTGAAATCAAACTACCATGTGTAGAAAAGGAGGCAACTTTTAATAAACCTTTTTAGGGAACTCCCATTTCTGAGATCAAAGGTTGATGATATTAGACATGTAGAATCACATGAGATGAGTCAACAACAAACCCACATAGCAGAGGTTGTGAAGCAGGCTCAGGTTTTAAGAACCTGGAGACACAGCTTCTCCTTTATACCTTCCTGAGATTACATGTAAAAATATAAGGCACAGAGTTGAGGATATCGTGGATACTATTGTTCCCCATCAAGAGATAAGGAATCACAGCCACCCTCCCCTTACTAGGATGCATCTACCAGTCACCTGGGTTTTTGTTAACGTGCTGATTCTGATGCAGCAGGTTTGGGCTTGGCCCCGAGGGGCTTTGTTGCCAGGTCATATAGAAGCTGCTTGTCTAAGGACCTGACTATTTTTTTTTGGAAATCATGTTACATTATCATACAATAAAAGTTTCAGGTGTGCATCACTGCAAGTCAACATGTGGATCTACTATATTACATTCACCACTAAAAATCCAATTCTATCCTTCAGCACACCATCATCACATTGTCCCAATTTATCCACCCCCAGAGCCCCCTATCTTGCTGGTGACCACGAGTTATTCTTGTAGCCCCAAAGTTTATTTTTGTCTTATTTAGTTCATCTGCTTATTTGTTTTCTCTATATAACAGACAAGTGAAATCATATGGTATTTATTTTTCTCTGTCTGGTTGATTTCACTTAGCATAATTCCCTTAGGTCCACCAACGTTGCTGCAACTGGCAGGATTTCCAGGATTTCTCACTTTTTAATAGCTAATAGTATTCCATTGTGTTTATATACCACACCATCTTTAATGGAATTCTTTATCCATTCACTAGTAGAAGGGCAATTAGATTGTTTCCAGTTCTTGGCAACTGTAAATAGTGCTGCAATAAACATGGGGGTATATGTAATACTTCAAATTAGTGTTTTTGCATTGTTTGGGTAAATGCCCAGAAATGGAATAACTGGATTCTATGAAATTTTTATTTTAAACTTGTTGCCGAATCTCCATACTCTTTACCACAATAGCTGTAGCAGTTTACATTCCCATCAACAGTGCACAAGTGTTCCCTTCCCTCCACATTATCTCCAATACCTGTTTCTTTTCTTTTGGATAACAGTCACTAAGAATGTCACTCTGAAGAATAAGGACCAAAGGTAGTGACTGGTAAACTGGGCTACATACTGGAAATGTCTGGGAGCTTTCTAAGGTCTGGGCCAGTCTCAAACCAAGTGGAACAGTGTCTCTGGGGTTAGGCACTGGACATCAGTAATTTATTAAAGCTCAACAGGTAATTTTAATCTAGATTTAAGATCGAGAGTTGCCAAGAGTTGCTGTTATATGATCCAGCTATTCCATTTCTGGGTACTTAGCTAAAGAACGTGTTTCCAAAACATGTATTGGAAAAGGTTTATGCACCCCTGAGTTCACTGCAGCATTACGCACAATAGCTAAGATATGGAAACAAACTAAGTGCCCACCATGGGGTGACTGGATAAGGAAATGGTATATATGACACAGTGGGATACTACTCAGCTATAAAAAATGAAATCCTGCTATTTTTAACAACATAGGTGGACAATGAGGGCATTACACTAAGTTAAACAGTCAGATGGAGAAAGACAAATACCACATGATTGCACTATAGTGTGGAGGATAAAGAAACAAAGCAAACGAACAAACAAAACAAATCAAAACAAAACTCTCTGGTACAGAGAACAGATTTTTGTTACCTAAGGTAACCAAAGGGAGGGGAGAGGTCATACATGGCAATATCAATCCTAGTTAAAGGAACACAGGTAAAGCAGGTGGCAAAGGTCCCAGAGTACATAGCTCTCCAATAGTAATGTGGAAAAATCAATGTGGAAAAGAGCCTTGGAAGGCATATTTAAGTTCAGAAATGTGAAATACCTCCAGTTCCTTTGATGAATCACCATACAATGAAACAAAATAGAGGTGGGGGATTTCACAGTTGGCTTCCCTTTATGCTCCCCAGGAAGCTCAGAAAGTCATAATTATGAGAATGGGCAAAACGTCAGACCTAGGAATTACTGTCCTGAACAGGACCATGCTAAGAGAAGAAGCTGAAAAAAACTTGAGGTGTTATGGGACAACTCAAGATCTCTTGGGTCTCCTACATATGTTCAAGCCAACCTTGTGAGTGGAAGGCCACGTTCACCTGGGGAAGCATGGACTTCTTAATGTCATCTTGGCATTCACACAATGGGTGAAGCTCACGTGGGACACCCACCTCACGGGGGACGTGGCAGTGTGGGGGAAGAGTTGGAGGACACCCACACTAAGCAGTTGGCAGCTGTAGAAGGTTAATGAGGAGCAGCTCCATTCATGAGGACCCATCCTTCTAGGTAGAGGGCGTGAGGGCCCAGGGTCCCCAGGGTGTCCTGAGGGACACCCTGAGCTCATGTGCAAATTCCTAACATTGGACATGCAGGGGGAACTTGGTGTTTTGCCAAATGTTTTCAGAGGCTTAAATTCAAGCCTGACTTTCCCACCTTTACTCTTTTGGGATCTTCCGTGAACATTTTGTTTGGTTCTTGTGCTCTTTCACTCTTTTACTTTCTGACTCCAAACATACATTAGATGCTGTTTAGTGGTGGGAATGATGTTCTTTTACTTTCTGACTCTCTTTTGAACAAGTAGGGGGTAGGAATCATACCCTCAAACATTAAGCAGGTATTCTGAAAAGGAAGTCCACCCTGGAGGGTGCCCATGCCAGTGGACAGTATGTCACCTGCCTCACATCAGCTGGGCTTTCAGGCTCACATAGTTCAAGGTCTGACCCCTGCCTCTCATGACCCAGATCCCACTGATTGGTGCTGAATAAGCTCACACCTTCCATACCCACACAGAACCTCATGACTGTGTCTCTTGAAGAAACAATATAGCGCTTCAGCAGTCCACTGTCCAGAGGGCAGAGGGGAGGGAGCTGTCCAAGGTCCCACAGCAACACAAGGGCAGAAAAGGCACTAGAGAGGGGTCTCCTGACTTCCAGGTCAGCATCTCTCTCCTGCATCCGGTCACCCCACTCCTCAACTGACTGTAGAGCAAGAGGCCGAAATGACCTTTCTTTCCCTTCGCTGAATAAGAAAATACCAAATAAAATTGATGAGTGACCCAAAAGTTCAGAAATAATATTGGTCTTTTTATATATGAGTGTTTTCTAGAATGACTCCCAAGAGGCTGGGACATGCCGTTGGCTGTCTGTAGAGTCTCTCTCTATATTTCCTGCTGACAAGACCGCAGTTAACATGAGTGAGACTGACCACTGGGACAGTGAAGCTAAGCTTGAAGGAACCCAGCACTGACAAGAGGTTTGGTTTGGATTTTTCTCTCTGGCGATGAACTCACTATTGGTGGATTCTGCTATGTGTAGCCAGAAACTCATGTCGGACACATCCAACACAGTAGTCATTCTTCCAAGAAACATCCGCTGGAGGATGTTTTAATGGCGGGAATGATGCAAAGATGCAAGAGGGAGCTTCTCAAGAACCACAAAAATGTCCTAGCATGTAAGGTATGAGCTAAGACACATGAGATTAGATTTGCTAGCCTCCTGCAGCACCTCCCCTTCACCCCCTGGCTGATTTGCTGCGACTCTGTCCAACATGGGCTTCTGACCTCATCAGAAATGCTGGTCTAGTGGGCAGAGAGGTGCTTTGAGACAATAGTTTGTCTCTACTAGCTTCATAGTCAAGCTCCAGGAAGGAGCAAAGATAACCCTCTGCTATGTTCTCTCCCAACAAAATCAGGCAGGAGCGGGAGGATGTCTGCTTGGGCGGAGAAGGCAATTTTAAAGTCCCCCAAGTACACTGTGGTCTACTTCGCACATTCAGGAAACCTCTCAGCTACACGCCTCTGTCCTACAAAAAACAACAGAAAAAAAGGAGGCACAGAGCTATTTCAGGAGGTGTACATGAAATGATTTACACTGAGAAGAACTTGCACGAAGATCACACACTGCTTACTTCGTAGCACACATTCTGCTAACAAAGTTGAAAGAAAAAAGATACAAGAAAATCTCTCAAGCAAAAAAAGTGAGCCAAGCCCTTGTAAATCGACATCCCAGGCAATGCGGCCCCTCGTGTCACAGGGACAGGGAGAATCTGGAAAGGGACCTTGGTGAGCTCGCCAGGTAGACCATCCTCCCCAGTGTGTGACATCTGCAGAAGGCTTTGCTTTTGTTTCCGTTCCCGATGCAGTAAATGAGCATGGTCTGAAAACACCTACGTCCCCCTTTATGTGTGGCCTGTATTCCACGGGACAACTATGAGGGCAAAGGCGTGACCAGGAGGGGGGGCCAGGGAGTGGCCACCCCCTAAGAAGAGATGCAAAGAGACCCACAAGCCCAGACAGAGAAGAAATGTCTGTGACAAGATGCTCAGTAATTAATCATCTCCAGGAGATTCCAAGAGTCCCCAGCCCCAACCTCCCTGCAGTGTTACTGACGGAGAGGGACGCAGCAGCTCCACAGAGCTCGAAACGGTGCTCCAGCTAAGTACACAAGCAGCGCCGCCAGAAGGCAGCGGGTCCTTGTTTTAAACATGATGCTGGGAATTGTGCTTGTGGGGAAGAAGGTGAGTCCCAGAGACGCCCCGAGAAGAGCTGCTGTCTCCCATGGATGCCGGGCGATGTTCAATTACAAATACGATTTTGATGTGAAAGTCTCTTGAGAAAGTTATTGTTGAGGAAGAAGAGAGGGAGAGGAGGCACAGGCTGACTTTCCCACGCATTTCTGGATGGTCTCAGAGGAGGGGGTCTTGTCACTCTGTCATTACTCATAGCGCGCTAGTGTTTGAAAGCTGGAAAGGACCTTGGAGACTTTCTTATTTATTTTACCCATCTGCTTTGCAACCCCCTCCCTGACATTTTAACTGACGAGGGGGGGAGCAGAAGGGGCTCCCCAAAGGCTCTAGCACTTTCCCTGTGTTTTCACTAGAAAATGACAACATTTAGGTTGGATTCATCTTTTTTTTTTTAAAGATTTATTTATTTTTATATAAGAACTAGGGTATAGGCCAGAGGCAGGGGAGGGTGAGAGGATTCACCAGAGACACAGTGGGGAACAGAACAGGCAGACGGACTGAAGACACTGCTGAGGGGAGCAGCGGACACGACAGAAGAGGTCTGCCGCACCATGTGCCGGCCGGGAATGAAACCCACGCTGCAGAGGCTTTGGACAGCTTCACAGCGCTGCACTCAACCCTCTGTGCCACCAGGGAGGCCCTAGGTTAGATTCATCTTGCCAGCTAATTTAGAATCAGCTTGGATGAAAATAGAGTCAATGTAGGATTTTCAAATATAACAAGTGTACCACTCCAGTCACACCAGATAGAGTCACGAGCATCAGAATGACAAGAGATAGCAGGTGTTGGTAAAGACAGGGAGAAAAGCAAACCTCTCCACCAGGCTTCATCTGGGAATTTGAGGAAGTTGCTCCGGGCACCAGAAGTAGTGCAATGTCAGAAAGTCAGTCTTCCCTCGGTCCCTCCTACCTTCCTTTTCTTTCCTTTCCATCTTTTCCCCCTCAACAGAGGATCTTATGAAAATACTTGGGCAGCCAAGAAGAGACAAAATGGCAGTAAACCCATTCAAATGCCTGTTCACCTCTTGTGTGACCTTCGATGGTCCTGGAATGACCAAAAACACCAAGAGCATCATGGCCTGAGGCCCCTGGGAACAGACAGCCAGGCTTGGAAATCTCGTACAGGAAGCATCAAATAGCCGGTTCCAGTTGTTTGATGCTTTACAAATGTGGCATGAATATGCGCCAGCCTTTGCCTCTGGAGAGCCCTCCACAAGCGGGGCACCAGGCGAGGCGGTTAAGGAGAACGTGCTTCAACCCCGAATCCCCCCACCCTCTTTTGTAAGGCAGACAGGTGGGGCTGTTTGGGGGGCAGACATTCCAGAGAGAAATCAAGAACCAGGGTTTTTGTTCCGGCTCCTGTGTCTCTGGGCAAATCTTAATAACTTGGCGCTTCTGTTTCTCCTTTTATTTTTAAAAGGAGACAGGTCAGGATGGGGGAAGATAAAAATAGCTGCAAGATTCTTCTTCTACTTCTTGTCATTCCCTGTAGTCAAATCTCCTCTCCAAGCGCTGATCATTTTACAGTTAAATTACTGTTGATGATTTGTCCCTGTGTTCACCTTCAAGTGAGTTTAAAATAAAAAGGTTATTTCAGCTGCTGTTCATCTTCGCGTCCGAGCCAGCCATCTCGTGTGGGTTCTTTATTTCTACCTTGCCTGGTTTGAATGTTTTTTAAAAACCCTTTCAGTGGCAGTCCTGGGTGGGGACGAGGCCACAGGATGTGCTGTGCTCTCAGAAACGCTCCCTGGAGCTCTCTATCATTCCTCCAGGTCATTTTCCTCCACCATTTAGCTGCATGCTTCCCAGATCGTTTTTTTTTTAGAACTCAAATCTCTTATCAGCTGTCCCAGCATCCACCCTGGGGCTTCTCATTGTCATCCTGCTCTGTGGCAGCAACGTGGTGGAAGACTCGGCACTAACTTTATTTGACAAGAGAGCTGGAGGCCAGCGCCAGTCCCCACTGCTAGTCCTCGGTGCCCAGTTCTAAAGGCACCAAGAAAAGCTTGACTCTCCTTAAATGCTGGAGCATGAGGCATGAAGAAGTTTCTGTTAAGTCCAGGGGCTGGGTGGAGGGATTCACCTGCAGACTTTGTGTGAAATCCCAAATCCCATTGCATAATGGCCACCTGTGACATTTGATCCTATTTTTGTTGATGAGTCAAGTATTAGTCTTCCTTCTCTGCAGTTTTGCTTTCTACAACTTCAGTCAGCCATGGTCAACCACCGTGAGAAAGTATTATGCAGAATAAGATATTATGAAGGAGCGAGCAACCACATTCACATAAATGTTACAATGTAATTGTTCTATTGGGTTAATAGTATGGTTAACCATTTATCGTTAACTTTATCATCGCATGAATATATAGGAAAATATTGGATATACAGTAAATTCTCACTTCACACCATCCATAGGTTCTTGGAAACTATGACTTTAAGCAAAATCATGTATGGTAAAACCAAATTTACTATGGGCTAGTTGGTATAATCAAGAGTTAAGTTTCTGCAGCAGATTTCTGGTCACTAAAACATCAGACTTCTAAACAAAGACCCCAAACACTTCTAATGTTAACCAATCATTCGTATTCATTCATTCATTCATTCATTCGTTCATTCATTCATTCATTTTCCAACTCGATTATTACAGTTCAGGTCTTGGGAGGCTGAAGTCTGTCCAGGTGGTGGCTCAGGGCTTGAGGAGGGAACAAACCCAGCACAGGACATAAACACTTTAAATATTAGCAACAGCAAACACAAAGTATAATCTAATTATGTTCAAACATAGAAAAAGGTAGGATTAAGAGTGGTGAAATGGCCAACAGGCATATGAAAAAATGTTTAACATCACTTGTAATCAGGGAAATGCAAATCAAAACTACCATGAGATACCATCTTACACCAGTGAGAATGGCACATATTAAAAAAACTAGCAACAACAAATGTTGGCGAGGGTGTGGAGAAAAAGGAACTCTCTGCACTGTTGGTGGGAGTGCAAACTGGTCCAACCACTTTGGAGAGCTGTGTGGAGATTTCTGGACCTACTAAACATAGAGCTTCCATAGGATCCAGCAATTCCACTCCTAGGTATTTACCCAAAGGACACAGAAACATCAATTCCAAAGAACACCTGCACCCCTATGTTTATAGCAGCACTATTTACAATAGCTAAGCTTTGGAAACAGCCCAAATGCCCCAAAATAGATGACTGGATCAAGAAGATGTGATACCTATACACCATGGAATATTACTCAGCATTCAAAAAAGATAAACACATGCAATTTGCAGCAACATGGATGGCGCTGGAAGGGATCATGCTCAGCGAAATAAGCCAGAAAGAAAAAGAAAAATACCGGATGGTCTCACTCATAGCAGGAATCTAGAAACTTAAATAAGGGACCAGGAAAAAGAATAACTATAAGAAAGAGAAAATCAAAATCAACAAAAAACTATGAACCAGAGACACTTTTGGGGGGTGGGGGGCGGGAGGGGAGGGATTGGGGTCAGAATGGGGGGGTTGCAATTGTATGGGGAATATAAAAATAAAATTTATTATTAAAAAAAAAGAGTTGTGAATGAGACTAATATCAAACAAAGATTAAGTACATTTTTAAAAGAACTAAATATAAGAAAGGAAAAATAAAATCATTGAAGCTAAAAATTCAGTGGATAGAGTGAATGACAAACAAAGCATATCTATCAAATGAGATTTTTAATAAATTGAGAAGTGGAGTTAAATAAATTACTCTGAATGTGGCAAAAAATTCAGGACAGGTAAGATACAAGGAGGATAGAGTGAGGAGGATAGTGTGTCTAATCAGTTATGGAATAAGAGCAGAGAAACGAAAGCAGACTAGGTTGAAGCAGTACTTGAGAGATAATGACTTTTCCAGAATAATGGAAGAGACTAATCGTGAGCTTCAGAAAGCGCAACAAATACTAAGTAAAATAAATAAAGCAAATCTACAACGAGACACATTATGATAAGATTACAGAACAGCAAAGAAGACCTTAAAAACAGCTGGCAGAGAGAAGGAAGTTAAAAAACAATAAAAGAGAAAAAACACAGTAAATGTAAAATAGGAGGATGGAAATAAATCCACCTATATTAATAATCACAATAAATGTAAATGCTTAAGTGAGTCAGATACTGGAAATCATTAAGTAAAAAAAGATATATGTAGTTTATCAGAGGAAATATCCAAAACAGAGGATAATGAAAGGTCGAAAGTAACTGAGTATGACAAAATGAAATGGATGAAATAAACACAACTACCTCAGTATTTCCAGTACATTTAAATGAAATACATGCTCCAGTGAAAACAGAGATTATTAGTCTTAATTTAAATATAAATCCAGCGATCTGACACATCAAAAACACAAAGGTCCAAGATTCTGAGAGTTTGAAAGCAAAGACAGGAAAAAAGATATAATCAATTAAATATTGACCCCCCCCCAAAAAAAAAAAAAAACCAACAACCAAACCTCTGACGTAACTATGTTCATATCAGAAAGAAATAGACTACATGGGGAAAAAGTTCCACTAGAGAAAGGAGATCACTATATAATGATGAAAAGGTCAATTTGCAAGGAAGATAAATTTGTAGCCATAAAGACAGACTCAAAATATATGAAACAAAAATAGAACTACAAGGAGAAACAGATCAATCTTTCTGTATAGTAAAATACTCCCAGTGACGGATAGGCCAAGCAATGCCCCAAATTAGTAAAAATATATAAGCTCTGAAGATCGTTCTGAGAAGGATCATCTCCTCCTATCTTCTCTCCTCTACCCCTCCAGGAAGCAGAGAGCTCCCTCCTCTGTGGGAGGGCAAAGCTTAGGGCAGGATCTGAGATGAGGGAATGAGGAAGAACTGACAATGGGTGGTCACATTTCCTTCACAACGGGATGTCTCTGAATTTTAAAAAGCCTGGATGAACCACAGATATTTATATAAATGTGTCACACTTCAGCTACAGTTTGATAAATAATGTTACAATCTCTGGGCTGTTCATTTAGTGTTACTGGGCATTAGGACTGTGGTGTAATTCAAAGGAAACGCACATACATGCACACACAGCACAGGTGACTATGAGGATGGAATCAAATTGATGAGAAAGAGGACATCCCAAATAGACTTGGGAGGCCACTAGGGACTCAAGCTCATGCAAGTCAATGGATCACTTCGTAACCTGGATGGACGAGCACACACATCAACTCCATGAAATCAGCATCCTGACACTTGGAATTAGGGGAGTTTGGAGAAATAATGTTTCATTTCTCATAGGAATCTACAAATACTATCCGACCCTTGCTTCAAAGACGACAACCTGTCATCTCACGGACATGAACGCACACCTTCCTTTCGTATGTTTTTCTTTCCCCCTTTAAAGAATTTTATTATTTTACCTGTAAGAGGTCTTTGGAAACTGTACATTTTCCCCTGCACCAGAGACCTTACATCGCTTGCCTGGATTTGTGACTCCCAACTTGTATTCTCTTAAAGCCCCCCGTAAACTTTTCCATTTCATCCTGAGTTGTGGCTTGCTAATGGATTACTTTCTTTTTTCTTTAAAAAAGATTTATCTATTTATGTATACAAGGCTGGGGTGCAGGCCTGAGTTGCAGAGGGGTGTGTGTGTGTGTGTGTGTGTGTGTGTGTGTGTGTGTGTGTGTGAGAGAGAGAGAGAGAGAGAGAGAGAGAGAGAGAGAGAGAGAGAGAGAGAGGATTTACCAGGGAGAAGAACAGGTAGATCAACTAAAATATATTGCTGAGGGGAGCAGCAGGTGAGACAGGAGAGGTCTGCTATGCCATGTGGGTCAGCTCCCTGACTGGCCGGGCATGGAACTTGTACTGCAGTGGCTGGTGATACCTTGATAGTGCTGTATCTTTAACCCCTATGCCACCAGGGAGTCCCTGAATCACTTTCAACAACATCTGCATACACCAGATCCTTCCATGTCATACTTATGATCTAAGTTTTCCAAAATCAGTTCCTTCAAAAAAATACCTCAACAGGGCCTCCCCTGTGGCACAGCGGTTGAGCGCTGGGTTGCGAAGCTGCCCGCAGCCTCTGCAGCGCCAGTTCGATCCCCGGCCACTGGTGAGGGTCCCACAAAAACAAAACAAAACAAAACAAAAACAAAAAACCCACCTCAACAGATTCATTTACTTCCCCCCAAATTATGGAGATGAAAAACCTTTCCTGATGACAATATTGTAAAGAACTTTTAATTTTATTTATTTTGTCAAGAAATCTTGATAAAAGATGAAGATTTTCCCACTTGAGCCCGAACCATTACAATCCTAATGAAACATTTCTTGTTCCTTGAAGACTGTTTAGTAAAGAAGATTTGATTTTCCTGAGTAACTGGAAACACTTTGGTGAGGACATGTTTCACACTCAAGATAGCTTCTGGGGTTTTGGATTTTATGTGAGGAGAGCAATTAAGGCAGTTTGCAGCCTTTATATTTTCTTGTCAGAGCTGTCTCGCTGCTTCGTGTTTACCCCTTTTTCCTAGCTCTCAAGTAGCTGCAAAGAGCGAGCAAAGGAAACGCTCAGCTTTCTTAAGTGCAGAATTGAGGGCTCTTTGCTGAAATGAATGCAGGCTGCTTTGGGGGTTTTCTTGGGTCAAAATCCCCTAGAATAAAACTTACCAACTCACTGTTTTGCTGCCTCATTACACAGAAATAATTTATGAAATTTATACTGTATTTTTTCTTCTAGCCGAATCAGAGTGCTGTGATTTTGCAGAAGCCGATGGCACACACATTCCTGAGACTTTCATAAGACGGTAAGTTTGTTGTTGCTGTTAGTCCGTGCAATTTCCCTGATTAACCTGTGAAAAGTGTTCTCTTTCATGAATGCTGTTCAGAAATAAACAGGTATTGTGAAATGATACAGGGCAGACTCCAGAGTGTGAACTCCTGGTGATTTTAAATGATGATGTATGAAAGAAAGAGAGAGAACAATTTGATTTGCTCCAACTAGGCTGACCCAGAAAGAGACGAGCAGAAAAATTTCTTTGCTTAAGCAAACATGACATCAAGTCACACCTGAGCAGCTCTCACGACATGCAACATTGAAGCTTCTTTTAAAATATATATTCTGGGGCCTCCATGGTGGTGCAAAGGGTTAAATATGAGCACTATGAAGCTATCTGCAGCTACTGCAGCAGGAGTTCGATCCCAGACAGGGAGGTGACCCACATGGCGCAGCAGACCTCTCCTGTCTCACCCGCTGCTCCCCTCAGCAGTGTATTTCAGTAGATCTGCCTGTTCTGCTCCCCACTCTGTCTCTGGTGAATCTTCTCACCCCCTGGCACCTTTGGCCTACACCCCAGTTCTTGTATGCAAAAATAAATATTTCTTTAAAAAATAAAATATATATATAAAATATATATTCTTCTATTGCCATTTTTCTCCAACCAATTGCCAACGGCTTCGATATCTTCAAGACGTCATCTTATATTTTGGGGTAGAACTCCTTTGCTATGGTTGAATTATGATGGGATTCTAGGTTCAGGTAAGTGAAGTAGCATATCCAATACTGAAATCAACTGGACTTGGAAAGTAATGGTAGTTCCCTAAGTCAACATGATACTCTCTTCATAACAAGGACTTATATTTCTCCCAGGATTTGAAAAAATTTTGAGTGTGATCTTTCCCAGAATATGATCTGATATAAATTATAACTATTTTTTCTGCCATCCCCCCAAGTGTTGTGAGTTTTTGATTATGTGCTAGTCATACCTGGTTCATGTTAGTGCACAATAAATCTTTGCTGAATGAAGGATGGACTTTTCTTTTTTATGTGAGATCTGTCCTGGTGTTGGGGAGAGGAAATGGATTTTTCAGTTAAACATCTTGCTTGGTGATATGTGTTTGTGGTCGACAACACTGCTTGATCTCTCAGATGTTCTGGACACTAGGCTTTCTGTGGCCAATGAGAAGTGGAGTGTGCTGGGTCCCCTTCAGGCAGAGACTTTGTCACCTTCTCTATTTGACCCGTCATGGGAGCAAGTAAAGCTCCAGAGAATGGCTGCTCTGTCACCTTGGGCCCTGGAGTGACAGTGAAGATTGTGGGTAACTGACCCACAACCAAAACACAATACACACTTGACACAAACAAGAAACAAACTTGTGCTGTTGTGACCCATTTTATGGGTCATTTGTGGGTGCAGCATTGGCTAGCTTAGCCCATCCAGATCAATGCAGTATTGGAAAAGCTTCTAAAGATATTACATAAACCCAACTCCAAAAAATTACCCATTAACCAGCTATCCAGTTGTGCTGCTGCAGTTACTGGCTCTAGTCATTTAAAGTCTACCTGACTTTAAAAAAAAAATAGCATGGCCAATTTTCCAGGTATAAGAAAATACCCATGAAGTCAGAGTCTTTGATGATAATGACTATCAAAGAGCTCAAGTAAGAAACTTATTGTGTATTGCAGATATCTTTCTACCTTTAACATTTATGAAGGGAAGTCACTTTTCACTCAAACAGGTTTCTTTTCATCTGGTTTTCTCTACAATGTTTATGCTTGAGGTTTATTGCTAGCAGTAAAGAGTGTCCAAGTATGTTATGGGAATAGCCAAATTCTCAGTGCTTTAAAATGTATTCCATAGGCCCCAGAGTCACTTAAAAGCTGATTGATTATACAGCAAATACATCAAAACTGGTATTTATGAAATATCCCATTTCTTCAGCTCTATCTCTCATAAGCGTGAACATCCCATTTGGGAGTTGTGGTGCGAATATCTCAGACAGCTATGAGAAAAAATTACTGCAGATTTTCCATAACAAGGAAAAGGTTCTTTGAGCTGTTCAATAATTTAATAAAAGATCTATGTCAATGGATGACTCTCAGAAACACACATTTTAAAAGCTATGGTTTGAGCAGTTTTGTATGGCTCACCTATTCAGGCTTTCCTCATCAACTCACCCAAATACCAATTACATAGAGGGATAAAGGACAAATGCTGTGAATAATTGTGGAGATGGATTTTTTTCATCCAAACAGTTCAGAACTGTCAACAGAGTTGCTGTTTAATTGTTTAATTTGTTCAAGAAATAGGCAAAAAGTTCTGGCTTAAGAAGGGAGAAGGTCGTAGCTCGTAAACAAAGAGGTTTAACGTTGGCAACTTTCATATTGGTCAATGAAGATTCACTTGTTAATATGCCTTCCACACATTCTTTATTGGGTCGTCTATCTTAGATTACAAAATCAAATTCTGATTTGCTATATGCTTATGTTTTCTGAGACTCTATTCTAGGTACTATTTCCTGCAATAACCACAGTGTATATAACTGGTTAATTAAGCAGTATTTTTTTTTTTTTGCATACAGTATCTCTTGAATGATACTAGTACTAACAACATTCTATGATGTAGATGGTGCATGATAGCTAGTTTTACTAAGGGATATGCCACAGAGAACTCAATAAATGCATTCATTGATTGATTGATAACTACAGAGCACATCAATTTGGGTTTAACTGAAGTCTAGGGATTCTGAAAGAAATTCTTAAGTCTGAAGGGGAAAATAAGAATATGAACATACCATAAAATAGATATAAAATCTGTACAGCCATATTTGGGACTTGAATGCATAACATTTCATTTTTATGACATACTCATAGTTCAGCAGAGTTCTTGCTTAAATGTTTCTGAGTACAACGGAGAAGTTAACACAGAGTTGAAAAGAGTTTGTTGGTAAAAATTACCTCCTCCCAAATGATTGCAGACCACTTATACCTAAATCAAGCTGTGCAAGTGTTTTCCTTTAAAATATATGGTGTGATTTTATTTTATAGTTGTAATGCATACGGTTCTCCGGGCGTGTCTTAAAGCAGTGATGTGGACGGGATGTCAGTATTCCCAGGGAGTACCACAGCCTGCATGGGGATCCCTCTTCTTTCTCCCTGCTGTAGAAAACCCTAATGCAATTAAACACAACCCTGCCTGAGCTGAAAGGGAGGTCTATTCTCCTCCCTAAACTCACTATTTTTACACATGCTTGAAAGAATAGATTCCCAATCATGCCAACAAGCCCATTGTCCACTGCCTATGAGCTGAACCTTCCACTGCAGGAGCAGGTAGTCCATCTGGCTGTCCAATAGTGACTACCATTGAATTATATCTGTGCATCCGGCAAGCCAGAATATGCATAACATCCTGGAGACAAGCCATCACGTCACAATTGTGTCTTATTCCCCACCTGAGGCTCATCAACTACCAACTTCCTAATGGAAAGAAGCCCCAGTCAGGTGCCTGTCTCTGCTGCCCCAGGCTGTTGATTTGCCCGGATAAGGATAGATAACCCAGACCGAATAAGTTGGGCGTCTTGGTTTTAATGTTTGCATTTTCTCCCTGCTTTGAAAGCTCACTGTATTTTGCTTCAGTTATGACCAGAGTTCATTGAAATGAAACTGGGGTGTCTCACTGGGGTTTTTCAGCAGATAAAGCAAGTCTGGGCAAGGCTGGGCAGTTTACATTCTCAAGTGGAGAGAGCTGTAGCTGTTTGTTTGCTGGGGGTGAATGGGTATAATTTATTCAGCTGCAGCAGAGGCTTCTGAAAGCCAATCTGGCCTGGGCCCATTTATCTTTAGAAAACTAATTAAAGTGGAGAATCTGGTTTACTGTTGTTCCGGAGGTTTTACTTATTCTTACCAGGGCCAAGCAAAGACAGAGGGGCTGCGTGAGAAGGTGTGATGTGTGTGTCTGTGTGTACACATGCACATACCTGTGTCGAAGGGGAAGGTACGAAATATCACTTTCACTTAAACACACTGGCTGAGGCTCTAGATAATAAAGCAGTTTCTTAAACACAGCCTGACATCCTTTTGAAATGCAAAATAGTGGATTTAGCCGGATGCAGAATCCTTTGAGGTGACAATGAAATGCCATGGCAATTTAAAATGAACAACAGACGGTTTTCCACATCCTTACAACCAAGACTTCCTAAATCACCCCAAAATGACTCCAAAGAGGCATGGCAGAACATTTTTATGACTAGTCTTTTACTCTGAAACTGGTATTAACCATCAGGCAGGACAGCCTGTGAACTGTGCCAGCAAGTGAGCTGTTCTGCTCATTTGTTTTAGAACAATCAAGGGGTTATCTTGATGATATTTTGCAAGTTCTTAAATCTATTATGTAACGATATTAACCTGTTTGTCACCAATAGCAAGCCAATGAATTTCAGCAGTTGCATTGTCTTTGGGGAAGAATCAAATACCATAACAGACATTTGACTTTTCTTTTCTTTTTTTTTTTTTTTTTGACCTAGTGAATGAAGATTATAGGAGGCAAGCGGGGCTGGGAGTTTAGCAGAGAAGGTAGGGAGGGAGAAAATGATATTATGATTGCATTCTTTCCAGTGTTGTCAAAGAAGCCATTCTTCGTGATAACTATCAGATAGGGAGATTGAACTAGCTCAGCTGCTGGAAATCTGGAGACACCCGGAGAATAAGCTGGCAAGGGCAGGCACCTGCTGTGGGGATGGCAGTGTCCTAGCTGTTACCAGCGGGACCAAACTCACAGGGCTGACTTGACCCACTCATTACACTTTCTATCCCCATCTCCCACACAACATCAGGAGATCTTAAATGATCTCTTTTCTGTTTCTTTCTCAATTTTTTCCCTGTCAGAGTATTCCTCTTCTAGATTTACCTCTTAACTTTCTTCAAACTGCCCTGGGCTCAGACATCTGGAATGATGAATAGCAACGATTTCCTTTTAAACAAATGCATTTTAAGGGAGGAAGCTTAGACATGGTGTTAACCACTGTCTGCATTGCAGGCCGGGCTGATAGTAACAACGTGATGTTAAGGTGAAGGTCACCTTCTCCGTGGGTCCATGATGTGATGTGAGGTCAGAGCTTCACTAAGGGATGTTACCAACGTGGAAAAGTATTACAGAAACCAGATGAGAATTAATATCAAATTATTTATGAGCATTTCTTGAAATAAAAATTTTAGTATATAAGAAAACCTGGTAAGAGAACTTGGGTGTTCCTCTCATAGCCCCAGTACAGAACACTTTGTAGTAAAAAATAATTCAATGCTCCCTCCCTGAACAGCCTGAAAGACATCAGTAAATTTAAGTAGGAGAAAAAAAAAAGTAAACAATCTATACCACAAACTGTTTCTTAACCCCCCACATTCTCTGTGTCCCAGCTAATGGGAAAATTAGCTTTGTATGCATGAGACCTGCTGTTGGTTTGTTGTTATTATTAGGGAGGTAATTATTCGCTTAGCACAAGAAGAAAAAAGCCAATATATTCTATCAAAGAAGAGCTAGTTTTTCAGGCAGACTACACATTGTCTGAACATTGGGATAGAATTTAAATCAGTCACCAAATGAGTTAGTTACACAAAATTTAGACTGCAAACTTTGTCACGGGAAAGAATACCAGAAAGACTGTTCACCAGATATACCCAGCAGAAAGGAAGTTCCTGAACCCGCTGGTCATGGGCAGTGCTCAGCTGGCTTTCTAGACAATTTGGAAAGGGGACGTGGAGGTGGAATTTTCCCAGGAACTCCCTGGAATGACTATACAAAGACAAATGGGGATGAGAGGAAGGATAAGATGAGCAAGGCTTACACTATGTTGCATTGTCCTCCACACAATCCTCTGGGAAGCAAGAGGAAAACAAATTTAAAGGAAAAAGAAAGAGAGATTATTCTATACATAATAGCACAGCACATGTATATAATCGAGCTTTGCGAGCTGGCATTTTACCCACCCCCACCCCATCTTTCTCAGAAGGACCTGTAGACTATTCAAGGGATCAACCACCCAGTACCACATCGAATACTTACTAGAGAGTCATTGACCTCAATCACCAATGGATGAATGACTTTTGAGGTTTAGTTTTGTGTTTTTGTATCTATTTCTATGAAATATATTTATAGAACACACAAATTTAAAGCAGATTTTTGCTCTAATGAATTAGCCTGAGTATGAAACAGACACTTGCAACCTAAGTGTGTCCAGGAACTTTATAGCATGTTGTGTTCTAACTTTCTGAGCTGTATAGCTTAGTTGCCCTGACAGGATAATATGAAATACCTCTGTATCCCTGGATCTTAAACATTGAACTGTTTTATATTGATTGATTTTTTTTTACACTCTTCCTAGTGAAGGTCCAGTGGGAATTTCTTTAAAAAAAAATCATAGTTTTATACCAAATGTACATCAAAATATTAAAAGAATTCAGAGTATAATAGAAGAAAGAAGAGAGAAAATTTCTTTTTGAGTCTAAATAATCACCTCTGGAGCTTTAGTCTAAAATAAGTAACAGTGGGCTGGGACAGAAAGGGTCAGTGTTGGGTTGGTTACAGGAAAGACTTGGTGGAAATGGTCAGTAAACCAAAATGTTGATGGCATTCATATTTTCAGCAAGTCATGGCTGCTGGCAAGAGGGATGTGATGAGCCTGCTTTCCATCAGCAATTGAATGTGGATTTATATGTTCATTCATTATTGGATAATAAAAATAACTTTAGTGTAGTATGTCTGAAAGCTACGGAGTACCTACCCTGATTTTTATGCCTGAAGGACTTTAGAAAAACACATGGAAATAGATCCCAGGAATAGCTCAGAATCCTCAAATTCCTTATAAATACAGAGGTAAAAGATGAAATGGATGTATTTTTCATTTTACTTTGTGTTCAATTTTTCAAAAATGAAGTTTTAACAGCAATTTAACCAACTTGGGGTTAAGAGGTTTATTTCTACAAGAAAGCCCGTAATTACCAGGTCATATGAAAAATAACTTTACAATAACTGATATAAGGTCATTTACGATAGAGCTCAACAGATAATACCACAGGGACTGATTTTAAATGGTAGGAAGGGGAAGCACCTTTAGGAGAGACGTATGCTTGAGTTATTTTCAGTTTGAAGAATGGGGTGGGGTGGCTGAGATATTCTTTTGATGCTGTCCTTTGAAACATTGCTCTGTATTGAAACACTTAGAGAAATTAAGTGCAGTCTTTCCCTTTGTCTTCCTTGCATGCGGCACATGCTTCTTATAAATATTCAGGAAACATCTTTTTTGGGGGGAAATTAAAACAGGAGTAGGTATGTTGAGCTGGTTTACAAACCATTCAAGTTGGCTGTAATGTTCGGGATACCAGCAACGGGAGCTCAGCCTTGCCTGTCTGGGTAAGGCAAAGGCTTCACCTTACTGCTACTCAGAACTCTGAACCCTCAAAGGGAAGGAAGCCTCTGGGAGAGCCAGCGGCTGTGGAGTAGATTCTGATGTTAGCTTCAGATCGAACTTGGGTCTCTCAAGAAAAATGTTGTGTAATTCCTTTTGATGTAAAAGAGGTCCTTGCTCCTAGGGGCTAGGGAAGGAGCTCCAGGTAGGTTTGTGACTGGCTGTGAATAACCGATTGCTAATTCTTACAATTTGGGGCGGAATCAGGATTTAATTAAAAAAGAAATTGATGCCACCACCATTCTCCTTTACAGAACTTGAAGCCACACCTCTGAGGAAAGAAATATGACATGCTGTCAGAGCACATTTGAGAATAAAATTGGCATTAAATTTCTCTGCTCTGATTCTGGATTCTTTTTTTTTTTTTTTTTTTTTGTGGGACCCTCGCCAGTGGCCGGGGAACAAACTGGTGCTGCAGAGGCTGAGGGCAGCCTTGCAGCCTAGTGCTCAACTGCTGCACCACCAGGGGAGGTCCTCTGATTCTGGATTCTTATGAGCTGAATCCAGTCTGTGATTTTCATTTATTTATTTTTTTAACTGAGAATCATATGATTAACTATTACTAGTTCTTTTCAGAAAAAAATTGATACAAGTATTTTGGGGGCTGGATCAAAGATTCTAAATGGTCTGTTTGTCTTTTAAGACCTTTATAATTAGGATTTGTCTTTTAAGACCTTTATAATTAGGATATATTGAAGCTCACCAATAAAGTTCCTTGGCAAAAGGCTCAAGTTCCAATTCTCCTGTCTTTCAGATTTTAAGCATCATGTGAATTTTTCAGTGTTAAAATTTTATTTCATTTATGCTAAATTGCATAAATACTGTTGTCCTGAGAAAAAGATTTTCTTGTTCAACTTTCCCTATGTGTCTCTCTGTGTGTGTCTCTTGTTTCAAAAAGGAAAGAGATGAACTTATAGTCATAGAAATTGTTATATTGTTTAAATTCTATGCAATTTTAACTAAGTGCATTAATGTCCCCCAATTGTTTTTAAATTTCCTTTTACTGTGGTAAGGACATTTAACATAAGATCTGTCCTCTTAACAGGTTTTTAAGTGCATAATGCAGTATTGTTCTTTTAGACATGATGGTACAGAGCAGAGCTCTAGAATTTATTCATCTTGCAGTGCCTCAATTCTTAAATGCGAGTTTATGAAAACTCTGAAAAGTGAATAGTTGCAATAACTAAGTCAGAGGCAACAAAAATGGGCGGAAAAGAGGGATAGTGGACCAATACTCTGTGCAGCTTAAAAGAATCTTGACATACAAAGGCATTTGCAAAGTAAAAACCCAAACTATGAATTCTAATGAAGTTACCATTAAAAAACCAACAACAAAAATCAACTCGCTATTTGGTGGAATCTAGTTACTTAAAAGAAAAAGGTGACTAACTTAAAACTTTTTCTAAAACAATGAAAAGATAGTAGCTATCAAGAAAAAAGTTGAAGCAATTACCTAGATGGTTCTTTTTTCAAACCTACACTAGAAGGGGTGTTTTCATTGCTAAAAAAAGTAATAAATTTATAATATGATTTAATGGTTAATGATTCCATTTATTCCTTACTGGCACTTCCTGGGCAGACCTTTTTTCCTGTAAGCACATTTAATATTTTTTTTAGAGAGAAATGCGGATAGGTACTAACTTCTATGTCAAACTCAACCAATTTAAACTCATGATATTAAGATATTCTCTAAAACAATAAAGTAATTTATAACAGTGACTAACAGAAGCATTTTTATAACTAGAAATATTCAAAATCTGAGTTTATATGACATAATCAGATGTGGTTCAAGTGTTTTAGAATCATAAGGTTTTATCTGCTAATTTTACATCAAGATAATTGGCAAACCAATATTAACAGCACTAACAATTACAGGTATATAAATTGTTTATAGTACTATAATTTGCATTGGAAGTAATCAAGCAGTACTTCTCTGAAATTACGAGCTTTTAATTTTTTATAGCAAAACGTGATGCTTAGCACACATTAAAACTTGCATTAACTATGTTTATGGGTGTATTCTCCAAGTAAATTGTTTTGATGATAGATACCATTCAGTCCTCCAAAGAGCAACCAGTTCTAGAATGACAACCTTTTAAAGATATGCAGAAAAGAAAAATTGGTAGCGACATGGATAGGGGTGTCTGGTCTAAGTTTTTCAAACAAAAAACTTTCCATACAGAAGTCATCAGAAAGTTATACTGAATCATAATTGAAAAACTGACCATATGAATAAGAAATATGTTATTGTAATTGTATCTCTAGAAGACAGAGTAACTTGTCTTCAGATTAATATTTCAGAAGACATATGAAGTAAAAAATTTGCCCACTGCCTGAGTGGATTCAGTGATAAGATTTCCTAAATCATCTCATTCGTGACCTAAAGGGAAGAGCTCATTACTTTTCAATATTCCTATTAAGACTAGGCACAGAGATTAGAAGGAGATGACTTTCACAACCAACTTTGTCAGACGCCCATCACATCCCCTGAAGGTTGAGCTTGCTGACAGAAAGCTGCCCCCACCTCGTGATCACAAAAATTCCAGACAACTCACCAGCCGGTCCAAGCTCGTTCCTGCAGCTGTCGTGGGTCTCTCCTCGGGATTGTATGGCCTGAAACGTGTATTAAAATTTTCAGGAGCCGAGCGTGCAGATCTGAGGGCTGGAGCTGGTTTGGGTTGGCCACATCCCTGGAAGACCTGGAAAAGTCATTGAAAAGTGAAGCAAGTGACACAGGAACTTCTTCCTCAGATCATGACATGAAAGGATATGATGTGATGACTTGGTATTTTTTCATGGAACCTTAAGGGCCAATAAGATCTAAGGCTGAAATTTAAACAAATGCAGCCGCGCAGGTAACACAGGAATCACCCAGACAGATCAGGAGTGACTTTTTCCATGTCCTGACTCTTACTTGTGGGCTTGCCTAGTCCCCCAAAGTAGTTTGCAACCTGAACATCAGAATGTCCCCCTTCTGCAGGCTGGGGCAGAGCTGCAAAGGTTTTGCCTCCACGCACCTTCCCAGCTGAGGCTAGACAAGGCGGGGTGAAGCTCTCTTGTTGAGCGCTTATGCTGAAAACCAAGAGTCCTTTTGTGGTTTATGTCGTGTCATATTTCCCTCATTTTTGTGCTTTTACTTGGCGATTTCCCTGTTTAAATGGTCCCCTATGCCCAGCTCTGAAGAGCTTTCTAGAGCTCTGAAGCACGAGAGGGCAGTGGGATGTGCCTTATGGAGCAAACCTGTGCTAGATAAGCTCTGTTCAGGTGTGTTTCTCAAGCCCGCGGCCATTAGGTCGATGTTAATGAATCCACGGTAGACATTAAGGAAGTTGTCTTTAAGGAGAAACACACACAAAGCGAGGTGACGTATTGATTAGTTGATGAAAATGTGACTAAAAGCTGGCAGGCGCCCGACCTTGTATTCCCTTAAGAGCAATGACTCAGTATTCGCTGATTCAGTGTTTGTGGTGACTTTATGGACCTCTGACAAATAATGAGAATTAACTGTATTAAAAATAGAAATTGAAATCCTTCGTAGAATCACTCCAGGATCACAGAAATGTTGTCACAGACATTTTCATGCACTTGAATTTGGTATTCAATAAACATCCTTTCGGGACTCTTGTTATCATGACAAATATATTTCATGTATAGCATCGAAGGCCAAATAACCTGAGTGACTCCCCTTTGAATAATGAAAACCCCGACTGCAAGAATTCTTTGAGAACATTCTCCTGAGCAATGGTGTGGATTTAAATAGGACAAGCAAATGTGAATGGAAGCCATATAATGACAGTTTCTCTCTAATTTTGTTGTTGACAGCTGTTCATGTCACAATTAGGGTTGCTATGGGAAATCAAACATTTTATTGTAATGATCTTAGGGACTGAGCTGCCAGATTTTTTCCTTAGTGGTTTCCCTGAGGGTAGTGGGGGGACTTCTTTTGCTTCATATTCTCCACTGGTTATCGAGATAATTCCTTTGCCAGAATTACAGGAAACACAGTCACCTCTTCGGGAAGTTTTGATGAAGGTTAACTTTATGTTAACCTTTGCTACGAGGGAGATGACCTGAACCCTAGAGAGTTTTTTTTTTTAACCAGACTTTTCGGGATTACTTATGTCAACTCTTCTTTAAGCATGTGTATGCTTATTTTACTTTTTATTTTTTTTTAGTGGGGAACTTTTATTCTTTTTTTTTTTTAAAAAGATTTATTTATTTATGCATACAAGAGCTGTGGTATAGGCCAGAGGTGTGGGGGGTGAGAGGATCCACCAGAGACAGAGTGGGGAGCAGAACAGGCAGAATGACCAAAGTACACTGCTGAGGGGAGCAGTGGGCGAGTCAGGAGAGGTCTGCTGTTCCCTGTGGGTAGCTCCCTGGCCAGGGATTGAACTAGTGTTGCAGTGGCTGCGGATAGCTTCATAGGTTGCATATTAACCCTTGCGCCACCAGGGAGGCCCGGAACTTTTATTCTTGCAGTTTTATACCAGGAAGTCAACATTTCATTTGATAATAACTCCATTGTTCAAAACTGATTTATAAAAAAATCCTTAAATTGTACGCCAATATTCATGACTCCAAATTTTAGCACGCTCATTCAAGGTGGAAGAAAATGATTAATTATTAAGTTCCACAGACAGCACAGTCCCACTGGCATAACATTTAATCTGAAGCTCTACACCACAGGTTCGAGTTTAGAACACACTCCTTCTGGTTTTGCTCTTTGATTCTGCTGTTTACCTCTAAAATAAGCAATTTTTATCAGGCATATTATGGGATTGCACTGAAGTATGCAGAAAGCTCACGAGAGCCATTCCCAATGATAAATCCCATTTTCAGACACAATTCATTTCGCTTCACCATTACAGCTAATTTCTCCTTTGTTGTATTCAGAAGTTCTCCCTCGACCCAACATTTCACGGGGCAGGAGCTCTTTGTCTTAGCATTCTTCAAGATTGGTCTTAGCACACTGTCAATTATTCTCGCTCACAATTTCCAAAGTTGATGGTGTAAACTAGTGTGATCCAGAGCACGGGCTTTTTCACCTCCCAGCGGCCTGTTCCTGGCAGAAGCAGGACATTAACATTTCAGAGCTCCAGGGTTTTGTTGAGTGTGCTATTCTGAATTGCTTGGAAAATGACAGCTGATTTTTAAAAAGGATTAAGCCCAAGGCAAAACAACATTAATGGCTTTGCTGGGATTTCTTGAAGCTGGCACTAAAAGAGTTAACAGACCTCCTTAATTTGCCCTTTGGGAACAGTCTGGTTCCTTGGTTTAAGTTAAATCAAAGGAACAAGAAATGCCCTGAAAGATACTGTTGCTCTAGGGGACATTTCATCATAACAGAAAAACTTATGTCATGTTTGATTTATTTTGGTGGTGGTGGTGGGGAGTGGAGAGGGTAGGTGTTAATTTTAACAACAGAAATAGGCAAAATAAGGTAGTTTCAGGTTTGGATTTTGAAGGTGGCTTCAGTGAAGAAATTATGGGCTCTATGATCTAAGGGAGGAAAACAATAACTTCTAATTATTATGGAAACAACAGCACAATGAGATGGACACTTGCAGAATAATCTGTTACAATATGAATCTTGAAGGTCTTTAAGCAGAGATTCTATTGTCTCTGTAGACAAAGGGGATTGTCCTAGGAGACCTTTAAAGTAGATGGGCCAATCCTGGGGATCAAGAACCACTTTTCAGAATTTTGTAAAACCTCACGGGAACCATTGTAAAGAAGACCAGAGCAGCAACTCTTCCTGTCTGCCTGGCGTAGTATAATCCCCCACATGATTCCCAGAGAGAATATTTCTTAAATAACCTCTCTCCATCACATCACTGAAATGACCTACAAAGTGAAAATGGATCATTTCATGTTTAACGCAGGCCGTTGGTCAGCTAGACAAAATATTTTCGAAACACAGGGTTCATGGAATGGATGACAGAAGCAACTGTCGTGCAGAACAACTGGATGATCCCAGTGTCTAGAAGTAAGTACTTGATAAAAATCAACTAATTACATCACCGTTGGCTCTGTTCTTTCTATAAGTTTTGGTTTCTGAGTGAGACGATTTAAAGGCAAAAAAGTCTGGGCTGCTGTTTCTTAAATATTTTCCACAAAATATTATTTCCAGGGACTGTTAATGCTATTATAAAAGCCACAGATTCCATGTGCCATAGTTCAATTAGGGCTTTTCGAGGACTTCACCATGTCAGCCTGTGTTCTGACTTGTCAAAAGGTAGGGAGGGCATTGGTGGTGTTTCCTAAAATGATCTGGCCACAATTTTCCTGGAAGGTTTTCACAAGACTAGTCACTCACTCTGGAATATTCTGTGAAGGTTCTTTAACTGGCCAAGAGGAGAAGTGAATCAGACGTAATTACATTTGCTTAGAGGTATTTATAAAGCCATTCCAACACCTACTGCCTTTAATTCGAGAGAAGAAATATTATTTTAAGACACTCAAGGTCTCTTTACTACAGGACAGAAGTTTGTAGAGGACAGAGCTGCAGGCAAAGTCACCTTATTGTGGAACCAATGATTAGCTCTACTCCTTGAAGAACTAGAATCAGTTTTTACCTCCTGCCTGTCTCTCTCCTAGGGATGTTGAAAGGGATAATTAGATAATTCAAAAAGGTATTTGGAAGTTCCAATGTAGACAGATGCTACAGATGTACAAAGGCATTATCTTTCCCACTTAGCTGACTTGAAAAACCTCTGGATTTAGGGAAGATAACTGCCTCATGAATCTTCATTCTTAAGAGGATTACTAAGATAATGTCTCAGAAAGATGTGGGCATCCCAACATGAAAGAAACTGACATTAAAGATAATGCTGAAAGAAGGGACATTTTAGCATTTTAAAAGAAGGGGGGGGTATGTTGATAAGCAGTTTACTAAATACAAGTATTTTTCCTTTAAGAACATCACAGTATCTTAACATTTTCCCCTTAAACAAACTAACAGCCTATGCACTTTTTCAGAGGCAGACACCTATATATATATGTTTTCTTTTTCTTTTGCAGGTTAATTACACATTCACAGAAGTCATTACTGACAGCCAGAGAAACAAAGGCTGAAGCTCAATCCTGTCTCTGCTCTGTTTTTTTTAAGAAAAATTCTATTTTCTCAATGGGTTCTTATTATGGTAGAAAAATGTTGCTATTCCCATATATGCTAGGAAAGTTACAAACATAATTCTAGTCTTTTATGTTAAATATAGGTGATAATTAAGATTAGCTAGACAGAACAGCATTTGGTGTTTTGAGAACATGCCATATTTTATTTACTTATTAGACTTTAATTGATATTACAGTGCTAATGAAAGAACAACTTGTTAGATGACCACTTGGGGAATTCAAATCTATCTTGTTTGTTCCCAAGGAAACAAAAGCTATCATACCTGCAATGGCTTGCATATATTTTACACAATTATGGCCATTATTTTCTCAAGAGAAAGGTCATGAACAAGAGTCAAACAGCTTGAAGTATTAGCTTTGTTCTTTCTCCTTACACCTGTGTGATCTTGGAGTAACATGGTCTCCCAATTCTCAAGGCTGTTGTGAAGATGGAGAGACCTGATGCTTAGAAAAGACACCAAAAATGAAACATAAGGAGGTATTATTAATTTAAATGAAGTAGCCTTTAGTTAAACAGAATAACAAGTAAATTCAAATTTATGGAGTACGCAGGTGACACATGAATAATTTAAGCTCTATGAAGAAGAAAATCTTACATATTTTGTTCATCACTATTTCCAGAATCTGTATGAGTTTCTGGTGTATAATATAGTTTAAAAATAACTGGAATGAAAGATTATGAAGAAATCTTTAGTTGTAATTTTGCTCTTTTGCAAACCTATGTTGAAGGCAATTAGGTAGATTTCTGTAATGAGAAAGAAAAGATAGGAAAGGAAACAGAATGAAGACTAAAGGAACATATACGATCACAAAGACTCAGTTCTCTTCAAAATCAAAGGTTAACTCTTCCACCTTAGGGTTCTGAGGATACAGTGAATCATCCATCCATGCAACAATATCATTTCCTATGTCCCTTACTCCATTTACTGGGCGATCAACAAAGCCAAATCAGCAAGTTTGTTTATTTTTTCTTTTTTACTTAAGTCTACTTATTTATTTTATTTTATATATATTTTTACAGCATTCTTCATTTTTATACAAGGTATGCTTTGTCATCTCGGGTATAGACCCCATAAAATTCCCACCACCAATGCACCTGTGCACCATCGCCATAGCCCCTTGTGCTCTTCCCGCCCGCCCCTCTTTTGATCCAGCTCCCTCCTCCTCCCCTGCAGAATGTCTCTGTTCATAGTTGCCTGTTGATATTGATTTTAAATTATTATAATTACTCCCCTTCCACCTTCCCCCCAATCTCTTATTTGGAGCCTCTACATTCCTCCTATAAGTGAGACCATCAGGTATTTTTCTTTTTCTTTCTGGCTTATTTTGCTCCATCCATGAACAACTGTTTAAACTGATAACAGAATGGAAATATTCTGTCTCTTGGCCATCTGATGATAGCTACTCACAGAGCACTTTGTAGATAAAATTGTGAGGCTTGACCCTTCGGTGGTGGTCGAACCAAGAGTCAGGGGTTCCAGAGATAACTGGGCTCATGTCTCAGACAACGGCTGTTTCTTGTGTTAAGGCGGAAGACACCTAGGGCTGTTTGCACAAAACCCCTTTCTGACCTCCCCATCCTGTCTCTCGTGGTTCAGCTTCAGCAAAGAGTTTAGCACTTTTTCAAAATGGAAGTGAAATGTGAAGATGGAAATTGGGGGTGCTGGGAGCTGTCCACATATCATCAGTAAATTGATGGGAATGAGTTAAAATATTAAAAACCATTTCCTGAAGGGTAGGAGCCAGAGAAGCTCTGTTGTCATTGTCACTGGAACGAGGTGGTACTGGCACCAAGGGGCCTCATTTCACACATTTCCCCCCCACCCTCTCCGTGCCTAAAAGCAGACTGCTCATATCCTAAGATGTGTTTTCCTGAATGTAAACCTAAGACATTTTAAGAATGGCTTCTCTCCATAGCTATAAAATCACAATATGCATCATGCAAACATTTGAAATACTGAGCTTTCAAAATTTTTTATTTTTTGACTTTTGCTAGTTTGCCAACTTTCTACAGCTCGCCTTTCTAAGAAAACAGGTTTTCCTCCTCATGACTCAGGAGAGTCCCCCCTCTTCTCTCACTTCTTTCTTCTCCACCCTTCTTTCTCTGATTTATGCTTTTCTTGCCTTAAAGATTGATTACAATGGCCCCTTGGCCAAGTTCTCTGGCAAACTCTAAATCCCTGGATGGGATCAGGAGTCTGTGAGAAGATTTCTGGGTTATACTGAATCAAGTCAAGTCATCAGTTTTAGTTTTGGCTGCTTTTCCTTGGCTTCAATTTTCAAAAGCCAGCTACCGTGTCAGTTTTAAGGTTTAAAAAATTTACTCCCGATGCTTATGCAGCTTGCTTCCAGAATATGTATCAGATATGTCCCAAACTTCTTAAAATTGTTTCTTCCATAAAAGCAAATTCTTTCCTTTTGCTTGAGAAGGTTTTTTATTTTCCTTGAAGGTTTTGCATTCCTTAAACAGCAGAACACCTTGATATTTCCCCCCAAGGGAAGAGTTACAAGGAACTAGACAAAGCATATTTTGGGAGTGGAGAGAAAGAAATCCTAATCCCCCCCAATGTCTGACTAAATCATTACTTCACATGCTCTTCGTAAACTTAAAGATATTCTTTAAGATGACGCTACAGAATTTACAAAATCATGTATATTTCATCAGCCTGGCTCTGCGTCATTCACTCATTCCACCATTTAACACCACTGAGTATCATAATGGCCAGACTCAGGTACTGGACACGTCCCTGCTTTCAACAAGGACGAGAAATCAGGCAATCACAATAGGATGCGAGAGGTGTGATGAGAACACCCTTGCAGGGCAACCAGTCCAGACTGGAGAGGCAGAAAAAGCTTCCTAGGAGACCAGTGTGAGCTGGGATGGCTCTTCCTGGTTACGAGACACATTTTCAATTTTTAGGACTTTTGCAAGCTGGCTGTTAAACATAGTGATGATTAAAAATTAAATTCCACAAACATAAAGTTAACAAATTCTATTTTTAAAAGGTAATATATATGCAAAACTCATTACTTCCTAATTATTTTACGATTACCTTGCTCGTGAGGTTACTTTTGCCACCTGTGTCTGCACAGGGGGAGAAGCATCAGGGGAGACAGCTTGGTGTTCAGTGACATCATGGCAGTAGCTTGAAATCATCACTGGGGGTGCATTTACACCGTAGAGATGGGTCATTGGTACAAATCAGCATGTTTTCTACAAAAGAGGACTGGATGTGCCAACATTTGCCAGTAGATCAGCACATCTTGCCCGGGCAGTGAAACAGAACATGGCTGGCAGATGGTGTATATTGGGGGTGTGGGGATGCAGAGGGTGGAAAAATGTCCCAGGATAAGGAATTGTGCAGGAGCTAGAAATAAGAGCGTAGCTCTCTGAGCAACAGAGTCAAGGCTACTTGTGTGTTTTGCCTTTCCAGGGGGTCTCTTACCTTCTACGTTGAAATTTCTACTAAGATCCACGTTCATAAACACTACCACCTCCATGGCACACAGGGCTGTGCTCTGCAGAGAATCAGCGTTCCAGAAACTCTGGCTTTAGTTTAGGGTGGGGAGTGTGGGGCACCGTGGGCTGAAGGTGCAAGCTAAGACTACGTCATGCAGGACCCATGTTTGGGTTTTACTCTGATGGCAACTGGGAACACGGAGGATATAGCAGGCAGGGAGCAGCATGAGTACATTTGCAGTTTGAGCCACTTTGGGATTTTGGCTCCTTTGTGAAGAGTGGATTGGAGTGTGGCAAAACCAGAGGCAGGAAATTAACTAGGAAGCTATAATCCATGTGTCAGATGATAGATTTAGGGGAGTTTCTGGGGGGGTGGAGTAAAACACATTTGGAAAGACTATTTCACAGGCTTCCTTGTGGATCAATTAGGAGGAGGAAGTTCAGGATTTATCCTGCTTTCTGGATCGAGACCCCTGGGGAAGGAAAGGGCTGTGGATGAGCTCAGTCTGGGACAGGGGTAGTGACATGGCAGGTGGAGGTGTGCTGCAGACAGCTGGATAAACAGGTGTGATTAGAATAATCTGAGCTAAAGAGAGATTATGGAGTTCATATTAGCAAGCACAGAAATTTTGTCCAAGGCAGTCCAAATTTTCTACAAAAGAATTCTTTTTGACATCCACACCCATGAATCCCATATTTTAAAAACATTTTTTTTTTCCTGGCTAACAGATTACATGCACAGGTGACCCTTGAAAAGCACAGGTTTGAACTATGTGGGTTCATTTGGATTTTCTTATAAAGGGGTGATGTCGATTTATAGTAACTATAAGTACAGTAGGGTATTGTATATGTGTTTTCTCTTCTTTAGGTTTTCTTAATAACATTTTCTTTTCTCTAACTTACTTTATTGCAGGATATAGTCTATAATGCTCCTAACATATAAAATACATGTTGACTATGTTATCAGTAAGGCTTCTGGTCAATAGCTTCCTATTAACAGTTGAGTGTTGAGGTGAGTCAGACACTCTGTGTGCATTTCCAACTGTGTGGTAGTCAGCATCCAGAGGCCCCTGCATTGTTTAGGGTCAACTGTATTAATAAGATGCTATTGATTTTTCACTTTGTCAGGTATCTAAGCTATTTGGCAGCTGTGTAAGATATATTCTGGGAAAATGAGGAGGTGAAATGAAAGAGATGTGTAAAATATGCATAGAGACCCATATAGAATTCAAAATTTGCTGGCAGAGGAAGTTGTTGTAAACACACAGAGGTAGCTTCTTCACATGTTTAAATATAGGTTGGCTGGGGCAATAACTCTATCATAATCACACCGGATTGCATATTTCTGAGTAGAAGAGAAATGCTTAGAGCTGGATAATTGTGTATTTGTGAGGCTGGGCAACAGCCACTGAAATTCTTCTAACATGATAATCTGCTCCCCATGGACAGTATGTTTCTAATGAGTTCTTCTCTGGAAGGCAGGGGGAGTTTGGAAGACTTTCCGGAGACCAATAGGTTGTTCCTAAGAACACACTGCATGTTAAAATCTGAATTGAATTTCATTTGCCCATTCTTGAGTAAACTGCATTAAATGTAACCATCTTATCTCCTGCCCTGAAGTGAAAGTGAAAGCAAATCTTAAGATAAATCTCCAAAGGGTAGTGATAATCAGGAGTTTCCCTTTATCATCAAAAGGAGGAAAAAAATTTTTATCTCTTTTACATGGAAGGAAATTTAAAGCTACTTTGCTTTGGATGCATTTCCAGAAATGCATTATAAGCATTTTTCTTAAACCTTTATTTTACTTTATAAAAAAATGTGTCTTTCCCTTCCCTCCATGTGAAATATCTGGCTCTGTTATCCAGGGATGTTAAAACAGGAATGGAACATAGTCTTGCTTTCTGTACTGAAATGAAGAAATCAAATAAAAGATGTTTCAAGGTCACTGTTTCTTGGTGGAAAATTAAAAGTGAACTTTGAAATTCAAATAACAGGAAAACATTCTGAATCTGGAAATTGTTCTTTCCTTTTATACACAAAACTAAAGAAGAAACGGAACGTCTAACTTTATATATCAGATGGCCATTTACTTTTTCCTCTGTGATAGTGAGGAAGAGACCAACCCCTTGCCAAAGGATGAGGTCAATTATTCCCCTAGTGGACGAATAATGTGATACCAGGCAGAGCCTAGGGCTCCTTTAAAGCCCACTGCGAGGCTGGCCTTGCTGATGCTGACAGAGCAGAAGAAGCAGGGTGTACACTGGGGTCTCTACCTGCTCCTCTCTCCCCTTGAGTCTGCTTTCTTCTAAAAGTCTTGCTCACGAGACATTCATTCAGAGCCAAGTCTTGCAATACCACAGGCCAGGTGACTGTCCTGCGAGGGAATTCTCTGCCATTGAAAATGAAACAGGCACGAGTGGATTTAAAAGCAGTGTGTATATATCAGACTCTCCTCTGGTGGTAGATGCTGAAGATGAGCTCATAGACCATAAAGGATGAGACAAAAACATACTAATGACGCCTTTAGCATTTACATAGACATTATCACAGACATTGTAATAATAAGCTATTAAAACGCTTTGCTTTTCTGAATGATTTGGATTTGACATAGTCCATGCTAAGTCCCTTGTATATATTATTTTTCTACCAAATGACGCTATGAGGAGGTGCTGTTGGGGAAAGGAAGTCCTGAGCTAATTCCATGCTGACTTTGTGGACTCCACCCCAACTCCAGACTAAAGCCATCAGGACATTGGGAAAGACAAATCCCATCTCCATCAAAGGGAAGGTGGCTGGGACCTGAGGGTGGAGTTAAGCAGCCAGGTTTGGTATAAAGACCAGACACGTGTGCCTTGGGGTGGCTCGCTATCGCTCGCCTCCTGGCTTCACGGCTCCTGGCTGGCGGCCAGCTCTCAGAGTGCCATTTGGGATTCCTAATCGGCGGATCGGGTAGGACTCATTTAAAACTTTGTCTCCCACTTTTCTCCCAGAGCTGTACATTTCCTCATTTCCCCTTCCCTTGTAAATAAACCTTTTATTAACCTTTCAAGTGTGCCTGCAGTAGAGCATTGGTAAGTCCTTTTAAGCGCGTGGGTGAGGACCCACAGTCAGGCACCCCGTTTTGTATCGGGGCTGCCCTGTAACAGTTCTATTAGCATCCTCACTTTTTTTTTTTTTTTTTGTGGGACCCTCGCCGGTGATTGAACTAGCGCTGCAGAGGCTGCGGGCAGCCTCGCAACCCAGTGCTCAACTGCTGTGCCACCAGGAGGGGCCCAGAATCCTCACTTTTAATGGGAGTTAAATGAGTGTATGCAGAATTTTTTAAGACAGAGAAATAATTTTTCCCAAGTCACACTACTAGTGAGAAAAATAGATTGCATTTTGCCTTGATGTCAAAATCTGATCTGGTAACCGCTACGCTATTTTAAAGACTACTAGGCTAACTTCAAGTATATTTTCAAATATTTCCTATGCCTTATCTTTGAAGTCTCTCTGGAATTTTACTTTCATTTTCTAATTTATCTCAGCCAAATGTTTTCTTCCTCCAGGTGTAAAAATATACGTGAGGATGGCTGTGGAAAATAAGAATGAGACGATGAAGCTATAGGTCTGGAATAGCTTAAAATCCCAGGGAAAAGTAAGCAAGCACACAGATAACCACAGCACAGGGGTAATTCTCACTAATTAAGTAGGGTACACATGACACAGGGATCCAAAGAAAGCAAGACAAATGCTCTTGGAATAAATTCTAAACAATGTTCTTATGTCTGAAAGTATGTATGTCCCGGATGAACCGCTAATACATTATTTATACCTGAATGCTTTGAAAGGAAAAGATTCAGAGAAAAGAGTAATATCTGAATGCTAGTCTATGAAACCTAATAATGAGCCAAGATAATGTTCGTGAAACTGTAATCAGTTAGAGCTGGAAACAGGACATTTAGATCAACCTCTCTTTTTACAGATGAGGAAACTAAGACCCACTGGCTAGAGGCAGAAATTATTACATTCTCTTTTCTATTCTCTTAGTTTTTTTTTTTTTTTTCCCTCTATCTTCATTTGAGCTGTAGATTCAGAAAGAATTGTCTGGAGAAAATTAAGTACCTGAAGGCCATCCTGCTTTTGGTAATGGGTTCTACCCTCGTCTGTAATAAGTATTAATTGAATGGATGGTCTCAATTGGAATTTAATAAGTCTTCCTCCTTAATTTAGATTATATCTGACAAACCAATCTTTTCCTGGATTAGGTCTAAAATTATTCCTAATATACTTGAATTATATCTAGTGAGATCAGTTTCATCTTCTCTGATAGGATGGGAAGGAGATTATCAACACACTGAAATTCACAGGCGGGAACTCAGCACATTCTGGTCTTCCTTCCCTTGGGTGCTTTGCACAAATCTGCAGAGCTCTGATCTCCTTGGATTTGGGTGGGTCATGGAATTGGTAGCCTTGCTATCTTAGATGGGGACTGTGAAGCTGGTGAATATAATAAGCTTGGTGGGGCTTGAAGAACTAGCAGCCTGCATGTCTTACCACGAAGTCCCCACAGAGTGAGGCAGGCAGCAGCCCTCCTTGGATGGTGGCTTATCTCGTCCTGGTGGAAGATGCTTACTGAGGAAACAGTGGCATGCTGGAGAGATTTATTTTTTTAAAAATATATTTTTCATTATTGGTTTGCAGCACTGTTAGTTTTTTTGAAGTATAGGCTCTCCCTCCTCAGGTATAGTCCCCGTAGCACACCCACCACCAAGATACTCACAGTCCTCCACCAGAGTCCCTCAACTGCCTCTCCACCCTGTTCTTAGGTCCTCCTAACCCCCCACTGGATGCCTCAGCTCAACGGTCAGCTTTCAAAGCTTGGTTTTAAAATTTGTCTTTGTCTGACCCTTTGTTTGGTTTCTCTATATCCCACATATAAGCAACACCATCCAGTATTATCTTTCTCCTTCCGGCTTATTTTGCTTAGCATAATCGCCTCCAGCAATCTACTTCTTTCAATCAGAAAGTTCTGAGCTTCAATTTCAACTCTGCCCCTTGTTAGTTGCATGACCTCAGGCTTCCCACTGAATCTCTGTAAAGGTAAAACGTTTTACCTTTAAAACAAGGAAATGAATGCTTTACAAAATTGTAGTGAGGATTTGAAATGAATATATAGGACACCGAGAAAGGGAATGACAGGGAGCAGAAAATTGTTTTGTCCCTGCTGTATTCCTCATGTCTGATGCATGGCAGGGTGTTTATTGAATGAATGCAGGAGTTGCTCAGCCAATGGCAGCTTGTCATTGTTGCCAGGTGATTATTTTTCCAGAAAGGAAGCAAGAAAAGTTTTAATATGGTTTTAAAATATATATAACATTTATATTATTGTATACTATTATCTAGCCATATTGTAACAGGGTGGTCTCCAGGAAAAGGGGAGGTTCCAAGTTCCCTGTCCCATCCAAGGAAGGGTGGAGCTGAGCAGGGAGGAGGAGAAGCTGGAGAGGAGACTGGGGAAGGAAGGAAGCAGGATGGTGCCAGAAGGAGACCTGGTGGAGGCCCATGGAGTGAGAGACATGTGAAGAAGCTGCACTTGCTTCTTGGACTTGAACTGGGTGAAACAGAGGTGGGTAAGAGACCAGTGGGAGGTTGACAATGGCAGCTTTTATCTTGATTTTGATATTTCTCCTTCTGTCCCAGATGTGCTGGGCCACTTCTGTCCCTTTACTGTGGGTCCCCGCCAGGAGGGGCCTTAGCCCTGTGGCAGACTTTCAGGCCTCAGTGGCCCTAGTTTGGGCTAATCCTGTTTGGCTGGGCATTTACCCATGAGGGGATGGGTCACACTGAGTGCTTAATTTGGTAACTTATTCTTTTCCTACTCTATTGCACACTAAGTGTATTAAAATTCCCTTCTATTGAAGGTCTTATGCATTACAGAATGTTTGGTCTTGATGTGGCGGACGGCAGAACCTATTTAGAGTGCAGGTTGGGGGTTCTGGGGTGTCCCTCATCCTGCCCTGTAACAATGATATATGAATCTTGTATACATATATATCATATGAATATTGTAGAAAAGATAAACAAATTAAGAGTTCGGGAAGTGTGCTCCAATGATATTCCTAAACATTGTACCATGACTATACAACTCTGTATAACTGACATATTTTTTTGACAAGATTGTGAGTGTGCTTTACCCCCAATAGCTTAGCTGTGGACTAAAAATGAGAGGAAAACAGATCTGACAATACCTACAAAAGCACATCTAAGACAAGATTGGAGCTTGAACATACAAAATGAGAGTAAATTTTTCCATGAGCTTGTGCATCTCCCTCATTCAGGATCTTAATGATTAGGTACAAAAGGTTGGCTGTTCCCTCCTAGAGACAGAATGACAACTACTGCGTTAGGGGAGGGAAATGTCATCTCTGAAATCGTGGTTTGTTTATCTTTTGCCTTCAGATAGAAGGGAGAAAAATGTGGGCTTTCTTATTTTATACTCTTAACCCTCTAGGACAGGTTAGAAGTAATGAATAACAGAGCTAGCTAAGAGAAGCATTTCACTAGAATTTTGTAAGATGGGAAGTACTAGGTAGAGGGAACCAGACAAACAGGGACCTTAAATCCTCCTGCCACAGACAACTGTGTTTTCTTACCTTCTCTGGCTGGTTTTACTGAAGGCTACTGAACTTTCTTGTACAGCAGATTTTGACTGAACCCCACCCTTGCATGAGACTGGCAGAGTGTGCAGCCCCATCATTAAAATGTAGTGACTAGCCAGGTCAACTCTGGAATCGGCTACTCCTTCAAGTACAGGAGACCTTTGTAAGTTCTCTAACTTTTCTAAGTCTTAGTTTCCTTACCTGGAAAAGAAGGAGGAAGATCTACCTGATCACAAGCATAGTTACAAATACTGCATTAACAAGAACCATGTCAAGCATACCCTGGCAGCAAGACTCAGCAAATATGAGTTGGAAAAATTATTGCTTTTCTGAAAGAAGGTCTGGTTATGTGTTCTACTGGTAACTGCTACATAAAGCAAATGGTTTTCTAAGGAGAAGTTGCTGTTCATATCCGGAAGTAACATGTCATTTTAATTTGTAAGCTTTACAACTCTCAGGAAGTCGGTCCCCAATTAGGAAATAGTTACCTGTCATCCAAAGCTTGCTTGTTAGAAATTAATGAAGTGTCTGGTTATGCAAATATTCCAGGGGAAGTTTGGAAATCTAGAACTTCTTACTGTATGAGACTGTATGAAATGAGTAAAGCTTCTTTGGAAAAAGAAAAAAAAAAAATGCAGCCATCCACTTCTTAGCAAGCATGCAGAATTTAGATTAGAGTTCAAGCAAATTTCATAGATGTGGCTTCTATGGAAAATGAAACCATGTATTTGCAAATTCCACTCTTGATGAAATAAAAACTTCTTCAGACCATAACTATCTCATCAGCAAATCCTGTTGGTGTTTGCTGTTAAATGGATCCAAATTTCAACCACTTTTTACCTCTCTACTACAGTAAAGTCTGGTTTTGGTCCTGTCTCTGCCCTCTTCCAGATCAGAGACTGCCTCCTGCAAAGGCTCCCTGCTCTCCTCTCCTCCCCCCTTCCTTAACTCACTCCATTTCCTTCCCTTATGCTACCAGATACACTTCTCTTTTTGTTGTCATTTTTGCTCATTTAACATCTTTTGTACCTTTATTTATGACCCTCCATAATGTATCCTCATGTGTACTCTGACATGCCCTGTATTGTTTCTACTCTTGATTTTGTACATTTTTTATACAGACATCTGTGTATTTTTTTAAAAGTACATTCCCGGGGCCCCCCCAGTAGCACAGCGTTTGAGCAATGGGCTGTGAAGCTGCCCGCAGCCTCTGCACTGCTAGTTGATCCCTGGCTGCCGGGGCGAGGGTCCCACATGGTGCGCAGACCTCTCCTGCTGCGCCCGCTGCTCCCCTCAGCAGTGTATTTCGTCAGTCTGCCTGTTCTGTTCCCTTCTCTGGCTCTGTTTAATTCTCTCACCCTCCCATGCTTCTTACTGTACCCAGTGCTTGTATAAATAAATAAATCTTAAAAAAAAAATAAAAAATAAGAAACTTAAAAAAAAAAATACATTCCCTATGAGTTGCAAGACTGTTATAAGAGTGGTACAAATTCTAAAAAATTGTCTCATCCACATTCAAGTTAATAAAGAGAATCCATTTTACTTCTTAGAGAATTTTCAACAAAATAACTTGACTCGACCATGTGCACATCCACGCCAAAGGAAACCTCCACTTCTTAAGATGTGTGTGCTGGTTTCAAATCACAGACACTGATTTTTCATGCCTGCTTCTCCGGAGCACTTTGAACATCAGCAAACTGAGCACCTACTCGAGTGCCTGGTTGGGGGTTTGCCACGCAAAAAACAAGCAAAAAACACCTTAAGTCTTTTCTAGGCAATAGATTTGAGAGAAACAGATGATGGCTATTTTTGCACAGGAAAGGCAGAGGCAGCTTTTCATGGAACCCCCACATGTGTTATTTGCCCACCAGGAGATGCTTATTTGGAGTATCTTCCTTTTCGCAGGCTACCCAAGCTCATTAAAACCCAGAACAAGGTCTAGGAAACTCTCAGCCCACTCAGCTCCCAAAGTGAGAGAGGAACCCAAATCAGGTTCTTTCTTACCCTACCTCCTACCAGTTCTCTCTGAAAAGCCCAAATCTGCTTTGACTCACACTCAACCAGGGAAAACCAAGACAGATGCCCTGGCTCTGTTTCTGCTGGGCAGTATTCCACCCTCACCTGTCTTCCTCTCCTTGATTATATTTGAAGTCACTTTCACAAAGATTTTTTTTTCATGGAAGAAAGTTAAACATGCATCTCTTTGCCTGACATAGATCTGTGTGAATGACTTTCAATTAAAATGCACTCCGTCACCAGGTTTCAAGGACTGATATAGATTTGGCTGGTGTTTCACGACAGGGAGACTGGTAAAAAGAACAGAGGCGCATTGTGCAGTGTCAAAGTGGGAGAGAAGTCGTGATGAAGGCAGAGACTGGAGACCACTGCACCTTCTCAATTTTGTTGAAGGGGGGTCCTGTTAATCTTCAACTGGGTGGGGACAAATAAAAATTGTGCACCTGGTATTTGTGTTCTGCAGCTGCCCAGCTAGAAGCCTGTCTCATATGATTTATGAAAATGTACTACCCTTTTTTCCTTTTAATGTGCGCTTGACTTCATACAAAGGCACATTTACCCCTGAAGATTCATTAAAGAAGCTCACAGCATAGTCTTAAAAAAGGAAGTCAGAGGGAATGTTTAATTATTTACAATTGAAAATATAGAACATTTGCCTGCTCTCTGCAGCTGAAGATATAATTAGGCGTTACTAGAGAGAGAACAGGGCGAGGGTGTGCCGAGATTTCCAGCATTATAAAGAAAATTCCCCCCAAATTGCTTACAAATGTGAGGGATTAGTCCGTGGACTTGAGTCTCTCTGAAACTTTTTAGCAGCCAATAATTTCTTCATGACTGAGTAGTTGTGAAATAAAAGATTGCTTCCTTTCTCAGTGCCATTTTGCTAGACATTTTTAATGAAGTAGCAAAGTTGTAGCTTGACAGGAAAAGCTCACTGACAACGTATTAGAATTTCTAATCCCAGCCGACATATCTAGTTACTTCATTTTCAGATTACTGCATTTTCCTCATTAGAAGACGTATGACTAATGCAAATACCTTTGCCGACACCTGCATGCTGTTCTCCTGCATGTTCATGATGGCTTCGGAGATCTTGACGTCTATGGGGTCCATGACCGACTCGATGTTGAAAGGTCCTTCCAGTCGCTCGGCCACCAAGAGCATCGCATCTGTGAAAATAAAGATGATTTGAGAACAGGGTGCTCCAGGTTGTTATCCTGGGTTTTGACATTGCCAACACAAGTCAGTCACCCAGATGCTTTATTTGTTTTTATGTAATCCAGAATGGAATGGATGACTAAATCTGAAAGTAGCATTTTATTTCATTTGAAGACTTAAAATGAGTTTACAGGTATAGAACAGAGGCTGAAAATGAGAAAACTCCTTCAAATTTAAAAAGTTGAACATATCGAATGATCCCTTGTGATGTGAAGAAATAGCAACAGCAATATTAGGCCAGGGTTGACTGCATTTCAAATATAGTCTAACCTCTTTTCTTCTGCAGCATGGAGAAATTGAGACGAGTGAAGAAGTGCTAATTTGTGAACTCAGATGCATAAAGCTCAAGCCCCAGCACAAGCATATTCCTGTGTGTGAAGCATTTCTGGGTTTCCCATAAATAACAGCTATGTCCCTACTTTGAGCTTTTATTTACCCAGCATGCCTTCCCGTTCTTGTACTTTGACACCCTTTGGGGTTAAGGAAGAGTCTCTTACTTGGTTTTCGATACCCAGTGCTTATTATGGTGCCTATCACACTGTAAGTTCTCAAAAATTGTCTATGAAATTATACTGAACTGACGTATTCTTGGGAAGCCTTTATTTTCTGGAGGGGATGGTAGTAGGGATATATGGTGACTAGAGCTGTGAGCCAGGAGTTAGCGTTCTGGCCTTGAGCTCCCTTTTAGTCAGTAGGTAAAATGACTATGGGATAAAGTTTTTGAATTTATTGGACCACAGATTGATGTCTGAAAGGGACTGATGATGGGGAGTCTCTGTGCATCTATGGCAAAGGGAATATGCCTATTCTTATGCCTCTGAAAACTGGCTCACGCATGTACTTAGCGTTGTGGGTATAGTTTGGTAAACTACATCTCCACTAGGACTACAGAATAGAACTTTCTGTGAAGATGAGAGAACAGCTATTAAAGTTTGAAATGTGGCTAATGTGACCTAAGAATTCAACTGCTAATAAATTATTTTGCTTTTCATGAATTTACATATAATTTTAAATATCCACTTGAGCCAAGCGGCTACCATACTAGACAGCACAGTGTAGAATTTGAACACATAGACCCAACATACCTCACGAATTTCATTTGTTAAAAGCTTTGTAGGAGCCAATTTTAAAACACTGTCTTTATTTCATGTTTACTACCAAACCCTTACAAAATATAGAATAAAAAAAGGTGAAAAATACACCCAAATTGCTGCTTCCCAGAATAATACTTGAAACAGCTTGGTCTATGTACCCTGTTTTTTTTTTTTTCTTTTGTGCATGAATATTTTAAGCATGCAACTGCAGATATATCATACATATATCATATTATCTGCTTTCCAAATGTAATATATTATTAATGTAACACACTATTTATAGTAGCTGTTTTATAGTATTACTGTGAGGAAACCAAAACATTTTTGTAACTTTTCCAACCATGATCAACCAAAGTCCAAGAGCAAAAATTTTTCAAGGTTATAAGTAGTTATGAATTGGGCATATGAATAAACTTTTAAGACAGAATTTTTTTTAATAAGAAAGGTATGGTCCTGTCTGGAAGCAGAGTCACATTTTTAAAGAGCACCAGACCCTCTAAATAGTCTTAGCTTTTATACTAGCTGGCACTTTTGGCCAGACCCCAGAACTGAGTCCTTTCTTTGCCCTCTGAAGAATGGCCTGGAGTAAAAGATCCAGGCAACACTTAGCACTCGGTTCCCTAATCCCTCAGACCCATCACTCTGTTAGAGAAGCCCTAACAACAAATTTTCTGAGTTTTCCCTTAGAGAACACAGCAGGATCTTACATCATGACTTAAGAAAGGAAGTGAGGGTCACAGAGCTGATTGACTATGGAAGTAGTTATTAATCAAAATAGATCAAAATCAAATCATTAAATACCATTAATATACACCATCTATGGAAACATGATACTATATTTAGAAAAGCATGAATTCTAATTTCTGCAACAGCTCAGATAAGATTGTGCACTAAATGTCTAGATAAAATAGCATGTAGTTACCGATTATAAAAACACACAGGGTTTTGGCAAGAAAGAGAGAAGGCTGATAAAGGGGCATAAAAGATGTTTTTCTGGGCTTACTTGTTTCTTATTACATAGTTAAAAAATAGGTCAGCTGATAGAAGCTTAAATAAACCAATGCAAAAGAAGAAATGTTATCGAGAAGTCCAAAAGTAGAAAAAAAATTTGATGAAAATACCCTTTACCCTCTGCTACCAACATCACTCCCCCCCAAATCCCCACTTTTGTTCTAAGTGTGCACACCAGGAATCCCCAGGGCCACAGAAGGAAAGTAGCTTTTTCCAGATAACTCCTCTAGATATTCACACCCACACTTTAAAGCATCCTTCTGCTAGCGGCTGCCTCTAGGAGTCTAGACAAATTACGGGGGAAGAAATTGTCTCAGAGGAGACCCGGGATCAGATGGTGACTCTTCCTCAGTGTCAGACCCCACGTGGAGAGAGTCTACATGGCCAGGGGAACAGTCAAGGACATTCTCCTTGACCTATTGCCTCCTACCTGCTGCGCAAGTGTGCACACAGGTGTCAGGAGAAGCTCCCTCTGCTCTGGGGCTGAGGTAAGTCGGAACTCTCTCTCCTCCAAATGAAGAAAACACACAGTCCTTCTGCGACACGGGGGCAGTAGCTGGTAAGTTTCTCTGAAACCAATTAAGTCACAACACGGCCATAATTTACCCTGGAGGCTGCCGTCCTGTGCTATCTTAATTATCTCCAGGCTGTTTGTATTTTGAAGTATTTGGAACATTATTTTTAACTGTACTCTTGGAACGGTTATCTATTGCCAATTAAACCCGGGCTGTGGTTGTATGTCAGCTAATGATCCGTGGGTAGTCTCTGCACATATCTTCTGTGTAGTCCAGGTTTTGTTTCTCTCTAAATAAAGATTGTTGCTTTGCTCAAGGTGTATAAATATCTTGGGTTTCTAAATGGAAAATAATATCTAGGTGGATTGAAAATAATTGGTTTCTCAGCAAGGGGATCTGGTGCACACAGATCCATGAAGACGTGGTGTTGGCTCAGCTGGTGTAACAGCTCAAGTCCAAGGGGTGCACTCAAAATGGAGCAGCTGACCCTAGAACATCCCTCATCCCTTCTGCCAGGTGAGTGTGAGGACAGCAAGAAGACTGAACTAAGAAGCTTGTTCTCATCCACATCAAATGTGCTGTCACCTTGATCTTGGATTCCCCAGATTCCAAAACTATGAGAAAAAAATTCTGTTGAAGTGACCCAGAGGATGGCATTTTTGTTATATCAGCTCCAGTAGACTGAGGTGAGTACCCAAAGGGTCAGACACATGAATGAGGCCACTAGGACCTTCCAGAAGAGCTCATTTACCAGGTGATTATGACCTGATGACTCAACTCAACACTGAGTATGCCAGAAGAATCTGCCAGCTGAGCCTTGCCAGAATTTCTGATCTACAGTACTACAGTGTTTTATAAAACTGTGGCTATTCAATTGATTAAATTATATTCTTCCTTGTATAACATCTCCTAGAACAAATATAGTAACTGTTTTATACAATTTGGTGGTTGCACTTGAGAATCTTAGTTACTTTCTGGATGATGTAATTTTCTAGTGATTTTGTGCAATGTAGGAAAAACTTTGTTAATGATATCTGATATTAAATAAGGCATCAATTCTCATTCTGGATGAAATATTTTTCTCTAAATATCCTAACAATGTTTAAAAGAACATAACAAAATAAAATAGGACATTAAAAAGGAAAACCTTTCTAAACTATTATTGCCTGTGTGATGATAAAATTCCAAATGAAGAAATTAAATTTCAATTACTTGAATGCATTATTTATAAAAATAAATAAACTTATCTTGGGGAGAAAACTGTGGCTATTATTTTAAGCTGCTAAATTTGGGGATAATTTATTTCTTAGCAGTAGAAATGGGTAGTGAGATATTATCTCTGTTTGCTGGGTGGTACTGAGTTGAAAACCATTTTGTTGCATGTTTATGCTTCCCTAGGATATAAATATTAAGTGTGATTTTATATGATCAGACATACTCCTTGAGAAAAGGAGATGTAAATTTAGAAATGACTTTGCTGAATTCTCCTGATTTTAAAAAGTGAATAACTTTCAAAATGTTTTGAAGAAGGCAAGAAGGAAAGCCTTCCTTTATAAATGAGGTATCAGTAAGCTTTCCTGAAGCAGGGACTTATAGAAAGTACCCCGAAACTTCAGTTGGGGGTGTGAGTGGGGAGGTGGTGTCCAGCATGGTGCTACAGTTCTGAAAACAACCTTGTATAATTGAAAGTTGTTAAAAGAAGTGACCTTAAGTTTCCTCACCACACACACATTCACACAAGGCAACTATGCGAGATGAAAACCTAACCTTATTGTGAAAATCACTTTGTGATATATAATGTGTCAAATGCACCTGAAACTTATTCAGTGTTATATGTCAATTATATCCCAATAAAGCTGGAAAAATAAGGAAAATTCCATTAAAATCAGCTCAATTTAACATAAAAAGTATTTATTATGTGCCAGGCCCCTCATGATGCCCTCAGGATTGCAGAGGTGGGGGGTTTGTAGACGTCTACATTTGCCAACTCTGTTGTGTTTAGGATCTTTTTGAGTTTAGGATCTTTTTGAAGGTAAACTAGACAAACTTTACAAAGATATGCTCTTTCTTTGACAGAAATTTGAGTTATGATAATACCATATCATTTCAAAGTCCTTATTCAATCTTCTAAATGTGTCCTACTAATAATCTGCTCTTCAAAAAATGAAATGGACCAGTACAATCTGTCTTCTTGTTTGACCAGAATCCCATAGCAGTCTTCTTTGGAGGCTATGCTCACCCTCTCTTACCTTGGCAACACCATGGTTTTAGCCTAACCAAGATGCTTTCCCCCCCACAGAGAAGCTGGCAAAGTAATAAAAAGAAATTGGGTGATTTGAAGAGCACCCTGAAAATTCAATCATTGGCACCCAGTTATTCATTAAGAGAAAAAAAAAAAAAAGCCCAGCTTCGGTGTCTCTGTACAGGCACACAGCATGGATATAATTAAGGGATGCTCTTTTCCACCAGGCTTGCTCGGGTGGGCCTCAGAGACCACCATCCTTTCCCTTCACCCAAATCAATTCATTTAAATGCTTGTGAGATCTTGGACAGCAGCATATTCTGGAGAGACCCAGAAGGAGGGCACAGCTAATGGAGACTCAGGAATACACAACAGCAGCAGGCAGGCATGACGTGAATAACCAGCAAAGGGAACTTAAACTTACCGAGTGAGAAAACTTTTTTTTTAAGATTAAAAAAATTTTTTAAGGCAATTGTATTGTTAAGGCATTTTAACTTTTAGAATTCTGATGAAGAAGACTGCTCAACAGGGGGAGTATTTTCTCCTTTCTGAACTGTTTCTGAATTTCTAATCCCTCTTCCCACTTCTGGCTTTGCTGCTCTGTCATCTCTTCTCTGATGTTGTCAGCAGAGCTGTGTTTTAAAAATGCAAATCTCATTAGGTCAGTGCCTTGCCAGAGAGGTTGACACAGCCTTCAGGATAAAGTCCGAACCTCTTAGCTTGACATAAGAAAGGCCCTTCATAAGCACATCCCTGCCCACTTCAGTAGCCTTGTCTACTACCGCTCCTGCTGCTCTGACTCTACTGGGGGCCCCACTTAGGGCTCCAGCAAAACTCTTCAAATGACATTGAAGTTGTTACCAGGTCCTCTCCACAAACCATCCATCCTGACATTAATGGCAAACATGTTATTACCAACACGGTCTTGCTTTCATTTTCTCTGCTCAAGAACTTGCAAGGGTTCATGTTTCAAGGGAGATTCATCATCCAACTCCACCCCTGGCTTTTAATTCCTTTCTCACTACCAAGCACATCCTGTGGTTTCCTGCCATTACAAATAATGCCACAGTGAATATCCTTGTACATAATTTGTTTAACATGTGTACAAATAAATCTGTTGGATGGAACCTTGGAAGCGAAACTGCTGGGTCAAAGAAATGGGCTTTTAAAATCTCAATGGTTAGTACCCAGCTTCCCCCTGGGACGGCTGTCCCTGTTTACATTCCTGACAGCCATAAAATGATGTCTGGGTCTCCAGTCCTCAAATGCCCAGAGGTGAAGATCAAATGTTTCCATCTTTGCCAATCTGATAAGGCAGGAAACTGGCATCTTAGTGTGGTTTTAACTTGAATGTCCCTCATTGTTAGTGAAGCTGAACATCCTTTAATATGTTGAGAAGTCATTTCTATGGGCTTTTTCTCTTCATATTTATGTCCACCTGTTTTCCTTTTGGATTACTGATTTTTTATATTGATGGAAAGAAATTACTTTTTTTTTAGTACATTCAGGACACCAGCTCTTGGGTGACACAAATTAACCATTTTCTATTCTAGATACGTTTACTGTTTGCATAGCAGTTTGCTCTGCAGAAATTAACAAGTTTTCAAACCAGATTTGCCAGCCATTTGTTTAATTTTTTTGTTTGACATCATATTTATACAAGTGTTCCTCTTTCCACATTCACCTCCATGGCCTAATCTACTATTGCTCACATTTTTACTTATTAGGTGCTTTGCATAATGATCAGGCACTCTCCTGCCCCAGGGTCTTTGCACTTACAGTTGGCTGCTTCTGATCTCATTGCTGTACACTGCATAGTACTCAGTGCTTACTCGATTATTATTTGTATAGTCAGCCATCTGTTTCCCATTACTATGTCGACCCCCAAACAATAGGGACTTCATTTTTGTTCTTCTGTAGTCTTATACCCTAGAAAAATACTTGGATGTTAAGAGTTTGAAATGAACAGCTGTTAAACTTGAGAAAAAAACAAAGTCTTTCTCTATACTGTTCCTACTAACAACAAAAACTCCCTGCCTTAAAACCCTCCCTCTCTACTCCCCTGCCTTACACACCAGCACACATGTCTGCATAACTTTATTAGTGCTTGCCTACAGGATAAATAGCCCCTTGGCAGCTTTTGATGTGTTATAAGGTGCATGAAGAGTTTCTGTGGGAATTTAGAATCTTATTGTACTTTTTTATTAGGTAGAAATAACTTTTTAGATCTTTTAGCTCAAAATTGAATGTATGGCTGGTTTACTTTCAGTCAGAGGTCATTTCTAGGTTAATCTAAAAAAAGAAATGATGTTGACATTTTTGGCTTTACCAAACAAGGTAATTCCTGCTGTTTCTCAAGACTCTGCTTTGCCATTAACTTCCAAACAATCTCTGTGATGAATGTCATTTTTTGTTTCTTCCCTGTAATTTGTCCACATTCACTAAACATCCAATTGATGATTCTCTTTTCCCCATTTTGTCAACCCTGTAAGATGTTTAGGCCTGTAAATAATATCTTAAAAAAATATCAGACCATGACAGGAGTCAGATCCAGCTAAAGAAATCGTAATACCACAAAGTGAGGTAAACAATAGCAAATGGAAGTGAACCAATTAAAGTCAATTTAAAACAGTACACAGATATCTGATGCAAAAATAAAACAGGACAGCCACCCAGAATAATTACAGTAACTAAAGAACTAAAGCCAAATAAAAGAGAATTTAATGAAAATAACTGTTTACTTTGAAACCAGATCCAGGAAGAGGAGGAGAGAACAAATATACAAACTAATTTAATTCTGAAACCAGTGCAAACACAGAGGCTTATTTTGCTTCAACACTGCAAAAGGAAATGCAAATTGTGGGGGAAAATAAGTCACTGGTAGTCCTAGCACAGTATAGAAATTAGGATTTACAGGACCCATTTTTAGATGTTGGCTTCATTTTCGTAGAATGATGCATTGCATATCATAAAATATAATATATTCACGCAAGCAGATGACGCTTGTGTCTTTGAGATGTTTAGCTACATCACAAACCAGAAAGTGTAAACCCCGTTGATCATTCATTTGATGGATATTAAAGCGTATACTACCAACTATAATCCTTTACTTAATTTTCTACTGCTGATTCTTCATACAAATAGTTTTTTATGTTATTTGCAGGGAATGTTTAAATAATTCCTATCACCCTATTAATATTTGCCTTGATGATAAATCACAGAATTTAAGATAAGGCATTCTTAAAGACCTTTGTAAGAACCATGTCTTTATCTTTATGTCCTAAGTTCCTCCTACAGGGTCTTGGTATCTAGTTGGGTTATTTGAATCAATTAGTTGGTTATATAGTTTAGGAAATCAGAATCCCTACCCCCACCCCCACCCCCGCCACTGTGCCCAAAGAAAGCAAATAAATCAATGTAAACAGCAGAACCCAGACCAACAAACCTAGTCCTCTCTCACTCACTCCATCTATTGCATCAAACACCTAAAAACTGCTCAAATAGCAGCCATGTGCTTACCTAATATTCCATTTCTTGCTAAATTCCAAGTGTTTTACCATCTTAAAGAGAATATTGAAAGCAAAAGCACAGATGATAAGAGGAAGTATTTTTGTCCTCAGATTTTTCTCTCTCCTTTTTCACTGCAATGACGCTTCCCTTTAAACCTCCTTAGCAGGGGCCTGTCTGGTGGTGCAAGGGGTTAAGACAGCACTATGAAGCTATCCACAGCCACTGCAGCACAAGTTCGATTTCCTGGCCAGGGAAGTGACCCACATGGCACAGCAGACTCTCCTGTCTTGCCCGCTGCTCCCCTCAGCAGTGTATTTCATTAGATCTGACTGTTCTGCTCCCCACTCTGTCTCTGGCGAATCCTCTCACCCCTAGCTCATGTATGCATAAATAAATAAATCTTAAAAAATAAAAACTCCCTTAGTGATCCTGTTCTTTCAATGTGGACACTAAGATCTTGAATTGTCATTGACAAACTTACAAAGTCTCCTCCTTACTCTTTTGTTTATTGGGGATCTTATTGACATTTTACATTGTATTAAAATGATTTGATATAGGCATAGAATGAGGAATGATCAGCAGAATCATTTGTAATATCCGTTACCACACAGTTTCATTTTTCTTTTATGTGATGAGAACTGTTAATATTTACTCTCTTACTGGCTTTCAAATATGCCATAGGATATTATTAACTATAGTTGCCATGCTGTATATGACAGCCCCAGACTTATTTATCTTATAACTGGAAATTTGTAGCTTTTAATTGCCTTCAACCATTTCACCCACCACCCACACTTCTGTCTTAGACAACCACTCATCTGTTCTCTGTAATCTATGAGCTGGGTGGATTCCTGATGAAATTGGGATCACATTCTTTTCTTTGTAGGACTTATTTCAGTTAGCACAATGGCCTGAATTTCTATCCACACTGTCACACGCAGCAAGATTTTCTTATTTTTTTATGACTGAATAATATTCTAGCATACATATAGAGAGATATTGCTATAAGTATATATGTTTTCTTTATGTATTGATGGACACTTCAGGTTTGTTTAGGATGTGCCCATATTTTAGTTATTGTACGTGATACTGCAATGAACAGGGGTGTGCTGATATTTTTTGATAGTGATTTTGTTTCCTTTGCATCAATACCCAGAAATGGAATTGCTGGACCATATGGTAGCTCTATTTTTAATTTTTCAAGAGTTTCCTTACTGTTTTCCATAGTGACTGAACCAATTTATATTTCCACAGTAGTACAGAGATTTCCTTTCTCCACATTCTTGCCAACTATTGTTATTTCTGGTCTTTTTGGTACTAGTCATTCTAATAAGCATGACGCATAGTATCTTATGTGATTTTTTTCCCGAAATTTTTCTGTGTTTTACTTTGGGATAAGCTATTTTGGGGGGGGGTATGCCATGGCAGATGCAACTTAACCACCTCTTTGTTTCCTTTTAATTAAAGTAACATTGCATTTACATGTAACTGTTATATTACATCATATATATTTTAAAGTGTTCATCAGTGAGAATCAAATTGTCTGTATACTATATTCAGATCACCACTAAAAGCATCATCTGCTCTTTGCTCTACTACTGACTCCATTATCCCTACTTATCCCCTCTCCTCTCCATCCCTCCTGGTAACTAGTAATTAGTTTGATCCTACAAAAGTTTATTTTTGTTTTATTTAGTTCACCTACTTGTTTCCTCGATATACTACATATCACATGTGGTTTGATTTCCATTTCCCTGAGGATTGGTGATGCTGAATCCCTTTTCATGCACCTGTTGGCCATTGTCTATGACTCACTGGAAAAACGTCTATTCAGATCCCCTGCCTAATTTTTAATTGGGTTATTTTTTTCTAATCAGATGTCTTCTTTACTCCTTATTAACTTGCAGGTGACAAAGGATGAAAGAAGACGATATTTAATCCTACCCTTATGTTACACAGAAGAACTTGGGGGCCCAGTGACCCAGGGTTCTGGTGACCTGGCTGTGACCACTTCTCTGTCTTTCACAAGCTGTCTTTCCATGCCACCATGCTGCTTCCTTTACCATCAACCAATCTATCATTAAGAAACATGACCAGTTAAAACATTTCAGGTGTCAATGAACTGAAGTCTAAACTTTTTGCCAGCATATTGCAGTTAAAGCAATTCTCTGATTTCTCCCTCCTTTGCCCTAAAAGTTAATAAAGCAAATCACCCCAGAGACCATTTGTTGCTGAAGTACAAGGGCTTGCAACCTACATGGAATGAATCACAAACCTTTCCCAGAACCAATAAAAAATAAATAAATGAAAAGTCAGGTGTGGTGTCAGAATTCCCTGCTGGGTCCAAACGGAGTGATTAGCGAGCAATTCAGCCAGCGACGGGAGCCTGCTCTCCTGCTTGTGTGTGTGCCGGTATTATTAAAAATATATATTTTTTATTATTTTGTTCCTCCGTGCCATGTGAACCAAGAGGATAATGAAAAAAATGGCAGTATGTCCTGTATTGGGGGTCACCAGATCCAAAGAAAAAAGAGCTGGATTCTTTATAAAAAGAAAAAAAAAACACCTTAATTTTAGGAGGTGATGACTTCATCTCATCTTATTTCTGATTCACTCTGTGAAACGGCAAAATGACTTTTGTTATTGACTTTGTCTTTGTACCTTGTTTAAAGTGATCTTTGAAATCTGTTCCATGTTGAAGATAAGGGTCACATCTCAATAAGCAGGGAGGGAGGTGGGGTAGGGGGGGAGAGAGAGAGAGAGAGAGAGAGAGAGATATATTACTTAGAGGAAGTGAATTCTTATGTAACTTTTGTGTAGACTCTTCAGTGGATGTGGCCTAGTAATAATTTTAGGGCATAGAGACTCCTTTTTATTTATTTTTTTAAATATTGATTTATTTATGCATGCAAGAGCTGGGGTTCAGGCCAGAGATGCAGGGGGTGAGAGGATTCACCAGAGACAGAGTGGGGAACAGAACAGGCAGACTGACTGAAGTACACTGCTGAGGGGAGCAGCGGGCGAGTCAGGAGAGGTCTGCTGTGCCATGTGGGTAGCTCCCTGGCTGGCACCGAACTTGTGCTGCAGTGGCTGTGGTTAGCTTCATAGTGCTGCGTCTTAACCCCTTGTGCCACAAGAGTGGCCCCAAGAGTCCTTTTATTTTTACAGGAACTGCCATTATCTCCCTTCAAGGTTGTAGAGGCGAAGACCTTGGAGGTGGAATGGTTTTGCCCAAGGTTTCATAGCCTGTGGATGGTTAGGGTAGGTCTTGTTCAGAAGAGGCCAGAACTACCACCACAGAATTGCTTGAATTTCATCCCAGCCTAGGAGCCTGCATGCATCAGGTACATGGGGCTGAGCGAGTAAGTGTGGGTTTGACAAGGGTGAGCTGGAGAGTCTGCTGGTTCTGGGGCATCACAACTGCACCTCCTCTCGTCCCTGCCCCTGATGAGAATGCAAACAAGTACCCCTGGGAACTTCAGGTCCCAACCCTCATATTGCAGGTTGTGAGCCACATAGTCTCTTCCTGATTCTTCTCTTAGTATTCAGATTCCTCTAGAAATTACCATTGAACCACTTTTTAAAAACACATGTATACCCTGAAAACAACCTAAGATGTTTTTCAAAGAAAGGGAATAGTAATTTTGAGGCTACTGAAACACAATGTATTGGACTGATTTTTAAGAGAAAGCAAAGTAATATAGTCCAGAAACATGTGACTTATGAATCCAGGCATATATGTTGTTAGCTATACTTTTCAAAAATATTGCTGTCTTTTAAATGCTGCATGTAATAATACCCAGAGTTTGCAAAGAATCTGTTATTCCAAAGTCTATGAAGTTTTCAATTCTGTAGTGAGGACATATTTGCCTACCTTAAGAAGCTCTTGGAACTATTGTTTAGAATTTAGCAAGATGGAAGATGCCCTGGAAGTTTCCTCATGCGATTATTTTCTATTCTTCCTGATGGTTCAGAATTTTAGAACCAGGTTTGGAGTTGCAGTTAAGTAACCTCACTGGCCTCTCGACTGGTAGCTGTTTAACTTCATCTGTATTTAATTTTTGTTTCTTTCATATTTCTTCTACACCTATTCCCAGATGCCTTTAGGAAATGGGCCCATTTTGAATACATCACATAAATATAGTGCCGAGGGGAAGGCCTCTTCGTTTTGAAAATGCCACACTACACAACAGCTGAAAGAAAGGTTCATTGAGTAATATTAGGTTGCCTTTCTATGGGAGCACTTTAAGTACTTTTTTCCCAAAGCACTTAACATGGCAAAATTGCCTCACTCATCATGGCAAAGCAGTCACCTTTAGAATGGCTCATGAAGCTGCTTTTCAGGAAGGAGTAACACTTCAGATGGGACGAGAAATGAAGACGAATTCTGCATTGAGTGGCAATGGTGGAAGAATTTAAACAGGCAGAATGAAATTACTTAGTTGGAATTGGGTGAGAACTCCAAGATCGACAGACTGTTTGGAGAAAGGTTCCTAGATTTTCATTGATCAAGCCCATTTTGGCTTTTGGCAGAAGAACGTGTCTGTTTTCTGCACCTATGTTGTATGCATATCTTTTTCCCACATGTATTTATTGTGTGAAAATCTTGAACATACAATGTCTAGTGCTCAGTTCATTTCAAATAACTCTTTTTAAATTTTACCACAGACACCGGAGTCCCTCTCTCGAAGAATCCCCAAGTGGGTCTCCCCTACTATCTCGACTGCCCTCTCCCTGCATTTTACACATGGGGGCTTAATGTCTTGTTTTTCAGTCTATCTCTCCTGCTAGACTTGGAGCTCTTTGAGATTAAAGTACTAAGAATTATATATCTTTTAGTCTTTAGTGCTCAGAGCAGCACCTGATGCATAGCAAAATGCATAATCTCAATGATAAATACATGTTAAAAGAAAGGATAAGAGGACTCGGGATGCTTGTGCATAGAGCAAATGCATAGAGTGATGACAGCAGAGAAGGTGAAGAGCTACAGGCAATTCTGTGACCTTGATTAGAGGTAAGGAATGAACTAATAAATTTGTCATATCGCCATCATTTGCTCCTTAGTGCAGGGCTATGCACAGACTTAAAAGATTCAATAAATAACTGTTAGTAGTGGAAATCTAACTCCTTCCGACGATTTCACTTTGAACCCATTATCAAATCACCCAGCCAAATACAGAATGTAGTAATAGCTTTGGCTTTGTCTAACATGTTAGATTCTTTGTCTCATCAATGAGGGGTAGAGTGGGAGGAATCTATATCTTTTTTTGCAGATGCTGGAACCAAGGTATGTGGAAAATCAATGACTTTCACTAGTTCTTTGCCAGTCTCCTGCCATCAAACCTCAGTGACCTTTGATGTAGGTCCCAGAGATGCTGGCACTTTGCCATGGGATACAATAGTGGTGGCAGTCCAGACTCAATTTCCAGTGACAGTGACACATACACTCTATACCAATGACACAGGTATCACAACCCGTGGCTGTGGCTTTTCATCTTCCATCTGGGTCTGGTATTAATATCAAAGCTTTGCCTCGATTGCCTGCTGCATTTTTAAAAGCTAGCTGTCAGGCTGGAGATTAGGGAGCTGCCTTGCAGAGCTCCTTCTAGACAAGGCTCGGCACTTCCTGCCCACAGTGTTCACACAAACAAAGGCCAAAGGGAAAAGCAGGCATTCTTTTCCAGCTAGGAGCCTGAATTCTTCAACAGCAACCCGGGAATGGGGCTTCTGTGCTCCCAAAGGGTGGTGTGTGTCCAAGATGTCCAGAGCCAGTACATAGACATGATTAACCTATTTATTATTTTGACATTGTAGCAAAAACAGAGAGGGAAGAGCCATTTCTCTGTTTTTGTCTGGCTTGGCTAACCATGTTATTGGGCTAGAAGAGAGAAATTGATCGAAAGCAGAGGCACAGGGGTATAAAAAACCTTCTCCATGATCATCCCATAACTCTTTTTGTTTCTATTTCGAGTTTCCTTTCTTTTGATGGATTAGTGTTATGACAAGGGGCAAAGGTCGTTGTGGAATAATGAAACATCCAAGTTAATAGAGGGTGGATGGTGTAGAAGGTGCCAAATCAGTGTATGGTATTTTAAATATTTATATCTGTAAATGGAAGTTGTATTTCCAAGTTCTGATTACTGTCTCCGACTTTTATCTATGGAAGGGGAAGGAATAGTAGGCGCCCCCCCCCCAAGTCCCAGGCTTCTCAACGCTTCCCTGATTTCCGAAGCTCTAGGACTGGTTTTCTTCTCATTCAGAAGAGAGGCTGCTTGCTGAGTCTAAGCTTGGAAAATATGTAAAATGGCAGTGGCTGTAACTATCGCACGGGGTGTTGAGAAAGTTAAAGGAGACGCCACATGGAAGAGTCAATGCCAATAGCCACAGTCGTGTGGCTGGCACTCAGTGAAAGGTGGTTCCACTTCTTTTTACATGTTCTTCCAAGGATATATGGGCAATTTTACATACTAACTGCCTGGCCAATTAGGCAAGGTCCTCTTATTATTTTCAACCTCTTCATAATGATTATTATTTTTTAAAGATGTATTTATTTCTTCACACAAAAGCTGGGGTGCAGGTGCAGGGAGTAAGAGGATTCACCAGAGAGAGAATGGGGAACAGAACAGGCAGATCTACTGAAATACACTGCTGAATGGAGCAGCAGGCGAGACAGGAGAGGTCTGCTGCGCCATGTGGGTCAGCTCCCTGGCTGGGGATCGAACTCGTGCTGCAGTAGCTGCGGATAGCTTCATAGCGCTGACGCTTAACTCCTTGTGCCACCAGGGAAACCCTTCATAATTATTTCTTTTGCTTTCTCTGTCCCACACACAGTGAATTTAACATTGGGGGGAAACAAAAATCCTGAGATGTTATTACATCCTATTTTACAGTTTGATAGGCAACAATGCCTTCCCAAGATCACCTCTGTAGGCCCATTGAAAAGTAGCCTTCCAAATCTGTCTCTACCTTAGTGAGACTCCTCCTTGGCTCAGTGAGAATCACTGGGTTTTTATTTTTAAACTCCCCAATGCCCAGGCTGAAGTACAACAGCTAAGTAAGAATCTTTAGGTTGAATCCAGGCATCCGTGAGAACATGCTGGACCCCACGTTGCTGATAACCCCTCAGGCACACTCCTGCCTACGGGACTCTTGTGCTCTTTGCTAATCTAAGTTCCATACGTCTCCACACATCATCAAAGAAAACAAATATCTGTTGAGCAAATACCACATTCCCAGAGCTGTGCTGAAAATTTCAGCTGTTTTGTTCTCCATTTCACAGAGAAAATAAACCATCAAAATGCACTCAAGACTTCTCAGTCTCCCTTGAATATGGGCACCGTGCCCTCCCCTCACCAGGGGACCTTTTCCCTTATTCTGTTTTCCTTTAGCATTAAACATATGCAAATAGTTGCCACTTAAAAATAACTGGAAATTCAGCTTCTTTGCCACTATTTTTAGGCAAGCGTCTAAAAAAAGAAGAGTCTGGGCTCATATCTTAATTCCCTTTCAAGAATTTCTCAAGTCAAGTTAATCTGGCGTTGGTTGGAAACAGCTCCCAGGAAGTCTCACCAGTGGCTCTTCATGGCCAGCCTGTTCCTCTTTGCACACTGGACACCATACATGTTTTCTCCCCAAATTTCCTTTGTTTATTAGTTGTGAGCCTGCTCATCATCTAAACAGTAGCTCCCCAATAGTGTAGACCAGAGACTGCAATACCTAACCTTGGCTGATAACTCCCACTCAGCTGATAATTCCTTAGTTCTACAGACCTACCTCACTTGCTTGTAAATTCCAAATCTTTATGTACAATGTCCCCTCTCAGATCTCATATCCAGTAAACATGACCTGTTCAAACAAGATTTACATCTGCTCTTCCTGCTAAACCAATTCTTCCAATGGCATCCTCTTCTTCAGAGAATGGTACGGTACTCTATAGCCCAAACCATTAAATAGCATTCTTTCTTTTCCTTATTTCCAAGCCCAATTTATCATGAAGGCGTTGTCTTCCATTTTTTTTTTTTCTGGTATAGTCACTCTTTCTGCTCCAGCCTACTTCATATGGTGTCTGAACAATGAGCATAACCCTCCCTCCCACTGACTTTTCTGGGTTCAGTCTTTTCTCCTTCAACCCACCCTCTACCGTGTTCACGACTGAAGGACAGAAAACACAGATCTCTCAGATCTGATCTTATTCCTCCCTTTTACAAAGCATTTGGACTGCCGGCACTTCTTCCAAAGGGTCCTGTGATGCCAATCCCTAATTCATCTTCAAAGCAGAGCTCAGATATTTCTGAGTCCTCAGGCTGAGCTAGGCCCTCCTCCTTTGAGCTCTGCTTCCATGTTCCAACAATGAAAAATAAGATAATAGTAAAGATGGTAGCAGCGGATGCTACTTCTCTAACACCTATCAGTGTTTTATAGATGTTACATCATAACATAGTGTATATAGTAGGTTGGCAATGACCACTTCATCACTGAGGTTCAATGATTAAAGATTGTGGCAAGGAAACAGGGACTCAACCCCCTTCCACAGCAGCATTATCCATAATAGCCCAAAGATGAAAGAAGCCAAGTGTTGTCAGCAGATGAATATATAACGAAATCTAGTATAGCTATACAATAGACTATCATTCTGTGATCAAGAAGAATAAAATTCTGACCCATTCTACCACATGGATGAACCTTGAGAACATTATGCTAAGTGAAATAAGCCAGACACGAAAGGACCAATATTGTATGAGTCTAGTTATAGGAGGTGCTCAGAATAAGCAAATCCATAGAGGCAGAAAGTAGACTAGGAACTACTGGGGTGGGCAGAAGGAAATGGGGAGTGAGTTATTGCTTAAAGAGTACAGGGATTCTCTTTGCAATGATGAAAAGCTCTGGAAAAAGATATTAGTGATAGTTACACAACATGCTGGATGTACCAAAAGGCACTGAATTAATTAGACACTTAAAAATGGCTAAATGGTAAGATTTTAAAAGTCCAATTAAAGATAGTTTTCTTAAAAAACAAAACAAAACAAAACAAAGCAGCACTATAGCAAGCAGAACTCTTATGTAAGTGGCCTGGCCTAGAATTTTCTAATTATAGACCCCCAGTATGTATATGACCTCCAGACTCGTAGTCAATCCATTATCACTTCCCACTTTTCTCCTGCACAGAATCCTTATTTGCTCCAGTAACCAAATCCATCTTGGTGCAGATAAATTCTGGTTAAGTCTATCATGGGAAGCCACTGTCCTTGCAGGTGATAGGCTTAAAGTTGTCTTGTGGCACATTTTTGGTCAATAAGACATGAGGGGAATTTGTTCAGGGGCTTCTGGGAAAGGTTTCCATGCTGGTTCTTGTTAAGATTGGAAGTGCTGTCTGGAGTAGCCATGGTCATTTTGCTACCATGAGAGCAATGACAGATAAAGCAGTGCAGAGTGATGGGAAGGGCTCAAGTCTTCTGCAAGATCCCAGAGCCTCCACAATATTGACCCTGATATTACACAATCTCCATTCTTCTTGTTTATGCCAGTCAGTTATTACTAAACTTAAAGCATTGTAAAATGACATAATCTGATTCAACAATGGGTCCACAAGTCTTTGCACAGTCTTTGACACAAGACTAATTGTCCAAAACTGCTTGCTGAGTAAGGATAGCTGCATGCTCTATAAGTTAGCAGTAGAGACAGAGAGTTAAGATGAAAACTTTTCAAACCTTTGGGGGGACCAATGGAAGATACCAGCTTGATAGACAGATAGGTGGTTAGATAGATAGATAAATAGATAGTAGAAAAATTTCATACTTAAATCTGCATTTACTGATTACTTCTTAATGACCTTAATAGATTTAATAAAGTTTCCTATTAAAAGTAGCACATGTCAATTAAGTGTGAATTCTTATTAATGACTTCATTTTAGATGGAAAGTGAACAACAGCAGTGCCAAAAAAGCACATTTTTAATAAAGTTCAAGAAGTAAGTTTTAATTATTTCTGATTCCAACCAGAGGTTTGCCTCCTTTGGGCTGTTCAGGGGTCAGATGAATATGGTTGGTCCTCCAGGGGGCTCACCTGCATCAGCCACCTCATAGGTAACAACCTAAGCTAGAAAGTAAATGTTAGCATAATATTACACTAAACAAGCCACACAATATTCCAAAAAAAATCAAGACTTAGGATGTGACCTCTTGATGTTCATCTTAGTGAGCACATCTTAAAAATCTTTCAATATTTTGTCACATTCCTGCACTTCAGAAAGTATTAACTTTTGTGCCCTTGAGGGCATCTCTCAGGCAGTGATTATTTTCCCCTAACATTTGTGTCACCAAGGGAAGGAGCGTAATGTAGCGGTTATGTCTAAATCGAACTCTACCACTTCTCCTGTGTCTCTATTTAGACCATATCATCCTGTTTTGCCTTCATTTCTCAGTAAGGAATAAGGTGATCAAGGGCTCACTTATCAGGTTTGTTGCTCTGATAAAATAAAATAATGTAATTGGGTTCTGGTAACTTCTTTTGTGATTTGGAAACTGAAGGTGTGCTGTGGGAAGTATGGGAAGCAGAGAGGGGCTGGTGTCCAGGGAGCAATCGGCTGGCTGGTCTCCCAGACACCTGTCTTGGTCAATTTACTCTGTTCTCGGATCTGTCTGGCCCTCAACTTGCAGATCTGGGGACTCTGGTCTATGAATCAGGGTTATTCAGTGATGAGGGAATCAGAGAGTGGGAACTGGTTTGTCTGATAGCACCATTCGTGGAGCTACTTATTTCGAAAAGCAGTTGACACTGTCACCAGCACCAAACAGGACAGCGTGTCCCTGACCGAGGGTCTCTGGACAGAGTAGGGACCTCTGCTGCTAAATGAACAGGTATCACTGAGACCCTTGTTTCATCTTAGATTCAAGCTACCCAAATGCCTGGCTCTGGACTGACAGAGCTGCTGTTCTTTACAGGTGTAAATTACATTCATCCTGGCACCATCAGCTCCAGGTTCTGTGTGCTTCAGGCTTGGAATATTTTGTCTCTCAAGGGCTGTTGGTCTGTATCTGACATTATGTGTTGATTTATTTTCATTCAGACTTCCCCTCATATTCTCACCCCAAACTCTCTAGGCCAGGACAATACCAGAGCCGTAAAACCCCAAACTTATGTAACCCACATCTGAATTAAAAAGAACACAGCCAGTTAAGGGTCTACCAGAACTCTCTCCCTAACTACATGTCAGAAGAACACTGCGTAAATGAGCTCTTTCAGCCAGGAGAATGCTTGAGTTCTTTCAGCTCAGTAAAGAAAGCCTAAAACACTTTTAACTTGCAGACTCAACAGAATCTGTGAAAGAGAAACAGATGAAAGGCAGAGAGCTGTGCTGTCCTGGTGCTTTTTAGTATGGGATTGACACAAAGGAAAAAAAGAAATTCAGCTTAATATGAAGGAGAACTTTCTTTTTTAACAATTGCCACTCCCTTCCACCTGTAATGGATGATTTGTGAGTCCCCAAGGAGGATTTAAGGAGCAGAGAGGACGGCACAGCCCTGCCAGGTCCCTCCGCACCCATGGGGCTCTATGTTAAGACTCTGAGCTTAAATTTTGTAGAAAAGACTCTTAGAGATAGAAGACTTCATACTGATGCTAATCCGGGTTTATGTTCCCAGGACAGACGCCCTAGAGAAGGCGGCACCTCCTTGAAGGATGGCCATGATGGAGGTGGGAGGAAATGAGTAAAGAGGATACTCTGTGCATCGGGGGATGACATTGACACAGGTACAAGGACACAATTGGGGAAACATATGCACACCTGCCTTGCCTGCTCTCCCTGCTGTGGGTCTCTTCCTGCTTCCTGTGGCAGGATAATTGTTCCGAAAGCACTGCTTTCACTAGATTGCTCCTTAATCAGTCTGCGTCTCCAGGAAAAACACTGAAACTCTCTAATTGACTTTCAAGAAACCCCCTTCTTCTGCTCCGGGACCACTTTTCAGACTCCAGTGCATACTGTGCAAGGCACAGATCTCACGCTCCAGCTTAACTCCCCTGACCCCTAAAAGGAAGAGTCTTCCCTGGTGTGGCTACATTTACTGACTTTCATCAGGGTTGAAAGGAAACTTCAAGTTTGACATGTGCGATCCAGAGTCAAATATAATGCTTCCAGTGAGAAATCCACTCCTCTCCGTCTTTACTGCATTTTTTCTTTCCATTTCACTTTGGTTTTGGCCAATGTTTCTCAAACGTCCACGTGCAGGTGCTGATGCCGAAAGTCTCAGGTACAGCCTGAGATTCTGCATTTCTAGCAAGTTCCCTAATGATGCCCTGACCACTTGAGTGGCAAGAACAGTGAGTCCTCACTGAATGTTATCATCTATAGGTTATTGGGAACCTTGATTTTAAGTGCAATGCTATATCACAAAACCAACTAGACCATAGACCAATTGATATAAAGAAGAGTTAAGTTCCCCCTGCCTATTTCTGGTCACAAAAACATTGCCAAACTTCTAAATCACAACCCCAAAACCTGGTAACACCAAACAGTCATTTGCATTCATTCATTCATTCATTCATTCTTCAACTAACTTATTCCAGCTCAGTACCATGAAAGCCTAGAGCCTATCTCAGCAGCTCAGGGTCACAGTGGGGTGCCACCATGGACAGGATACCTTTTGTTGCAGAGCACACTCACATTCACACCCACATTCACTCGGACAGGGACAGCTCAGACACACCCATAAAGCTCGAATGGGATATGGGAGGAAACCCCCAAAGAGACATGGGGAGAAGAAGACATTCTGCACAGACAGTGGCTCCAATGGGGAATCTATACCTTTTATTTTTTTCATCCATGTTACAATAAAATGACAATGAATGGAACAGTATTCGAGGGCCTTCTGAAGACCATACTTCGAGCAGCAAGGGGACCACACTCTGAGTAATAAAGCTTTAAGGCCAAACACTTTCCTCCTCTGCTCTGACTTAGTGGCCTTCCTGATCTAGGCCATTCATTTCTTCTTTTCAATACAAACTGAGCCTGAGTCTCATGGGAACTGTTTCCTGTCCCTCTCTCTAACCTGTAGATCCCTTCTTGCTAATGACGCTCTTGTGCTGACCCCTCCTGACCTCTCTGTTCTGCCGCTACCCTTGCTCAGACTGAAAGGACTGTGGATGTTAAGAAGACTGATGAGCTCCCAGGAAGAGAAAGGATAAGGAACAGATCAGATGGCTAATCTGATCAGAGGTCCCTCAGCTAGGAAAATAAAGGAAAAAGGGAGACTACTTAAAAGGGAAGAGGAGACCAGGCAAGGTTGCTGGGAGCAGGGAGAGCATTTCGAGAAGCCCAGGTTGCCGAGCAGCCCAGAGTCCCACACATCTTTCCTCTTTTCTGGGGTTCCATGCTCTGCATTTCCAGAGTCTACACATCAACCTGACTGGATACTGCATCTTACTCATTTGGGACTTTCACTCTACTTCCAGATGAAATGAGAGATAGCTTATCGATTTAAGAGACCAATATTTTTAGTGAGCCCAACGTTTAAAACAAGTGAAAACACAGAAAAAACTGCACATCCTGGTTTGAACTCAGAAATGAGTTTTGATTTTTATAACGTCCCTTGATGGAAGTCCTTATCCCCTCTCCACTGCTATAATGTCAGCTCGCAGGGAGCCTTAGTTTCACATTAAATAAACCATTTGCTTCCCAGCCTGGACATGGTTAGATTTCCAGCAACTCCTTACTAAAATAAACACTGATTTGAACTGGTAGCTTTTATTACTTAGCTCTGCTTAGCATTGGATTTTTAAATGACTAGCTTGTCAGTTATGTTCCACAAAAATTGATTAAAATTTATTTTGACAATACTTATTGTTTCAAGTGCTTTATGAATGTGCTGTATGCTTTTCTAATACTTATACATTAATATTTGGAGCAGGAAGAACATTTAATATGATTTAGTGTAACTCACTTTGCAGATGAGGAGACTGAGGTCCAGAGAGGTTAAGAAATTAAGTTGCATTGAATTTGAGGTTCAGAGTGATTTAGTATTACTCTGAAAATTATTGATGATCTATGTTTGAAACCCATGTTTATAATATTATACATGACTACTTTCTAGAATTTGACCTAAGGATTTTGTACCATCATGACCAAAAATTATATTTTTAAATGATTCAAATTGCTTTTTTTCTTCTTCAATAAAGTAGCCACTGGCTCAGTATAACATAGTTTTAAACTCAGTATAAGTTCCAGTTATTTCTAATCACACTAAAGTGGTCAATGACATAAATCAACTGCTTCTGGTGACTAAACTTTTATTATTTTATCCCTGTCACTACATTAGGTATGGTTGTGGCATAAACAAGGTGTGTGTGGTCTATTTTGTGGAAGGAGAAGGTGAGTTGTCTTCGGAGTATCATATTTTAAGAGGGTCACGGTTACTTTGACCCACACTGAATAATTCAACATGGACTGATGCATCAAAGATGTAGGTAATAAATCTCAATCCAGAGGACTAGGGAAACTTACTTCTTCAATGAAGTATTTTGAAACAGCCTCAGAAATCCTTACCTTGAAGCATCAATTCAAATGGAATCTTACTTGGGTAAATCTGTTAGATGTTATACATATTACATAAAACTCAGGAAGAAAGGTCAATACCTGCCCTAAACACTTTCAGTATATGACTAAATACTTTTTCTAATTATTTGCATCCAAGGACTTTAAAATACTATAGCAGGGATGAAAGCCAGGTACCTTAATTCTCTGCAAACATTAATACATTTTCACTCACGTGTCATGGTTGAGAAGGAAACTCTGTTTATGACTCATGGTACTAAAGATGATATAGAATCAATGAAAGACTAAATCATCAATATATCAATCTGTGTGCTACCAACCTAAGAGACTAATGTGAGAATTAATGACCTTTAAAATTCAAGGAATGCACATACATCAATCTAATTGAAAAAAAAGACCTGATAAAGTATTCCATCATTTACTGCCGCCAAACAGGAAGGAGAGATTAATGACACATGTTGATCAAATGCAGTACAGAAAGAGCAAGACACCCTGTGTGATTATTGCAGATCTAGCAATAATCTTAGGTTTCTTTTGTTGTGAAGGTTGATGGAGAACATGACTAACAGGATGTACAAAGACTCCCATGACTTTCCAAGACTCCCATACACAGAAGAAATTTCCTATGATCTAAAATACACCCACTTGGCAGTTTCTACCAAGAGCACAGATACATCTTGGGAATGGAGAAGCTCCTCAATGCTTCCACGTGTCTGAAAAGCAAAAAGCCTTCTTTATTCTGTCATTTTCCCAATCCATGGGTGCAGAGAGTACTAATAGGTCCTCACCATAGTTTTGTTTCTATTCATGAAACTCCTCTCTTATTAAATAAAAAAAAATTGAGGTAAACGCTATATCATTACAGAGTTGTTGTCTGTGTGGGTGCTGCCTTTGACAAAGTTGCAGAGAATCTACTGGGGAACTGAGCACAACATACAATTTAGGGAGATTGTCACTTGCAATCATTTAAAATAACATCCTTCCTACCCAGCGGCTGTCCTGGGCCGAGGCCACCCTCTTATCTCTTGCAAACTTCTCATTTAACGAACATCAGAAAGTAATTTCCTGTAAGTGTTGAAGAAATTGTGTGTTGCCCACACAGAGGCTGTTGACATTATTTCATATGTACGCACTCTACATGCCTCTACAGAGTCACAGAATAAAGTAGAGTTTCTCCAGCTCAGGCAGAGAGATTTGCTGAATTCCCCTGGGCTTGTGGCTCTCTTGTCACTACTGACATCAGCCCACACTTGATCAAAGTTTTCTCTTAGAAAACTGGTTTTTTCTTTTTTTTTCTGGATGCTCCTTTCTTAGTCACTCTGCCTGAAAAACCCTAATTGCCTTTCACTGGGAACGGTGGTCTTGGTGTTTCTAGAGAGCATGTTATATCTCGAGCCCCAGCTCTACCAAACTTAATTGCTTTTCTTTTCTCATCATTGTCCATTTACATCTGCTCCATCATTTATGCTTTTAGATTCAGCATTTTGATTTGTTCCAGGGGAAAGTTCACATTTTTTCATCTCTTTAAATTCATTCATTTTAAAAACAGATAAGCTATCTCCAAGATTGATACCAAAGATAGTCTATGTTATCAACGTTTCTTTTCTTTTTTCCTTTGGGGGTGACAAGGAGAGGTAATTTTCCACATTTCATATCATACCTTGTTTTAGCCTCAGTTTCAGCGTTGAAACCTCAGTTACCTGTCACACATAGTTTCCTACTAATTTAGCTGAAGTTTAACCAGCGGGAATCACTGATAAAATCCTCTTAAATTTCTTCATCACAATAAAATAAATATGAAGATTATCCTGAGAAAAACAGACCAACCAGAACCAAAACTTGTGCATTTATGCATGACCTAATTGCAGCACAATCTTATTATTAAATGCCATAAATAATAAACCACTTAGCAGTTAGTAAACCGGGCTCTGCAAAGAACACACGAAGGACACGGTCAGAAAAAGCAGTGTGATGCACAGCCCCATTGCAGATTCAAGATTTAATATAACCAAGTCACAGGAGAGCTCCGATTCCCAGACACCAGGGTGACAAATCCTTCCCAGGTTCAGGGAAGTGAGAGGAAATAAGTGAGGGACATTGAAGGCCACCCAAGGAGTGTCACAGCAGCACCATCTCAGAATGACAAGAGTTCCACAGTTGTTAGTGGTGCCAGGAGAGCATGAGGAGAGGAGCCAGGAGCCTGCTGGGGAACTAACTAGACAGCATGCATCAGCCAGGCAGCGATGGAAGAATGTGTTCCTGAGATTAATGTTTCACAGCTGTGATGTAGACCTGGCTACAGGCATAGCCAATGGGTTTTGCAGCAGGAAACAGATGAGAAATTATAGCATCCAAACAGCCTGCTACACCAAATCAATGATAAATTTACACCCATGAGACAATTGGTGGTGGAAAAAAAGAGCAGCAACTCTTACCTTTGACTGTTCTTTTTACTCTAATTTGCCTGAGCCCTGCACTTTTTAACCAGGCACCTCCCCCATCACACTTACTCACCGTGGCTTTGAATATCTTTGCCTTTTCATTTTCTGACAATATCAAATAATCACCTCTACTTAGACAACGTTAACTTATAAATGCATCTTTAAGGGGGTTTAAAAATGCCTTTTTCATGTGAAGTATAAATAAAAGTAGAGAGAATCATGGAGTGAAGCCTCTTGTACTTCTCAGCCAATCATCAAGATCAACTCAGGGGGAGTCTTGTCTCTTCCACCACCTCCACATTTCACTCCCCACCTACCTCCCCCAGGTTATTCTGAAGGAAAGCTCAGTCATCCATCATTTCTCCTCCAGGGGATTTGTCCTCCAATCTCCCTCCGAAAACTGGTAGCCTAGTTTTTTGCTTTGTTTCTTCTGCTTCTCTTGGGAGACCTGCTTATTTCATTCTTGCCATTTTTATTGTAACTAAAACCACCACCACTATAGAACTAAGATGAAGGCTAAGGATGTGCATGTGAAAGTAGTTTGATATTAGCAAGTTTAGTAGTGATTCAAAATGGTTTTTTTTCTTTCATGAATATTTACATTTTCATACAGTGTTGTTCATTTTTGTACAGTATTTGATTTCTCCTCTCAGGTGAAGTCCCTGTAAGTATCCCAGCACCACAGCACCTGTGAACCATCACCACGGTCCTTTGTGCTCTTCCTACCCCTGTTTTGATCCATTTTTTCTCCCTCTCCCCAGCTTTAATCCTCAAATCTAGTTTCCTACAAGTCTTGTCTTTCTTTTTTGACTGTTTCTTTGGTTCCCCTATATTCCTCCTATAAGTGATGTCATCTGATATTTTTCTTTTTCCTTCTGACTTATTTCACTGAGCATAATCCCGTCCGGCTTCATCCACGTTGCTGTGAATGGCATGAGTTTATCTTTTGATTCAAAATGGTTTAACCCCTTTTGAATTCTCATGTGAAAAATATTTCCCCATGAAATAAAAGTAAGCAAACACAGAGCTTGAAAATAATACAGTCATTTCCTACAAAGAACTTTTCACATCTCTATTTGGTGTCTGGATATGCCTAGTCTTTTACAAGACGGGCTCCTTTCATTGTGTGTTTGTCCCTTTATGAAGCTGCACAGGGTCCATAGTTGGTATCCGTTGTTAAAATCTAAAGTGCTAGCTCTATGCTGATTTTATTTTTCACATTGAATTGTAGATTAGATAGACTAACTTTCTTTTAAACTCCTTGGTTTTCATCCACAATAAAAGCCCATGATCGTGCTCAACATTTATTGATTATTAACAAAGAATTACTAATCTACATTGCTTTTCATTTTAAGACCCAAGATATTTTATCAAGTGTTAGATTCTTCAGTACAAGAATAGCAAATAAATGTGCTGCCACTAGTCATTTCCTGTGCCCATGGCAGACATTGCTAATCCATCCCTGCATTCATTTTACTAAGTTGGGATGTAGCCTCATCATTCTTGGCAAGCAAACTATAATTTATTTGTAATCCTTGCTGTAAAGTTATTCAGAGAAGAGATATGAATACTCATTCAGACAGTGAACTTGTCACTGTCAGATATTATCATGTTTCAAATATTCTGTAGGTGACTCACTCTACTCTTGTATGTTTTACACCACCTCAGGGTTGCTGTGTGTGTGTGTGTGTATTTTCTGGTCAAAGCCTGGTTTCTATGATGGGTTTGGAGTGAGGTCTCATTTCAAATTCTTATTCCACGACTGACTAGTTGGTGACCTTGAGCAAATCACCTCATTTCCACCAGCTTTTTTCATGTGTAAAAATTTGGCTGATAGCATCCTTCCTTCTTCTGAGGACTAGTCTCAGAGGTGGATGAAATAATGAATCTGAATGACTTTTTAAATCATTATAAAGATTTATACAATGTCTGCTGATATAAAAGATATCTTAGAAGTCATGTGAATAAGTGGAGATCTTTGTCCAGATAACCCAGTGAAACCTAACCAAACACCAGTTTCCTGGCCTTATACCACTTGCTTCGCAAATTCCATTGTGTCCCTCTTTAGGAGCCACTAAAGATTCACAGGGTATCTCCTTACACCGTAATGTTAGCTCCAGGGACGCTCCATCAGACTTTTGTCACAGACCCAAGCTAGCTGGTAGGACTGGAGGCTTCTATCTAATAGGATGCCAGATAGAAAGCAGGATGAAAAGTTTAAGGCTGGGGGACATTCTAATAGTTTTGGGATAAAGAACAAAAACAGCCTTGCGGGAATTCCTGAAAGCTTTGGCCTTATCAACCTCCTGTTCTAACCAGGAGACTAACTAGCCATAATTTACATTTAAACAGCTTTCCAAGAAAGCAGCTCCTGATTCTCTCCACACCTTGGCATCTATGACAATATGGAAAATATGCAGTGGTTCATTTTCCTAACCACCCTGAAACCAACATATTTGCAATGCATTTCATCAGCAACTTAGTAAATTGCCATTTAAGAGGTACATTACTTTTACAATAGTATCATAAAGCTCCCGCTGCGGGCCGTAATTCACAGGTGGTAGCCGAGGAAAGTGGATTCAATAGTACTTCAATATCCCTCTGTCCTGAGGTGCTAGTTTCCAAGTAACAGGCTGGCGATGTGTGTGAGCATGTTTCTACTTTGGGGGGTTTTGAGTCAGAATAATTTATAAACCTATCTCTGCCTCTCTCTCCTTTTTCAAAGGCTGGTGGCTCAGGGGCAGCTCAGCAGCTGTATGGAAATGGCCTGGTGACAACAGGGTCCTCACTGAAGGTCACTTTGTATAATATCTGAGAAGGTGCTTCCCATGTATTTTGGTATTCCGTTTCTGAGTTGAGGTTGCAAGTGAATTTTAAAGGCATATTAAGAATGATAAGAAAGGAAGGCTTTTTTTCCCCTTGAACATGTTTTTACAGGAAAAATATCTTGTGAAATAGGGACCTTAGGTTCCAGAATGCTACTTCCTTGAAATTTTTATATCAGTTTATCTCCAACTCAAGGTAAATTCCTCAAGTACTTTGAAAATCTCTCCAACTCATTCAACCGAATTTGGAAGCATCCAGCCAACGTCTGACTTTGGCTGGAGAGTAGGGGGTGGGTCAGAGAAGTCAGGGTCTCCAGCCACCTGAATGGGGGGCAAACCCATGTTTTTGGAGAGACAGTGTGACTTCCAGTCCAATGGTTTTAGAAACTCTGGTAAGGCTTCCTCAAACAGGACCCTAATAATTCCAGGATCACCTGTACCTCTCACCCCACCCTGTCCACTTTTAGGGTAAAAGGTAACACATAACACTTAAAGTTTTTTTTTTTCCTCACACAGAGCTTCTGTTTTCACTCAAATTCCTTCCAGTGACTTCAACACCCTGAAGCTTTACTGTGGATTCTTTTTATTCTCGACTCTCAGAGAAACTGATGTGACTTCCTTGACTGGACCTTCCGCTTTTTTTTTTTAAAGTCATACCACTTCCTATTTTAACTAAAAGGAAAGACAAGGGAAATGTTTATGGAACTATTCAGGTAACTGCAGGTAATTTTGCATTGTTTTCTTCTTTACTCATGTCTATGTAATCCTAGACAGATCAAACACTCGCTATGTGACAGATGCGTAGTTATGGATGGAAACCTCAAGATCATGTCCAAACCCCTCATTGAACCAAGGGAGATACTGAGTCTGAGGCAGTGAGACTCCTTGCCCAAGTCATACCATAGCCAGAGGGTGACAACATCCTCATATTGTTTCCCAAAGTCGCTTCTTATCTTATGACCTGTTTAGCATCTAGAACTCACCCTCCTCAAATCACCCTTTTGGGATCTTTTGACCCCAAAAGATCCAGTGCAATTTTTAGGGTATTCTAACCTGGCCAAGAACAGATTTATTGCCCTATGCCCCTGGCATTGGAATTTCTTTGCTTCTTTCTGGAAAGTGTGACGGAAACTGAGGCAGAGGCAGCTGAAGGCCCCACACAGCCTCACTGACATTGCTTCTAGATGTAAGTCACAGTTTGTTACTTACTCCCATCTGGCTAAATAGTTCTTCTGAGGCAGACAAGCAGATCTCTCTCTGTCTGCACAGATAAATGAAGAACCAAAAATAGTTGGTGTGGTCTACTGGCAGACATAAAAAGCAATGAGGTCAGCCCAGAGTCCACAAGGGACGAGCACTAATGTATTCTTCTGCCCACTTTGATTTGCTAACAAAATCCCGCAGTTTTAAAAGATGGAGGACAGAGTTTAACGAAAGGGAAAAAAAATTAGAAATGTCAAGTGTAAGCCTTTGAAACAGGTAGTGAAAGCTCAGGAGTAGAACTGTTTTGATGTTCTGAGCCCTGCCAGTGAGTGACAGCAAAAATGAAGACCCTTTCAGACAAGCCCATTGAGCTCCTGTCAAAGGTGGCTGAAGTTCTGTTCAAACACCTGTTTCTAGTCTTTATGAATATTAAAAGCCTCTGTGATTTTTTTCCCGGGATGCGATGATTTTGAAGTGTGAGTACACAAAAGGCATCATTTCAGTCTTGTTCTGATTCACCGGCAGCTTCAGCTTTCCCTGAGGAGGTGCGGCATTTTTAAAATTCGTGGCAATTAGGTGTGTAGACACACGGAGTGCAGAAACAGCGAGACAGGGTGGCTTTTAAAAAATTAGTATTAATCACTTTAATTTCATTTTACATGTGATTCACTTTGCATTTAGCTTCACGGTGTTGACCACGTAAATTGCTATGGAAATAGAAGGTGAAGGAGCCCCGAGGAGTGGAAGGTGTGCTTTTCCAAAGACGATGTCATCCATCACTCCTTGTCCTGGGGCTGTTAACAGCACATGGAGAGCGACTCCATTGATAAGTCATTCTCTGACAGCTAAAAATCATGTATTTGAAACATACATGGAGATTCCAGAAGGCCATCCTGAAAAATGACTTGCGTGGATTATGAGTCCTTCCAAAGTTAAATAAAGGTATGTGATGTGAACCCCACGGACTTTCATGGAGTTTTCTGGAAACACATGTCCCAGATAGGACAGACTGCCCTTAATTCTTCTTGTTTCAAGATAAATTATGTCACACAAATTACAAATCATCCCATGAAACAATCATTTGTAATTCCATCCAGATCTCACTAATTCTGGTCTCAACGAACACCTACTTTGGGAAGGGATCCTACCCATTCTGATCCCTCATGCCTTGAGCCAGTTTGGCAGTGTATCACATTACAGCTGCTAAAAAGGAATTGTTCTGATTCTTCTTAAGATTCAGGAGGCAAAGAGTGTGGGGACAGGAAGTTACACGTGGGTTGTCAAGAATTTGTAATCAACATTTTATGTCACTCATTCACATGTAGGGATGAAGATAAAAGCCAAAGTTGCCTGACACTAAGAAGGGATCTGGAAAGATTTGCTTCATGTTGCCTACCATGCTGCCTTTGCTCTTTGCTAGTTGATACAGAAATGGGGCAACCTAACTGCCTCCTCCTTTTTCTGCCTTGGTTGTTGGGGACAATTTGCCTCTCATCCTCTTTGATGGCTAGTTCTTGTACGTTTTCATTAAATGGTTTTTGTTGAGATAATGTTGGCTTACACCACTGTGTTTTAAGGGTATAGGTTCACATTCTACATATGCACATTATCACACCACACTGCCACTGAAACTTCACGGTCTCCATCATGGTCCACTGAACCCTTCCCTCATTTCTATATGGGCACAAAATTGCAGAATCTCTGCTGATGTAAAAGGGGTCGCCATCTTGGCACAGTGACAATGGCTAGAATACCTTTTTTTTATTATTATGTTTTATTGTTACACTGTAAATGTTAAGACTCCTAGGGTACTTCCATAACACTCCTCAGTGTAAGGGAGACTGGACTCCCCAAGACCAACTAGGCATGGCAGAACACCAAGAACCCTTCTCCTAAGAGGTCTCTGAATACAGAAGAGCCAGTAATCAGCTTTCTAGGACCATCTCATCGATGTGGATTCCACCATTGCCCAGAGACATCCAACTCTCAGCAATTTACAAAGCAATGTGTCCCAAGGCCAGCTAGTCCTCGGCAGCAATTTTTTTTTAAAGATTTACTTATTTATTTGTTTTATACAAGAACCGGGGTACAGGCCAGATGTGCGGGAGGGTGAGAGGATTCACCAGAGCCAGAGTGGGGAACAGAACAGGCAGACTGACGAAGTACACTGCTGAGGGGAGCAGTGGGCGAGACAGGAGAGGTCTGCTGCATCATGTGGGACCCTCGACGGCCGGCCGGGATCAAACCAGCGCTGCAGAGGCTGTGGACAGCTTCAAAGCGCGGCGCTCAACCACCTGCGCCACCAGGGGAGGCCCTCGTCAGCAATTTTCTCTGGATGCCCTCAACACCTGCTGTTGATTCTAAGCTCCCAGCTAAATTCCCAGCCTTCAAGATCAATGGCATTGATGGCTGTTTTAAGTGTGGGCATCACTTCCTAAAGAAAACTTAGTCCAGTGGACCCAGGAGCCTCCTTCACACACACACATCTCTCCAGAAATATATGTAAAAGAAGGAATCTTTCCGGGATAAGTTTCAGTGGGACCAGAGGCAAAAGCTCAAATTTTAATACTCTAAAATGTCTGATATTTTGCTTCTAGAGATGACATGCAATTCCTAAACAACTGGCTTTAGGGAGCAAGGCACCCCTTAACTCTAGTCTTCCCTAACTTCTTAATTTGGGCACAAAAATCCAAGAAAATCATCCTTTAAAGAGAAAAAAATTCATAATTCACACTTGATGATTCATCAACCGTGGCTCTGATGCAAGGGTGCTTGACACAACTATTTGCTGTAATCAGATATTTGACCTAAAACCTATTGCGAAAGAAAATTTGTTTAAATTATTGTTTGATAAATTCTGTCTCCCTCTTGTCTATGTCAGTAAAATAATTCCAAGAACCATTTACATTTACCATTCCAAGAACCATAAATGTGGCAATCGACATTTTCCCCTCAGCTTGAGAGTCTTTACTGAGAATGGTAGTTGGGTCAGAATGACAAAGAACAGTTGTGTCCATGTACAAATTGCTTGGTACATTTGTTTCTTTTTTTAAGATTTATTTATTTATGCATACAGGAACTGGGGTAAAGGCTAGAGATGCAGGGGCTGAGAGGATTCACCAGAGACAGAGTGGGGAGAAGAACAGGCAGATGCACTGAAATACACTGCTGGGGGGAGTAGCGGGCGAGACAGGAGAGGTCTGCTGCACCTTGTGGGTTGCTCCCTGGCCAGGTATCAAACTTGTGCTGCAGAAGCTGCGGAGAGCTTCATAGTGCTGTGTCTTAATCCTTTGCACCACCAGGGAGGCCCTGTTTGGTACCTCTATGTGGGTGTTGAGGGTACATGACTTCTCTGCTAGTGACAGAGAGACAGTCTGGGCTGTCTAGTCTCCCCCCGCCACCCCCCACAGCTCAGGTTGCACATAATTTTCAGGATGCTGCTCTGTCATCAAGGCCAGCTGTAATCAGTGAGTGCGCTGATTGTCAACTGGAGACAATTAAACCCAGAAGGGCCCCACAGGGAGGAAAAGGACAGAAGAAGCTGCGTGAAGTTACCCACTCCCTGATCTTCCCCTTGCACTGTAAATGCAAGCAAGTAAAACCTAGTGTGGGATAAATGTTTGGAGTTTGTATTCACATTATTAACTCCAGAGCAGTAAAATGTGTGAAAACAACCTTTATTTTAGCTAAACACAGCCTAGAGTGGAATATAATGAATGCTGTGTGGAAAAGGCATTTCCCCACCTTTTCATTTGTGTTGTTCTTCCCAAGCTCACCTCCCTCCTGGCTCGCACAAAGCCAGCCCCCTCTCTTGCTCCTCATTTCATTTATGTTGATATTCTCTGGGTCTCCTTTCTTTAGCTCATTTAAGTCTACCCCTTTCTCAGCCCTGCTCTGCTTCATGAAGATTGCCCTGACCCTCATCTGTGTGCCCCCCTTGCTGGGTGAATCTTTGCCCACATCGTTTGCCTCTATTTTTCTCACAGTAGACTTTTTACTAAGACGCTCTAAAATTGTGAGTCAGCATTTCCTGCATTATAACACTGACTTTCTCAAAAGACTTATAATTGCCGAATTGAATTGATTATTCTGTGTCTGAATCTTGCACATTCATTCTAAGCAACGTACTTCTCCTTGGAATCTACTCACCAAGCTTCTATATGGAAACTCCACTCAGCTCTTCTTTCTAGCCAGATCATGGACAACACATAGGGCTCCTCTCCACCTCACTGGTCTCTTTGCCCTCCATGCGTAATCAAGTCAGAATGTGGGTGCACCCCAGCATTCTGTCCTTGACCCTGTCCTTCTTTCTTCTGGCTATGCACTTCCCTACGTGATTTCACTCACTCCCTTGTGTCCTGTTCCCCACCCCCCCACCCAACCTGCAGATCTTGAAATAACTAAACTCTGCCACCCCAGCAATGAAGGCTAAAACTTCCTGGACTGGCTTCCAGTCCTTGTAGCCTCCTGAACTTTTCTCATGGAGCAATAACAAGATCCTGCAAATGCGTGCAGAAGTTCACAAAGCTTGCAACCCCTTTATCAAGTTTCATTCTTCACCAGTCATTTAAATGCCTGGGGTTATTTGCATACACCAATTGATAAGGATAAAAAACAAGTTTTTGCTTCTCCTGAAGATCCTAAGGAAAAGCTAAAATGGACGAACTCTGTCTCCATTCTGTCTTCTCTGCCTCCCTTGCTCTACTTTGGAGCTTAGACAAGACTGGATAGTATGTACTGGGGAAACACTTGCAGAGTGGATACATGGACAGATGGATACTTTAGAATCTACCACTAGTGTATTCCATCTTTAAAAAACTTTCTCAAAGTCACCTTCCTCTGAAGACTTTCCCTGATCTGTCCATCTTGATTTATATTCTCACTCCCTTCAATCTTCAAAGAGCTTCTTTTATAATATGTATTTTACCTTATATTTTAGCTTTTTATACACTTTTCTTAGTCTTTCTAACAACTATTTCACACATGCTCTCTGAGAACACATAGTGTTCTACACTCCTTGAAGTGCCCAGTGCTCTTAACACAAATTCTTACATGAAACATCAGCTCAACACCTATGTCTTGAGTTCATTTTAATTTAGGGACTAAAATCCTTGCAGGGAAAGTCACAAAGCTTCTGCTTCTTGGAAATTTGCAAGATGTCCACCGTAACCACTAGTCCAGACCATGGTGCTTCTCAGTCACCTAATTGGTCAGAATTTCATTTCCTTTATAAATGGGGTTAATAATACTTATCTAATAGGGAGACTCTGAGGATTCTTTAATTAATGATGAAGCACATTCCAAGATCCTCAGAGGAAATACAAAGATAAACATTATTATATCTCTTATTACTGTAGATAGCAGTTATTAAACTCTCCTATAAACAGGGACCAAAGAACAATTTTAAGTCAAACTAATAGTTTAATAAGAAGCAGCTAGGGATTACCACAGTCATGCTAACATAACAATTTGGCCAAAAAAGATTCCCTTCTTCTGTTGTTGTTGTTAGTGCTGGATGAGCATTCAGGGTATCCGTTTCCTCACCAGTTTAATGAAGACCTTGCAAGAGATAACCTCAGAGGTTCCTCTAGCTTCAGCATTTTCTGCAGATCTCTGATTTTATTGGTATCGCCAGTCTCACACCGAATGTTCCTCCATGACTTAACATGGCTGAGTACCATTGCAATTGCTTTCTCCTAAGGGTTACATTTTGGTCAAAGAGTTGACGGACAAGCATAGATTTTTTTAAAGCACCTTTGACTTTTAAAATTGCTGTCTAAGATTTTTCAGGGCTGGAATGAGCAAAGCCAAGTTTTAGAATCATGATAGCCCAGAATTTTTTTTTTTTTTTTAGCTTAGGGTAAAGAATGATCAGGAAATATTCACATGCACTCTGCCACACAGGTTAATCAGAGTTTCTCACCAATAGTGATGAAATGGTGCTCATCAGCATGACCCCTGGAGCGCAAAGCAAAACTCCTCAAGTTTCTCCTGGGGCATGTCAGAGTCCCGGTGAGGCAGGCTAGTTCAGTGAGGATGGTAGGATTTTGGCAACACACCAGGTAGTGCTTTGCTTTTTTGTAGGATGATTATGGAACAGACATTCTGAAATGTCGACTGAGCTGAGAGGCACTTACAAAGAAAGTGTTTTAGAAAATGCCTTCATTGGTTCATTTTGCCTAACTTCAGTCTTCAGATTTTCTCAAAAAACCAGAACACCAGAGTGGAGTGCTCTGTAGTTCACTTTGATGTCCAGCTCAATATAGCTCGTAGAAGGTATGCCTGGCTGCCCATAGGATTGGTCATGATGCCTTTTTAAAATATTTATTACGGCTAAGAGCACAGGACATAAATTACTGCCTTTGCAAGGTGAGTGTTGTGAACTGCAGGCACCTAGCTGTACAGCTGATCTCTACAGGCTTTCATCTTCCATGACGGAAACTCTACATTTTTCGAACAACAACTGCCCCCTTCCCCAACCACTGGCAACCACAGTTCTACTTTCTGAAGTTTGACTTTAGATACCTCAAATAAGAGGAACCACACAGGTTTCATCTGACTGACAGATTTCACTTAGCATAATGTTCTCCAGTTTCATCCATGTTCTGCATATGAAAGGATTTCCCTCTTTTTTGAAGGAACACTACTTTTTAAAATGTAGAGATTTTCGCCAAACAACTGTAGTATTTCTAGTGCTTCTAGGTGATGATGTGTGTATTTCCTGGGAGGGAAAGAAGCTTCCTTGAAACATTTAAGCTGATGAGTTATTCTTCCAGGTCAATGGCAGTGCTTGGATCTCGTGACCTATGAGATCAGCTAGAGGGAGTCAGGAACTTCTTCAAAGAGATCTAACTTCTGACATCCCAGTGAACTGACAATTTTTATTTGCTTTAAAAAATACTTGGGTCACTTTAATGTGAAGTCACTGGTACCTCAGAAAGAAAGTAACAAACCAAAATAAGAAAAACAAACAAAAAGCCCAGGCCCTCCTCACCCAGTGACAACACATTTTCAGTGACAGAAACTGAATTTTAGCTGCAGCATTATATGGAGAAAAACAGCATCTCCCAGCAATTATCGAGAGGTCTGGTTTATGGTTCCACTAGATATTTGTGCCTCTTGAAACTCAACTATTAATGAAATAGATAAAATAAAAATAGCTAATAGAGTTTAGCAATAAGCATGGGTTACTTTATATACTCTTTTTCCCATGGAAACTTCAGAAAGACAAATGGGCATGGTTTTCAGATGAAAGTTTAAGCTCTGGCCTAACAACTTACTATTTGTCTTTAACCACTTCTCTGAGGCTGTCTTCTCATTTGTGAAATTAATGTCACATCTGTTTTACTCAGTTGGAAGGGCATGAAATATGATTCAGTGAATAACTGGTCACATTCCTGTTCTAACATAGCCCCTACTCAGATGGGTTCACTATAAACAATTATCTCACCCTGACTTTCTCTTTTTTTTAAATGATATTATATTGTTGTTGAGATGACATTGGTTTAAAACACTGTGAATGGTTTAAGGGTATAGGTTCACACCTCTTCAAATGTATGGTAACACAGCATGTTCACCACCAAAGCAGTCATAGTCCTCCTTCATAGACCATTGGGTCCCCTCCACCCATGGTTCCCCACCTTCCCTCTCTCCCGCTGGTCCCCTCAATTCTGCAGCCAGACCCTCTCCTGTACTTGGAGTAACAGTGCTTTCAACTCACACTGAAATATGTACGTACTCTAAGAGATCTGTGTCCTGCTTGAGGAAATATTGCTATACAAAAGGTTGCACCTATAAAAGAGAGAAACTAGGAGTTGACTATTTGCTTAAAATGAGTCTCTGATTGACTATAAGATTAAGGATGCCTAATTTTTCAGCATTCCCTATGTCTGTTGGAAAACTCTGCTGAGATGTATATTCTCTGTCTGTTGTGAAGATTCCTTCACAATTCCTCAGAGTGAGTTCCTCTAGCGCGCATAGATGCCATCCTATTTGGTACATTTTTGTTTCCCTGTGAGTTTTTAAGATGGAAGTGACTGAGTCAATTATGGCATAGACTTATGTCTTACATAGATTTGGAAGGAAATACAAATTACACCAACCTGACCTCCCAGGCTTGTTATTTCCATATATCCTGCTCCCACTACAGAGGAAATAAAGTTATAAGAATTGAGCTATCATGAATTCCTGCAGAGCTATCATGAATTCCTGCAGCATTTAAAATGGGATATTTATACTGAACAGAATTAAATGCTGTTTCTTGACCCAACTATTCCTTTGGCCAAAATTTGTAACAAGCGGCCAGTCAGTGGAATCCTTTCTATTTTCTCCAAAGCTTCTACCTTGGCTTGTAGTCAGGTATTCGGGACATATAAAAACGCATGGATGTCCTTCCAGCCTCCTGTTTCTGAGGTTTCTGGAACAGGTGATCATTAATGCAAATTTATGGGCCATTACAGAATTTTTAAAAATGTGTTGTGGTTGAATAAAAACCATATGTTTTTCACTTGCTTTTTAATTACCAAATATGTAAAAAAGGAAAGTTACAGATTTAGCCATACTGGCTTCTAGAAAAGGTACTGAACTAAACATTCTTTGACAAACACACACCAAAAAATGTCCCAAAGGAGGGCCTTTGCTTTGGCAAAAATGTACATTTCCTCTACTTGAAAAAAAGCATATAAGGATCAAGAACAGCTGCTATCTCAATGAAGGTCTGTTGTTGGTGCTTTTGACAGCCTAGAGTTCAGGGTGGCAGGAGTCCCCAAAAGCACTGGTCAAAGTGTGGCTATGTGGGTGTGGATATGACTATGATAGCATTGCTGGAAACTTCTCTCTTGCACCTTCCCTATGAAATTTGGTTAGACTGAGAGGAAGCAAATAGCTTAGTGTATTATTAGTTCCTGTTTAAATTTAAGGTGAGGACTAAACTAAACATGAACTTATGAAAGAAGTATTTTTAGGAATGAATGGGTTAGTCAGTCCGTTCACGAGAAGTAGATTTTAAACAAGTCATGGTTACATCTTGGTAAAGAAATATGTCTGCAATGGGGATATTTGCTTTCTCAGAAAATACTTTTTGGGGTGTTGTTTTAAATGATTCTGTCTTCCCCAGAGCTAACATTTGTCCTATTTTGCCAGCCCAACATAGCCAGCTCCTTCCATTCACAACAGACACCCACAGTTGAAATTTGACCCTTTGTGATTTTTTAATGTAGGTTTTTGTTTTAATCAGAACAAAAAATTCTGAAATCTTTTTTAATTTTTATTTTATTAAAACAAAGTGTCCCTTATGAAAGTAGCAAAAGTGGATATATTTTTTCTTATTAATAGCCAGATCATATTGCTTCTGTTTTGCTTTATTAAATAAAATGTACTATTTCCTCTGACATTTATTTTTCTGACCCCACGATTAGGAAAATCTGATCCTAAGAAAAAGATCATTTACTGTCATTTTGCTTAGCTTTCCCTTTAGTGATAAGAAAAGCATTTTCAGAGATCCCTTTTCAGGCTGAAAATGTTTCACCCATCTGTTTGCATTTTTAATAACAGTAAAATAAGCAAACCCTCTGATAACAGCATTCAGCATTAATTTTTAATAACCTCATGCCTTTTAAGTTGCCCTTTGTGTCTCGTTGGGGGGAAAAACTTCCTATAGAAAATTCATCAGAAAAATAAAATTATTTCAAATGCCGTCTTTATTTTTGGGGTCCATCAGAGACAGTGACAGGGGCTGCCCAATGCTCCTGACTGTGTTTCTTCAGAAACAATGTCATCGAGGCCAACAGCCAGATGAGAGTTTTTAATTGTCTGCTTAGGATTATTTTCTCACTTTTCATGGTTGGGTTCTCCTTCCATAAGTGCCAAGCTGTCTCTGCAAGCAGCTCTTATGATTGATAACTGCCAGATCAGGGGTCTCTAGAATTATCTATGGGTCAATGCAAAGACTGAAGAGAGCATTATTGACCATGCACTCATTCATTGCATTAATGAAAATTTATTGAACACCAGCTATAGACCAACCCTCATGTGGGCAAATATCAAGGGTCTGGGCAACATAACAAGGATCAATTCAGCTGTGGTCCAAACAACAGGCTTCCATACATTCTTTTTAAGGTATTACCTCTGTGCTGTCTTACACACCAGGCCATATTGAGGGGAACATTTATGCCCACCTTTCCCCCTAGTGGCTGACCTATTCTGACTTCAGATTCCTCATCTGAAAAATGAAATAACACCTCCCTCACTACACTGTGTTGATTAAACGGTGGGCGCTGATTATAATGCCTGGCACAAGGTGCCACTGTAATACCTGCAATAATGGTAATGGTTTCTAAAGTAATATTTATTTTCTGCTATGTATTTCTATGATGGGCTTTCTGTTGAGCATCACTAGGTATAATTCCCTAAACAAGCCTCTGAGATGAGTCTGATCATTTAAGTCCAGAGAATTTAAGTAGCTTGCTCAAGGCTGGGCAGCTACTGGATACCAGTTCTCCTCCACCTCTGATGCCCCCTCCACCCACCCACACTCCCCTTATCTGTGTGATAGAAATAGCTCAGATTTCATGATCACTTGGGGTAGGTTTACGTGGGAGGAGAGAGTCTTGCCCAAATATGGCTCCAGGAATCACATCTAGGTCAACAATCCTAACATCAGCAATGATGACAGACACCACAGATGGTCTCCTGCACTGGATCCTCCTCCATTTCTTTATGAGAGATCCAGAGGAGGGGGGGTTTGGGGAAGCCTCTCCTAGGCACAGGGAAACCAACCACTGCCATCCAGGTTGTGTGAGTGGCAAGAGGACTTTGCCTTTTGGGGGTACCCATTTCTCACCTAAAATGAGAAGAACCAGTTCTAAGATTCCTTCTCTCTAGCCAAGGAAGCAAAGATAATTTTTTGGGGGTGGGTGTGGGAAGGAGGGGCTTTATATCTGGTAACTCACTTCATTCTCCCAGGGAGAATTAAAAATGAAAAAAAAATTTATGATTCTGCCCAAGGCTGTCCAGCTACACTCCACAGCTGCTGGGTCCCCTTTCATTTCCCAGGGTGGCAAATGACTGGGCACCGTCCATGTCAGACCAAACCCCACAGAATATGTGTTGCCATCTGTATTCTGAAACAGCTGCCATCCCATCTCGAGGCCTTCTCTGTAACTCCTGAAGTGAGTTTCGACACATAGACTGTTCTGCCTATGAATTACTGTGTTTTTGTTCATGCCTTTTAACCTGGCTTACCGGAGCCTTCTCTCTGCTTTTCCCATGGCAGTGGGGTTGCAAGCTTGCTTTGGGTCTGGTTGTCTGGAAATCAGCAAAGCTGTCCTTGGTGTTATTGAGCAGGGGGAAGATTATCCAACTGCAAATGTTTTTCATGCACCACCCTTCTTTAACCTAAATACTTGCACAGACACTCTCCTGTTGCTGGCAATTTTGCTGAAGTGGAATTTGTAATTAAAATCCTCCTTGGCTTCTATAGTTTCTTCTTATTCCAGCTACATGTTTCAAGTGGCTATTATACTTACTACAGCAACTGTAAAATGAAAATTAAAAAACTAAGGGTTGGGTGCCAAAATCAAAACAAACACCAATAAATATTCTTCTGAAATTCTTTTATGAAATCGCCTTGTGATCATCAAGCCTGCCAGGGGTTGGTGTGTGTATTTGTGAGGAAGCATGTGTACAACTAGCTCACACCTGATGTAATTATTCCCCATCCTGCCTTTCTGAGATCATAAAAATAACAAGATTATTCCTCCAAAGGCAAATAATACTTAGAAACAATTAGGAAAAGTTAATGAAAGGAATAATTAAATGTATGTTAAATAACAGTGTGCAAACACACTTGTGTTTGGAATGAATAGCATTTTGCGAGCAGAGTTCTGACTGATGTCAGCATGAATCTTCATTCTCTCAGATTCTCAAACAACTGCCAAAATATTTTTCCCCTGCAGGAATGTAAAATAAAGTATATTCCGGTTCCCACCAGATAGGACAATGTTTCACATTACCATATTTAGACTTGCGCATTCCAATAATACAGCAGGGAAACAATTCTTGAAACATCTTCAGCATATTATGTGTGAGTAACCCCCACGGCCAGCATTTATATCTGCCTGGTTACTGCTTCCTAACTTGTTAACAGCATTTTGAAAAATCCCACTTTAAACTCATCTGTCTGGCTTAAAAAAAAATAAAACACTGACCCAAAACAAAAGAGGATAGATATGTTTTGGAGAGGGATATTCTACAAACTCCACTTGGCATGGGATGGCATTAGGTCATCCATTTTCTCGGAGTGGAGAATGGTCCTTAGGCCTCCATGTCAAAGGGTTAGGGAAAATAAAATCTCTTCATTTTCCAGGATGTTTTACTCTGGGATCTTTTCACCTCTTGGGAATTAGTTGATACTCTTGTCTTACTCTACATTTAGTCTATCATTTGAGCTGGAGACAAAAAAAAAACACAAAAAACAAAAAACCTCCTGTAAAGACAATCATTTTTAGCAATAGTGATCTCTCAGATATGCTCCTCACTAAGAAAATGATTTTCTTCTTTGTAAGGTTTCAGTATTTCTTGATGCAATTAATGAAAAAATATTACATGACTTATTAGTGAAGGGTGAAATATGTATTAATAACAGAGGTCTAATGTCACAGAATCACGTAGGAGCTCATAATTTTTTCACAGCTATTTACTTGCACAACACAAAACAGTTAAGACTGGTGTCTCCAGAGGGAAAAAAAACTCCTATAGGTTTATATGATGAAAGGAAGTGCAACTGCATTAGGAACAGAACTGTCTCCTTTTGGGATTTGGATTCTATTTTTTAATTAATACAGCTTATATTGGCATTGACCCTTTGGCAACTCACCCCACGGACCACTCAATGAGCTCATGATTAAGGTCCTAGTCTCTGTCACCTCTGCTACTTGCTACCTGCAAAATATTTTTGGTTCTTTTCATTGTCAGACATGTCATTCATGTTATTGGGCTGTCATGAATAGCTCCCTGTAGTTGGGTCACCAGTTGATGAACTGGGAGTGAATTGATTGGTATGTGTCAATTTCAGACAGGAATCTAGTTACTGGTGTGGGACCCTCCAGGGCTCCTTTGTTTTTCTTCTACACTCACAAGTGATAAAGTTGATGATGGTGACTCCTTCCTCAGACTGAGTTCCTGAGTATGAGATAGGGAGAGAAGGAAGAGCCAATACACGATGACCTTGTAACTTCAGTGAGAAGTAAGCTTTGCTAACATAAGCCACCAAGATTTTGGGGTTATTTCTGCACCATTGTTCACTGTCTCCAGACTGATGCATTAACAAAGTAAATTTTAGGAGGAAAAAAATCATATCATAGGATGTGGGGCCCACAATTTATGCATGGAAGGCTATTAGAATAATTATTTTCTCCCTAGGACCCACTAGTCCATGTGACAATTTTGTGTGATATGGCACCCCAGCACTGGGGGCATATATCTTAGAGACCAGAGGGTGACCTGGGTTTCAGCCCACGAGCCTTCTTGGCTTAATGCCCTTTGCAATGATCCATTCAACTTGCACCAGGCAGTTGCACATTGGATCCTAATTCCTTATAAAGATTAAGTATGTGAACACTCTTTCTGTGACCTTTGAAACCATTGCTTTCACTTGACAGTATGAGAATTCGTGCCAGACCTTCTACGTGCAAAGACTTCCTCACAAAATGGTAATAATTGTAATTAGACTTAACTGACAGAGTTGATGTAAGCATCACAAGAGATAATGTATGCAAATAACGCTTTGTTAACTACCCAAACCTTTGCCTGGTGTCACTGTTATCTCTCCTAATTACTACAATCTTTGAGGAAGACAGATTTTAGGTGAACAAGTTGGGCTTCTAGAAGGTACAGTGACTTGTCCAGAACCCTCAGTGTGTTGTGAAGTCAAACTTTTGTGTCCTTGAACTCGGGGTCCATTTCACCTTCCATTTCACCCACAAAGGCTAGAGGCAAGCGGTGTTTCAGCAGCTCCCTAGCAACACCAGGGGCTAGAAATCATGGCTGGTACAATCTTTGAGGCTTTGTATTTCTTCAGTGCCCTTTATGATGCTGACAATATCCTCGATGCTGATTGATCTCTTCTTCTCCATGGAGAAATTGGGAGGAAGTGACCTCCTTTACAGAAAGGGCTCAGATCCAGAAAGTTCGTGAGTAGATAAGAAGCCATTATCCAGGAGAGGAGCCTTCCGCAGTCTATTTGTTTCTCTAGACCCAAGTGTGACTCTAGCTGAATGGGGAAGCCTGGAACAGCACCCTCAGGACTTCTTTTGCCCCACACTCTGCATCTGCATTTCAGAATCTGACTCTCACAAAGTACAAATTATTTATGTATATAAACGTGCTCTAAGCTAAATCAATTTAAATGAATATTTTATGAGTCTTGCGTCACTGTGTACTGCATTTTTTTTTTTTCTTGGTAATGATGGTGAGACTCTGTTAGTGATTTGAGCAGCGCCCTGGAGCGGGGGCAGGTGTGATGTGATAGCTGTGGTGAGGGGACACGTCTCTTATGGGAAATGTCAACAAAAATTAAAAATAAAGGTGCACCACATAAAATAGAACATTGTTATTTGGGTGGAGGGCCTGGAGATGGGGAATAGAAGAACTTGGCCACGGAAACACAAACACAGTGGACTCTTGTTATTTGTGGTAGACAAGGCCTGTGAGCTCATTGAAAACAGTGAATTAATGAATATTGAACAATGCACTGGTCTTGGGGGAAATCCAATGTCAGGTTCCTGTGAGTGTCTGGTCAGGCAATCAATACATAAACTTTTAAATGTATATGGGTTCTATTTAAAGCCTTCTTTACATAAATGTGTGCATACACATGTGTGCATATATATATATAATTCATTAACATTTGACTCGTGGCCAATGGCACTATAACTCATAACAAAATTAAGTTTTTCAAACACAGGTATTTTTGCCACTAAGACACAGCCTTCTTACACTTAGGAACACTACACAGCACTTCAATCCTAAGTTTGGCAACTATTTTAAACATCAATTTTCCCCCTTCTCCCTAAACCACAAAAAGATAAAAAATGTAGCACTAAATAGGCATTCATGGGAACACACCATCTTCTGCTTCCCCCTCCATGTAAAAGGGAAGTGGAAATAAGGAAGGAAGGAAGGAAGGTTGCTATGTAATTTTGCAGTGATTTTTAGACTAGGATTTGGGAATTACAGTGAAAAAGAGAAAAAGAAAGTATCACCATTATTCTCTTTCAAACTTTCTGAAATTTACTTCAATTTTTGGGAGAAAAATTCACATTTTCCTTGACTCTAGAAGAGAACTTTAAGAGATGTTTCTGTTCTATGCAGAAGCCTTCAAGTAAACAAGGTATTATTATTTTAAAAGTATTTACTATTTCATTTATCACTCTAGTAGGTAGTGACTCAGGAGGGAGCATGGCTGGGCTGGGGCCAGCGGGGTTACTGATGAACTGAGTTTAAGATGAAGCAGGATATTTAGCAGGAGGATAAAGAAACACACGAGGGACTATTTGAAAACATCCTGTTTGAAGTCTTTCTCTAGTAGATATCTCTTGATTTTAGTTTATAGTCATTTTTACATAACAACTGTTGAAATGTTACATGGAGAGCTGCAATAGCTCTGATTCCCCCTTACACATTCCTAGTCTGCGCAGGAGCTGCGCTCTCAAAACCAAGGCACATCCTGAGCTTGTGATAATGACCCAGGGAGCGGAGAGCAAGGGACAGAGTCCAGGAAGGCTGTCTGAGAAGTGAATTTCATTCTAAAGGGTGACTAACAGTTCATTTCTGATTGGTCTTTAACAATATATGCTCCAGAAATGTATCATTACATCTACTTTGGCACATCTGCTCCATACAGGTATAATCCACAGCTTCTCCATATACATTTACCAGTTCATTTTTAAAGATATTTTTATTTATTTATGTATACAAGAACTGGGTGCAGGCCAGAGGTGTGGGGTAGGGGATGAGAGGATTCACCAGAGACAGAGTGGGGAGCAGAACAGGCAGACTGACTGAAATACACTGCTGAGGGGAGCAGCAGGTGAGACAGGAGAGTCTGCTGCACCATGTGGGTCAGCTCCCTGACTGGGGATTGAAGTCATGTCACAGCGGCTGGCTATAGCTTGATAGTGCTGACTTTAACCCCTGCGCCACCAGGGAGGTCCACATTTACCAGTTTATAGGTCTGGGCTTGTCTTATAGACTTGATAATACTGAACATTAATTTATATAGACTGTCCTTTATCACTCAACTCATTCTGAAAAGAACATTGACCTGAAATGTGAATGAAGCTCTGGTTTGTGTGGGCGATAAGTCTTATAAACACCTTATATGTCCCTCAATTTTCACAGTATTGCTGAGAATTAATATCCCCATTTTTTTATTACAAAAATTTAGATATGGAGATATTAAGTAACTAGAATCTGGCATAAAAGTCAGACTGAGGAAACCAACAAACAACTAATCCTATCACTACATAAAGAAAACACCTGGTCGAGAACAAGAAAGTTCTTGACTCCCCAGTCAGATTGCTTCTGATGGAACATAGGTGATGTTAGTTCCCAACTGAAATGAATGGCATTCACTGGCTTGAATTCCAATACAAATTTTTCACCTTATCCTCTACTATTTCCTGACTTGAACTTGACCCTTAAAACTTCATTTTACAAGCTTCGCTTTTATTAATCACAGTATCTTAAGTATTGCTAGTCTTGGTAAAGAAATAAAAAACTTGATATTTTTTCTAGAAAAATAAACCAAGAGTTTAATGATCTGCTTTGCAGAAATTTTCAGCGAATGTGAACAGGAGCTCAGAGTAGAACATATGGGATTTAAACATGATCCTGTCATATAAAATTAGCTTAAAAGTAAAATTGAAATGTGATCACATGTGTACATGGAAGTATGCTAACCGTTAATCTCAGGTAATGCCTTTTACATTTCAACTCTAACCATTCTTAAGTGATTTCTGATTTAAATGTCAGTTTCCATGAAAAATAACTTGGCTTGGAGATATTTTTTTTTTCCTTCCTTGTTTTAAGAAGGTAAATTCTGGTGCTTTTAGTTGGGGCAGTTTTATTAGTTTTATTGGCTTAGTCATTCCATGACAAGCCCTACATAGTGCTTATTTTAAAATGATTGCTTTACTTCTGGGAAAATATTCAGGAATCAATCCTTACATAAAATCAAGAACATTTAAGGGATGAATATTGTATGATCCCACTTACCAGGTCAAGTCGCTAAGCTATTTATGGATTTAACTCTTTTTAAAATAATACATTTCCATGGGGTGCGCATAACGGAACTCTATGGAATGGTAGTCACAGACTATACTTGTTTTAAGAAAAAGTGAAAGCTAAAGGCATCTTGTCCTGTAAAACACAAAACTTTGAGTCCTCACCAAGTACTCAAATAAATTTTCCTGTAAGGGTCTGTGGTGTCTGAATTGAGTCTCCCCTATCCCCCAATTCCATGTTGAAATCCCGACCCAGTACCACAGAGGGTGACCTCTTCACAAGGAGAGCTGCTGTGAAGTAATTAGGTGTGATGAGGCCATACTAGAATAGGGTGTCCTGAGAGGCAGGAAGAATTTGGACACAGACTGGAGCTACTATTTGATAGCCAAGGAACTACCAGAACTTCAGAGAAAGGTCTAGAACAGATCCTTCTTTACCTTCAGAGAGGGTGAGGCCCTGCTGACACCTTGATATCAGGCTTCCAACCTCCAGAGCTGTGATGAAATATATTTCTGGTGTTTGAGACTCTAGGTTATTGGTATTTTATTATGGCAGATCCAGTAAGAAAAATAGAAAATATAGATTGATTCTGTTTTCTCTGTTTGCTGTTTAGACCAATAGTGAAGTGTCTTGTCTTCAATAAACAGGAACATAATTTTAAACCTTAAGCTTCCTCAAAAGGACGATAATCCTGCCCCCTCAGATCTGGCCTCTCAATCATATATTTCTTACTTTCAGCATGTCGTGCAGACTATCTGCACAGCTTTCAGAGTGGAGGGCCATGGTCTTCCCGTGGTTTGGAATGGAAACGCTTGAAGCCCAAAACATGCTGGTGTTTCTTTGCCCTGCATCCAGGGAGGTGTGGGCGTACTCACTGTCAGTCCATCCATCCATACAGTGTGTCTTCCACTGATGTTAGTAGTTATATTCTAATATCTGGTATTTTAGGTAAAATCCAGTGTCTGTGAGTTGGATTAATAGAGCCAAGTTCATAGGGATTGTTACAGATTGAATGTTCGTGTGACTCTCAAATTCCTGGGTTGGAATGCTAAGCTTCGGGCCTCCCACAGGGGTTGAGAAGCAGCCTATGAGGCTGTCCATAGCCTTGCAGCACAAGTTCGATCCCCGGCCAGGGGGCTACCCACATGGTGCAGCAGACCACTCCAGTCTTGCCTACTATTCCCCTCAGCAGTGTATTTCAGTAGATCTGCCTGTTCTGCTCCCCACTCTGTCTCTGGTGAATCCTCTCACCCCCCACACCTCTGGTCTGTACCCAGTTCTTGTATGCATAAATAAATAAATCTTTTTAAAAAAAGAAATGCTAAGCCTCAAGATGATGATTTTAGAAAGTGGGGCCTTTAGGAGATGATTAACTCATGGAGTGGCGTCCTCATGGACAGATGAGCGCTCTCATACAACATACCACTGGTAACAGAGAACTCCCTCCACCCATACCCATGCAGGACATGAGGAGAAAATAGTCATCTGTGAAGCAGGAAGTGGGGTATCATCAGATACAGAATCTGCTCTTGCCTTAAGAGAAAACCTCCTGGTCTCTAAAATGAGAAAGAAATTTCTGTTCTTTCTAAGACATAGGTCTTTGCTTTTTCCCTCCAGCAACCTGAATTGATTATGGCAGGCAATCAATCTTCTGAAACCTGCAAGCTCAGGATGCTGGGGAAAAGTTGAGTCCCAAGTGCTGGTATAGAGGCAGTGTCTCCATCATGGCTCCTGCCAGCTTTCTGGGGGAAACAGAGGCAGGAGCTTGTCCTGAGTACTGGTCCTGGGACAGGTCCTTGATGGGTGCTGAATCCTTTACAATATCCTGTGCAGCTTTGCCATCTCCTTTTGATAAACAAGGAAATAGTGACTGAAGGTCAGATAACTAGCAGATGTCATCACCCTTTTTCTCTAATGTCTGTATTTCTGTAAAAAGCTGCAGACTTTTTTTTACAAGACATGCCATTATGATGATGATCTCTGCTGCTGCCGTTGCTAAGCCTAGGGCCCCTCAACTTATCAGAAAAAAGAAGTGAGACAAAAACACCCCGGATTGTTTCTGATATATTATAACACATACAAAACCATTTAGGATCATTTATCCTGTATGTCTTTTTCATCACCTGTTTTATAAAACGGTATTTCTTAAAATACTACAGTGTTTTTCTAAGTGTCTTCCAGAATGACCACCTGCATCTGAACTAAGTTGGGATGCTTATAAGAATGGAGTCCAGAGCTCTTCTGCAGGCCAACTGAATTTGAATGGTTCCGGATGCCTGGGAATCTGCATTTTAAAAATTCTCCTCCACCTTCCAATGTTTCTTATTCAAATTAAGGTTTGAGAGCAACTGCTGTAAAGGTTGGGGAATCAAAGGTCTCTCAGGAAAATTCCTTGCCTCTGGCACACTGAGCTAAATGCAGAACTTACAGTGAGCTCTGTTGTTACTTAGGGCTGTAGCAGGTGCACAAGCCTGGGGGTACAGCAGGGTCAGAAAAAGGACAGAATTTTGCAAGGCTCACATTAGACAGAAAGAGTCACAAACTTTGTGCAAAAACAGTTTAACAGGCATATTTGAGTTCACCTTAGAGGGGAAAGCTGTGGTTATAGAATAATGGGGTGCAATGGGATTCAAACGTCTTTGTTAAAGAAAATGTCCTGATAGTCCACCACCAATCCTGTCATCTCTGTCTCTTCCATCTCCTGAAAGATTCAGCCTCAAGCATTTGCTACTCTTTCATCTAGCCAAGGTGAGCATTAGGCACGATGTGAACGGAGAGTTTGATTTTGATTTGTACGAAGTTAAGGAGCAAATCCAACCACCTATGTTTTCAATTACCTACCAACTATACTGTCGAGCTTCAAATGCCCAGCTTCTTCTGTTTTCCCAGGAGGAAAGGAGAGCTGGTTTTCTGAAGGATTGTTTGGTCTTAGCAAGCAAATTCCTGAGAGTCTCACTTAGGGAAAGAGAGGTTTCAGGATTCTTAGCTGCCTGAAATAAGAGAATGCTATGCGCACATCATGTCTGATCAAATCCAAATTGGACTTAAGATTCAATCCAGAGCCAGTCCACATGCTTGTGTTTAAATTTCGGAGGGATACAGCAGAACCATCCCGTATGTAAGGAGCAACCATTGAAAACTGCTCACAGTTGTGAAGTGTCATTGTATAAATATCTCCTTTATTCTCACCTCTATGTAGGTGTGTTATACCCCTTTCACAGATGGGAAAATGGAGGCCCTGGGAGATAATGTGATTTGCCCCATTTATACTGTGCAATAATGGCAGAGCTAAGACTGGGAGTAGTATCTGCATGATGCCAATGCCTGGTTTCCAATCAGTGCACCTCCTTTATGTTTAAAAAAACCCCACCAAATGGGATAAACATATGGTTTGTCTTGTTGGAGGGGAAGATAGTAATTTTTCATAACTTAAGCTTAAGTTTTTCTACCGTATGCAATGTTCAATACTGTTGAACAATGATGAGACAGGAAATAGAATTTGCTGTAGCCCAACTATCACTGAGGTATTCTAAGTAATCTGGAGATGATTTAATGTATATGTCAGGGTGTGCAGAGGTTATATGCAAGTACAACACCATTTTATATAAGGGACTTGAGCATCTGTGGATTTTGTATCTGTGGGGGTTCGGGAACCAGCACCCCCAGATAACAAGGATGATTATATAGTATCGCACACAACGGTAACAGCTTTTGAATTATTATGGAAATATGAATGATTATTTTCAATCTTATAATTAATGAAGTTAAATCTACTTTCTTTGCTTTTGACTTTTTCTGGTTCATTAGTCTCGGTTTTTTTTTTTTTAAATGAAATATTTATTTATTTATGCATATAAGAGCAGGGGTGTAGGCCAGAGATGGGACACGAGGTGTTGAGAGGATTCACCAGAGACAGAGTGGGGAACAGAACAGGTGAACTGACTGAAATACACTGCTGAGGGGAGCAGCGGGGAGACAGGAGAGGTCTGCTGCACCACGTGGGTCAGCTCCCTGGCTGGGGATCGAACTCATGTTGCAATGGCTACAGACTGCTTCATAGTGCTGAGACTTAACCCCTTGGGCCACCAGAGAGGCCCCTCATTAATCTAGGCTTAAAAGCAAATTAAAACTGAAATCTGTGCATGAAAATATAAAATACAATAGGTGCATAGTTGCTTAAAAGGCAGGGCTTTTCTATTAAAAAAAGAGACTAAACTACTTGAAACTAGATTCTCCTCCATATAATCACATGAAATAAATTTTAGGGTGTTTTGTAACCCCAAAGGCCTAGTAGTTCTCACTGAAGACTTGTACCCCTCTGTATAAATATGTTAGGATAAGACATCTGGTTTGTAATGCATCAACTTTAGCCTTTGCTATGATGAGAGTAATAGGGTCATTGAACAGCAAGCAACAGTTTTCCCATTTTATTGTTATTTGTCCCACTAGGGTATCACACATTCACAAGGCATGTCAAAAAAAAAAAAAAAAAAAAAATCAGGGCCTCCCTGGTGGCGCAGTGGTTGAGCGCACACTGCGAAGCTGTCCACAGCCTCTGCAGTGCCGGATCAATCCCCCGCCGGCCAGGGACAGACATGGTGGGACAGACTTCTCCTGCCTCGCCCGCTGCTCCCCTCAGCAGTGTCTTCGGTCCGTCTGCCTGTTCTACTCCCCGCTCTGGCTCTGGTGAATTCTCTCACCCTCCTGCACTTCTGACCTGTACCCCAGTTCTTGTATAAATAAATAAATCTTTAAAAAAATTCTTTCAAAAAAAAAATCCAAAACAACTTCGGTAAAGAAGAAATGTGAGGGCAGCATAAGATGAAAACTCCTCTTAGAAATACTGGTAGGTCTCTACATAGCCAATAAGGACTATATAATGCAGGACTAATTATAAAATCATAGGACTAATAATGTTTTAAAAAGTAATCCTTTAGGACAAGGCTGTTTTCCTCCAGTTATTTGAGTTGGGAAACCTAGCCAAAGTCCATGACTAAAGAACATTCCAGAGTCCATAGAAGCAGATGGTTGTAGAACTAGTTGGTAATGTTTAGAGAATGTGAAACCCTTTTTCACAAGAGAAAAATGCAGCCAGTTAGGCTCTGGAAGTAGAAGTGCATTTTATCATCCTAAAACTCTGCTCAAATTTACTGCACTATCTGCTTACTTTGCATAGTAGCTGGTGCTTTGTAAACTCATTACTGAAGAAAGCATTAGAGGAACAGAGCACTTAGTGTGTGAACGTGTGTGTGGGCGAATGTGTGTATATGCCTGGGTGTGTGGGTGAGTGTGTGTGTGTGTGTGTGTGTGCAGGAGCTGGAGATGAAGGAACATTTGACATGTATCTTTTATTATTTGAAAATTTACACATTCTTAACACAAAGAACCATATGGGAAAAAACAGTTATTCAGATTCCTTTCTTTAAGTGGAATGTCCCACCTTAAATTGTATCTTTGCTCAAGTGCTGAGAACAGTTTAATTAAATGTATCCATTTCAATAAATTCCTTGGGCAAACAGCCCACCATAGGGTCACATAAAGAATGTGAGCATTAATTGCATTTGAGATTATCCCTATTGAATTAAATTCTCACACACTGATGCCCTTTGTTCTTAAACCATAAATAGTAGCTATTTATACATTTAGCTGTTGCTATGTTTTCTATAAAACAACCCTTCCTTCAGTTTGGGAAGAGTCAATCTGGAAAAAGTCTCCAATCTGAAAAATAGTAAAAGCACCTATTGAAAATAACCCAAAAGCAATGTGGATGGTTTATTTTATTATATACAGTGCTTTGGTAGAAATAGCTGGATTCTTTGTGTTGCTAATAAAAAGTTTTTAGGTGACTTCAGTTCAAATCAAATTTTCTAATGTACGACCAAAAAAAAAAAAAAAAAGATAAAACCAAAGTACCTAATGAAAATTTCAATTTGTTGATAGATTAATTAAATTCCCTACCTACCCAACCCTGACTGAATATGTCCCAAGGGGGTGAAATTGAAAGATGAGTTTGCTAATTAATGTTAATACAGTGAATGGCACAATTAGAACAAACTCACAAAAGGACGAACATCCATTGCTGAGGGAGTGTGTATAAGTATACAGAGGAGTCCCCCAAATCTGCACAAGATCTTTAGAACAGAACAACTAAAATTCCATTAAATTTGATTTGACAATGATAATGCCTGAGGTCATCTTATAGGGAAATGTAAATCAAATATGAAATAACTATTATTTCAGGATTATCTTTAATCACAGTTTGATAACTCCAGTCCAAAACTCAAATCCTAAGAGACTGACTGTTTTTTGGCTTGCCTGATTACAGACACTTGTGCAAGAAAAGGAATACTTAACATACCAACCTAACCCCTGTGAGGAGAACAAAGTAGGCTTTCAGGAAAAAAAAAATGTATATCACCGTATCATTCTTTTCAAATGTTTAACAGGTAAAGTTGATTATGTGCATTTATTCTGCCAAAAGTGCCCACAATTCTTCCCTCTCTGTTTCACATTCCTTGCAGTTTGCAAAAATGTGATTTGCAGCTGCACTCAAAGAAATAAAATATATGTCTATTCTTGGAGGCTGGAATGTCCTGGGACTTGCTTTAGCTAATAGAATGTAGTAGAAAGATGTCATTGAGTTCCAAACACAGGATTCTAGCTTCTATGCCATCCAACCTTGCCACCTCCAAGTGAAGATGCCCAGTGGAGCTACTGGTGGGTGACGGGGCTTAAGTAATGGAGCCAGGTCATCCCAGCAGAAAAGATCATACACCAGTCAGCACTCAGTCAACCCAAGAGCCGACCACAGAAGCATGAGTGAGCTCAATGGGGATCAAAAGCACCACCCAGAAGATCTTAGACCAACTAGTAGAACTGAACAAATTGTGACTAAATCAATAGTTAGTTTTTGATCAAGCCACTTAAAGTGGGGGCTTTGTTATGCAGCCAAAACTGACTGATGCAAACTCATATAGAACTATTAGTTTGTTTTTGTTTTCTATCTTTTCAAGACTTTGCTTCTATTGCTCAATTTAGAGCAGTCACAGATAGGAATAATAGTAGTAGTTACCTTTAGTGGACTTAGCCATTCTATATCTTACTAGATGTGGAAAAACTTCCTCCAAGTTAGAAGGAGAAAGAGCACAGGGTCAAATCCTGGCTCTTGTGTTAGCGATTTTGAGATCGAATTAATAGTTAGTGTGACTGTGCTTTGGTTCTATAGCTCTACGTGAGAAAAAATAGCAGTGCAAATGTCCTAAGGTGTGTGTGAGGATTTGCTGAGATCACAAGAGAATGTACTTCAAGGTTAAGTACATGGTTCCTCAAAATATGTTAGCTTATTCTGATTACTCAAAGGACTTCCCAGCAATTTACCTTGAGGGTAAACTGACATTCATGGTCAAAGCATCACGGATGACAAGTGGCAGCTACGTTTTTAATAGTTAAGTGCAAATAGACAATGTGATTTTTTTTCTCATGACTTTCGACCAAGTGAAACGTCTAATAATTTTACGTGCTACATGCTCTCAATAATTCCACATCCTTCAGCTTGCACCTAAAACAGTTGGGAAATTCAATTACTTCACATAATTAGCAATAATGATAATATTAGCATGTGACAAGTATTACAGATCTTACGCTGGGAACAAATGAGCTTCAAAGACTTGAAGTGACTTTCCCAGGTTCACATATCAGCGAGCAGCAGTTCAACAAAGAAAAGACTTAAGTACTCTTGACTAGGAGTTGATTGCTTTAGCTGTCAGAGACTACTTCCACCTAACAGGCCAAGTTTCTCATACATATTGATGAAAGAAAAGAAATCACGACTTGTTTGAAATAAGGATTGAGATGTTTTTTAAAAAAAAGATAGGTTGATGGCTGATGAAGCTCCATGTGGGGCTAACAGGCCTAAGATATCGAATGCCAATTATTTTTTAAATAGGAAAACAGGTTTCCTACTTTGTCTCGTCATGAGGGAGAACTCATTTTCCCGGGTTACAGAATTGGATAGAAAAGAAGTGCTAATCAGATCCTCATTGATTTTGGAGACCACGAGAGATATGGTTAGGGGAGACTCGAACGGTTACTTCAAGGTACCCTTAATTAGCCCTTTTAACCAAGAATTTGTGCACATCTGCTGAGTGCAAAATATAAGTGAGGATATTGATAAATGTCTCACCGATCCAATGCTGTGGAGAATTATGTGTCATATCGTGCTAGTCTATTCTCCCCATTTTAAACTGCTCCCTGGAAATTGCATTGGCTTTTTCAGGAGGTTTGTTTGTACATAACAGGGCCATGAAAATGACAGATACTGAGCTTGTGGTCTTTAAGCCGAAGGCTTAGGAAGAATACTGACTTCATGAGTTCCTGACTCTTCAACTTTGGACAAGTCATTTTAACTTTCCAGGGTTTAGTTCCCCTAACTTTAAATTGGTGATAATATCCATTCCTGGGCCAGATTATTGATGTCAATAATAGGGCCTACATCGTGGCCCTCTCTGAGTGGTCTAGCTAACTTATTCCCTCCAAACACCTCCTGCTATCTGACTTCCATTCTGTGCATAAATATACTCTTTCCAAACTTCATTTTTTATAACTTATTTGAAATGTCAAAGATAATCCTTGTTTTTTGTAGCAATGAGATAAAAGGTAAGCACATTTTTCTTTAAGTTCTTATATTGACATAGTATTTTGATGGATGCAAGTTCTTGATATATAATTCTTAATTTGTTTAATCCTGGTTATTGTATCTAAGAAATGTTCCCAGTCTGTATCTTACTACAAAAATCTTACCAAAGCATCACTTGTTACTTTAGCAGACTTCATTGTAGTATAGAGACAAACAACCTTACTAACCTTTCCAGGTTGTGCAAAAAAACAACGAAAACCACAGGCCAAAGGGCAGTTTTTAATATAGGGACAGGGTAGGAAGGAATGGAATTTTCAACCACATTTATGTCACCACTGCCCTTGCCTGCTTCAGACACCACATCACACACAAGCCAAAAGTAGCCCTTTCGCAAAATGAAAAGAAAAAAATACGACTGTGAATGTTTCTGATTTACAAGTGTAAACCCACTTTTTCACCCAGAAATTTCTGACTCACTGAATAAAACACTACTAAGCTGTAAAACATTTTAAAGTCACAGTATAGGATTTGTTTCATGCCCTACCTATTTGCAGTTAGAGCTTCTCCATTTCTATTAAGGTATTTAGACTTAAGCACCAAATAAATAATAAAAAAAAGTTTATTCATTAGGTTTTTTTCTAAGTAGTAAAGTATTTCCGCTAAATAATTTACCATGTGAATGTACGACTTTAATCAAAGCTGAAAACTTAGCTTTGCAGTATTTGTGATATTAAAAAAACTCCTGTCTACTCTGTGTTTTCAACAAGTTCTAGTTTGCTCTGTCTACAACTTCTCATCCTATTGTAATTTCATGCAAATATGACCTCTGCTTTCCCTTCAATGATCTCTCTTTAGAGAGAGGCATTATTTCAATTCCAGGTAATGTTGAGAAATAGTTACTAGAAAGGTTAAATCTTTTATTCTAAAAACTTCTAAACATTTAGAAAAACAGAACAGTCCAATGAACATCCATTTCCCCCAGATACAACAAAGGTGTAGTTTCTGATATCAGCTTCCCTAATACTGAAATGCATAAAATGCATGTTATTTGGAAAAACTCTGAGATTGTCTACAATGGCATTATCAGGACTGGATAGTAGTGTTCATTTTTTCTGGTACTGTTTTAAATAAAGGCAAGCAATGGAAAACAAAGCACTATTTTTCTTTCTTCCATGCTTGTAAAATGAGATAAGAACTGCAGTGGATTTTTCTCATCAAGTTATTATTTTTTTTTATGGTGTGTTTCTGCAGGAGCATTAAAGTGTGCTCTGGTTACAGATCAATATGACACTGACTAAATATAGATTTACTCATGAGGTAGACTGAAAGGAGCCATGTTGGACAAATGAGTAAATAATGTCTCTTTTAACAAGTTCATAATTATGTATTTATTACATGAGCTCTTCCACAGTAGTCCAGGGAACTGTTACAGACTCTGTCTAACCCCTGCTGATCCTGACAACCACGCCATACTCAGGGGCAGCCGTGAGATGGACCATGAAGCACTTGCAGAAAGCAAAATTACATGAGTATAACTGCTTTTTTTTCCTTCTTGAAAAGGAAGACTAGGACACGTGATGTTAAGAAAAACACTACCAACAGAGACCAGGGAAACAAAAACATTCATTTATGGTGAGATATTTGTCACCTGTAGTATCAACGGGGAAGGGGAAATAAAATATCACACATATATAATGTGTGATTTATAGACAATGTAGAAATTAAATATAAATTATATAATTGATGGTATATATCAATTAAAACCTTATCTAAATAAAATATAAGACAGCTAAAAATGGGATGTTAAATGAGAAAACGCAAGAGGAAAAGGGGAAAGGAAAAAACCCTGCACTTTTGTCTATATTTGTTTTAATCAGATCTGGTGATCCACACAGACATGGAAATGAAACAAGAGGCAAGTCATGCAGGACCACAGGGTGACTCAGGAGGCAGAAGGGGTGGGGTGGAAGCATGGTCAAAAGCTTTACTGTGGTTTTTATGGGATGGAATGGGCTAGGCAGGGTAGGTCTGCTGACAAAAAGTAGGATGGAAACTTTGAATAACTTCAGTGGGCTCTGGGTATCCCACTATCTGGTGAGGTAGGACAAGAAGAATACTTGAGCGCACTGATAGTTGAAATTTTGAAGGCACAAACTCTGGATTGGGTGGTATGCACTAAAAACGTGTGTTTAGAGGGCCTCCCCGGTGGCGCAGCGGTTGAGCGCTGGGTTGCGAAGCTGCCCGCAGCCTCTGCAGCATCGGTTCGATCCCCGGCCACCGTGTGAGGGTCCCACATGGTGGGCAGATCTCTCCTGCCACCCGCTGCTCCCCTCTGCAGTGTGTTTCGTCAGTCTGCCTGTTCTGTTCCCCGCTCTGGCTCTGGTGAATTCTCTCACCCTCCCGCGCTTCTGACTGTACCCAGTGCTTGTATAAATAAATAAATCTTAAAAAAAAAAGGTGTGTTTAGTCAACAATTGTTGACTGTTTAAGAATTAGCTAGTCCTGGTGATAAGCAGACTCTCCAGAACAAGGAAGCCCTAAAGATGTCAAAGCATTATTAAAATCAGAAAACAACAATGATAATGAATACAGGAATCTTACGAGAAAACTAAAGGAAACCACTGAAGATGACTGTTCAGCTCACACTTTCCTACTGCAATGTTGGGCTGGATGATTTTTTGTTCAGTCCTCTCCCTTGGATATTCAGTAGCAACTAGTAGCATCTCAGCCTTGTCACATGTAGTATCAATGGGGAAGGGGAAATAAAATATCACACATATATTATGTGTGATTTAGAGACAATGCAGAAATTAAATATAGATTATATAATTGATGGCATATGTCAATTAAAACATTGAGCATCATTAAAATCTCCAGGTATTTGCCAAGGTACAGTAGGAGGTAACATCACTCCCAGTTGAGAACCAGTATTCCCCATACCTGAATATCACGAGGTCCTCCATAGCTTCTTTCATTCAGAATCTTTTTTTTTTTTTTTAGGATTTATTTATTTATTTATCTATACAAGCACTGGGTACAGTCAGAAGCGCGGGAGGGTGAGAGAATTCACCAGAGCCAGAGCGGGGAACAGAACAGGCAGACTGACGAAATACACTGCTGAGGGGAGCAGCAGGCGTGACAGGAGAGGTCTGTCACACCATGTGGGATCCTCGTGGGTGGCTGGGGATCGAACTGGTGCTGCAGAGGTTGCGGGCACCTTTGCAGCCCAGTGCTCAACTGCTGCGCCACCGGAGGAGTTCCCTCAGTCAGAATCTTGAAAGTCTTTTTATAATTATTTATATTTGAAATAATCTTTAATAACAGGGAAAGTTCCTCACTCTACCTGACCTCAGAAAAGAAAATGAAGTCACAGAGCCCAGATTACTAAAAGGCAAATTTAAGATGTGCCTTCGCAGACACTGTCAGAAGGAATGATCACGAAGCCCTCATGGAACAGATTCAGTACTGAGCCAGGCGCACCTCTGTCTGGGGCGGCAGAACACACTTTCCAAAATGTTCTCATTGTGCTTTAGTGAAGAGACAAGGAAAGCAAGCTTGGAAATTTCTCCAGGACTCCTTACCCACCCTGACCTGCCCTCACATGCTATAGGAAAGCTGCCATAACAAAAATGTAGCTTGGTCTTTTTGTTTCTCATTCCCTTGCACAAGATGTGCAAGCATATACCCAGCAAATATTTCTTTAATGAACTAAATAGACTAACTCTAAGCTGACTAACCTCAATACTGGAAGCAGAAATAAGACAAGGAACATCACATCACGGCCATCTGAGATTTGCTGTAATAAGCAGGGCCAGATGTTCACAAATTTGAAAACACATGCCTGGGGACTGGAAATCCAACCTCCAGTCCCTTGATTTTTCAATACTTCTGTTTGCTGGAATCTGGTTATGAGTGACTAAGAAACTTAGAGAACCAAATGGAAACTCGGAAGAGTAGACCAATGCAGATAAGGCTCAAAGAAACCACATTCTCACAGGTAATAGATACTTTTAGCACACAATAAAATGTTTGCATATCACATTAACCCTGTCTTCTATTATCCACCATCACTAAATATTTCATGTCTTTCATGGAAATGATTGTTATCCCTGACCTGGAGTTAAGGAAATTGAATTTAAAATATGCCAAGGCCTTATTGTTGAACTTTTGATTCACACATTTTTGGGATTCCTGGTTTATTAAGTTATAACTTGCCTCATAAATTCAGAAAAGTATTTGCTAAGATAGAAAGGTTCATTAAAGAAATATTTGCTGGGTATATGCTCTGGGAATACAGCGCTGAACAAAACAGCCTGGGTCTGGAGTCTATTAGACTTGATGGCCTATATTCTAAAAGGGCAGGATAGAAAACTTGAACATAAGTTATTCTAGTGACAGAAGTTATAAAACCTTCTCTCGGACCTGCTGGTGTGGTTTAACCAGCAAAGGAGACTAGTAGCTTTAAACAAAATATCTAAACTTCCTTTTCATTTGCAAAGTAGATCTCAAACCTATCTTTTAAGGGATGTGTTCTTTCTGTAACTACTAAATGTGTTCGTGATATTTCACAGTCCTGGAATAATTAGAATAGTGATTGCACAAAAAGTCTTTAGTTTTATTGCAAGCGATACACTCCCACTTCAGAATGGATTGTTTAAGTATGCAGTATAGAGAGAAATGGCTTATTGATTTATGTATTTTGTTGTTGCATTTTTGTAGGTTTTATTTGACATACTAAAACAGTCACACCTTGAAGCTCTAAAATTTAGTGGATATATTTATTTCTCATTGTGTGGAATGCACATAATTCTTTGGGGCTGCCCTGATTCTCTGGAGGATTAGGTACATTTTTATCCACATTTGTTTTTGGTTTAGAGTGAATAGCTACCCTTTTTGTTTATCAGCTTAAAGTATTTATGTATTACAGAAAACTGGAATTTTGTATATAGAAGGATTTGCCTAAGTTTTGTTTTTTTATGTTGCTGTCTCCTTTCTATTTTGGGGTGTTACTCAAGCCTTTTTAGAAATAGAAGAAAAAAAGCCCAATCATTTATTTTCCTCAGTGCCTTAGTAAGTGTAAACTTATTGGATATACCTTCAAAGTAATATGTTTAATTGCACAATGCAGCTAAATGGATATAGTAACTCTGCCAACAATTAGTGAGAATGGCAGAGTTTATTCATACTTTAATGTACTTCTCTTTGGTTCTAAACAGAGCAATGGTGGAAAAGCTAGGAAAAGGGGAAAAAAGTCATAGAGATGAAATAACATAAAATATGAAAGGACAGTTATGACATGTGGAGTATTTTTTATATATTTGATAGGATTCCTAGACTAAGACAATAGAGAAGATAGCAGACAAGAAATCTGGTGAGACAATAGGTGAGCATTTTCCAGAGGTAAAGAAAATCATGAGTCCTCATCTAGTCTGTGTGAAAACAATTTCGAAGAGAACAATATTCAAATGGCATGTTGGGGGGAATGTCAATATGAGGCTAAAATAATGAGTATTGTCTTCTAAGTGAAAGGCTCTATAATAAATGTTCTACCTTAATATTCATTGTGGTGACTCGTAGGACACAGGAGATTAAATATGACACATCATTTGTTTTCTACAAACTCTGGAAAACAACAGGAAGTCATAATTTGAGATAATGTAATTGCGTGAATCATCTCATTGCTTTGCAGAAACAACAAAAAGGCATTCTTTCGACTCAGTTATGGTCTATACATGTTTCCCTTTCGAATTAACACTATTTTTGTATTTTACAGACGAAATAGGATCTAGTAAAATCTGGACCTGTTAAAAAAAAAAGTTCCAGTACCATAAATGGAGGCCCTGCTGATGAGTGTTATATTTATAAATGTACAAATCCATTTAATCTACTGCTTTGGGAGCATTTGAAATTACAAGGTCTCACAAAGAATGACCTAAGGCTGTCTGATCAAGGATTCTGGTGGGTTTTCCCTCTAATACTATCAGCCAGGAGGCACTGAAAGGAGGAATTTTTCCTACCTATCATGAAGAGGTCTGTTTTGTCTTCCTATCACACTAGAAAAGGAACCCCTGTTCTTAGGGGGGGGGGCTTTGTCAGGGACTCCCCCACCTTCTCTGGGCTCTGCTCCCTCACCTTTCTAAACCCTACCTGTCCCTCTGAGGTGTGCTCCAGAAAAGCAGCTGCAGCACCTCACTCAGCATCCTGTGAAATGAATCCAGTTTCTCCCTGGCATTTCCTTGTCTAAACAACCCAGGTCTTGTCTAGAATTTGCATCTCCTTTTCATTGACTGAAATTAATGCATCAATAAGATTTTTTAGCTTTTGATATGACAAAATATGCAGAGGATATTGTGCTAGAAATTTGAGGATTTTAAAGAATTTTAAATGACTATGACTTCTGTTTTTGATGGAGTTTGCAATCTTTTTTTTTTAAAAATGACACATTTTTAATTCTTAATTTTTTGCATAGGCAATCTGGGGTGTAGGCCAGAGGTGCAGGGATGAGCGGATTCACTATAGAGAGAGTGGGGAGCAGAACAGGCAGATCTACTGCAATACACTGCTGAGAGGAGCAGTGGCTGAGACAGAAGAGGTCTGCTGCACCATGTGGGTCACCTCCCTAGCTGGGGATCAAACTCAGGCTGTAGTGGTGATAGTGCTGAGACTTAATCCCTAGGCCACCAGGGAGGCCCCAGAATTTGCAATCTAATGGAAGAGCAAAGATTGGACATTAATTCATCTGAAGAAAAGTAGAGTCACATGGTAGCATACACATGTCAGGGGAGAAGGGACACTATTATCTGCACTACAGCCCTGTATTCATAGATTCACCACATTTTTGTCCTATTGAGGCTTTGTCACGTTGACATCTTGACCTCGATAATGTTGCTTGCTTGATGCTTATTGTAAGACTCCAAATGAAGTTAAGTAGGTGATCAGTAAACAGATTTGTCATATGTACTTTTGTCATAGCTTATATCTAATGATTGCTGGAAAGTGACATGAGGCAATATGAGGCAATACGTTGTCTTCCCCAAAGAGCTAAGTTTTTTTTGCTGTTTGATTTTCTGGATATTCACAGCAGCCCAGACTGTGAAGTTACCTCTGAGGTTAAACATTCCAGTCTCGGGCACACAGTTTTAGGTGAGTTGACTTCCTGTTTTTCCTTATTGACTTGGCTGAGCCAGGCTCCATCTCCTCCCTTGGGCGCCAATGTCAGCATATTCAGGAGGTGATTCATTTCTGTCGCCTGCATCATAATCAGCCTCAGGATCCTATCACATAATGCATCACTGTCAGACCCCCTGACTCCTTGCTATCTTGGTCCCTGCGAGAGGCCTGGAGATCAAATCACAGCTGATAGCTAAACCCAGAGCCTGAACATCCTGCCTGAGGAAGCAAACCATGAGGGGCACACTCTGTATGCTAACATTATGCAGCCTCCCTGACAACTCTTGATAATGTTGCAGTTTCCCAGAAGCACCTTCATTTGTTTGATGTTAATCACTTTGTTAAGTCCTGTAAAAGCATCAGTCAATTGTCAGGTGTGGCCCTGCCTGTGCCACCTCCAGGAACTGTCAGTGCTGCCTCTTTCTGGCCATCAGTGAAGCCCAGGCTGTACTGGGCCCTGGTCATATCTGTGGACTCCAATTACCTCCAATACCCGCCTTGCCATTCTCTAGACTGAATGCAGCTGTCAAAGTGATTTTGACATCTATCACTGACACAACGGATACCTTGAAATCACTCCAACTTAGTTATTCTTGAACAGAATTCCATACAGATAACCCACAAAATGTAGGCAATAGGATTTTTTAGGATGTTAAGGAATCGGTGCATTTCATCTTTCCACTGAGTTTCTTCTTTCCAATTGCACAAACGGTCCTGTCTCTACACAAGGTCTCCCTGTTGTTCCTGAGATGCTGCCTTAATCTTTCAATGCTCTACTTGGACCTTTACTTGAATAGAGACACCCCTGGAAAGAGACATCTCTGGTTAAGCTCACCATAAAGAACACAGGCCATCACTCCGGCATCTCCTCCCAATAGTCTGCTCTATAATATGTGGATTTATTGTCCTATGTATGTTGAAACGAAGCTACAGGTCCATTTCAGTAGGACATGAACTCTGCGTCGCTGACGGATGGGAACATAATTCATAATTACATCTCATACCTGCTCCATGTGGGACTCACAATTTACAAATACAAGTCATTTGTCTGGGGTTAGATCTTATATCATGGTCTTAACTTTAGTCCCACAGCTACACTTTCACCAGCAGAGTTAATAGCCTTAAGCACATATTTGTAGCCAATGTTGATGGACTTGTGTGTTATTGTAGCTGGAAGGGATTCCAGAGACAACAGACTCCCTCATTTTATAGAAAAGTTGTGACCATCAGAGAGGTTAAGGTACTAGCCCATGTCTTGCTCCTTTGTGATTTTGCATGTTTACAATATTTCAGAAATTCTTTTCCAAAGGTTTAGCTCTCCTTAATGTTGGAGTTTCCAGAGAGCTTTCCTCCAATGTGTTCAGAAGAAGGTGCTGGAATCCTGCAGAAGACTCTTAACACATAAGAAACCCTGTCTTCTGGTTTCTTGTGTGCCAAGGAGGGCAATTTGAAGAAGAAGAGAAAAAAAAAGAAAGCGGAGAGGAACATTTCCTGAGCATCCACAGGGCAGGTGCATTCTACTGACCAGTGAGAAGCAGCATTTAGGGAGGGCTTGCCAACTGCCAAACACCGCTCGGGGTGCTGTGCATATATCATCCACCCACTCAAGTCTCAAGCAGTTCTACGAAGGAAGAACTATTTTTAACATCCCCATTTTACAGATAAGCAAATCACAGTCCAGTCACTCAGCTACCAAGCAGTGTGGCAGGAGTCACCGAAGGCTCTGTGCTATCACATCTACAGCAATCTCATCAGCACGGTGGCTCTGGGGAGTGAGTTTTCTGTTTCTTGCTCTGAATTCACAGGGAAGTGTACGGTTTAAACTGGGGGTGGATGAAGCAGGATATGATCCCTCTTCCCATTCTGCATTGCAATTCCATGATGGATTGATCCAAAATGATGATTTGTGACATCTTCTTACCCAGAGGAAGTGAGTTCAAATCCATTTAGCACATTAACTGATATAGAGCAGATGAATGGGCAATATACTTACATGTTTGACTTTCCCTGCCTTGGGTTTTAGCTTAGATAGTAAGCTTGGTACAGCCCCTCAGGGCCAGGACACATAGTGTAAGTAAGGTGCTACTGTCACTTATAGCACAAAGGCTTCTCAACAAGCATGTGACAAATAAGATTACAATGACAGCCTGGCTTGTCCCTGTCCCAAATCTTCCATAGTGGGTTGTATCAGTTTTGTCTGATTCAAGAAAGAAATTTCTTCTGGGTCATTACCTGGAGGAAGTCTTCTGACAGTGGTCGTGGATTTTAAGGCAGCTGTGTCATAGGATAGAATGAGAACAAAGATTTAGTCTGAATTCATTCAGGACAGACAGCCTCAGTGTGTGAATCTCAGCTCTGGCAGGGGGTCGAACAAACAGTCACCACAGAGCCATGGTCTTGCACTGAAGATGTGTAACTTGTCAGAGAAATGAAACCTCTGATGAAATGTATGTTAGGGTGATGTTGTTCAGGCAGAAGGCTGTTCGACAGGACACTTCCCTGCAGACATCATTCTATTACAGATGCATTGCAATTAGAAAAGGACAGGGCTGCCTGTGGTCACGCACCAAGTTTATTTCCTCGGCCAAGGTGGATACGGTCTGAGATTTGGTGTCATATTAAATACCTTCCAAAATCTAAATTGTATGATTTCCTGCAGGAGGCTCATTTATGGCCATGTCATCCAAAGTTTTTTCCTGCCAATATCACCTGATTTTAAACTTATTTCCATGACTTCCCTCGCCCCCAAAGACACCTGTTCTCTCTAATTCTTTTTTTTTTTTTCTGTCTAATTCTATCGGATCATTTTCTTAACTTTATTTCTCAGGATCAGAGAATGTTATTTCTGGAAGGAATAAGAAATGATTGTGTAGCCTAAGCTACTTCTTTACAGAAGGGGAAACTGAGGCTCAGAGAGGTTGAGTGGAGGATTCTACCTACTTCTCCACCCATCGCCTGAGTGGGACTTGGCCCTGAGTGCTGCTCTCGTCATTATCTGTAACCATGTATTACAGATTGTGGTTCTAACTGATTAGACTTACAATTATAGGACCAGAAAAAAAGTACTTAACAGCTGGAATAGGTACAAGTTCACTGTTTACAGCCATCATATTTTGATAAACAGAATTGGATCAGTGCCAGATCTCATGCCATTGAACATGGTTTGTGTTTTATAGGGTATTATTAAATGCCAAACAATTTTTTTTCCTGCAGAGCTATCGTCATAAAGGAAATAACATTTGAAAACAAGTCAACAAGTTGCAATGCTCAACATCAGTTATAATACTCGCTCTTGAGGTCAGAGCTTTCTTCCGTATTGTTAAAATTCTACCTTTTTGGAGTAAAATATTCCACTCAGTGTTTTCATGCTAAATACATGTTTATTGTGGGTGAACAAAGAACATGTGTAGACCAGAGGCTTAACAGCGATTTCCCAAATACAATTTCCAAAGACTGAATTGTGTCTGTCTTACCCCTCTCTCCCATCCTTATGTTAACACCTCACCCCACAATGTGGCTGTATTTGGAAATAGGGCATTTAGGGAGGTAACTAATGCCAAATGAAGTTATACGGTGGAACCCTCAGTAGACAGGACTGGTGGTCTCCTAAGAGCATCTCATAGAGAAGAGACCTGGTGAGACAGAGCTAGGTCACCGTGTGCAAATGACAAAGGGTGCTCTCTCCAGAAACCAACCCAAATTGCACTTTGTGCATTTTTCATCTCCAGAATATGAGAAAGGAAAATTCTGTTGCCTGAACTACCCAGTCTGTGGTATTTTGTTCTGGAGGCCTAAGCAGAGTAATCTAGTTCCCAAGCTCACTCTTAAATCTGGGAAGCTGATGATAACAAGTGGCAGGGAGAAGACTGAGGAATGGATGGGCAAACTTCATGGGTGCTGAGATTTTCCTAACACTTCAGAGGGGATCCGCAATGACAGCATTTCATGGAACTGGCCCCAAATCTCCCTGGCCCTTCAGCCAATATCACCTCCCCTTCTGTTCCAATGACAACTTTTCCAATTTCCTTTCTCCCAGGAGATTCATATTTCTGAGATGCAAAGGGAGTAGTTCAAAGGCTCAAACCCCAAACTTCTACCTGACTGGTTAAATAATAGCGTAAGTCAACAACTATTTTTATCTCACCAGAGACGTGGAAATTCCATCATTGATCAGTCCAGTCATCTGACTAAATCCATAAGCAAATTAGAGTAGGGTGCCAATGTATGGGTCCCCTTTTTAAATAGCATTTCCTACTTTTCATGTCAGTTGGGTTAAAGTGTCAAATATGAGGGCCTCCCTGGTGGTACAAAGGGTTAAGCGTCAGCACTATGAAGCAATCTGCAGCCACTGCAGCACGCATTCTATCCCTGGCCAGGGAGCAACCCACATGGTGCAGCTGACCTCTCCTATCTTGCCGGCTGCTCCCCCAGCAGTGTATTACAGTGGATCTGCTTGTTCTGCTCCCCACTCTGTCTCTGGTGAAGCCTCTCACTCCCTGTACCTCTGGCCTGTATCCCAGTTCTTATAAGCATAAATAAATAAATCTTTAAAAAAGTAAAATTAAGTGTCAAATATGAGATTAATGTTCCTTTTTAGTGAAATATTATTATGTAGCAACTATGGATAGAAATAGGAAGTGAACTAAATAAGGACAAATTTAAGAAGCATTTGGCATGATTATGCCAGTTCCTATAATGTCAAGTGTCTTTGACAAGTAGCCTGAAGTCTACTCATCACTTGGTAAAATTTCTCAGCTTGTTGCAGTTAGTTTCAACTCCCCCAGCAATCCGGCTTGACAGGTTTACTGCAGCACTGAGGGACGTGGGTACCTGATAGGACATGGCCTCAAAGGTTAAGGTCAATGTCAAGTGTCTGAAACTACCTACTGAAATTTTCTCTTGCTACATTTGGACACACTTCAATAGAAGACACTTAAAAAAATTTATTTCCCTGTTCAGAAGTTACAGATTCATGACAGTTGAGAAGGAAATGTACAATGTGACATCTTTATATAGCAAGCACTTGGCTTTGTGGTTTCAAAATACAGCTGACTTTGAAAACATATTTGTACAGCTTGTTTTTCTGCAGCCGAATGAAAAAAAATTGTGAAGTCCTTACTTGGTTTAAAAAATCATTAAAAAAAAAAAAAAGGCAAAGCACTCGAAAGGTTATTCAAGTTAATTGTGGTATGGAGTATGGCCCAGCTCCCTATCTCTCTGATAATAACAAAATCTATTTCAGCAGTGACAGAGTGTCTCAAAGGCCATCTATCTTTGACTACAAAGGATGTTGAGGGGTATCTATTTTAATATGTCAGCATCAAAGGGAAATTTGTTCTCATAGCTTCAAGATGCTGCTAGCATACTGAGCAAACATTCTGAGTACAGAGTGATTTTGGCATTGGACTGCATCTCAGAAAGTGTACACTTCTGCTGAGTTTTCATTGACCTATGGCTGCCATGGGCTTTGCTGGCTTTTACAAAGCAAACCATCAGTTCCCCACAAACCCAGTTCTTCATGAGAGGACAATGGACTCTTTGCCTTGTTTTTTCAGGACATGTGATAACTGTCTGGAATGAGTTCTGAGATGGTGATCTATTCAGATGACATTAGATGCCCAGGAGCTGGGTTGTGGCTCCCTAATCCTCACACTCTATCTCGTCAGCACATCACTGTACGTTTTTTTTATAGCATTATCCCCACTGAAACCTCATGAAATCCAATGGTGCAGGAACTTCATCATTCCCAATGATAAGGTGGGAGAAGATTTGCAAATTAAAGAACGTTCCCAAGATAGCAAGACATCAACGGAGTCTGACTCCTATGATATGCCACATGGTTTGCAACAATGATTTTTTAAAAGATTTATTTATTTATGCATACAAGAACTGGGGTGCAGTCCAGAGGTGCGGGGTCGGGGATGAGAGCATTCACCAGAGACAGAGTGGGGAGCAGAACAGACATATCGATTGAAATACACTGCTGAGGGGAGCAGCAGGTGAGACAGGAGAGGTCTGCTGTACCATGTGGGTTTCTCCCTGGCCGGGGATCGAACTTGTGCTACAGCAGCTGCGGATATCTTCACAGTGCTGCGTCTTAACCCTTGCGCAAGTTGAAATCATACCTCATGCCTCTCTGTGTGTCAGAAGAGCAAGCACTTCTTAACCTCTGGTTTAACTGAATTATTCCTATAATCAAAACTATGTCTGTGGAATCTCAAGGCCATTTCAATGCCCAGATTAGCCCTTTTCTGGGGTTGGTTTCGGGAAGAGGCTTTGCACCAGCTATTAGTATGAATGGACTCTGGAGGGTGGGTGGAAAGGAGCTGAAGAGAGCAGTGGGTTTTAACCCCTGTGAGGACTGAAGATTACGTGCCCTGAGCAGGACAGGGGACACCAGTGTTCAGCATTCCCTGCTAAAGAGAGACGTAAATAGAAAAACAGTGGGAATGGAGAATTTGAGAAGAATAAGGCTTTGTGGCGGTGACACTCACAGGAACTATTTCTACATATTTTGGACTCCAGAAGTTTTGTCCTTGATTGTGTATATCTGTGTAAATACACACAAACATATTAGGGCAGCTGGAAAAAAAGTATAGAGCACTGTTGAATCTGAACTTCAGTCCAATACCAAATATTATAATTATGTTCCAGATAGTCCATGGTACCTTTAATGAAAAATGACGCCTTTATCTGAAATTTAGATTTAATGGTGCCTCTTTTATATTTTTGTTTGCTAAACCTGGTGTATGTGTGCATATACACATATACAACCTAGAGAAGCACATATACATATTTTAGTCTATGTATCACAGATGCTACTGTACACAACACTGCCTGGTCCTAAAATGAGGTTAGCCCTCTAACTTTATAGGTGCCTGTTTAATTTGTGCTTCCCATATGTCAAAGTACTTACATTTCTAATTTCATTTCAATGTCTGTTTCTCAGAAAATCATAAGCTCCATAGGCCCGTGACTGTGGAGATTCAGAACAGATTCAGAACCCAGCACAAAACATAACTGATGAACTAAGAGCACAGCTGAAGCCCACATTCAGAATTTGGCCAACAGATCAACCGAACTATTAAAAGTAGGTAGGATCTGCCCGGCTGTGGGCGGAAGCTGGAGTCAGCAACTGAAACTGTTAAAGAGATAAATGGCCTGAATGTAAAAGAACTTCACTGTGTGACAAAAATGATTGTATTCACTTCAACCTTTTTATCTCACAGATTTGAATAAAAATTTTTAAATGATTTTTCTTTCTGAAGATTGGCTCGGTTGAGCAACGGGTGGTTTTGCTTGCCCACGGGGAGTCTTGCTCTACTCAAATCAACACCCCAAACCCTCCCCTCCATGCCACATGCTTATGGGGTTCAATTTTCATATTCTGGGGCACATGCAAGATATTTCACTTTGCCTGAAGCTCTGTTATGGAGCAAACCATTTAGAGATTTTTATTCTCACCAAAAGCATTCAAACTGGGAGATAAAAGAGCCAGAAATGGAAGCCTCTTCCCACTCTGCATTACATTAGCGGCATTTTTAAAATTACAGCCTTACCAGCTTTCTTGAGACAGACTACATTTTTCATCTTTGGTGGCTGTGATTAAGTAACACTCACTTTGCACAGCTCCTGTGGAGTCGTAGCTCCATTACAAAGGCCTCCTGTGTGGCTTTTGGTCACTAGACACTACACAAACTATTAGGCAACCCTAGCAGAGCTTCTAACAAACCTTCCGAATTATGGCTTCCTTTCTGATTGTGGCAAATAAAGCCTGAATTCATGATGGCTTTGGATTTGAATAAAAGAGGTAAGTGGAAGCATCTTACATGTATATGTTATATATATAATAACACAAATATATAACATGTGCTATTATATATAATAACACAAATATATAATAAATATATAATAACACAAAGAGGAGCATAGATATCAGATATATATGTATATATGCAATATACAAAGCATATCACAATATCTGATCTGGTTCTCAGAATATTTTCCCATAGGCCTCTTCACTTAACTGGTCAGATTGCAAAAATCAGGGTTTCATTTCTGAATTCCTCAAGTCCCCTGAGCTACCCCACTCAACATACTAAAGCTTTGTGTGTTAATAAATACAGGTCTTATGCAACTTGGTGTCTGTGATGGTGAATTTTATGTGTCAACTTGACTGGGTTGAGAGATGCTGTCACAGCTGGTAAAATATATTTCTGAGTATGAGGGAATTTGGGGAATGGATTAGCATTTGATTCAGAAGACTGGATGAAGAGATTCACCCATGCCAATGTTGGTGGGCAGTACCCAAACCATTTAGGGCTCAAACAGAACAAAGAACTGGAGGAAGAGTGAATTCTCCCTCTCTGGAGTTGGGACTTCCATTTTCTCCAGCCTGGAACACAGCAACTCTTGGTTCTCAGAACTTTGGTCCAGGGATTATACCATTGGCTCCCCTGGTTTTTAAATCATTAGCTTTGGATTTATTATACCACAATCCTTCCTGGTTCTGGACTTGTATATGGTAGATTGTGGGACTTCTTGGGCGTCTATAATTATGTGAGCCAATTCCTATAATACATCTGTTCTTCTAAACACCTCTATCTATCCTGTTGGTTCCATTACTTTGGGATACCTTGACTAATACTACGGTATCCTATTGTTTTCTGAATGTCTCTACAAGACCTATACTACAAATAGGGTTTCTGCTTCAACCCCTGACATGAAGACTGGGCCCCTAGCAGTGTGCACTGACAGGCAGTCAGGTTCTCTGGGCTGGCAGTCAATCTGTTACACCCTCTTGTTTGCCCCAGCCCATGAGGCCCTTTTGGCCAGGGACCCACGATGACTCAGAGTCTTTTCTTGCGCATGTGGACACGCAAACATAACACACCAACCTGTGTCACCACTGTGCACATTTAACTTGCTTGCCTTCGGCTCATCATAGGATGGGAAATGCAGGCCCATATTTTACTGGCACTTTGACTAATCTTTAGGGAGAAATCTGGCTGACATGGGAAGTGATGGACTACGTGGTACCCTTTCCCCTGAGCTAGAGCTAAACCCAGACCCCAGATGTGCTCTAGGTATTCCATCTTTGCTGTGACAAGTAAAAATGAGGAGCCAGACACTCTGAGCTATTCTGGATCCCCTGGCACTGTGAGTAGGACCTGAGTCTGTACCCTGAATGTGTGGCCAAATGCCAACTCTAAGAGTGAAGTTCCAACTGTTCAAAATCCTTTCATAGCTTATAAATTGTTCTGTCATTTGCCCCTAAGATTGACTAGCATGCAGTGGGGGCCATTAGCTGTTAACACATTTTCCTCCCAGAGGTGGCTGCATTTCTGCAGTGGATTTAAGCAAACTCTATAAAAGATCATAGCATGCGGAAGTAAACAAATGCTGCATAAAATCAATCATTTGCTGATCAAATGGGAATATTTCCTGTACGCAGATTTATTTCCTATCAAACCTATAAGATTGTGCATTGTGAGGGGTGAAGGTAGGAGTGAAATATGAGGATAGGTTTTTTATTTTTGCTAATCAGACATCTTCTAATCCTGTAACGTTTTTTCATATTGCTATAGCACCCTAATGTCTGCTCTATACATGAGAAAACAGTTTATGGGCATTTTGCACGTTTTTATTAGCTGGATTTGGTGATCAAATGCCTTCCACAGTCAGTCCATTTGTAACCTTCTCCAGTTCCCCTTGGAGACTGAATTCAGCCTCTCTGACTTTGAGAAGGCACTTCCCTTGGGCCTCTCCACTACCCCAGCCATTAATAGAGCACGCAGGAGAGGTTGGGGCTGGGAGGATTGGATTTTTACAAATGGAAAGATAAGTCTCAATTTCTTTGCTTCCTTCAACCTTGTCTCTCCTTTTTTTTTTTTTTTTTTTCTCCAAGCTTAAGGTGTTTCTTGTTCCTGCTTTAATCTAAGCTTTATCCAAACAATGACATATTGGAAAAAGAGGCCATTTCCAAGGCCATTACTCACTTTCCTGATTCATTGCTGTTGGGTCTGCATCCCAGTTCTCTGTAGAGTCTCTTCAGTCCTTGTTAAGTTCATTCTACACATTGCCAAACCCTCCTTCGGAAATTTGACACTGGTTCCAGTCATTTAGAGGCCAGAAATCCCTGAGCCACACATAGCAAGCTTCTGTTGCCCCAAATCCCATAAAACACCAAGGAGTTTATCACAAAGTCTCATGAAATACCAAGGAGATTTATATTGATGTGCAACATGAGCAATCCTCACCTCAGATTTCCAGGATCAATTCATTTCTTATCAAAAGCTCCTAGCCATCGTGTGGAGGCAATAATACACATATGCCGAAATAATGAGACTGTTTCTTGAGTGCCATGCCTGAAATCCAGATGTACTACTTCATGGTTACATGAAAAGAAAAGCTTTTTTGTTCGTTTTGTTGGGGAAAAACTCAAAATTCACAGAAAAATTGCTAAAATGGTAAAAAGAATATTTGTGTACTCTTACCTGTTTTCACATTTTGACATTTGTTTGATCAGTTCTCCACTTCTTTCTCTTGTATATATGGGAGACTATATACACATTGATTATTATACTAATATATAAAACTGAGACTATTTGAGAATATTAATTGAGAATATATCTGAATGAGAAAGTATCAACATCACTGATACTTAAACGCTAACATAGACAATCTACTCGGTGAGAGTAAGTTGCAGTCTAGTGTGCCTACCTTTCCTTCCTAACACTTCGGTGTTTGTTTCCTAAGAATCAGAAGATCTTCTCACACCCCCACAGTGCAGTTATCAACCTTAGTAAATTTAACATGGATACAATACCTTTATCTAACTTATTGTCAACATTTCAACTTTGTTAAAGGATTGTTATATCCTTTCTAGAATTTCTCCAAACCAGAATCCATTTTTTAGGACCACATGGTCTATTTCATCATCATGCATTTTCAATCTCTACTAATCGGAGAGATTCCTTAGTCTTTCTTGGTCTTTTCTGTCACAATGACATTTTTGCAACAAGACAGGATCTTTTAAGGGCTCTCAGAGGGGGTGAGATCCGTGAAGAGAACGGACTTTCTGTAGAGCTAGTTCCATGAGTAACAGTCAGAAGGTCTTATTTGAGGCAGGGGCAGTGTGGTCCAGCACATGGCTGCTTCTCCAAGCCAAAGTGTTTTAGAGTGTTGTCTTGGCTTTGCCTTGTAAGTGGAAATAAGAACAACTCAGCCAACTTGGTCCTTCTGTTTATTATGCCAGACATCACAGTAGAGGTATGGCTGGGACCATTTGGTGCCTCAGTCATTAGTGGACAAGTCTCAGCAGCCCTGGAGGGTGCCATTGCTTTCTCAACAGAAAATACACGAGCACTTCTTAATGTTGATGTCCTCTCACTAGGAAATGCACGTTCCTCCGGTCCCTTCTCGGCAGGTTAAGAATCTTTCTGCTCTTGTGTGAAGCTCACTTCCCTCTCTCCCTCTTCATTGCCCACCTCCAAGACCAATTTGTGCAGAAAAAAGAGACTCTGTTCATCACAATTAAGCCACTCACATGAAGATTTACCAGGCAGAAAACAAAGAATAATGAAGAAAACATCTGCCACCACCTGGACAATTGACGTAAGCAGAGCACCCTGAGTCACTACCAGGGATAATGCCTCTTGAGCGAGTCATAGGACAGAGCTTCCTGCTGACATAAGATGCAGTATTGGTAACAAACCTTAGGAAGCCCCATAAGAGCAAGGGTGAAGGAGAATTTTTCAGACACTTGTACTCAGTGGTGAACTCTGTTGTTTCTCCCTAGCAGTGGGAACGAATGAAGGAACTTAGGGTCCAGGAGAGAGAGGGTGGATTTGGAATCACCCACTAGACTGTGGCTTTGGGGAAGTCTCACTAGCCCCTCCAAGCCTCGCTTCCTATAGTATTAAGGCATCTTGATAACAATCAGAATGGAATAAACTCAGTGTATGATGTGCATAGAAGAAGCCCTGGTCACACAGATGGGAGGCTTACTTGCTAGGTCCAATTGGCGGACAACCTGAGACAAGGCTCAGGTATATGTGACCTATAGAGAAAGCGCTTCCAGGAGGAGCCACAGAGGGAGGCAGGAGTAGACAGAAGAAGGGGCTCTGCAGTGCAGTTTGTGTCTCAACCTAGAGGGAGTTCTAGAACTCAGACTTGGTCCACATTAGGAGAGCAGGTGAGACTGGCCAGTCACTACCTATCAGGTAGGGGAGAGGCAAGTACCTGTCCAGGTATAGTTGCTCCACCAGCATTTTTATAAAGCCAGTGACAGCTGGGAGTAGCCAATCCTCAAAGCAGGCAGAGGCTGGAAGACCCCACGCATGAAGGATCTGGAGAAACTGGGTAGCATCCACCATAGTTCCCGTTACCCTTCTTCCTACTCACCTAATGAACTGCAAAGGTGTGCTAGATACTCCGTAACTCAAATGGTTTTAATTTTCTCTTATCTTTGGTGGAAAGATGTGACCACTCACATCATGGAAACCTCTAGGGCAGGCTGTGCTAGATGATTCCATGGAGACTGTCCAATAAAACTTCTCTGTCTCCAATACAGCTGACAGCAGCCAGGAGGCAGGGGGCCCATGCCCAAGGGCAAGCTTTGGGCCATCCAGGTGACTCTACAAGAAGAGGTATAGGACCTGATGGGGCTGTGGCTTTCATAGTCGCTCTGGGTTGCTCTGCTCCCCTCTTTGTACCCCTGCCTTGCTTTCTGCTCAGCACCATTCATGCATCACTGTTCCTTGCTGCACTTTTCCCTTTCTAGGTCACTGAGACATAAAGTGACACTGCCTGCAATATTCTTCCTTTTCTCTAAGAACTGGCAGGGGGTGAAGAGGGTGAGGAAGTGGGAGCAGTGGCTGCTGGGAGGGTGGAGAATCAATTTGCATTCGTTTCTCACCCTGTTAGCTGGTATGTCACTTTTCTACTCACACAGTCTGGGGGGTTGTTTCCTGTGTGGATCTAGCAATGATTCTGCTCATCAGAGGTCATGTGCCCTGTAAAATGGCATCGGCACTGGTCAAGGATGGTCCTTGGAACTCATGGGTAGTAGTCATATTCTGTAGTGCAAGGCCAGGCACATATAAGTTAACCATAATTTTCTCTGGAAATATACAGTGTATTATAATGTGTATTATAGCATATTATATATACACATACAGGTGCATATATTATACATAAGGACCACATTATATGTAATGGGTGTATATGCACATATACATATACCTACATGTACACACACATATATATATATTTCTGCAAAGTTATTTTAGTTCTGGTCTTTCCCTGCCCACTGGACTGTAAGCCTCAAGAGGGTGGAGGGTTGTTTAGAATGTCAACCCCAGCATTTGGAACAATGAATGTTCTAGGTCCCACAGTGGATGCTCAGTAAATATTTCTTGCATACTCAAATTCATATTAAAATTGATTCGTAGATTTGATTTTTAAAAGTTTGGCACAATGGATATGAGACTCTATTTTAAAAAAATCGAGGTAACAGCAGTTAATAACACTGTGTGATTCAGAGGCACAGGATCACACCTCCTCAGATGCACGTGTCCACACCACACCCACCACCAAGGCCCCCAGTGTCCTCCACCTTGGTCCACTGTGCCCCTCCCTGTCTTTGTGCTCCACCCACCTCCTTCTTCTCTGTGAGCCTCCATTCTACAGTAAGATGCTCTATTCTTAAACTAAGATTTGTGTAAGAAACACTTTTAAAGAACCATTTCTTTGAGTTGAGATGCGATTAACACTGATAAATACTTCATTTCTGAGGAAAAAAGTCATGTGGCCGCCTACCTTCTGACTCATCATTTTGCATTTTTTCCTTAGCTCTACCTAATATTTGAATCTGCAATTCCTGTTTGATCAATTTCACATATAAGGAGTGGGGTCAATTAAGCTTGGAGACAGAAATTAGAATTCCAAATATGCAGATGATCATAGCATAAAACATGCCCGCCTCAGCTTCTAAGTGTCCAGATACCCATGTCTTCCTTTGAAGGAAGTGGCATATGTTGCCTGAAGCATAGAGACTAGAAACCTTCTTCCTACACATTCTTTCTTCCCAGTTTTCTTCTGAAGTGAAAGGACATTGACTTCCAGGTCTTCTTTTTAAGACAGGTTCATTAGAGGGATTGACAAACTCCCATGTAAACACCAATAAGCTACAATTTTCCTTCAAATAGTTTGCCTACTCAGATTGGATGTGAACAGTAGTTTGGATAGTTCATTTTCAATTCCATATACAATACATACATTTCCAATTTTTATGTGTAATAATAATCTAAGTAATAACAACAGAAACAACAATACTTTGGTTCAAAAAAAATTGGAAGCAGAGTTCTTATAAAGGTCCACTTTTTGATTCTTATAGGAATAAGTCTGATACTTTAGAGATGAAATGAATCTGTTCATTTTCTCTTTAAATTCTTGCCTGTTATTTGGTGTAGTTAGAACGCAGTAACTTTATTCTGATATAATAATATTAGTAGCTTGCCCTTTCTTTGTCAAAAAGAGAACTCTACAAAGACAGTTCTATGTGATCAATCAATAGAACCAACTTGACTAATTAACTAACTCTCTCCTTTCTTCTTTAAAGTATCTATGAGACTGTCCAGGTCACATTGATCACTTGAGGCTAGTAGGTTATCTTTTCATATGCTGCCTACATCAATATCCAAGGAAGGAGATTTTTGCTTGCAAAGAGTCAGTTGACCCTAAACCCTTCTATGTAGTTTATGAATATAGAGCAGCCCAATGCATAACTATTTAGAAAGAAAAATTGCTAAATATTTTGAAATACTATGTCAAGTGGAGTCATAGAAAATTATTGGCAATGGTAAAACAATGGTGTAAAGGAGAAATAGGATAAATGAGTCCAAGACTGTCTACTTCAGTACATCTCATAATGTGGTTTCTACAGCAATGGCATCTGCTTCACCTGGAAATTTACTTTAAATGTCAAATCTAAGGTTCTACCGCAGATATACTGAAGTAGAAACTGGGGATGGACCCAGTTTCCTGTGCTTTCACAAGCCCTGCATTTGATTCTGATGCCTAATAGATTGAGAACCACAGCTTTAACCTATGGAACCCTTAACACACACACACACACACACGCCACATTCAGAAAACCTTTGCTTTGAATTAAAAAGATAGATATGTTAATATAAGCGCACATATTCTACCTTTCTGACTTGTCCCTACCAATTTCTATATTTATTTAGATAAAAAACCCTCAGAATTGCCTATTGATCAATTTCATTTCCAGTAGGTTATTCTATTTTTAAAGAGAAACATATGCCTGGTAGAAAATTAAGAAAATTGCTAAGGACAGATAAACATTGATTGCTAAGGGAGAAGAAGGCCACTTATCATATTATCTCTTGTGAACAGTCCCTCCCACTGCACACAGCTCGTTGCAGATATCTTCCATTTTCATAGTGAGAATGCCTCCAAAGAGCGGTTTAATTCATTGATTTTTCTTGCTATTTTCATTATCTACTTAAACACAAAATACATTTATTGTGGCTTCAAAGACTGCCTCCAGTTGATCAAATTGCTGTATTTGAAGAAGGGTATCATATACAAATGGACACCACTAAATAGCCTCTTTATCAATGCAGACGAGGCCCATCCAGACGTGCGGTAAAGCCTCAAACCAAAGAACATATGTCTTAAGGAGTTAGTTTTCACACATAATTTAGCACCAGATGAACCCAAAAACTAACAACTATTTATAATGCTAGTCATGGGATTTGTCTGGGTAAAGCCCTCCATCACCTCCCTTTATCTTCCAAATAATGCCCTCCATTAGGAGCTCATGAGACCTCTGAGCCTTTTCTTGCACTTGCATCCCACCAGCTCCTAACGGTCTTTAGATAGGAGCCCCAACTACCAGGTAGTCTGTGCATCCTACTCTCCTCCCCATGAGTCACTGTGAAATCCACCCACCAGTGGCACCAGGAACACATTATCACACCATTCTGTTTACTTGCTTCCCCTTGCTAGGGGGTTTGGAGGCAGTCTAGGCTTAGTCATGCTTTCTCTTTGCCTCCAACAGCAGTCTCATAGGTCCTGTACATATCTGTTGAGTAAAATGCTTTATTTTCTAGCCACACCTTTTTCCAGGCACTCTCGAAGTAGTAGTCTTGTTTGAAGGTCTAGAAAAGGCATAGAAGAAATAGAATTTCCTAGGCATGTTCCTCTCCAAGGAAAAAGTGATGGTCAACAACAAATTTTTCCTCCTGTTCTGCTTCCTCAGCTAACTATAGAAATTATAATTTTTAGAGGAAGACTGTCAAAAGCTTGTAAACAGCCATTAAATTAGTTTTCCATTTGACAAATGGGTTGTAATTAGAGTTCATCTCACTCTTACTGTTTTTTGAAATCTTTGCAAGTCTATCAGAGGTCAGTACTTCCCAGGGGAAAATACGAACTGAGTTAAAAAAACAAAAAACAACCCCCCCCATATAAATAGTAATAGAGAAACACTGAGAAAAACAAACAAAAAAAAAAGTAGCAGATAATCAGGAACTACTGCTAATCAGGAAGCACGGTTTCTACTCTCCTGCTTAGGACTTGGATGACCAGAGTAAGTGCTATGTCCACATGGTTTATCCAGCCTCAGACCTCAAAGTAATGTAAACAACAAGGTACAAGTCAAGGTGATGATTATGATGATGACGGCAGAAGGGGAGGAAAGAGAGCTTTTGAGTGGCATCTCTAGAGTATGGGAGACTGCAGGAAAATGCAGTGTCTTTTGAGACCTGAGGAAGAGCTTTAAAAGATGTAAATGATAGAATCTAGGTTGGCTTTGCAACTGACTTTTCTGAGCTCACTAGACAAGGCAGGGAGGAGGGTGAAGATGCTGGAGATGAAATATACATGATCAGGGTCAGGTCATTTGTTACAGTCAAGAAAAAGTTCCCATAGAAACAAAGTGGTCAGAGGTCGATTCAAAGCCTTTGGACATGAATTATTTGAATCAAGGTTGCAGTTCTGCCTTGCAACAGGCGTTAAAAATACCATAAAATACATAGAAGGAAATATAGGCGAAACATTACACGACATGCACCTCAAAGACATCTTTACAGACACATCACCCAAAGCAGTGATAGTGAAGGCAAAGATAAACAGCTGGGACTACATCAAATTAAAGAGCTTCTGCACAGCAAAAGAGACAATAACCAAAACAAAGAGAAACCCCACCGACTGGGAGAACATTTTTGCACCCAACACTAATGATAAAGGACTGATCACAAAAATCTGCAAAGAGCTGATGAGACTCAACAACAACAAATAATCCAGTCAAAAAATGGGCAGAAGAGCTAAAAAGAAACTTCTCTGAAGAGGAAATGCAAATGGCCAACAGGCATATGAAAAAATGTTCAACATCACTTGTCATCAGGGAAATGCAAATCAAAACTACCATGAGATACCATCTTACACCAGTGAGAATGGCACATATTAAAAAAACTAGCAACAACAAATGTTGGCGAGGGTGTGGAGAAAAAGGAACTCTTCTGCACTGTTGGTGGGAGTGCAAACTGGTCCAACCACTATGGAGAGCTGTGTGGAGATTCCTCAACCTAGTAAAGATCGAGCGTCCATATGATGCAGCAATTCCACTCCCAGGTATTTATACCCAAATGACACAGAAACATTAATTTATAGCAGCACTGTTTACAATAGCTAAGCTATGGAAACAACCCAAATGCCCCCAAATAGATGACTGGATCAAGAAGATGTGGTACATATATACCATGGAATATTATTCAGCATTCAAAAAAGATAAACACATGCAATTTGCAGCAACATGGATGGCGCTAGAAGGGATCATGCTCAGCGAAATAAGCCAGAAAGAAAAAGAAAAATACCGGATGGTCTCACTCATAGTAGGAAATTAGAAAACCTATATAAGGGACCAGGAAAAAGACTAATTAATACAAAGTAAAAATCAAAATCAACAGGCAACTATAAACCAGAGATACACTACTGGGGTGGGGGTAGGGGAGGGGAGAGGAAGGACTAGGGTCAAAATAAGGGGGGGGTTGCAATTGTATGGGGAATATAACCAAAATGAAAATGCATATTGTGCAAAAATGAAAAATGATGTAAGAATTATATAAAATAAAATACTTAAAAAATACGAAAGGGGTGGGTAAAAAAAAAGGTGGGGAAAAATGATCATGAACGGGCAACTCAGTAGCAACTAGAAGGAGGGAATAAGTTTAAGGCAAGCTCTTTGCAGCTTGAAAATTGCTTAGCTGAGATGCAGCTGATGAGCTGTGTGCACGTACCTCCTAGCAAGGCAGGGAGACTCATTCCAGCCAACCATCCGATTCATCACCCCATCCGTTCCCACTTCTGCTGGCTGCACAGACCAAATGCCAAGGCTGGGTGCAGCGGAACAAGAGAGTGAATATAAATACTGGGACTCTGGGAGCTGCTGATCAGAGACATGGGGTGGAAACCACAAACGCATCTTCATCTTAAAAGAGACTTGTGGGTATAGTGATCTTTTGAAGAAGAAAGCAATTACTGCAATGATTTGCATTGTTATTATTAAAAGAAGTACATTAAGGAAATGTAGACAGTTCTGAATATTCAGAGGAAGAAAGAAAACAAACCCCTTTGTCCCATGAGTGAAATACAATAATTAGGTAGATTTTAATAGGTTTCCTTTTAGTCTCTTTGCTATGCGTACATTTTTTTAAAAAAGTTGAAATCACCGTTTAATTTTATGCATAATGATTTCTCATAGCGTGGGCACAATTTCTATAGTTGTACCACTTCACATTGAATGAATTTACCTTTTTTATGTTGCTTTCCCTTTATAGCTGAAGAAAAGTGTGAGGTCTGAGGAAAAGATCAACATTTGAAGATCACTGTAAAAGAATGATATTTGCCTTTGAAATAATTTCCTATTAATTAGGGAGAATAGATACCTGGAGACAAGGATCTAAAGAGAAGGAACAGATAGAATTTCAGATTAGAAAATAAAAAGCAATTTTTTAATGAAGAGCAAATATTTATTCAGAGAAAGATGACAACGATGGAGATGTCTCTATATTTGGTGATGTGGTTTATTTTACTATTGCTATCACCATTGAAAATTATGCCCCAGGGCCTCCCTGGTGGCGCAAGGGGTTAAGACGCAACCTATGAAGCTATCCACAGTCACTGCAGCACGAGTTTGATCCCCAGCCAGGGAGCTACCCACATGGCGCAGCAGACCTCTCCTGTCTCACCCGCTGCTCCCCTCAGCAGTGTATTTCAGTCAGTCTGCCTGTTCTGTTCCCCACTCTGTCTCTGGTGAATCCTCTCACCCTCCACACCTCTGGCCTGTACCCAGTTCTTGTGTGCATAAATAAATAAATCTTTAAAAAAAGGAAAATTATGATCCATTTAACATTTCTGTGATCTATATGATTATTTCTTGGTTAGTATATTGAAACAGCTGTTTTACTGTGTTAAAACATAAAAATATAATTAATAGTTGTCATCTTTTTCCAAAAGCCTTATACTGATGCATGGCCCAAGCAATACCTGTAATTGATGTCTGTTTTATCAAAACTGGCCACTATGCCTATTGCTCATTTAAAAAAATCACTGATAATTTGAGTGGTAAAAATTGACACTTTTTTCAGCCTTAGTTAGGTTTGATATTTTATTTATTTATTTACTTATATATTTATTTTTAATATTATAAAGTGTAAACTTTTGTTCTTTGCTTGCTAATTATTGGTTCAAACCAGAAAAAGTTGGCTGTAAAATTATTTATTTTTGAAAATCAATATAGAGGAATTCTTTATATAATTAGTATATGAGGTTTTCCACAGTCATATTTGCTCAAATATCCTTTCTGGAATATTTATCTTGGCAGTTGATACATTGAGATTTTATGTTTTAGTGCAGTCATCCTACTGTATCATTTAGAAAGGAGCAATTGGTCATTTCATTCAGTTACTTTCTTCAAGATGTTTCCCTAAAAACTGGCATGCTCTTCCCCTCAGGTTGGAGTATGGGAAGAAATGAATCATTCATCATGTCACATGAAGGTCAGAAGCCGACATTGGCCATCTTGCTGATTGTGCTAAAGAACATACAGGGTGGATACCTTTTCCTAAAGGCCAATCTTCTGTATTTCTTTCTAATTCTAAAAATTAATAACCTTGCATGTAAATAGCACCAAATTCATTCTTTTGTCCCTCTCTTAAAAAAATAGTTTGTAAACATGATCACTGGTAGTTTGTGCTACTTTGTGTGAACACTTCTATGCATAACATCACAAGAGGGAGTTCTGCAAAGTTCTGGATATTCCCTTTGTTGGTTACTTATGTTACCGGGATTCTGATTACATTAAGTATTCTTTCTTTCACCCCCGAGAAACATACATCTGCTTCTGCTGACATCTGTTCTCCTTTGTGGGTTCTGAGGAAACATTTATTTCTTTTTTGCTTTTCTTCCTGTTTTAGCAATGTCTGCTTCTCATCTTAATAAATCACCTTTGCTTGGCAATAACTTAATAGAGGAAGAAAGCAGAGCTGAAGAGGAAGCATGCAGCACAGAATATAGGATTCTAGGCCACATTTTGGCTTGTTGCATGCTGCTGCCACATAACGCAAAACTAGGTTTATAGTATACTAGCTTCCTTCTGAAAAGAAGGTTATAAAGTAAAATATCAAGGACATTAGTTTGTCACCATGTTTAGCATAAGAGAACAGGAATGGTGGATGAATTAACAAAGGCTCAGCTTCTGGAGTGTAGTTTCAAGTATTATTCTTGCTACATCTTTGAGTCTCAGTTATCTCCCTCCCTGATGGCTTCTGGAGTCTGGTGCCCTGTCTCCCTTTTCAGAGGCACAGAAGACCACCATAATATCAGGAGATGAAGTGAGGTTAGAGGCTCTATTTCACTTCTCAAGATAGAACTGGGTTTTCTTCTCCATGGATGCATGAAATCCCAAAATTCTGCTCTCACATCCTGAATAAATTCCATGACCCACTCAGGGCTATTTGACTGATCAAGGGAAAGGGTCTTATTAAAAAAAAAATCATGATACCAACTGCTAAAAATTGTTTTAACTCAATCTTTAATGGGAGAAGAGTCACAATACATATAAAGGACTTATGTCCAGGATACAAATCTACAAATCAATAAATAAATAGAATTCAAGATAATTGAATAGGCACTTCATGAAAAGGGAATGTTCAAATGAGCAACAAACATTAAAAAAAATGCTCAATATCACCGCTCATCAAGATAATACAAATTAAAACCACATTAGACAGTCACAGAATGAATAAAAAGACTGACTATCCTAAGTATCGGCAAAGAAGCAGAGCATCTAGGATTCTCTTACATTGCTGATGGGAGTGTAAAGAGGTACAATCCCTTTGGATAACTATTTATTTGGCCATATTTATAAAGCTAATCCTAACATCAACTGTGTGATGCATTCATTCCAAGTGAGATATATACCCAAGAAAAATGAGTAAATGTTTTGACCAAAGGCTGGAAATAATCCAAATGTTCATCAACAAGGGGATGAATAAATAGTGGTTATTTGTGCAATGGGCCACTCTAGAACAGAAATGAGTCAACACAGCCACTGGTCATATCCTGGTCAAAAGCCTTTGTTGGAACAGCCACACCTCTCATTTACATATTGTCTATGGCTTTGGGGGGTGGTTACAAAGGCAGACTTGAGTATTTGAGTCAGAGGTGACATTGCCTACAAAGACTTATTTTTTAAGGGTCTAGAGATCCTTTATTTTTTCACACCTACCATTAATGAACTCACAGGGAATGGTTTCCAGCAGCTCAAGCTCCTTTTCTTGAGTTCTCACAAAGTGTCCTGCTCTCAGGGGAGCAGGCTGGTGCTCCACCTGAACCCAAGTGCCTTTGTCTTTGGCTTCCTTTATTTTCAGATGAATTTCTTCACACATTTCAGGATGCTATCTCTGCTCTTGGAATGCTTAATTCGCTTAATGCAAACATTAATTCTCTTGGCAAGAATCTTGCCCTTTACTTGTTTACAACAATGCCGACTGCGTGCTGGTGACAACACATACACTTCCAATTTTGTCAGGGTAACATTAGTGGGTGCTTCTTTTTTGAACAGTGCCCATGGCCTTGATGTCTACAATATCACCTTTCTTGGAGATTTGCATGTATGTGGCCAAAGAAACAATTCCATGCCTTCTGTAAGGTCTGGAGAACACACATTGGGTGCCTCTGCTCCTTCCCTTAGTGTTGGTCATTTTGGAGATTTACTGTAAGATCTACAGCCTCAAAAACAAAACAAAACAACCTATTTCTTTACAATAAAAGTTTGCCAAACTCTAGTATCGAGCAGTAAGAAAGACTAGACTACTGGCACAGACAAGAACATGGAATGAATCTCACTGATACCACGTTGAATGAAAAAAGCCAGACACAAAAAAGTACACATGGTGGAATTTATACAAAGTTCCATAATAGGCAAAACTAATAGACAGTTTTAGAAATCTTAATAATGGTTGTATTTGGGGACACATGCTGGGATGAGGAAACGGGTTCCTGGAAGAGCCCTGGAGATGTTCTGTATCTTGATCTTAGCGGTAGTTACAGAAATGTGTTCATCCATAAAAGATAATTAAGCTGTCCATACAAGATTAGTGCACTTTATCTTCTTATAGGTCAATTTGAAAAAAAAAAGATAGAATCATGAATGTGCTACCTCTTAACTGGGAAACTCTCCACATGTAGTTGAAGGGTAAAAAAAAAAAAATCTCTTTTATTGTAACTGGAAGAAGTTGAAGTCTGTTTTCACAACTGAAAATAAGGTTGGCCAAAGTGACCTGATATCAGATGTAAAAGGGTATTACGCTAGATGAGGTAGCAAGAACTTTTGCTAGAAAACATGCCGTCTACCAAAGAATGTCTCCATTTTTTCTCTTTCTCTTTCTTTTCCTTCTTCTTGACCGACCTTCTCTTTTGCCACATTACTTGTTTTATGCCATTTCTTACATATCACAATGCATTACCAATTTCGTACTTCCTTATTCACCTACATCTGCCTCTTTTTTTCCTAGTATATTTATAGTAAATTGCTTGCATAACCCTTGAGCCTACATTAATTTATCTTTGAATGTTTTTCATTTCCCCTTTGTGTTCTTTAACTCCATTGATTTACTCTATTTGATATTTCTTCATTATTCTAAAACTCACTTGGCTGCTGTTCAACACTCTTATTTTTTCCCCCTTTGGTCTTCCCTGTGTCCTAATTACGAACCTAACTAGGTTATGAGAACTCTTGCACAGAGGGTCCCTAACCCATACATTAGAATTGCATTGTATAGATCACTCAAGCTTAGCCAAAAATTGATTTCTTGCAAGCTCCCTCTTTTACATAGTGCATAATTTAGTAATCTTGTGCCCTGCCTGCAAACCTACCGTAGTACATGATTTATTCATTTCATGTCATTTATTTCCAGAGAACTAAAATCATATGTAACTAGTAGCCTTTTCTATTAGCATAAATGAAGAGCAGTAAGATGATATCAAATGGAGGAGGCTATTGCTGTAGTTGGTAATCAACATGATAATGAAAGATTAAGGCTTCTTCCTTTAAAGCATTCCTGAGCACTTTGCAATTATATTCCCACTGATCCTCATAACATTGCTACAGTAATTGCAAAATTACTAAATGTTTGTTGCAGACAGAAGGGAACAATAGAAAGTACATGAGTTCTCCAGGGCTCCTCAGTTTGCCGCCAACTTTGCATATACAAATCAGGACACTGTGTGCAAGAGGCAGGGGGATTAAAACGTGTGCTGTTTTATCCTACTTCAGATAGAAAAGGGGTGTATAAACTGAGGATGTTCTCAGAGCCCCAACTTGAGATGGGGCTTCACCTTCAAGAGTGGTGACTTGTACATTCACTGAACTCTCGACCCTTTATAGAACTTGGAGAATCATTACCTCTCCTGAATACCACCATGCTTTGGGATGAAGCATCTCAGGACACCCGGGTGAAGAGTCGTCTTGGAATAATCTTTCTCATGGAACCAAATGATTTAGGTTGTTAAGGAATCTTTGAATTCATCCATTTTACCATTGCACTTAATTCATTGCTACACCATTCTAACTTATTCCTGAGATCACTCACTTTATCGTTGTGTATTATAACCATGACAGTTCTTCCCATTGCTCCCACTTGTATCAAAGAACCACACTGAGCTCTAGGTTTTTTAAACACTTGAACACAGCTTGTTTATACCCTGTGTCTTCTCTCTTCTGGGTCAAATACAGAAATTTCTTGACATAGCATACTTTCAAGTTCCCCACCTCAAACATGGTCACTTTCTTTTCTATGAACTTCACCCTTAAAAATGTTGGGGTACAAAACTGAAAGGTTTTCCAACAGATGATTAACCAGCACAGAATGGAGTGAGTGTCCCTTTCTTGTTTGAAATAATTGATGCAGTCTCATAACTTGTTTTTCTGGTCAACATTTCTCATTGTTGGTGAGAAATATTTACTCTCTTACTCAGGTCAAGTTCGTCTCAACCAATGCTCAGGTATGCTCCATAAAAACATCTGATTGGACAGCCTCTGAGATCACTGTCCAGGGATGTCACTGATGCTTTGAACTTGACACAACACAGTCCCTTTTCCTGGACAGGCTGTCGCTTATGCCTTCATTACAGCTCTCTAGACACATGTACCAGTCATAGTGCTAAGAGATTGGGAAATGCATGTCACTTGGTCATTTATGTAAGAATGAACATCAGTGCATTTTTTTTTATCCTTTAAAGCTAAAATCATTTCTTCTTAGAGCAGGAATTGTTCAGCTTTTATTATAAGGAGTCAGAAAGTATTATTTTCAGTTCTGTGGGTCACATGGTCTGTTGCAACTACTCAGCTCTGCTGTTGAGGCGTGAAGGCGGCTGCTGACAATATACAAATGAATAAGTGTGGCTGTGTTTCAATAAAATTGTGCTTGCCCAACTAAGCAGTGGGCAGAATTTGACCTATGGGTCAGAGTTTGCTGATGTGTTGCTTAAAGTATCTGGAAGCATTTCACAGTGATTGTTTTTTCATTACCCTTAACATTACATGAACGTGCTATATTATTAAATGTATTTCAGAGACTGAGGACTTCAGTATTGGGCACCAGTGAGACCACGGATGAGACAAATTAACATGGACTGTTTCAGTAATTTCCCTGTTCATCTCGCTACTCTGCAAATGGACTCTGTGAGATACTCGTCTTTATTAGGGAAAAAACTTTCAGTGATAGCTCACTCCTTTCATTTGTCTTCTGGTGGCTACCTCGGCTGTGTAGATTTGATTATAGTCATCCCTTAAAACTATAATCTACCAGAAACCTTTATGATCATCAACCCTTTGTGCTAGGAGCAATCCGCTGTTGTGACTGTGGGCATTTGAGAGGATGTGTAAGTCAGGATGGGCTATCTGTCCAGACCATTCACCTAAATGACCCAGTCTCTGGAAAAGCAAAACAAAACAAGAACGCCCTTCAATTCCATATTTTTGTCCCTTAAAATCATTTATGGGCTTTGCTCCTGTGTAGTGAATACACTTTCTGCAGGTGTAGTTTGTATTTTCATAGTTTTTTGCTGTTTGGATCTTGCAGGGGCTTCCTTCCTTTCAAAACTTTGTCATTTGAGGATCAACGTGAGTATCCCTGAAGCACAGAGAGGTGCTTTTCATGCTAATCCAGCCTCCACATGCACATTCTGAGCCCCCGCGCTGTGCGCCACACCGTGACAGATTTAGGGAATCAGAAATGATAAACTAGGGCCTCAAGGAGCTCAAGTCGGTAATGACTAAAATGCACAGAGAGACAAATCTCTTGGTTTTACCCCCCAGCACAATTTCTTTTTTTCAACTCAGGTAACGCCTATCATGCATATACTTTGGAATTTTCCATTCTCTCCAGAGTTGCCTTCCTTAGCATTTTAATCTAGGAAGCATTTGTTCTTTTGAATGTCATGCAGTGTGACAAATTAGTTCCCTTCCTTTTACTGAATCACTTAATAAGCTGCTTCTCTTCTGCACCCTTATTCTCCCTGGGTATTCTCATAGTGAATGTGTAACAGCTTCCCTTATTCCCAAAGAGTCTCCTAATATTTCATTTGAGAGTTTTCACAAAAGTTTAAGAAAAAAACAACAAAAGCATAACATAAAAAGTGGGTTGAAATTGGAAATCTGGCTGTGTGTTCCATGGTGGCGTATGTACGGGTGAATTTGCTGTAGTGCTGAGAAAATCAGTCCTATTGATTTAACTAGACTGTCAAATCCTGATTATGGTGAACAGCTTTTCTCCAGGAGCAGAGAGAGTCACAAGTTATACCCTCTGGTGTCCACAAACCCAAGCATGCTTGGAGGGAAAGAATCAGAGACAATGAATAACATTTAGCTAAATTAAAATGGCATTAGAATAAAAACCCATTTTCACAAGGGAATACGCAAAATAAAAAGGCAGTTTCTTATGAAAGAGCATCTCAACATTAAGAACATTCTGTACTTACTTCTCTGAGCTCTGGACACAGAACAGGTAGAGAAAAATGACATAATGCCAGAAAAAATCTGAAAGGCCCACTCTTTCCAGCTCTATCCTTAGGATGTGTGCTAAGTGGACTGAATTAAAGATGATGGTTCAAATGTCCTCACTGGAGAGTAGTTACAATTTACCTATGCAAATTCAATTCCCTGAAAAATCTCATGACCTCACTTCCATTTGTTAGGGGGAAAAGGATGTCCCAAAGCTAATTCCATACAGGCTTTGTGGACTCCACCCCCACCCCAGGCCAAAGCCAAAGACACTGGGAACTCCAAATCCCATCCCCACCCAAGGGAAGGTGGCTGGGACCTGAGGGTGGGGTTAAGCAGCCAGGTTGGTGGTATAAAGCCAGACACGTGGGCTTTGGAGGGGTTCCCCCATTTTGGCTCTCCACCAGCTCGCAGCGTCTGGCCAGCTCAGAGAGTGCCTTTGGGTTTCCAGGTCGACGGATCGGGTAGGACACATTAAAGACTTTATTTCCCTATTTTCTCCCTGAGTTGTACATTTTCCTTATTTGCTTTTCCCTTGTAAATAAACCTTTTATGAAACTTTTGTGTAGCCTGTAGTGGAGTATTCATAAGTCCCTTTCAAGTGCGCAGGTGAGGACCCACAGCCAGGCAACCCATTCAGTATTGGGGCTGCCCTATAACACATTCTCTTCCCATTTGTAAACATGTTGGTGGGTTTTAAACTGGGATTTTCTACCTGATCTGATACAGTATCTCCATCTAAAAAAAACAAAAACAAAAACTCTAGTTCAAATTTGAAGAGAGCAAAGAGTTAATACTTGGGGGGTAGAGGGTGGGCAAAGTCAATGCCCCCAAAAGGAATTAACTGCATTCCTTTTTCAATGTCTATGTCTTCTGGCTAGCTTTCCACACAGATTTAATCACTTTCTCACTATCAGTCACACTCAGAATCTCTCCCCAATGACCAGTGCGTGGCTCTGAGGCTGTCTGGCAGCCAGCTCCCAAGCCCATCACTCAGTGCCCCCAGCTCCATCCCTCTGGCACTCTTCAGAGGGTGAGTTACTGGCAGGAATAAATTCCAAGAGCCCAAGTTAACACGGAGCCATTTCAATGAAATTAATGGTGAAAGCTATCAAGTAAGAGTCTGATTTCCTGTCCAAGGACCCTGGTTGCTTTTGGTCTACTCCTTACAAACAAGTGTCTATCTGTGTTTTCTTTGAGAATACTCATCACTTCCTGTTCTTTGGCAGAGAGCTACCCAGGTTTCCAGAAATTAGCATTTCCTTCTCTTGCCTGCAACAGCAGCAATGCAAAAGGAGAACTCTTTTAATCAACTCTGGAAGCGGTGCCTAGGAAAGCTCATTCCCGGAGGCTCTTGAAGACTTGAAATCTTCACCTGCTCATTCAATTCCCTTCCCTCTGAAGAAGAGGTGCAATTTTTCATTTTCTCTGGAACTGAGCATGCAGGAAGATGTTCAGGTGGCAGCCTCAGGCAGCATCTAAGCGGACTCTAGCACAGAAGTCTCCTTCAACCACGTGCTCCATCTACAACGCTGTCCGACCAGACTCAAGAGACGGGACCTCAGCCCAGCAGTGTTGCCTTGTGGCTTGCTGCTGATGGGCACTGCACAGTGGCACGCTGTGTGCCAAGCCCAGCTAGCTCCGTTTGTGACTGGTTGTGGAAGAGTCAGTCATGTCCTTAGTTTCTTTGCATCTGTTCTATCTGGTTCCAATTCTTTGCTTACCTTCCTGTTAAGCACTCAAAATACCCACAACAAAGATTCTTTTGATATTCAAGAGGCAGCCCTCCCCTCCACATTGTCTTCCAAAATTTCAGTATCTTTCTGCATTTCCTGGATAACTGTCAGGCATTTAAATACCATGTCTGGCTTTACATTGAGTAGTATAATCTCAGAGACAGGATTTGGGAGGTCCACATATTTTATAAGATCACCCGCTCTTTGCCTCCTTCTTTCCTGCCCAGATTGACCTGTGATCTCATCCCGCAATCATTTTCAGAGGCGGAGGTACTTCCTCCGTGGGAATTTTATGGCATGACAAATGAGATACAGAAAATGACTGCAGCAGCATCACAAGAGGCAGTCATTTAAGCCAACTATTGCTTTTCTTTTAAAAGTCAGATTACAAAGGATATCTCCTATCCTGTAGTAAATATGTTTGTCAAAAGTTAAATATGGTTAACTCTTCATGAAAGGCAAAGCTGTTATTTAATTGTGCAATGACTTGATTATGGTCTGACTTTCCCTGCCGAGTGCCGGCATCAAGGACCATGCTGTGGGTTTAGTTTGCTGCTTTCTCCCACACTGGCCGACACAGACATGGCCAACACTCAGTAACTATTTTTGTCCGAAAAATGGTTATTTGTTGACTTCTGTATATTTATCGAAAATAATCCCCAAACTACAGTGTGGATTTATTTAATGAAGTAGGACCTCCCTGGTGGCTCAGAAGTTAAGTCTCAGTGCTGTCATTACTGCAGCCTGAGTTCGATTCCCCACCTGGAAGCTGACCCACATGGCTCAGCAGACCTCTCCTGTCTCCCGCTACTCCCCTCAGCAGTGTATTTCAGCAGATCTGCCAGATTTGCTCCCCACTCTGTCTCTGGTGAATTTTCTCCCCCCTGCACCTCTGCTCTATACCCCAGTTCTTCCATGCATGAATAAGTAAGTAAATAATCTTTTTTAAAAAATGTTCAATTTTTTTTAGAACATGCTGCCTATGTCCACCGGGATTGGACTTCCTTGGGCACTCAAGGAGCTTATCCTGTCCATAAATCTTTACTAGGCATGTTGATGGAAAGTGGCTTCCACCTGCCTAACCTTCTCGGGTAGCTGATCTCATGGCTGAGTCACCCTGATCAAGCTGGTGTCCCAGGCCCAGGGAAGGCGCCACTTTCTTACACCAAATTAGCTTTTCCTTACTGTAGAGCCGCCAACTCACCCACAGGCTCAGGTCCCCAAAGCACAGGGGCCCCCATGGAAGGCTTTGTGTTTTTCATTGTGAATATTTTATTTTTTATTATCTTTTTATTTATTTTATATTATCATTTTATTTATAATAACAAGTATATCAATAATGTTTTATAAAATTATATACAAAATTATATAAATTTTATATAATAATAAATGTATTGATAATATATTTTTATGGATATATTATTTCATTTCCTTTTTTATGTGTACAAACTCATGACTTGCTATATGGATATCTTGCAAAACGACTACCACAGTTAGGTTAATTAGCTTCAGTTACCACTTTGCAACACTTGTTACGTACATAATGTGTTATTATTGGTGACTTAAAAATGCTGTAGAGATGCCTAGAGCTTATTCATCTTGCTTGCTTGAAATTTTGCACCCTCTGGTGCTAAGCACTTCCCACTGCTCCATGCACTTTTTTTTTTTTCCAAGTAACACTGTATCATAACATTATGAAAGTTTCAGGTGTGTATCACTGGAATCAATACTTGTTTATATGACATCGAGTTCGCCGTTAAAAGAACAAATCCACCCTTCACCAACCATTGCGCCCCTTTTCCTGATTTACCCAACTACCCATTCTCTTTGGGTAGCCACTAATTGTTTTAAGCATCGAAAAGTTTACTTTTGTTTGATTTAGTTCATCTATTTGTTTTCTCTGTATACTACATAGGAGTGAAATCATAGAGTGTCTTTTTCTTGACTGGCTTCATTCGCTAAGCATGAGTTTTGAAATTTTAATTTCTCTGAAAATCAGAAAGAATATGAATATTGTAATGACATATAGAATAATGAAACCCAACTGGATCCTATTCATCTTTACTTTAGTGCAGTTGCAAATTATAATTATGTATAAGTACACATGTATTTTTTTCCATACTAAAATTTTTCTCTTTTTTTAAATGGCAAAAGGGAGCCATGATGGTAAAAATACCCAGGGCCCATGAAACTCATAATGAAAGGCATAGTGCTCTAATGCAAAACTATTTACTTATCAACTAGGTCCTGAACGTGCTGGGATCGTATCACTACTTTGCAATGATAAAAGCGCCTTTTGGGGAATGTGATTTTGTCTCTGCTCTGGGTTCTTCTCCTGGCATCGCTGCCCCCTCCTTTAATAACCAACAGATCTATGCAGGCATATGCTGACCCAGAGACATTGATGGAATCTCCAGGAGAGCTGGGAATGCTGCTTCCCCATGCAAGGTCTGGCACAGAGACCAAGCCCCGTATATACCAAATCCAAGAATGACAAAAACATGTACTAGGAAGAGGGCAGGGGCTTAGCCAGAGAAACCCAGTTGCAAATTTTGGCTCTGCCATTTACCAGCTGAGTTGTCCTCCTGGTCAAATCACTGAAAAACGGAGATCATAAAGCTTGCCTTGCGTGTTGCTGTAGGGTTTGAAGATAATTTATGTACAAACCCTTAGCCTAACCAAAGATATATAAGCATCTTATTTTTTAAAGCTGTAATAGAGTGTAAAGAAGCAAAAATGTTGTGGAGTAGAAAAGAATTGACAGTCGAAGAAAAAGCATCAATAGCTATTGGCATTATTGTTAAGTTGAGCCAGTCTCTTCCTCAAATTCTTGGATGGTGCCCACAGTTTCGAGGACCTAGAAGTCCTCCTGCAGTTTACAAAGTCATTCAAATATCACTGATGCCCTCTGTCACTGCACGCTCTTGCTCTTCCTCACACCTGCAGTATTGCTTTAGCAAGTTTGATTGCAGTTTCTAAAGCCTTCCAAGTCTTCTCATACCTCTGCTTTCGTGTTTTCTGTTCCCTCCGCCTGCAACACTCTTCCTCACACTCCCTTCCCTCTACCCTGTTTGTTTGGTCAGGAAATTCCTACCCTAGCTCCATACACTCTTTGAGTCTCAGCGACTCCATCTTCCACATCAATTTTCATTATTCTTAATACATTACAACTTAAAAATGAAGATAATGTTTGAAATTGCTTATATTTAGTTCTCATGAATTTAATGCAGTATTTATGTTACACGCAATTGCATTCTCATCATTTAATCATGAACAACTCACTACTGAAACATACTGACAGAGTAAAAACAATGAGATTTTAAAAATGATCCTATCAATATTTAGTTAATCATTCAGTTACAGGAAAATCAGAAATTTCATTGGGGAAGTCCTAATGTGCTCCTCTCTCTGTCTTTCTCCCTGCCCCCCCCCCCTTCTTAATACTGTTGTGACTATAAGCCACAGTTTTCTTTTATTTATTTATTTATTTATTTATTTTTTAATAGAGGCATGTTTTATTTATTTATTTGTTTGTCTGTTTGTTTGTTTATACATGCACTGGGTACAGTCAGAAGCGCGGGAGGGTGAGAGAATCCACCAGAGCCAGAGCGGGAAGCAGAGCAGGCAGAAGGACTGAAATACACTGCTGAGGGGAGCAGCGGGCGGCAGGAGAGGTCCGCGTGCCATGCGGGACCCTCCTCCGGTGGCCGGGGAGCAGCCGGGGATCAAACCGGTGCCGCAGAGGCCGCGGGCAGCTTCACAACCCAGCGCTCAACCGCTGCGCCACCGGGGAGGCCCACAGTTTTCTTTAAAAAGCAACCAGACACATTTTCTAAATTTCTCATTCTTTCAAACACTTTGGCTCCTAAATTATTAGAGATTAAATGAACTAAATTTGGAAATATTTCAAAATTGTATAACATTATTAATGATGTTCCATTTTAAGCTTGGCTGGCTGATATATAAATGGGAAAAAAGTAAAGAATAATCTTATAAAACTCTTGATAAAGAGATGAAATCTAGATTTTCCTAAGAAGTAGATAGCGATTTCCAAATTGATGATTATTTAATTTATTAATCCATTAAGTTCCTGCTCATTTTATTCCACTTAGTATTTGAAATGGAGAGATCAACTTTACCAAAATAACTTTGATCGTTGTAGATGATTCATAATTATGTTCTTAAAATTGGTTACAGGATATTAATGCATTTGGACTAAATACATATTTAATGAAAACTTAGAACTAAGTGTTTTCGGGCTTCAAGTATTTATTATGTGTCCCTTAGATTTCAGCATTCTTTGACATAAGTGTACTACAGTTTAACACTTCTATGGAGATTAAAATATGTATTGTATTAATATGAGTGATGATTTATGTCAGAATGTACTGTCATCTTCTCTAGTAAAAAAGATTACAGAACAAATAACTACAATATATGGGAGGTGGGGGGTGCTGATTTGAAATCTTTAGCCAGGAAAGTTATTTATAAGACCTCTCCATATTAAACAATACCCAATCAGTTCTACTGACAGTGAAATGACTTCTAAAAATGAAAAAGGATGAGAAACAGGCCTCGTATGGAGAGTGGAAGGGAGCTTAGATGCAATATAAAGAGGTTTGTGACTACAGAGATGCTTCCTCCTGAAGAAGGCCGGAAAGCCTGGGTAAATAGAGGAGGGCATAGCAACAATATCTCCAGGGGATAGTATGTTACAGAAGCTGTTATGATGTACTAAAAAATGAACTTCTTTTAAAAATTCTGAATTCAGAGTCTATCCATAATGCTTCTCCAAAAGGCTATTTGCTATCTTTGGAAGTTTAATGCATTTTAAAGTAATACTCTTGCATTATGAAGTGTGAAATCACAAAGTTTGGCATGGGAAGACTGTCACCAAGGGCACCCCCATTACCTGGTGCCATGAGTCAGGCAGGGCTTCCATTATCTACAGGAAGGCGTCACATTTACATCAATTTTGCTGGCTTAGGTCATAGGGTGCAAAGTAGCCAAGAATCAATTAGTACATGAAATTTAACATGCCTTACATTTCAAAGCTTATACTTAGGGATATATTGAAATATTTTCTTCTTGAAAATTCTTCATTATATATGAGTATACTTTTGTAAATAAAATATGTATTTGTAAATTGACTATTGGGAGTCCATTAAACACTCAGAGAAAAAGGCAAGAGTAAAAGATGATTTGATCAAGCAAGTACTATGATCTCCCTGTAATAGGCTCCTGCTATTCTCAGCTCATACATAATTTTGGTGGGGGGCTTAGTTTTGTAAGGAGCTAACTCTTAGCATGGTAGCATACCTAACAAGCTCAAAAGGAATTCTTGGTTGCAATTACAATAGTGCACTTTTATTTAAAATTAAATTCCTGTATCTTTGACTTAGTGAAAGAATTGACTGTTTACCAGCAGGAACAGAAAAGAGAGTGGGGGAGGGAGGTAGATGGGTTATTGGTATGGGTGGTTTGCTGGCAGGTGAGTGGAGCATGTGCACATATAGAGGAGTAAAAATGTAACCCTAAAATTAAAATTAAAAATGGAAAAATCAAACTTAAATTCTTATTTATATCAGAATAGAAATTATTACGTGCAGCCATGAAGCATTTAAAAATTTTATGTTTCATTACATGCCCAGTCATCCCTAATTTATGTTCTTAAACATTCAGTTCTCATTCCATTTATCTACACTTGTAATACTGAGGAATTCTGGTTCGTCCATGGACTATACAATAAGAGATCATAGTCATCATGAGATTCCTTTAAGTTCTTTTATCCTTGCTATCTTGTCTATTACCATAGAAACCACCCAAATAATTATTCCAAAGAGAGAAAATCTCACTATGAGAAAGGAGGGATTCATTTCACACTAATAGTAATTCTGAAACCCATTAAGTCAGAAAGTTTAACTAGATGGGATTTGATGTGTGTATTTTACGACGTCACAATTTCCCACAATGGAAAGTCTTAAACTCTACACAAAGGTGTATTTCAGTGTCATGCTTATGCTATACTTAAAAAAAAAAAATAGCAGATAGGAATAACAACAAAATCTTTCAATTACAATTCTGTACAACAATGGCAAATAACTCTAGGTCTAGTTTTCTTCTTTGGAAACTGGGATAATGACACCTACTTTGCTACATATTAAAGAAGAAGAAAAACAAGATAACTAATCTAGAAATAATTTGCAAACTATAAAGTGCTATCCTGATATTAAGTAGCTTATGTGTTGTGCAAATAACAAAGAACCAATGACATTATCTTGAGTGATCCTTTAAAAATTCCCATAGAAAACTAGGAATTAATTACACAGTTTTACAGATAAATAAAATGAGCTTTCAGATTTGATAAGCTATTTGTCCAAAGTTGTGATGCTGCTAAATGTCCAGGGAAGTGGCAAGTTACCTAACATCTTGAAAGCATTTTTCCTCTTTGCTTCTCAGGACTCTGAGACATCTTACAGAGAAGAGATAATCCACTTATACAAACTGAAGGATTATGATTGCACCCCCCACTTGATTACACACTCATCAGATCACTACCAACCATCCTCCATACACTGCATACTTATTCTTGTTTTCATCTAGTCATCTATACTGTTCCTGATTGCCTTAAATCCTGTCCTCAAAGTTTGTTTTTAAAGATTTATTTATTCATGCATACAAGAACTGGGGTACAGGCCAGATGCTCAGGAGGGTAAGAGGATTCACCAGAAACAGAGTGGGGAACAGAACAGTCAGACTGATAAAATACACTGCTGAGGGGAGCAGCAGGCACGACAGGAGAGGTCTGCTGCACCATGTGGGACCCTTGCTGGCCGGCTGGGATTGAACTGGCACTGCAGAGGCTGCGGACAGCTTTATAGTGCTTCACTCAACCCCTGTCCCCAACTTTTAAAAAAATTAAGAATCTGAAGAATCTGCAATGCTTTCCAAGGATCATGTCAAACTGTTCTATGGCCCTGAATTTTTTTCTAATAATGTTCTTTCAGCACATAGCCCTTCTCTGAATGTGCAGCGCAGTTAGGTTTAAAAAAATCATTGTCAAACACTTTAAATATAGATTGTGGATTAAATAAAAATCTAAGGAATTATTAAGAGAAATTTTTTAAGTTATGATAATGGTATTCTGGTTAGTTTCACAAGAGCTTATATGTCCTAGAGACGCATACACAAGTATTTTAGCATAAACTGATAAAATATCTAAGGTTAGTTTGAAAATATTCCTTCAGAAGAGGTAGAGGTGAAAGGAAGCAGGGGGTTAGAATGAAGTAAGACTGGCTAACTGTAGATAATGCTGACATAGTATAATAGGAAAATGGTGATCCATTATATACTGTTCTATTTTTGTGTATGATAGAGATTTTCCATAATAGGTTAACAGAAATAAAAAATGTTTAGCACAAAAGAAAAATGATATCTCATAAATACTGGCAAAATACTGAGTATACTGTACCTTAATGAAGTTAAAATACATAATGAAAAGAATAGTTTAACAATTCTGATCATTTAAATTAATTTATTTTTAAGAATAGAAGGAAATGTTTTGAAGAGTTCTCATCCCTGAAATTAGCTTTCTAGTAAGTTTATTTTTCCTTGAGAGAAGCAAACAGAAGTGTATATGTCTCCTTGGGCAACTCTGTTTTTTGTGCTTTCACATGCCATTCTATTTATTGTCTATGCTTATAAAGAAAATTAAATAAGGGTGGTTTTAGTACTGAGTTTAACTTACTTTAAACCATCCATTAAATGCATTATTTCCTAAGAAAATTTAGAATTACAAGCATAGCATGCTCAATATTTGGCTTTCTAACTAAAAATACAGAGGGAAAAGAATACCACACATAAATAAAATAATTGTAACCCAGACTCCTAAATTCATTAACTTTTTCGCATCTAGTATATGATTGAAAAGAGAACTAGAGATGATGGCTACCTCATCTTTGAAACCTTTCTCTTACTAACAGTGTCCTCAATTTCCTGGCAGGACAATATGAGCAGATTGACTTTCCAGGTCTTAGGGCTGAGCCAGAAAGTACACTACACCCCCAAGCCACAGAGTGTGTCATATACTAGGAATGGATGTGGCCAAAAAGTTGTGGAGAAACATTTGCTGAGGGTTCCTAGAAAAGAAGCTGATGGCTTATGTAGAAGTAATTTAACAAGCCTCTTTTTCCTGCTGAATGTGAACAAGGAAGCATTCCACCTCGGTGACTGCTGCCAGCCATCTTGTACCCAGGGGGTGGTGAGCTTTGGGGGAAGCCACCACATAGGACGCAGAGCAGAGGTAGATGATACTAGCTTCAGGTGGCAGTGCCAAAACTGAATTCCCCCTTGAGTCTTCAGTTTTGAGACACAATACATGTCCTTTGTTATGAATGCTTGTTTGATTTGGTTTTTCTAACTTGAAGTGGAGAATGTTCTGGAGCTGGAGCTGCATTGGCTCTTCAATAGTGCTGCTGTTCTCTTATGAGAGCCATAATCCATATGTGTCTTCGTATCTGCTCCAATGCCTACATCCCAGTCCATCTCCAGATGGCTGAATGAAATGTAGCTGAAGAGCTCTGGTATGCAGGTGCCCAGGAAGGTGGATGGCATTTACTGCCAATCCCCAACCTTATGAAAAATACATGTAAACATGTCAACTAAACATACACATGGCCACAGCACTCTAAAACTCTTAATCATAAATGTTGGAAGTGAAAAAAGTTCACTGTGCCTATTCATGTCAGTGACATACATCAATCCACAATCAATGACTGGAAACATAAAGCTCAGAAGAAAGCTTAAAGGCATATACTTTTTAAATGCTGCCACTTCCAGAAAGGAGCAAAGAACTGAGGAGAAAAGAGACAATATCTGTGTATGAATTAGATGTATTATTAGGTAATTAGGGCCTTCCTGGTGGTGCAGGGGTTAAAGACAGTGCTATCAAGTTATTGCCAGGATGAATTCAATCTCTGGCTGGCCAGGGAGCAACCCACATGATGCAGCAGACCTCTCCTGTCTCGCCTGCTGCTCCCTTCAGCAGTGTATTTCAGTAGATCTGCCTGTTCTGCTCCCCATTCTCTCTGGTGAATCCTCTCACCCCCTGCATCTCTGGCTTATACCCCAGTTCTTGTATGCATAAATAAATAAATCTTTAAAATTAAAAAGTTAGGTAATTAGCCCTCATGTTTACATATGCTTTACTTCCTGTCTCTGTAATTTGTAGATCATTAGAAGAGACAAGACTGTAAGAAACAAACGTAAAAACAAATTAATGAAGATTATTATTTAAATCTGCATTGCCTAGATAAGCAGCCATAAATTACCCAAGTGGGTAGGACAGCTGATTAGACATATATGCTAATTTATTCATGGAATGATGATATAACCAACTAGCGAGTCTTAGAGAAGAAAGACACTGATATATACAGGCAGGATTTGCTAGTTAAGACTTCTCAGAAAACCTAGAGTGCACTATTGTTCACCTTTTAAAGTTAATACTAGTAATTATTTATTGAGCATTGACCAGGTATCCATCATATCAGTACAGATTAGCCAAGCAGTTCTCACATAGTCCTTTCAAGTGAGTGAGGAAACTGAGGCACAGAAAGAATGAGTAATATGTCTGAAGCCCCATGGCTCGTAACGATTTGATGCAGAATCCCTACCTAAATCTAACTTCCAAACCTAGGTTCTCAGATATTTTATTCACTGCTGTCTCTGCAAAGGTGTGTATATATCTGCATACATGTTCCACAAGATACACACTACAGGCAGGGAAGCATTAGGGCACACCCACAGGTAGGAGTGAACAAAGGCTGTGGCCTCAGCTGAGGAACACCTGGATGGCACAGAACAGGAAAGACTGTTAGGGGATGATGATGATGATGAAGATACAAATGCAAATCATAGTTACTCCACTAAGACTTGTGACCACCCTTGCTTTATCTACATGAGTTAATGAGATGCCTGTGATGTCACTGTCCCTTAGGTGTGCAGGTGGGAACAATATTGACCCCATGTATGGTCTTCACCAACATCTCACCTACCATTCATAGGTTGTGGTGTGACTGTACAGATTTGTGAAGGCTTATAACAGCCTCGCCAAGATTGGACCACTGTGGCAGGCAGACTGAATTTGGAATGCAGAATTGGGTTGGGAAGAGAGAAGTTTAAAGATTAATGTGTCCACAGGACATGGGGCAGAGGAAAATGTGGGGCAAGAAGAGGGTAGGGAAATTACAAGGTGCATCTATTGATTCAGGGGCAAAGTGATAGGAAATTCGTGTGGAAATGGGAAGAATGACAGTAAGAGATAGTTCAAAGAAATGTATATGTCCAAAGACAGGGACTATTTTTTAATGAAATTTTTACCAGTCCATATTCACCCGCTTTTTTTTTTCTTCCTTCATCTCCCAAATAGTTGACTTCTCTCTCATCCCTTGTTGTCCTTATCTGCTTCTCTTTTCCCTCATTACTTTTCCTTCTTTGCCTCCTTCTGTCCTTCCCCCCAGTTTGTTGGAAGTTAGGTTCTATTTTGAGTATTAATCCTTGAGGATGTTTTCTAAATTGCTTTTAAATTAGGCATTTCATTTATGAATTGTGTTCTCTTTAAAGGAGTTAATGGCATGTGAGCTCTCATCTTTTTTGTTGTGAATTAGTTTGTTTTTTCAAAAAAGTATCATCAAAATACGTACAAAAAAAGTGTAATTATTCAACTCAAACTATAATTGTGTCTAATTGACACTCCAGAAATATCCTCCCTGGTAACATCTGAAAAATTTATTAAGATTTTTGAACACTGATTCACAGCTAGTATCTTACTTGTAGCACAGAGAAGGTTTTTGATAACTTTGTTGTCAAGTTATGAAATACATAGTCTATAGAGACATTCTACATCACTCCTTAAATAGTATGAGACAAACCTTGAGCAGCAGTTAATGTACGGTATGAAACTGGGCTTCCTGACTGTTAGCAAACTGGCTGGCTGCTTTTAGAATTTGGACATAAACCTCATTATTGCCAAGTCAGCAAGGAAGGGAGTGTTGGACTTACATAGTGGAGTCGCTGGTTGTATATCTCAGTCATGGTAATTCTGGCCTTGCCAGCCTCCCAATAGTAAATTGGAAGTAACTCCAGATTCCTCCTTTCCAGCACTCTCCATATTCAACTGGTGCCAAAACCTGCATTTTCTTCCACATATTTTCTATTTCAACCCTCACCCGCCAGTGATGTCTCCCCAGGCTGATATGACACGTGCTTCTTGTGTCTACTCACCTTCCAGTGTTCATTCCTCCAATTTACTGGGATCCAAGTCAGCGTGATTCTCCTAAGTCAGAGCATGGATCAGAAAAATCTCTCAAAAGTCCTTCCAGGGCCCCGCCATGGCTAGGGACATCTGGCAAGACCACCAAGCCTTATGAGTGGGGCTTTGAATGGGTTGTCAGCCTCAGTTATTTCCTGGTTTCCCTGACACTAGTGCTTCTGCTGCCTTCAATATCCACCTGCCTCTGCGCCCACACACTGTGTGTCTTTACTTCGCCCCTGGTGTAGAGTCCCCTCCCAAGGCCATTTCCACCCTCCACTCTCCACCCTTTACAGGCCATCTGAGTTTGCTCCCCTTCACAAAGCTGTCTCTGGTTCAACTCCAGTTGGAGGTGTGGGGTTCATTTTCTTCTCGGTGTTCCCAAAGCTGTAACTCGTTTTACCTACTTTGCATTTAGGTAATAAATACCTTCAGCTCTGGACTGAAAACTACCATCGACTGTAACTTATTTAATCCTTTAAATAGTCTTTTGAGGGTCAGGAAAAAGACAAAACTTGCAAACTGACCCTAGATTTGGGGCATCCAGCAGGGGACAGGGAGAGAAAGGGGTCAAAACAGGGAAGGGAAGAGCACAGGGGACTGTGGAGATGGACACAGGTGCTGTGGTGGTGGAAGAACTACAAGGGTCACACCTGAGGGGAGAAATCAATATTGTCCAAAAACTAATAATGATGCAAGAAAATAAATAAGTTAATAAGCAAAAATAAATCAATTGTCCTTTGAGAAGAGATGAGTCCTCATTTTGAAGATGTGGTTAAGGCCAGGAAGGTAGAAGAATCTTGCCAAAGGCCCACAGCTAGGGAGGGACAGAGATGAGCTTGGAACCCAGCAGCTGACCTCTGGAGCTCTGTTTGCTCTCTGCACTCTCTGACCACCTTCCATCCGGGTAACCATACCTCTGCCCCATGCCTTCTGGCACAGTGCCCTGCACAGAGCAGGCAACTGGCTTAGGCAGGTTTTTAGAAATGGAATTGAATTAAGCTAACTTAATTAAGGAAAGGAGCTTCCTAATCCAAAACTATGAAATGTTAGCCATAGTCTCTTCTCCCACTGCCCTCCTAATTACTGGGACCCACGGCTATCCATGCAGTGATGGGCACCAGAAAACACGCAACAGCTCATATGAGAACCATGTATATTTTATGTCCATTTGAAAAGCAACACTTTATCACACCTCTGGGAGCTTCTGGGCATGGGTCTGAATATAAAGAGGCACACATACTGATTTTGTCAAATTACTTGGCATGAACACTGAGCCCTGTACCAATCCATCCTGGAGCAAATGTGGTTTGACTAGCTGGACAAAGTGTAAGACTTGCAGCATCTGAGAAGACGCCTGACTTGGGTGGCTGAGGTATGAGCACCAGCACTGTCACACTGTGGGCTTGGATGTGGCTGGGGAGATGACACGAGACGGATGGCTGTTGCTGTTCTCCAGGGGTACCTGTTATATCACCTATTCGGCATTTGCAGTATCGACACGCATCTCCATCTACCCATCTATCCTCATTCATATCCACATCTAGAACTCTATCTTCTCCAAATACATAATTTTTCTGAGCTAAATGCTCAAAATTATCATTGCATAGTGACTATTGCCCCCTGATCTGTTCTTGGTTTCTCAGCTGTTGACATTACTGTCAGAACTTGCCATGTTCTCCCCTGTCCTACGAGGGTCTGATGAACTGATTACGGAGGTGAAAATTGGTGAATGGAATTTGGCTTCCTTGAGGAGAAGTGCTAGAATATTAGTGAAGGGGAAACAGGCAATCTGGAGATGGGGTGTTGTTCAGGTGGCAACATTCATTAAGCTCCACCTTGTCTCCCTCGTATATTCCACTGAAAAATGATTTCCCCTTTCTCTGAATCCTGTGCTTACTCAACACATAATTTATTTAAAATTACAGAGGAGCTTGTAAAATCCCTTCTAATGTCAATCACTTAGAATTTTTGTTGCTTTTAAAATGTAGCTCTTTAATCGTTAACATACTACTGTATTATTTTCACAAATCTTCTAGATTTGGAACTGCCAAAGATGGGGACTGCATCTTCCATTGACTTAAAGCACAGAGGATGCTTGGTAATTATTGGTTGCTTTGAACTGATTTTCATTAGAATGAAAAGGCTTCAGTCTTAAAATAGTAAGTTTTCTGGGGGGAACATAAATCCCCCTAAGGATGAATTACTGTTCTTTAATTAGATAATCAGATCGACACCTTAATGAGAATTGTAGCATTGAAGGGATGTATATTTGAATTTCCACAGAGGAGTAGAATCATCTGGAGAAAAAGCCAGCCTGAAGATGTAGCAATGTGTCTTAAGGGCCCCCCACAAGCAAGCAAGCAAGGTATTGGATATTTCATATAAGTTTTCCCTCCTGTATCTTCATCCAGGAATGCTCTTTCTGGTTTATGTATTTACCTTGTTTACCTAACAATGGAGGAGATGTCATTTTTATCTTTAAAAATGAAGCTCCAGCATCCTCTCTGGCATGTATGATGCCTTCAAAACTATTTGCTGAATGGGTGGCTGACCTTTTATTCATAGGCTGGGAGATTGAGAAGCAGCAAGTTGAAGTGAATTGCCCAAGATGACCTGAATAATGACTGACTGGTCTGGGCTCAAACCCACAACTGTTTGTCTCTAAATCCGACGCATTTTCTAGCCTTTACATCAAGTCAAGGACTGCAGTCTACCAACCAACGCTAATCGATCCTGAGTAAAGAAGAGAGGGTTAGGGGAATAATCTTGAGTGACATTGTAATTCTGCCTCAAGCTCTGGGAACTTCAAAATGCTCCTGAAATACCAACTTTGCCAGGCCTGGGGCTGCTCTAGCTGCTGACACCTGCATTATGAGGATTCCTCTGGCAGACCATGAGCCTTGGGTCACTCTGATTTCTGAATACAAAAACAAGACCCTTGAATGATGTAGGGTGACCCTGTTAAATCCTGAGCCACCCCCACTGAACGGAGGAAAATAAGCCCATAAAATAAGAAAGGAAAAAAAGAAAGTGGGTTAGGGAGATGTCTTTTGCCACTGAATTATGTCAGAAAATTGGTTCTATGATATTTTTCTCCCCACTGGACTTTCAATCAGTTACTTGCATTAGTGATAGCAGAGATCTTTCTCTGCGTACATATCCATAATGCACACACGCCGTCGTAGGGGTTTTCATCCTTTATCTTGTGACTTGGGTTGCCCGGCAGAGGCCATTTTAAGGAAGACCCTAGAAGGTCACAGCATCTCACTGGTCTGGCTTTATGTGCATGCTGACTGCTGGAAGACAGTCTTCGCCATCCCAGGGCTGTAACTTAGCTAAGTAGCCTGCAGTCTCCATGATGGGTGCAGTTTTAGTGGCTCCTTCGCTTTCACTCTGGCTTCTCATCACTGCAAGAAAACACCGTGAAGGCCAAACGACCACTTATATTTATTGTGAGGTAGAAACACTGGCTTGCTGGGGCCCTTCAAATGACAGCTTCTAAAGCACCCCACTCTGTGTGAGAGAAGCCATGAGATTAGGAAAACATAACAAGAGCATAACTTTCAATGGGATGTCAAGGGGAACAGATATAAAAGGTCTTAACATTTTCTCTATTGTTCAGTTTATAACTGATCTTTTTCAGCTATGATACAAATGTGATTTTCACAGAGAGCAGCTTATCCAATTCTTTCAGCTACCTGGTCTATCTATCTATATTTCTGCTGCCAGCCTTCCTTAAATGTGCTTATTTCCTGGTATATTTCACTATCACAAAGATTTTCTGGGTATAAAAGAGTTATCAGTAGACCACCCAGTAAGTTTTGATGCCAGCCCTGCTCTCTGTCACCCCATAGAGATGCCGATGACCCGGTGTGGCTCCATCTATAAGGCAGGCAGCTTTGCTCTCCTTAGGCTATGAAATTAGCTATCATAACATATTTCAAAATGTTCAGCATCTTGTGGAGAGAAGGCAAACTTGGAGAAATTTATACTTGGACAATTTACCAAATGCTTCGAGAAGGAGCAGCAACCAACAAAATTTTGGGGTCTCAGGGGCATGTTTTACAGGATCAAAATTATCTGCATTTATTCATTCATTTATTCACTTACTCAACACACTTTTTTTTTCATACATCTCCTTATATTTACTGCATATTGGAGCCTACTCATTTTTTATTTCACTTAAGATATCTCTTCTAGGGCAAAAAATCCCTGATCCATTTGGTTCCCAACAGTAGTGATAGTAAGACCATCATTTAAGCAAGTCTTGTTGGGAGTAGGGGTGTCAAAGAATGCTTCTTCAAAGAAGGGAGACAAAGAAGGAGAAAGAGAGAGAACAGAGATCAGAGAAGTAATAATGTTCTAGGTAGAGAGGTTAAAAGGCCCTAAATGGAAAAAAGTACATTGCTCTCAAGGAAAGAATTATGTCTGGGAGAGAGGGAGGATGTGGTGAGAAATGAAGACAGAAGAACAAGAAGAGGTTTGTAAGACATACTAAAGAGTTTAGATTTCGGAGTGATGAAGAGAGTGAGAGATGGTCAGAGGGGAGGTGGCAAATGATCATGCTGGCTGTAAAAGAAGGGGTTCAAAGAGCGAGGAGTGGGTAGAGACTGGTCAGGAGGCTGTCGCAATAATGCACACAAGAAATGCTAGTGATGGACCCAGGAAAATGGTAGGGGGAATGGAGTAGACCAACTCCAGAATAGGGCTGCCAAGGGAACATGACTGAGCAGAGGTGATTGGTGGGGTTTGTGGGGTGAGTGATGTGCTCATCTAAATATATGAGTTATTTGGAGGTTGGTCCTGTTTTCTGAGATGAGGAGCACTGGGAAGACAGGGTTGGGAGCTCTTGGGAAGGGGGAACATGATGGAACCACTGGGAATCTGAACTCCAAGAGCTTTCTGTTAATCCAACCTATCCCCACTGCCCCTTTTTTAGAAATTACAGGTTACAAGGCAGCATGCCGGGCGATATGAAATTCAGGAAAGTTTTCTAGTCTCAGAGATTTCAGTCTAGTGTGGGTAGAAAACACCCACAGAAAGCTCCTAGAGGAGGCAGCGCATGTGAAAAGCCACCGTGAAGTTTCAAGACATTGGGAGGGAACCATCATGTATGCAAAACTTGGCCAACTGTGTGACCTTCTGGTTATTTCTTCTCTGGTGAGTCAAAGATGACAAGCCTTTTTAGTCTCCAGCTAAACATATGTCTCTAGAGTTCTGAAGAGGAATTGAGGCTAAGACCCACAGAGCTTGGTCCCTTAGGGAGGAAGCAGAACATGTTCAAATGTATAGACATGTTCATGGCCTTCTGGCCCTTGTAGTGGGCCTTGCTGCATAAGTCACTCCCGCCTACCTCTTGTGAATGGACATTCAATACTATTCAAGGTTTGTACTGTCAGACCTCATCTGTCTTACCTGCATCCTTCTCTCAAGGCACAACCAGAGTTTATATAGTTCCCTGAGGGAATGTCTCAGACTCCAGTTCTCTTTGTTACCATCTGTACAACTTCTCCCAGCACCAACAATCTCTGTCTTACATTTCCTGATACCTGCTTCACAGGTACTGTGGCTTGGGCCCCCTTGGGGGGAGGACACTGATGTTCCCCTTGTTCATTTTAGCTTTCTGTCACTCATGTATCCCCATCATGCAGTGTGTGTGTGTTGGGGGTTGGTGGGGCGGGGGAGAGGCCCACAAAGAGGGTAAAAATGATGAAGATGACATCTCTGTGGCCATCTATTGTGGAAGATCAGACAAGTATAAGACAGACCATAAAAAAATGGGAGTACATTTTATCTACTCATTCTCCTGGCACGTGTGAGCTAAGGCTGAAGGGTGGATTTGTGCCATTTCCTTTCACTCAGTACTTTCTGTGTGGTAAGCATCTTGCTAAGTTTTAGTTATTTGACATGACATTGGACTCTTCAGTTAGAGTCCAGGTGTACACATGGGGTCTCCATTGTACACATGAGGCCATCGACACAGAGGCCAAACCCCCTCCCCCAAATTCACACGTCCAAGGGGAGAGTCTGAGCTACCTCACTCAACGCCTGCTCTCTTAACCTCTTCTCTGTTCTTCACACTCTGTCAAACATCCTCACAGCTTCTCCTTTGCTTTCTCTTTCTGTGGACAAGGCAAAGAAAAGGCCTTTTGAAGAACAGCTGAGTACGGCGCCTAAACTAGAGTGCTGAAATGACTCTATAGTTTCAGTGAATATTTTCACCTCAGGTTTATAGCCTACAGTAAAAAATCTGTTTGTCAGTTAAATTAAGTTGCAGCTGCCTTTGACTTGTAAAATAATATCTCACATTTCTATTGACTCTATTAGCTGAATCAGCTTATTTTATTTCTATAATTCAATGTAACATGTTGTTTTCTATTTGCTATCCCCAGGACACCCTTGTAAACAAGATGTTTCCTGTAATGGGTTTTTCCTGATAAAAAAAAACATTTAATAAGCAAATATCTCCGGTCCATGGTAATAGGCGCTGACAGCCTCCTAACCATATTTGAAATATGAAGGCAGTGTTTCCAAGATGACTCAAGTCAATTGCCTTTAATACTTCAATAAAAATAACTGCTATTAGAAGGTTCAATACTGAAGGCACATCATTTCAATCCTGGTTCATAAAATTTAATTTGGATTTATTTCAGGATAATGATCATTGAGAAAAGTATGTCTTGGAATGGTCCAGCACATGGGTAAGGACCAGTAATCTGCTCTGGGAGACTGCTGGGCTCCGCAGGGTAGCTAGCAATATATATACACACCATTAATTATTTGCAGGAATATTTTCTGTGACATTGGTCTCAAGGTGTTCTGCTCAAATGCCCTACTCAGCAGAATCCCTGCCACTCAGCACTTGAGTAAAATGACTTTATATCAAATTGGATTCTCTTTGGCTTGATCACATGATCTGTTTTCATGGGACCATTCTTCATTTGGCCTAGAGCGTCAATATTTTTATGGTAAATGGATACAGTCCCAGTGATTTACCAGTAAACTATGGATAAAAACATACAGCAAAAATTAATTCACAATACAGGATTTTAGAGCTCAAAGGGACCTTAACGTTTGGATCATCTGTACCTCTCAGTCTACTGGCGAGACAAATGAAGTCCTGAAATTGATGACTTGCCCAGGTCACAGAGCTGGGGTCCAAGGGCAGCTTATTTGATTCTCAGGTCAATGTTATTAAGCAACTCACCCTGTTTACACCAAGCCAGATGGCACAGGTGTCGTAACATAACAATAAAAGCTTACTGGAAGTTTCGTCAAGCATACTGTAAGTTTCATCTTGCTTCATTCTCAAAACAACCCCCTGCTCTTACTCTATGAGAAAACTGGGGCTCAGAGCTTTAATAAAACTTGTCCAGGTTCACTCAGCAACGTAGCAGTCACTCAGGACTGCACGGTAGTCCTAGGGTCTGACCCAGGGTAGAGAACCTGACATCCTTGAATGATGCTGCTGAGATGAAATAATTAAACGAGTTACTAGGAGTACTTGTGTATGGGTCTAACAGAGACAGTAGGAAGATAGTTGCAAAGATTTTCTATGTGGCAAGGTTTAAGAAAATGAGAGCTAAACTGGAGAAGCCACACCAAGAGCAGGGATAGTGAGGTATTTAAGAATAAAATGGGGGTGGGGTGGGGTGCAGTGTTGTTTATTTGCAAATTGTCTTCCTAACCACTTCAGTTTTTTAGTTTATTTTAGTTAGGGTCATCTGGCCTTGGCCATTCTGTGTGTTAAATTTTGTGGTATCCAAATTTCTCAAAATGCATTTTCAAAGCACGCACTGATTTTAGGAAATCTAAGCTAATAGCTTGCCTTTAATGGGAATGAAAGGGATTTCTGCATCAGACTTCAAGTCAAATAAAAAACATGATCACTTTTTTGCAGTATTGCTTTTCTGTGTTAATAGTGGAAATACATACGGCCTATTTCTTCATTTGGCAAATGAAAGCATGAATGGATTTTGCCAAATTGTAATGTTAAAATAATTATTATGCTCATTTTGTCCCCCAATTATCTAAATGCTTTTGGACCTGGTCGATAAAATAATTACTATATTTCTATGCACTTGTTTTTTTGCATCATTTTTAATGTATGACAACTTGTATGGGATGTTCCATTTACAAAGCGTTGCATGATCTCTCTTCTTTAATCTTGTGAGACATACCATCGAGGGGTTGATTTATGGCCCTGCTTGAGTAACCTTGGGCATGTCTCTATCTTGCACATTATTGATAAAATGATCCCATTTTTGCAACCTGAGACTTGAAAAACACTGTCATCTGGAAACCCGAAAAGGATAGTTTTTTGAAAGGTATAATTACTCCAAGGATGAAAAAAGACAGGCATTTTTCATCAGTTCAATTTTGCTCTGGTCCCAAGTTGGTAAAAGGTATTAATAATAATTGTTGAAGGTAAATTATTTTCTCAAGGACTGGAGATAAATGTTTGATTGGTGAGACTGTCCTAGATAGTAAATTACAACTGTGTCTGGAGGAAATCACACAACTTGTTTTTTTTTTTCTTTTCTTTTCTACTTTTAATATACTGGTTGGTGGGTGTAAGTCAATTAAAAAAAAAAAAACATCTGTTTCACGCCTCCCGTGGGCCAGGCACACTGCTGTGTGTTGGAGACCAAGATGAATGTCCAGCAGCAGACGCCACCTTTCAGGAGCTCATAGAATCGACGAAGACAGCACGTGACATGAATGGGCATCGGCTCTGAGCTTCAGGAGGCAGAAGCTACAGAATTAAGCATCTTCACATCTGTTCCTGTAGTTGTCTTTTTTTTTTTTTTTTAAAGATTTATTTATTTATGCATATAAGAGCTGGGGTACAGGACAGAGATGTGGGGGGTGAGAAGATTCACCAGAGACAGAGCGGGGAACAGAACAGATTGACCAAAGTACACTGCTGAGGGGAGCAGCAGGCGAGTCAAGAGAGGTCTGCTGTGCCTTGTGGGTTGCTCCCTGGCCAGGGATCGAACTCATGCTACAGAGTCTGTGGTTAGCTTCATAGGTTGAGTCTTAACCCCTTGTGCCACCAGGGAGACCCTGTTCCCGTAGTTTTTAAAAAATGGTATTGGCTGGTTGTTCATTTACATTATGTCTTCTGCTCTTTTCATAACCATTTCTTTTGCCTATCACTGAAATCTTGGTTTCTCAGACTTCTTTCATTGCAGACACCAAAAAGCACATTCGATTCTCTAACAGCTCTCAAGTTTCAGCTTAATGTTTACTTTCTTTCCTTGAACCTCCGGATTGAACTAACTGCTCCATTCTCCGTGTTCATTCAATCCTTCATTTGTACATTTACCATAGTGCATGCTACCTTCTTTTAGAATGGAACAAATATATGACATAATAACTATTTTTATTGCAGTATGATAAACACACAGCATTGTATTAGTTTTAGGTATTCAACAGTGATTAATAATTTTTATGTGTGGTGAAATGATCCCCACAGGTTAACAACCATCATTATGCATAATGGAATTACTCATTTATCAGTGTGCCCTCTGTAATTGATTATGTACTAGAGAATAGGACCCCATCATCTTTAGATTCCTCCATATTTGGGAAAGTTCACGACCATATGGAAACAAGTGATGAGAGTTTGAATTAATATGAACAAGATTCCTAGTGTATCAGGCTATCACTTCTCATATCAACAAAGTTCACACTTTACATACAACCATATGAAAGGGATTTTAATCCAATCATCCAAAGCTCTGGTCCTTAATGCCAAACACATAAATTGAAAGTGGCTAGGTTACATGACTTCATATAATCTTATTTATTCTAAGAGAAGATCTGATTGCTTTATCATTGGCTTATTTTCTGAAATTGACAAGCTTCCAAAATTTTAATACTTTATATGAATATAAGCAAATAGCAATGCTAACTACAGCAACGAACACCTACTATACAGAGGGTAATTTATATGGAGAGAGTGAGATAAGTGATCAAGTTGGAATTTTATTCATGTGCTCCTCCATCAGCCCATCCAGTCACTTAATAAATATTTGCTGAGTACTTACTAGGCACCAGGCATTATTCTAGGCAATAAGAACAAACAAAATTTAAGTCTCCCCTCCCCCTGGAACCTCTAGTCAATATTCCAAACTCGATGCTTTTCCCCATTAGTGTGTGACTTATTTCTTAAAACCAGGTATTCTACCGCTCATTGTCTGCTCCATATTTTGAGATCTATTAAAATTCCTCAGTTTCGTTCCGTGCAGTGAGAATATTAACTTCAGTTAGGCATTCTCTTTCTCTCTTCAAAGATTATACAAATTATCTAAATTAAATCGATTTAAGAATAAAAGAACAATCCACCTATTTTTGTTTGCTTGCAGGAAGCAGATGTTTCAGAAAATTCTTTGTAAACTGAAAGCATATTCTTTAGTTACACATTACAGTGTAGAGCTCTCTTATTCTCATTCTCTCTCTGGCATGGTGTGTAGACACACACACACACACACACACACACGCACAGGATGAACCCAAGTAAGCTGGGGGCTCTGACTCTTGGGAACTGGATACAGGGATGCTCCATCTCTGGTGTTTATATGTGAAAGCTAGAAGGTTCTAAGAGGCAAAGGGAAAGGCTGAGCTGTTTGGATGGAGACCAGCTGACATCGACCATAATGGAAATAGCCCAGACTGCACATGTTTTGATGCCATAGATTTATAAAAATAACAATTTCTATGCCCACTCTGTTTTTTTTTTTAAGATTTATTTATCCATGCATACAAGAACTGGGGCACAGGCCACAGGTGCGGGAGGGTGAGAGGATTCACCAGAGATAGAGTGAGGAACAGAATAGATAGACTGACTGAAATACAATGCTGAGGGGAGCAGCAGGTGAGGCAGGAGAGGTCTGCTGCACCATGTGGGTGTCTCCCTGGCTGGCTGGGGATCAAACCCATGCCACAGAGGCTGCAAACATCTTCCAGCACTGTGCTCATCCTCTTTTGTCACCAGGGAGGCCCTATCCCCACTCTGCTATTAAAACAACAAGTCTACAAAGTAAAAATCAAAATCAACAAGCAACTATAAATCAGAGACACACTATGGGGGTGGAGAGGGAGGGGAGGAGAGAGGAAGGACTAGGGTCAAAATAAGGGGGGGTGCAACTGTATGGGGAATATAACCATACATTGTGCAAAGATGAAAAATGAGGTAAGAATTATATAAAATAAAATATTTAAAAACAAAACAAAATAACAAGGCTGACATTTCAACCATGATGTTATAGATGCCACCTGGCCTGGTTAGAGCTGTGTGTCTGCTGGTGAGAAGACAGATTTTGGGTTTCCTGCCTTCAGCTGGGTGATTCTCAATGTCTTTTTTCTCATGTATTTATAAACACAGCAATGGTTCTATTAAAAGAGAGTGTGATAAAGGAAGCGCATTTCCTTTGGGAAATTTCTTTCTAACATCAGGACAAAATTAAAGTTTTTAACAACTTTGCCTTAGTGGAAACAAAATAGGCGTCTACACAATTACGGCACATTGACAACTGTCGTGATACATTGTGATATGTGGTCGTGTTCAGATGAGAGCCTTTAGGCTGTTGTCTGGAGTACAACTGTACACTCATTTTCTAGGCTACAATGGGAAGCACCCAAATGGCATCTTTCCATGTTTTCTGACTTCATAATTAAAAGCTAATAGCTAGGGTTTCTGGGAAGAAGCCCGAGAAGCACATCATGGTTTGAAAGGGACAAGAAACTTTAACAAGACACTTTTACTGGTGATTTAATTATCATATTAAAAATCTAGATTTCCTACTCAGATACTCTGCAAAGACAACCATGGCTATATACAAACATACCCCCCCAACCTTAATATAAACATCAATGAAAACTGAAAGAAGAGTCGTGAAAGATTGTCCTGGACTAAACCATTTCTTCGTTTTATGGTAATAAAAAAGTTCACTAAAATGTAATACAGCAGAACTCCCTCTAAAACACTTTAAAGAGAAACAATCTCACACATTCTTTAAAATGAATAAAGTAGAAAAATTCATTATATTTTTCTGCATTTACCTATCTTTTATTTTCACAGTAAGAGTTATAAATCAACGCGAAGAGTGTTCCTTTGATACACAAGAAGAAATAAGATTTTTAGTGCCAAACTCTGATATGGTTTGCAATCTGTAAGCACATGAGAGAAATGCAAACCAGAAAACAAACAAAAACAGTCATTAATAAAGGCTTGCATGTTTCTGAATAGTACTGAAAAATACTGGTGAATTTTTTTTAAACTTTTTTTTTAAGAATTATTTATTTATTTATACAAGCACTGGGTACAGTCAGAAGCGCGGGAGGATGAGAGAATTCACCAGAGCCAGAGCGGGGAGCAGAGCAGGCAGAAGGACCGAAGGACACTGCTGACGGGAGCAGCAGACGGCAGGAGTGGTCTGCTGAGCCGTGTGGGACCCTGGCTGGCCGGCCGTGGATGGAACTGGTGCTGCAGAGGCTGCGGGCAGCTTCGCATCCCAGCGCTCACCTGCTACATCACTGGGGAGGCCTGGGTGAATATTTTAAACTTCGTAATATTCATTCATGGGATTAAGAGATGCTTATTAACATTGGTATGGTCAGCCTTGGGTGTGATCAGAAAAAAGGAGGCGGGGAGAGGAAAGAGAAGGAAGCAGGAAGAGGAGGAAGGCGGAGAGGGAGGAACTGGGCAAACTGGATCATCTCCATAGAACTGTACTTTGGATTTTATTTTATTTTTTTTTAAGATTTTAAAGATTTATTTATTTATGCATATGAGAGCTGGGGTACAGGCCAGAGATGCGGGGGATGAGAAGATTCACCAGAGACAGAGTGGGGAGCAGAACAGGCAGACTGACTGAAATACACTGCTGAGGGGAGCAGCGGGCCTGGCAGGAGAGGTCTCCCGCGCCATGTGGGTATCTCGTGGCGGGCCGGGATCGAGCCTGCACTGCAGAGGCTACAGACAGCTCCAGAGTGCTGTGCTCAACTGCCTACGCCACCAGGGAGGCCCTAGTTTAGACTTTAAATGGTTTATTTCTTCTTTTAATGATTTTGGATGTGTGCTAATGAGAGTTTTCATAGAGGCAAAAATTGTTCATTATTCAAAATAGACTGTGCTGATCAAAAATGTATTAAGGATATATTCTCTGTCTGACGACATAGTAGAGAAGACGATGCAATTGAATGAAAATCTACTGAGTCCATACTAATATTCTGTGCACAAGATTTGGAAGACACGATGAGCAAGATGTGGTCCCCAACTTCCCAACTGTATAACAGTTTTGTCCCAGTCAAAGAAGTCCATGCACTCAAATATATATTACTAAATATATGAATATATACTTGGAATATATATTCTAATATATTGACAAGTTACACACATATTTTTGTAAAGCTAACCACAGTAAGAACAAGGTAATATCTAGTTTAAATGCTTCAGTGAGGGCTGTTTTGTTTTGCCTTTTGTTTTTTTTTTTTTAATCCAAAATTCCTTTCAAAAGGAAAAACCCTAAAGCAGGAATAGGGGACTTAAATGGATTGTGAGATTAAGTGTAACTTTTTCTTCTTTGTATTTTTCTATATTTTCTAAAAGTTTTATCAGAGCCTATATTATTTATAGTAAAGGAAACAGGTGTATGTATATATAGAAGCTACCTGAATTTCTCTCTCAAAATTAAAATGACCCATAAATCATACCATTTGTTTTGAAAGATCACTTCAAGACCTTACTCTGAAATTTTAGTTTTTTCTCCCTCATGCCAGAAAGCCAAAGCAAACATTACAGACTTTCTATATCCTTCTAAAATCCTCAGTAGGCAAATGTGCGTGCACATACATATCGTTCAAGTGTATCTCTACCTGGTATATAAATAGACCTTAAATTCTTATCAGTTGGCCATAAAAGAGCAACAGCACAACAGTATCAGCACTTTCTAGAACACTGAATTTGAAAAGACAGTATAGTCATAGGACATTCAATAAAGATTTCAGGAAGACCATCAAAGACTACTGGATTACATTTAGGAAAAAAATACAAGTTTTCTTCAGAGTTTAACACGAAAATGGAGGGAAGTGGACAGTGAAATGAACACAGGTTCTACTCAGAATTCTCCATCTACAACTTAAAAGCTTTATCAAAAAACAAGCAACAGGCTATGCAGGGAGTGTTTAACTTTTCTCCTTCATTCACCAAGTGAATTCACGATCTCTTTCTTTGGTTATTAAGAGCAGACTCTTCAATGACAATTCATTCACTTGGCTCCCTGATGGTCCAGTGGCTAGGATTTGGGCTCTCAATGACAGTTCACTCATAGAGAATAGATCATTCTTGAACTCCTCCTTCTTCCTCAGTTCAGTGTTTGGTATGGATATGGTATTTTAACTTACCTCTTCTTAAACTTTTCAAATACTAATTAGAAATGCTTTAATCTATTTATACCACCTAAATGACTTTTTCTGTAATGGGGGGGGGGTTTGCATGCCTTTTCCCTGTACAGTATCAAACAGCAGCATTGATAGATATGAAAATGCCTGTGATTTATGAAAGCCAATTCCAAAAAATGAGAGTTGCTCCTGGCAGCTCAAAGATACTCTGCCATATTCCCCCTAAAACGAAGGAATACCCCCGAATCCTATCCTCATCTCTAGAGGGTTTCAACGACCTGAGAGACAGCCAGCTAGTCAGCAGAGGGAAGTTTCTGAACACAATTGTTGAAGGCAGTACTTTCGATCAGACATTACATCCCCCTTGATTTTTACTTGCTCTGGGTTTCTGTTTCCTCATCTGTAAAATGGAGACATAACTGAGAGTTCCTTGCTGTGTGGTGGGGATGAAATGAATCACTCCTTGTGAGTGCTGAAACAACCCTAGCACACAACAAATGGCAAACAAATGGTATCTTTAATTACAATTTATTCTTTGTTTAATTCTTAACATTTTAAAGACTACGTGTAGTTCTGTGATTGAGGTACCAGTGAAAACACAATGACTTTAGTGTATTGCGACAGAATTCACATTTACTAATTCAAATTAAAACTAAATGTGAACTGTAGTAGCATAAAATGCTAATGAACACAGAGGTGCTGTCAATCCCTGCAGAACTACATCTTGTATTATGTAAATACCATTCAAATGGCTCCTAGTCAAGGGTTTGTAACACTTGCTACTGAGCCTATCTTTGATGTCCTTAAGATTATTATATGATATATTTTATTAAAAGTCAAAGATTTGATGAGGAAAAATATTACATATTTGAGTAAGATCATCTTTTGAAAAGAAAGAAACACATTTCTGATGATGGAATAAAGAAGCAAAATTAAAATTGTTTTGACATCTTCCCGGGGCTATAGGAAGGGTCAAATTAAAATCAACATGGTGGAGTGACTGGACACGGCAGATAAACAAACAGAGAGAGGCATTCATTTTTTTTTTTTTAAAATTAGGACTCCACTGGAGGTTGTTCTGTTAAAAGCATTGGTGGACTTATAGAATGTTCTTTCTTCTGACCAAAGTACAACACAGAGAGAGTTCCCTCACTAGACAGCAGAGGAATGTTTGGAGAATATCATAAAAGAATAAAAAGACCATCATATACCAGCATTACCTGACTCTGCCCAGATGGAAACAAAATGAGCAATAGTAAAAGCAAGGGAAATCCTACTGATGAGGACAAAGGTAGAAGTTGGAGATTTGAGCAACTGCAGACAGTACTTTCCAATGGCCACCGACCTTGATGACATACATTTTGTCCACCACTAATGGCAAATCTCAGCTAAGGATTTACTGGATCCATAAGATGCCAGGCTGGTCACGGAGAAGCAGGACCAAAAGAGAGAACAGGAATCCATAGAACCCCAGTGTAGAGATATTTATTTAGCTTCATTTGGCTAACAGGTCCTCAGTTCTCAGAGAAGAGGAACTGGACTAAATATAGATAAAATGTTGTAGTTAGGCTTATGTGTTGCCTGCGCTAATTTGTAAACTATTTTGTTGCCTTCATATGATTCAAGTCTAAATGTGGATCCAACTATGTTCTATCCATTCCTTTGTGATCTTATTCCAATCTACTTCTCCAGGCTCTCGCTCTCACTCTATCACCCTCTCCCCACATGCTGAACTATGTGCAGCAACCTAAGTGCTTTCTGACATTTTGGTGCCCATACTTTTTTCAGTTCTGCTAACTCAGAGCATATCTTCAAAAGTCAACCCCAGTTCTTCTGAAAAACATCTTCTGCCTTCATCTTCTTACATGGAATTAGGTTTCCCTCTTTCCCGTTCTCTTATCCAGATCACATTCCTTCTTACAGTCTACACTAGTTTTCTGGTCTCTTGGCTATTGCCTTAACTAGACTGAGCTCTATTTAAGAGCAAGGAATGTATATTTCATGTCTGTAACCCTGAATGCCACACATTGCGAGGTACTTGTTAGGTGCACAGCACACAAGTTACACTGCTGAGAGTTACACAAGAGAAGTGGTGTTTTTAAGAACTGGTGATGGACTATGCGCCTCCAGTGCTCACCTGCCTCCCCAACGAAGCAGCAACTCAAGTGGGATTAAGTTTATAGGAAAATCTCACAGGGTAAGATCATGAGCAGAAAAATACAGGGAAGTTTTATTGTCTTTACAAGGGAAGCAGGTTCTGATTACAAATACATAAGGCTGATGATAATAGTTAGCTAAAAAGATGACGAAGTACTCAAAAGATTCAGAAAGAAAACAATACAAGCCCTGGTTAAAAAACAAAAACAAAAACAAAAAACTACGCCTTTCCTGGAACAGATAAGAGACAGCATGTAAGGAACATTGTAAATATAAAGAAATACAAAGACAATTTTAATGATCATAGGAATGGAAGGAAGCCCTTTGAGATATGAAGTTAACAAAAATCACTACATCAGCAATCTGGAAAAAGGAGGGCTATGAGGTAGAGATTTGTCTATATAGACAGGGAAAATATGTAAATATTTAGTAAACACTGTGCAATTAGGTCTTGAGAACACCTCTTAAATATGGAAAGAATTTTGGTTTTTGTTTGTTTTTAAATAGATAGTGGTTTTTAGAGTGTGGTCCAGGGACCAACAGCATCACCGTCACCTGGGAACTTGTTAGAAATACATTTTCCTGCCAACTCTAAAGCTACTAAATAAAAAATTTTGTGTGCTTCTTCCATAGTTCCTACTCCCCTCTCTCTGCCTACCCTCCAATCTGTGCTTTAACACATCTTCCAGAAACAATGATTTGGGTAAAAAGAAAGTCAATTTTTCCTTGGAGAGGAGAGGTTGCGTGAGACAGAAGAAGTCTCTAGCGCCATGTGGGTAGCTCTCTCGCAGGCCGGGGATCAAACTAGAACTCATGCTGCAGAGGCTGCAGACATCCTCACAGTGCTGTGCTTAACCATTTGTGCCACCAGGGAGGACCCTCTTTCTTCCTTTCACATCCCACTCTTTCAGCTCAGCTCATACCTCATCTCCTTGAGTCTCCCATCCCTGTTCCCATTGCATGGAGCTAGTATTAGAGCTATTCTCACAAGTCTCTTATTTTCTCCCTGTCCCTGTTTGACAGGGAATCACACTGCACACTGTTCTCAACAATGGACCCCCCACCCAGGCCTCTGGCTTCAGCGATCACTTCTCTTTTGTCTTCCCAATTGATATCTCTGGCCCAGATCTTTTTGTCAAGTCCCAGAGACAAGTCTTCAATTCCCAGGAGTCCTCCAGATGCCCTACAGAGATCTCAAATTCAATACCTCTAAAAGCAAACTCCTCCAGCAATCTTTAACTTTCATTCAAAGACCCTTTTGTGATTGCCACTAGAACACATCCCCACCTAGCAACTCAACTGTCACACACAAAAGTTGAGGACTGTTTCAGGATTTCCCTCTTTCTCCTTTCCTCCCTCCCACTTATCATTAAGTCTCACTGCTAGAACTCGAACCTCTTCATTGTCTACTCTTCTCGCTATGTTTACTGGCCTAGTAGGAACACTTTATTTTCTTCACCTTGCCTCTGTTAATTTCCTCCTAGCTTTTCCCTATCCACTGAGTTGGGCTCTAACTTTTTTTTGGGGGGGAGGGAGGAGCATGAGGGTCCAGCTCTCTCCTATTTGTATCTTCCAAAGATAGCTCCGGTATTATCTAGGTGATTGCTCGGAAACACAATATCATGGTGCATTCTTTGTAAAATTCCTTTAATTGCTTCCCAATACATTTAGAATGAAAAGGAACAAATTGCTTAGCACAAAGTCATCCCATCTGTGCACACCTTTCCAGCTCACTCCCCTCTTACACTCTACTTTCTGGGAACACCACACAGTTCTCCAAAGACTGCATGTTCCAGTTTAGTGGTTCACAGCAGTAGGTCAAGGACTAGTGCTTACCATGACAAAATTCTTTAGTAGTGCCAAATGGGCAAAAAAGAATACTAAATGTATTCAAGTTAAAGGATTGTCTTTATTCTAACATTATTCCCCTTTCTATGGTTTGGGTGTGAAGATGTCCTTTCCTTTAAAAAAAATCATGGTAGGATTATTGGTTGTTTTTCATAATGGCCTTAATTGGCAAAAGAAAAAAAAAGTATTTGGTGATTCAGTCTATATTTCCTATTTAATTTCTGAAACTTGATTTCTCTATGACATTCAAAAGAATAGAAAAACAGTCAGGCTGGGAGGATCTGTTCTTCTGCCTGCTTAACTTCTAAACTTCTCTGGGAAAATTCCAAGTTCTCAGGACTCGACCTCAAAAGCAACTCTTCTAGAGGCCATGATCTTCCTTCTGGTGCTCCTGCAGCACCCAGGCCAAGGGTGCTGGGTGTTCCTTCCACTATTAAAAACTAGTGCTTTGTCTAGTTTTCCTCCTATTTTGCAAGCAGTGGCTTCTTTTTCTTAACTCTATTCTTGCTAATTCAGCATCTGCTTCCATAAATTTCTATTATGCAAAAAATAAGCAGTGGGATCCTGTGTTCGGTCTGGAGGTGCCAGTGTAACAGCTGATGCATTCGCCACATAAATTGTCTTTGACATTAGAGAAACAACCCAAGAAGGCAGGTGGGCCACACAGAAGACCTCTCCATTACCATGCAAGCCCTGGCACTGGCCTCTGCATTTTTTGTTCTCCATAAATGCTTATTGGATTCAATTGAAGAAGAGCATGAAGAAAGCACAAAATTAAGACACTGGAAAATTAAGATAACAAAAGCAAGCTACATGGGGAAAGTCACTTTAGCCAAAAGGCCCTGGACAATTATTTAAAGCAACCAGACTACCTTCAGGGACTCTTTCAAATGCACATATTTAATCATCTAATGTGTAAGTCAAATCTCAGATATAATTAAGTCAGTATGCGTTAACTTTTTTTTTTTTTTCATATTAGCTTTCAAAAGATGAGACTAATCCATAATAAGCCTCCTGGTAGCCTTGTAAGAAAATTGCCATATTTGTGAATTCCAAGAAGAAAGGGAAGGGAATTTGTGGGAGTCCTGTGATTGGGGCACCCTTGGTTTCAGCTAGATATGTATCTGTGGCTCCACATTTCTTATTTCTCAGGAAAATGCTGCTACATTTTATAGGAGGCAACTGCTATTTTGAAGGTCACAAGTGTTAGCGTCAATGTTTCTGTTAGGAGTGGGTGACAAGGAGAAGAGGTGACTTCTTTGATGCTGAGCTTTGATGCCACACTTTAATTGCCAACTTAAAGAACAAATTAAGTGAATATCATGTGATTTGGAAGCAACAAATCATTTTTCTTTAGACTGTGAAAAATCACAACACTATAATTGGGTCAGACTTTTCTAAGAAATCCAAGGAAGAGGAAAGACAAGGGGAATTGCTTCCAATAGAAACCCAGGAGTCCTCTCAGAGAAAGAGTAGGCTATTATGAATATAAATTCCCTACAAATACTTTAGAAGAAAATGCAACACTTATGCCTTGCTAAGATGATGAATACATTTTTTCTCTAAGGGTTATTTAACACTTTCCATAATTTTATTATAAATGATCCAATAAAGTGCAACAATAAGTTATGTGCTATATTAGGAGGACAACTCATTTATGAGTAATGTGGTGATTTGTAAAACTAATGGACATGTTTATGAGCATAAAGGTTTCTAAAGAATAAATAAAATACTATAACAGGCACAACTGAGGCATTCAGCAGGAAGGGAACACATTCAGGCAGGAGATCTAAATTTGCAGACAGTTGCCAAACTGGATGTGGCCCTGTGAGATCGTCTCTGGGTAGAGACAGAACAGCACAGTGGAAAGGAAAGAGGCCTGAAGATGGAGCCTGGAGCTCCCTCCTTCTCCAGCACTGCCATTCACCAGTCTTCCCCTGCCCCCCCAACCCCCAGCCCCCCATAGCCAGGAAGTGGCCCAAGTACCCAATCTTTAAAAGACTAATGCTTACTGCCTTCAATTAAATTGAGTAATTCAGCATTCATCGCTGAGCATTTGAATTCAGCTATTTCCAATTTGTCACTGCTTTTATGAAAACGAAAACAGAAAGCAAAGGTCAGCCTCAGAAGTATTAGCTTTTAACCACATTGTAATGCATGTTGAACTTCTCCAGCCTATCAGTGGTACACATATTTATGTTGATTTTGCTATTTTCTACTGGGATGCTGTTTTCAGCTGATGATTAATGTCCTAATAACTTGTTTTTGAGCGTGATTCCCTAGGGGGGGAAAAAAGGTTGCTTTTGTGTATTCATTATGTCTACCTGTCTTTGGCAGGAGGCGGATCAGTTCTGAGGATGAATATCTCACATTCGGTAACACTCACAAAGGTTCCATTTATGGCTCAAATCTGGCCTCCTGTCCATGACAGAGGCACTGTTATCAGTAACCCATGAAATACCTCTTGTTCTTTTAATGAGTTGAACATTCAGCAGAGAGGCCAAAAAAAAAGAAAGAAAGAAAGAAAGAAATGCTGTTTATGTTCTTTTTAGGTATACTAAATTTACTTTCCCACTCTTTTCCCCTTCCAAATGAAAATCATGGAGGGGCTCCCACATTGTGGAATAAAAAAGGAAAACCCTGTACTGTGAAATCATGCCTGGGAATTTTATTTTATAAAATTTGAGTTGATCCTGCTCTCTCTATTTTAATTTTGTTCTATAAAGAGAAACAAGTTTTAGCTTTTAGGTTCAAGCTGGCATAAGACAGGCAACACTTCGGAATTAATACTGATATTAAAATTAAAATACAGGCTGAAACACTCCCTGCCAATATATTTTATGGAGGGTGAAATGACTACATTTTGTTTGATTCTTTAGTATGACTTTTTATTTTTTTAAGTGTGAAGTTTTTTCAGTCATGATATTTTGGCTGTGCTTTTTAAATATGCTATTTCACACCATAATTTTGAAGTTAGAATTTTATTTAGGGCCATGTGTTTTCAAAGCATTTAGATTTTTTTGGAGGTGGTGGGCCCTGGTTTATATTTGTATTCGGGGTATATCCTTGCTGCTTTACTAATGTGAAAATCAAGACAAAGTCATAGAGTCATTTTCTGATTCTTGTGTTGATTTTTTTTTTTTAAGTCCAGTGCTTAACACATAGAAAACACTGAATATCCTCAAAATGAATGCCTGAGTAAAGGCCCAGAGTGAAAATTATTAGCATCCCAGAATGAGAATTAACACTGCAATGGGATGCTAGTTCAGAAGTTAGGCATGCTTTCGAGTTTACAGTCTATATTATAAATGTCCATTATAGGAACATCAGAACTTGATAAAATACTCAAAACATATCTGGAGCTCTGTAATTTACTTTTATTTCTAGTTATGTTTCAATTTGTTCTGCCTACCATGCTTATTGAATTCTAGAACAAGCTCTTTGAAATGGTCTGTTTACTTAGAAAATATACTAGGGTCTGGGTCTTGATATGGTATTTGGAGGGCATTAGAGTTTATTTCATTTTAGTATGTGACATAGTAAAAATGATCTAATCTTAAGAAGTAATCAAGACCTAGGAGAGTGGCCTTTAGGCCATGAAAATGCCGTATCGTTCGTGTAAGTCTTCTGGACATAATACTCAAGTCTTTAAAGGCTAATTGAGATGAGGTCGTAGGAGACTCCAAGCCCTATGAGTGATGTAGATGGGGGCTGGGCCAGAACTTGTACTGTGATTTTGGGGAGATTTTTAAACATGGATGAGATTGTGGGGTCTCTGCATTTCCTTTATTTTACAAACCAGGAAAGAGAGTTCCAGGTAGAGAAAATAACCTCTTCAGTGAGCTTCTTCCAAGAGGCACTGATCTCTCCATCAGACTACATCACGCAAGTATAATGAGAGTCTGATGACTGCGATCTTCAAGATTTGTACTTACTCAGAACAGAGAGACAAACTTCAAGGAAAACAAGTCCAGTCCTTTTGACACCTGGGTTTTAACCCTGCTGAGGTCATCAAATCTGAGAAATAGTCTCAGGAACTATGACAACAAAGCTACCACACTAAATATGTTCACAGGAAGCCAACAGGTTTCCTTAGCTGGAATCACTCTCAAGAAGTTATAGTCCCATCAGTTTTGTAGCAGCTTTGCTTCGCCGAGGCTTCTGTATTGCACACTTAAATGTCCAACTGTGAAACCACCTGTGTTTGGAATCACCTTTCCCCCTAAGTGTTTTCCAGATGTTTAGTTTCAAAGAGGGCCATCAAGAGTTCCAAGGTCAAACAAGGTTTCAGGTAGAACCACTCCCTCTTCACTCCAGTCTCTGAGAAATCTCACGCTGTCTCTGTCCCTTTCATCTCTCTGTCTCTGTCTCACTCACTATCTCTTGGATATTCACATTATCTAAGATTTCCTAGATTATCAGGCAGTGAAACTCTTTATTTATTGACGAAAGGAGTGATTCTTAAGGCATTTTCAATTCTCTTACCTACTTTCATGCCTACCCTGACCTTTTGAGGAAGGCAAAGTTCAATCTTATTTTACATCTTTGAGAGATAAAGAGAATCATAGATGTCCATTACATGCTCAGGGCAAGTCATTATTTTGTGACTCAGCTGGTTTGGATTTCAAGGCTTCTGACTCCAGATTTGGTGTTCTTCCTTACTGAATGTACTCTAACTCTACTTTAAATTAATTTTTAAAAAATAATCTACTAGGATTACAGATTTCTTTTAAAGAGCTCGTGGATACAGAGATAAAAGACCAATTCCAAGAATTCTAAGACCTTCACTTTCCAAATAAATTAACATTCAAACTTGAATAAAATAAATTCAGTACTCACACAGCCACACTAACAAAATAGCTCCAGATTACAGATTACAGCTTATTAAATCTCTAATTTTAACTAATTTGTATTTTCACCAATGAGTTAGTGTTCTCTATGTAAAGTGAAATAACTATCACAGGCATAGAATAAAAATCTTTTTTTTTTGAATTCTTGAAGCCGATTATGAATTGCTAGAGATGAACAGCACAATAATGCCATAAAAATAAAACAGAAAACCTTAAAGAGGTTTTCTGCATTCCAGAAAATATATACTTATCACAGATCATAAATGCAGTCTCAGATAATTTTAAACATATGGTAAGTTTCTTCTTAAGTACTTATATTTTAGGAACCTTAATTATGCTCTAAATCTTTTTCTCGTCACAGAATAATTTTGCCTTGAAAATTTGTGTAGGTAGGACTGCTACTTCTTTCCTCATAATATTTATGGGAGTTGGATTGGCTTACAATTTGCAATTCATTAATTCAGAATATAATTCCCCATAACTAAGGAGTTTCTTGTCTAGTTTTTCAATTCAATAGTGCTTCATTACATTAAACTATGAGCTGCAAAAACAAACAAATTATTTCTCAAGCACTTAACAGTCCATATGTTATAGAAACAGCTTGTGAAGGTGTTATACTTACTCATTCCTATGAAGTAATGCTTAGTATTTACTACTCGACTGTCAGAGTAGCTATAAGCTTATTAAAACTTTTCTCTACTCCCACTAGATTTCTTAATAAAGCACAATGACCTCATGGTCTTTTTCTCTGAAGAAAGAAAATGCCAGTGGGCCCTGTATTCTTGAGATTATTTTAGATGGGCTGACTTGATGTTATTTGCTTTCATAGCCCTGGCAACCGGAGTTTCAAAGAGGTTACCTACTGTAATTTCAGAATAAAAATTTGGAGTCCTCAGACCCATTCCCTTCTCGGACTGGCCTGCGGGCCTTCCTACACTCAGAATGTCTATTTAGTGAGGTCTTTACATCTGCTAAACACACTAAATATAGTCCCTGTTTTAAGATGGTGGTAAGGCATTTACTCTTACTCCAACATTTTTCTTTCAGAAAAGATAATAACTATTCCTTTGTATTCCATCAACTGCCTGCCTGCCTTTGGAATCTAAGATAAAATAAAAAAGCCTACTGGACAGGAGTAAAATAAAAAATAAAAAAAGTTAACTCTGACAGTGAAATGGTTAGAAGTTTTGTGTGCTTAAAAACAAACAAACTTGGGCCTCCCTGGTGGTGCAACGGGTTGAGCACAGCGTTATGTCTGCACCCTCTGCAGCGCAGGTTTGATTCCTGGCTGGCCAGGGAGATACCCACATGGCATGGCAGACCTTTCCCATTGTGCCCACTGTTCCCCTCAGCAGTGCTTTCAGTCTGTCTACCTGTTCTGCTCCCCCATCTGTCTCTGGTGAATCCTCCCATGCCTCTGGCCTGTACCCTAGCTATTGTATAAATAAAAAATAAATCTTAAAAAAAAAACAACAAAAACCAAAACACCAAACTTCATATCCTTCAAGTATTGCATGTAAGGATGTCCATTCCAGTATTATTTATAATAATAAAAATCCCAGTACACCCTAAATATTAATCAATAACAGAGCAGTGAACTATATCATGGTCCATGCATGTGTAATAAATATGATTCTATCACCAAACAAACCTTATATGTTAGCATGGAAAAGGTGCAAGATATGTTAAATCAAAAATAAGAAATGTACAGCATGGTGTACCTAATGTGGTCATATTTATGTAAAAAGTAATGGGCTCACTCTGTCATTAATAAAAATACATGTATTAAAAACAAGTGGATTTGCTTGCCAATGTATATGTAGAAATTTCAGGAAAAATTCATCATCAGCATCATCACCACCCTTTATTGAGCATGTACTATGTGATCAGCACTGTGCTAAAAACTACATATTCATTCTTGCATCTGAACCTTACAATGACCTACTGGGTTAGCCACTGACATTACCACATGCTGAAACTCAGAACAGGGTGTATTTGCTCAAGTTCCCAGAGCTAATCACTCACAGATCTGGAACTAAAATCTAGGATGTTGTTTTACTTAGCCTGCTCTTTCAACAAGTGGGTATGAATTCTCTAACAAATGTTTTAAAATGTGTTTGTAGAATGACTTTGGGATTTTTAAGTACCTATTTTCATTTTCTGTCTCTTGTGTCTTTTTTATCATCCAGATTCTTCAATAGAAGAGAATTAAATATTAAAAATAAACGAGAATCTGGAAGCATATAACCCAAGGCCCTTGTTTAATTAGCTATTTAATTAATGGACTATCTTTTCCAGTGTCCCATTTTCTTTTTCTATACTTAAGTATAATCACATAAAGTAAAATGTGTGCAAGTGCATTTCTTGGTGACTTCTGATAAATATATACAACCCTGTAAACACCCCAGTTAAGATGGAAAATTCTTGTACTTCTCTCTCTCTCCCCAACCAAGAGAGCTACACTTCTGATTTCTGTTTTCATGGATTACCTTAATCGACATGAACTTCATGAAAATGAGATTTTATCAACTTTTTTGCATGTGACTTCCTTCATTTTGTATAGATTCCTTCATGTTTTTGTATGCAGTGATCCAAAGCTCTTTAAAAATGAGGGAGAATAAATATAGGGAATGAAGGATTTTGCTGGAATCATACAACAAGAGAGAGACAAAAACTGGGACCAATATTTAAATTTTTCCTTTTTAGTCCACTGTATTTCTGTAACAGGAAGTGTCCTGGAGCAGGGATAGGATTCAAAGACAAAATTTTGCTATTCCCTTGGATTGGTAAACAAAAGGTTAAGCAAACCTGTGATTCTAGATCTGGACACCTGTTGCTGTAAAGTTCCTTGGCCTGTTGTGTCTTTCTACTAATTTTTCCCAATTCTGTATATCCCTAAGTGATCTTTCCACAGATTTCAAGTTGGGTGCTGTGGGAAGGGAGTCACTGGCCCACAAGAAAAGAGCCACTGACCTTGAAGTCAGCCTGGTCCACACTGGAGTCACAGGCACCAGCCCCCTGAGGTGCTTGCCCTGGAGATGGCCATGCACCCACAACCCAGTGAGCTGCAGGCAATGAGTGTGTGTAATTAGGAACAATAACTGTACAGAAGCCAAACCCACTCTCCTTGCTTTCTGAGCCAATAAAGTTTAATTCCTTTGTTCCCAATTCCCAGCCCTAAAACCTGTATAGGCCCCAGCCCTGGCACCTTGGAGAGTCTCTCATGCCCAAGAAGGTCTCCCTGGAGTTCTCTTCTGCTAATCAATAAACACTGACTCCTTGCCTGACCTCACCTGTGTCTGTGGAGCTCTCTTTTCAGTCTTGACCTTGGCCCAGCCTTCTGACTTCCAGTGAGTAGAGAGGTGGACAGCTTTTCTGCCTGTGTTGTGGGAGGGTGAGACCCAAATGAAGGGCCCTGGGATGCTTTCCTTTGTCCTGTGATACATTCCATTTATGTACTGACTTTACTTGCTTTAAAGAGAAAACTATCTATCTGGCCTTCCTATGAGCATAATCCTGAACGTAGCTGATCAGAAGCTTTCAATTATGACTAACAGAATTAGAAGCTAGTCAGAAAAACAAAGTACTCTGGATGCAGAGGGGTTGTCAGACAGAAAGTATTTAATACAGGGAAATTAGTTATAAAGTACAGAAGAGCTGAGAAATCAAACTGGATAGAACTACCCAGAAATAAGCAAAGGAGGCCATTAACTCAGCTAGAATCGAAGCCAGAATTCTCTGGGACCACAGCAGGATAGAAAGTAATGGAGAGCTGATGCTGGAGAGACCACAAGGAGGCCAAATACTCAAGCTTCCTTTCTTCTCTGACCTATAAGCACCTCTGATTAGTTGACCTGACCAGACCTTAAAGACAAGGGATTCTGGGAAATATAGTTCTCTACTGCACATGACAACCAGAGGAATGGATTTGAGGGTAAGCTGTAGTTATCCAGCAGAGCTTGTCTCTCATCCATTATGGGTTCCATTCATTCTGATGTACAGGATAATAGTAAGATTCCTTACTCTTTCATTTTTACTTTGTGAAGTCTAAATGATGAGTGACTACAGCATGCTTTTGAAATGTGCTATACACACATTATAAATAACTATGTAACTGTCTACTATAAATGTCACAATTTAATAACTCCATAATGTAAACACATTGACTTTAAAGTTTTGAAGAGACTTTAGATTTCTGATGAAGCAAATGGTGGTCCAAGGAAGTTAAAGGAAACTTCAGAGAAATGCTCAGATACTAATGAAGATGCTGGTTTATGTTTTTGAGAAACATGGGTTTGGAAAGAGTAAGTAGGAAGGAAAATGGGAATCCAGATAATGGTGATGGTAGTCATTGATACTGTTTGACATACCTTAAGGTTTCCATTCCTTCCAGATGGAGATATGCCAACATGAGGAAGATGGCAACTGTTTATGAAGGATTAGACAGATCTTTCTGGTCCTTTTTATTTCTGTCACCTTTTAGGATTGCAATTCCTGGCCCTCTGGTGGTTAGGTGGGGTCCAAGTAATTGTTCTGGCTAGTCATTTACAATATTCTGTCACTTCCAAGCAGTGCAATTCATTGCCCATTTAAGACCAGCCAGAACTAAGACTTTCCCTCTTGTGGGAGTGACTGGGGAAATTCCAGATTGCAACTGCTATGCCATCCTGAATTCTGAATGAGGGAACATGGTTCAGAGTATCTACCTGACTCTGAGTAGGCTTACTACCTAAAAGAACCTTTGTTATTCAAGCCTGAGATGTTGACGGATATGATGACCTATTATGCTTTACTAAGAAGTAAACAACTACAAGCAAAGCAGCTGGCAAATGATTATTCATTTTGCTCTTTGTGGAGTAATTATGAAACTATTCCCATTAGAAGATCAATAACCTAACTTAATTAATAATCCATCTGAGAGAGATGATTAGTAATCAAGTCCTTGATAAAATGGATCCTTCCTAATTTTTCATCAAATGTATAAGGTGCCCCCCAAATAAATATATTGAATTTTAAACCTAATAGAAGTCATACTTTTGCATCAAGAAATTTAATTTATGTATAATTATATGGTGAACAGAACATGTTGAGAAAGAGATGAATAGAAACTAATGAATCACCACCTAAAATAGAGGATTCCATTTCCCATAGAAGACCATAAATATGGGTGAAGGTAAAGATAAAAATCAAAGCTAATGAGTGTTGTCAGACTTTTCAGAGGAAACACAAGTTTGTGTATTTCTGTTTGGTGAATTTGATGACAGATGCATTCATTTAGACCTTCTTATATTCCTTCAGTGTTTTATTATTCAATAGTTTCCAACCAGGAGGTCATGGAAATCCACATCCCTCAAAGCAGATTGGATTAGATCTCCACAAAAGTGCTTTACAGTTTCAGCTCTCTTTTCTCTTCCATGAAGTAATTCTGAGATTATAGGAAAAAAAAATAGATGTTCATCTCACAACTTTAAAAAAAAAAACTAATTTGAAAACTAAGCAAGTCGAATAAATGACTTTTCTTCATTAATGAAAATACAGAACTTGTAAATCAGAATTTGAAAGTTTGGGAAGAGACGAGGAAGGGACCAGAATGGGTTGGGAGGTGCTTGTAGAAACTGCAGGAAACTCAGTAAGGAATCTTTCAATCTCGGAATAATAACTTCTGCATTCAGAGATTTTAGGTTTTACAGCTTGCCTCATGGAGATTATATAAGGAGAATGCATTCCTGAAGCATTTTCATCACCTGCAATGTTATACAAATATACATACAGTCCCTCATTCCAAGGATACAGGCTCTGGCCTCATCTCACAAGCAATTCACAATGTCAAAGTATCAGACTCTTTCACCTCATATTCTGCCACCTCTAATTTCATATTTTTATTGCAGCAACAAATAACAGAATAATAATAGGGTGCAACATCTCTTCTTCCAAAGCCTATTATTTTTATATTTCTCTTCAAATGAAATGGTGAGATGAAACACTAGCAGTGGAACTAACTTGTCAGGGGACATTTCATGAACACCAGAATTACCAGAAATTTTGTACAAACAATTGAAAACCAAGCAAACAAACAAGGGAGGGAGGCAAAACAAACATAAAACCAACACAAATCATTCATAAATTATGAGAGAATCTCTACCAAGTGTATTGCCTGCATTTTTCTATTTTTTCTTCAACATAAAAGTAGCACTAAGAACCTGGCATATATCTCTGATAAATAAATTACTGACTTTTACCAAGACACAATATCTGTGTTCTTTCTACATGTAGATTTTGTTTTTCCTTTGTAAGAGATGGTTATGTATATTTCTATTATAAAAACCAATATTTCTCTATATAAACCAATAATCTCATGGTAAGAGTAAAACAAGACTATTTTGTGACATACCTTATACAAAACATATCATTTGTATCTCAAAAAAAGGGAAGCTGCCTTAACAGAAATTATTTTCTAGAAACTAGGTACTTTAAGTATCAGCTCATTTTGTGACACTATGAAAACTGTCATGTTTTATTTACTTATTTTTTCAGACAGAGGTTTCTATCTAGATCATGATAGGTTCCATTCAGTGAGAAGCATTCAACTTACACCAAATACTATTGCTCTTAGGGAAACATATTTTTGTTAACTGTTATTCACATTGAACAATTCCTTCTCTGGAAGTTACCAGAAGACCATATAACCTAATCTTTGACATCATCTTCGCAGCCCTGGAAAACCTGGGAACAAACCACCCAGGAGAGTCTCAGTTAGCCCGATTCTCATCTCTACCTCAGATGATGTCAACTGCTCTCAGATTTCAAAGGCCAATTTCTTTAGCTCCTTTCTCCTCCAATACAAAGTAGTTTGATGGAACAAGTAAAGAAAGATGCACAGAGTTATCTGTGTAACCAGTGCCATGCATGCCCACGGGACCTTATCAGCTACATGATAAGACTTGTGACCTTATTTATACAGAAGTGGGCTCATTAAATACTTGTTGAAAAAATAACACATTAAAAAAAAATCAGCTCTTTAAAAGGCATATCTCTGCTTTCTGCTCCACAGTTTTTCAATATCAGGGTTAGCCTATATAGGGAAACTTCACCAACTGGTAAATGAATAGCACATCACAGCTTTTTGGGGGTGATTGTCACAATTTTTGCTTCCACCACTCAATGTACACCTTCCAAGAAGAGACAGCATTTCCAAGGTCACCACAAGCTTAGCTCTCAAATTGTATTTCTTTCCCATTAGACATTTTCTCCCTGCCATGATTTGGCTTGATGCATGATGCCACTCACTCTATGCAACCAGAAACTTGGGAGTTTTGCTAGAAGTTTCCATCTTGCAAATATCACATGTCCCATTCATCACCCAGTCCTCATATCTCTCTGACATTCTATGAGCTCTCTTCAATCCATCCTGCTGGCCCTTCTCTAGGCAAGGACTTCTACCCCAGGAATGGGAGTGTCAGAACACAACAGCTGGTGTGTGTACTTTGCCTGGTAACTCTGCCTTCTTCACCCTCCACACGGCACTATTAAGAGTTTTCAGTCATTGCTTAAACCTTCCAGACACTCCTGATTCTTGTGGAATGAGGTTCAAGCTCTTGAGTGTGAGCTCAAGGGTCATTCCTGATATATCTTATCCCTTCCCAACTAGTCTTCCCTCTCCTGTCTCTTCTCTCATTCCACCTTTGTACTATTCCAATGTCTGGCTCTCCAGTTTCTTCTTTTGCCTGGGAAATACCTCTCTTCAAGTCTGTGGTGCCTTCTCTGATCTATCCCCACAGACTCATGTCTTCATCCTTTGTGTTTGCACTACACGCTTCTTGAAGATCAGAATCCTGTCCTGATCATCTTTGTATCACAATGCCAAGCACAGTGCCTGGCCCTTATGGGGGTTTTTGGAAATATTTGTCAAATAAATGAATGAGCTACTATATGACCAAGGTGTACACAATTCACAAACTTGAAATGAGAAACTGAGAAATGGGAAACTGAGCACAACTTGAAATGTTTGTAAGTAAGCTGGGTGCAGACCAAGCAAGAGTAATGTTTTAAAATCAAAAGTGCTTGAAGAATACTTAAATAAACCCAGGATTTGACTGCAGTTCTAAGAACAGCTTCACTTGTTTTTCCAAGGAATGTGTTATGGGGCTCTGAAGTCACATTTTGAAAGGTATTAGATTCTCCTAATTGTGCTTTTACAAAATTAAAATGTTTTAATTTTGTGTATATGATTCCTCTTCCCCACTTGATTAATGTAACTTATTTACCGTAATAATTCAGGAAAAAATATTTTGTGCTGCATTCTATTTAACATCAGCACATCTGTACCCAAGAAACTTCCATGCCTCATAAGAACATTCTGTGATCTAGATTTAATCTAATATTTGTCTGACTTCACCCACTGAATAAACAGGACTCATTAGTATAAAACACACAGAATCTTTGTTTTTCATGACTCTAAAGCTGACCTTTGAAACGTAATCCTGTGTTCTTAAGATTAGCATCCAATAAATCTCAACATGAGTTAGAGCAAATACTTCCTCCTTCTCGCCCTCATTTCTCTCCAACACAAACACATACACAAGAAATTGTTTAAGAGCTCAAAGATTTGTGGGCCATTTTGGTGTTTTTATCTGTCAGTTTCTGAAAATTATATAGATGACGTTATCTCATGTTGATGTTTATACCCCTACAAATGATAATAACGAGACTGGGCATAAGCAATAGATGTAATATGCAACAAAACATATGCATTAAGTTATGTTATATCTGTTACATAGTAGGAGTTTAAAATATATATCATAAATAATTAATCGCTAAACATTTTTTGGAAATGCTTTTATTTAATAAAATTTCTAGGTTTGAACTTTTTTACTTTAATTAAAAATGTAAAATAATCATTAATACTGCCATTTATTTTATAGCTCAGTCTTCATTTAAGAATTTTCCTAGTGTACATATTTTAAAATAATTTAGATATTTTAAGGCATATTGTTATGATGTTTGCAAATACTGGTATTTAAATATTTACTCATTGTTTTTCTGTCTCATTTTTTCCCCAGCTTTCAGTATTTTGAAAAGATTCATGAGATTCATAATGTAACTCATATATCAGAATGACTAAAACATTGCAAAATGCATTTTTAAACCCTTTCTGAAATATTTCAGAAAGATATTAGCAATAATCAAGGCATTATTCAAAACAACAGGAATTCCTTCTTTAGGAACAGGAATTCCTTCTATTTTCCAAATAGCTAAGACAGAAGCCTAGAAATATTTTAATAACAACTAACTATAAAAGTAAGCAAATTCTGGAGGCAAATTAGGTTATAGTTGTATGTTAGAAGAGCGTCAAAAACCCACAAAGTGAGAGTGATTTCTGAAGTGCACATTAAGATTCAGCATGCATTGCTTCATATGATGTTGAACCTTTATCTGCAAAATGAGGAAGTTGGAGAGATTTTCGCAGCAATTTAAAATATGGAAATAACTCTCTTCTGGCTGATTTGCAACGTGTGTGGAGTAGTGAATGGATGAACTTGAGTTTAGCCTGGGAACACTTTCCACCAAATAACATTTCAGGTTTAATCCTGCAGTATGGTTTCATCTATTTTTCATCTCTCCCCTCTTCTATGCCAAAATTACCCTGTGAAGAATCCCAGATCAAATAGGAAAAGTTGGCCAACAGGCTTGAGTTGACCAACTGGCCATCCAACCCACTAACTCTGGACAGAGCCAAATCTGGCACATCTCAGGCTCAACGTTATTTACAATACACACTTCTTGATGATACTGAGCAAATGTCAGAGGCTCCAAGAGTTTGAATCACAGTACAGTCAATTTGGACATGACTTTGGATCTGGACAAAGCAATCTGAGTTAACATCTCTCATTTTCATTTTCTTGATCTATTAAATGGAGATAAATGAGACTTCATAGGGAATTAAATGAGAAAAATCCTGCAAAATGCCTGCTCAATACAAATCATGGCACAAGCATTCACAAAACCATCAGCTGTGTATTTATGGCTTTTAATGGTGGCTTTTATTGTTTAAAATTGTGACTTATTGTCACACTTCCTGGGACAGGAAAATGTTTGTCATTGATATTCATATAATAATCTCCATGCAGTTTCTTTTAAAATTGTGATGTAGATAAGTCTGGATTGGGGTTCCCCTTATTTCTTATATTTTTAAGACTAGGCTATTCTTTTGGGGTGCCCTATAGCTGAGGGCAGTGGTTTTCAAACTGTTCAGATGGAAGAACAGAGCTCTTTATTTCAAATGGAATCTCTGAGTTGTGATAGACACAGATGTGTTATGACCCAAATTTTTTGAAGTGAGGACTGTGGGGTATCAGGGGCCCCTCACGGTGTGAAGAAGACTGTCTCATGACCAATATTTTCCCACTGCATTCCACAGACATTGGGAGAGATGTGGTTTACAGTCTTTTAAAATTAGGAGGTCTGAAGGTATACAATTTATGATGATCTAAAACAGTATCATCTGGATGACAGCACAGAATTCAGACACAGCTCTGTGCCCATGTTTTCTTTGGGTTGCAATCACATCGCTCATCAAAACCAATAGCGCTTAACACATACCATATCCTTGAGCATTTCTGAGTATTCTAATTTCAAAAACAATAATCATCCAGTGTCCATAACGTTCCCGTTAAATTATTTTTTTACCAGTTATAACAATGAAATTTCCCTTTCTCGGGGATAATGACAGGATGAAAAAACATTTTTATTGCATGACTGTCATTTCTCAAGTTGTTTAATAAACTGAGATTTGGATGTGACATTATAAAAACTGTAAAATGTGATTGAATAATATACACATTTAATTATCCCCAGCTGGAGCGATAAGAGAAAAAAAGCAGACTTAACTGATGCTTTTTGTGCCAAAGGAACTCCAGACAGCCCCAGGGCCTGGCACAGCAGCACAGGGAAGATCACCCGGGTAACTGGGGGGCAAAGTATGGGGTTGGCGGTTTGGTGCCATAACGTACATGGTGATCTGGGCTGGCCCAAATCAAAGGGGCTTGCGGGAAGGGGCTCATTACTTGGCCAAGCATTATTTGGCCCTGAAACCCCCATTTTTGGGCTTTAAACAACATTAACATTTACTGAAGAATGCAAAAACACTAATTCGAAGGGGTGGGCTCACTCCTGTAATCATTGTGGTACTACTTATAACAGCCTAGTTATGGAGACAACCTAAGTGCCCAAAGACAGAGGGGTGCATTAGGAGATATGGTGTATATACACAAGGGAATATGGCTCAGCTATTTAAAACAAAATAAAATCTTGCTATTTGCGACAACATGGATGGAGCTGGCAGGATGGTGCTAAGTGAAATAAGTCAGGAGAAAGGCAAATATTGGATGATTTCACTCATCTGTGGAATACAGAGAAGCAAAACAAAGGAGCAGGAAAAACTAAACTAAAATAAATCTTAGAACTCTGACTGCAGAATTGAGGCTACCAGACGGCAGGGTGCAGGAATAGATAGGAAACCGTGTGGAGGGGTCCTGTGGACTTGGTGGAGGTCTTTGAATCCCCTGGTGGTGGGTGCAGTGTAGTTACATACATCTGAAGAGATGCGAACCTGTATTTCTAACTCATCCATGGTGTTGTATACCAACGTCACTACAATAAAAATTAGTACAATTAAAAAAATAAATATTTTCCTGTCTCACCTCCTCTGGGGGCTGTTCCCTCTTAATCTTTGTAGCCGTAGCTCTGTTGGTGTGCCATGCCTTCGGTCATTTTGGACTATTAACAGAGATTCCCTGAAGGTGATACTTTAACCCCCCCAAAACTGAATTAGTGGGGCTATGTCTTTGCAGGCTGGTGGGGTAGGGATGCAACAGTCCTTAAATCACACTCCCAGATGATGGTCTGTCTTATTGAAACTGAGGAGAACTTGCTGTCCTCTCGGATCACTTGATTCATTAATTCTTCTTACACCTTCCCCACGCCCCCAGGCCTTCTCACTTCCCCATGCCTTTATTTATGGTGTATATATTTAGATTCCAAAATCTTTATCAGTTTTATTCAGTGATGGGGTGCAAACAATGCTACGATCAATCATGTGTTTCACAAAGCTAAATGGAAAGTTTTTCTGGGTTATAAAATGCTATCAATTTTCAGACCTTCACTGATTTAATACCAGCTATTTAGGAAAAAAGCAACAGTATATATTAAATGCACACAATCAATTTTGAGATGCATTCCAATTTCATCCTGATTTCAGAAATGTTAACTGCAAAGAAGCCTGGCTTCTTAGAGCAGAGAAATTCTGGTACACGAATAAGACAAGTTTCATTTGCTGATGCTCATAAGCCACATGGAAGGGACACATGGCCAAGGGCAGGATTTTCTGAATGTTCTATGCTGAGCACAAGTCCCCACTGGTCCCCCTGCTTCTGCTTTTGACCACCTGCCAGCTATTCTCAGTACAGCAGAATGAACTTTAAAACACTAATCCCAAAGACAACCTCACTCCAGTTTGTTGGAGAACGATCCACTATAGCCAGAATATGGACACAACCTAAATGTCCCCCAAACAGAGGAGTGGATCAGGAAGATGTAGTATGATATACACAATGGAATACTACTCAGCGATCAAAAAAGATGAACTCATGTCATCTATGGCAACATGGGTGGAGCTGGAAGGGATAATGCTACATGAATAAAGTCAGGAGGACCAAGATAAATATTGGCTGGTTTCACTTATATGTGGAATATAGAGAAACTAACAAAGGGTCAGGAAAAAGACAAACTTGCAAGTTGACCATAGGTCTGAGGCATCCAGCTAAACAAAAAAGGATAAATTCTGAAAGTAGAAATTTTAATTGAAACAAAAATGTAATTTTTCCTGAACGGGGAAACAAAAAATGAAAGACAAGAAAAATAGAAAAACAATGGATAGAAAAAGAGAAGGCGAAATATTATATATCCAAGCAGAATACTTTGAGAAACAGCAGAAAAGGTGTGTTAATATCTAAGCCTCTCCTAGTCACCCCCTTCGTCACCTTATTTTCTCCAGCAATTTTATGACCTAATTAAAGATAGTTTTGCATTAAAATCCTCTTATGGTATGAGTTTCACAAATCATTTTGGACAGGGTAAGGGCAGGCATATCTAAAATATTTTCATTTCTAAAATGGGAAAATTGAACGTTTTTATCATTCCCAAATACAAAAGATGCCCCAGAAAGTTAGTATTTCCAGTCTACCCCCATTCTAATAACTTCCACATCAACATTCAAGAATCACCTTCATCTATGAAAAATTAGTTGTATTTTTGTTACTTCTTTGTCCCCATGAGTGATAGCAATAAACTGGAAAACTGCCTTAAAAAGGGGCAGAGCCTAATCAGCCAGAGTGGACATGCTTGCTGAACTTGGGATGTCCTTTCTCTCTGCACTGCCCGCCTCGTGCTCTGCTGGTGCACATGGCCTAACCTTGAGCCTGGCATGAGTAAGTGCTCAGCAAATAATTTTGGGGTGAATGAATGAATGATTAGCTGTAATTAATGGATGACTTAGTGTTTGGGATACTGTTCTTCCTTTTGCCATGATTCTTTCTGAACAGGTGCAACTTAGGTGACTGCCCTCTGAACCCTAAATTGTAAATGGTAATTAAGACAAATGACAGCAGCCAAGTTACAGGTGGTACTTTCTTCAGGAATAATAAAGTGGGCTATGATACACCCACCCTTCATGTTATTCACATACTCAAACAATTACTTGGGATTTCCATTTGTTAATGGCATGGCATCATTATACGAGATCCAACACCTTTGGAATTACAATTAAAGCCTGGGCTTTTATGACTCAGTCACACTGTGTGCCCAGTTTTAACAGTAGACTAGGTGAGGCTGAGTGCGTAAGTCATTTTCCTGAACATTACAACTCATCTGGGGAAAGAAAGCAGCCTTATTAGGCAGGATGGCGGTGCAACGACTTCGGATACCACGTAAGGAACAATGACGGCTATAGAATTAATAAGATATGAAGGGAGCTGTTCCTCAGTGCGCTGCGAAGGTAATTGAAATATTCTGAAGCAAAAGTAATCTCATGGGTTTCGTGAATGGGGCTTTGGTACTATCTGGAAAAAAAAAAACGTTATGTCTCATTTTCATTGAAATAATAATAATAAAAAAAGATCAACTCATTATGCCAGTGCCTTGAAGGTTGACAAAAAAGTTGATGTTAACATGCTTGCTGAATCTGGAGAGCAGTATGTTAGAACAACTGCTGTTTGAAAACCATTACTCCCTTTAATCGCTGGCTGCTTCACTTGCATGTACAGGCAGGCAGTGTCTAGGCAACTGCAGCCGCAGAATCGTCTGCAGGAGGAGTAGAAACAGAAAAGACCATGAGTTCTTTCTCCATGGCAGGAGGCCTACGTAAAAACCAGGGCTCATCCTATTTTATTTAAGGTACACTTGCTGAAATGCGTGAAATGGAAAGGTATCTTCCAGGGATTCATCAGTTATTCTTGGGAGGCAGGATGATGTGATAAGAAAGAAGTCACAAGTTTTTGGAGGGAATCACCCTAAGTTGTGCTTTCCATATGCAAAAGCCTGTCTACCCTTTTATGCCCGTGGGTGTTGAGTGAACAGAGTACACTCTGGTAGTGCCTGGATGCTCCTACTCCTGCACTATCTTGTAGGTATGGTTAGGACTGGCTTAAATTTCTGAGTTTGGGGCCTGTATCTATCTCACTCATCATTATATACCCACTGTCGAGCACAACCGCTAGCACACAGTAGGCATTTCACCACATGTGTTGATTTAATGAACAGGGTTGTTGTGCAGGGTCAATGAATTAATATATGTAAAGTCCCCACCGGCTAATAACTATTAACTACGCAATTAACAAATTCTCTTCCCTTTCCAGTAAATGTAATTTATTAAAACATTCATTTATAACTAACTTACTAACGCATCTAGTAATAATGCTGGTAAATACTTATTATTTGTAATATCCTATGTTTTCATATCAATGTCAGAAAATTAGGAGTTTCTTAATATGAAATTGTTGCACTATTTCTATGAAATAAGTAAGGGGAAGCCATAGGTACCTCATTATGAAATCTTGATACATAAAATTCAGTAATTTAGAGAATGAGAAGAATTGCCTTAGGATTTCTGTATTAAGCTCTCTTAGTGAATTGAAAAAAATATTTTTATTGAATAAAATGTGATTCATACACAGGATTACAGATAGTGTATAAAGCTGAGAAAACTAAGTTGCACAGCTCACAAAAGCTGAGATAACACAAGTATTCTTTACCAAACATCCACATAGAAACATTTGTGGATTTGTATTGGGGATTTCAGAATGCGAGCTACCAAGCCAATGATTTATCATCTAGAACACACAGGATTTTGGCCTCAAGTGCCATGTAAATGACACCCTAATCCCTCCTCTACCTGGATTGGAGATTACCAGACTGTCTCTATGCCTAGTTGGCTCAGAAACAGAGGAAGAGTCAATGAGTATGTCTCCATTTTGCAGAGGATAAAAGATTGGTTCAGCAGCAAAGAAATGGTGTTAAATGAATGAAGGAAAAGGCAACTTCCTTGTGAGAAGAGATTTATTTTCCCTTTGCTTCAAAAATTCAGCTGGGACCATGTCTCTCTCACAGTTGAGCCCACATAATAGTTAAGGGTTGACCCTCTTGCCTCTGACATAAACCTCATTACTTATGCATTTCAAATCTTTGAGAAGCCTTCAGGTGCAAAAAGGAGATGGCTAAATGGCCCCCTGGAGGCCACCTGCAGCCACATGACTATTAAAATGTACGGTCCTATCTGCCTAAGTACGTGGAGAGGATGAAGTACATCCTTCAAAGTGATGATTTCATTCTATAAACCTATGGCCTGGCTTCCTCAGAGAGCACTTGTCTGCTTTCTATTTTTTCAGTTGAAATCAGATAAAATATTCCCCAAACTACCTTGAGTTTAAACAGGTTGGCCCTCGCCACACATTTAACTATCTACATAGAGATGTCAGACTTTAGTGGCTGAGAACCGGACACAAGAGATTCTCATGGTACCTGGCCACTGACAAGCTGTGTGGCTCTGGGTGACTTACACAACTTTTCTAAGCCTCATTTTCTAAGTCTGCAAAATGGGAAAATAAAAGTACTATCATTTAATGTCATTATGAAGATTAACCGAGACAATACATGGAAAGCCCTCAGGTTGGCATCTAAAAAGACCTCAATAAATATAATCATCATTATTAATGTCAGCATTACTGTTAGGATTTTTTCCAATTATTTTGGCTCTTGGTCTTCTTTCTCTCAATTGGGCTGTGCACCTTTGAACACAGATGACATTATGCCAGTTTCAGTGGTGATATGGAGGTTTGGTCTTTTCCTGTTATGGTTTAACTTTGTATACATGTATCCCAGGAAGGAACTCACCCCACTGCCATGGCCTCTGCTAACCTGTCAGATGATAAGTTTCTCTTTCCTTTTAAACAGAAGCAAACTTATCAGTTTAAGAGCTAATGTCGAATGATTGGAATTCATCCTGCTTTTCTCACTTGCTGAGGTGACCCCTGCAGCCCAGCCAGAGGAGATGGCTTCTTTCTCTGGAATCCACCTCTGCACCCTTGCTTATGACAAGTGCTTCCCCGACAGGCCTGCTGAAATTTGATCTGCTCTTGAACCTTGCTATATTTCAGAGAAGATTGCAAACTTGATTTAATCTCAAAATCAGAATTTACTTGTGTGTCTTTTGGATGGCCACTTTATCTCTCTGTAAGCTCAGATTTTTCATTTGTACTGGAGATAATAATTCCATCTTGAATGGTTTTTGTAAAGCTAGAGTATAAACCTTCGTTCTGTATCTGGGTCATGGTTCAATACAGGTCACCTTAGATTCTAAATGCCTCAAAAACATGAAATCACATCCCAGTTGATGGAATTTGAACATTGTCCATGAGGTCCCATGGCTCCATCTTTTACATGTTAGCTCAAGTTTTAACTTGCTCAATTCAATAAGTTGTAGTGAGCAAGCTTGCTGATATGGAAAACCTTTTATTCTTGAAAATATGGAAACTTCATAGGCATGTTGTACACTGTATATGCATGTGCATTTAGGGCAAACCATCAAGCATTAGAGGAAGTGGAGGTGGGGTAATGGGAATAGAGTGAAAAGGAGACAGAGCAAGTCTTGCAGGAATGGATAATAACGATGTGCTAGGGCCTCCCCGGTGGCGCAGCAGTTGAGCGCTGGGTTGCGCAGCTGCCTGCAGCCTCTGCAGAGCCAGTTCTATCCCCGGCTGCTCCCTGGCCACTGGAGGAGGGTCCCACATGGCGCGCAGACCTCTCCTGCTGTCCACTGCTCCCCTCAGCAGTGTACTTCAATCCTTCTGCCTGCTCTGCTCCCCGCTCTGGCTCTGGTGAATTCTCTCACCCTCCCACGCTTCCGACTGTACCAAGTGCTTGCATAAATAAATAAAAATAAATAAATCTTAAAAAAAGTGGTCATAAAAAAAATAATGATGTGCTAGAAGCTGATGACAGAATTAACTCCTTATCTTTTTTTTTGCTTCTGACATTTTGTTTAATGATAAAAACTTATGGGGCCTTTGTTCACTGTTGTTGAGAATATAAATTGAAGCAGTCATGGAAAACAGTATAGAGATTTCCTCAAAAAACTGAGAATAGAAATACATGTGACACATCCTATTTCTAGGTATAAACCCAAAGAATACAAAAGGCACTAATTTGAAGAGACATTTGCACTTTTATATTCATTGCAGAATTATTTACTGGCTACAACCTAAGTGCCCCTCAAGAGATGACTGATAAAGAACATGTGGTGTATGTAAAAAGTGGAACACTACTCAGGTATTAAAAACTGATGACATCACTATAAGGCTATAGTAATCAAAACATTATGGTGTTGGAACAAAAGTAGACACACAGATCAATGGGACAGAATGGAGAGCTCAGAAATAAACCCACATTATATGGGCATTCAGCCGTTCAGCCTATGACAAAGGAGCCAAGAATAGACAATGGAGAAAAGAAAAGTATCTTCAACAAATGGCTTTGGGAAGATGGAACGCCACGTGTGTAAAAATGAAACTAGACTGGCGGTAAATATAACAGTATATACACATGCTGAAACCCACATAATGTTGTAACCCAATGCTATTTCAATGAAAAAAAATAATAAAACAATACTGAGCCAATCTCAAATGTGAATTGTAGAGGTATTCTGATTTGTGCTTCTTACATAGAACAGGAACAATGGATAATGTTTTATGCAATTTATACAGATGCAATTTATACAGCTCTTAGGGTAAATTTAGAAAAGTGACCTGCTTCTCCAGAATACTGTTCTTTGAACTTTTCATAAGATTTCTGTTTTTTATCCCAAAGCCCAAGCAAACGTTCCTAATGAAGTTATGTGAAAAGAGTATCCTTTTATTTACAAAACACTGTGGATACACTCAGAGACTGGCAGAGAGAAATAAGTATCTAATGAAATTCTGTGTAAGTCTGGGCAACCAATTCATGGGTTCAAGTCAATCACTAAGGCCAGCAATAGCCAACTGAGCATTAAAGTCAATTTTGCATGTGCCATTATCAATGAAAATTAGGTAGCAATCTCTCAGCTGGAGAAAAAAAAAAGAGAAAAGTTCATTCTCTCAGTGATCTGTATCTATAGACTGAAAGGAAAAATGGCACTTTTAATAAGAAGACTGTCAGCTCCAAAGGTATCATCCATGATGCTCCAGAACCACATAAAAGATGTGCCAGTCATACTTAAAATAACTCTGATGCTTAACAGAAAAATAACGCCGTAGAAATATACAGCAGAGAAAAGAATGGAAAGCTTGGGAGAAATTTCTAAAAGAAAAGAAACTACAATTTTCCAGGCTGTCACTGCCCTTTAGGTATTAAGATGACGCTATGGAATGAGGCCTTGGAAACAAAGTGTGGAATATAAGCTTTGAGGAGTTCAAAGGGAGTCTGGCGGTTGCTATTTGACCACTTGCCTCTGTTCAGTGTATGTGAATTTCAAAGATCAGCCTCACCAGCACCTCCTACAGGAAACTGCCTGGAGATAGGTCATTTTAGCACATTGCATGGGAAGTCCTGGCTTGTTGAATTTAAAAAATGTACGTTAGTAGGCCTCCCCTGGTGGCATAGCAGTTGAGAGCTGGGCTGCAAAGCTGCCCACAGCCTCTGCAGCGCCAGTTTGATCCCCGGCCGCCAGCGAGGGTCCCACATGGCGCAACAGACCTCTCCCGCTGTGCCCGCTGCTCCCCTCAGCAGTGTGTTTCATCGGTCTGCCTGTTCTGTTCCCCGCTCTGGCTCTGGGGAATTCTCTCACCCTCCCGCGCTTCTGACTGTACCCAGTGCTTGTATAAATAAGTAAATAAATAAATCTTAAAAAAAAAAAGAAAGAAATGTACCTTAGTAAATGCAATAACTATAATTTTGTAACTTGGTAGACTCCTAGGATTAGATTTGGATTTTATTTTGAATAAAAATTGACCTAAGTTGCTTTGGAGCTATAAGCAAAGTTCTTTAAATCACCTTCATTTAAAAAATAGATATACCAAAGCTCATAATCAACTTATTTTTGGTTCATTCTGAAATTCACAGTAAACTTCTAATGAATAGCATAATTATCTTTAACATCAGGTTTTTAAGATATATAAAAAAATTTTTTCCTTTGCAATGCTTATTTTTTCCAGAGAAAAGTAAAGTAAAATAATGGTTCAAGCTTTAAATAATGGTTATATGATTATTCATCTTCTAGTAAATGAAGTTTGGCATTATAGGGAAATATGAATATAAGTGAGATAGTCTGTGACTTCAAAGAGGTGAAAATTCTTCAGAAGTAAGTGAAAATAGAAACTTCAGTTTTTAAAGGGAACTCACACTGGAAAGTCTTTGGTTAGCTCCGAGAAATACAAGAAAAAGCTCATTGGCGTTTATAATCTAGAGCTGATAATGTAAATAGACCCAATGCAATTAATTGTCAGAGGTGCTATAATGCCTCTATAGTCATATACTGAAATGACAGGGAACAAAATAAACAAGAAAGAAGCAAAAAGAAAAAAAAGAAAAAAATAACTTCACATGGAAATTAGAGGATGTTTCACAGAAGGAATTAGATATTTGGCAAGTCTTATTGGATAAAGTGTCCATGAATAAATAGAGACTTTAGGCAATTATAGTTATATTTTAGGAGACAGTATTATATCTTATCTTTGACTCCAAAATAACATACATAAAATTCAAGGAGAAGTGGGAAAAAATATTTGTAAAATACATACTAAGCAAAGGATTAGCACCATACTATATAATAATAACATCTCCAAGACAGATTAAAAAAAAAACAGGAAAAAATATAACAGGGTAGAGAATATGAACAGGCACCTATTCTAAGGAATAAGGATTCAATTTTGTTAAATATATTAAAGGATGCTCAGGGAAATGTTAACTAAAGAGTGACACATTCAGCAAAACACTGAAAGTTCTGATAATAATAAGTATTGGGGAAGGAAAATTCTTACAAAGAACTGTGGTAAATTTGAATTTGTACAGTCACTTAAGAGAACAAATCTGCATTATAAAAATAGTTGGAAATCCCCATAACCTATGACCTAGCAATGTGACAGGAAAAAACAAATGAATAAAGCCCCTTGCACATTTTCACAGAAAAACATACTGAACAATAATAGTTTAACTCTATTAAATTATTTCAACTAGCATCTATTGACTAGTATTTTAAATCCTACAAGTCTAAATCATTCACAACATCAACTATTTAAACAAAATTCTGTCCTTTGCTTTAACTAATCACACTAGTGATTTAAGTATCATCCAAACTGGAACCCTCAACATTAACTTTACTCCAGCTCCTCCTTGGCCAATGCTCAGTGATTCACTAGATACAGTGGCATATAAATCCAAAATGCCCTCTCTCCTTTTCTACTGCAGTACAATAGACCACTTCCTTAATAGTTTGAACCAGTCTGTCTGATTGAATACTCTCCTTCATAGTCTGTCTCAAAATGTTTTAAATGAAATCCATTTGACATGGAACAGTGTATAAGTTTAAGGTATACAACATGTTGATTTGATAAACGTATACACTGTGATTTGTTGCCAGTGCCTCTAGCATATTCTCTCTTTTGTGTGAGGAGAATAATTAAAATCTAGTTTCTTAGCAACTTTGATATTTTTCTTCTTCTTTCTTTTTCCCCACTTACTTGCTCCTCAACCCCCTTGTTCCTTATTGTAATAACCAGATGAATATTTCTAGACCACAGCACTCATGGCCTGATCAGGATTTTACTGTGGCTCTCCATTGGGTATTACAGAACTTCCATGGTCCTCATTATGGAAGTCAAGGTCTTCTATAACCTGGCCCTGCTTAAGCTTCCTAACTTCATTTTCTGCTACTCTCTGACAATTATTCAAGTATTACATGTTACTCAGGTTTTGGCCAATATTTAAATAATTCTCTATACTCTGATCCTACTGGACTCTGGATCACAAATATCAGCAAGACCTCAATAAATGCCCTTCTGAAAGAGAATCTAGACTTCTCAAGTTTTGTCCCAGACTGGGCTAAAGAGACATTTGTTTTTGTCCGTGACATAAAAGATCATTAACTGGTGAAAGCTTTGCAAATCATTATGTTACAGCTGAAGCTTTAAAGAGACTCTAATAGATCCATCAAACACATGATAATTGTAACAATGATACCAGGTTCTGTTGATGGAGCCACAGTGACTAAAACACTTTATTTTTAATGAGGTAAAGCTCCTTTGTGTAACAATCAATACCCATTGCTAAAGAGACCTAGACAGTCTTATAATTGTTACAAATTCAATTGTCTTAGCAAAAATAAATACAACTGTATAGATATGCTAAGACAACTCTAGGCTCCAAAACACTTCTATTAGAGTCACATTTACTTTTTTGTCCCTAATACATACGAGTTATGATTTGTAGGTACTGACCGCATTTCAAAGGAACTACTTCCAGAAATTGTAGGGCTTTGTGCACACTGAATTAGAGAGAAACATAAAAAGGACTTTTTCTTTTCAATATCTTGGTTGTGTGTTGCTATACTGCAGATATATATTGAATGTCCATTGTCCCTGGATATTCTAGAGACTTGAAATCTCTTTAAGAATTTAAGGCTAGTCTCTACTTCAAGATGTGTACCTTCGAGGCAAGACTGGGACAGGAGAACATGAGGCTGGAAAGTTACTACCATACATTTCTTTGCTCATTGTTTCTATCAATAACCTTTTCACAACACATGCATCCTTGAGGCATTTTTCAGCGCTTATCAGGTCCCCTTATGATTAGAGGAGAGAAATGGCAGGACCGTAGGCCCAGACTGGTCAGAGCTGGATAACAAGGTGTGTACAGAATGACCAAGTGACCCACAGTAGCCAGGGGCTCGGTATAGTAGTAAAAACCCCTCCTCTGGGAGGGATTTGGCCTCCGTTTTCAGAACACACAACATATGATGAGGCCCATGCAGCAGCGTTACAGCACCAGAGGAAACACCACCCCTAACATACAAGAAGGAAACTACTAGGCATCAACTTGACTTGCTTGCTTCTTGCCAAAAGGCCCTCAACTCAAGAGAAAAAAACAAGGTAAGGTTTTACTGAGGAGCCTCCCCTTTCTGAAGGGGACTCCCAATTTTTCTTGCAATAAACCCCAGTGCTCTTGCTACCACTTGGTGTCTCATGTCCTCATTAAATTCTTGAGTAAGGGTCTCAAAGATGTATGGGATGGAACCCATTACAAGACCACAGGATAATTCACTTTACGATTAGCCTCCATGAGGATAATAACAAATGGTAAGCTCTCAAGAATCTAATAATATTGAAGTCATACTTAGGGTAGAGAAGTTTGGGGATTACTTCAAGGGTTCTCACCCTTGTGAAAAGCAGTGTCATTGTAACCCCATCACTGGCTGCTGATTCAAGGCAGGTGCGATGCTGGACACTCTTAGCATTACCTCTGGTCATGGCAAAGATCCTGAAAGACCAAGGAGGGGGGTGCCAGAGGCTCACATTGTTAAGCAAATTCCACAAGGGCATATAAAACTTTAACATTAGGCATTTAGAGAATACTGTAGGTCAAAGAAAGTGAAAAGGCATTAAAGGTGATCTTGCTTGAAAAAGAAAACAGGTTGAAGACCAGGAGGTGATCAATCAGGAACAGTGGACAATGTCAGTCACGAAGAGCGGTGTCCACCAATGAGGCTTCTTGACAGCAGATGACAGATAGGAGGGAGAGGGAGGGAGGGAGAGGGGGAAAGAGAGAGAGAGAGTAGATAAAAGAATATATATTTAAAATTATTAAAGGGCTACTGTATTTTAGAGTTTTACATGAATTATTCTCAAAAGAATCTTGGAAGGTAGAACTCATGATTCCCATTTTGCAGATGACACAATATAAAACATTTGGTGAAAAGACTTTCCTGAAGTTTCTTACCCAGTAGATAAGAGTCAGACACAGATCCTGGACTAGATATGCAATGGAAGACCCTCGTAAGAGTGGACTGTAGACATATTGGATAGCCTGGCTATCAGAAAAGAATGATCAAAGTTGGCCAGAAAATTAAGAAATAATTCAGACTCTTTCCCCTACGAGTTCTCTGAAGGTAGAGAGTTTCTTGCTATCTCTAAAAAAGAGATTGTGTTTGGGACTATCACCAAGATGAAAATGCATACATAGTGCAAAAATGAAAAATGATGTAAAAAATATATAAAATGTTAAAAATAATAATAAAAGGAGATTGTGGAGAAGAGAGCAGGGGATGAAACAGCTTTCTCTTCAGTGACATTTGCTTGTGTTCTGCAGCATGTTTTCCCCAAGGAAACAACTTTGTTCTCATCACCCAGAATTGCTTCCTTGAACACAACCTCCTATCTCCCCTCATATTTGCAGGGACAGCTTTCTTCTGATTCTCTAAGATTTCCAGTTCCTCAAGTCCTGCTTTCCCTAGTTCATCAGCTCTCCATTCCCCAAGCAAGAGTCTTCTTGACCCCTAACCTGGCCCTCAGCCATGGTTGAACCTTTCAACTTGGTTTTTCCTATTCCTTATTCCCTTCATCTTCTACCTCAGATATCATCCCAACCCCCTCCCGGCCCTCCCCCTGTACATCTGGGCATCTGTTTTCTTTGCCTTCTTTGGTCCATACAGCATTTCTAGAGGAATGATTCTCTGTGTGATGACTGAGTCCACTATTTATGCTCTCCAATGTCAGCTGAATTTTCAACATTGTTCCACAATACTTGCAGTCCTGGGAAGCCTATCCCTTATCCATCTTCCACAGAGACTGCTATAAATCCTGATTTCTCAACCATGGCACTAAAGCCATTTCTTCCATTTCTTGAGCTGAATCAATCTTTGTTGTAGGATCTGTCCTGTGCATTTTTGGCTCCCACAATGCACTAATAACTCGGTTGTTTCTATTGAACTGACTTCTCTTCAAAGCCTAATGCATTGTCTTTTCTTCTTCCAGTCACCCCCTAAACCTCTGTGGCCCCAAAGTTCTTTTGTCTAAAGTCTTGATCTCATTTTCTTATCTCTTTCACCGCCCTTCACCCCATTCACTTCATCTAAGGTCTTTAAGTCTTATCTCTATGCTGATAACACACAAAATGTACATTTTTGTAAAGCTAAGACGTTAGAGGTACACTCTTAATTCTTCAACTGCTGACTAATGATGGAAATATTTGTAATTAGGATATATCAAATAGCAGTACAGTAAGTATTGCAGGAGATAAAAACGAAATGAACATGAATTCCACCCTCAGGAAAATTGAAATTTAGTAGCAGAAACAGAACTAATTAAGCTGCAGAAGATGACAAAGCTAGTTAGTAGCAGAACTGAGCAGAACTCAGGTCCTCTGACTCATATAAATATTCTTTTTATTTGCACTTGACAAGAAAAACACAATCATGCATTTTGTCACCTTCAAAACACTGATAGCTGGGTAACACCATACTATCTTATATTATCATCCTTTTTTCCCAAAGCAAGTATATATAAATATTATATAAGAAAATCTGCAAGTCTACTTCTTAAAATGTACATTGTTTTCTTACTGAGGCTGCATAATGCATTAGCTTCAGGTCCAGAAAGAAATTTGGCAAAAACTGGGTGAAAAATTAGGCCCATGTTCATGGCAGGCCACAGAAGATTCAGGAAATAAAGTGCTGTCTTGAAAGAGCAGGTTCTGGAAGGGTTCCCAAATGCCCGAGACCAAGGAAGACAGAGGGCTAGGCACAAGGGGATGGCTGCCAGCATACCAGACCGACATGTTAAGGCTGGTTTAATTAACTCATTTGACACTTTTGTCAGTAATATATAGACTTCCTGCTGAGAAACTGCTCGGGAGAGTCCTAGGTACCTACCTAGACCATTGCTTAGGAAGAATCCTCTCACTGCCCCCCACCAACCCCCTTGCACCAATGTCCTACACACCAGTTCTTCTATGCAAAAATTAAATTAAATTAAAGAAATATAACTTAAAGTTATTTAAAATGATTGGAAAAGAGGAAGAATAGGGGAATCATCAGGACAAATTTTCATTCTCTGTTGCCAGTTCACGTGGAGTATGTGGTAAGAAGACAGTAGTATAAGTGTACAATTATCATATAATAATGTAGTATAATAATTATATACAACTTTTATGTATTTTGGTAGTTTGTAAAAATAAATATATCTCAGATGTCCTTAAAAATATTTGGTTACCCTTCATTTCATTAAATCTCATATTTTTTGAATAATTGCTTTTCTATTAATAAAGGAAGAAAACCAGTCCACAGCTCTATACAGGATAAAGTTAAGCAACAAGTTTTTAGTTTTTTCCAGAAACTTTGTACTTTACATTCAGAGTATGGGCACATGACTCATGACAATAAAGAGTTATTGTTTTTTTGTTCCCAAGTATGTTAATAATAGGTACTAAGATGCATTTAATTGACAAACCCATTTCCAAAATAGCTTAAAGGGAAGAATCCAGGCCCTCCCTTAATTATTGCATTTTTCACTCACAGATACATTAATCATGTATAAAGTTGAGAAAACAATCTTTTCCTGAATTATCCAAAACAGAGTTGCTATTGGCAAACAAAATTATCTATTCATAGGAGGCCCTTCCGATAAAAGTACTTTTAAAACACTTGTGCACTCCACTTTTACTATTTGTCTCATATTAAGTCCCATGCACACCAAGTTGCTCTGGTACAAAGTTGGTATCACACCCAACACAGACACTGTGCGGTGGATGCTTAAAGATGGGGCCAAACATGAACTGAGCACATGGGCACCAAATCAAGTGGAGATTTGCAGACATGCTTTTTCCTTCAGGGGGATACACCCAACAGGTTTCTTTTCGATGATGTGGCACATTTCAATGCCTTTGTGGTACACACCATTTTGTGTTGCTCACATATCAAGCTACAGCTCATCTGAGCTTCTCAAGGCCTCCCACAGGGATGGAGCAAGATCAGCTGCCCTGAACTGAGAATAAAGCAATGTCTGGTGTGATATGGAACCAGTCAAAAGACCCCCAGAGAGGCTGCAGCCCGGGGTGGCACAGAGAAAGCAAAGCATGAGGAAAGGTGAGAGAAAGATGAAGAGAAGTGAGGTCCAGGGCACTGGGTGAAGAGACACCATTAACCAGTCAACCAGTTGGCTTAACATAATGTCTGGCATCTTTACAGACACATCACCCAAAGCAGTGATAGTGAAGGCAAAGATAAACAGCTGGGACTACATCAAATTAAAGAGCTTCTGCACAGCAAAAGAGACAATAACAAAAACAAAGAGAAACCCCACCAACTGGGAGAACATTTTTGCACCCAACACTAATGATAAAGGACTGATCACAAAAATCTGCAAAGAGCTGATGAGACTTAACAACAACAAAGAAAAGAATCCAGTCAAAAAATGGGCAGAAGAGCTAAAAAGAAACTTCTCTGAAGAGGAAATGCAAATGGCCAACAGGCATATGAAAAAATGTTCAACATCACTTGTCATCAGGGAAATGCAAATCAAAACTACCGTGAGATACCATCTTACACCAGTGAGAATGGCACATATTAGAAAAACTAGCAACAACAAATGTTGGCGTGGGCCTCCCCGCTGGCGCAGTGGTTGAGCGCTGGGTTGCGAAGCAGCCCGTGGCCTCTGCGGCTCCAGTTCGATCCCCGGCTGCTCCCTGGCCATCGGAGGAGGGTCCCACATGGCGCGCAGACCTCTCCTGCCGCCCGCTGCTCCCCTCAGCAGTGTACTTTGGTCCTTCTGCCTGCTCTGCTCCCCGCTCTGGCTCTGGTGAATTCTCTCACCCTCCCGCGCTTCTGACTGTACCCAGTGCTTGTATAAATAAATAAATAAATAAAAATTAATCTTAAAAAAATATATATATAAAAAAAAAAAACCAAATGTTGGCAAGGGTGTGGAGAAAAAGGAACTCTCCTGCACTGTTGGTGGGAGTGCAAACTGGTCCAATCACTATGGAGAGCTGTGTGGAGATTTCTGGACCTACTAAACAGAGCTTCCATATGACCCAGCAATTCCATTCCTAGGTATTTACCCAAAGAACACAGAAACATCAATTCCAAGAGCACCTGCACCCCTGTGTTTATAGCAGCACTATTTACAATAGCTAAGCTTTGGAAACAGCCCAAATGCCCAAAAATAGATGACTGGATCAAGAAGATGTGGTACATATACACCAGGAATATTACTCAGCATTCAAAAAAGATAAACACATGCAATTTGCAGCAACATGGATGGCACTGGAAGGGATCATGCTCAGCGAAATAAGCCAGAAAGAAAAAGAAAAATACCGGATGGTCTCAGTCATAGCAGGAATCTAGAAAACTTAAATAAGGGACCAGGAAAATGAATAACTATAAGAAAGTGAAAATCAAAATCAACAAAAAACTATGAACCAGAGACACTCTATGGGGGTGGGGGGCGGGGAGGGGAGGGATTGGGGTCAAAATAAGGGGGTTGCAATTGTATGGGGAATATAAAAATAAAATTTATTTAAAAAAAACAATGTCTGGGCTTAGCAGATGCTTAATAAATGGATGACTTCTTACAAATCTTTCAACCTACTGACTGCAAAATCCCCTTGTACTGCTTCTTTTATATAACCACGTGGCAATAGCAAGGATATAAATGCTTTATGTAGGAGTTCTTTGAGGACATATTTCTATAAGAAATTATTACGATTAACATTATTGCCATGTAATGAAAGAGAATGGACACCAATGACAATAAGAAAAAAAATTAAAGAACCTTCAGTCTCTGTGTTATTACCTGCCAATTCAGGGAACAACAGAATTAAAGATTTTAGCCAGATCTTGTATGTGACCTATTGGACAGAGCCAGCTGACTCATTTCAATAATCTCAGGGCTCTAGAAAGTACTGTATCAGAAATGACCATGCAAACACTGAACTCCAAATGCTGAACTACAGGAAACTTGGCAGTTGTTTTAGGACCAGGAACGTGTGGGTGAAGTCTATTAAAAAACCAGTCTTTGTTGGAGAAACCCCATATGTGGTCATGCTGAACTCCCTAATTCACCCCATGTCCATCTCTCCAGTGCTTTGCCTTATATTCCTGGATATTACTGTAAGCTTGGCTTTCTTAGATGAAGAAAATGTTATTTTTGTCGAGGAAATTGTAAGTATCCAAAAAGTCCTTAAAACTAATTTGATTTTTCTCCTCCCTTACTACATTCTTAAAAAAAAAAAAAATCCAGCAAGAATAGAAGCCATATTTGCTTAGCTTTATTTACATGTTTATATTCAATTATCTACGCGATTTGGGGAAACTTTACTTATTTGAGTCTGATTTTCTTTGTTTATAAATATAGGACATTATATTTACTAATATCTGTAGTTACTATTAACTCTAATTCATGCAAAGAATCTATGCAGTTGTTAAGTCCAAGAAGGTATCAATGTCAACATTTCCATTTCATGTCCTTTTAATTCATTCTTTTATTTAAATTATCTTTCCTCTATAGTAAGTATAATACACGATGTACTTAAATATGTCCTAGGTCATAGGATAAGGTAATTTACACTAACCAAAGAAAAATGATTTATTAAAATGCTTTTACACATGCCCTGTCTCGAGGTCTTATATACTTTTACTTTTCATAAATTATCTTATTTAAAAAAAGACAACATTCTAAACTTTTAATAATGGACTAAAAATGCATCAAAGAATTTACAGAGATAAGCATACACCTTTACTTTTTAATAAAAAGCCAACTTCAAGGGCCTCCCCTGGTGGAGCAGCTGGGCTGTGAGGCTGCCCGCAGCCTCTGCAGCGCTGGTTCGTTCCCCAACGGCGAGGGTCCCCCCCCCCAAAAAAAAAGCCAACTTCAAATTCACAGAGCAGTGGCAAAGCAGTGTATGAAAATAGGAAATTATTTTCACCTGGATCAAAAAGTCACACCAGGGGATTAGCTTATTACCCATTTTTTCATTTGCAAATAAAGTCACCAATATGCAGCTTCCATTCTCCTCAAGTGAGCCTTAAAGTGCAAAAAAAAAAAAAGCCACAAATATGCACAAGTAGTATTTCTTTGGTAAATCTCAAGAAGGGAACATTTACATCTCATACACAATCTTATATCTCTACATTTCCACAGCAAACATAACAATGTTAGTTAAAGTTACTTATTATTTTTAATTCTCAAACTTATTTTGAAAACAAGACTACCAAATGATTCTTGTTTGGAAATCACATAAAAATATATCCATAATACATTTTAAGATGAATTATTACAATGAGTCTGTTGTAAAAACAGTATATTTTATGGTTCGGAATGACACAGGATATTTATCTTCATCATAAGAAAGAGTCTCTGTGAATTAGTTATGGCGTTAGCTCTCTAGAGCAATCAATTCTCTCCTCACTTGTGGATAAATATATTTTACTGCAGTCATCATGCATTCTTGTAGACTGCTAAGGGCTCCAGAATGCTCTCAGGTTCACGGCATATAAATTTATTTCTATGGGTGTAGTCCCAAATGATATGCATACTGACTATATTAAGCAGAAATTTGCAGATTTATCCCCAGATGAGTACAGCATGTCAAGAAATAAAAAATATATTAGTCGTATTGTCCTGTTAAATATTTTGCCTTCTCATTTAGTCAAATAATGTGCATCAAGACACTTCAGCAAGATTAAATACCTGCCTCTTAGGAAATCAGACTAAAGTATATTAAAGTTGAATCCCCCATCTTTCCAAATAGGAGAGTCATTTATAAACTCCTCAGGTTTACCTGCTTACACTAAAGAAAGAAACAACCCAACAAACTAAAAAGACCAATGTGATAGCCAACTGTTGTGTAAATAAATGGACTTAGAGGAGAATCAAGATTCTTGATGGGCTGGGTAATAAGTATACTCTAACATGCATTCTACCTTATTACAAAATAAATGAATGATATTGAACAAAGAGATAAATGATGTTGATATTTGAAATTCTTAAAGTTTATTGATATTGAAGAAAGTTTGCACATAGGTATTTATACCTTACACTTTCCCTTCATCTGCATATACCCTTTTATACCCTTTTGACCTACTTTGTTAGGTCAAAGAGAGTCACAAATGCACTCAGGCCAGACCTAGTTCTGTCACATATCAATTATTCAAATGATTAGTTTCTGAAATATCCAAATACTTCATTTCCTATAGGTGAATCAGCTGACACATTTCCACTTCCTATTAAACTGTTTGGCATTATCCGGTTATAGTTATAAAGCAAGAATCCTACAGAAGGGATGAAAAGTAGAATTGAATGACATTGAGGAGCTTCCATGTTAAATTCCTTTTTGGGTGTTTTCTCTGATTTTACCATTCCCATTTATATTTTCTCTTAGAGCCTAAGAACTTCATGTTTTTTTAGTTGTTACAGATATTAATAGTGTTTTTTGAATGAGGGCGATTTCTTTCTTTCTTTCTTTTTTTTTGTGGGACCCTCATCGGCGGTGGGTAGGGAGGGGTGGGGAATGAACTGGTGCTGCAGAGGCTGTGGGCAACCTCACAGCCCAGCGCTCAACCGCTGTGCCACCAGGGGAGGCCCTGAGGGCAATTTCTTGATGCGGTTTCTATTTACAGAGCAGCTACTCTATTTTCTTCTAACATTTTAACAACTAAAAATAGAAAGGTTATAGCGGTCAATAGGTCTATTAGCCTTGGTTGTCTCAAATTAAAATGTCTGCGGATGAAGAGAGCAAGAAAATCCAGTGCAAATGGATATTAAGAGAAAGCACAAGTGATCAAGTCCATGATTTGTAATCAAATCCCTCAAACTTTTCCCCAAACCATGTTGCTTCATTTTTATTTATTGTGATAGAAGACACAACACTTAAAGTTTACTATAATAACATTTTTACATGGATAATTCTGTGCTATCAAGTATATTCATATTGCTTTGAAACAGATCTCCAGAACTTTTTTCTCTGACAAATCTGAAACTCTATATTCATTTAACAACTTGTTTCATTTTAATAGTATATTTGTATAGTGTTTTATTGTCTTTAAACTGTTTTCTCATACATGAACTTATGTGAGATCTCCTATATTCAGAATGCTAAGAGCGTTACATAAACTTGAGCACTTCCTATGTGCTGGGTATTAAACCAAGTGATAATAGGTACTCAAAATAAATTTATCAAATCAATCACTGTGAGGTCTACATTTTCCTGAGGTTACTGCATCATTATATTGTCCCATTCAGATGTAATCTACATCATTTACAGGAATGTTTCACTGCAGAAAATATTATCATTGATAGAAATTTCAATAGATGTTAACTTTATGGTCTTTTCTTACTTTAAAATACTGCTATCTTTATATTAACATTAAAAATTCTATTATATAATTTAGTCTTATTCTTCAGCATTTTACTAGTAAGATAAATATCATGATTATTATTATTCTACTATCATGAGATGTTAAGACTTTTTACGGTAGCTGTCAGATTTTGCAGAAAATGGAATCATCAATCCTTTTCCTTCTGTTTTTACCTCATACACACCCACACTTGTCCATCTTGATGTCTAAGATTTAAGAAGTTATCACTCTAGGGTGCTTAGCATCCATTGCCAAGAACGAGAGAATATTCTATTTGGCTGTAACCAAATACATGGTTAATCACCAATTTATTTGAAATTCTTATATGCTATAGTAAGTACTGACAAAGTGGTAAGACTTGGTAACAAATGTTTGGGATTTTCATTTCTGACCTGGCCAAAGACCTTTGTGATATAGGGCAAGTCACTTCTCTCAGAGTCTCAGTTTCATTATCTGAAAAAATGTAGGCAACAGTGCTATGTCCTGGGAGTTGTTGAGGAAAAAAATCATAATGGATGTGAAAGACTCTGAAACAATAAAGTTCTTCTCAAACACACTGGCTGATACACAGGAGCCTGGCTAACAAAAGGATCCATTCATTAAAGGTCCGCGTGTGAAGCATTGTAGTTAGTACCCTGTTTTCCCAGCGACGCACGCGGAAATATTTCTCTAGTGAAAAAATGGGTCCTGAGACACATTGAAATTTGTGATTCCAGGCAAGTTCAGTGATGTAGTCCCTTTTCTGCTCCTTTTATACTCATAAAAAATTTTTTTTTCTCAGCTTACAAATTCCAATGAAATAGAATTCTGTATTTTAGGTTGTCAGTACCAACCGAAGTTTAACACGTTTCTGTTCTGTTCAAAATATATCTTTCTGTTTTTAGCTCTAGAAAGTGGAGAAAAGTGAAATATTCTAGGAAGAAGCTTTACTGCAAAACTTTTGCTTTCATTCACGCTTAATATTTATACATTCCAGTTGAGTATCTTTTCACTTCTGTGTGGCTTTCTCTGTTTGGATGGCATGCTTAATGACATCGGAGAAATTATCTTTTCTATTGTCATCCCCTACCCATACAGGACTAGTAAAAACATGTGAGTAATATAAACATGTATAAATGCCATCTTTATAGTCTTCATCCCTTTTCTATTTTCCATCATGGGTCAATTGTTTCTGGAAGTTCCATACAAAGTCAGGGAAGGTTCTCTCCCTTCCTGATCTGCCCTCTCCATTCTATCTCATGTAAGGCTAATCTGAAACTTTTGGGTCCAATGGCTCCTTGACTCACAGACTGTTAATGGACCCTCAGTCTCTAGAAATGGACCAACCAAAGTGCCATTGAGTAGCCACACATGAATGTTGATTCCTTAAAATATGGTTAATCTGAATTAAATTGTAGACACGCTGTATATACTCTAGATTCTGAGTATTCAAAAAAACTATCAATTTTATTTTGATTAGCTTTTGAAATGGCATTTTGGATATATTGGATCAAATAACATATGTTGTTAAAACTGATTTTACCCTCTTCTTGTAATTATAGAATAAACCATATTTATTGATAACAATGTAGACCATGCCTAGCTACAAAAAATAAGATGAAAGTGACCTATATGGTCACCATTATAGATACTTGCTATTTATACTTCAGTAAATACCCTTTTGTAATTTTCTCTATCCATATAAAGGTAATCGTTTAAAAATATATCTTGTAATACATAATTTTGTTGTTTTCTATTTAAAGTTAACTAGAGATTGCTGCAAATATATGTAAAGAAATCATTTGTGAAGGCTGTAGGTTATTCCATGTATGAATGAAGCTAGAGTCTTGATTACGGTACTATCTGCTAGTTTCATAATTTCTTTAAAACTAAGCTAATGAATGAAATAAAATAAAGCTGAGTTCATGCAAGAAGGATTGCAAATTTTACTGTGATTCCTGTTTTACAGAGGAAGAACAATACTATTTTGAGATGCATTTGGACAAAGACAGAAGGAAAGCATTGCCAATAAAAAGTGATGAGAAAAGGCATCACCAATGAAGGAACCATGTCTGCACCATTTCATGACTTATCATTCTGAACCAAACTATATTTAAGTTTTATGTGTAATAATAGTTTACCTTTATCTTTAAAAGGCCTTGTAGCATTGCTGGGTTAATAGGAGAAGAAAGAGGTGTCAGTAATTTCTGTAACAGACTTGACTATACTGATACCCAGATATGCAGACACATTTGTTTCAAGCTATCTGGTTAAGCTTTCAAATTCATGGAGACTTATCTAAGCTGCAATATCATTGTTTATCTAGCACTATAGCTCTCCTGGCTCTATCCTGCTAAAGCAGTACAATTACCCTATGAACAGCATAAGTAGGAAAAGGAGCCTTTAGCTGTTACATCTTTCAGAAATACCAGAGGTAACATCTTCAAGCTCTGTGGCTGAATCTAGTGTCATTGTAAAACTGAATGATGCTCTGATATAAACTTGGCACCAAGCTAAATAAGTAGCAATGTGAGGAAGGCATGGTCCTGTTGCTGCATTTATTGTCCTTAGGTATTTTTCCATGGGGAGAGGACTCGCATATTTAATTGTAATGCTGCATTTTCAGATGCATATACTTAGATTGGAGGGCCAGTTTTCTTGTGCTTTAGTCTGTGCTAGCATCATCTTCAACTTCATAGGAACTCCACACGTACATGGAATATTCAGTTCTCCCAAGGATTACATGTGCTGATCACATCCAGATGGCCTCATTTTACAACTGCTGCCATCAGGGCATTAAAAGAAATAAATTCAAATAACTCTTGAGTCCTGTACGCAAGTGTTCATTCTTAGAACTACTTAGAATGAAAAATACATGCTTAAGTATGTATTGCCTTTAAGTATGTATTGCCTTTAGCCTGCATGCGTGCACACACGAGCACTCATACACACATACCCCTACAGTGGTTATCTGGCTCTGTGGCTTTTTTGTTGCCATAGAGAGGAGAAGAATTAAAAGGTTTATGGCTCTTCTGCTCTCTTTTCATTTTACTGAATCCATAACCCAAGTTGAAAATGATGACCCCAGACACATCTGGTCATCATCATCTTTCATAGTTTTAATGAATAAGGACTGTATTGAGTTTTAAAGATTGGATTTAAATAACCATCTAGTGAATGCCAGTACATGGATCCCTGGCTCCAGAGGTCTAAGCAACAAAATTAACTGCTTGTCGACCCAGGCTGGTTACATCTCATTACAATTCTGATGTAAACTTTTTTGTGTGTGATTCCCATTTTAGCCTGCTTTGCTAATCAAAAGTGAATTGGAGGAACACTATCTTTTCTATAATTTTGAATTAAGCTACTAATTGATTTCCAAAACTAGAATCAGGTTAGAAGAAAACATAACTATTTCTGGTTCAGAACAGGGACAGCAATATTGAAATCCTTCAGGTTTTCTGTTTGTTCACTTGTTCATCTTAGCCAGGGAGATCTAGGATTCCAAAGTACACCTTCTATCTTGGCCAAGAAGTGGTAAGCCCTTGAAATCATATATGAATCTCAGTATCAACTTTTCCATTTCTACAAAGGAAAAGCACTTGGATTCTTGAGAGACTGCATCAAAACGTCCATTGCTTTGGCTAGAATGGCTATCCTAACAATGTTATATCTTTCTACCATTGAACATGGGATGTTTACCCATTTATTAAAGTCTTGTTTAGTTTCTTTCAGGAAAAAAAAGAGAATTTAAATGCTATTGCCATTGACTTCTCTAACTTGAGAGTTTCCCCTCCATTTTTAACATCTTCATAAACTAGAAAGTAGATGATAAAAATACCTTCCCAAATAGCAGCCTGAAACTAGAATTATCTTTCAGATATTGAGACTTTTCTATAGTTGTTATTGTTCAGGCTTTTACAGTATTGCAGAAAAATGGGTGTGACCAAAACCCCAGAGAAGTACATCTTTTTTTTTTTTTAAGATTTATTTATTTATGCATACAAGAACTAGGGTACAGGCCAGAGTCAAAAATAAATCCAGAAGTGTGGGGGGTGAGAGGATTCACCAGAGACAGAGTGAAGAACAGAACAGGTGGACTGGCTGATATACACTGCTGAGGGGAGCAGCGGGCAAGTCAGGAGAGGTCTGCTGTGCCATGTGGGTTGCTCCCTGGCGGGGGATCGAACTCGTGCTGCAGTGGCTGTGGACAGTTTCATAGGTTGCGTCTTAACCCTTGTGCCACCAGGGAGGCCAGAAGTATATCTTGATGAACTAATGGAAACATGTTGGCACCCACTGACTGTGTGAGATGATGACCCCAAAATGCAGAACTCTAACAAATCAACAAAAATAGGTTTGACTTTCAATTTTGAGGTCCTTTAAGAGCCACAAACAGTTCTAATCTTCCAGGTATGATGCTACATGGCCTAAAAATGTCCAATATTAGAATGTATTGTCAGGTGACAGAGTTATATGGTAGGACGCAGTTATCTCAACCTGGATTCTTTCATATAGTGAAAAGTCTGTGTAACCTTGGTCAATTTCCTCACCCATTCATGCTTCAATTCACTCATCTATGCATCTGAGATCATAGTAATAGTACTCACTTTGTGGGCCTCCCCAGTGGCGCAGTGGTTGAGCACTGATTCAATCCCCGGCCACCGGGTGAGTGTCCCACATGGCGCGCAGACCTCTCCTGCCGCCCGCTGCTCCCCTCAGCAGTGTCCTTCGGTCCTTCTGCCTGCTCTGCTCCCCGCTCTGGCTCTGGTGAATTCTCTCACCCTCCTGCGCTTCTGACTGTACCCAGTGCTTGTATAAATAAATAAATACATCTTTAAAAAAATAGTACTCATTTTGTGAAGTTCAGATGAATAAATAGTACTTGATAAATACACTGTATTCTTAATATTTGCAGGTTCTATATTTTAAAAATCACCTACTTGCTAAAATGAACTGGTAACCTCACTTCATTCTTGCAATCTGTGAGGGAAATTCTAACTGTCTGGTACCTCCATTCCAGTGGCAGTTGAACAAATATCATGCTGTCCTTTCTGAAGGCCATACAATATGCAACATTTGTCACACTTTTGCATTTTCTATTGGAGATTTCACCACTTAAAATGGGCCCCAGGCATAGAGCTGAAGTGCTAGCTGGTGTTTCTGAGATCAAGAAGGCTGTCATATGCCTTACAGAGAAAATATATGTACTAGATATGCTTCATTGAGGCATGAATGCTAGTGCTCTTGGTTATGAGGTTGATGTTAATGAACCAATAATAAATAACATAAGGTCTCTTTAGGGTAAAATAGACATAAAACAAGGCTAGGTTGGGATGCGTTGATGAAAATGTTATGACCCTAGGCTTACAGGAACCTAAGTCTGTATTTCCTCTAGGAGTATTAATTCAGTATTTGCTAATTCAGCATTCACGTTCACAATACCTTTAAACCACATTTACCATGAATAAAGAACGAACCCTATGTAACTCGAGTCCAATACATGAATAAAGCTCACAAAATGTCAATTATAATAACTTAAATCATCATCATCATCACCATGGCATAGCTACAACATCGATACATTAAGTTTTAAGGAAATTCACAGGATACTTTAGGGAGAAAGGAGTACATTTAAGTTTACGGGAGACTACATCATCATCTCCCCATTAGCAGTGGTCAAACAAAAAGCTGGTCTGCATCAATTGGGATTCATTATTGAATGACATTATTGATGATTGTTCTTCTGGAGTTTCAATTTGGCTCTAACCTCTAACAGTACAGCAGAAAGTTGAAGCTCAAATTTAAGGACAAAAATCTAGATATCTCCACTCATTGACTTTACAAAATTATTTGATGATCTCAGTGATCTGGGACTTGATTAGGTATTAAACACTTTTCATTCCCCTGGGGTCACTGATATCCTGAAGTTCTCTACCTGACACATAATTGATTTTGTCAGAATTGATGAGATTATCTGGCAGAGTCTGTCTTTCCAGTGAAGTTAAGAACTGGAAGCATAATAGGTTCAGGCTTAATCGGTTTTATGCAGCCATGCTTGAGCACTTAATAAAGGACATGTAGCTGGCACCAGAAGTTTCTCTGAGAAACCCTTCCAATTCAACTGATTTAGAACGTGATTAAAAGTCCTTTGTACAGTAATCTGGGAGCTGCTATATGCTAATGGTTGTGCTCTTAAAGCCCGTGGGTAAGAAGATGTAGAAATGATCACCCTGACTCTTGCAGACTCTGCATGGTGTGACTGGACTGATGAGCTGGATCCATCCTGAGAGATGGATTAGGTCACAGACCCTTCCGAAGCAAACTCGAGATAGAGCTGCAGACTTTCAATGACAAGACAGAAGAGAGTGATGCCAGTGAACTTAGCCACGCAGGCATCACATAATCTTGTGACTCTCTAACCTTCAGCTCCTAAGAAGTCAGATGGATCAGGCTCCTGTATCCTTTGGGAATCAGCACACGGAGGTGCCAGCATCTTAGTTTCTGGTTTGAGAGCAGTGGCTCTTCAGAGCTACACTTGTGCTCAGATTCCTTCACTATCACATGTTTGATTTATTCAAGTACAGCAACAGATGAACTCATAAACATCCTATGTGCCTCGTATGAAAGGTCAGCTAGCATTAGCAAAATGCTCATAGCAATAGGTTTAGAAGGTTGATATGCCAGAGAAGAACAGAGATCACTATACCAGAGTCAGTAGCTGGTATCTGTGCCCAGAGAGGAATGAATGCTACTCTCTGTTGCCTCAAGGGATACATAGGAACTTGCCAGATTTTCAGACCCACAAGATCCAAGTTCCCAAGTGATGCTATGCTCAAAGCAAGCTCAACACAGAGAAACCTATGGGGCTGTTAGATAATGAAATATGACATTCTTGAGCATGTCTCACCTATTCATTTTCCCCCAGAGCAGCCTCTAAAGAACCATCAGCTCTGAGGTGACGTTGATCTGGCTTTAGGTCAACTATCCAGCTAACTTCTTGTAGGTTACTGAATTTCTCCTGAGTTGCCATTCTCATTATCAACAATCTTTTAGGACTGCTGTCTGGGCTAGATACAATTCTGTAGGGAATGACGGAGTGCCTGGCACGTGTGGGTTCTTCATCACTATCAGTTTTGCCCCTTTTGTCCACATAGTTGAACAAACAATACCTGAATTGTTGGGTCAGGCGTCTCCTCTCCGCTTGGGGTTGGCTACAAACTGGATCCTTGGCTTGAGTTTGCTTCTCCTTCTCAGACTTGGCTCCTATTTTGCACACTGGAGGTGACAATCACCCTGGCCCTGTTTTACATGTCTTGGTTCTGGTTTGTTTTCCAGATCACATAAGCCTTGACATTTAGTTTGCTGGACTCTGCCCTGATAATTGGCACAGTCCCAAATAAGAAAGGCAGAGTCTGGTAGATGTGCTCATTTATCTGCTTTCCCTGTGGGAGCACAGGCGATTATGGTCAAACATCCCACTGCACTCCCTGATCCAGGTAATAAAGTGGGATTGGGTTTTCCTCACAATATCCTGTAAGGCAGAGCTGAGCATGTTTCCTTGACCAAATCCCACCTCTTTCTCTAGTTACTTCATAATTAAAATTCATAGTTTCTGTAATTTTCCACAGCAGCTCACATCACGGAGAAAGCTAAATGAGCCCATTTTTAAGGCAAGGCAATTATCAATCTTACTTTTGAACCACTAATAAGATAGTCTGTCAAATAAAAAACACCCATCTTTCTTTCTTTCTTTCAGAAATTTCCCCTAGAAAAATGGCTTCTTAATAAAAAAAGAGTTCCTAGAAAAATTCTTATCTTTTCTCTTGAGAAAATGTTTCACTAAAGATTGTTAAAATACTAAATGCTCTTTAGTTTTCTGGTGATTTTGTAACCTTTGGTAAAATTAGTGCTAAAACACAGCATTATCTGAAGGATAATAATGGTGTCCCTTAAGACAGAAGTCTGAGGATTCTCCTGTTTCCAACTCAGGAAACAGGGCAGGGAGCCACTGACAGAACCGGGAACAGGACTTCTGTTCTTAGCCTCTTCTATTCTGGTAGGCAAGTCATGCTCTTCCTGTAATTTTTAAGACCCGTATTCACCTGGGGAGACATGACTATAATTAAAGTCTTCTAGTTGGACATAAAGAAATTTAATGGGGGCCTCCCTAGTGGCGCAGGAGTTAAAGACAGTGCTATGTCCCTTCACTCTCTCCTTGCCTGTAGTGTTTCTTCAGAGAAGTCTGATGTCAGCCTGATTGGTTTTCCTTTGTATGTTATCTGTTTTTTCCCTCTTGTCAGCCTCATTATTTTTTCCTTGTCTTGGATTCTTGGATCAAAATAAGGGGGGGGGGATTTTATGGGGACTATAACCAAGATGAAAATGCATACATTGTGCAAAAATGAAAAATGATGTAAAAAATATATAAAATTAAAAAAAAAAGGCAGTGCTATCAAGCTATTGCCAGCCACTGCAGCATGAGTTTGATCCTTGGCCAGGGAGGTGACCCACATGGCACAGCAGACCTCTTCTGTCTCACCAGCTGCTCCCCTCAGCAGTGTATTTCAGTAGATCTGCCTGTTCTGCTCCCCACTCTGTCTCTGGTGAATCCCCTTACCCTCGACAACTCTGGCCTCCACCCCAGCTCTTGTATGCATACATAAATAAAGCTTTAAAAAACTGTATTGGCATGTGACCCACTCCCCAAGAACTCTAGTGGTGAGCTCTTGGCAGTGTGCCATGCCAGAAATGCCCACAAGGGTGTTTCCTTTATCCTCTCCATAGACTGTCCCCTTAGCCACATGCTTCTTGTCACTTGGGAGTTGAACACACTTCACTTGCACAGCTAAGCCTCTGCCCCTACTCTAGCATTCAAGAGAGAGCTCCAGAAAATAAGTATCTCCCCAAGTGTGAGCATTTTTATGTAATTCTCTTTCTTAAGGCTTTTTGCAATAAGGCATGAAGTTAAGTGACTAGGTCAAATGGATAAGGTGGTTTTAAAAATTCGTAGAAGTAGAGACAGTGCTAGGTGGTTCTCTAGCCTAGAAACAAAGAAAAGAGAAAATATTGGGAAAAAAAGTGATCATTCAGTGTCTTTATAGAAGGAAAATAAGATTATCTTGTGCAGGAACCCATTAAGGAAAGTTATTTTTTGAGAACACAGGAGTAAGGAGGTTATATATTATTTAAATAAAAAAGACTCAGATGTGTAATCAATGAACATGCAATGTATATTTTTTATATATATTTACATTACATAAGTATCTAAGTGAACAAGATATATAGCGGAAAGTATACTGGAATTTCAGGCAAAAGGCAAGTATATGCTTCCAGTTCAGCGAGTTATTAGCAGTGAGAACAAGTTACATTTGTCTCCAGGACCCTGTTTACAGTATCGTACACAGTTGATATACTTATCCTGCCTCCTTCATGGCCTTGTGGCAACTGGATATGATAATATTTGTAAGATATTTGCATAATTTGAAAAATATAAAAATGCAAGATACCCTAGTTAGTGGAAGGCTCTTGCTAGTAGCTTCCTCACCCATCTCTTGGTTTCTTAGTAATTCTTGCCCATTTCAATATGCACCTCAAGGCTAGTTCAATCATTCAAAAGATTGCTTTGCTCATGCCACATTCCTGCCCAGAAGCAAAAACAAAGGCCTCCCAACGAAACAATCTATTACTTACTAGATGAAGGAAGAGATCCACAACATATATGATCCTTGCATAAACTCTTTTTTTACTGCAGTGAACCCACTCTCTTCACATCATCCCCTACTATTTCCAAGTCATCACAGCAGGACCCCAGACAACCAGGAAGCACACGGTCAAGGCAGTCAGTTGTTTGACTGATTTATATCCCAGCAAGACACTTAAAATGCCTAAACGATTTACTTTAGCAATATCTCATTTATCTTGCTAACCAGGTTGCACCCACTCTGTCTGGCCTGTGCATCCCACCAACACAAGCAGACCCAAGGCAGGTCCACTCCAACGCTCAGTGACCTGACAGCCACTGGTCTCATAAGCCTTTAATACCTGCACGGGACGAAATGAACTGCTGTTTTCTGAACCTGAGAAGTAAGTGGGGCCGTGACCTGCCCTCAGTGCCTCTGCAGATGCCCCAATGCCACCAAGCACCCCAGCATCCAATCACCCAAGGTCTCTTTGTTCTACTCTTGTTCTTGCCCCACTTTCAAAGCCTTTTGCATCTTCTACCTGGGGAGGCAGTTTTGGAGATCTACTGCCATGCTTTCTTCCTTGACATAGTAATCAAACTGCTCTTTCTTTGACAGACTTTGGTTGCTCTACTGGCTGAACACCAAGTGGTAAATCCCTTGAGTAAAGGGTGACATTTACTCCTTGCCAAGATACCCATCCTGCGAGACCATGCTCCCACACAGCATCTTCTGGTAATTCAGCATTGTGTAAAAGCACTCACTGTACTTGGAGTATGGCCCTTCTGCTACCAAATAAGCTTTGTATTGTTGGAGAAGTCAATCAAACTCCCTGGACTTCAACTTCATTGCATGAAAGACGGGAAGAGAATACTCCTAAGTTCTCAATTAGAAGACTCCTCAGTTTCCTTTCAACTCAGAACATTTTAAACAGAGAGCCCTCATATGTTGTGGAGAAAAACTCTGATTATTTAAATTCTTCATCAATAATGTTTACTCTAATATGACATTTGAATTTATTTGAGTATAATAAACTTTCCTAATTGCCAACCTGTGGGTATGAATTCATATACTTGCACATAATAGATCATACGAAATTCAATTGATTTCTATCAGGAATTATGGCCAAGTTAAACTTTTTCTATCAGCTTCCTCCTTCCTCAAATAATACATTTATATTTACAAAGGAACTCGGCTGTGTAAATAAATGAAGAGTTGTGTGTAGCAAGGGAAAAGTACAAGAGAAAGAATTTGGATTCAGCAGGTTTTCTCATTATGACTCAGATTTTGGCCTTCAGTGCAAATCTCCAAAGGAAGAGGTGGCAATAACAGCATGGCTTCTCTGAATTTATATGAAGTTCATAAAAATGTCCACAGAACATTTTACAAAGTGCTACAAGTATTTTCATTATTACTGGTAACTAAGCATTGACATGAAATAATTTTCTGAAGAAGCACGTTATGAACCTTAGCTTCTTGCGAGATGAGACAGCTACAGTCATCACACAGCAACGTGAAGTCTGAGCTGGTGGTCATGAATGGGGCAGCCATTTTTACTTGCCTAAGATGCTTGAGGTCATTCTTCATTCATACACACACTCCTCATTGTAGATAACTGTCAAGCATTATACAGCTCTGAGCTCTGTTTATCTTTAAGTCAGTGGCCAGGAGAGAGAGTCATAGAAAGACATTGATATCCCGGTCCTGTGTTTTATCAGAAAAGTAAGAGAAAAAGACTCAATTCCTCAGTAAAGCCTTTCTAAAGGGGGATTTCTGGTCTACCTATTAAGGGTGTCTACATAAGTGTTTATTTATCTAATCATTTATTCATTTTAAGATACATAAACCTGTTCACTTGGAGTAGGACTTGAGTCCAAATCATAACTGTTTATTGTCAATTGGAAACCAGGATCTTAAGCAGATTCACCTATTCTTTCCATACTTCCTCAGGGTCTATCAAGTGCCAGGTGCTCTTCTCACTCCCATGACTGCAGCAATGTTAAAAGCAACATGTCTAATCTCAGGACAAGTGCATTTATGTGGAGTGGGGGTAGCGAGTAAAGAAGCTAAGAAATAATAAGCATTCCATCAAGTGGAGATAAGTGTTATAAAGAAAACCTTGAACAGAGTATAAAGGTACAGCGTGATTAAAAATGGAGGGGTTAAAAATCGCTCTGAGCAGTTGGCATTCCAGCAGAGATCTAAATTAAAAAATATATCTGACAGATGATGAGTTGATCGTGGATCAGATATGTCCTGGCCAGTCCCTGAACATCACATACCTTGGGCTAGATCTAGAAGAAATCTAGGGTCCAGTCCTAGGAGAACCTACAATTTGGCTGGAGAGACAGTCTTAGCTTACATGGAATTATTAGAGAACAACTGATGGTAAGCTGCAGGTTATTTCCAGCGATGGACTTACTGGGTATCTGGGGGAAGTTTCATGGAGGATGTATACCTTCAAATCTGAAGATAAAAAGAAGGGACTCTAGTAAAATAGAGGATGAAAGAAAATAATTTATAGGGATCATGGCAGACAATGGGAAGATACAACACAGGAATAGAAGAGGGGAGAACAGTTTACAGAGTACCAAGTGGATGGTAGATATGCAGAAGGTAGCTGAGGGAGATTATTTTCTTGAATCCTTGAATGATGCAGGAGATAGGTATTACTATGAGAGGAGCTGGTTAAGTTTAGAGAGAATGCTAGAGAGGGTAAGTTTAGAGAGGTTTAATCCAGGGCCACACTTGCTTGAAAGGGGATTTGCAAGAGAGGGGAAACTTTTTACCTTGTAAAGTTAGTGTTTTAGAGTATGGAAGGGGATATGGTTGGGTGGACTGGATGGGTTTAGGGAAAGGCTGCAAAGATCTGCAAGGCAGCACCCAAAGTCTGAAAATAAAGAAACCAGCTGATAGTGTGTCAGGAACCCAGGCAGGAAGCAACAATCCTGGTTTTAAGTCAAAGCCAGGGAGTTAGGAGGAAAGTGTGAATCTGAGGACCTGGGACAGGTTGGTGAGAGGAGAATAAGGAAATGCCATTCAATGGGAAAAAAAGGAGATGTTTAAAAGTGGGAGAGTTGGTAAGGAGATTGCAATAGTAGATGGGACCACTGCAGCATAATCATGGAGCCATGCATTCAATTTGTGTATCCTGAGAGGTTGTTCAGCAACCACACTTACTGCACAGTACCTGGACATAACAACAGAATGAAATCTGCAGAGGGTCTTTACAAGCTGAGTCATTCCCTCCATGACATTTCTTTCCAGAACCTTCTGCTTCTTTCTCTCCAAATTCAGTGCTAAAATACTTGCTTTGCTTTTGTGAGAACTCTGACCTCTTGCAATGAGACACCATTAAGTCTCTCCTGCTGCTTTTCTCATTAAAACTTCCCTTTCCCAACATAAATACAGGATGATTTTACTCATATGTGGAATATAAAGAAACAAAATAAAGGAACAGATAAAACTCAGCTTTCATAAACCCTAGAAATCTGACTAGAGCTGAGGTTACCATAGTGAGGAGCAAAACTTGGAGGGGGCCCAATGTCTGGTGGGCTCTTCTCCTTTGGGACCTCTGAAGAGGTCCAACTTATACCTCCAAATCATATACAGTGTTATAAGCCCATGTTACCTTAATCAAAAATTAATCCAATTACAAAAATTCCCTCTTCCATGTGAAACTCTTGTACTTCTAGACAGTAGTATCTTATGGATGTTGGTAGTTCCATGAATTCTCTTACCAAGTTAACATACACATTTACTATGACCAGTCAAGTGTAAAGAGAGCCATCAAATGTGGGAATTTTGGTTTGCAAAGCAGTTGGAGAATAGCTGAAGAGGAAAGATGTCTTTTGAGCTACAGAGAATTCCTTCCTCCAGTTTGGAAAATAAATAATCCAAGCTCATTTAAAACTAAATATTATTATTAGATGCCATAAATGTTTTTGATATATACAATAAACCAGTCTTAGAAATGAATAGGACAGCTTACTAATAAAATTATTAGAAGGTCAGAGATGTTTCTTTAATATCTTATGTACTTGATCTTTAATAGTGAGTCAACATTAATAGCAGCGCCTTGGTGATAATCTTGTTGCTCTGACTCAATATGCCTATAATTTCTCCTCATTTATCCCTCTCATGTTAGAACTCATACCGTTTTTAAATTTAATTGTTAACTGCTGTCAGTAAAGTCTAGCAGAAGACTCTAGGAAAACATCCTTGGCACTGACGAACTAAAAAAAAAATAAAGTGAAAAGTTTCCCCAAAGAATGGAGATATTTATAAAATTGATTATCAGTTTCATTTTTATCACTAGAGTTTATTCATTCTGTTTATCTGAAGCAATGGCTGATATCTGTATGTCTTTGAATGATTTCTCCATGTTTTAATAGATGGGAGTAGATTCATTATATCATTTGCTCTTACAACACAATTTGTTTTTCAAATATGATTGGATTCACTTATCAGTCTCTTGTTTAAATTTTCAGCTTCTAAATCTCATTGAATAGATGAAGTCACAGAGGAAATGAACGTCTCGGCCGGTAAAGGAACTCAGATTCACAGGCCCTAAATTTCCAGACACTCAGCCAGTCTGTCTTTACTTAGAAAGTTTTACCTGAGAGTAGAAAATTGGGTTCTTCTGAGATTAGATTCTGGGTTGATGGATTTCAAATGCCTGGACTCTGGTTTCCTCTTCCATGAGAAATGAAATCTCACTGGGATTCTTGTGAATAATTGCATTATAATGTCCCCCAAAGAGGGAAAACACTAGAACAAATGCCATTACTTATGGCAGTTCTTAGGATGCATTAAAATATAATAAAACTCAGGGATACTGTGCCATCTCGGACTGGATACCAAATGTGACAAACACATAGTCTATGTACATGACAAACAAATAGTCAACATTACGGTGACTCTCCTGTGTGTCAGATGGTATGATATATGCCAGTGAAACAACGTGAATGACTTCTGACTCTTCCACTCAGGCAGTTAAAAACTCCAGTGCAGGGCCTCTCTAGTGGCACAAGGGGTTAAGTCTCACACTATGAAACTATCGCCAGCCACTGCAGCATGAGTTCAATCCCTGGCCAGGGAGATAACCCACATGGCACAGCAGACATCTCCTGACTTGCCCGCTGCTCCCCTCAGCAGTGTATTTCAGTCAATCTGCCTGTTTGGCTCCCTACTCTGTCTCTGGTGAATCCTCTCACCCTCCCACCCCCGCACCTCTGCCCTACACCCCAGCTCTTGCATGCATAAATAAATAAAATAAATCTTTTAAAAAAATCTAGTGCAGCAAACAGGCATGGTATTGCAAGAAGAAGGAATGGAGACAAATTTTACAATGCTTATGGAACCCTGTGGAGGTAATGTCTATGTCATTTACAAATTTGAAAAATGCATATTGTCAGGAGGAATGCAGGTACACATAGGTACAGCAGTAGCATACACTCTTGAAATGTCCTATTAGTTAGAAATATTCAAGTGTAAAGCAGCTTGCAGAAACATTTTTGCATTAAGTTCACCATGGGTGAAATAACTGTCCTCAATAAACTCAAATGCATCATCTGCGGAGATCTCAATGACTCTGCAAACATTCATAGGCATGAGAAACACCTCCAGGGTGGGTCTGTTACTACCGCTAAATAACAGCATTTCCCTGTCTTTACATTCATCTCATACTTTTAAACTGTCTTGTTAGAAAGCTTTGAAATGCCACAGTGTCTATGACTGAAGTGGGGAAAAGAAAGGATCACAGAATTTAATTGGTGTCTCTACCTTATAGAGTCTTACAGCTAAATGTTCCTGGAAAGTTTTTATATGCATGAAAAATATACTTACTGTGCTACAGTTAGAAGACTCTAATTATGTTTTTAAGCTTACTGTATTATTATATTGAGAAAGTGGTTATGACTTCACACACTTTTAATGTAGATGACTCTGTATAGCTGTAACATGATAAATGCAAAGATATTTTTCCATGTTCTATAATTTAAGGATGCATATAAATTTATAAGCATATGAATATAGAAAGAATTTTAAGATCTTGGAGTAAAAATGTCTGGTAGACCAGCTACAATATTTGTTGCCTGGCATTTCAATTTTAAATAACAACTTCAGTTCTGGAAAGAGGTTAAGATTTTCATTTTCTCTCAAGTTTATTTATTGTGTCATATTTGTATGGTATGCTGGATTCATTGTGATATAATTAACTTATAACCAAAGAAAGCATATATAAATTGCAGTGAGATTAATATCTTTTATTTCATTTAGTCTAGGTAGGTCATGTTTCTCTCCAGGGGAAAAATGTGATCATTTTGTTGATTCACCTCCAGGGAGGGCTCTACTCATTTGCTTCCTAAAATCAGAAGTCACAGGCAAAACCTCAGAAGGCATCGGGGGGGTAATGGCTGTGCTCCCATCTTCAAGACTGGGCATCAAAGAACAATCACTGGCGACCTTTCCATAGGAGGTCAAGGGTACAAAAAACCTACTTGCTATTGTAGGGGGTAAAGTTCAACTGAAATAATGTCAAGTAGGGGCAGTTGGAAGGGGTGATGTTTATGAGAGCTGTTAGTTAGCAGAAGCGATTCGAGCAGTTTAAATTCTATGTGATTTTTGAAATCTGTTGAAGATCATTTTTAAACCTCCGTTGTAATGTTTAAAACATAACCTTCTTTATGCTGCATATAACATTCTTCTGAAAATATTACACTACATATGTTCTTGGAGCAGGAGAATGGAATACATTTATCTGCTCCCTTTTAAAAGTAATATTTTTGCTGAACTATTTAATAGGAGTTACATAATCCATACTTTCACAAGACCATTGCTACCTTGAAAAATGCACAGGGGAAACTGAAGATCTTTGTCAAATAAAGTATGCTTTTATGCACAGTATTTACCACTGAACTAAAGAGATTTGCACAGCTGGGAAAATATGAAACCTCCTAATATATGGTTTTCTTATATGTATTGAATTTTAAAACAACAAAGACCCTACCGAATCTACAGATTTTGCTTAAATTCTAACACAACTTCACCCCTTTTTTTTTCCATGTGGAACTTTCTGCAAACTTTTGTTTTTAATTGTATTTTTTTTTATTGAAGTAACTTTGGTTTACAGCACTGTGTATGATTCAGAGGTACAGGCTCACACCTCTTCAGATGTATGTTACCACACCACACCCACCACCAAAGTACCCAGAGTCTTCCATCACAGTCCCCTCAGCCCACTTTTGCAGATAGTATCATTTCCCAGGTGGCAAGGAGATAGAACTAGTGCAGTCTGGATGGTTGGCTGCAATTTCTTGTGTTCATATATCATTATGTATAAGTCATAAATTTGTCCAGAAGGGTGAGCAAATCTCTAGTGAATAATTCACGATTATTTAAGGACACATTCTGGAGGATCCTCAGGTCTTTCCTCAGGTGAGAAGGAACACAGGATGGATGCATGGAATCATCTGGTATTTGGATCGCCTTATAATAGGGTCTCAATGTTTCACATTCTATGTGATCTGACATCTTTACCCCAATGACTACGTTCTATAACCCAATGTCCATATTGGGAATGATTTCTTCCCACTGCTAAGAGAGCCATGATGGGGGAATGAAGAGTGAGGATGTTAAAATGGCAGATAATTGAGTCTGAAGTCCAGCATTACTTCTCGATTTCAAAGGAAATCTAACCAAACTCCTTGAAAAGAGTTGTACAGAGAATGCCTGTAATTCTAACATGGTGACTACATTCTATTGGCATTATGGTAGAGCCATTTTGGGGCTGAGCTTTGTGACAGCAAAATCTCTAAAATATTTTAAGTAGATTGTGAGATGGGATCAAAGGAATGATTTTTCTTTTATTTTAAAGAAGCTTATATAAAGAGCTTTGCCCATTTCATGAGTTCACTTGCTTTAATCTGTGAATACTTTAGGAGAGAGTGATGAGCATGGCTTTCCTGGATAGGAATCAAACAATTGCTCTGGTTTAGTAATCACTAACCCACTTATTTTAGTGCCAGGCTGGCACTCACATTCATGGCATTCCATACTGAGGTCAAGGGGGAAGGTGGATGGATGTCTGGAGAGTTCATGTGTGAGTTGGAAAATAATTAGGTGTAGACAAGACTCTCTTCCTCTCTCCAACACCGAGATACTTTTTCTTACCAGCCACAATTTCCTGAATGGGGCCAGCATAGTTTCTACTCATGACCTTTGCACAGGTTGTTTCTTTCTCTTGCACATGCTGCACTCTCTTGATCTTACCCACCCGTTATCTGATGAGTATGATCCTTCTGGTTTCATGCAAGGACCATCCACTGATGCCCTAGACATATGCCCACCCCCAACAGTGACTCTGGTTAGGAGTTCCCAGCTATGTACCCCCAAACCCTGTGACTGTCTGTCTATCTGTCTGTCTAGCTCTTCCTGCAAACACATTGAGACCAGGAGCTAATGCCTCTGCAATATTCATTGTTGCTTCCCTGGTGCTGAGCAGAGGGCCAGTCCATAGATAAAGGGCTCTCTCCTGCCACCCATGAGAAGAGCCACCCTGGCTCTCTCCTGCCACCCATGGGAGGAATTTTAAGACAGATGTGCTTTGTTAGAAGACTTATGTACTATGATTTTCAATCTTCATTAAATACTTACTTGAGGATAATTATGTACAAGTTAGGTATAAAATGTTATGCACGGATGCATGTAAACTATCCATGGTACAATTACACAATTTTTATTAAAGCTCAAATTAATGGCCCCTCTTCAGTTTTCAGGTTCTGTTGTATTTATTACCTTATTTGTACAAGGTCTCACAGGAAAAACATTGTTAGAGAACATGGTCAAAATAAATATATTTAGAGGGGAAATAGATGGCAGAAAAAGACATAAATCATGTTTGACATTGAATAAGTGTTTAACTGTACAAATATCTATATGAAAATTCAAAGCCTCTAATTCTCTCAAGGTCATTAGGTTTTTGGATGTTTTGTAGCATTTGAATTTTGGGCAAAAATAAAGATACTGGTAGCTACTACCTTTTTAATTTTTTAATGTTTTTTATGATGGCAGCACGATGGAACAATTCAGTTGCTACACTGCATTACTTATAAGACAAGGGAATTTGATTAGAACGTAAAGTCAGAAGTCTTGTTGCTTTTCTGAACCAGAAGCTCTCAAATATTTCGTCTTTTCTCCAGGTTTAGACTCAGGAAAGGCAGTGCCACTGTTTGTGGATATATGAATTGATATTCTGGGCCATGGGACCTCTTTATCATCTCGTAGGAGTTCCAGATAAAACCACAGATACACCCTCCTGATTGTCAGAGCACATTTGTAATTGAGCTCTGCTTTGAATAATTTCCTTTAGGCCAGGCAAACTTAAAAAAAGAACAAAGGGCATGTGGAAGTCAGACACAAAGCTTCCCAAAACATGAAGCCAGATAGATTTTCAATAATTTAAATGGTCAATTTGGATAAAATTTTATATTAGTTAAATCTTCTGATTGTTCATTATAATCATTAATCAAACCATAAGTCATCATAAAAGAGACTGTACAATGCACCACATACTTTATTCTCAGTTATGAATGTGTAATTTTCAGTTAATTTTAAAAACCTTCTACAGGGAGGGCTATTCATCATGCAGATTTCAAAGCTAAGTTAACCAAATATGCTGAGGTGCACAAAGAACAAAGGTAGAATATGATGAAGAATCAAATGCTAGAAAATGGAGAAAAGGTAGGTTGACTTTTTTTTTTTTGAAGATTTATTTATTTATGCTTACAAGAGCTGGAGTATAGGCCACAGGTGCAGGGGGTAAGAGGATTCACCAGAGACAGAGTGGGGAGCAGAATAGGTGGATCTGCTGAAATACACTGCTGAGGGGAACAGCGGGTGAGTCAGGAGAGGTCTGCTGTGCCATGTCGGTCAGCAACCTTGCCGGGGATTGAACTCATGCCGCAGTAGCTAAGGATAGCTTCATAGTGCTGACGTTTAATCACTTGTGCCACCAGGGAGGCCTTGGCAGATTGGCTTTTAAGGTGAAGAGGCACGAGCACATGTGCCAGATGGAATCATTTCTTCATTTCTTGCCCAGTGCAGACTGACTTGGTAATATGTACCTTAGTCTTCCTCAATGGGTCTCACAAATTCCTTAGAACTCAGAGAACTGGTCCATCAAGGACAAAATTTTCTATAGATAGACGGCCACCTAGGACTACTCCTTTTATTAGAAGCTGCATGTTAGAAGTATTCTAGGCTAAAATGATTACTGATGAGCATCCAAATGTTCATTAGGGAAACATTTATTATATTTCCTGTAATTTTTTCTTATCTAAATAAAAAGTATACACAAGTTGTACATTTACATTAGAGAAAGTAAAACAATCATGGAAATTACCTCTGACATTATTCTTTCTAGTAAATACCAAGCAATATTAAGAAACATTGCTATAAACATTTATGTACCTATGAACAGCATGGGGTGAATAATTGGATAATAAGACTGTACAAATCCAATTTAAAAATATAATTACAAGATTAGACCATGAATATCTACAATGGGTATAATAATATATCTTGATTTTACTGAAGTATTTGATATAGTGTCTCATAAAATTTTCTCCACAAAATTAATTTATACTGTCTATTCTAATTCATTGAGCACCGTCCGAGAAACCAGACTTGATCATGGGGTAGGAAATAAGATTATGTGCGAAAAGCAAAGGTTGAGCCATAACAAGGAATTATGATTCTGTGCTTCCAAAAAAACCAGCGACATATCTCAAGTTTTCAACATTGCTTAACCCTTTGCTGATTCATTGAAATGTAAATGTTATTTTAGTGAGCATCTAAGGGTTTCTGGAAATATCAAAGGATGTTCCAACTAACCCATTCTCATTTCTAGCAATGCCGTTCTTGTGGTATTTGTCACTCGATGGATACTGAATGAGTAAAGAAGCAGGAGCTCAGAGATGCTCCACATCACTGCTGGAAGGAAAGATGGCTTGAAAGGAGGTTTGGCCATTTGCCCAGGGCCATGAAATCTGGCGAGCATTACAATCAGGCTTCCTGAGCAGAGAGAAGCATTAGCCTTTCTAGATGGTCAAATTTTAGAATTTCTACCTATAATCATACAAATGTTAAGGGATGTAGAAAGCAGTGCCAGGAAACAAGAAAACAGCAAAATCAAAGCAGTCCTGAGCACTGTTAGCTGCGAGATGTATTAAATTGTGCATAAATTCTGTCATGTGTGATAATGACACCCCTACTGTTCTGCTCACCTAACAGGAGCACCAAGCAAGACCCCCCAGAGCCAGTGGGGTTTGTGATGATTGCTTTGTCAGTTTTCCCTGATGAGTACTCATCTCAGGATTCTGCAGTAAGTCCTCACCACAGTTTGGGTACTAAGAAACTAGGGTTCTCATTGAACCCCATTTCTCTCTGACCTTACAGCTTGCACTGATCATGCTGCCTTGATAGCTTTGCTGTAAAACTTTCCTGGAACTTAATCATTTTTTTTCATTGCAGATTAGAAGAGGAAAGATTCATGGGCAAAACATATGCTGTTCTTTTTATTAGCGTATCATTTGCAAAGACATGTGTGGATTACTTTTCAAGAGATGATCACCCAAAAAGGGGCACAGCCATGAAAAGCTGTGGGATTTCTAAGGACTAGCATCTCTCAGGCTCCATTTACCTGGATGTTTGTGAGAATGTTACAATCTCCTCTATTTCTGTGGATTCTCAGAACCATGCTTAAACATCACCAAGTGAGAAGTAGAGCCTGTCTACTTTTAAATTACTAGTTTCAAAACATGCTTCGCAGAATGGAAACCTCCAAAAGAGATACCAGGAGTCTGTTGTAGAGGATTTATGGATGGTAAATAAATCATGACACTGTCTATTTGAACTTGATCCACAACTTCGTTTGGAGCAGGAGTTTGGAGGGAAAATCCTGCAAGGTAGATAGTAAATAGGGAAGATTTCACACCCCCGCAGCTCCAGGGCTGGGAGTTTCAGCTCTATGCTCAGTGTGCATTCTGAACAAGTAAGCAAAAAATGACTGAATCAGAACATGCTGGGGAGGCAGGTTTTGAGAATTTAGTTTCAGTGGCTTCGAAGTAAACTTGAGTGGGGCCACTCTGGAAATTCAGAAGTAGAACTGACTGATTGTAAGGAAAGGTTTCCCTGTTAAGAACCATAACTACAATGTAGTTAATTGATTTTTTTTCCATTTTATATTACTATCAACGTTTTTTTTAAATTTTAATTTTGGGGTTACAATTTTGCTCACCCATAGATGCACATGTTTCACTACAGTTTGACAAGATTCAATATCTGTTTATGATAAAAACACTCAATAAAATGGGAATAAATAGAACTTATCTAAACATGATAAAAGCCATATATGACAAACCCACAGCCAACGTCATCATCAATGGTGAAAAGCTAATAGTATTTCCACTATTATCGGGAGCAAGACAAGGATGTCTAATGTTAATGTTCAACAAAGTATTAAAAGTCCTAGCCCAAGCAACCAGGCAAGAAAAAGACAAAAGGAATCCAAATTGGAAAAAAGTTCATTGATTATTAATGAGCCAACTGGGGGAATTACTTGATAAATATTTCTTCCTCTATCCAAAATCCTGATGTGTCCCTAGGCTAGTCTCCAAGCTGTATCTTTGTGGATTGAGGGTAACTGGTACCTCTGATGGGAAAGTATTGCTGTTTTCAGGTGTGTCTGGGATGGTCATGAGCTGGAGAAGCTCTGGAAGAGGTAAATGGGGATTAAATGGAGGCGGAGGGCTCATTTTTTCAATTTTTTTTTCTAATAGTTCAATCAAAGACTGATTTTTAAAAATGAATATAATAGCTAGTTTGAGCTTAGAAAATATTTTAGAGCTTAGAAAACACTTAATATACCTTCTTTACCCAACAACTGAGATAAAAATGGTCAGAGCAGCTAAATTATTTGGCTAAGGGAGTTCAGGAGGAGTGAAAGCTAGCGGAAGGCCAGGTCTCCTGATTGCCATCACCATACTCCTGGGCCTCTCCCTTCACCCGGTGGGCCAAGGACAGAGGCACAAGCCCTCTGATACCCGTTCATCAGAGAACATGCTTGATTCTCCTTTGTACATGTCATTAGTCTGCCAGGACAATGCCTCCAAGCAGGGGACACCCAGGAATTTGGGAGAAGCAAAAAGAAGAACTAGAGGCAAGATAGTGATATAAACAAACAGGATAAAATAGTGATGGAAATTTTACGGGGACTACACTTGAGGGGGAAAAAAGCAAACATTGTACAAAAATGAACACTGATGTAAAATATATATAAATAAATGAATTTAAAAAAGAAGAAAAAATTATATCTTTTTTATTGAGGCCTTGTGGTTTACAACACTATATAATTTAGGATTATAAGATCACACCTCTTCAAAAGAGTGTTACCAATCCAAATGTTTTTTTTGAAGTACCCTCCATTTGGGTCTCAAAGGCCTTCCCAAACAGAACCTGGTGCTGCCCAGCTGACTTCTTCAGACACAGTCCAGATGTTGTACAGCTGCTCAGCACATGAGCTTCTCAAGGCAGCTGGGCAGGAAGAGATGTTTCCATTCTTGAAGAGATCTCACTTACCGCTGTTCTGTGAGTCTCCATGTAAAGATTTCCTCTGGCATAACCAGTGACACATAGAACACAAGCCAGTCTGACTCTGAAGGGCTGTTCTCACATGGAGATCAAATGCCCATGGAACATGACAGCTAATTGATTGCACGCTCAGCCCCCAAAATTTATGAACAATGAGGAAAAAAATACCTTAGTACATTATTTTATTTCCACTGTGAAAATGATAGTATTTCACCCCAATTATTAAGCTATTAGTCATTAACTATAGGCTATCTATCAGATTATGGATTTCAAAAATGGTTTGCGTCCATATATCTACATAAGTACTGGACAGTATTAGGCATGAATGTGCCTGACCTCTGGTGAAGAACTGAATAACCTCTGCCTATAAGGCAAACTTACAGGCAAGTTTGCCTTAATGCAAACTTGCTCAATGTTAGTCCTGTCTTCATCCCATCCTTATCTGTTCATCAATGTGGATGGTGTGTGTTAGCTAAAGTGTTCCTTCCATAAAGGATTTAGTCTCACAACAATACATAACACTACATTAACATTTCTAGCTAAATGGATAATGGCAGGATGAAAATAGTGCCGAGAAAATCAAAGGGAAAGTTCTCACATAGTAAGTAAATTTGGGACAAGAATTTTGATACTTCACGTGTCCTAGTGGTCAAAACAAAGAACAAAAAAGTAAATACGATTCGTTCAGAAGATTCACATTTGCTCAGGAGACGTGATTGACGTTTCTCGCATGAGTGACATTAAATTGCTTAGTAGACAAGATCCCTGCAGTAAATACAGAAATGAATTATAGTAGCTGAATGTAAAAGGAGGGGATGCTTATAGCTACAGTGAGAGAGAATCAAGCTCTCCCAGCACCCAGCCTGTCCAGAGATGGTATCATACACATTTCTTTTAGCTTCACGAAGTGTATTTCACCAAGGACTGATTCCTCTTAAAATTGGGCAGGGTTCTTGTAGTAAACCTGGATTCTAAATTACATCAGAAATCACTTTTTCCCCTTAGGGCTGTCTCTCCCCTGCTGGAGATCATACACTGACAACACACTTTCTCAAGCAGGTTTATTTTAAGGTTAGAGAGGAGGGTTAATAGCATCAGTAGGGCATATCTGAAAGATTTCACCTCACACGAGTCAAGGGTACTGCAAAACCACCCAGAAACAGGCCTCTCCTCCTCCACGAGGGATTTCTGCATCAAATCGCCCAGGGCTTCAAGCCTGTATGCGCTGGACAGCATAACCCTGATTCATCCTCTGCTAGCCATGTGTTGCACATGCAGACACCCTCCCTTTGCTGCTTGGGCAGGAGCAGTTATGAATATTTATTGCAGCCGCAATTCTGGCTTCCATGTCTGTCACTGTTGTTCATCTGTTGAAAGCCAGGGTGCAAATCACTGCAGGTCTGGCCTTCAATATGGCAGACAACTGCTTTCTTGTCTTGTTTAATAAATTGTATTTCTTTCATATGAAAATGAGCAGAGTTAAAATGCTCCTTGTTTTATGGGGCAGTGATTTTGTAGTAGTAAGATAGGATATAAACAGAGTAACAAGGGTTGTTTGAAGGCATGCTTAGAATACTTCCTGCCATGGATTTCAAAATGAATGTGTTAATCCATGCTAATCTGGTTCAATCTTTGAAAACAATTACATTTATTTTACAACCCACCTGGCACTCTGACTAGTATTATAAATATGCTCCATTGCTTACATATTTTCACTTTATTGTACCTGCAGGCAGAGTAAAAGCAAATAAAAAGATAATAATGCTGAATTTGATTAAAGTCACTCAATAGTATATGCGACAATTTCAGATAGATCTAGTTCAATGTCTGATTTTTAATCAAGTTTAGCAAATTATCCTTTTACAAGATGAAAAAAATACTCTGTATGTGTTGCATGTACAATTACTTTCAATAGCTCCTTGCAAAAGAAAACTACTTATTCATTTTAATCACAAAGTTTGCCAAATTAGAAAAAGTTGGCATGATATTAGTAAACTTCCAGGAAGACGCTTGAGTTTATTATTACTCCTAAATTTTAGGCTTTAATATTAGCGCAGGATGACATCTGACTGAGAAACGATATCTAAGGTCTTTATATATGAAGGAAGGTCCCCAGTACACCTTGGTGAAACCTGCGTTTTCACCCTTCTGCTTGGCTTTTGAATTCTACTAGAAGCTCAAACACACTGGGGGTTTTGTGGTAACACTACCCACTGAAGCACAGATCCTATTAGCCTTTTGGGGTATGGTGGTTCCTGAGCGATCAATGCAAGGTCTCTGGCCTTGAATGAGCAAAGGAAGCAGAAGGCAGGACCAACAGAGGTAGTCTTTCCAAGTCACGTCTCGGATTCTCTACGATTCAGCATGTATTGCCTGAGTACCTACTATGTGCAAGGCAATGCTTTTGATTCTTCTCCCGGACTCACATTTTAGCAGGGGTGAGAGGTAGTCAACACTCAAAATGGGGAATAAGCAAGTCATATTGTTTACTGTCAGCAGGCAATGTGTGCTATTAAAAAGAGACACTGGAGGAGGCTTCAGGAAAGGGGGGGTAGGCTGCAGTTTTAATTAGATCTATTTCTGTGTTATCTGCCACATTAAAAATCATTGTGGTGGCCTTTCTCCATAGGAGAAGTAAGGGTTCTCTCCCCTCCACCTCCAAATTTTCAAAACTGTCAACAGAAGGTCCAAATTGTTCTTTTATGTCCAATTCCAAAGAAGGGATTAAACCGAGCAAGTATGAGACCTTGGAAAGTTTATAAATTTCCTTTGATGGTTCAGAAGCCGGGAGGAGAAGGCATTGGGGAAGAGGTGGCAAAAAGACTAACAACAAAGTAGGTGCGTGGTCGGGAAGGGTGGTCACCACAGGACGGTAGGTCTTCATTAGTGGGGACTAGGGCACAAGGCCAAGGAGAGGCCAAGTACATGCATGTTTGGTTTTCAACCCACTCACGCCCTCAACCTCTTTCCCTGCTCCTATTTGTAGCCACACTCTGGCTGCCTGTAGGTTTTACAGATTACACTCCTGGAGTCCAGCCAAGAGGAGGGCGCCGGGAGGTGGCAGAGGGTGAGCATTGCTAATGATGAGAGAAGCAAAGTGGAAAGGTGAGGGCAAACAGGTTTTTCTCCAAGCAGGCACTCCTTGGAGAGACATAAAACAATGCAGGTTAATCCTCATGGTTATTTTGCCTAAACCACAGTATCTGATTACTGAAGGGAAAAAAAAAGGAAGAAAAGAAAAATGCTTTTTGGCTGTCAGCGTATTTGTGTAAGTGAACAAGATGTTCATGCCTAATCCTGAATGTACCTTTCAAAGTCAAACCAAGTAAGAAAATGTTGCCTATTAAAAAAAAACAAACCAAAAAACAAAAAAAACAGGGGCCTCCCTGGTGGCCTAGGGGTTAAATCTCAGCACTATCACCCCTAAGACCTGAGTTCGATGCCTGGGGAGGGAGGTAACCCACATATGGCGCAGCAGACCTCTCCTGTCTCGCCGGCTGCTCCCTTCAGCAGTGTGTTCAGTGTATTTCAGTAGATCCGACTGTTCTGCTGCTCCCCACTCTCTTTTGTGAATCCTCTCAGTGCCCCCCACCCCCACCACACACCTTTGGCCTACACCCCAGCTCTTCTATGCATAAATAAATCTTTAAAAAATTTAAAAAATAAAAACAAACTGTAAACAACATATAGACCTCTTTTTTTGAGGGGGGGTTCATTTTTAAATCTTTAATCGAAAGAACCGTGGGATTATGGGATTAACGATGGGATTAAGAATGTTGGCTAAAGCATCTAAAGACACGTGGAGCACTGACTATGGGTTGTAACCAAGTGGTGGAAGGACTGAGAAGCAGCACTGAGCAGCCGGCCCTGGGCCCTGTCCATGTGGATTCCGTTTATCCCAACCTGCAGCTGCCACCACGTGTGTGGCTTTGCCTCGGACCTCCTGCTGCAAACACCCAAAGCAAGAGAAGTGTAAGAAGGCCCCTCCTCATGCCAAGACTTGCAATTGGCTTTCACCCATTCACCATTGCCCCCATCACTGCTTCTGCGACCATTAGTCACCCCGTTTAGCCTTCTCAAATTTTTTAACAATAATTAATATCGTTACTCAAGTTATATATTAACTTGAATGTTTTACTTTCTTGTTTTGTTCCTCCTGTACACCTAGGGCCTAGCACAGTTCCTGGCATCTAGGAGGGTTTTAATATCTATCCAGTATTTTAATTAAAAATAATAGTGCCTGTGATTAAATTTCACCTTTAATCCAAACCTAGTGGCAGTACTTAGTAGGGGAACTGTGATTAGGACCCAACATCCAGAGACAACTTCTCTAGTATATTGCACATAATTATTAAAATCTACACCAAAAAATATAATTTGCATTGATGGGTTTTGTAAGTAATTGTTGCGGAGAAGTGAGTATTCAGATTATGAGGTGGAGCCATGGCTGCGTGGGAGGAACACAGTGTATGAGGGATTAGTTATCAGAGTCTCACGTTTTAAATGCTGGTTTGCAGGATCCAGTTCTACCACCTTGTGTGGGGGGTCCCTATTCTGATCCCTACAGTGTTGGCTCATTGGGCAGCCAGAAAACTGCTCTAGATGCCTGACTGAGCCATGTAGCCAAGAAACCAGGGGAGTCTCTTGAGGGCAGGAAGAACTGCCTGGGCTTGTAAGAACAGCCTGTGTGATATGTTTATTCCTATATGCTAGTAAATATAGGATGTGGGATGTGTCTTTTTTACCCCCAAAACACTTGATTTCTGGAAGCTACCAAAGAATCTGACATCCACTGGACAGCCAATTAACTTGGGTTCATTCAAGAACATCAGAGCAAATGTGTTGAACAAACAAAAGAATGATCTTCATCTAACAGATAAACTCTTGAATGTTAACTGTTCTGGTTCCTTTACTACAAGATGAGGAAAATGGGGGGTGGGGGCAAAAATAATCTTGAGTTCGCTACTGCAAGTATTTATGTTCCAACACTCCATAATCAAGCTTATAAAATCAAGGAACTATGTATAAAAATGGAGCACTATAACTGACTTTCTAAAATGAGTTTAACAGGCTTGGTGGGCAGTCTTCAGCGCTGGGTTATTTCGTCCCCAAAAGGCAGATGTTTTCTGTAAGTTGTCTACATTGGCTTTTTTACCGTTTTAAGGATTAGCAGGACTCCTACTAAGTCTTTCTTTAACATTTCTTGTTATAGAAGTTAAGTTCTACTTACAGAGTTGGTAATGATTTGCATCTCTGGGGTGTGTTTCCAATACTGAGTACAGTTACAAAATTCATTTATTCTCAAGATGAATCTATAGTAGATTTGAAAATAGCACATTTCCTTTTTAAATCTATACATCTAAATGACCTGCTGTCTTTTATCAGCTGTCCTATTTAATTTCTGCTGGTCCTTGACTTGATTAAAACCATGTGCTCTCTTAGAAACAACTCACTTTTATCCCTTAAGTCTGCGTCTTTTGAAGGTCACACATTCAAGCACTTATTCAAAACCTGCAAGTAAACCAGACATGCCTAAAACAGTAGAATTACGGCACATTCTTCACAATGGTAGTTCCTTGTACAGATGTATCCTTTCCAGAAAATACTATACCTCCAGACCGCTCTTTCACCCAACAATGAAAACAGTAGACTATGGTAAAGGAAACCCAGGGATGATCATTTCCTTCCTTTTACTCAATTTTTCATTTGTGCTCACTACCAATTTTTTTTTTGATTAATACATTTTTTTATTTTTATATTCCCCCATACAATTGCAACCCCCCCATTCTGACCCCAATCCCTCCCCTCCTGCCCCCCACCCCCCAAAAAGTGTCTCTGGTTCATAGTTTTTTGTTGATTTTGATTTTCACTTTCTTATAGTTATTCATTTTCCTGGTCCCTTATTTAAATTTTCTAGATTCCTGCTATGACTGAGACCATCTGGTATTGTTCTTTTTCTTTTTGGCTTATTTCGCTGAGCATGATCCCTTCCAGCACCATCCATGTTGCTGCAAATTGCATGTGTTTATCTTTTTTGAATGCTGAGTAATATTCCATGGTGTATATGTGCCACATCTTCTTGATCCAGTCATCTATTTTTGGGCATTTGGGCTGTTTCCAAAGCTTAGCTATTGTAAACAATGCTGCAATAAACATAGGGGTGAAGGTGCTCTTTGGAATTGATATTTCTGTGTCCTTTGGGTAAATACCTAGGAGTGGAATTGCTGGATCCTATGGAAGCTCTATGTTTAGTAGGTTCAGAAATCTCCACACAGCTCTCCATTTACTACCAATTTTTAAAATGAAGTTTTAAAGATTTACCATGGGTTAAAAAAGATATATATATCTTATATATATATTCATATATACATATTAATATATACATATTCTGTGTACATGCCTTGCTGCACCTACCACCAATGTTCTAGTGCCAGGAACACCATCAAATTGACCCAATTAACCATTTAAAATGAGCTAATGGAATGGCAAAGCATAATCTCAGCACCGCAACAGCAAACATTGAAATTTTCAAATATTTAGCTACTATGGTAATAGTCTCAATGGGCACTGGATAATTATCTTCAGCTAAAATTAAAAGTTGCAATATTCTGAATGTTTCTATCCCTGAATAGAACTAATCTGGAAGAATGTCTTAAAAATCTGCATGGCATTACAAGGTTTCTACCTGTAACAACGGACCAGCATTTGACATATTTCTCAAATAGGAAACACTTTTCTCCAGTTCTTCTATTAACCATACAACTAATAATTTGAATATAACCAATCTCTAAGACCCATTTCATATATTACACAGAGTTTACTTCTGTAATGGCAAAAATATTGAATGTGTTAAGTACAAAAGGCAAAAGGGAACGGATTTTTTTAAAAAGTTCCTTCAAGCCAATCTAACAGCTCTTTTCAATAAACCATCCTATGGATGTAAATACAAGTGGTCACGACAGAAAAAAAATGCAACATCACAAGGGGGTGACATAGCTTTCAGCGTTCTTTTCCCATTACTGAAATTTCGGGTAATGGAATGACATCCCATACAGGCTATGGCTATTCCTCTTTGATTGTTCTGTCTTATCAAGAATAATGGCTATGGATGAAAGTGCAAAGAATTTCTGACTTAAAAGACATTTTTGATATTTTAACGACATGACCAGTTGGACTGGATTTCACAGGAAAGATGATCATTGCACTAATGTTTTCTCAATATTGCTTACTAGTACTTCTAGAGAATTTATCAGTAATTAAATATACATCCACTACCTATGAGAATAATTACCATAACTATAAGAGATTTGTTTATCTTAACAAAATTATACTGTTAAAATGTGATATCCTTCCAGATTCTCAGACACTGACTTCATCCTCCTGTTCCATGGACCAGCAGGGACCCTCAGAGGTAGACTCTGAAGGGACATACAATCACTTTCCAGGATTGAGTCTCTAATGGAACACAGTTACTCCTTAATGTGCTTTCAATGTGACAATTTTCCTATGTACTTGATTTGCTTACATCATTATTTAATTATAGACTCATTGTCATTAATATGGGAGAACCCCCCTCACATACTTCATAGGATTATTCACTCAAGTATCTCTGAATAAATATGTATTTACAACAATATATTATATAAAAGTGTTCCAGTGCCCAGGTACTGTCCTGGATTTTTGTGATCTGGCAGTGAATACAGCAGGCAAAAAATTGCCACAGAAAAGTTTATCTTACCACTTCTCCATTCCTTTTATTACTTGATCAGGAATAATTATATATAAGAATATAGGAATAATAATCATAGGAACATGACAGCAAACACTATTGGCAACATTTACAGAGCAAAGTATGCATCTTAAGTATGCATTTTGGAATCAAAGGGGTTATTGGGGAGTGCTTGAAAGAATTCACACCTGCCTGGCAGAGACAAGAGGAAAAACTGATAGTTGAAAATAATATAGCAAGATCCATAGTAGACATACCAGCAAATGCAGAAGCACCAAAAGAACCAGCAAACAATGGCAGAACGTGGACGATGTGCTGGCTCCTGGGCTCCCTTTCCAGCCAGGCAGCTTGAAGTCGGCTAAGCCAATTGTTGAGGTTCCAATGGAAGGAAAGACAGAGCTTGAGGCTCCGGGGAGGCTGCTGGGTGGCTGCCAAGAGGTGGCCAATGTGGAGATCATCAGGAGCAGTGATGACAGAAGTGTGGCCCGGTCTCGGGAGCAGCAGCACCAGCCAGAGACTTAGAGATGCACATTCACACAAACTGCATCAGACGCTGCAGGCATCATGGCTGGTGCCCCATGTTTTAACAGACTTCCAGGTGATTCCAGTGGCCCCCAAAGCCTGGCTCCACTGAACTGAATGCATTCATGTGGTTTAGGCACCCCACTAAGCCTGGCTGGCACAGAGGCTGGGCTTTGTGGCACAGCCACTGACACTGGGCATCCCTGCTGGGGCTGGTCCTAACTAAAACCATGTGGGCTGAGGGATAAACCCAAGTGGCTGGTTTAAAATTAAGAGCAGTTATGACAGGGGTGGCATGTAAATTCCTCTCCAGAGTACGTAAAGTTCACCCCCTCTGTTGAGTTTCCCCCCGCCATCTTCTTTTTAAATTTATTTTTATTTATTTTCTTGCATCACTGTTCATTTTATTTCTCCCCGTTTCTTTGATCAAAGGGTCTGAGGGACTCAGGTCAGCACTAGAATACCATTAGGGGATCAAAGAATTAAAAGAAACTAAGCAAGATGGCTCTCAAGACTTTTCATCTTTTTTTTTTTTTAATTATTATCAGCAAGATATTCATCATGCCTGTCCAATTTAGCATCTTTTCTCTTTAGCTAAACCCTGCCCATGTTTGCCTTCTTGAAACCGTTTTAAAAATCTTGATCATCCAGTTCTGCTGATAATACCATTTTTTTCTATAGATGTTTTAAAGTACCAGGCTGAGCTAGGTGGTTTTTTGAAATACAAGTATCTAAATTTCTGAAACAAGGAAATATTTAATGCTGAATTATCAGTTTAATACCTAGAAAGCCACTGTGTCTCCCTCTTTGTCTTCCTCTTAGTCTTTATGGAAAAGGGGTGTCCTGTGACTTCCCCATGAATCCACCACACATAAATAGGCTCTTACAACCCCACTAGTCACATACAGAAAGAAGGAGCATATAATTTTTTCCCCAAACTTGAACAGTTTTGAAAGTGAAAGGAGGAACTATTTATATTTATCCACAAGCTCTGTCCCGGGCTTACCGGACATGTGATCAAATTTAAACAATACTCCTGGTTCACTGCAACGTCTATTTGTTTCTCTCAGTCTCTTGTCATGTTGGGTAACATCCAAAAGAACAAGGTAGGAATTTTAAAACATTATTACAATTATTACCTTTGGTTTTTCAGCAACCACAAAACATACATAATTTGAGGCAGAACCTAACTAACCACAGTCCCCATTACATTTCAAATGGTCGCTAATTCTCTAATCCAGAAGTTCTCAGTCACCATGATTTTTCTAAATAGTTCATGGAGCTTTTGAAAAATGCCAGCGATCCTCCAGGATTCCAATTCAGGAGCCAGGATTGAAAACACTCCTCTGATCACACAGCCCCTGAAAGCAGTTCCAAAGCTGAACTAGATCGAGTGGCAAACACAGTCAGCTTCTGCACAATTTCCAACACTCCTATGGCTAAGATGCAGTAATTCTGTCAATTACCCGTGACAGTTGCTCTCTTCAAAAATGAAGTCACTGATTTTAAGTTCCTTTAAAACCCTTTCTGACATGCTTATTTGGTAGAAACTGAATGCTGAGGAAACTGGAGATGATGTGACAGCTGCCTCCAGCTGTGGATGTATTTGAAGATGCCACCAGAGTGGAAACTGAGTCTTGTGGGCCACTCGTGCAGCCGTGACACTGAGGGAGGGGCAGCGCAGAAAGGAGAGCGCCCTGCAGCTTTTCCCAGGGTTTCCCTGAGAACCCACTGGCCCAGCGACCCCTGGGGATCTGGCTTTGACACAGCCCCCTTTATGAGGGGGCTGCTGATCTCAGGTTTGGGGAGATGAAGACCTACGTAATTAATTGCTTTGCTCAGGAAAGTCCCCAAGAGACTTTAAAATTAGGATGGAAAGAAGATGATAGGATAAAAAAAAATAAAACAGATGAGCCCCTAGACCGATAGTACCTACTTCATTGTTGAATTGTATGCAGTGGGCACAGAGAAAGCAGTGAGGAGGTGAGCAGTGCTGACATTTGTCAGATAAGTTTTAAAGAGGAGACACTGGTTTGATATATTTTAAGTACGAGTATTCTTTCACCGGGCCTGTGGTCTAGATTCAGATCTCTGTGGTATAAATATAGCAACTCCACAGCACAGCATAGGAGATAGTGGTTTATAACCAGCCAATCTTTCAATAATTACACCTTTAGGCTTTTTCTCCTCTTCCTTCACCGACCAATGCACCTATGCACCCCGGGATTAGTGGGACTATTTATTAGACGACCCGCTGCCCCAAATCTGTGCCTGAGTTGCACCTTCTGCTCGTAATGTGTGACCTGACCGGAATGCCTGGTCAATTTCCTTTCATATTTTAGGTCTCAGTTTAAATATCACCTCCCATGAAAAGCCTTCTTTGACCTCAGCTAGGTAACATTAATCACTCCCATCTGTTTTGCCTCTGCACTTTCAACACACGTAGCCAGATCTTAGCACGATTAATGTGATGCTATAGTGAACTACTGGTGTGTTTCTCTCCCCTGGACGGGGGAGCTGGGTTTACAGGGGTCACGTCTATTCATGTTTTTATTCCCACTGTCCTACTTGGTAGAACTCCAGCTAGAGGGGAACTTTAGATATTAAAAATTGTTGAATCAAAAGTTCTCCCATACAGCTGATAGTGTTTATGATATCTTTAATAAGAAATAAAGACCTTGAAATTTTTCTAAAATTAATTTGAAATTTGTTTTGATAGTTTCCATCTTTTTTTAGCCACACATTCGATGCTGTAAGAACACAGGGTAAGGCAAAAAACTCCTTGGACTTGTGTTGACTGCGGTATGGAATTTGCAAGATTATTTTTTAAAAAAGAACAGTTATGTCCTCTGAACAAGAGTCTTAATTTTCTATAACTATTAACCAAACTTTTGTTAAAAATAGCTTCTTATATTTTCTTTCATTGTGCCTAGTATCCCTAACATACATATTTTGAGCATCTCCAGCAATATGGAATTGGTTGGGGAAAAAAAAAAAACAAAACAAATGTACTTTTTTAAGTGCTCTGTATCATGGGAAAAATACTAAGTGACTGTTGTAGAAAAAAATATCCAAAAAGCAACTATATGTGCCTAGATACATGTGGAGATATTTGGAATAGAGAATTTTAAAATAAAATATGCACTACATGATGCAAAATGACCTTCCAAACTGCTGAGACATCTTGACTTTTTAAAATTGGGTTTGCAAGATAAGCTGTTTAAAGTATGATGTTACTACAGTGGATTTTTAAGGGCAGATAATGGACAGGTTTAAAGAATTGTGTTGTGTTAAGATTATGATGCATTAGAAAACTTGACACTTCAACCTTATTAGCCCACACTAAGCACGGTGGTTTCAACAATCCTATTTATCAAGGATAAGCAGCTTATTAAGACCTTCTAATTATTAAGGCAGAGTGATCAATCTAGCACTATTCTATTACAGCACTCTAAGTCCTTGAGAAAACTTTGAGAAATTAGGCTAACTTTAGAGAGTATATACCACCTGTTTGGATCAGAATTTAACATGTGGTTGAAATACATTGTTCTTGCTGTCTGTCAATGAAGACACTGCTTGGAGTGCATCACCTATCACGTAGGCATCACCTATAGAGACATTAGATTTATCCGGTTAACCTGTGAGCCATGGGACACATCTACAAAATTACAAGCTGGGCTGTGAATATTATTTGCGGTGTTGATTACAACTGGATTCACACTGGCTCTTCCTGACCCATTTCCATGACTAGATGAGGAGAGAAAACAATTGTGTTGTGTTTTGAAGCACAGCTTAGCAGCTTAACATTGATTCCAGATCACCTAGAGTCCGGGTCTAGCAATTGCTGATGGGTACAGCTATCTCTGCCTCCTCAACCATTCAACTTTGGTGTTGATAGATATTCTAGAACAGCATACTATGCCCACAGAACAGCTAGAAACTTCCTAGAATGTCAATGAGATTGGAAAATTATAATGATGGTGAAGATAATGATAAGACTGCTTCTATCAATAATAACATCTTATCATAGAAAGCATTGTTGTGTTTTCAAAGCACTCAAGCACTTCATTTGAATATCACAACAATGTGTGATGTAGTCAGGGCAAGTGTTATTAAATCCACAACAGAGAGGAGAAAGCAGAAGCCAAAGAGACTCTGTTATTCATTAAATTTTTAGCAAATATTTATTCAACACCTACTCTGTGCCAGGAATTGAGGCTGGAAATGGCACTGGGACTCAAGCAAAACAGAACAAAGTCCCCTTGTTGGTGGATAGACTAAAAATACCCAAACAAGCAGATCGGTAAATACACTGTGATGAATGAAGGAGAGAAGCAGATTAGGAATGATTGGGGGAGAAGAGTTAAAATTTTAAATCAGGTAACACCAAGAAGTGTGTCTTGCCTGAAACCGTCAAGGATGAGGGAAGTGCTGTGTGACCACATTCCACAATTACAGTCGGGAAGAGGGAGCAGAGACAGGAGGTGAGGACAAATTGGTGGGTGTGTGTGGGGGGGGGCCTGTGTGTTGAGAAGCAGCTGAAGGGCCTTCAAAGCCTTGTTTGTGCCTGAGACTCCAGGTATGATGACACATTGCACCTCAGGTACCTTTCCTCCCCTCAACTTGCACAGCAGATTAGTAAATTATTGCTCATAGTTATGACTTAGTTCACAAGGTGCAGAGCATCCCACTAGGGTCAGTGGGCAGCAGAGATGAAAACGCACACACATACACACACACAATAACCACAGAGGGGAGCAGAAAGCACAGATATAGAGGAAATACCACCCAGAAAGTAAGTCTAAACAATTATAGAACAAACAGCCAGGGAGGTGCAGGGGAGCCCAGGGTTGGAAGGTGACAGCAGCAAAAGTCAGAAGGTATTTTAAGGACCCACTGTCTTCGCCCACTGTCACTCGCCCACCCCACACGTGCTGCAGACTCCACTCTGCCCCTGGGGGATACATCTGCATTTATCTAGCCCCCTAAAAAGTTCTGAGATCCCTACTGCTATGATTTCTGTTTCTGTCATATTTTGTCTTACTCCCACTGGCCCTTGCACAGGCATAGAAGAAATGGCTAACAAAGCTTTAATCAATTAATAATTACTTTGGAAGCTGGGGGAATAAATATTCCCCAGAGAGGAAGCAAAGGACACTCACTGTCATTCTAAACTTATTTCCTTCCTTCCTTTTCACTTGCAAGATAGATCTGGCTCAAGCCACCTCACACTAACTTATATATGCTGGTTTCTAATTTCTGTACCTTCAGTACTATGGAAAAATCAATGTCATTTCTTCATCAACCGCTATTTTTGATTCCACCATGTCATTCTTACAGCACTTCCCAAGACTGCGAAAATAGATCCTAAGACTTCATTCTCGCTCTCCATGCTATTTTTCTTGTCACAGACCCTTTGTGTATTCTTGAGTCTTATACCTCAATGTATGAGGGGGTCATGTTTTCCTTTTCCCCCTCCTGAATCATCTCCGTATTTCCCCACAGCTCTCATAGCTTTTTCTCTTCCTGCAGATGACTCTATTCAAACTTGTTCATTTCTCCCTGAATAATTTTTTCTACCATGTTTAAAAAATTGCCAACCTTTTCCTTGAGAAAAAAATTGAAGCTCTTTCTCCAAGTGCTACTTCCCTTTGTATTTGAAATAAATCAGTGAAAATAATGTTTATTTCAGAAAGACTTTAAAATCTGGTGGTGATCTATCAACTTTGGATTTGGAGTCAAAGGTAGTGTGTTTCAGGCAAACTCCAAAGCCTTGTTGAGAATTCAATGAAGAAATGTTGGAAAACAAAATGTTCTATAGCTGTGCTGGGCTTGTATTTTTACTGGCATCTGGTGTGATAATTTAAAGAGACTTTCAAATAACGCCGATCAAATCTGTTTGGCAAAGACCATTTACACCTTGCAAAACAGTTTTCTTTATTATAATGAGTATTTGTAGTCACTACATTGGTACATGTCCAGCAATATTCACAAATTTAAATAGACATTTCTCAGCTCCCATTATTCTGACACACATTGTATACTAATGTTTTTAGAGGAATCAGTAAGAGCCTGGAAACTTTTTACTTAATTTTTTTCTTCCCCATTCCTTGGCTTTTGTAAGTAGAAGATCAGGGCAGACTGTTCTAATCACTTTCTTCTTGCTTCCTCCACAATAGGGTATTGACAAGAAAGGGGAAATTGTATCCCTGATGTTACTGAGATGTTGAATTTATTCTTTTCTCACTGTATTCAGAAAAATTGGCTTTGATTAACAGACTGTGATCCCAATGTTTTCCATTCCCCCACATCTCTGAGCAATGCAAAGAAGAATGTATTCAAGCATTTCAATAACATTTAATTGCTTGTCTATCATTTGGCAATTTGAGCCTTTTAGCAATTACTCGTGCTCTTTCCTCATTTTATTATCCCTTAACATCATCCAAGGATAACACTATATTTAAAGTAGTCAATAGCATATGCATGTGGATCTCTTGAGTACTCAGAAATAGACAAACTTGTACTTGAGCTCCCAATCAGAATTTTGCAATCATCAATAATATTTAAATAGACTAATAATTATACAATCCACTACTGTGTTATTTTATAAGCCACTATAGACATTAAATTCTCACCTTTAAACTTATTTTTAAGAAGTACACTCCTTAAACTTCTTGGTGGTGGTTACTAATAGTTACTCTAGCACTTACATTATCAATTTTACAAAGTTATCAGAAAGTATGTATTTTGAACCTACAAAATTTAGTCTAGACAGCTAAGAAAGGGAGGTACCTTATAACTGATGATATAAAGATTCAGAAATTGTAAACAATTTGTCCAAAGGCCTGGAAAGCAGGCTTATTTAAATTCAAGCTCAATGAAAACTGGACTTAAGCGATGTATCGGAACCAGGAAAAGAACACAAATGAGAGAAAAATCTGGAAAACTAAAACATGAGATAACTTCAGAGACAAGGTATAATAATAAAATTTCATGTTATTAAGAAATAAGGTAGCTATTCTTGGCAGCATTGAGGGAAAAATGATTGTTCATAGTAATCATTGTCCGTTAGATTAAATCAAACTTGTTGCTTGGGAACTAGCTTTTCCCGACTCTGTTCTGAGTTCCTTACACAGGATCCTGTCTGATAGGGTGATGCGTTCTCTCCACACTAAGTCCAAGAGTAAGCTCAACCCAGATGGTTCTTATAAGACCATGGTTGTAGATGACTGGCGAGACTACAGAGTATAGTTTTGTAAAAGCAATTTTACAAATGTTCAGAGCAATATGGTTTGGGTTTCAGTGTTGTAATTCAGAAAAACAGCTTATCCAAGTTGAAAGAATGAACAGTCTGTGTGCAAGATTTTATAAACGTTATTTTTTGATCAAGAACAAAAAAGAGGTGTGTTCACAGTGATTACCATGGATGGAACCTGGAGATCAGTTATTCTAAGTCTGTGGTTCTCAACAGATGTATTTGCTGTAGCAATCCTCTGTGGAGGTTGATTGGGCTGTGTTAAAATATGGGACTGCTTTGAATAAAACTGACTTTGAACCCTGGTTCAGTGGTAGCATGACTTCGAGGTCTCTGTGATTCCCTTTCCTGCTCTCTAACATCGGGACAGCAAACCACAGTCTATTATGACAGTTTTGGTGATTACGTGAAATACTATAAAATAGTTTACTGTTGTTAATACAGTTCACTAATGTTATTGACAACCTCCTCTGAAACAAAGTCTACAAAGGGCTTTGTTTGAGCAAATATGAGCCTGAACACAAGCAGAGGACATACCTCAGGTAGGACTATTTCTTGGAAAAGCACCTGACTTTAGTACAAGAACCAGGAAATTCTGGAGGCCACAGATGTCTACATGACTGACAAGAGGTGGAGTTGGGGTTACAGTGTAGATCTCGCTGGAAGCAAAATCCACCACCTTTCCTCTCCATTCTGCTCCCCGCCTCTTTTAGATTTTTTTTTTTTATCTTATCCCACAATGTTTCATTCACAAATGGGCTATACCTGTTTCTAAACTTAGGTAGAATTCTGCAAGTTTCTTTGCTTTATTTTAGCCCAATTACCACAAGATGAATTTTTTAGGAATCTCATATCTATCAGACAGACATGAAGATAAGTGATGTCTGCAAATACTTGATCATCTTAGCATCCATGTGATTTTTTAATTCAAAAAAACTTAAATTTTAGATTTTAAGAAACTAAATTAGGGCCTCCCCGGTGGCGCAGCGATTGAGCGCTGGGTTGCGAAGCTGCCCGCAGCCTCTGCGGCACCGGTTCAATCCCCGGCTGCTCCCCGGCCACCGGAGGAGGGTCCCACATGGCGCGCAGACCTCTCCTGCCGCCCGCTGCTCCCCTCAGCAGTGTACTTCGGTCCTTCTGCCTGCTCTGCTCCCCGCTCTGGCTCTGGTGAATTCTCTCACCCTCCCGCGCTTCTGACTGTACCCAGTGCATGTATAAACAAAAACAAACAAACAAACAAACAAATAAATAAATAAAACATGCCTCTATAAAAAAAAAAAAAGAAATAGAAGATACTTTTAAAAAGAAACTAAATTATACAATGTTAGTAAAAATTAACATTTGATGTGTGCGTTTAACCAGCAATTTCATAGCTCCCAAAATATTTATTTTCCATATCCTGCATGCTTTTTATGGCCTATCTACTCTATTTGAAATCTGTTCAATTTATACAGCCAGCAAATTACCTTTCCATAATTGCAGTAATTACAGTCCTCTTCATATGCTCATACTTATTTCTCGAAATTCTACTACAGGAAAACATTTGATGAAGTTCAGATACATTATGACTTTAGAAACAATAAAAATATTTCCCTAACATTCAAAAATAGTAATTAAAAGTAACAAGATGTTATTCTCAAATTAATATATATATATATATATATCATTCTTATATATAACTCATTAGGATGGTTTTTGGGTTGGGTTAGTAAGAATGTCCTAATAAAATGGTGAGCATGGTGAGCAGAAAAAAAAAGTTAATGTATTCAGTAAACAATATCAAAATTATAAAAGAAAAAATAAATTGGAGAAAAACTAGACATTTATCATCTATCAGATTGACAAAAACCCCAACCAAATGAAAAAGTACGCTAACACATTCTTTTGTTCAGGCTGTGGAAAAGCAGACATTCTTTCTCATGACTGGTAGAATACAAATTGGTACAAGCCTTTAGGAAAAAAAAAAAACAACTTGGCAATATCTAATAAAGCCACACATGCACTTATATTCTAACTTAGCTATCCCACTTTCAAAACTCTACACTGATGATAGACCTCCAATGACATAAAAATGCTTATGGACTAAGTTAATCAGTAAATCACTATTGACGATAGCAAAATATTGGAAACAAAATTCATAAACCATGGTAGGTACATACAACATAGTACTATGCAGTCAGCTGCAAAAAAGAACAAGGAAGGTTTCCAAGAGCTGATCTGGAATGATTTCCATAATTTAAACAGCAAAATGCAGAAGAATGTTCATAGTATATATTACGCTTCATGTAAGATAAAAAGGATATAGGAGTAAAGACACACTCATTTGTTCCTTCATGTGGAAGAATTATAGAAAAGATAAACCCTAAACCTTATAGAATGATCAGCCTATGAAGGGTGGGTGGGTCTTGAATGGAAAGAAGTCGGGGAATGGCCATGGGTTAGTACTGATAAGGATTGACACTTCTCAGATTATGTGTATTTTTGTGTGGTATATTTTGAGACTTAGAATTAAGCAATGTTTCAGATTCTATCTCAAAGTAAGGAAATAATAAAAATTATTCAATATATAGGAACACCTAAAATGAAATATGAACAGTAACAAGTAAACCTAATTCTATTACCAATAAATAATATAATCGTATTACAGAAGACAGGGAAGACAAGAACTCACCGAACTTTAAAGAACTATATTTTGACTAGATAATTTAAGACAAAAAGAACTGTCCACAAATACTCTATTTAGTTAATATTTCTTAATGAGGCATAGATTAGCAACTCTAATTTATGTATGTGCCATGACATTAGAGCAGCAATGAGCCCATCTATTACACAGAGCTTGATTTTAATACTATTTTCCAATGAAAGGAACCCGTGCTCCTTGGTGAAGAGGTTAAGTCCAGGAGTAACACAGTGAAAATACCAGAAGATTCTAGAATATTTGGTGATGGCAAAAATGAGGAAGTGCTCCATAAAGGAAGGTGAATATGTCAAGAGCATACAGGATCCAATAGTCAGGAGTTCCCAACATTCAAACGAGAAATAATCTGAGCAACAAAGTAAATATTGGCATTATTGGATTATGTCCATAGAATAAAAGAACTAGCTATCAGTCCATACTGATATAAATAATTGAATAAATAAGCAACTGGGAGAGAAAAAAATCTGATGCTTTGGGGAACAATACCAACTAGTATATATAGAAGGGAAGAGAAGTACAACATCACCATTACACAAATTTCACAGTAATAACTACTGTAGGTGAGATCTTCTACAGATGTTCAACTAAAATCACTAACCAAAAGTTTGAGGAGAAAGACTTCAAAGATCATCCCTAACATATGTGTTACCAACAGAGGGGGAAACAGTAAGCTAACAGTGGAGAAACTCAGGAGATGATGCATGTTCCCCTGATTTGATATCCACAGAGGACAGCATTATTTCTGTGGTATAATGCACATAACACATAAGCATGAGGAAACATCAAAGGAATTAAAATTGAGATTCTGCAAAATAATGGATGAGTCATCACCAAAAGTGTCAAGATCATAAAAGATTGGTTGAGAGACTATCACCAATTGAAATAGACTAAGGAGACACAACATCTAAAATCAGCTAGGATCCTGGATTGTATTCCAAAACATAAAGATAAACTCATGATGTTAGAATGAAGTCAGTGGTTGAGTGAATAAGGTTGAACCAATGTTAATGTCCTCGTTCTCATTATTGTGCTATGGTTATGTATGTGTGTTGTTAAAATTAGAATAAGCTGAGTAATAGGGTTATGTGAACTCTCCTGTTTTTGCAACTTTTCTATAAATTGAAGAATTTATAGAATTTATGTTATAGAATTTATATAACATTATTTCAAAATAATGTTAAAAATAATTCTATTTTAACCATATCAAGATTGGAGAATAACCATTTGTAAGGCTACTTCTTTACTCTCATCCCTGGGATATAAAGGCCAAATGTCAGTGTGGTGCATATATAGGAAACCCCTGGTAAGTGAGAATTCTCTAATTTAGAATTTTATCCACTTAGATAAGAACATGGCAAAAAGTGTCTCTTTAAGTGATCAAGGAAAAGACTACATATATTCAAGAGAGAAAGATTTCTAAATGACATAAAGACTCTAAGCAAAAATGACATACTAATTACAACTGATTCTTATTTCTTAAAGCCTAGATATATAATATATGATCTCTGGCAGAAAATAAGAACTCAATAAAAAGTCAAACCTAAATCTTAAAATAAGTCCCTTAATGCCTTCTAAAAGGCGATAATTTGATGTTGGTATTCTTGCTCTCTCAATTAATATGGATTACTGCAATTTTCCTGTCTAAATGGATATGGATTTATCAGAAAGGATCACAGACACTTTCTCAAACTGCTTTAGTAGCTCCCAAGTGGCTGTTTCTCTACCAGATTAAGAAGTTTTTCATTAAAAAAAATTTGATTTTCATCTTGTAAACAATTCCTTGAATGAGGTTTATACTTTATCATTTCACATTTCAAACTTCATTTGTGCATCTGAAAAATGCCTGGATGTAGCTTTAAACTTCTGTCTTCGATTTTAAAGGTTGAGTTCACAAATTTGTGATGAACAGAAACAATACTGTGCCCGATGATCACAGATCAAATGGATAGGAATCACTGTATAGCATAGCAGAATTAAAGCAATTTAAAAAAAACCAAAAACAAAAAACAAAAACCGGAGGCACTCAGGAGGAAAGGAATTTAATATCTACCAATTCCACATGGAAATTAAATGTATCCTGAAACTAACTTCTCCAAATTGAATTCAAGGAAATGGAATAACTATTCAATACAATTCATTGTCAGATTTTGTTTTCAATGTTGCATGGCCACTATTAAACTATTTGAAATATGGGTCTCAAAACTCAGGACTCCCATGCGGGTTAAGAAAAACAAACATAAATTCTCCAGAAGAGCCGGAAGCCTGAACACAGCCCAGAGGCTCAACCTTTGATCAGACCCACAAGCTGCAACCTCAAATTATTGTTCTCAGGCTCGACCTTTCCTCTCACTTTGTTCTGGCAACTTTCCAAACAGGGACAGGTGGTTTTAGGGCATTTTCTGGGGTTACAAATCAAATAATATTTCACGGTTTTCACCTTTAATGGGCTAAGCAGAAGGCATTTGACAAAAGTCACTATAGAGGTTTGGAGAAATAATTTATACTCTAGGGCATTCTTAAATCAGTAACTTGGCACTATGAGATTCAGAAAAAAATCTCATCGCTCCTTCCAATGTTGTACTGCAAAATCTGCATCCTGTATGTTTGTCTTACTCCTTGGGGGCCTCCATGTTTGGAAGCCAATGAATAGATTACATTGGTCTTTATAGGTTGAGTTTTCATCGGTGACAATGGCACCACAAGGCATGCATGAAGTAAAGGGGCTGCTTTCTGATATGTGACATTCTTGTCCATGAAGGAAATGAACACCCTTGAGGCAAGATTTTTTTTTTTTTTGTAAAATTAGCAAATTTCATGCCTCAGCTTGAAATTCAGAACTTGGCAGGTGGAGAAATGAACAGAGTAATCCTAGATTTCATGCATTGAGGATTGCAAAAGCCAAAGCCAATAGAAAGTAGATTTCCTCCTGGATTGACTGCAATTATAAAATGTCAATGTGTATGATAAATATGACCATCAAGGGGTTCATGAGTCATGAGAAAATTCATTTGGGGGAGCAATCAAGGCATGTCCCTGTTGAATCATTTATGTTAAGCATTCTTATATTTGCACAGTTGACATTCTAACTGCACTTAATTAAAGAGGTTGGGGAGTATGGATATAGACTCATTCTGAAAATACATATTGATGAGCAAGTTGTTAAATGTTTAACATTTAGGGGTAAAGGCAGTATAATTTCACAAAGAAAGAACATGCAGGTACCAATGTGGTACCCAGGAGAGAGGATTCTGGGCACAATCTGTTGGAGTCAATTAGGGAAGTTGGCAGCATCAGTAGGGCTGAGGAAACCCTCCAACAGCCCTTGGCATCCCTAGATCCTCTTCTAAGAACATAGAACATTAGTCTTTTCAACATCTAACTGGACATTCCCATTTTTGGTACTATTATGTCTCTAATCCAATAAGCTCGCAACAGATTGAAGAAAGCAATGTTTGTCATACTTCATAATTATCTTTTCCAATGGGGACTGCACTATTTTTCTTTCATGTACATACTTAAGTCATAACTGATATATTTGTCTTTATCCCCTACATGCAAGAGCCCATATTTCAATATGAAGGGCCATAAATGCTCAGTTCCATCTCTACCATCAATGCTGTCTTCCTTTTTCCTCCCATGTCACGCTTAGGTGCCCTCTCTATGGTATCGCCACGAGTTTCATCCAATCAATCCATCCTGTAGTTAACTGTAGATGAACTTAGATCTTGCATTTCCAGGATAAAGATATCCTGTGACTTATCATTGTCAATAAGTAGCCCAATCCTCACCAATCATACCTCTCATTCATGCCAGACAGATGTCTATTTCAGTTTGACTGGTTTCCTCATAATAGCTTAAGCGCATTATGCTTATTCTTAGCTTCAAAACACTGTTTTCCTTTTCTAATACCAACAAATGTATATTCTGCCCAAGCAAGAGCAAGGTCATCCCTAGTGGAATGAGTTCCACCTCCTGGAAACTGAGAAAAATCCATGAATAGAGATTAGAAACTTATATGTGGGGCCTCCCTGGTGGTGCAGGGGTTAAGGCTTACCACTACCACCCCTGCAGCCTGAGTTCGATCCCTGGCCAGGGAGCTGACCCACATAGCGCAGCAGACCTCTCTTGTATTGTCCACTGCTCCCCTCAGCAGTGTATTTCAGTAGATCTGCCTGTTCTGGGGAATCCTCTCACTCCCCCCATCTCTGGCCTACATTCCAGGTCTTCTATGCATAAATAATAAATAAGTCTTTTTTTAAAAAAGAAACTTGCATGATGAAGTACATTTCTTCTAATCTTGACCACACAGTTATTAATGATTAACTGTCCTCTGACTTTTTTATTTTTTAGCATGCCTTGTGACCTCTTTTGTTTGGATGTTTTTGCTATCCTTAAGTTCTCCTGCCTGCTCGACTACTCTGTTTATTCTAACTTCTATTTTCTGTTCACACTTTGTCAAGTTATTCCTGAACAAATCACTCTGGTACTTGGTGCTGCCTCTGTGGAAATGTCATATCCTCAGATTTACACACATTACCTAACTTAATCCTCAACAATGCTAAGAGGCTGCTATTATCTCTAGCTTAGTGGTGACAAAACAGGAAATTATGAAGGTTAGACAATATTCCCCAAGTCACACACAGATTAAAAATGCTAGAATTAGGATTCAAACTCTGTAGCCACTCGAGAATGACTTGCCCTGAAGTAGGTCATCTTCACTTGGTCAAACACCCACTTTGAAAACACATATATCATCTCTTTGGAAAATTACAATTTTGGGGACTGGGAAGTATTTTTTTATGTCTTTGTATCCACCATATATTTAGATCTAAGCAGAAAAAGGGGCATCTGACAAATGTCATTTTTTTAAGAGTATAGGTTACTTTTTTATAATTTACTTTTTTATTTATATCTTTTACATCATTGTGTGTTCCCCATAAAATTCCTACCACCAGTTCACCCGTGAAGCTTCACCATAGTCCCTTGTGACAAATGTCTTTTTAAAGAGTATCAAACATATTCAGGTGCTGAGCCATGGACTGGAGATTACAGGTGTCATGATGTTCTCTCCTTGCCCTACCCAATATAGGAGCCACTATCCACCTGGTGAGTAAAATTTAATTATAAATAAAATGAAAAATTTAGTCCTAAAGACACACTAGCCACATTTTAAGTTCACAATAGTCACATGTGAATAGATACAAATTAATTAAAATTTAAAATTTAATAGAAGTTCAGTAGATCAGTCTCACTGGACCTATTTCAAGCACTCAATAACCACATCTGGCCAGTGGCTGCTAGAAAGGACAGTGCAGACATAGGACATTTTCACCATTGAAGAAAAGTCTATTGGCTACTTGCTAGCAATATCAAAGGCTCAATTTCTCCCATATACCTCATCAATCCGTGGAGTCACAGACTAAGTGTTACTTCTTGAATGCATAGTAGGAGCTAATTTGAGCAATGGTTAAGATGTTGAGGTATGGGGTCTCCCCTGGTGGTGCAGCAGTTGAGCGCTGGGTTGTGAGGCTGCCCGCAGCCTCTGCAGCACCAGTTTGATCCCCGGCCACCGGCAAGGGTCCCACAAAAAAAAAAGAAGTTGGGGTATGAAGTCAAATCCTGGCATTCCAACTTACAAATTGCATGATCTCAATCAGGTTACTTAACTTCTCTGGCCTCAGTTTCCATACCAGTACAATGGAGATCATAATATAGACAATTTACATTAGATTGTTGTGAAGATTAAAAGCATGAAGTGATGACAATTTGTCTAGTATAAAGTAATTGTCCAATAAACGTTAGCTTTTAATCCTATGTACTAAATGTTCTCAAATAAAACCCAGACCTTAAAAATAGAGGAATGGTGTCTTACAATTCTCACATAATTTTAGAATTTAAATTCTATGATCACAAATGAGTTAGTAGGGTTCATTTCAATATTCTCTCTTGAACAAGCTTGGGAAGTAAATGTTTGGATCTTCAACAAATGAAGGGTAATTCTAGGTCCATATGAAATTGGGTCACTCAAAACAAACCATGTGTTTTATATTTAGAAACATGAAGCCTATGGAAAAATGCTTTAAGACTGATTAACGAAGGGACATACGTATTTCACCTTGTGGAGTCACCTTCTAGAAATCAGTTCCTATGCAAAATCCACATCCTCAAAGCATGTTGTAGTTGGTATTTGTAGAATTATTCCTGAATAAACCTCTCAGGAATATTGATGATTTTAGTTCTCTCATCTGGCTGAGTATTTCACATAGAGTTTGGATTACGGAATACATTTCTATGCTAATACAACAGAATTTGGAACATTAAATTATCTTAAAGTTAACAGACTAATCTAACAATGATTAAGAGTGTTGAATTTTAAGGACTCAGAGATACTTGCTGAAGTGATGAGATCAAGGGTTCCCAGCAGCTTTCACCAACAGCTTTTCATCAGCTGTTTTTTGAGGATTTCGAGAATTTTCCCTTCTCTTATAAAAGTGGCCCTGCTTCCTATGGGACAACTGACTTCATCAAGGTGGTGGGAAACTACTGGAGAGATGGATGTAGGAATCGGTAGAAAAAGGGTCACTTTCTGACTCAATCTGAAAACCACATCAACTCCTACAATCCAAGAAGTTGTCTTACTATACTCAACATTTGCTCATGTCTAGCAACTTATTCATCCCACCCAGTATTAGCCATAAGTCTCTCATTAAATCAGTTAATTTCCTGAGCACTGAGATTTTAGTGGCAAATATTTGCCAGCTTTTTTGACATTTAATTATCAGTATTATCTTTCTAGAAGATCCCTACACTTTAAAGAAAAAAATGCAATGCCTGTAGCTATACTTTGTTGGGGAGTAATGTCATATAGCCAGTGACTTATTTTTCATTTCTCTTTCTAATTTTCACTTCTTCTGGTTACAAGAAAGGAAATTCTTCGTGTAGCAAAATTATTTAAATCCATGTGAAGAGAGAAATTGAGGACACATCTTTTTCTGTGGGAATTATATATAAGTTGTTACTTGAACAACAAGGCATATTTCATGCTTTATTTTAATTTAAATGATCTCCTGTTTATCTGACCAAGTATCCACAGATGTAATATTTTTTCAATGAGTTACAAACTCTAAGTTTTCACATACCATGAAAGTTCTCAAAAGTCTAAATTACTCCCAAGGACATTTACAGCAATTTCTCTCCTAGTGAAACAAAAGAAAGTACACCCTTAACCATCAGAATAATTCATGGGAACATACCTTCTGACCTAACTTTCATCTCTCATTCTTTGAAGGATTGTTCATCATAAACAAGTCACAAAGAAAACAAGATGATGAAGATAAGATTAATAAGATTCTAAAAGTTTCTTTTTAAAATTATTAAAGAAACAATCCTGAGGAAAATGAAAAGTAATTTTAGAAGGACTCAGATGTAAAGGCATGATCACCAGATCTACTGTTGAGGTAATCATGAATTAATGACATTTTAGAATACTTAAAAGATATACCTACATGTAGTTTTAATTATACATATATATGACATTTATATTGATGCAAAAGTTATGTTTATGGGAAAAAGAAGTCTAAGTACACTCATTAACACTACCATTATTAAGATTCTTTTAATAAAGTGCTTCAACATTGCCAAGGATATATTATTTGGGTTAAAATAAAGATTTTACTTTAGTTGCTAATCATGATTTTTAGGATGATTTAAACACCTCGAAAAAGAGCTCCCTTCCATTTACTCTATCAGTCAGTCAACAAATGAAGGTTATAACAGCCCTGAGTTTTGTTAAATGTTTGATATTTGTCAATAACAACAATGTTCAATGTTTAATTTATTAACCTGCTTATCTAAATATGTTAATTTTCTAGTTCACAACTTCCAAGTTTCTTCAACCTCATGTTCCTCTTATCTGCTGAAATTAAAATTGCTAAGAATTTCATTCAGCTAATATTTACAGTGTTTGATTTTTACTTGGGTTACCTGAAAATCTTTTGGAACTCTATTTTAATTCCATTCTGAAAAATCATGCAATGATTTCTCTTGGCGTCATCAAAAATCAGCCATCTTGTATTACACCTTGAACTTGAAAACCTGACAGTAAAAACTGTTAGAAGTTACTAAAACCAGATGCCAATTATTAAAAATAAGAATGAACATATCAAACCTATCTATAGAAAACACAAATTCTCAATTAAGGCAAAAGGCAAAATCCCAATATAGAGGTGAATTTTTAGGTATTTTGAATCATTTTTATGTGTTCTGCTTTCTCCTGGTTAATTCTCCTTCTGTTACTACCTCTCATAGAATCTGGAGAGGTTGACTGATACCAGAGGTATTTCAATAAATTTCCTACTATAAATGAAAATTATACTTGCAAAAAATATTGATGCCTTCTTCAAGGTTGGTGTCATATGACATTGCACCATGAATTTAACTTGAAAATCTAGTTTAGAATATCATCTTTGCAGTCATCAGCAAATAAGAAATGAAAGGATTACAATTACACCTTTATAGAAAATGAGTAGGTGGGAACTAGAATAGATGAATGAACAGATTTGGATTTGGGATTGGGGATAAAGGAGACAGCCCCCCCCACCCTCTCTCTCTCTCTCTCTCTCTCTCTCTCACACACACACACACAGAAACACACACATACCCTAAAGTATGGTTAATTATCTACTGCACCCAGTAATTTTAGGTTTGATATGTTTGGTTGCATTGCCTCATGGAGAATCTGCTTGATACAGAATAGAAATTGTAGCCTTGTGAATCTCATGAGTTTTTCCCTCAAAACCCCAAACCAAGGTAAGTGGTTGGGAGGTTAAGAAACACCTGTCTCTGTTTTTGCTGAAAAACCTCAAATGTTATATCACTCTTAAGGCATTAACCCTAGTGTATCATATCAAAACAGTTTCGCATATGCAGAGTTCAGAAGTAAGCCATTTTCAAATGTAGGAAATTGATTAGAAATGCAGCTTGTGAAAGACTGTTGAGTAGCAGTCAACTGTTCTCTCTCTCTCTCTCTCTCTTTCTCAGCCAGTGATTAGTACTTTTTATACAGCCTACCAGTACTACAGAGAGAACACAGCATAGGAAAAGTGTCCATGAGAAATGAGACATGAGAAATATTGAATCATTGACTTTAAAAGGAAGGCAGGGGATTGGGTGGGGTTAGATTTCAGCTGATAGAAAATAAAGTGTTTGATTTTTTAAAAAAATCTTTCTTGGTGCTTTCAGGAATGCACTAGGGTAAAGAAAGTTCTGTAGCTAACAGTGAGATCAGATTCTAAAATAATTGCTTTGGCTTTTACTCCTCAATTTAAGCGTTCTGTTTCTGGACTGTATTATTCAATAGGCTCTTGTCTTATACAAAGAGGAGACAGACAAAGACATCTTAAAAGCTTGCTGCTAAATAAAATGCTTGAATTTTTCTTTTTCTTTGGTTGAAAGGAAATAATTTTCTATGTTTAAGGTCTAGAGGTTTTTGAAACATGGAATTTCAGGATATATCAGAGTCCTATCATATATACAATGGAATTCTTTGTAACTAAAAATTTTCCTATCAGATTTATATTATAGAATTTCACGCTTAAGAAAGTCTTAAAAAGAGGAGTATTTTATACACATGCTTGAAATAGTTCCTGGTGTTTGTTTTATATCCATCTGAAATGCAACATCATACACTCCCATACATTTCCTAAAAAAGAAAACTCAAGTTTATTTATTAGAAACAGTAAATGTTTATCTAGCATCATTTTCCCCCCACACTAAAAAGTTGTGAATATATTAAATCCCTTCAGTATAAACAAGTCTCGTAGGTCCTAAAAAGTCATTTGTGCACCAAAGTAGCCATTTATTGTGTGACACCAGACATTTGACTGACCTAACACAGCTTCCTTGCAGCTGGCTGTAATTTACAACTTGATAGCAGCTGTCACAAGGAAAAAACCAGGTTCATTATCTGATTTGTTTCTGCCATCCCTGCACTCATAGAGTCCATTAACAACAGGGATATGTGCTTTTTAAATTACTGAATTAGTCATTCTTCCATTAAAAGAGTAGACTTACAAAGTAAAAGAGAACAGCCTCTTACAACATTTCCTGCCATTTCTCTGTCTAGTTGTGTTCATTTATTCCATTTACAGGACGTGTGCTGAACTCTGTTTTCAGTAGGCAAGGCCTTATCTGTCCTGTCCTGATGCTTAAGCCAGAGCAAAAGCCACCCCAGACCCTCAGAAAATGTGTATTGGATTAATGAATAAATGAGAGAATGAATGGTCACTACCCAACTGCAGAGTCGATTGGCTACTTTGAAAGGAGGAAGAAGAACCATTGATTTCTCTGGCCTATGAGAGCCTACAGCCTAACTAAAAATTCCAAACTTAGGGAGAGCGGTGGAAACAGGGGAATGGAGGGTCGAACAAGTGGATTGTGGTGGAGGACTGTGGGTGCTTAGTAGAGGGGAGGATATGGTAACTACACCTGGGGAGAAATGCTATACCGTCCAGACACAGCAAGGATGTGAAATAATGGTACAATACGATAATTAAAAAAAAAATTAAAATAAGAATACAAACTGTCACGCTGTCTGCTGTCACCCCTAACATTGGAGAGAATTCAACTTTTTCTGGATGAAAATTAACAAACTCTCCCCAAAACTTGTCACCTTGTCAGTGGCAGTAAGATTTGATCATAAGACCTGTCAAAAGTAAGACAATAAGTAGCTAGAAACCACTGATAAATTGCACTAGACCAATTGAAATTGTCACCAGTACTTGCAAATATTTAGAATGTATTTTGTAACAATTATATCAGTTGTGACTCTCAGCAACAATTATGTTTGACAACCTTAATTCAATACTGTCTTATTTATGATTTTATTCTATTCTTACCCAGGTAAGGCTCTCTGACTTCCCCCTCAGTAGGCAAGTCGCCCTGCTGAGGAGACACTTAGCAACCTGTGCTTCTATTTTCCTAACACTTTATCACATTTGATCATAATTAATTTTAACTACATTAAATTCCCAGAGGACATGTGTGTAGCTTATTCAATGTAGTGAGATGAATTAATATGTTAAGATGATCAGGGTCTCACCAACTAGGATACCCAAAAAAATGAGGCTCCTTTGGAACAAAAACACTCTAAGGAAATCTCCCTTTCCTAGGATGACAAATCATTTTGCCTTACAGCAGTGTTCATAGGCATTCGGTAACATTTAGTCATCAAAAATATTACAGAACAAAAGAAAATGTCTGCCTTTGTCTTACCAACCCTGGCGCCACCTCCCACCCCCCCAACACACACACACAAATCCCTTTTTTTCCCTCTCTGGTTCTCCTAGTCTATAAAGTCATAGAAGGTACCAGATGTTTGGAGGAGGCTGCACCCCTCAGCCCATGTTTCAGAGTAGAAGCACGATTGATTGCGACCCTGTAAATGTAATTGGAGCCTTCATGTTGTGCCCAAGAGCTCAGTGCCTTCTGCAATGTGGCCGTGGTCAAGTGAAACAACACATCCTGGGAGGCTTGGCATCCATGCCAGAAGGTAATGGATTTGCTGAAACAACAGGCTCTGCCCACAACCTGTTTTCCTCTAGGAAATTCTAATTTAGGGCAACATTTTTCAAGAAAACCCATTTGCATGTAGGCAACATTCAAGAGCCAGGCCGGAATAAGCAGGGTAAGAGAATGCATCGCACTTGGGTTTAAGCAAGGACTGCACAGTGACTATCAATGCCTCCAAGACATTTCCTCCTGCAGCACAGCTTCAACAATGAGGACAGGCTCGGAACCAGCTGGTGTCCCTCTCACTGGCCCAGCTCGGGGGCGGTGTGTAGTGGGGCACACCCGTCCACTTAGGCCCCACAAGTGTGAATGCCATGAAGCCAGAATGCTTTGTACTAAGGAAACAGTACAAACTGGGGAACCCCTTATGTTCCTAGAAAGCTGCCAAAGGTCCCTGGCAGAGTGATCTGAGGCTTTCAAATACTCTAAAATGGGGGTAGCAGCATTTGCTTCCAAGCAGACAGCAACATTAAAACAAAAAAGGGGGCGGGGAGATAGCTTCCCTTTTCCTACAATAAGTAATTGATAAAGAATCTGCACAGGGCAGAGTTAAGTCCTAAAGAAAGACCATGAGCGAGTGTCTGGAGTACGCTTGATTTTTTTTTTTTTTCTTTCTAGGATTAAAAAAATAAAATCCTACAGAACTTCGGAAGTGAATAGAATACCACTGGGGATTTCCCTCGAACAATTAAAACACTTCATTTTATCAGCCAAATGCCTTTTTTTTGACCCCATCCGGACACCAAGTGCATTCTAAATAGTCACAAATCACTTTCAATTAATTTGTGGGACAGTAAAGACCTGTGAGACTGTGCCACACATTTGACTCCCATTTTTATTGGTGGCAGACAGCGAGGAGCCAGAACGTTCTGGATGAGCACCTTCTAGAAGGTACAAATGGGCATCGACGCAGCAGCCAGTGATGACACACAACTGACAGCAACAGGAGCGAAGGGTCTGATGCACGCTAGGAGCCTACCAGCCACCGCAGGTGCTGGAAGAGAGGGCTATCATATGCAATTTTTGTGGGATTACTGATTTGCTCACTGATTTTTGCTGTGACATTCATCAGCATTGTAACACTGTCATTTTGGATGTATCTGTGTGGAAAATGCAATCATCACCTTTGACTATTTCCTGCAATATATTTGTGCACTAACACTTCACAGTGAGCAGCGAATTAGCACGAGCATATTTTCTGCAAGTATTATTAGCATGAGACTATTTTGCAGCTTCCTCTATGCTGGTGAGTACTCCTCAGTGCTAGGGCAAACCAAAGAAGTATTTGTTCCGACATCTCTAGGACTAATTTTTAAAAATGAGATACAGGGGAACAAAGGGGAAGAAATGTATTAATGAAGGACTAACCACCAGGATCCCTTTCCATGAAGATACATCCAACACAGGATGTTTTCACGTTTTAGTTTTTCAGATGATCTTTCAGACACTCAATTTCACATCAAATAGAGGAAACGTGATTGACTGAAAGCATAGGATTTGTTTTACATAAAAACATCCAACCAGCACTGGAAAAATGCCAATGAAGAAGTCATTATTGCTCTTGTAAGGTGAAAAGAGCTAGTCTCATTCCTAATTGTATCCTCCTCTGAGTGACAACATCCACAATCCCAACTTCATCAGGAAGTGACAGACTGACCAAAGACAATTTAACTGTTACTAGGGTAGTCTGAACCAAAAAGCATGAATTACCTTGATGACTCAAAGTGATGCTATGAGGTTTAATCTGGCTTTTAAAATATCCATTTCATTTTAGATAAGGAAAGTTCCGATTGAATATGTTTTATTAGCATTATTTTTGGGTATCATGTCATTGCCAAAATTAATCTAAATCAGTATTTTAGAAGATGACTTACTCATAGTGCCTTTTAAAATTCACATCCCCCTCTAAAGTCTAAACCAGAACAATAATCTTAACAAAGAGTCATTCATATTTGAGTTAAAAGGGTACCTTAATGAATCATTTTTAAAAACTCCCTCGTTTTTCAAACAAAGCAGCCTAAGGGCTTACAGATTTTGTCCTCCCACTTAACAGAGTGAACCCAGTATTTCAATGCATTCTCCCGGAAGTGATTTCTGAGATTTTATTAGATACTTTCAAAGGAACGTACCCATTCTAAAATCTCTTTTTTAAAAACTTCAAAAACCATTTTCTCTGGTTTTCCTAAGCATACTAACATGTCAGCCGATGGTTTCGGCAGCCAGAGCTGAATGCTTGTAACCAAAGCATATCTCTACACAGGGGGTTTGGGTTTCCTTGCATTCCAGCACATTTTAGATCTTCTCCTATCCTCCCAGATCTTAGATGTCAGAAACCTTTACTCATGCACTCTGGTTTAGAGGTTTGCATAAGTGAGGAAGGCCCTCCGAGGCTGACTAATGTCACTGCCATTTGCACCGATCAGCTTGTCACAATGCAATTGCAGTAAATGCAATGGAAAGTACTTTTATTTGAAGGCCCCTTGACAGAGGGGGAGAAAACACATTTACTCTTTCAAGGCCAGTGCATTTTGCTGGGAGAAGTCTGTTTATAAAATGGGTCCTTTTATCCTTGGAGAGCTCTTTGGGAAAGATCTTTTTGGCAGTGCAGCCCCCAGAGTGATTTGTGCATCTGAAGAACAGAACCACGATTCACAGCCCTTTCCTGCATCTTCCCCAGCAACTTTCCTCCCACCTCCTAAAGACCAGAAGGTAGTTTCATGCTAGTGGCAGAAGCACGCTTCTCCACCCAACAAGGACAGAAAATTGCATATTTTAACAAAAATGTTGAGCTAGTCTCATCATGGCTGTTTAAGGAAACAGTTGTTCACTAGTATTTGTTGACAATGTCTTCAATAAGAAAGAAACAATGCTGCGAACACTTGTTTGGACAAGATTCTTTTCCAACTTGTCCCCTCTCATAGGAGCTCAAAGTCATTCAACAGGATGACTTTTATCTTTATCCAAGATATCAGCTCATTCAGTACTGTCTTTAACAGGACAATCCTTCACAATATACAAGGAAGCCTTATTTTTCAGGATAAAGAACAAAGAAAAATGCAAAATAATGTTTACAGTTAGCTAACAGCTATGATTTTAATCCTCTAAGCCTCTCCAAGTCACCACAACTGGAAATCTGCCCACCAAGTGTCACAGACATTAGCTGTCCCCGTGTCTGTTTTGCATCTAGGTCAGGGTGAGCGGTGTCGCCAATGTTTAGAGGTTCCTTACCTATAAACAGATTCCACTCCGTGTCCAGATCGGCCTGATTGGCCAAGCAGCCCTTCATGACGTTGAGGCAGTAGTTGTTGCAAGGCCTGACGGCCGGCAGCCCCCGGCAGTAAGGACAGTACAGCATCTTCATGAGGGCGCGGATGCAGCCTGGGGTCGGGCTGACCTGTCGATTTATGGAAAAGAAGAAAAGCAGATATGAGAAGCATGGAGGGGAGAACAAAGCAATAATTCATCTTTTCTTTCTACTCGAGCATGTTGAACTGTATTGAACCCTTTGTAAAACTCCACCTGGAAGCCAGTCCATTCCTAATTAAATACTTTGTTTGGCAGAGTAGTCATCAATTTTCTTGAAATGTCCCTATCAACAATTTGGTCTCTATCTCATCATCATCCAGCCCGAAACCCACGCTCTGTTTCGTGGCCACAGAACATGAAATGAGATAATGCCTGGGAAAGCAATTTGCAAAGTTAAAAGCCCTATAAAAATGTAGGTATGATTAAAGTTTAATGTGACACCTTTAGAAAATTTTCCAACTGGTTATTTGACCCTGTTTCTAAAGGAGTCTGGCAGATATACTTCCTTTGTATATAACTTTTTAAAAGGGATCAATATCAACTCCTCTGGGATTTCTGAGGTTCAGTCCTGCTTAGAGGCCATGAAACTGCCAGGGCATCATTCTTCGGCAACTGCAGCTCTACAGTCCTGGGAACTTGGTAGAAAATGGACCCAGTGTTGAGTGGGAGGAGAAATTCTTGCAGCAATTCAGAGGCTAACTCATCCACCAACAATGAAGTGCTCTTTGCCCTGAATTTGAAAAGCCCTGAATCCACTCTAAACTAATAAGATATTTGTTAGACTCACTGAAAATTCTAATTTGACTTCAAGAGGAAAGAATATTTAAAACAGAATAACAGCAATAACAAAAAATACAAAAAGTGCTGTTCCTGACTATAGGCCAATAGTATTGTCATATTTATGTGGTTGGTTCTGAAGAATATTGTTGTTTTTGTCAAATACTACATATTGTGAAGTTGCCTTCTAGGTTTGAAACTAGCCTGCTTTGTGTCATCTGGACCATATGGAGAGTTAGTCTTCCCAGCACCACCTGTGTCCACCTGTTTCACCTGAGCTGGCTAAGCTGTCCATTTATACATCTAGGACATGCAGATAGTGACAAAGCATCGAATCAATGGAAGAGTAAAGAGATGCTTTCAATTCCTCTGGCTGAGAGCTGTTATATTGTCCTTTACCCAGAAACCACAAGAGGACTTCAACTGAAGGATTTGTTTTTGGTAAAATTTTCTTAATTTTATGGTGTACATGGACTAAGATCCTAATACATTATTTCAGGAAATGAAATCATTTATTTATTTCCTCAGGTTCTGACATATCTAGTTGTCCTTTTGATTTTTTTTCTTTCTAAATTTTATGAAATTTTCAAACATCCAGCAAAGTTCATGTTGGCTTTTCTTTATATATAGATATGTAGTGGATGGTATTTTTTCATTTTTCCCAAAATTCATTTTCCAACAACAAAGCAAAAAGAAAAAAATGAGTGCCCTCATAGCATTATCTCCATTTTTTTTAAATTTAGACAACATTGGTTTACAGCTTTTGTTTGTGATTTAGAGGTAGAGAATGGCTCCCTTCGGGGGCACCCGCACCACACCCACCAACGAAACACCCATAGCCCTTCACCACAGTCCATCTTCCTCCCGTACCCCTTTGCTCTCATCTCGTCTTTCTCTCTGGCAGCCTCAGTTCTATGGTCAGATTTCTAAGGTTTGTTATTAGTTTGGCTTTATCTGACCCTTTGTGTTGTTTCTCTATATTCCACATAGAAGTGACAACTGAGCAGCTCAATTTTAAAATTTTCTTTTCTCCACATATATCCCAAGTCATCAGAGGAAATAATTCAGAGAAAAAAGAAATTAATGTGGCCCTTCAAGTCTGAATGCATCTTGATTCTTTGGCCTGGTTGCAATCCTACACATCTTTGCCTGTAGGATTTTGTTTCACAGCCCTCAATTTCTCTCCTGGCCCTGATGTGTTTCTCCAGAGACCTACTCTATTTTCACCTGAGCTGGCTAAGCTGTTTCTTCCTTTGTCTCTGTTGGATTTTTCGTTTTCTCACACTGACATTACATGATGCTTTGCTTCTTCTCACTCAGTATGCTATGGTATAAAACTTGCAGCATTTGTCAATATTGCAGATGCAAACTTGAGATCTCACAGACAATGTGGACAGTCTATTTCATTATTACAACCTACACTGTTTGAGATAACATGAGTATGTTTAGAATGTATGATGATGATTTAGGTGCTCATAAGTGCTTTTGGAATTAAACTCTATTGTGTTCCTCAATTTTTTGGCCACCTTGATAATCAAAGAAAAAAGGAACAAGATTGTTTTCTGTATCTCAGCATTCAATTGTTGCTTTTTAACTTTGTTTTCAAAGGTTATTGATTGCATTAATTCCAAAGCTTGGCTTTTTTAATTTTTTTTTTTTTTATTCTCTGGGAACCAGTGACCATTTTCTCAGTCTGACATTTCAGAAGAGGATCCAACTCAGGGTAGCAACCCAACAGAGAAAATTGAACAACCTTAAAAACCTAAAAGACCAATGTTGTTCAGTTAAATATGACTCTCTCAGTACTTTTGGAAATGATATCCTTCCTGGTCAAATAAAGGGCATCTGGAGAAGAGGAAAATGGAGAATGAAGGATCAAAGTTGAAGCTTTCATGTCCATAGATCAGATTTTTTAGCTTGAACTAAAATTAAAAAAAAAATCATTTCATGCAGAATACTTTTAGAAGTAAGCCTCTGAAAAATGAGGCCGTTTGAAATGTGTGAAGGGATATTTCTATTTTTAATTGTTTAATAGTTTTACAAGTGTGCTGTAATTATTTTTCAAAACCATCTAATTTTGAAATCAATATTAACTCAAAAGAATTTGAAAAAATGGTAGAGTCCCGGGTTCCTTTTGCTCCCTGTCCTCCACTGGCAACATCTCAGATAGCTGGGGTACAACACCCAAAGGAGGAAATTGACATTGGTTGCACTACTATGAGCTAGTCTACAGACCTTATTCAATTTCCATGATTTTCCAAACTGCATCTGTGTGTGTGGATATGTCACCTTTATGCACTTTCACTGTGCAACATTACCACATCTGACACAGAGTCTTTTCCACCACAAAAGAACCCCTGTGCCTTCTCCACCACGTTCCTGTCCCCTTCCAATCTACTGGCACTAATCTATTTTCCATCTCTATAATTTTGTCATTTCAAAAATGCAATATACAGCTATTATACAGTATAGAACCTTTTGAGTTTTACTCTTGTTTTTTTTTTTACTCAGCATGGTATCCTTGAGTTCCAAACAAGTTGCTGCATGTATTAATAGTTCATTCCTTTTAAAAAAAGATTTATTTATTTATGTGTACAAGAACTGGGGTACAGACCAGAGGTGTGGTAGGGTGAGAAGATTCACCAGAGACAGAGTGCGGAGCAGAACAGGTGGATTGACTAAAATTCACTGCTGAGGGGTGCTGTGGATAAGACAGGAGAGGTCTGCTGTGCTATGTGGGTCAGCTCCATGACTGGAGATTGAACTCATGCTGCAGTAGCTGTGGATAGCTTCATAGTGCTGACGCTTAACTGCTTGCACCACCAGGGAGGCCACAATAGATCATTCTATTAATGAGTAGTATTCTATTATTTGGATGTGCCAGAATTTGTTCAACTCTTCACTCACTAAAGGTTATCTGGTTCCTTATCAGTTCTTTTCTATATGAATAAAACTTCTGGGAGCATGCATGTACACGTTTTTGCATAGATATAACTTGCCATTTCCTGGAATGAATGCCCAAGAGTATAACTGATGTGTCAAATGATACATGCTTAGTTTTATAAGAAATGGGCAAGGAATTTTCCAGAGTGGTTGCAGCATTCCCCATTCCCACCAGCAATGTGTGAGAGATTCAGTTTCCCCACATCCTTGCCAGTATCTGATATAATCACAGTTTTGCAATTCAGTCAACCGAGTATGATTTTAGTATGAAATCCTTGCATCGTGAGTTTAGTCCTCCCATTAACATCTTTGGATGCTTTTTGTATACAATGGAAGATTATGAATTATCATTTTATATCTGATGTTACAGTTGACTGGCTTTGGGAAATAATAACTTGAGGAATATAATAATATAACTCATAACTCAGGTTCCATGTGAAATAACTGAAAAATAAATTAAATAAAATTTATTGAGTTCTGAGTTTGTCACCTTATCATTTTGTTGTTGTCTGGGTTTCGTTTTTTTAAAGGTTAAAGCAAGATATATTGGAATATGGCAAGAAACACAAAAAGAATGCTCTAAAAAGCTGCATTGGGAGATAGCACTAAGACTGATCTACCTGGCTAACCAAGTGTGTCAGGATGTTATAGCAAGTAATTTTTATGCTTTCTAAATGCAATTTGAGACATAGCATACCCTTAGCCATATAATAGCAATTCATTACAGATCTTTAGCATACTTAAGATTTTTTATATCTAAACCAACATTCATGGCTGGCGCTCACATTAGCAACTTCTAATAGTAGTCAATGTAAAATAAGACTGTCTGTTAGAATATTTTTCAAAAACAAGAAAACACGTGAAAGTGATAACTCTATATTTATATACAATAACCAGATACCTAGCAAGTACTCGTTTCTATGGAAATCATGTAAGCAAAATAATCAAATAAACATGTGTCTTCTCTTTCCTAAAGATCAATAAGTTAATGTAAGTGGATAACTTAATAAGAATAAATTCAACATACATTTCTTTTCTGAGCAAGTGTCGATGCTATCTTCCAGAGTTGTATTCAACATGGTGAGAATTCTATTCTTCATTTTAAAAGATCAGAGACTCTGAAGTGTCTTCAAAACTCTCAAGTGATTAAATGATACTGAAAATACTTCTTATTTAATTAATTTTCATTATGATTCTTTTTTTTTTTTTAAAGATTTATTTATTTATTTATTTATACAAGCACTGGGTACAGTCAGAAGCGTGGGAGGGTGAGAGAATTCACCAGAGCCAGAGCAGGGAGCAGAGCAGGCAGAAGGACCGAAGTACACTGCTGAGGGGAGCAGGGGGGTGCAGGAGAGGTCTGCGCTCCATGTGGGACCCGCCTCCGGTGGCCGGGGAGCAGCCGGGGATCGAACCGGCGCTGCAGAGGCTGCGGGCAGCTTCACAACCCAGTGCTCAACCGCTGCACCACCAGGGAGGCCCTACATTATAATTCTTTAACAATTATAACATGTAAATAGGCTTTGTAGCAAATTCATGAATTGAATTTGTTTCTTCATGGTTCACTCATATACTTTCAGTCATCCAACATTTATAAGAAACGTGGTACCCATTATTTGAAGGCTCAGAATATGCTTATTTTCAGATCACTTTGGGCAAAATAATTATTTGTGGATAAGTGTGGGGTTAAAGAAAACGTGGGAGGGCATGTAGCTCAGAATTAGCGAGCATGGATAGCCAGCCTGGGACAGCTTTTGAAGGACATCATGTAACAGATGTCTGTAAGATCTGCATAGGGGATGAGTGACACCACAGCCATGGTGGGCAGAGAATGCCAGGAATCCAGGCTTGCACTGAAGCAACTGTAAAGCTAGCAAAAAATGACAGAATCAACATTCCCGGAACTCTAAGTGCTCCAGTAAAACACTTTCAGCAACCTGGAGAATACTGAATAAAGAAAGAAGCTGCTAAATTTGAGTAAATCAGCATTGCTAAATCTTAAGTATCAAGACATGCAGTCAGACAAAGTATCTTCTCTGACCACAGTGGAAAGAAGCTTGAAATCAATATCAGAAGAAAAACTGGAAAATTCACAAATATGTGGGAATGAAACCATGTGCTCTTGTACAACTGATACTTAAAGAAAGAAGTCTTTGGGGAAATTAGAAAATACTTAGATGAGTGAAAATGAAAACAGCAAATGAAAACGTAAAACCATAAATACCTACATTAAAAGGGAAGACAGATCTTAAATCAATAAACTAATGTTAAACGTTAAGGAACCAGAAAAAAGAGCAAACTGAAACCAAAGTTAGCAAAAAAGAAAAGGAAATAATAAAGATTAGATAAACAAACTCTAGCTTTACTTTGCTCTTCTTTTCTGGTCCCTTAAGGTGTAAAGTCAGGTTATTGATTTGAGATCTTTCTTCTCCCAGAAGCTGGAAGCAGGGGGTAGTCTCTCCCTCTGTCTCATGAAAGAATCAATTCTGCTGACACCTTGATCTCAGACTGCTCTTCTCCTAACTGTGGGAGAGTAGATTTCTGTTATTTTAATTCACTCAATTTGTGGTAACACTATGGTGGTCCTAGGAAACTGATACCTATACCAACAAATTATATAACCTTGATAAAATGAACAAATCCCTAAAAACACATAACCTCCCAAGACCAAATCATTAAAAAAATAGGAACTATGAATAGAACTATAAAAAGTAAAGGATTAAATTGATAATCAAGTGACTCACAACAAAGAAAATCTCAGACCAGTAGGCCACTGGTGAATTCTACTAAATAGTTAAAGAAGATTTAACAATAATCCTTCTTCAACTCTTCCAAAAAATAGAAGGGGAGGGAATATGTCCTAATTCATCCTAAGAGACTTATATGACCTTATACCAAGGCCAAGGACATAATAAGGGAAGAAAATTATAGACTAATATCCCTTATAAAAATAGATGAAAAATTCCTCAGCAAAATACTGGCCAACTGAATCCAAGAGCATAGAAAAAAGGTTATATACTATGTCCAGGTAGGACTTATCCCAGGAATGGAAGGGTAGTTCAATAGGAGAAATGTAACTAATATAATACACTGTTTTCATAGAAAAAAGGCCAAAAACCCACATAGTCATCTCAATTGATTCAGAATAGGTTTCTGACAAAATCTAACATTCTTTCATGCTAGACACAGATAGAAACCTAGGAATAAAAGGGAACTTCTTGAACATGATAAAGGGCATTTATGAAAAACCCACAGCTGACATAATACTCAACAGTGAACAACTGAAAGATTTCCCCCTGGGATCAGGAGCAAGAAAAGATGGCCTGTTTCCATGACAGTTTGTCAAGATTATCCTCAAAATTCTAGCTGGAGTCATGAGGCAAGAAATAGAAAAAAGGAATACGTAAATTGGAAAGGAAGAATTTAAGCCATATAGTCATAGATGACACGGTCCAATATGTAGGAAATTCCTAAGAATTCACCAAAAAAACCTAGTAGAAATGATACATGAATTCAGCAAAGTTGCAGGGTACACGATTAATATACAAAATCTATGAGTTTCTACACTCTAGCAATGTACCAGCTGGAAAGGAATCTAAGAAGATTCTGCTTACAATAACATCTGAACGGAAAAAAAAAAAATACTGGGGAGTAAATTTAAGCAAGGAGGTGATGGAAATTTATATTGGCAATAATAAAACATTGCTAAAAATGTTTCAGCACACAGCTAAGACAGTCAAAACACTGCGTATTATCCAGGAATCTTACTGATGGTTATTTTCCTCCAGAAAATTAAAAAATAGGATCTGGAAGAGATATTTGCACTTCTGTGTTCAATGTTACTTTATTCACATGAGCCAAGAGGTGTAAATAACCTAAATGATGATCATCTGATGAATGGATAAAGAAAATGTAGTGTACACATAGGATGGAATATTATTCAGCCTTAAAAAAGAAGGTAATCCTGTAATAAGTGGTAGCATGGATGAACTTGGAGGACATTATGCTAAGTGAAACAAGTCAGCCATAGAAGGACAAATACTGCATTATTCCACTTACATGAGGTACTGAAAGTACTGAAATTTGCAACAACATAAGTAGAATAATGGTTGCCAGAGTCCAAAGGGGAGCAGAAAATGGGGAGCTCAATGAATACAGAGTTTTAGTCATGCAAGATGAATAAGTTCTAGAGATGTGTTTAAATAGGCATATAGTTAACATATGATACTGAACACATGATTTGATTAAGAGGAAATATTCCATGTTTCTTACAATTATAATGATGATGATGATGATGATGATACAAATAACACTGTGTTACTGACATAAGGATAGACAGAGATTTATGAAACAGAGTTGAAAAACAGAAATAAACATATACTTGCAGTCAACTGATTTTCACAAAGGTGCAAAAAACAGTCTGTCAAGAAATCCCACTAGCAAAACTGGATATTCTAGGGGAAGATAGTGAAGTTGGGTGTTACCTCATACCCCGCACAAAAGTTACCCAAAATGGATTGATGGCCCAGATATAAGAGAAAAATATATAAAACTCTTGGAAGAAAACATATAAAGCAAATAAATGTTGATGACCTTGGTTTTGGCAATCGATTAACAGATTTGACACCAAAAGTAAAAAATGAAAAAAATTGCACATACTGAAAAGGAAAACTTTTGTGCATCAAAGGGTATTATCAAAAAAATAAAAAGATGGGCCTCCCCTGGTGGCACAGCGGTCTGCAGTGCTGGTTCGATCCCTGGCCACCGGCGAGGGTCCCACATGGCAGGACAGACCTCTCCTGCCATGCCCACTGCTTCTCTCAGCAGTGTATTTCGTCAGTCTGCCTGTTCTGTTCCCCGCTCTGGCTCTGGTGAATTCTCTCACCCTCCCACGCTTCTGACTGTACCTGGTGCTTGTATGAATAAATGAATAAAATCTTTAAAAAAATAAAATAAATAAAATAAATAAAACAAATAAAAAGATAATCTGTAATGGTAGAAAATATTTGCAGACCATATAATTAATAAGGCTGCAGAATAGATACAGAACAACTCAATAACAAAAAGACAACCAATTAAAAAATAGGAAAATGACTTGAGTAGATATTTCTTGAAGAAACAAAAATGGCTGACAAGCTCATGAAAACACTCCAGCTCATCATTGTCACGACAGAACGCAAATCAAATCAAAATGAGATCTCACTCCTATCCCTAGGCCAGCAATAGGAAGAGATAGTCAATAACAAGTGTTGCTGTGATGTGGGTGCTGATGGTGCGGAGAAACCACCACCCTTCTATATTGTGATGTACCATGGCAGCTATGTTGGAAACACAGACCCCCCTCCCCCATATATGACCTGGCAATTGTACTCTTAGTTATACACTCAAGAGAAATGAAGATAGAAGCTACACAAAATCTCAGACATACATTGTTTATAGCAACATCATTTATAATAGCTCAAAATGGGGGAGGGGGGACAAAATGCCCACACACTGAGAAATAATAAACAAAATACTGTGTATCTATACAATGAAATATTATTCAGCAATTACAAGAAACAGAATTCTGGGGCCTCCCTGGTGGTCTAGGGGTTAAGTCTCTGTGCTATCACCAGGAAGGCCTGAGTTCCATCCCCTTCAAGGAGCTACCCACATGGTGCCCCAGGACCTCTCCTGTCTTGCCCACTGTCCCCTTCAGCAGTGTTTATCAGTCAGTCTGCCTGTTCTGCTCCCCACTCTGGTGAATCCTTTCACACCCCGCACCTCTGGCCTACATGCCAGCTCTTCCATGCATAAATAAATAAAATCTTTAAAAAAAAAACAAAACGGAATTCTGAAACATGTCCCAAAATAGAGGAATTTTCAAACATTATTTAATATGACAAAAACCAGTTATAGAAGACCATGTACCTTATGATTCTTTTTGTATAAAATAGTCCAGACTCAGTAAATCCATAGATATGAAGAGCAGGGAAGTGGTGGTCAGGGGTGTGGTGAGAGGCTGGGGGAAGCATGGTATGGAGGAAAAGTGACTGCTAATAAGCACACATTTTGTTTTGTGTGATGAACATGTTTTAAAACTAGACTGCAGAACAATGATAACTGTCTAGCACTGCAGGAAAATATACTAAATACCATGACATTCATACTTGAAATGAGTGGACTTTATGGTATGTAAATTAAGTTTCAATAAAGTTGTTTAAAAGGAGAGATCAAAAGAACACCTTTAACAAATAAATTCCTGTTATCATATTTGTACATTTTAAAGGAATTTCAGAGCTAGAGACACACTTCTTTATCATTAACCAGAGGCTATATTAAGCCATCTGGTTATATTAAACCATCTTTATATAATATTAACCTTGAGTAACATGCATGTGTTATATATGTATGTTTTCAAGTTTGTGTCTGACTTACTTAAGTGCTGTTTGAACTATTCATCAGTCTATTAGGTGCATAATAACTCACATTTATTAACTTTGATGGCAGTTTTTATTTGTTTTAAGAAATGAAATTAAATATAGACACTGCTTCTAGGCAACAGTGAATTTGTGACACAATCTGACAATCACTAACAGGGTTGGCAAGAACTGCCACAGACCTCAACTAATCTCACTTCCCGTGTCCTGGTTTTGTTTTCAAGTGTTCCTCAGCACTGATGTTACTTACACTTGGCTTTGAAAACTCTGCAGTTACGGTTATTAGGTATGCATATTATGCCTATTCTTTTCCTCCCAAACCCAGCAAGTTCAATCATCATTTCATGATTCACAAAAGCCCTGTAAGCTTCATGCTTTTGGGGGGAGGTTTCTAGTTAATAAGTAAATTACTTTTTAAAAATATGCTGAATTTCTATCACGGTGGCTCTATAAACATTTGTCATCTATTTAGGAAACACTTTTCCTGCAGGCTCTGATTTGCAATTCATAATTATTTCCTGTCTTATCCTTGTTCTTTCTCAATGGTACAAGATGGAAAGAAGATGGCTTTGGAGCATACACATTTTAATCAACATGCAAACTGAATTGGGAGGCCCAAAGATTTTCTGTTTGTATGCATGAAAATTCATCTCCACCAGGCCGCCATCAAGCAACAGTGGAAATATTAGGTTGCATATAGATACAAGGGTGGATGCTTTTCATTCATGAGCAGGAAATAGCTCTTTTTATTAGTGAAATACATATTTCAGAGGGTTTTCTCATCTGTTCAACCCATAGAACAAAACCTCATTTTAATTTTTACCTTTCTCTATCATGATGAGGTTTTCATGACACCACCTTTTGGTTAAGCATTCTGCTTGACATTCTGAACTTTAACCAAACGTAAATTTTTAAAATGTGAACACAGAATGCTAAACGAGATACCTGACTATCTCAACAGGGAGTAGCTGTCTTCCTCACTTAGAAATTATAGATTAAACATTACTTCAGTTAGAAGAAACATTTTAGCTATGACTTTGAATATGAGTCACTCATGTGAGAATCCACTTTGGTAAAACTATGAATTTCCAGCCTCTGTACAGTGGTAGTAATATATTCATGATGTATCTGCCTTGGAACACACAAATCTGCTTTTAAAGTAAGGAGATGTGGCATTTGCAAGAATGTAAACCAAATCAATCAGTCTCTCAGGAACGTGTACAATTTTGTACGCCTAGTGTGGGGAGCTGGCATATGGTAGGAGGTGAATGATATTAAAATATGTCTAATACACACAGGAACATAAACAAACACCATATTGTGGTGCTTTGGTAATTTTTGATGCACAACATATGGAAACAGAATTTGTGTTAATATTCAGCGTGTGCGCATGTGTGTGTGCGTGTGTGTGTCTGGCTTTTGCTCTCTCGACAATTCCGCCTTTCTGCCAGTAGCATCGATGTTATCTAGTTAATGGGTTACAGAACTGTTAGCACACGTGAAAACTCACATTAGTCATCCTAAACCCTGATGAGCCCTACATGAGAATCTTCCTAGCTCAGAGCATCAGAATGTTTCCATGGAAAATTCCCACTCCTCACTTCATCCTGCCAAGGACCAACATGGATCTTTTCTGAAAAAAAGTCTAAAGAAAGAAGAAAAGAAAAAATAGCCACATAGTTTACAGTACATTGCACACAGCTAGTTTGTCCACATTCTAGTCATTTGACTGACATGAGTCATGAACTGTCACTGGCAAGCAAAGAACGTTATTTAGACATTTCTTTGGGCGTGGGGGTGAAGAAGAGCCACTTCAAGAAAGGGTAGAGGTGATTTTACCTTAAAAAAAAAAAAAGGACAAATGGGCTCCAAGGTAGTGCAAGGTGTTGTCTCAGCACTATGAAGCTATCAGCAGCCACTGAAGCACAACTTCAATCCCCAGCCAGGGAGCTACCCACATGGCACAGCAGACCTCTCCTTTCTTGCCTGCTGCTTCCCTTATCAGTGTATTTCAGTCAATTTGCCTGTTCTGTTCGCTGCTCTGTCTCCGGTGAATCCTCTCACCCTGGCCCCACCTCTGGCCTATACCCCAGTTCTTGTATGCATAAATAAATAATTTTTTAAAAAGATTTATTTATTTTATTTATACATACTGGGTACAGTCAGAAGCGGGAGAGGGTGAGAGAATTCACCAGAGCCAAAAGGGAGAGCAAAGCAGACAGACTAACGAGGTACACTGCTGAGGGGAGCAGCAGGTGGCAGGAGAGGTCTGCGCGCCATGTGGGACCCTTGCCAGTGGATGGGGATCGAACCAGTGCTGCAGAACCTGCGGGCAGCTTCGCAGCCCAGCACTCAACTGCTACACCACCAGGGAGGCCCTAAATCTTTTTTTTTTTTTAAAGGACAGAAAAAGTCAACACAGTAGTTTTTGAGAGGGGAAAAAAATAAGACTATTCCAAGAAAAGTTTTCCTCCTCTTTTCTAATCTTAATAGAATGGAAGGCTAGGAGTGAATTCATTCTTACATTCATTTATGAATATTTAACAAGCATCACCATGTGCTGGCACTGCTTGGGGTGATATAATGAAAATAAATGGTGGATTTCAAAGTTCCTAGGAAGCAAAACCCACAGTTGAAGAAGGACAGGTAAGAACTGCCTGAGGTTCAAATGACTGACTAGTAATCAGAGCTGAAGAAGAAGCTGATTTCAACCAAGGCAGGTCATTTAGGAGTTGGCCATAGAAACTCCTAGGAGAAACAGAGGGAGTGTGAAGAATTCAGCAATCTTAGATTATTCACTGATTTACTGTTGTTGTTTTCTTTTTTTAAAAAAAGATTTATTTATTTATGCATGCAAGAACTGGGGTACAGGCCAGAGGTGTGGGGGGTGAGAGGATTCACTAGAGACAGTGGGGAGCAAAACAGGCAGATCTATTGAAACACACTGCTGCAGGGAGCAGCAGGTGAGACAGGAGAGGTCTGTTGTGCCATGTGGGTAGCTCGCTGGCTGGGGATTGAACTCGTGCTGCAGTGGTTGCAGATAACTTCACAGTGCTACAACTGAACCCCTTGTGCAACCAGGGAGGCCCCTGTTTTTCTTTTCATCTTAAACACACATCTCCAAAGGACAATGTAAGGGTCTACACAGGATTACAGGTCATACCTACTGTGCCTTTCAATTTTTTAGATATTCCCAGGAGTTCTGGGACAGACAGAATATACCAACAAAACCAAATTCCTGAAATGAATTATTGGAGAACTTTTAGAAGGGTGACACGAAAGTAATGTCTCTAATTGGGGGAGAAGGAGGTGTCAAGGTAGTTTATTGTTACCTCAAATAACACAGGGTCATTTAAATAATTCTTCAGTCTCAATATGGATTTTCTTTAAAGCATGAAACTAATATGTAAGTAATGGCATATTTGATATAGAACAAGCAATATTACATTGTAGTGGTTACTTAGAAGGCATGATGAAGTAGAAAGAGAAGGGAATAAGTTTTTCCAGACCTCTCATCCAACACTCATGCAAGTTTTTCCCTGAATAAGCTTTCCAACTACATGGCCCTGATGAGCCTGTCCTTTCTGTCCTTTTAGTAAAAAGGAAGGTATTTTGAAAAAGTTAAATGAAAATGCTTCATTGCATATCATGATAGTTTATCAATAAATATAATTTTATGTGATTCATTACTAAATTGACCATCTATACAATTTTGAAAACATCAGTACAATTTGTTTGTGTTAAGATATGATACTTTATTCATTTTTATGGAGCCATGGGGGAAAATCCCATTAGACTTGTTATTTCAGTTCATGGTAAAAATTCCAGGAATATCATCCACCATTTGTTCTTACATTTAATAAGACTTAAAGAAAGCCATTGATTAAATTTTAGATAAAAGCTATAATAAAAAAGCTAAGTATAAATTTTACTTAGTTGTAAGGATATTTTTTGTGTTGTTCTAGGTTCTGCAGATAACAAATAATTTAATTATGAATGAAGAGTTGCTGGGTTTAGATTCTAATATCACACTGTTTACCTGCTAGTATAAACTGCAAAATGGATGGTCCTATTGCAAATGGCCATGGAGTACTAACATGTCAAGAACCACGTACACAGAATCTGTTGGTTAAATTTGTTGCATCTTGCTAAATATGCCCTTGATGCCATGTATTACACTGCAACTGGAAAGAATTAATTCAGTTCCAATTGTTCATAGAGAAACGCTTAAATATAAGTTAAATGCAAGCTACAATCTGGATTTTACAGTATTCTTGGGTCAGCATTTTCATTAATTTTGGCCTGCTAAAGTTTCTATCTGTCTAAAGGGGAAGGATATTAAATGTACTTAATGCACTAGGGAAGAACAATTAAACTTCTCAAGCCCTTCATGAAGGAAAGTGCTTCTGCACAGCAAAAGAGACAATAACCAAACGAAGAGAAACCCCGCCAACTGGGAGAACATTTTTGTATACAATGCTAATGATGAAGGACTGATCACAAAAATCTACAAAGAGCTGATGAGACTCAATAAAAACAAAGAAAATAATCCAGTCAAAAAATGGGCAGAAGAATTAAAAAGAAACTTTTCCAAAGAATAAATGCAAACGGTCAACAGGCATGTGAAAAATGTTCAACATCACTTGTAATCAGGGAAATGCAAATCAAAACTACAATGAGATACCATCTTAAACCAGGGAGAATGGCACATATTAAAAAAACTAGCAACAACAAATGTTGGTGAGGATGTGGAGAAAAAGGAACTCTCCTGCATTGCTGGTGGGAGTGCAAACTGGTCCAACCACTATGGAGAGCTGGGTGGAGATTTCTTGACCTACTAAACATAGAGCTTCCATATGATCCAGCAATTCCACTCCTAGGTATTTACCCAAAGGACACAGAAACAGTAATTCCAAAGGGTACCTGCACCTCTATGTTTACAGCAGCACTATTTACAATAGCTAAGCAATGGAAACAACCCAAATGCCCTAAAATAGATGACTGGATCAAGAAGATGTGGTACATTTACACCATGGAATATTACTCAGCATTCAAAAAAGATAAACACATGCAGTTTGCAGCAACATGGATGGAGCTAAAAGGGATGATGCTCAGTGAAATAAGTCAGAAAGAAAAAGAAAAATACCAGATGGTCTCACTCATAGGAGGAATTGAGAAAACCTAAATAAGGGACTAGGAAACAGACTAATTAATACAAAGTAAAACTCAAAATCAACAAGGAACTATAAACCAGAGACACACTATGGGGAGGGGCGGGCAGGGAGAGGAAGTATTAGGGTCAAAATAAGGGGGGTGTAATTGTATAGGGAATATAACCAAAACAAAAATGCATACATTGTGCAAAAAATGAAAAATGATGTAAGAATTATATAAAATAAAATATTTAAAAGAAACAAACAAAGAAACAAAAGATTTCTTTGTAAAATTTTCACTGGTGTGAAATTTTAAAACTTTTTAAACTTTTTTCTCCCAGATTTCCTCAGGAGCGTAATGTTCACATAAAGTGTTTGGATTAATAGAAAACACACTTTTCTCTTACAATATGCATAGATTATTATACCTACCATTTTGGTTTGTTTTTGCAAACTTTGAAGATATTTTAATTGATTCAAATGTTGCATATTTGCTATGCCACAGGGGAAATGATTCGAGAGTACTAGAGTCCATAGCACATTATTTCTTCAGAAAACTTCTTTCAAAATATATCATGACAACTACAACAGCAATGCCAACTGAACTCCCCTGAGTTTGGTCATGGATAGACATAGAAGATGCTAAACCTTAGCAGTCAAGGTTATGTAGATATAGACAAGAAAAAAGATACCTCCTTCTCCATAACCCTTCCCTGGATAAAAAGGCTCAGGGGTTATGCACAGCTCTGTGAAGCTATCTGTGGCCTCCGCAGCACAAGTTCATCCCTGGCCAGCCAGGATGCTACCTACATGGTATAGCAGAGCTCTCCTGTCTCACCTGCCGCTCCCCTCAGCAGTGTACTTCCGTCAATCTGCCTGTTCTTCTCCCCACTCTGTCTTTGGTGAATCCTCTCACCACCCCTGTACCTCTGGCCTGTACCCCAGTTCTTGTACACATAAATAATTATTTTTAAAAAAAGAGGTCTCAGGACAGATTTTGGGAGTCCCAAGACCCTTTTTGCCCTCAGGCTACCATCTCTTTCCAGATAGAGGTGTAGTTTCTATTCTATCTTCTAGACCTTACAGGATACATGCAGCCTTTATGAGAGGTATACCTTGCCAGAGAGGTTTTCTATGACTCCATTTCCACATCTTCAGCTTCTACATGAAGTCTTTCTTAAAAGAGATCATCCCATGACTGAAACTATTATCAAGGCCATATTTTTTCATAGTCAACATCTCACAAGTCACAAAAAGACATTTTTCTCCCGCATCCCTAAATGTTATATGACACATGGCACCAAAATCTGTGGACCAGAAATGGGATGGGATGTTAGAGACCATTCAAGATATTATAATTCAGTTAGAGAAGCAGATGATTTTAATGCCTGGGTAATGGATTCTTTACAAAGCAGATAGTTTTTAATTTTTTACTTTCAACAACATTGAAAGAGGACCTAATCAAACTGTCAACTGCTAGATTATTAAAAATAAGTTTGGAAGATAGCTATGTTGTTATTTTTGGCTCACTTCTTGGAAGAAGTTCAAAGAATTGAGTGACTTTTCTTTAACGACATTCCTTCTATTCTTAGCTAACCATTTATTTGAATAATGTTTCTCAATCCACACTCTTTAACAATACAAAGGAGTAGAATTTATGTAGAATTACTCTCTATATAAGAAATATTCATCCAGATATTTATGAGCCAGTTTTTTGGGGAGGAGGGTAAATCCCACCATTTCATTAAATTTGCAACATAACTTTACATTTAAACTTTAATTATCAAAGAATGTAAGGTATTTGTGTGTTTTTGATTTACTTAGTACCAATAATTATTGTAATGCTAACTCAGTCCAAAAAATTGTTAACACTTGGAAACTTATAGTCATGAATTTTTTAAAATTAATTTAACTTTACATGTATGTATGTGTCACAGAAATGAGAGGGTTCTTTTTAACATTTTTAAAACATAAATGTGTATTATATTAGCATAAATTTCTGTGAGGAAATTATAGTGGAAATATGAATTCAAGAAAAAGAAAAACAACTGTTAAAGAAAAAAATTGTTTATGTCTACTTAAATGGATAATAATGGATTACATATTGCTGAGATATTTAGATTATTTAACTGAAAATGTTTAAAAAAGTAATGCAATGTTTCTTTTCAACTGTCAATATTTACAATATGGCATAAATTACACCCTTTGCAACTATTTAAACTTATGATAAACATTTTAGATAACTTAAAATGTTCACAAACATACGTAGATTTTAAAAATTACGTTAGAGAGGACACAAAAATATGTACATAATTATACTGAATCTTCACCTCTAATTCTGCTTTTGATCACACCCTCAAGGGACAGATCTTCACCATTTTCTGTGTGAGCACAGTGCTCAAATCACAGGCGTCCTTGGATGGTGTCAGTGTGTGTTTGTATGTAAGATGTGAAAACATTCTGTCTTTGGGAAAGACAGTTCTTGTTTTAATATGAACAGTTGAAGAGAGAAGAAGAAATTAGATGCTGTTATAATTTACCAGAAAGTAGAAAAGCACATAAATTTTGGATTATAGGTGGACAAAGATATAAAGTGATTTCAGAAAAATAAAAATAGGTATATTCTGTTGGAAAATCGTTTTATCAATAAATTTCTTTTTTCTTTTGAAAAGCTACTTTAATTTGTCATGTCTGAATTCTCTCGTTAATACATTTAAGTCAGATGCACCTGTAGAGAAAATAAATGTCTCCTAAACATTAAAAATAACCTTACGAATATTAAGCTATTGACATCATTTATCATGTGCGGGCCCATAGTAAACAGAGCTACAGGTCAAGTATCTGAAGGAAAAGGACTTACATATACTGATAAGTCATCAAGATTTAATGTAGCAATGGGAATAATTTTATTAATTATAAGAGAATTCTAATAAGACTTGAAGGGAGAAATAGATAACAGTGACCAAACATCCCACAATGTCCACTTGAGGGCAGTATGAACAGAAGAAGGTGGGGTCAGTGAAACTCAGAAAGAAGGACCGAAGGAAGTAATTAAGGGCTATCTGTCTAGGATGACCTTCCAAACACCTCCCATGGCAGCGACAGTGGATTACATATGAGCAGTATGCTAAGATACTACTCAAGTAATAGCTCTACCTATCTGTGTTTCTTTCTCTTCTATGGACTGTAAGCTCCATGAGGGCAGGGATTTCTCCATCATGTTCATTGTTCACTGCTGTATCTCTAGTGCTCTGAAGCTGTGCCTGACCCACAGAAAGGGCAAATCAATACCTTTTGATTCACAGGATGAATGAGTGACTGAATGAGTGAATGAGTGATTAAAGTGTACAGTTTCAGTATAATGAAAGTCAAATGGTGTGTCCACTCATGTCAAATGCTGAGATTGATTTGGGGAATTTGAAAGGAGATGACTGAACCTAGTGTTTAGGAGTTAATATTTAAACTATGTCTTGTTTAAGCAGAGAAATAGTAGTGACAAGGGAGAGAATTAAGATTCAAGGAAGATGTTTTATTTTTCTAGACAATGAAAGATATGAGAATGAAAATTTCTCATGCCAACATGAATAGTAAATAAACCCAATTGTTAACATAAACAAAAACAATAATAGTTCTTTATACAGTACTTTACAGCTTTCAAAAAACTTCAATATATATGATCGTATTTAAAACTTGAAATTACCCCTTGAGATTTCCATTTCATCTCTGGAAATAGAAGTGGGAAAAAACAAATAGCTCATTCTAAGTCATGAACTAGTAAAGGCTGCAGACTAGAATAAAACTTGGTGTTTTGACCCACTCAATGTCAAGAACATCAGAATATAATAAACAACATATATTTTTTGAGTTTTCACAGTATGTAAGTGCCATGGGTTAGTTTAATGGGGATTCTGTTTACTGTGCCAGTTTTGTCTATGTAAAAATGTTAAAACACTGAAAATTGGTGCTATCTGTCATGTTCATTTTCTGTAGCTATTAACTAGAGCCAATAAACAAGTGGGTGGTTAATATCCTTTTTGCCCTTAGGAAAGGAAGAATTTCAATACTGCTTGCATTTCTAAATCAAACTACTCAGCACAGTCTTTTTTTTTTTAAGCACAGAGTATTAAGATTATTGAAAAAAATAACTGATCTAATTTAGACATGTATCAGAAATAAATCATGCCCTCAGAAAATGCTTATTTTAAGAGGATATACAGTTTTCCTTGTGAAAATGACATCAGAAGAGGCAGATGCAGATAAGCTGGATAGAATGGATGGCAGCAAAAAAATACATCTAATCTTCTAGAGCTCATTTTTGTAACTGCATATTGTGGCCTACTCCTTAGTGTACATGCAGAAAGTACAAAGTCAAGGGCATTCCAGATGAGGATATTGAGTCCTGGGAACTAAAGTGACCTGTTTATCTCCTATGATTGATTAGTTGCACAAGTAGGAAAAGAACCCATGTTTTCTGTAATATTTTCCTTCATCTAATGTTACTACAGCTGAATTTCCAACCTTACAATCCCAGCTCATAATGATTCTCTCTACTGCACCTTTTAAATTAGAGAGAAAATTTAAGAACTTGAACAAGTAATTAAACTAGACAAGGAACCAAGAAGACAATGGACTTTTGGATTTCTAAGGGTTAATATTTTATGAGGGTCATTCATAAAACTTCCCACAATAATGCTCAATAAGGCCATTCTTGGGTCTCCCCTGGTGGCACAGGCGGTTGAGTGCTGCGCTGTGAAGATGCCGGCAGCCTCTGCAGCACCAGTTCGATCCTGGCCAGCCATCGAGGGTCCCAGACCATGGCATGGCAGACCTCTCCTGTCTTGCCTGCTGCTCCCCGCAGCAGTGTATTTCGTCAGTCTGACTGTTCTGCTCCCCGCTCTGTCTCTGGCGAATCCTCTCACCCTCCCATGCATTTGGCCTGTACCCCAGTTCTTGTATAAATAAATAAATCTTAAAAAAAAATAAAGCCATCGGCTAACATATTAAAATGCATGCCAACTGGGACACAATCCCATAAATTATGTAGAATCTGCTCATTCTACAAACAAGGTAAAGAATGTACTAGATAAAAATAGCTAATAAATGTCCATTTCAACTTCTTCAAATTCCAAAGTCATTTCCATAACTGCTTAAATTCTGATTAAATTTTACTTTCCAACTGGTGCCAAATAGTTATTTGTTCATGTGTTCCCAATGTCTCTTCAGATGAAAGGGCTATGGGTTACCAAGCTTCATAGTAAACCTGAAACTTGACTTTGATCTTTCTGGCTATTGCATTTTACATCGTGACATAGTAAGAAGTGAAATCATACATAAATAGTTTTCATTTAAAACTTGACTTCAGGTCTTCTATATTGATAAATTCTGTAAGTTCAGGAAAAAAATTGAAAACAAAAACATTGAAATAGCAGTTGTTTGATGAGTAAAACTTGTATTTCTTAATATAAAAAAGAATTTGCTTCAATTAATTACCTATATGCTCCAATATGCCCCAGGTTTTGATAAATTTACCTATTTATCCAAAGTTGAAGTAAAGATGGAAAGGCCAGAGTGGACTCCAACAATGTAAACAGACCTTGTAAGTACTATCCAGTCAGCCAGTCATTGATCTTTCTAGTATCCTATGTGATTATTCCCTTAATGATCTGACACAGATGAGAAGCAAATAAGAGAAAAATGGCAAACAATATTTTGACCTTCTCTGTACTAATACATGTTAAACTTATCTGCGTTATAAATAATATTTCTCTCTTCAAAGCAACATTCACTCTAGATGAAGAACTAATCTATCAACAAAAGGACATGGAGGAAAATTGAGATTACTCTATGGAAATGCTAGAATGATGAATGAAAATTTTCCAATGAAACGCTGATTTACATGAAAGAAAGTGACCCCATACACTACGTCCTTATTCTACTTAACAGACCAGGCCATTTATCAATTTGTCTCCTTGATTGTACATTATTAGTAGAAAATGTATTCTTTGAATAACACACCTACCAAGGGAAATCTGTTGGTTCTCACAGTAGGGTAGAGATCAGATAAACAAATGCAACATTCTTTCCAGCCTCAAAATGGAGAGTGCCAGAGAAAGGCAAGCAGAAATTCTGTTGACGTCTGTGGATGTGGAATCCCAACAAAGAATAATTATGAGGACAAAAATGTCTATAGCTTTAGGACTGCCGAATCTTTTACTCTCTACTCTACTTACCCCAAATAACACTGTAGTGGACTATGCATTTGCCCCATTCTTTCTTCAAACAATGTAATCTTTGCTTGAGTGTCAGGAAAGTTTGGATTAAATAGTAGAGGAAGGACGGTAGATCGAACACCCAGTAAGAAAAGATAATGAAATTCCTGCGTATTGATGTAACCAAAAGTCTTATTTTCACTTCTATATCTTTCAAGGAGATAAAATGAAATCACACCTTAATCTTTTTGCTTTTGCTTATTGCAAAGAGACACAGTCCTTTTCTCTCAGCCCTCCCTCAAATGACTTATTAATTTTTTGAGATGTTGACATTTGTTTCTCTCTCTGACTGAGCTGCATTGATGCAGTTGTCATGTTCCTGCAGCGAAAGTCACTCACGTGGCAGGATGACAATGTTCAAACTTTTTAAAGTTCTTAAACTTATAATTAGACTGTGTGCTCAATTTTTACACAAACAGTTCAGCATCTCAGTTTCTGCTTAAATACACCTTTGACACACTACCTTCCTGGCAGGTTCCAATTATACTTTATTGACGGGAGTTGCCATCATTGGAGAGAGTACATGCTGCTTGCTTAGCTGTGACTTGTTATTGACCATGGTTACCAACTCTGGAAAAAGAGCATGTGGCTTAGTTAGCTGTGTTCAGACTATTTTTGCTCACAGCTAGATGCGAATTAGTCACTCCTACTTTGTCAATTCTTGTCTCTTTCAAGAGGACCATGTTTCTGTTTAGCTGTCTGAATCTGAAACAATAGCAGGATCCTACCAAATGTCCACTGGAAAATGATTTCTCATGAGAACTTTGCAGAACTATGTAGGAAAAATGAAAGCACTTTATAATTGATCTTTTCACTTTTTTCAGGCTTCTGGAAGGTGTTTTCAGCTGGGTAAATTCTACACCGCACACCTTTGAGATCATCCAGTCAAGTCTTCCATTGATTACAGACAAAAATCCTTTATCAAAAGTTTATGTTTGGCTATGTATTTACATATTTTAAGACAGTGAGAACTTCTGAAAATGCATGGAAACTGAACCCCTAGGAACCATGCATTGCATTCAGGGTTCTTAAACATTTTATGTTACAGTTCTTCTAGCTTTATATTAATAGTCTATGTCTCTCTAATATTTTGATAAAAATACTCTGCAAGAAGCAAAAGATTAATTTTGAGAACAAATTAAGATAAATCTGGTCGATATTGAGATCATTTAACTAATAACTTATGCCAATACATTTATCTAAGTTCCTTTCATCAGAACACACAGAGAAGTATCTTAATACCTTTCTGCTAACATGATCCTGCAGCCCACTTCTCTGTGTTAAGATAATTGTGGAAAACTGAGCTGACCAAGTTTCATGGGAGGATAGTAACCAAAGTGGTCTCTGTCTTCTTTTCTGCTTGACTAAACTTCAGACAGATTCTTCCAGACTAAGGGGTCTTTGGCCTCCCTTAGAACATTTACTTGGGTTAACTCGTAATTTTAATTGTTTTCTCTGTCCCTTTAAGATGTAAATCTTCTGTTAGCTCTTACCACTTTTACAACCCTGGAATATCTTTTTCAAGGACCTGGGAAAAGTCCACTTAAAATGTAATCAGCAAGAAAGATAAGGACCCTGGCCCCCCCTTCTAATAAGCACCAATTAGTAACCACAGAAAGATTTCCTTTGAAGAACTCCCCCACCCCACCACCTCTAGTACTTTTCCAAAAGCTCAGTCTAGGGCTTAAAGAAAACAAAAACACTCCTGCTTTTATTTCAGTGGAGCTGAGTTCAATATTCTCTTCCCCAGTGCAATAATCTCTCTTCCCAATTGCAATTGTCTTGAATAAAATCTTCCACGCCCATTAACTCCATCTGGCACAATTTCTCTTTGGCAATTAATTTATTCCGACTTACTAAAATACAGCTTTTGAAAAAAAAAAATCTTTTTTTTTAAATTATATAAATAGCATGCTCCTTTTGAACTTACCAATCTATTTTGCTTTGGTTTTCCTGTTTTTGTTTTTTTTTTTTTAATTTTCTTTGTGCCCTGAAATAAACACCAATTTAGAGAGTGCTATGGTATTTAGCAAGGTTTATTTCAATATAGTCATATTCTTAGATTATAATGATAACCTGACACATAATATCAACAAGGCCTACATTTCTATGACAATTTATGTGATTTGGTACAACCGATTTTGAATAATTCTTTTGAATATATAAAAATAATCTGAAGACCTATGGAAGATATTTATAATCATAAGAGCACAACAAAAAGGTAATATTTTAAATAAAAAAGCTCATTATCTTGTTCTAATTATACATAGTGATATGTTAGGTATGAAATTAATAGTAAAAATACTGCCAGGTAAATGCGATGTGTGGTGTGCTCCATACTAAATACATTACACAGGTTCCTCATTTGATCCTCATAATACTCACTGAGGAAAGACTTCTTCAAGTAAGGAAACTGAGGCTTAGAGAGTTTAAGTCACTTGCTTGGGGTGCTCAGTGAATGTTTGCTGGATTGAATCTTAATGACTTGGGATGTCCTGTGGGTACTAAATCAATTACCTGCCTATTTATTCTAAGTTGCTGATAGGCCTGTTTTAAGGAGGTCAGAAGCCCTTCTCTCACGTTCTTTCTCAGAATTGGCAATGAGAGCCTGAGGGAGACAGTCCCCAGGCTGGAGAAGGTCTGGGCATCCTGCAAGAGTTTTGCAGCTCCCTTGCAGCTTCCCACCAGCTCAGCCAGCAGGCTCTTTGGCATCTCCAAAGCACTGTGAACAGCTGCAGGGACCCACCTCAGAACCAGAAGACACCCTTTGGGATTCAGCCAAGCCAGCCATAGTTAAAAAAAAAAAAAAAAAGGATGATAAATTGCTTTGAAATTCACTTTGCTGTAAAATGCTATGTAAATGCAAAGTGATTATCTTTATTATGATGACTGAATTCATGCGTCCTTTTAAATTTCCTACCAAGCCTGTTTTGTAGACAATTTATAATGATTCTCCATCAACAACACCTTTTCTGTGTCTTATTGTCATTCATTCCAAAGCCCTTGCCCTGACGCTGGTTAAAATTTATATTTGTAGACAGATAGTTCATTGTTATATACTGACGGCATGGAAGATGTGCAAATAAAAGTAAACATTTATGAAATTCCTGCTATGAGTGCTAAGCATTCCCTTGGTTTTGTACAAAAAGAGGACAGTGATTCTGGCCTTCAGGGGCTACAGTTTTTGCCAACAAACACACACAAATCCTTTCACTGTTAAAATAGCACAAATATAACAACACATACATGGGAGTGCAAATGGCTTTCAAAAGTGTTTTATTTTCAGCAATTACTTAGCACCAATTATTCACCAGGCACTGGAAATGTAGTAGTGAGAAAACTGAGTAGGACCGACCCCTGACTTGGATGGACACTGACAGTAGAAAAATTTAGGATGGAAGGTCTCACAAGGACAAACCAGAGGTCGGGGGAGCGACTATGAATGAATCTTAAATTAAATCCAGCTATGGAAGACTCAAGGATTCTGAGGTGGGGTCAGGAAAGATTATCAGACAGAGGTGGGGGCAGAGAAGACTGTCTCAATCATAGTAGACCAACCCAACCTGACCCCAAGCAAATTCCAAAATTCCAAAATAATTGCACCCAAGAACACTGTCAGAGAACACCCCTCGGAGTCTTGTCTTTTAAGACTGTGCTCCTTGTCCATGCGGCTGTCTCTCTCCTTTTTTCTCTCTTTCCTCAAATAACTTGCTGTGTGCCGATAAGTGGGAATGTCTGCTGAGTTTTTTTCTCAGGAGGAACCCCAAACACTGAACCTCATCATGAACCCCAACAGTTGAGATGGAAAAGGCAGACCTAAGGAGGAAAGGACTAGTCTTCTAGTCTCCTGATTTTCCCTTCTGGTTCACTTCACTTATTGAAAAAGCTGTGGCACTCCTGCTGTCTCCTTTCAGAATCAGATGTTTACGGCAATATTTATTGGACACTTCATCTGCAAAACGCATATGAAGCATTTGGAATGACTTGTTACCTTCATTCTTTATTAATCTTTGATTTTCTGAATTAAGCAAAGCTGTTTTTCCTCTTTTGCAAAATCCATGAAATATTGAGAGCCCGGGATTTTACACACGCACACTTGTTCAGAATCATGTTTTCTTAGGTAAGTGTTATAATGACTTTCCTTTTTTGGTTTGGAGAGTAGAACCTCTATCACAGACTTTGTGCTCTGGCCAAAAGTTGGCCCCTCCAAAGTCATCCCTCCCTCCCACAGCCTCAAGAAAGTCACTGAGTCACTACTGTGTCTTGGGACACACTGTCTAAAGTAGCTGCTAGCCAAAGGGATACAATGCTAAGGAAGTTCAATTTATTCTAATAACAGAACCCAAGGGAAAACTCAATTGCTTTTAATAAAGTTATGCATGAAGGGTATAAATCTGGCCTAATATGATGTCTCTTATGGTATTTTAGAGCCAACAAGAAACATTTATTTGTTCACTCACTCACTCATTCACTCAATTATTCATTCATTAACTCATTAGGGGAAGTCCACTATTAAATGATGTCACTTAAATACAACATTCTTCTAAAAGGGAAGAATACTGAGCAGTTTAGATTTACACAGGAGAAGGGGACAGGACCTGGAGGGCACCTCATCAGGTTTCCTGGTCTTGATTCCCCACTAGGACCTTAAGGGCTCTGTTTCTCACAGTTTGAATGCCATGCCTCCAGAACAACCCCATGATTTTACTGACAAGGAAAGTGAGATTCATTTAAAGACAGATGATCTTGTCAGAAATTTAGTGGCCAACTTCAATGTCAGAAATCAGGCTTCTTTCTTCTAAATTAGGTACCCTACAAACCCATTTCTAGATATGTCTATTTTTATGAAAAATGACAAGCTTACAAAAATCTTACCTAAATAAATCCCATAGGAAGACAAATGAAATCCCAGCACACACAGGGTTTCTGAACGTTCTAGTATTATTTTAAATAGTTTCTCTGGATCAGTTGACATTAGCTTCATAGAATAATGAAAAATTATTTTGGGTATCATGTTTACCTCTGACTGTGAGGTGAAGTGGGGCTTACCCAATCAGTGGATCAGTCTGTTCTTTCAATCTCTTAAGTGTTTTATGATAATAAATGTCCAAGGTGACAAGAAAGTGCTAGGATAGTGTCGTAGCCATTGTACTGAAAGTTGTACTGAAAGCTAGTTTGAAAATTCATGTCTGATAAATGACAGTGTGTGGCAAAAAGAATGGTCCTTTCTGCAGAATAAACATTCATATCCTAAGGTGAAGCAGCCAAGATGAGTGGAAAACATTCCCCAGCCAGCATTCATTACTCCACCTTAGTCTGTTTCTGGAATGTGCTCATTTGTGTGCCTTGATATGTTAATGACACAATCATCATCATATATTTAAAGCATTTTAAGGGAAACTGCAGTTTTAATAGTAAACTCATTTCATTGTGGAATATGTCTTCCAAGTGGTTGGGGAAAAGTGGTCAGGTTTCAAATAAGAATGACTCCAGGGGAAAAAAAAATACAGAGAAATCACCAGTGATACTTTCACTGTATTGATTAAAATGATCAGCATAGAACTTTATAAAAGTAAAATCCTTCCTGATTCTTCTGCTGAAACAAGTTAATTTTTCTTAGTGTATCTCAATACCATGAAACCAACTCATAGCTATTTACTTTTACATTCAGCTTTTCTGGAAATGATTCCGATATAGACATGTGCTATTTTTCCTACCTCAGATTCCCATTAGCTATTGTCAAGGTAATTTCATGGGGTTTGTGGATAACATTTAGGGAAATTTTTCCTGAAATATTTCTATGAGGTTAAAGGACATTTTCATTAAAAAAAGATTCAATTATTTTTATACCATCACTCTATAACCACAACTAAAAAAAATCTTTGCAAGATTATTGGATCAATTCTGACTCCATGGGTGAACAGTAAGCTCCAAGACCTTGCTAGTTTTGCTCACTAGTGCTTAGAAGAACAACAAAAGACTTGAACTCATGCCAAATTAATCAGACTATGTTTAAAAAGGATCACAGGTTCTAAGGCAACAGAATTTGATGTAGAATGTAAGTGATGAAGACTAGCTGGGATACAGGGTAGAGAAAGAGGGGGCCAAATGAGAGAAAATAGGAAAGGTCAGCCGTGGCCATAAAAGTGGGATGTTGCGCCATCCTAACACTTTAGAAAATAAGTAAATATCTGTACCAAACTCATCTTCCAAGAAACTTGAATTGGGCTAGAAGAGGTGTATAATGGGTGTTTCCACTGAAAGGCCTATTTCCGTTGATTTATATAATTTATTAACTAGCAGGTCATTTATCTATTGCAACACCATTAAATACTATGGAACCATAGAAATTTAGCTTTGCTTACACACAATTTGTGTCTGTCTGTCTTACTGAATTCTCAACATTTAACAAAGAACTTGACCTTACTATATATGCTTGACAAGTATTTGTTAAATGAGTGAATAAGTAAAGGACTGTGTCTATTTAGAATAATACAGGGCACTAGACCAAAACTATAAACTCAAAGCACAGACTGGAAAACAAAACATAAGTATGTAAATCAAAACACTCGCTTCTCTAAACAAGACCAGCAATGGACAGCATTCAGGTGTCTGGCAGAACTATTGTCTTCAGTTACTGTTCTCACACCTTCCCTGTGTTTGAGAGGTTGTCTGTACCTCCAAGGAGGCCAACCTTGTTGGACAGTTAATAAGTGGCACAGACTGATTTCCATGCTCAGATTTAAAGAATCAAGCAAATAGTATCCAGATCTCACTTTTTAGAATTAGTAATGATACTTAAAGTTTTTTCAGGGAAAAGAGAAAGGAACCGAACTCTTTAGACTAAAAGGAAAAAAAAATGTTCCATAGGAACAAATGATTGATGTATAATGTTATCATTTCTAAAGGACTAATAGCATGTACAAATATTAAATTAATGAATGAAGATAAAAGCAATTTATGAGAAAATAATGTAGATTTTTAAGATAAAATATTTCTATACATGCACTTAAATTCCCAGAATATGGGGTTATCACATTAGCAAAAAGTTCAGCAAAAAAGCGGGGTTACTTGGAGGACACATTAGGTTCACACACATACATGGAAAATTTTAATTTTTTAACAAGGAGACAGAAGAGTCATTTTGGAATTATTCTTTCAAATAATTCTATTTCAAGGAAAATTTTTATTTATCTCCACTAATTTGATTTTTTTCTATATTTTTGAAACAGATGACTTTACTTTTTGAACGATTTGTAAATATAAGTACTTTGTTTTCATTATTACAGACTGCTATGGTCTTCTAAGTAAAATGACAAAATATCTCATGTGTGGAAAACAACATAAAGTTGTTTATCTATTTTGGATTTAAATAATGTTTCGAATTTTAAAAATCACATATATCATGGATTTTTAAAAAATGCTGACAATTTAGGTCCTAAACTTTTTTTTTCTCATGTTATTAATCAAGTAATAGCTCCACTGAATTTTGTAACTATTAATTATCCTAAAAATATGTATCCATCTGAATACTCACAGCACAACTCACACAAAGCACAGTGAGTGATATGTATTGGGAACAAACTAAATTTGAACCAGAAATTTCAGTAGATATAATGTGTTTATCTTTACACTTGAGTAAGGAAGAACGTTATTTTGAAAAAAGTAAGGCTATTTATGAAATGAAATTCCTTGCTATTACTTTAAAAATGGATTTGCAAGAAAAAAATCAGATCTAAATACATACATTTACATAAACAAAAGTAGCTTATACAACTATATAATATTTTTCCTCAATGTCATAGTGCAGGTAACAAGTGTCATTATTAGCTCTCACTCTCGACATTTGAAAACTATGGGCAAAGAAAGAATATAATATAATGCCACCACCAAGCTCCAAAAACTCACTGAAACTGCTTCGAAACCTGAGCTAACATCATTTACTCGTTTCCATCAAAAAGAAATCAGATGTGACCATTTTCATGAGAATTTTGTAGAAGATTCAACCAGACCTCTTTATATTCAGCCAGGGGTTCTGAGAGTTGATGGATTTAGAGACATTATTTGTATTCCTTGTACAAAAAAGAAGCCTAGCACATATGATTTTCCTACGTGTCTATTATGATTTTACCACTTCTCCAAATTTCCTATTCACCATCCTTTTAAATTTATAAGTGACGATGGAACTGCCAACATCAAAGCTAGGAACAGTCTATTCTGGGAATCATTTATTAGTATAACTAAAAGTCTAATTAAATAATGACTTCATTTCACCAAGATCCCATGATAAGAATCAATATCCAGGCCACTGATCTCGCATTAATTTGCCCCTGTCGTCACTAAATCTTGTCACAGTCACACCTTCCTGATACCTTCAATTAACCTTGAGTACAACTACAGGTTAAAAATAAAAGCAAGGAAATTTTTCTCTGTTAGGATAGAAAATAAATAAGCTTTTCTTTCTGATTGCCTTGCCCTGGAATACAAATGTAACATACTATGTAAAATTATTAAAAAATGAAATGAATATCAAATAATCATACTGTGCACATTAAATACACAACTTTGTCAATTACACCTTTAAAAAACTGGAGGAAAAAAAGTTATATATATATAATATATATATATGTGTGTGTGTGTGTAATTCACCGCACCGCACCTTCCACCAATACACCCACAGAGCTCTGTGAAGAAACAAACTGCACTCTTCCATTTTACTGAAAATACATGTTCTTTCACACCTTATATATTTACATGGTAGATTCTAATTTGAATCATTAACATTAATCTTAAGCAAATGCATGTTGCATCAAGACAAAACTTATAAAATTAAGTTTGCTGATCTAATTAATACAGAATCTATGAATAAAACTGATTATACCTGTACATGTACATATGCATACATAGTGCTTTACATATTCATTACATATCCCATGTAATATAAATTACATTATACATTTATTAATATTTATATAAGTGGAATATATGTATGTATATTACACACAAGTGTGTAAATATGATTGTGTATGTTTATCTGTATACTCTGCGTAAGTATATCTAGTTTTATAGGAATATAAAGAGCTAGCTTTAGGACCTATGTATGGAGAGAAAAGTTTTTACCTTCAGATTTATGACATTTAAATGTATGTCCTTTCTACAGCTTAATATTGATAGAGTGATGTTACATAGTTATATACACCAAAGCATCCATTACCTCATAAGTGATGGATAATTGTGATTTCTCAGAGCAATTTCACTTGACAGTACTATCGAGCACACTATCTGTGTGCTGAAGAGTGCCCGGATAGCTGTAGTTCTCTACCTTTATGATTCTACTGAATCCTTGGAGGCATTCCCTAAAACCAACTGCTATGGTAGAACTGAATAAAGACAAGCAATTTATAGGACCTGATAGCACTATAAATCAAGGATGAGTAGAAATGAAGAAGACACACTTGGAATTCCAAAGTAAAGAAAAATTGTTGATGCACAACTGGAAAAACTTTGTATAGTTATTAAATAATTTCAAAGGCAAGACACACTGGTGTGGCAGAGAAAACACTGGCTGTGATATTTGGTTGAAGATAATGGAAATAAAGTGTTAGGAGCTGAGATAAGATGGGTTTATATTATCAGTTATTTTCTCTAAAGCTGAGCAGGGAAAATACTTAACATATACATATATGTATGGATTTCTTTTTCCTAAGTGATAGCTCATAAATTTCCTGGGAGAACAAGAAAAGAATATTTATATTACTTTCATTATGCCTGATTTTTTAAAATGCAATATTCAACCTGGGACTTTTCACTTAGCTGTTGTTTTTTAAAGAATGCTTAGCTGAGAGGTTCAAGTTCATGTCTTCATCTTTCTGCCTTATTATATCTACTCTGATTTTACTAAGGAAGGAAAAAGTCAATGAAGCAGCGAGCTTTTAAGACATTCATAAAGTATGAAGAGTTGGTCATACACTTATGATTTCTATACTAACAAGAAGTGGGTAATATGGGGCCACATCACCACTTAAGAAAAAATACATAAGTACTGCCATCTGATATTATAGACAACTTCAAATCCTATGTTTTCTGTCCATCCCTACATTTTAGCTTTATGAAATATTATCCTAGCTGTGTCCCTAAGGTGTGGCCTATTTACACACATGCAGACCTGGCGAGTCACAATGTTCCACCAAAAATAGTATTTTTCTCTCTTTGCTCCTGTGGAAATAGCAAATATCACTGCATATGCAGGTAAGTGCAGAGAAGTATTACATTCTAAGAAGAGGTATCATTAGAGACATGATTTGATACTAAGTAACATGATTCAAGTTCGTTCTAAATTAATGAAATAGCTCAAAATTTCAGTGAGCACTAGGACAATTATTATATTTTGTCAATGACAGTCTCAAGGACATTTTCTGCCATATGTTTGAAAAGGAAGACTTACATTTCCATGAAATAAAGTTGTTTGTGTGTGTGTGTGTGTATCTTTCAAAGATGTGCTTTATATGCACTTATCCCTTTTTTTGTCCACATTGTTTATGCATAGCATATAAAGAAGATATTTAAAGTTCAGGGGAAAACTAACCCTTTGTGCTTACATTCTTCAAATTCCACTTCATTTAGGAATGGCAGCAAACACACAAAAGCTTGATTAAATGGGAACTTTGGTTCTAATTCAACTGCTGCCTTATGAAATACAACCTAAAGAAAGATCAGTCATTGAATCTGATGAGCTCCACGATGTAGCTCTGTCTAAAGCAATTTAATATTCAGTCAAGTGTGGGTACTGATTTTCAAAGTCTGACCAGGAAAGAATGGCAGTTTCACAGCACACATAACACGATACTCTTCTCTCATGACTGTAGGTGATGTGGGTGATGGTTTCTTGGCACTGAGCCCAGATTTAATCTCAGAATCCTCCTCAACACTGGTTCTAGTAAGCCATTTTTCAGTGGTTAGAATTGGCCTGGGAGCTGAATCTCTTGCTGTGCTGACTCTAGGGGTTAGATCTGTGCTTGACTCCACTGTTTACCAGCAGGTGGGCGGTAGTGACATTCAGTTATTTGCTTCTTTTATTATTTAACTAACTGAATACTCGCCATATATCAGAGTCCCTCTAGGTCCCAGTAATGCATTCATCAATGAAACCCATGCTCAAGAGATGTAAACTCCAGTTGACAAACCCAATGGGTCAACAGACGACAGCTAGAGAAGTGTGCGGGCAGGGACTGTGTAGGAGGACAGCTGTCAGCACTGGAGATTACAGCATGTGAAATGTCTAACCTTCCTCACCAAAGTGGGAAAAACCAGGTACATGCAAGGAATTATATGTCTAGAATATGGTTATGCTTTTCTAGTATATGAAGAGAAACTCAGTTTTCCACTGTATAAAATGGGGGGAAATAATGGTATTTATCTGATTGTGTTGCTATAATGTTGATTGCAATAATACATGCCATTGTGATATTAAAACAAAAAGCAAGAGGTAACAAGTGCTGGCCAGTCTATAGAGAAAAGGGAGTCCTTTCCACTGTTGCTGGGCATCTGTAAACAATCTAAGTGTCCATCGGCAGATGAAAGGAGAAAGAAGACGTGGTGTATTCAAACAATGGAATTCAAAAGCAACATGGGTGGAACTTGAGGGCATTATATTAAGTGAAATAAAAGAATGACAAATACCATATGATCTCATTGATAGGAAGAATTTTAAGAAGCTTAACTCACAGAAGCAAGGGTGGATTGGTGCCTGCTAGGCTGGGGTGGGGAATGAGGTGATAGGACTCAAAGGGTGCAAACTTCCAGTTATAAGATGAATGAGATCTGGGGTTCTAATGTACAAATGGTGACTAAAGTTAATAATACTCTGTTGAATACTTGGAATTTGCCAAGAGAGTAGATCTTTAATGTTTTCACTACACACACAAATGGTATTTATGTGAAATGATGAATGCATGAACTAACTTTATCATGGCAATCGTTATACAACCTATACCTGTATAATAAGATTTTATTAATTTTTTTAAATCGAGGTAATATTAATACCCTATCAGGTATTGCCACCATAGAGCATCCACCACCAAATCACCTATAGTCCACCACCATAGTCCACTGTGTTCCCTTTGTTACCCTCCCCCATGCTTCTGTTCTATAATCCAGGCTGTACATGGTAAAATTACAGAGTTACATGTCTATTATATCACAATAAAACTGGAAAAATCACATATGCTCAAATGATCATTCTGTCTATCTTTAATATTTAGTTACAAATATAATTAACACCGGGCCTCCCTGGTGGCGCAAGGGGTTAAGACGCGACCTATGAAGCTATCAGCAGTCACTGCAGCACAAGTTTGATACCTGGCCAGGGGGCTACCCACATGGTGCAGCAGACCTCTCCTGACTCGCCCCCTGCTCCCCTCAGCAGTGTATTTCGGTCACTCTGCCTGTTCTGCTCCCTGCTCTGTCTCTAGTGAATCCACTCACCGCCCCCACCTCTGGCCTATACCCCGGTTCTTGTATGCATAAATAAATAAATCTTTTAAAAAATATAATTAACACTTATTATATGCTTCCTGTGGGGTACACATGGTCCAGCCACATCTTATAAATGCTATTTAATATTCTGCATTAAATATGTAAACTGATTTGATGTGACTAGATAGTTGAAGGTCACAGAATTGACACTTGCTAATGTCATTTATCATTACTAATTCTGGAATGTGCATATCAAGGAGCTGGAAATAGCAACAGAGGAGGTAGAGGGAGGCACAATCCGGTCACTGGGCTTCATAGACCCTTCCTAATAACAGGCTAAGATTTTCTAAATTCCAATCTTTGGGCTGTATCAGAATCACTAAAAAAGCATTTTGAAAACAACAATTCTCAAGCCCTACATACAGATGTTTCTGGTGGGAACTCAGGGATCTGTGTTTTTAAAAACCACCATTGGTAATTCTGAGAACAAGTCAGAATCAGTGAGAGAAACAGTGAATGTGGAGCACATGGGGACCCTCCAGGAGAGTGAAGGGGGGCATTTGAGATTCATGACAAGCTCCCTGCACAGTGGAGAGGTTAGTGGCGGGGGAGGGTGTGACTGTGAGACTGAGTACATCCATGCTGAAGCCATTTTATTTATTATTAAACTTTCTACTTGAGATTTGGTCAAATCTTTGAAGATTTTCCAAAGTACCTGTCTCTAAATGCACTATATTATCAAAGAATAAGTATAATCCCACTGACTCTGTTAACTTAGCAAGCTTTCCAACACAAGCTTATAAAGAGTAAAGAAGGGTGGCACGGTGTTTAAGCTCCAAAGCATGATAGTTGTGCAGAAATAACTTTGAACATGACACTTTCCTCCACTGCTTTTTGCCCCTCCACATAAAAAAGTGACACGTATTTCAGCTGAATGATCAAAACAAGAATTTGAATACTAGGAAATCTCTGCAGAAAGAATATTTTCATAGTACTCGTCAAACTGAAAATCACTTTTACATTTTCTAGACTTCATCATTTCACAGTCTTTCCTGGATGTTTTAAATAACATTTATTTGAACAGTTAACATTATAATAATTGCAGCTAAATTTTTAGTCAAAACTATAATAACTAGTTCTTATTAGGCACATAATAAAGAGACTCATTATAAAATTTGAGAGTGGCAAATAATAACTTAAAAATGTTTCTTAAATAAGGGAGTGAAAGTCTGCACATCTTATTGAACAAAAAGATCTTTTACACCTTATTCAACAGTGTTTTGGGTAAACAGTTGTTATGGTAACATAAAAAGAGAAATATCCTAATGTCCAGTAAAACTTGTCATTAGGTATTGAGTTCCTACTATGAATTAGGCACTGCTTTTGGTCTTATATTGTAGCATATATTTATACATACAGATCATAAATAGAGAAAAATACAGTCTGACTTTAAAATGAGGAAACTAAAAGTTAAATTTGATTATTTAAAGTAAATATGTCATCAGGATTATAAACTAATCTGCTACTTTGCATATATTCTAAACACAGTGATACCTAGTTTTTTCCAGTATGGAACCAGTCAATAGAATAAAAACTTGATAAAAATAATATGCAAGCATTAAAGCCGTGCTTTACAAGACAACTTAATATTATATTCAAGGTATTTTCTCATGTTGATTGAAAAAAGTAATCTGTGAAAGAGTAGGGGATTTGCAATATAGGTGATTTTCAATATTGAGTATAAAATATTGACCCAATTAGAGAATACACACAATTTCAAATGTATGTAAAATACTAGAATAACACAGCATCATATTAACAGTAATTAGTGACTTATCCACATTCACAGGATGGTGAATAATAATTTTGTCCTTTACACTTTCTCACATATATGTCTTTATTATTATCAAGCCCTAATATTATAATCAGAGGAAAATATTCAAGTTATAATAGTTACTTAAGCCAGTAGATCATAGATTTTTGAAATATACCCAGTCTTTCCTGTTGTTCGGTATCTTTGGAAATACACTGACTTCTAACTATTCTAGAGTTACCAAACTCTCTTTTTCTTGTCTTAATTTTTTTCTTCATTGTTTAACTTTTATATATTTACCATAAAGTTTGCATTGACTCAACCTAACCTTTGTTCAAAATAAATTTTACAATAAAATTATAACACTAACCTTAATTTTTGTTACAGCTTTTATTGGCCTTGAGAATGTATTAGGTGATGAACTCTGTAATATCACTAATTTAATGTTTGAGGGTTTTTCAAATTTAGTAGATGTCATTAAATGATAAAGAATGAATAAATAGTGAATTGGGTGAGTAATTTTACAAGTGAAAGAGGTCTTTATATGCATTTAATCCTGGTAAGAATGAGCCTATCAGGATGACAAAAATGAAATGTTTGATTTTGGAAACTCTAAGAAAAGGCAAAAAGAATATTGTGGTCCAAACTAAATCTCACAATATTCAAATTTGCTTTCTTCTTAAATTAAGTGAAACTGGGTTGAATCACAGATCATGCTTTTAGCCTATAAGGCTCTTGTATCTATCTGTGATAATAATAATTAAACGATTAAGGCCAACAATTCCAGTCATTTGCATTTCAATAAGAGAAAAATAGCATTTTGTGTGTTTTCAAGCCATAGTGACTGTGATACAGACTGTGGGTGGTGCCTCATTATCTAACCCTACTCCTTCCCAGCTAGACACTCCCATTTCAGGAGGGCACATGGCCACTTAGATAAAGACCACAGGTACTAGGCTCCTTTGCAGTCTACCACTGCATGCTAGAGAAAAATGCAAGCAAAGAATGAGTTTGTGGAGGAATGTGTTTAAAGGTATTGTCACCTTCTTTGAGTTCTTTATTTTCTGGTTAAAAGGGAGATGAGATGTCTGAGCTTATCGGTCTCTGGACCCCAAAGCAGCCACTTGTTGAGGATGGCAGGTAAGACAGTCAGGCCCCTGCTACTTACTAAGTTCAGAGTTAGCATATCAGCCCAGATGTCAGCTGCTGGACTTTTCACTTAAATGGAATTACATTTTATTTGGGTTCAGTTGCTGTTATTTTGGTTTTCCATTTATTTGAAGATAGGAAATGCTCCTTAACTGGAAACACCATTTTTTAGACTCTTTCTAGTTATTCAAATGAATTCAGAAATGATTACCTGAGATAATGACCCTCTGGCTTATTTTTTAAAAAAGTACTCAAATATACAGATAATGACATAGTGAAGGAAGTTTTTTGTTGTTGTTGTGCTTGAATTTGGGAGGATGACTCTTAGATATGTCCTTTAGTTTGTACATATGATGTGATTCTGCAATACCCCCCACATTACAATAGACACCTAGTTTTGTGAAATTAACACAATTTAAAAAAATAACAAAAGACAAAATAAGACCCCACGTTGCATTTTTCTCAGAGTCATCACTGACAGTATCATTATTTAGACACAGATATGTTTATATGCCATCTAAGGAAAGTGCTACAATAAATTTAAATCTTATTTTTTTTATTTTTTATTTTAAGATTTATTTATTTATACAAGAACTGGGTACAGTCAGAAGTGCGGGAGGGTGAGAGAATTCACCAGAGCCAGAGCAGGGAGCAGAACAGGCAGACTGACGAAACATACTGCTGAGGGGAGCAGCGGGCGGCAGGAGAGGTCTGCGCGCCATGTGGGACCCTCGCTGGCCGGGATCGAACCGGCGCTGCAGAGGATGCGGACAGTTTCACAGCGCTGTGCTCAACCGCTGTGCCACCAGGGGAGGCCCTTGAATCTCTTATTACACAAAAACATTTTTACCAAATTTTTGTAATGAGCACATTACGTAAAGTGAGTGAAATGACTTTTGGGGTCCTTTTTACTTTGTTCTCTCTGTTTCCCTTTAGTTTGGGGGCACTCGTTGTGTGTGTCATTTTATTACAGGGATAAAAACTAGTGACCGTAAACTCCAAAGTGTTTTCTATGACTTAAGTAAAACCTACTTCATGCATCAAATAATGCTCAGAATAATGTCAAAACATGTACAGACAGAAAAAGCACCCACCTCCTCGATAATTACGTAGCTTCATAGCCCTATGATGATGTACATTTGGGATTATTCTGGGAGCAACTGAATCAAAACAAGACCTTTGAGCTCAATCAGCACCCTGGGAACCAGGAGCGGCCAGCACAATTCTGAGCTGCAGGAGGCTCCAGTGTTTTAAAAAAACAGACAGTCTCTTCTGATAATTCTTTAGCACAAAAGATAAAAGAGCATTTCCCTCTCTCAAAATTCCAGTTAATAATTAAAACTACCACTTAGCTTTTTACATTTTTTAAAATTCTTCCTCATAAGGAAAAACAGCCATGAGATTTCAAGAAAAATTTCATTTGCATTTAATTCTGCTAATTGGCCCAAGTTCTTAAGAGGCAAAGAACCAGCTACTGTCTGGATTTTAACCATCCAGAACTCTTGAGAACTATTTTCCTAACTAGTGATATAAGCAAATCTTCTTCATCTTCCACAGTATATATCTGTCTGTCTATCTAACTATTATCTACCTGAAGAACAATAGCCACAATCATCCAGAGATACTGGAGGTTTGACTAGTTCCTCTCTCTCTCTCTCTCACTGTCTCTCTCTCTTTCCCCCACCCCCCCAAATCTCTCCACCTTTCTCACAAATCAGACTATAAATGTCTTTGTTACTAACTAAATGAGGAATTTAATGAGTGCAGTGTTATGTTCTTGGCCCAGGATTCCTCACATATCTGAACAGCAGTAGCTCTTCAGTTGCTGACTGATTCATTCAACCCTTAGCATCAACCACATTATATTACAATATGGTCTGGAGATCAGGAGAATTACATCTACATTTGCTGTATTGAATACTATCCAAAGTAGATTTCTGCATTTTGCACTGGTGCTATTAACCCATATATTCTCAGGGTTCAAGTTCTGCAGAAATTTTTCTTTTGTGTAAAAGTTCCCTGTTAACCTCCTCATTTTCAACATCAGCTAACACATAAGCATTTCCTAGTAACCAGGCACAACAATTCACTTCTTCAGCATCACAATCCAGGAGGTACAATTCCAACTCAAACTAGGATGCACCATTGCCAAAATCTATGCAATAAAAAGGGATACCCAGAGAGCTCCTTCCCTTAATGGGGACTGGAGTTCCCAAATGAAAGTATAAAAATCTGTACAGCCTATCCAATGGTCATTGGCATGTAGCCACGAGGAGCGCTGCTGAAAAGCCACAGCAGCAGCAGAAATATTATATAAGCTCAAGTCAGAGGCCTGTGGAGAAGAGGTGCTGCTGAAAGTAAAACCAGTTTTACAAATTTTGGTCAACAGCATATTTACAATCCACCAGCTGGGAGAAGCTGTTCCATCTTCTATCAGCCACTGTTTAATTTGTGGTTTCCCATCACTCAGAGACACACAACCCCAAGTTAGTGGACATGGAAGCTCTTAGCAAGGAAGGAATAGTTTGATTTTTAATGCAGAGGGAAAAAAAAAAAGAACTACCTGAGTAATAATTGATAAGAGAATTAAATATTTGGGGGTTAATATCTTTATAATTGCCCTTTTCATCAAAATGTGCAAACTGTATCAACTAAATGTCTTTCTGACCCCGCCCTCAGCCTCCCCAGCCGCAGATGGGAGCAGATGGCTTGTCTTCTCCACCTCTCTGCTTCCAGACTCTCCTCCAAACATCTGGTGCTAATCATATTGTATGAGGATTGCTTGTTTCTATGTTTGTCTTCTCTTTAAGAATGTGATTGCTTTCAATGTAGGGACTGCATTTTTGAATCCTATTGGCCAACAATAAATATTTGTTTAATCATGCACAAAAATGTATATTTCCTTTTTTTTTTTTTTTTTGAGTGTGGGAAAGAGTCTTGTCTGGTTAAATTGTAGCAGATCATGGGCCCCTGCAGCTCAGGATGTAACTTAGGAATGATTGGCATAATTCTGCTTTCATTCAACACAATAGAAAATTTCTAGTTTAGTCGTATTCACCAAAAATGAACCATTCCATAGAAACTGATGCTGGGAATCTTGAAAATGAGAAAGAATTCTGCCGTGCTGTTAGGATTTTAGGAGAAAGAAAAGAAAATGAAGACATCATTTCTTAGATATCTCTTGAATGATCAGTAAGAGACTAAGCCACATGGATGAATAAAATAAAGAGAAATAGAACATGGTTGAAACAGCAATTGTAATTTTAGTGGCTCTACCACCATTACTAAATCTGTAATGGAAACAGCTATGAGGAGATGACTGACAACTAAATTTATTAACCAACACATGAGACTGTGAAATGATTTGGAAGAAAATGAAAGAATGTGTTATTTTTACAGGCGCCTAAGTGCATATTTTATGCAAGCTCTACAGAGATTGAGGAAAGAAAAAGGCTGAGGTTGGTGAATGAGTATTTATTTGAAAGCAAAGTTAAAGTAGACTATAGTAATAAGCAGCCAGATTTTTTTTCTCATGTTTCAGCATCAGAAAATTATGCAAGTGGCTCTAGCATTTTCCCTAATAAATTCTACTTCCTATGCCACTGACATGATTTGAATATGAAATTGAAAATTATATTTCCCCACATTTGTTATTTTAAACAAATTTTTATTTATCACTAATTAATAAAGCAAGCTTTTCTTACTCCCCCCAAAGGATAAACATTTGGATGATTAATTCTTCCACTAAAGAACAGTAAACATATTCATAGATTTTTAAATATGGAGTACTTTTATTTGCATAAGGAAACAGTCATGTATTTGAGATAGGTTGTTATATTGTTGCAGAGAAACTTTTAAAATGGTCTCATAAGACATAACTGTTAACACATCGCTGCATGTTCTATAATGAAACAGAAGTTTTGTTCTGAAATCAGAGATCGAAGATAATAAGGGGTCCAAACTCAGGAGATAAAGGCTTTTTAAGATATTTCAAAAGGATCTAAAAGTTCAGTTATCTCTTCTTCTTTTCTTCATGACCATCATGAATCATTCTGAATTTAAAGCATAAAATATCTGGAATAATAAAAATTAAAATAATCAAAAAAGGCAAACTCTTGCCTTTTGTCACAACATCCCTTCAAATTAGCGCCCGTGCATATTTCAGGTAGACACACCTAGGACAGGGACTGCTGGATCGTATCTACTGTTAATGTTTGAGAAACCTACATATGGTTTTCCATTGGGGCTGGACCACTTCGTGTTCCCCCCAACAGAGTTCCTTTTCCACCACATCCTCCTCGAGAGCACTTCATGCGTGTTTCTTTCTTTCTTTTTTTTTTTAAGATTTATTTATTTATTTATACAAGCACTGGGTACAGTCAGAAGTGCGGGAGGGTGAGAGAAAACACCAGAGCCAGAGCGGGGAGCAGAACAGGCAGACTGATGCAACATACTGCTGAGGGGAGCAGCGGGTGCAGCAGGAGAGGTTTGTCCCACCACATGGGACCCCTGATGACGGCAGGGGATCAAACCGGCGCTGCAGAGGCTGCGGGCAGCTTCGCAACTCAGTGCTCAACCGCTGCGCCACTGGGGAGGCCCCTTCATGCGTATTTCTGACACAGGCCATTCTCACAGGTGTGAGGTGGTAGCACACTGTGGTTTGGATATGTGTTCCCTGATGATAAGTGATGATGAACATTCTTTTCACATGCCTACTGATCACCTTTACACATCTGTAGTGTCAGGACGGCAAAGAGCAGGATGTCTATGATTAGGGCAGATGGGAAAAGGAGAGTCCTGGAGCCCCTCGTTGGCTTTTTCAGGTTTTTATTGAGCTTTTTACAGCATTTGTTGTGCATCACCCAGGTACACGGCAGGAAGGGGGGCCAGGGGGCCGGGAGGCTGACAGGCCTCCCAACCCCCAGCGAGTCTTCACTCTTTCTGGGCTCTCTGGACTTCTCTTGTGGGCTCTTCTCTGCTTCTCTGCTGCTGCTTCTGCTGCCCTTGCTGTTGCTGTTTTTCTTTGCTGCTTCCACCACTGCTAGTATCTCTGTGACGCCACCCTTATATGCCCAGTCTCTCGGCCCAAGTGCGCCCACCTATGCATGCCCACACCCTATGCCATGTGTCTGCTATGAGGCACACGTGTAGGACCGCAGGGGTCTATCATTCATGCTAACGTGGGAGGGTGGAAAATCCTGACAATTTTCACTTACCCTACACCATTTCTGCACTTCCATCACTCATTTCTCTCCAGGGGGCTGTGTGCAGGTCACGGGTGACACAACAAACCCAAGAGGGACAGCAGCAGGTACCCTGCCAAGGATGTCAGGTTCCAGCAAAAGGCAGGGGGAAGGTGAATATTTCTGACCATGAATTTCTCTTTATCCTGTGCCACAAGTCATTAACTTCAAGTTGCTGTGTTCTCTATCCTTACAGAACATCAAACACACACATCAGATCCTAGGTCTCTCCAAAAAGTTCTGCCTGAAGTCAAAAGGAGCACCAGCACACATACGTAAAATAAATACACATGGGAAATTATAGATTGCAAGGTGGAAGAAAAGACATAGGTATTTCTTAATTTGGAAATTTGTAGAAAACCACTTACAAGGACAACACAAATTTCTATTAATTTAAACACTAAAGCATCAATGAAATGGAAAGTGAAAATACATTCACTGATCCTCTAATGAAACCTATTTAGTTCTCTCTTTTTCTCTTAACAGGAAGCCAGGTGCAGCCAGGAACTTGCGCTCTTTTGGATTACATACTATCCCAGGTTAAAAATAGTGAAATGAAAATGTGGTTTACTCATAAAGAGTTGATGTGGAATTTTCCTCTGCCCTTCACTTCTAAGAGAGCTCTGAAAACAAAATATTCCAAAACTACTGTCACTGTGTCCACAGTCACCATACACCAAGAGCTGCAAAAATCCACTCTAAGTGTCATTTTTTAAAGCAGAATTAATATCTCACCAACTGGAGGCTAAGAGCCTCCATTTGTTATAATTTAACAGAACACTCTATATTTGTTATGGGGGGGAAAAGATAAACTATTAAATTAAAATGTGAAAGGCATCGTCTTTAGATGCTGATGCTATTTCTGATTTAAGGAATGAATGTCTCAATTAAAACCAAACAAAGAAATATGGACATGTTAATTCTAAGTAATTAGGAAGCTTACAGGCTGACAAATAATTTCTTGGGGTGTGTAAAAGGCTGCAGGTACTGGTCCTTAAGTTGCCTGAGAAGAAGTGAGTCCAGGAAGAGTCAGCTGCTCTTAATCAGAGCAAGAAGCTGACAGGGAGAAGCCCCCTATGTTGCCAGGCAAGTGACTTGGGCCTAAGGTGGTCCCTTGTATTTCTTCAAATTTCCAGGTCTCACCTTCATTTACGTATTTCTTTTCCTATTTGATCACTGTCACATTTATAGGTACCTGAATTAATTCTTGGGTGTTCTGTCCCTGGTTTTTAAGAAAAAAATGGAATTTTTTTTTACATTCTATTCTTACCCAGCAATCTTGGATTTTCCTTTTCCTAATTTGTAAACAATTAACATGGTTAAAAATAAACAATCAACAAAAATCAACAAGATCTGCCTTCATGGGTAGAAGGGCTAAAAGTAGCAGGTTTTAATAATATTCCTATGAGCAGCATCAAAATGCATATCATGGAAGGCCTTATCACAAATGACTGAACACTCTAATACACCAGGACAGGAAAGTTCTAACAGCATCAGAGGGGTAAGGGAAAGAATACATTTGTGAACTGAATGCATGTGGATTGCCAGGGCAGAAAAAGGCAGCGGAATTGGCTCTATTGAGGAGTACGGGAATCCTAGGAGGGCCACCTGAAAATTACATTTAATATGCTAACGCTATTATGAGAATATTTCTATTCTTCCCATAAAGGTCTTGCTAACAGTAATTAAATTTTAAGACAGTCAGATCTGGAAAGGAATAAAAATACACTGAAAATGCGATTAAGATGGCTAGAGGAGGTCTTCCCTTTCAAATACTAATTAAAAAAAATTGAATTTCGGCTACTCAGGGACACCACGGCTGGCCATCTCTATATTAAATTACACCTAATCACACCTAAGTTCTTCAAAATCAAATACATTTACCACCCAAAATGCCTTGGACTTTTGAAATATGTAAATGACATTGGAAATGTCTGAGCTTCCCTTCATCAGTAGCCTCATGTGGAGTTCAAGGAAAACAAAACAAAATAAAACCATATGAACCAGGATCAGATTAGCAGGCCTTGGGGAACAAACCCTGCTTTGGGGTAACAGAACAAAGATTGTGGGGTTGCTGCAGTTTCCCATCAGTAAACCACTTCATTTGAAAATCGTCTACATATTGGACCTGCTTTTAAACTGATTTTTTACTCACAATCAGCAAGACTGATTTGGATCACAGTGCTGGTTTGCAGTCTTGTTCAGCTGGATCCTAGTTGCTCTTCGCGCGTGAGGAACGTGAGGATTGCTTGGATGTGCCGACGCCGCGCACTCACTGTGCTCTCGCCATGGTTTTCACTAAAAGCATCAGTGCCTAAGTCCTCAGCTCAATTATGATGAACTAATGCATAAAACACTCACGGACTCCCCAAAGTTAAAATCCTGAATGCTTAAACAATAAAACGCTAACTTATTCCTTAGGCAGTGGTCTAACATCTTTCCAGAACACAGATTTTTAAAAAAAAAATTACATGATCAGCTTTGTTTTTAAAATTTATAGAGTCTCTTGGAGACATTTGCCTGCATCAGAACCACCTGGAAAACTCGGTACAATACAGATCCCTAGGTCCCAGCCCCAGTACCCAGATTCAATAGATTTAGGATGAGGTTCAAGAATTAGTGTTTTAACCAGTTTCCAGGGTGTGTTGATGCTACTGGTCCGGGGACCACACTTTGAGAAGCAAGAGCAGAGCAGATGAGAATGAAGGTTTCCAAGCTGGAGCGGCAGAGGCTTAGCTGACTCTGCTACTTCCTCCTCTGGCACAGATAAAAATGTGCCAGGCTCCTGGGGAGGAGTGATGTAGCCTGTGATGATCTCAGCCAAGCACCCAGAATTCACATGTAATTGGGGTAAAGGGTCTATAATCTTTCTTTGTTTTGGGGGTGTCATTTTTGTACCATTATACTTCTTTGACTCTTCCAGACATTTCCAACAACATTCTCCAATATGGGGGAAAACACTATGCAGTAGAACACAACCTTTCTAAGACATATTTTTATTTTGTTTTGAAGATGAATGGTTAGTAGTTCATAAAAGAAAGGGGCAGAGCTACAATAATCATCTACCCTGGGACTCACTCTCTTAGACACATCACTTCAGGGAGGTTTGCACATTGCAAGGGAAAGTGATGGAAACTTGAAAGCATGACATTAGGATGCAAAACATCTTCAGAAATGGTTGATTTCCTCTCCCTAATTTCTGACTGAGTCTCCATTCCAGTTACAAGGATCCCTAGGGACTTCCACAGCCTCCCTTAAGAAACTAAATAATCCCAAATGAAAAATCCATAGAGGTAAGGCTCATCATCCCTATTCTTTTTCTTAGGATTGCTCAATGACAGTCACTGAAGACCTTCGATCTGCCAGCTCTGCCCTGAGCCAATAAACCAGTTCTAACAAGAAGTCGGTCATTAGACAGTGGGTGGCAATAAATCATGCTAATCCAGAGTGAAGGGTGCTTGGGGAGGGCTGCCATTTTGCTGCCAGGCTCCGTTTGCCTAATCCATATGGATTGGGTAGACCCTTGTGGCTTCATTGGTGGAGCAGAATGATGATTCTGCAGTCCAGGCTGGGGCCCACACTCCCTGTCTAGTTTTGTCTGCCTTCTCTGACTGTCACCTGGGGGCCACCCAAACAGACTAAGCTTCCCACCCTCAATGCTGCCCTGTCCTGAAGGTGACACATCTTCCTGTGGTGCTGTGGGGCGGGGCACTACATGATGTCATCTTAGCTAGCAAAGCCAAATATGAAGAATGTTGGGGCACAGCGATGGGGGCCTGGTAGCCATTCTTGAGGATGAGGACAGATGCGGATTCACTGTGTAGTGTTTTTTTTCCCCCATTCTGGCCCTTCTCGCTTCCATCTTTTCTCATTTCCAAGCATGTTACTAGAGTCCCATAAGATCCTGGCCCAAGTTTTCCTAGGAAAAGACAAAAGTCTGACTGGCTGCAAGTCTTCTGTGTTCCTGGATTGCTGCGGTCTCTGTTTTCAAGTACACTTAAAAAAAAAAGAAAAAGTTTGGAATGCCTAGGTATTTACCCAAAGGACACAGAAACATTAATTCCAAAGAACACCTGCACCCCTATGTTTTTAGCAGCACAATTTACAATAGCTAAGCTTTGGAAACAACCCAAATGCCCAAAAATAGATAACTGGATCAAGAAGATGTGGTCCATATACACCATGGAATATTACTCAGCATTCAAAAAAGATAAACACATGCAATTTGCAGCAACATGGATGGCGCTGGAAGGGATGATGCTCAGCGAAATAAGCCAGAAAGAAAAAGAAAAATCCTAGATGGTCTCACTCATAGCAGGAATCTAGAAAACCTAAAAAAGGGACCAGGGAAAAGAATAACTGTAAGAAAGAAAAAATCAAAATCAACAAACAACTATGAACCAGAGACACTCTATTGAGGGGGCGAAAGGAGGGGTTGGGGTCAAAATAAGTGGGTTGCAATTGTATGGGGAATATAAAAATAAAATTTAAAAAAAAGGGGAAAAAAAGAATAGTCACACAAAAAAAGTTATATTAAGACAATGTGTTTTCACCACTAAATGTCTTTAATTACTGAAATAACACCCTGTTCAGTGGCTTGCTTTATTTTTTCCAGTATTGCAGATGAAAAATATTAAAATTTTTAGTTAAGATTTTATTAATAAAAATAAATTTGTTATTGAAAACTTAGAAAAGGTTTATCTATTTATGCATACAAGAATTGGGGTGTAGGCCAGAGATGGGGGGGTTGAGAAAATTTACCATAGAAAGAGGGGGAGCAGAACAGGCGGATCTACTGAAATACACTGCTGAGGGGAGCAGTGGGCGAGACAGAAGAGGTCTGCTGCGCCATGTGAGTCAGCTCCCTGGCCGGGGATTGAACTCATGCTGCAGTGGCTTGAGACAGCTTGATAGTGCTAAGACTTTAACCCCTGTACCACCAGGGAGGCTCCTCAGGTATACTTTTATTAAGGGGAGTGAGTCACACTGATCATTGGTCAGTGAAGATGTTTTATTTTTGTTGTTAGTATAGCTGAAGTTTGCTTTAGTTCCAAGCACAAGAATTTAAACATGATCTATGAAATCTTAGGAAAGGTGTTTGATAAGACGATACACATTGCAGCAAAGGTGGCTGGCTGTCCCACGTTTCAAACAAGTTGTATTTCAAAGTTTTCTGTGCAATTTGTTTGCATGTAGCTTGTGGTTTTACATAGAAAATATCTGTAAAAGAAACTTTCCAAATTTATATCCCATGTTCCCATGTTTTAGTTTTTTCACCTCTCTTTTTCTTTAACGATTTATCAATAAATGGCTTATTCAAAGGTAAATTCTTTTAGCAAGCCATGTCCATGTCATATAAAGTAAGAAAGTTAGTATTTCATCATTAAGGAAGTGAAATGATTTCTTTTGAACTAAATCAGCTGGAAACAGTTGATTTATGAAAACTAAATGTCCTCCTTAACTGATCCTCAGTGCAAAAGAATTTAGCCTGGTAATAGCAGAAATGTTTTAGACATTTTTGTTGTCTTAAACCAAAAAAAAAAAAAAACAAACAAAACAAAAACAAAACACCAAGACCAAATTTTCTTTGTTCTGAGTAACGTCATCTTTACTTTTATTTTCTGGAATGGCATGACTCTTCTTCTGATTAGCTATCATAACACAAGTCCTAGTAGGAGAGATAATTTTGCCATGTTGTATTTTGTCTTTTTTACAGCATGTTGAATATATAATGAGGCTATTAGCCCAGCTATGGAAACTTAAGCTTTTGCACTTTTCCTTTGAGGCTACATTCTGCAACCTTAACATTGCAAATATTAGGCCTTTTCTCTGAGGCTTTGATGTCAATGGAAGTTTCATACTAAGAGCAGGTCGTTAGGGCAGAGAGCAAGGCAGAAACTACTTTAAAGTAGCTTTTGCAATTAGCACCTAATTAATGAGGTGTGAAGTGTGAGTGACCAGGGTTCCAGGATAAAACATAGTATCATAACATTGGAGGTCTCATTACTCATTTATCTTAGGCTTCCAGCATTCCAGCAGCAACAAGAGCGGCCTCGGAAGGCTGTCTAGCTGAGCTGAAAAGAACATCCTGTTAAGAGGTGATGTCAGCCAGTGGGAAATGCACAGTAATAAGCATAATTACATTACAGATGAGACTGGCCATCTCAGAACAAGTGAAGCATCTCTCATCTGATCGACTCTTGATTACTGTCCCCGTACACTGCCTTCTTCTAAGACTATCTGGGGAGATGTTACATCACCTTTTTTGTTTTCTGGTGTTGCTTTGTCTACAAATGCTCATTCCTCAAGCAGAGCTGATTTATGGTGCCACTACTTTTCTGCATGACACTGATCTGGGGTGTACAGGCACAACACAGCCCCTCTTGAATAATCACTGGTCCAGTGCTGGAAACCATACTTTAGCTATACAGGGGAATAAAGTCTGCAGAGGAATACATAAGAAGAGAATGTATATAAAGACCTGTGATTACTCATTTGAATGTGGTCATACAATATTTGTGTTCCTCTATCTGATTTCTCTCTCTTAGCATAATGCCCCCTGGGTCATCCATTTTGTGCAAATGGCAGAATTTTCTTCTCTCTCATGACTGAATGATAGTCCATATACTATATATCAAACACCTCAAAGTTGCTAGATCTTAAATATTATTACCGTGAAGAAGAAACAATGATGAGACATGCTGGAGATGTTAGCTAACAATGCAATAGTAATCACACAGCCGTATGTAAATGTATGAAATCAAGACATTATATCCATGAAACTTAAATATTACATGTCAATTATATCTAACTTTAAAATACAAAGGGATAAAGGCCCCTTAAATTTTCTTTTTTTTTTACAAATCATATTGCAAAGGAATTAAAGACCTGTGATTACTCATATGAATGTGGTCCTACAGTATTTGTATGCTTAATAAAACAGAGTAAGAAGAGTTACAAGGAGGTGTGGAGGTGGTTGGTTGGCGTTGCACGCCAGTGATGGTACGGAAGGACTACACATCATCACAAGATTACAACACATTTTTCCATACAGTGGGGACCCTAGTTTTCCTTGTCTTCCTCTAGGACAAGTGAGAGTTTCTTCTAGTAACCCTCATAGCAGGGCAAAGAAGCATCTTCTTCTAAAGCCCTATCAACTCTCCATTATTCCTCAGTGTGAACGACACATATGACCATATATGAACCGTGGTGCTGATAAACCAATTCAGTCAGGACCAAACTAAGGTTTGTATTATTTCCACTCAAACCACAGGTCTGCCAAGTGGAAGCAACAGAATTCAGGAGGATTACTTATCACCACTACACGCAACGTGTTCTTCTTATCTCTTGGGTTGGTGCCACATTATTTTTAATGCAATTATGAATCTTTTAATGTCTAGTATCAAGACAAGCCAGGGATACAAACTTTGCCTAGTAAGAAGTCATTGTCTTCAGGGGATGTTCAGATCTTTCTAGAACTATTGAGAAACAATGGGAAAACAAATCAAATGCAATGTCGAGCATCAAATATTTCTTCTAGTTACCAAATCATTCTAAATAGTTGGAATATCAAACTATTCCAGAAAGGACAGCATACAATAAGCTCTACTTTTTTTTTTAACTTCACCAATATCTACATCTATGTAATACACATCTGTGTATCTATATATTATACATTAAATGAGAATAAGAAGTACAGAAATTTCTACAATCCTGATTCGTTAGAATAGGCGATAGTGTGATCATTCTCTGTCTATTCTAAAATCAGATTCAGAAAACCTATAAACATTCTGAGCATCTGAACTTATTGCAACTTTGTTTAAAAAGGGATATATGAAAGTGTAACTATTTTAATTGGATTAAATTTGACTTTTCTCTAAGTCTTTGATTTCAAGTAGTTTGTAACTAATGGTGTGCTTCAGAAAAGGTTTTGCTACAAGTAAGAGTACTCTGAAGATTGTCTTATATTAATGGAGCACACTCCATTAAAGAAAAGCTAGTATAATGCAAGTGAATTGCCTTGTGAATATTAAAAACTATTTTTAACTAATTTTGTTAACCAGTTCCTTGTGCACAGAATTAAGTGATTATTGAATTGCCTTTGGATGAAGCTATAGAAGTTTAAAGAATTTAAAGTCCTTTAATCCAGCAATTCCACATTTGGGAATATACCCAAAAGAAATTACTTTAGCTCAAAAAGATAAGTGCACCCCCAGGTTTACAGCAGCATCATTTATAATAGAGAAAACACAGAAGCAACCTAGTTGCATATTGATAGATGAATAAAGACATTGTGGGATGCATGTATATATATGTCATTTATATATCTATATCTGTCTGTATATCTATGTGACTATGGATGTTTCTATCTACCTATCTACACACAAGATGGAATATTATTCAGTCAAAAAGATGGAAACCCTACAAATTGCCACAGCATGGATATTCTTACTTTTATGTGCAGGGTTGGCAAACACATCTGGCAGAGAGCATGTGCTATCCCAATACATGGATTCTTGTCCACTAGTTTCCCCAGCAAGATAGCTCAGTTTTTCTTCTGGTGTCAGCATGATGAGTGAGCAAACTCCAAGGTCTCTTGAGGCCTCAGCTGAGAAGTCCATGGAATCACATCCACAACATCCTACTAGTTAAGGTAAGATATACTGTCAGATTAACTAGTAAATTAATGGGGGTCAGGAATCAGATCCCTCCTTTTATCAGGAGGAACTATAAGCTATATATGGTCATTTTTATTCTTCCAAACTTCCTTTGATTAAAAAAACATGAAAACTATTGTATTTCCCAAGTAATTAATATCTTTATACTTACTCGTTAACTACTTCCCAAATACTTATTAATTAAGGAGGTAATTAATTATTAAGCATGTAAATGAAACAGGCTATTTTCATAAGTGGCTACTCCTTTTCTCTTTGGATGGGAGAAACAGTGTTACATCTTTCTTCTCTTGATAAGGGCTTTGAGTGTGAGATTTTTCTGAAATGCATCACAGGCTGTGCCACATATATTTCCACGTTGTCTGTGAAACAGAATGAAAATAACCCGGCCTGAACGGAAATGTAAAAGATCAGGCTATTTTCTTTTTATAATAGCTGAATAATACGGCAGGAGCGTAACACCAGTCACTTCAGAAATAGAAGAAACAATAGAATTTTCATCCTATTGATTTCAGTCCAACCTTTGCCCCACATGTATTTTTGGAAGACTGATCCAAAATAAAAAATGAGCTATTTAGAGAAAACACAGCCAAGACTTTTTACCTGACGCAACATCAACTTCTTAAAAGCAAAATTACACTTCAGTCTCGTTTACTCTTTCAAAATAGAATTTACTTCGAACAGCTTTTATGCCCTCCTCTCTTTTATCTGATTAGCCCTCAGGGAGGGGATCACACATCATAAAAGGCTTTTGAGCTGGGCCTCAGTATGCTCCCATGTCCCTTCATTGTAATGAGAACCTGGTATTTGAACATTATTGCTTGTCCAGTTGTCATTGATGATAATGGGCGACTTTTATGGCCTGTTTTGACACACAAAATAATGCAGGAAACCACTGTGTGCTGACCTCATTTTCTCAGGTCTGGTCCTGCCAGGCTGGTCAAGGATGCAATGACTCTGAATCATTATGGGGGTTACCTTTTTAACTATGCAAGGTTATCCATCTCACAGATTCACCGTTCAACGTGAAATTCTTCGGGCCACTGTGAGTGCCTTCATAATGGATCTTCTTTCTCCATGACCTCTAAAAGTCCCTGGTGGATGATCTCATTTTATTTCCAAACAAGTCTATAGATCAGTTACAAACACTGTTCCTTGGGTATTATGTAGGTTGGGGGAGGGAAAGGAGATGAAAAACCTCAACTGGCTGCATGCTGACTGCAAAGTGAGCCATCAGGAAGGACATGAAATTGACAATGTGCCACCTGAAATGATCAAATTCTCAGGATGACACTGATACAAAGTCTCTTGATACTGGAAACAAACCAGAATAGTACCAACGGGCTGAACATGAGCCAGATTAGATTTGTCAGTGGGTTGCTCTTATTTTGACAACATCTTGGTAAAACTGTCACATCTGTTGAGATTCTGTTTGAAAATTAGCTGTAGCAAAGAACACCAAACAATCTTATTTTCACGTATTGTGTATACTGGGATTTCCCTACAATGAGTCATCAGTACCAGAAACAATGAATTGTCACCACAATTCTAAAGATACCATCTGTTTAAGGGAGATGATCCAAAGACAAACATACATCATTTAGCACAGTTATTTTTTAAATGACCGCTGATTAAAATCAAAGCAGTTCAAATCTCCTCTGAACTGTTATTAATTGCACAGATATTGGAAAATTGCAATTAAAATCATATGCATTGATAACATCTGCTAAAACCATAAATGATGTTTATTTAAGCGTCCTCTCTTGGGAACAGCTGACATTTGAAAATGTGGAAGATATTTACATCACCTGTGTCCTCCCCACCTGGTGTTTACAAAACTTTGCATCAGACTAAACTATTGACGATTTCAATTTCATTCAGAGATCACAAATAAACAAAAACATTCATTTGCAGCTTTTTTTTTTTCAGTAGCTAGAATATCTGAGGTCATTGCTGAGAGCATATATGGTTGTCAAAGATACTTAAACTCCTTATAAAAATACTTCATATAAGGTACATAATTGCACTTATTTAATGCTCATGGCAATGTTGTAAAACTTAGAGGATTGAGGAAAAATCTGTAATAAAAATAGGCATTTAGGAAAGAATTTAAAAAATCAAAATAATGATGTAAAATTTGAGACATATTCTGAAGATGAAAAAGACAGAGTGTGCAATGTATTATGAATAATCCTTGATGGATTTTTCTTTAGGAAATCTTAATTAATGATGACACAAAACTAACCAGGACAACTGTTGCATGGTATTTAGGAATCTGATTATAGTATCTAATGCCATTGCTGTGAAATAATATATTTAATCCAACCAAAGTTTATCAGACAGCATTGAGTGTGTACAGGTACTTTCACCTTCTACTCACTTTCTGTCTAAAAAGACAGGGAATGATAATGTTTAATTTATAATACATTGAAACCACTTTATAGTACTTCTCTGGGGTGGCAGAAGCAGCACCTGTCTAATAGACTAGCTTGTTATTCCAGGTTTTTGCCACCTGATTCAAATTTCAAAGGACATGGAAATCCATGTCACCCAATATGAGACCTTTAAGAATAGCAACGTTACATGTAGATCATGTTGTTGATATATGTGTTCATTAATTCATGTCTTATTCATTTGTGCACCAAGTCTTTCAGCATATAATTACACAGAAAGCCTTGGGGTGAGCCCTGGGAACACAGGATGAGAAGGAAAGGATCCAGGTTAGAGAGAAAATCCCTTTTCACCAACCATTATTAGTGGGTTGTGTGACTTGGATAAATTTCATAACATCACTCTTCATTCTTTTACCAGATCATTCCAATAAAGGATTAGTTTGGACAAGAAAACCTTGTACAAAACTCTAAGCGGATGCTTGGAGTCTAAAAAATTGTTATTACTTATTCAAGATGAATTATGTCGTATTCCTCACTGAACCAACTTAAGCTTGATTCCCAGTCCTGCTATTATTTAGATGAAATGGAATTTATAACCATGCTTCTAGGGAATTTACAATAATGGACTACATTTTATCAGGAAAGCGATAGGGTTCAAATATTCACCAGCTGTGTGACCTTAACTTGTATGAGACTGATTCTTCATTTACAAAATGGAGATGATAATGATGATCTGAATAGGCTGTTGTGAGGACTAGAAATAACTTGTGTAACATGTCTGGTGAATACAAGACCCTCCTGTATTATAGATTCTCCATAAACAAAAGCCAATTCAACTGCTGTTAATATTAGTTTCAGGCTAGGTGAAGCTAATGAGACATTCGATCCTTGAGTAAAAGCACAATAGCATGGCTTAAGATTTTTAGAAAAAATTCTGAATTGGAAAAATAAACACAGGAACAATTTCCTAAAACCTCTGCTATTTAAATTTATTATAAAAAGAAAGTAACATTTCAACTTGAAGCGGCTTAGAACAATTTGAAGTTAACTGAATTCCAATCAAACTAAACTTTCAAACCTCTTGGGAAGGTAAAGCAGATGTTTATCATCTTCTCTATCTTTGAACTTGAACTGTTCACTAAGCTAAAAGCAGAAAATGTTTAGTACATGTTGGCAAAATCAAAGCATGCTAATACTTCTCTTCACTCAAAATAATCAAGATGATCTACGCATTGCAAAAGCTATTGCATTTTTCTATGGCATGTCAGCAACTTAACAATAAATAGTAAATCTTTTTTCTTTTAGAAATGTATAGATATTCCCCCCACTTTCCAAAGTTTGTCTTCTGCCAAGTTTCTTTTACAAAAGACCTATATTAGTACCTTTTTTTCCTAACTGAAGATTTTCACTCTACATAAAAAGTGAAAAGCACAAATAGCTTCTAGTGTTTTCAGCAGCCTCTCCGGAGACTATGTAGAGAGAATGCTACCCCATACCCCAACTACTTTATGCAGGCTACGCATTTATTATATCATTCCTCCTTTTACTATGGGTAGTGTTATTTTAAGTTGCATGTGCTATCTGGTATAGTTTGGTAGGTTATTTTTTGGGTACAGGAAAACTCAAAATTTTTCCACATAAATGAATGCTTATTACTTGGTTGCTTTGCAGCATTGTAGCTTAGGAAAGGAATGTTTTCCTTTTGGATCATGGGGCAAACCTGTATTCCAACTTTAAAAGATTTAACTGAACACTCTTACTTGAATATATATATAAAAAAAAAAGAGGTGGAAATCTCATTTTTTTTTTTCATGCAAAACCAAATGCTGTCTGGACCTCTTCTCACCACTTACAGGCTAAACACCTTGCCCAAATGTTAAAGCTATGGGGATGTCAATTTCGAGAGTACTTGGTTTCTTGGAGCTCCTGCTGTTTCTGCAGATTGGTGCCCACCTATCTAAGTACCACTGAAAAGCAGTGTGAGGGAGGCAGATGCATTTATGTTTGGGTGTCTGTAAACACAATTTTGTTTTTAGTCTTTCCCCTCGTATAAATGATATATTTTGAAAATGTTAGATTACAATTGATGTTTATTTTCTGTTTGATTTTAAACAAAGAAAGTAAAAGGGGTTATAGCTCCTTTATTCTTTTCTTTTCTTCTTTATTTCAAAGTTGCTACCAGTCTATTCAAGGATGGACAAAGGAGGGACATGCTGTCCAGTTCTACTGGCTCACGAACAAAGCTGCCTTTGAAAGCCAGTGGTTCTGTTCCTCTGACACTACACACCTTTATAATATGTGCTCATGCTTTATGACAAGTGCGCTGAAGGCTGAGGCCAAAGGTTCATTTCAGTGTCCATAACTGAACTAGCTCACCTGTTTGTGCTACTTTTCTAAAGGGCACTTAAAGAGCCCACCCTTTACTCATCATCCATGTTATTCCTTGGGCATCTGTTCTTTGCCCAGATTGTTGGAAAAAACAAGACTTGTATCAGGGATTTTCTATTTGTGTCTAAATACATTTTAACACAACAGACACAATGCATCGTGTACCTATAGTTTCCTGGAACAGTCAATGTTTTAGGTACAGTTTTTCAGATTTCTATCAATTTTTTCTTTACATTTCAAAGAATAATTTAGATATTCATTATTTCACTGCAGAATTTATTGGGGGTTTGTTTTATTGTTTGGCCTGATGGTTAGTTCAGACCAAAGTGATTTCTTATAGGTTCTCATTTTAGATGATAAGTTTTCTTTTGAAAGTTTAGATTTAAGAAATATGTTACAAATGACACCTAGTTACAGACAATAGGATGTGAAAGCAACCAACCAGTTAGGATATAGAACATGCCAACAAGGAAGTAACGGGGTGTTTTTTCTGGATGATGTCAAATAATCCATGTTAATATAGTAATCGTTTCGGCATCACAAAGCCTGGATTCTACAGTTATTGAAGAAAACCACTGAAAGTGGAGAAAAACTTGGGTTCCAATCTGCAAAGTGTGCCACTGTTTCTAAACATTTCGAGATGCTTCCTCCAGGAGTGGCAGACCATAAGAGCCTCATGGATCTCTGCGTCCTGCTTCCCACCTGCCCTCTGCTGTTCACTGCACATCTCAATTTCTCTTTCTGGCATAGCTGCCCATCCTATGTACACTTGAGTAGAGAGCTAAGTCCTGAGTCATAGGTTGACTCTGACTGCCATCTATCAGTATATTTGTGGGGGTACAGAGGTGACCTGCAATTGCAAACATACTGCTGCCTCCCCTGTTGGGTGTTCCAGCTGTGGCTCCAGAGAACGACACAGATCAGTGAAGCAGACCCATCCTGGGGAAACTTGCTCAGTGGGCTACTAAGGCTAACTTGCAACGTGGGGAATGCATATTTTCTCTATGATTATGCATCACACAAACATCCTTTTTGTCAAATAAAACAAAGACAACAGCTGGCAAAGGGGTCAATACTACCTTCCAGATCTTTAGGAAAAGCCAGCAAGGAAGGGATTCTGCTGAAGGTGGAAATGCCTTCCTACTCTTTTACGCCCTCTCCGAAAGGTTCTGAAGTCTCCAGAGAAAGCTGCCTGAGGGTGAAGACGATCCTGGAAGTTCTCTCCCCCAGGAGGCTCGAGAAACTGAGCAGGATGAAAATAAACCCAAATCTGTAACTTACAAGGTTTTAGAGGCAAGGAGGCATTGGACTGGGTTTAAGTCTAGTTCTGACCCAACTAGCTATGTGGTATCATACAATTTACTCAAATTTTCTTATCTTCAATATACCTGTATACCTTAATACCTGTAAGACACTTAGAAGAGTGTCTAGCTCAGAAAAAGGCTCTGGCAGTATCTTTTACCTGCTGGGCCACTGAAATATATTTACTGGCCCAGTCTGCACAGTCCATTACCAACTGAGGTGAATTGGCAGAACCTAGAAAGATCCAGAATTAACTATTCCTTGAAGGACTCCAGAAATAGTGTAATAGAGGTGTCCCCATAAAAGGGGGAGCTACCAGGTTCCCTGCCCCCGTTAACTTGCAGCAGACTTCAACTTGGGAACTGGGGGTGGAGCTGAAGGGCCAGGTGAGCTAACAGAACATGAAAGGTGGGCTAAGGGGGAGACACCTGGAAAAGAAAGGCTCACTTGCTTCTTGGCTTTGGATTTGCACCAGGGACTTGGGGGACTTGGAGGAGATACGTGGAGGAGAAACATGTAGAGACACACATTGGTGAGAGACCCATAGGGATGGTGACAATGGCAGCCATTACCTTGATTTGTACTTTGATTTGGCTCCTTTTCTTCCAAATGTGCTTTGCTCCTTTTACCCCTTTCTTATGGTTCCCCATGAGAAGGCGCCTTAGATGTGTGGTGAGGTTTTGGGCTTCAGTGGCCTCTCCTTGGGCCAACCTTGCTGGGCTGGATATTTACCCACAAGGATGGGTAAATGTGGGTGTTTTATTCAGAATAGTCATCTTTCTCTCTCTATGCACATGGATCCTATCAAAGTTCTTTCACATTAAGCTGGATTTGCTTTTGTGTACAAAGATGGCGAGGCCCCTTAAGAGAGTACAAGTTTGGGGGTCACAGGGTACCCCTCAATCTGTGCCCTAGAAGTAGGAACACTTACTTCTCAACATCAGTTGGCACTCTCTCACCCTGCAGTAACACAAGGACACAACTATTTCGTTCATTGCCTTGATGTCAAGATGACAACAGTTTGTCCCTCATAGGCTGCCTAAAAATGGGATTAGATAAGAGGATAATTTGGACATATTCATAGACATTTTTAGAGAGAAAATGTAATAGTTTACAAAATGGTCTTAAAATTAACTTCCTGTATGCAGATGTTTTTATCTAGACTCTAGATGAATCACCTTGAACAGAACAAGGAGGCAGAAGGATGTTTCTATAACTATTTTCAAACAAAGACAATATCCAAAGGAAGCTGCCGCACATGTCTTTGGAAAGGAAGTCAATGAAGTTCACATGAGTACAAGAGGGTGCCCCGTCCATCTGTTGATAACTAATTTTCCCAGTTGGACATAGATCTATTTTAAGCTTTACATCATTTGAAAAATGTGACAATTTTGTTTTTGTTTCTTCTTAGTTCAGAGTATGTGTTAAATACATACTTGTTGCTTGGTTAATTGATAGTACTACATCAACCTCAGATTGAGGCAGAAGTGGAAATAGCAGGCTGTGCTTTCACATATGAATCCTCAAATAGTCAGCAATTCTGTATTGGGGAAAACCCTTCCTGAGTTTTGGCACTCACCATTTCTATTGAATATGACTTCTCCAGTAGTCACAACTTGACTCCCTTTAACATTGACATGAATAATATCACTATCTTCTGGAGGCCATGAAGAGGGGAAAATAATCATATTTGAATGCAGACATGGAGGGTTTTTGACCCTAATTTTTTCAACAGGTTAATCCATTGGATGAAAAGCAGTAATTACACATCACCAGCCTACTCACGGTTTCACAAGGGTTTGATGAGTGTGAGCCGCATGCCTGGAGGAAGCTAACATGGCCACCACCAAGAGAGAGAGTGGGAGAAGAGCGTACACTACAGAAGTTCAAGGTCACCAGTAGGGTGTTAGTGGAATAAAGAAATGTAGCACTATACATTTGCTTTACCAAGATGGGTTCTTTCCCTTTCAATCATTCAGAATTTGATAGGGTGGGCAGTCCTTGTGTGCTGAAGAAGAAATGAGAAACAGCCCAGAAATGGAAAAGTTTATCAGAGTAGAGAGAGGGAAAAAAGGGTAAAAATATGGGAAAGAAAAGGGGGAAAAATAAAACATATTTGCAGTAACTTCATGATCAAGATGATGGTTACAAAATGTGAAAGACGGTAAGAACATTAAAGCAGCTGTTCTTTGTGGGGTTTATTGTAAAAGGCTACTTTTGCCCCGCAGAAATTATGTTCTGATGATTCTCATTGTTAATTGAAATAGTATGAATACAAAGAATATGAAACTGGAACAACATTATCTCAACAGTCCTCTTTCTTGTAAAGGAGAGGCTTGTCCAACCATCTTCTGCTCACAAAAGCTAATAAGGCATTGCCTAGAAATGTGCTTTTTCTATTAAGGAACAAAAAGCAGTAAGTCCAAACCTTCCACCAGGTGTTTGCATTATCATCAATGAGTAGGTGACTGTTTTTCCATGTAGGTGGGCACTGGGCACAGCCTTTGTGAAGAAGGTAAATTCTGTTGTTATTGAGTGTGCATGACTGGTATCTGCATAGTAATGAGTATTGAACCTTGTTGTCTCTGAAGACGGTAGTTCATGTAGATTATAAAGCATTTGGGGAAAAGCCCTCTTCCTTAATGTAGAACTGGATCATAATATCACTGGAAAATTGTCATTTGTGTAGGGCAGCTGTGTGTGTGTGTATGTGTGTGTGTGTGCATTTACTCATGAGTTACCCACTGGCAGGAAGATATAAAAGATATGGTAGTGGAGATAACAAAGATAATAAAGAGTAATGAGACAGAGCTGGGATGGGGAAATAAGGTGGAGTGTGACCTGTACCATTTATCCCTTGGCAATGGCACTCAAGGGAACTGGCATCACGCTAAGGAGGACACAGAGCAGCCCCTTCAGACAGCGATCTGCAGAAAGTGGGCAGGCGTCACTGCTGGAGGGAAGCAGCAAGCAATGGGAAATGCTTGCCACGTGGACAGCTCAGGAGACAACGTGATCCCAACTACACTGAAGATGGTGGAAGCGGAATGCAGCGACTTCTGGTTATGTCATACTCGGAGTTACCAGATCTGGGGCAATTGGTGGTTTTTAGAAGCCTCATAGAGCCTTCACCTTGGGTTCAGTTTAGAGACTCTATTACAGGACAAAGAGCAGAATGAGGGAAGAATTGTCAAGCACTAGAGGTGACTGTGTTACACACGTAAGTATTATACGGCGTAACCTGAGGCAGGCGTCTTCCTGTGCTTCACGAGCTAAACACGGCATCAGAAAGGTGCTTCAGTTGTGGATAAAAGAATACAACACTTGCATCTGTCAAAGGAAACTGGAAAGCTTTGAAACAGAAAAAAGCACTGCATAGGAAGAAGGGTCCTGAAGGGAAAAGTTTACTTTATATACAAATATATATATATATGTATATATATAAAGACATTTATATATAAACACATTTAATGAAAAATTTATTATATACACATATATATGTATATTAGATTATAAAACCTACGTGTTGTTAGACGCCAGATACAAAAGGCCACATTTTGTATGATTCCATTCATATGAAATATCCAAGTAGGTAGGTCCATAACAACACAAAGCAGATTTGTGGTTGCCAGGGGCTTGGGAGCAAGGGAGAACTCAGGAGTGACTTTTAATGGGCAAGGAGTTTTCCTTTTGAATAATAAAAAGTGTTCTGGAACCAGATAATGCTGCTAACTACACATTATGAATGGACTAAATGTCACTGAATTGTAGACTTTAAAATGGTTGAAAATATGAATTTTATGTGATGCATATTTCATCAAATATTTTAAAAAGCATATGTCCTATATTAGTCCATTTTTAATAGAAAACATAACTGAAAATTACACAAGTAGAAACCGACGATATTAATACAGAAGTTCCTGAGGAGGGGGTGACACTTAAGATCTGTATTTTGTAAGATGTTTTTCAGTCATTTTTGTTATTGGTAATAAACATGATTGACTAAGCAGCTATTTAGAGTTTCTTCCACCTGTGCCATTGCATGACTTCATAATGTGATGTATCAGTGCAAACTTTCCAGAAACAGATCCTAGTAAAAGAGAGCCAGAAAAACACCAGAACAGGAAAATAATACACATCAAGATGAATTAAGAATGTTGTAGAACAGTTCAAAATAAAACTATAGAAATAAATTGATAGGTTTTAAATATAAAAATGTCACATGAGAAAAAAGAAAATGTCTAGAAAGAACAAGATGTGAAAGAACCCACATGAAAAAAATATTCTAAGGAGAAATAGAAGACACATTTAAGGAGAGGCAGCACTGTGCAAGAGAGAAAACAAAGGAAGCCACAAAGAATCAGGACCAAAATGAAGAAAAACAAAAGAAACATAGGATAAGTATTCTCCTAGAGATAGAATAAAAGTCTCAGGCTGGGGGAGAAAGAAGGAAGCAGGTGTTCTGGAGATAAAGACCACAATCAGAAGTGTCAAGTAGGGAAAGAGAAAAGAATATTCAAAGGAAGACCATATAAGATAAACAAAATGTTCAAGAGAGAACAACATTGAATAAAATTAGAAAAATAGCCAAATGAAGATGGAGACCACGAAAGAAAAGAAAAGTGAAGACACTGGAGCTAAATTTGTGAAAACAAAGACCACAGGGCAAGACTTGTCTTAGGGTATATCAGGTAACACAGTGACTGGAAACATGAAGTCAAATGAATTACTTGACACCATCCAATAGTGACTCAAAGGAATGATCAAGAGAAGTAGTTGGGGAAAAAAAAAAGCATGGAAGAAAAGTTTGAGAACTTTAAAGAAAGCAAAATACAGAAAGATGGAGATGTTTTAATGGAACAGTCTCAAGAACAATAAAATCTATGTATCTGAGCACAGATGGGATTTGATGCTGGAGGTCAAAGGTAAAAGACCTATGCCGTAAAGATAGTCCTAATCAATCAAAATAAATTACAACATATAATCTGTCTTGGTTTCAAGTGTTATTATTTTTATTTTTCATGTAAGGAAATTAAAACTCAGCGTTCTATTCAGTTTTCTTAATTGCATGGCCCTCAATGGCCAACAGGGTTTTAATGCACTTGTACTTAATAGTAATGTTTATCTAGTTCTTCCTATTATAACAGAGCCTGTAAAGACATAGCTAGGGGATCCTTCAGTGATTTCAACTATCATCTTGGAAAAGGATAGAAAACCCATTTTTAGTTAAATTTCCAGTTTAATCCTTAATTCCAGAAAGTTCTATTTTCTGGCCCAGCTTGACCAGCCCAAGTGTTTCAGCTAGTGTTGCCGTGATGTGTGAGTACCTGAGGTATCCCCTGGAAAACTGAATTATGAACACAGGGAGCACTGTCCTTTAGAAAAATGTAAGGATGAGAACTGAAAAGGAACTGTTCTTTATTACTACTGCATGCTCTTAGGTACCTACATTCTGCAGGCTATTCACAGAACTGAAACATCAACTAGTGTATTGTTTTTAGGGAAGAATGTATTTCTGAGTTCTAAGGCAACCAACTCTGAAGCAATCATCCAAAACACAATTCATTTATTTTAGGGTGAAGACTGCCCAGGAAATATGTCCATTTAATCTCTTGCTCCTAATTAGTTCTGGTGACCTTTGCAGCTATTGATTTATCTTCCGAATGTTGTCTGAGAAGAAAAATTCAAGATTTTGCTTATGTTTATTTTTGCTGTTGTTAGTTTCTTTCAAGAGATTGCTAACTGATATTGATCACTTGACTTCCTTTATTTCATTTTCCCTATGAGTCTCTGAAATAAATATTATCATCCTTATTATACAAGGAAGAAACTGAGGCTCACAAGGGTTGAGTAATTTATTTAGGGTCACACGGCTGTTAAGTGATAGAAATTAAAATCAAACCCTTTTCTGATTCCAAACCCATCACTGGATGTCATCAAAAGAAGAATAAATGTATAAGTCTAAATATTTCTTTACTTGCATATTCATTTAAAGTAAGAAGGACTTAGAGGTGGAAAAAGCAAAAAAATGACATTGCCCTAAAGCTTGGAAAATTGAATTAGGATACAGTCCTGGCTCTAGAAGGTTCCAGAGACCAGAGGGAAAAATAGACTCAACATCAAACGATAATCATTCAGAAGGCTTCAAGTAGGAAGTAACAATTCAGCTTTTATTGAGGTTGAGCAGCTTTATCAGGCAGTAGGGGACAGGAAGTAACATGCCTCCTCTTACAGCTTATTGAATTTTAAATTTTATATGAATTTATCTTGCATGGAACATAGGATGAAATTTTTTGTTTGAGGTTCTATACCTATAGCATGGCCTTCACCAAATTCATCCTTTGTTCCCTCAGATCAACAGGGCAGGCAAGTTCTTGTAAAAAGAGGGGGATCAACCTGCCAGGGTAGACGAGAATGATGGATAACTCTCCCCAGTAACCTCCGAGGGCAAAAAATATTTTTGAGAACTTGAGGTTTCTCCTTTGCGAATGTCGACACCAATGAGCTTTGACAATAAAAAATAGCCCTGGCTTGAAAATAGTTTCTGGATGCACAACCAACTCTGTCAAGCACAAGAGAAGGTCACCAGAAGATCCATGAAAAAGCCAGAATTATGGAAATATGAATGTTTGTAGATGAATCAAAGTGAATAGAGAGTGACCCTCTGCTATCACCCACTTAATCACTTGGTTAGGTAAAATACAGGAGACAAGGGATCACACTAAGCAATTGTGACCAGTAAGGACAAGCAGAATCAGCATAAATTTATCATAATTAACATCATCATCATTAGGAACTTTGAGGTCTACTCATCTAAATCCACTGGAAAAAGCTACCTGCAAGAAAGCTTGACTAACCATCATTTATAACTCTAGTTGCCACATCATTGAAAAATGGCATATTCCTTTAGTTTTTGTATTTGTAGACTTACAATTTAAGTGTGATAGAGGGAAGAGAGTATACAGATCACTGGCTAGTATGGCAGAACCTTGGTATTAGAGACCCAACATTTACAGCATTTCCTATTTGTTTTTATTTTTCAATTTTCATGAATTCTAAGTATTTAGTTTTTATTTAATCAATATCTTATTGTGGTAAAATGCATGAAACAAATTTATCATTTAAGCCATTTTTGTGGGTACAATTTGGTGGTGTTATGTACATTCACAATGTTATATTACCATCACCTCAAACTATTCTCAGAACTTTTTTGTCATTCCAAACAGAAACTGCCCCCATTTAAACAATATTTCCCATTCCTTTCTCCCTCCAGCATTTGGTAACCTCAGGTAGATTACTTCTTTAGATAGTCTTATTTTGCAGAACCCATTTCAAAGCCACTAAATTGGTGTGTGATGTCACGTGAGTAGTGACTGAGGAGGGATAATGCTACCATGTCCATCTCAATTCAGCTTTCTTGACCCTCTCTCATTTGTCATAAGTACATTTATTGTGAATTGGGAGAACTCAGATTGTAAGCCTCTTGAGTATTAAGAGTTTGGCTTTGGTTATTTCTCATTAGGCCCTCAACCATAATTCAACACACACACACACACACACAAGCATGCACACACACAAGCATGCACACACCCCAACACAAAAATCAATTGACTTCTCCAAGGGAAAAATGTTCTTTTAGGCAAAGCAGAATATGAGTTGATAACTATAAATTGCTTCATTTTCTAAATTGCAGGTTTTAAGCAATAAGAAAGTGTCTCAGAATATTACTGGGAATTTTCCTTTGATTGAGAAAACACACATCTTCTGAAATGAAAAAAAAAAAGAAAAAAACAAAAAACAAAAAACTGAAGATTAGTTTGGAGCTATTCATTTGAGCCAAAGATAGGAACTTGCCTATGGAACAAAATAAAACAAACAACACAAAAAAACAATTATGCAGAAGTTTCCCAAAGTTGGGGTAAAAGGCAAGAACCCAATCGATAACAAATGTCAGTTTAAAATGAGAGGAGGGGGTAGATTTGTTATCTCCACAGGTAAGTTATACATCTCAGCTCACTGTTTTGGAAATATCAGAACATAGGGGGATTTAAAAAAAAAATTGGAATGAAGGGGGGTTAATGGAAAAACAATTTTTATCTGTCAAAGATCACTACAAAGCAAACAAAAAACAAGCAAACCGAAGTGACTGTAAAGGGCATATTCATCAATAATCCTGGCTGTGCTTTAAAGGTGCACAATGCCACAAGAACACCTCCATCATCACATAAATATAATTTTATTGTTTATCTGAGTTGGGGATGACATTTATTGCCTCACACACTCCCTCTTAGAGCATCGTGTTTACTTATCTAGCAGTGTTTTTCAGAGTGTTTGCATTTGGAAAAGAACACCGCCTGCATCTTTGCTAAGCCTTAAATAAATTATGCATTAAATCATATTTTTGTTAGGAAACATATTTTGTACCAGGGACAACGATTTAAATCCACACCCAACATTGGATATATCTATTAATAATTTAAGAAAAAAATTGCTTGGACACCACTATCTACAGTTCATGAATTTATAGTGAAACATGATTAAATGAATCCACAGCTAGGCATCAAGCTATTGAACAAGCACGCGCTCCCCAAGATGGCCTATAAGGATAATTGGATCTTCTAAAAGAAAACATTTGTTAAGCAAATCAATCAAATCCATCTAGCCTGACACAACTGGTTGTCATTCCTGCATAAAATGAAATTTATATTACATGAATATGTATTTGAATCAGAGAAAAGATGATAAGAAGAACACAGTCATTTAACAGGGATTCTTTCAATATAGAGTTGACAGTTAAAAATTTTTATTTTGGGTAGGAGTTGCAGTGTCTGTTGTTACCATTCCAAACTAAAGCCAAGTTTGGACCAATTAAAATTATGTAACTGGTGACTGATTTTAATTTAAATGTACTTGAAATATGCCTTAGTATTGGGACAGGATCCTAGAAGTTACAACATAGGTTTTAATAATACCCCCCCCCAAATGAGAGCGGTACAATTACATATGCAATTAAAATTGAAACACAGTAAGGGAAATAGGCAAGTAGAACTAGACACAAAAGCATAGACCCTTCTAGTACTGAATTATTTGTGCACAGATGACACTTTCTGTCCCCCCAAAGTGATGCTTTCAGGGCCATGTTAGTTCTGAAAAGCACTTTAGGAAGGAGGTGTCTACAAAAACAGCACAGTCAAAAAGCATTCCGGAAACTCCTATTTGTGGTGTTACAAAATGAAAAGTATTAAAGATTCAAATTTTGGTAAAGGAACTCAATTTTGATGCTCACTAAGCAGCGCTGACTCACATGTGTGCCTGGCTGTATTCTCTAATCTGCATTTCCTCGTCCATGGACTTTCTCAGATGATGATAACTGTTGAAACGAATCATTTTTCAATTCAGTTGCCTGAGCTTTTATGAAGTCAACCATTTTGTGCTTCATGTTGACAAAGTTAAAAATTGCATTTAGATGTACATCACTTGCTTTGCATTATAGCTTTGTTTTTCTTGCATGTTTTCATAATTAAGAGACAATTAAGAGAAGTCAATAAAATATCATCACTAATCTCTTTTTTCCTATGGATAGTGTGTTTTACTTTATTTTTTTTTAACTCTGAATTTTTGCTTTTATTCCAATGTTTTTTTTAACACTTTATTTATAAAATTCTTACATGTGTTTTACTTTATTACCCTTTTCTATGATTTATGTGCATGATCTGATTTAAGGATGGATTCTCGTCATGCTTTAGTTTGGAAGAATATGTCACTGTCTTGCATTTAAACATCTTTTGAAGGTCAAGAAAAAGACCTAACTTGCAAGCTGACCATAGATCTGAGGAATACAGCAGGGGAGGGAGAGTAAGAGGGGACAGAAGAGGAGAAAGAGTACAAGGGACTATGGTGATGGATCCCACAAGCTATGGAAGTGGGAGAACTGTGGGAACCACACCTGGGTGGAGAAATCAAATACTGTACAAAAAACCACAACAATGTAAAAAAATAAATTAAATAAATAAATAAAAATCTTTTGAAATCTACATGTTAAAGAGCTCCAACCAACTGGCCGACCTAGCATCCAGGAAAACTGTTCCTCCAAAGTATTGGTTTCATCACCCGTTCATCTAGGAATGACTAGTCTCCTGTTTTTCTAGCAAGGCATATTTCTTGGCCAAAAATGATAAAACTCGCTGAAGAACTGTATCTTTATGCATGTAATAAATTGAACTTGATTATTATCAATTCTTGAATAACTGAATTTTGAAGGTCAGAAAATTTTCCTTCTATGGAGTCAAGTCAGCCATTTCTACAGTATTAATACAAGACAGGAGCTTTCCATTCCTGACAATATTTCTTAAATTTTAAAATTTCTTAAGAATCTGTCAAAGCCTCCCCAGCACAAAACTCCTGCAACTGCTAGATGAGATTCTGAAAACACTTTTAAATGCATAATAAGCTAGGATGAAGGTAAGAACATCCTTGCCAACAGGCTCTGCTCCAGGCTGGTTGATGGTCTGGGAGATACCTGATAACACATCTAGTGGGTGTGCCCTTCGTTTACTCAAGGGATTGTATGTAGGTCAAGGGTCCTGGTCAATGATACCCCTGGGAGATGGGGTGGAAGCCAACACAGATTTTTTCTGGAGGGAGAAACCCAAATTGCAATACACCTGTTATTCCATAGGCAAAGTCCTGCTGAAGATGAGCCCATAGTCAAAATTGCAAAATTCTGGTGAAGGTGAGCTCACACTTAGAACTGCAAACAGTTCCCCATAACTGTGATTAAGTAAACACAATGAAGAGCAGAATTCAGTCCTTTATGACTTGTGAATTACAACTAATAAATCCTTTGAAATCTACCACCATGGAAAACATTCACTGAAACTCCTTATAGATAGAGCACAAATGGGTTTGGAATTTATTTTTAGCTATCTGGTGTCTCTATAACAAACAAAATAAAACCAAGCAATTTGTTTAAATTAGGTCTTTCTTCAAATTACTAATGTGCTAGAAGAAACTGGAATTTGTTTTAGATTCCCAAAAAAATTACTGCAATTATGGAAGTCTCCGGTACAAGGATATTTCACCCAACAGACTGGTGCTGCACTACCTGGGAACCAGGTAGGACTAGCAGGTACCGTGTGGTTCCCCCCAGAGGGGGAGATGTTTTGTGATAGCAGAACTCAGTTATGGAATTTGTGACTGACTGTTATTTCAGGAGAAATAAACGTCATTCATAAAGTGCATTTCCATCTAACCACAGAACTGTGACAACAGAATACTTACAATTGTGCAAGAAATAGTTTTACCCCCCCCCCACACACACACCCTGCTCATAGCTATTTCTTTGAACTCACCCTTTGATGAGACCTAGTGCCTGCCCATTTCTTGGGTTTTTTTTTTTTTTTAATGCAGGAGAGCACAATAGTAATGAGATACAGAACTGGGGAGACAAAGAAAGGGAAGACAATCTTCAAAAGCCCCTGGAGCTTGTACTTGAAGTCATGTTCTCATCTGTAGTTTGGGTTCCCTGGAAAAAGACTTTGAGGTAGACATTTGAGTGCCGGAGATTCACTGGGGAATGACGGGGTGAATGATGGATAAACAGTACTGGGAAGAGGAAAGTGCTGTAGTGCCCTGAGGTTACAATGGGGGTCTCATCCAGGCCTACAGGGAACTGGGATGCCTGCAATCCACTTAATGAAGCCATGCACCTGAATGAGGGGTGTAAGATGAGGGGTGTGGAGTTTTCCACTCTCCCACTAGTGTGTCAGCTTTGAGTGTCTCTTCTTGTTTAGGTACTTCAGTGGGTTATGTCACTCTCCTGAGCCCTTTCACTTTGACTGTGTGCAGCTCTCACCATGCTTACTGCCTTTAGACCCTAGCCTCCTTCCAAGGCAGAATTCTGTAGGCTCTATACTATGATGCATCCATGTGGTAAACCATTACTCACTCGTGCAATGGATACTTATTAGTAGTCTATACCTTGACCTATGTACAAAACGTTGAGTGAACAAGGGCACACCCACTAGATGTGCTATCAGGTGCCTCCCAGACCATCAATCAGCCTGTGGCGGAGCCCACTGGGGCACCAGGAAGGCAGAGGCCAGGTTCATCTTGTAGAAGTTGAAAAAAAAAGGAAGCACAAAGACAGGATGCTTGGGTTGAGATTAAAAGATGAGTCTACATTTGAACTATTTCTACTTTGAATGAAAGAAATGGGGGAGACAAGGAGGGAGCTGAAAGTACAAAAGAGAAAAATTTAAGAGTCACAAAATAGCCTTTCATTAGCATCAACACCTAGTTACACTGCTCCGCTGCTGCTGTGAAGGAACCTTTGCCAAGTAGTTTAACAATACCATTATTATTAGTGTGGTGGAGACATCAAAGATGCTCCAAAGACCATCCCCTCTTGGTGTTCACAGTCTGTGGACTCCTACTATTGAGTGTGAGCTGGACACAGTGACTTGCTTCTGATGAACAGATTATAGCAAAAGTGACAGTATATTATTTCTATGACAAGGTTCTAGAGAGCCTGAGACTCCCTCTTTCTCACCCTTCTTGCTTGCTCACTCTGGGAGGCAGCTGGCATGTTCTGAACTACACCGTGGAGAAACCCATGCGACAGGGAACTATAGGAAACTTCTGGTTAATGGCCAGTGAGGACCTGCAGCTCTCAGTATAGCAGCCCACAAATGCACTTGGAAGTAGATCCTACCCCAATAGACCCTTCAGATGAGACCACAGACCTAGCTGATACCTTGACTATAATCTGGTAAGAAATCAAGGCAGGCACAAGCAGTTAAGTTTCACCTGGATTCCTAACACACAAAAATTTGAAGTTGATAAGTGCATGTTTTTTTAAGCTGCCAAAATTTGGAATAATTTGTTATGTAGCATTAGACTAGTAATTTATTAGCAGGGTAACCCTTCCTGTGAAATGCTTTCTACTCTCATGGATCAGGATAGAAGCTTATTTCACATTTAGACATGGGATCTCCTATGTACTGAAACTTTAAACGTTGCATCCTAGCCCAAACTTAAGAATTTGCTTCAATGTTCAAATACCTTTCCTACACATAGCTGACCGGTCCAGATGGCACTGTGTAAGAGATTTCTGCATACTGGGTACCTCTAGGGACTCTACTATAAAACAGTCAGAACTGATATTACTATCATTTTGCACCATACTACAGTTCTGCATATTTTTAAAGACCTATTTAAATATACTTTCTAAAGTCCTGGGAATTAGCCAAGCGAAGGATATATTGCCTCCTCTCTTGAATAGGGCTCTGGAGACCAGAGACAATGTCCTACAAAAGAGTTTTATATTTAAGTATCTATTTTGATGAATATACTATTTCCTGGATGGTCTTATTAGTGCTGGAATGATTGGCATATCATCTCTCTCTAAGGACAGCCAAAGCAGCTGCACAAAAATGTGCCTGAGTTCGTTTCATGTGGAAGAAGTTGATATTTTGACGGCTTCAGAAATCACTCAATGATTCTATATTTTATGTAAGCCTTTGAAAATAAAAACAACAGCTACTGCGATAATGAACTAGTCTAGTGGGTACTAGACTTCCACTGCTGACATTTGAAACCATTGGCTTGTACCCTCGTCACAGGCCACAGTTCATGGCCTACTGATAAGTTTATATAGTGGGTCAGTAGCTTCAAAATAATCAGATCTCCTAGCTACAAAAGATGTTAGAGATCATCTAATATAATCAGTCACTTGCACGATTTACAAATTAGAAAAAAATCTGCATCTACCAGTAAGTGTTTTAAGTCACTATTCGGTTTCTATATATTCATTAGAAAAATACAAAATCTTGATTTCCATTTTAGGTTGCTGCTTAGAGATTTTGTATTATTGGCTATAACAGTCTATTTTAGATGCTCAGTGGGTCCCCTATATCAAAAATACAGATATTTTTATTTTGATGCAATCTTTTAGGGCCTATTGCCCTTGTTTAATGATAGCATTTTATAAGAAAGTGAGAAGTGAAATAGTGAATTTAATGCAATATCAACTATATGTCAAAAATCTTGACTGCTACTTTTTATTTTGGAAAGTATCTAAGACTCAGAGAAATAGGGAGAAACTCTTTGAATCTATCATTCTGTTTCAACAATGTATAATAAAGTCTACTCTCAACCCTTGCACCATAGTCAATTATTTTTAACCAAATTCAAAACATCTTTTTTTATCCATAAATATTTTAGTATATAATATAAAGAAAAAACTGAAAAAAATAACTATAATTATTATAGCTGAAATATCTTCAATACTTTCAGTGGTCAGCCTGAAAGTGTCTTTAAGTGTACCTTTGAAGTTGATTTGTTCACATTTGAATACAAAAAGGTTCATGCATTCCCTTTGGTTAAAATATCTACTAGGTGCCTTCAAATCACTGACAGTTTCTTTACTCATCCATTTTTGTGCTATTTACTTCTTTTATCTGAGAGTGAAATCTAAAGACATTCAATTCAGCTGATTTGTGATTTATTCTGCCAGATATCTACCTGTCCATCCATCCATCCATTCTAGATCTGGTACCTTCTTTGAAAATCTGCAGAGGAAGTTTTTTTATTCTGTTATAAAATCCAAATATTCTAGAGAATATGGTGGATGACAAGTTAATATACCTAATTCCTTTTTAAAAAATATTTATTTATACAAGAATGGGGGTACAGGCCAGAGGCACAGGAGGGTGAGAGAATTCACCAGTGACAGAGAGGGAAGCAGAACAGGCAGACTGATGAAGTACACTGATGAGGGGAGCAGTGGGCAAGACAGGAGAGGTCTGCCCCCACCAATGTGGGTATCTCCCTGGTCGGCCAGGAATTGAACCCGTGCTGCAGAGGCTGCGGACAGCTTCACAGCGCTGCACTCAATGTGCTGCGCCACCAGGAAGGCCCTATTTCTTAAATTAATTACTTTTATTAAAACAAATGCATGCCAAAAGAAATTAAAGAAACTACTCATTATGAAGAAGAATTTTAAAGTTCATTGGAAATACTGGAAAAGTATATAAACAGAAGATAATAAGTATCAAAAGAGAAGTTGAAATAAAACGGTTTAGGAACTCAGAACAAGGATGAAAGATTTCTTTTCATTCCATTATTTTGCATAAATTACACATATTATTCTCAACCTATGGAAGAAAAGAAAATTAAAGATATCATCCACAATAACCACAGCTGTGCTAAGTATAGCTTAGGTAGGATTCTTATTGTTTGTTTGCCTCAGTCTCTCCCTCTGAAAAATGGAGAGCAATTTTATATTTATCTTTCTGTTTTTATGAGCATGAAATGAGACAACATATGTGGTATATTTAACAGCGTACATTTCTTTATTAATAATCATTTTTTAAAAAGAATGTAATATTGTTAAATTTTTGGTGCTCTTGTTTTCTTATGGCTCAGCTGATAAGAACTAAGATAAAGAAATGAAAAAATGGAATTTTATGGCTATTTCTGAATAAAGAAGGCATACTCCCTTCCTGTGTTAATACAATTAAGATACAAAGCAGGCTGTCAAAATCCAGTTTTACATTAACCGATTTTACACTTTTTCCCCTGGTTCCTCACATATATTGGGCAAGTTTGTGCTTTTCTCAAAACACTGAAGAAGAATTTCTATGTCCTGACAATCTTAACTATTCAGGCATGCTCAATGCACCGGATCTCATGTTTGCAGACATGCTCAATTACTCTTTTGTCTTTAATTGCAAGTCAGTCAGGACTCAGCGGCAAGACCCCTTTTTCTAAGGCCTCATGTTTCTTCCTTCCCTCCCTGTGAAAAAATCCTGCTCCAGTTTTTTAATATGTGAGTTGAATGCTTCTAATTTAGAATCTGTCACCTTCACAACCTCCCAAAGCTCTTATAACATCACGGAGGATTTTCTTTGTTGTTCAATTTGCTGATGCCTTTCTAAATTCTTTTTTGTTTTTCTGAAAGATCTTGGTTATTGGAATTTCATATTCTGGACACCATTTTTTTAGGAACACCATTTAATATACCTGGTTTCATTTTTAAAAATGGTTAATATTAGTCTACATGGATAGGGTATCTAAAGTCTTAAGAGTCTATGAACATTAACTCTTTGAGACAGCCAGCTGGGGCATTTCAACCTTAACTCTACAAGTTAAGAGAGAATCCTTGGACTGCAAATTAAGCTGAAATGAAACTGGCTGAATTTAAGAAACAGTTTAGGTTTTAATGCTTACATACATTATTTATGGACTAAAATTAAATAACACTAATGTCTTCATTTATGAATTTAGCATCATGTAGGGGCTTGCTTCTGTTTCAGAATTTTGTTTACTATCATGAAATAGAGGCCATGCTCATTCATTTTTAAAAGACATTTGAAATATTTCAACATTTAGAATTAACTTTCATGACAAAGAAATCATTTTAGAGGGTTGTTTCCCCACAATTAAGATCATAAGATGTGTGTGTGTGTGTGTGTGTGTGTAACTACTTGAGGGTACTATCATTTCTTTTTGAAGGAAGTTAAGTTTATATATATTTGTAAAAGTCTTCAAAAGTTAAGTGATTCATTGGAAACATTAAGTATTCAATTTCAGATGCATCTATATCAGTTCTTTTGTAGAAGTTACATTAAAAGGTTATAATATTAAGTATGAAGTCTCCCCAGTTTTTGAAAGTATTGCATTTAGATGCAAAAAATACATCTTCTACTTTATTTTTTTTTTTTTTATTTTTTTTTTTTATAGAGGCATGTTTTATTTATTTATTTATTTATTTTATTTGTTTGTTTGTTTGTTTATACAAGCACTGGGTACAGTCAGAAGCGCGGGATGGTGAGAGAATTCACCAGAGCCAGAGCGGGGAGCAGAACAGGCAGAAGGACCGAAGCACACTGCTGAGGGGAGCAGCGGGTGGCAGGAGAGGTCTGCGCACCATGTGGGATCCTCCTCCGGTGGCCGGGGAGCAGCCGGGGATTGAACCGGCGTCGCAGAGGCCGCGGGCAGCTTCGCAACCCAGCGCTCAACCGCTGCGCCACCGGGGAGGCCCTACATCTTCTACTTTAGATGTATTTTTAAGGCTATGATTTTTGCCTATAGATAAATACAGAGTTAATTTGAAGGTGTCCCAGTTAAATTCCAAAAGACAATTCTCCATGTGTCTAAAGACATGACTGGTTTGATAGCTGATAAAAGTCCTTTGTCACTAGGCAGCTGACAATACTTGTTTAAAGGCTGTCCCTCAACATTTCTATTTTAATCTGGGCTACAAACTTGAGCCTGGTATATTTTTGAGTATAATTAAAAAATAAAAATATAAGAAGTGGTACAGCAGTATGACATCTAGGCTTTAGCAAAGCCACTGTCCCATGTAATTTATAACAGGAAAGAAATCACTGGGACAGAAAACGTATGCAATAGCACAATGTGACGCTGTCACATCAGCTCAGTGTCAGTCACTGGGTAACCAAGACTAACACCTTACTTTCCCCCAAATTTTCCTGAAGCTTTCACTATCTTCTTCTCATCCATTCTTTCTATTGATTAGGGATCTGAGATGTAGCACTGGTTTTGAATAGAACTAACAGGCATCCTACTCACCGAATAATCTCAAAATATCTGGTAGGTTTCTAATCTTATAACGTTCCACGAAGTAGTAGACCATAATTTATGTCTAAGTTATATATATTGTATTCAAAGCATTGTCTTGTGAGTTTAACTGTGGGGATATTCAATCACCTAAGGTGATTTATGCTGCTGAAAACCTACCTGTGGTTTTTATTGAATGAGATTTCTGGGTAGGGCTTTCATTTTTTTCTTCTTATGAGTTTCCCTGCTGAACTTTTATTTTAATGCATTGGGATAAGTAAATAAGCCATTTCATTTTTATTTCCCAATCCATGAAATGCTTCTCAAGTAACTCGATTAATGTTCAAAACCAATATTTGAATAGGCGCATAATGTAATTAAAATTTCATAAAACTGCTATAATCATAGTAGCTTAGTAATAAGCAACCTTATTTATCACACAAATGATTTCTTTGGATTTCTAATATATACTTTATTTAGCTAACTCAACAATAAAATATATATTTATTTTGTGTCCTTATGTATACACACACTCACAAACACACACACATATTCCTCCTATCTCCAAAGAAGTGTTCTCTTTAAAAGGGACATTTAATAGCTAGTATTTTCCTCCAACAAAGATCCAGTATTTTCTTGCAATTTGTCTATGGATGACTTAATAGGATGATGAGAGATGGCTAATTTATTTTTATATTTTCTGAATAAAATGACATTTCATTCCAGAAAACTGTGAAGTGTACTATGACGTTGTGTATAAGTGAGTGATAATGGAATTTCTTTACAGCCTAAATGTAACTCACTGATACCTCACTGGGTTAGTGGCCATTGTATCATGTATCTTTAATAAGGCATATTACTTTATTCCTTTATCTATGCATTTTTGTTGTCTGATTTTTTTTTCATCCTCAGTAAGTCTGTCAGTGATTCTCAACTTTAGTGCCAGTAAGAATCAATAAGGAATTTATCAACTATCCAGATTACTACACAGAAGTTCTAAGAAGTTATAATTGTCATCTGTATTTTTACAACTACTCCAAGGACTCCAATATAGTTGGCTCAAGACTACCTGTCCATTGGTGTGCTCTGTTCATTTTAAAAAGGCAATTTCACACTGTCTCAGAATGGCACAAGAGAAAAAAGTTTAAGAACAGTACTTTCCAATACAAATATGATGTGAATAATTATGCAGCTTTAAATTTGGTATAGTTCTATTGAAAACCATAAAAAGGAATTGGGGAAATTTAATGCTACATTTTATTCAACCCAACATATCCAAAATAGCATTTTCAATGTATAACCAATATAAAAATATTCATGAAATGTTATATTCTTTTACATGTTAAATCTTCAGAATTTGGTATATAATTTGTACTTAACAATAGCCCTTCTCGATGTGACACAGACATATTTCAAGTGACCTATAGCTGCCTCTGGCTAATGGTGGCCATGTTGGACAGCACAGGGCTGGAGGACAGGATTGCATGCATATTTTCTAAAACCTGGTTAGCATGTTCAACAGTAAACAAATCAAAGCATGGTAAAGCTAGTGATTTGATAAGCCTCTTAATTTATAGGCATCTATCAAAACAATAGGCGATAATATGATACAGCAGAAGCATATCTTGCTATGTGGTTTTGCCAAGGTATGACTACCTGAGATACAGCCTGTGGGATATGAAGCTTTTGACTTTCAGGTCCTTCTCTTATTCAAACTTAATTTATGAAAAAGGACAGACTGCATGGAGATGGTTGGGGTTTATATATCTCATTAACTGGCCTTAAAATTGTGCAAAGATGTTCATTTCTTAAATAATGGTTGGTGCAAAGTTTTGGCTTACTATGAGATTTATTTATGTATTTATTTACTTATTTTTTAAAGATTTATTTATTTATGCATACAAGAGCTGGTGTGTAGGCCAGAAGTGTGTGTGTGTGGGGATGGTGAGAAGATTTACCAGACAAGGAGTGGAGAGCAGAACAGGTGTATCTACTGAAATACACTGCTGAGGGGAGCAGTGGGCGAGACAGGAGAGGTCTGCTGTGCCATTTGGGTAGCTCCCTGGCCGGGGATTGCAGTTGTACTGTAGTGGCTGGTGATAGCTTGATAGTGCTGAGACTTAATCCCTTGCGCCACCAGGGAGGCCCTACTATGAGATTTAAATTGACTATATTTATGAAACACCAACAAAAGTTTTGCTTTATGCTTGTTTACAATATATTCTGAAAGGTAGCTGAAAAGGCACAAATGAAATCGATTGCTATCATTCACTAAGTGCCAAAAATAGTACAAATGAAAATTAAATTTGAGTGAATGGTTCCTGTGTGTCAGACAGTATTCTGAAGGCTCTCATAGCTCATCTCATTTAATCCACACAACAACCACATGTGATGGGTATTGTTAGTATTCCTATTACACAGATTGGAAAGAAAGAAAAAACAACCAACCAACTCCCCTCCATTTAAAGAGCTGGCCCGATATGGGCCAAGTCTGCTTTTGTGAGTGGCTGAGCTAGGTTTGAAGCCAGGCTTTCAAATTCTGTTTATCAGTATCTTAACCTAGCTACCAAGTATTTTTGCCCCCAGTCTCCCGACTTGTGCCATGGTAGGAAAAATATTTCTTTCTCTGGGGATTGTTATAAGCATTACAGATGTTTACCAGCACTTAGCCTCCAGCGATTACATATCAGTAGCACATGGAATGTCCTCCAAGTTGTGATAAGCATGAAGTATTCTAGACATCTCCTTGATAGGGTGAAATCACCCGTTTCAGAAACACTGACTATCCTAATGGACTTCTGCAACATGTATAGAATGTACAAGGTACAGCAGAAACAAGAAGTTGCAGTGATATGAATTTAGGAAACATGAGTCAAGGGCTCTAAGTAGTCTCTAGAAGACAAGAAACACAAGGACACAGATTTTCTTCTAGAACCTCCAAAAGGAACCAGCCCTGACAACATCTTGACTTTAGCTCGAGTGAGACCCGTTTTGGATTTCTAACATCCTGGATGATACATAAGTAAATTTGTGTTGCTTTAAGGTATTGAATTTAAGGAAATGTGTTAGAGCAGCCATGAAAAATGAGTATAGGTTTTTGTCAAACTTCAACACAGTTCTGTCAGGTAGGATTTTAGTACCATTTCCATGATATGTAAATGCAAATCAGACACATGAAATATCATACCCCAGGGTTCTAAAGCCTGGGAGGGCAGAACCAAGATTTAAAACCTGGGTGCTTTACTGCAAAATCTGGCCTATTTTTCTCACCATGAAATGCTCCACTGATTTCCCCAACACTTTGAAATACAATACAATATTCAATCTTGATTATTTGAGGATTTAGAGTATGGGCAGCTCACTTGCAGGTGGAGATCTGGAAACAAACATTCTTTTCTAGGTGGAAAAGTATAGTTTTAAAAAGGTAGTATTAGTGGCAATATTCCTTTTTCATTTTGATTGTTAGCAACCATGAGTAGAGGATTCTGGTGATTTCCATATCAATCTTGAATAGGGATTCTTGGAGATTTGAAAAGGGAAGTTCTAAAAAAAATAAGTCCTCTCAACACAGACCACTTTTTTTTTTTTTTTTTTTTTGTTATTTTTTTAATTGCTACCTTGTTGCTGGTACTGTGACTGACCTACTCACTTTTAAACTTCTGGAGACATCTATCTGCATAAAGTGTCCTTTAAAATAAATCTAAGTAACAACTACAAAACTGAGACTTGCAATCAGCATTCTTTTTAGCATTATGATTAAGCAGCAGATTAATCTGACCGATGTGCCCTGTTTGCAAGACAATTAAAATCCTGGAAAAGGCATTAAAAGATCCTTGAATGAAATGCTATCATGTTCAATAAAAATGCTCTCATTATGCAAAGGTCTCATTGTGAGAAATACGTTTATGTGTTATTTGCATTTCTAAAAATTTGATTTCTAATATTCATGCCCACAAATATATTATTTTTGCCCTCTCTCCCATTCTCAAATCATCTTCCCACTTATTAAGAGGAGAAACTTTGGAATTAGACAACCATGTCCTCAGGCCACATTGACCCTAGGCAAACGGTTGAACTGCTTTAAGTTGTAGTCAAATGGACATCATTACAAAACATGCCTCATGTGCAAGGCCATGTTTTCATCAAGTTGGGATTATGCTCGTGGTTCTTTTTATTTTAACAACTAGACCTACACTGCCAAGTGACATGAGATCACCAAGTCATTGAAATGTGGCTGTTCTAAGCTCAAGAGTCCGGAATAATCAACACACTGTTTTTCCAAGACCCAATAGGAATAAAGACATAAACTATCTTCTTCATAATTTCTAAAATTGCTTACATGTTGATAATTTGGGGGGGTATGTTGATTTAAATAAAATATATTATTGAAATTAACCTGTTTCTATTTTGTTTAATATGGTATTAGAAGTCACAATTTATAATTACAAATGTGTCTCACATTATATTTGTATTGGACAGTGCTGATTAGACCCTGATTTCCTTGAGAACAAAAAGATCTAGTTCCTTTTTATTTGTAATTTCTTTTCTTCCCAAAAACGGCAGATATATGCACACAAATAATAAATACAGGGCAGGTAGTAGACCCTGAACTTCTAAATAGAAGTCATAAATTCAGAAGTACAATTAGTATATTGTCAGGATCCTCTAATTGCCTATAAGATATTGATTGGAGATTTTTAAATTCACGTTAAACTTGTGAATTCCTGTACTTATGAACAATAGAATCAACATTCTCGAATAAATATATAAGAGATAGGAGCAAAAAGAACAGCAAAGTTGTTTATGTTAGGTATGAAACATATGGAGATGGTAGAAAATAAATATCATTGTCCACAGAATAAATGACCTACACTTGGATAAAACTGCTTTAAAAATCAAGTCTGGTGTTCATAAATCTCCAGAAGTTCAAGTGCTAATCAAACTTCTGGAGAGGCTGACCTTCTTCTGGCTTCTGACCTGAAAGGCAAGGACTGAAAGGACCAGGTCTGAATCTAAAAGCAAAACCCTTGTAGACAGTGAGGATTTGACATAACTTTTTGAAGTATCCACAGAGGTGAGGAGATTGTCAATGACAAGCACATTCAAAAGAACAGTGTTTTTCTTCTATGAAAGTGTTGCTGGCTGAAAAGGTAGCAGCTAAGGTATAAGTTAGAAACATATTCTGTCTCTAGTACTTTTAACTAAAATAAAAGTACATATGTATACATGCATATGTATATATAAACACATGCTGAATCTAATAAGACAATACATATGTGTGTACACATATATTTAACAAGCTCATATCCAGACAGCAAACAGCAAGCTCTTTCTCATTATACCTCACCGAAGAGAGTACTCTCTGACACAGTCACAGACAGACAGAAGGAATCTCCTATTTACTTCCTAAATGACTAGTATAGAATTATCTTTCTCTATGGGTCTCCCTGGTGGCACAGGGATTGAAGTCTCAGCACTATCAAGCTATCACCAGCCACTGCAGCATGGGTTCAATCCCTGGCCAGGGAACTAACCCATGTGGTGCAGCAGACCTCTCCTGTCTCACCCGCTGCTCCCCTCAGCAGTGTATTTCGGTAGATCTGCCTGTTCTGCTCCCCACTCTGGCTCTGGTGAATCCTTTTACCTCCCATACCTCTGACCTACACCCCAGTTCTTGTATGCATAAATAAAAATAAATCTTAAAAAATAAAAAAAAAAATCTTTCTCTAGATCATGGTGATGCCTTAGAACTGCGTTCCAGAAAATGAGCATCTACTGACTTTGGTTAAGTAAGAGAAGAAGATATTCTGTTTTGGGGCACCTCTAGATATTTTTGAGGACATGTCAGTTGGAGACAAAAGAATATCTCTTCTTTTCTCATTACTATTGCTAGAAATATTTGAACTTAAACACTGTTTTTGAAGTTCCTTAATTTACTACTTAAGGCATCAAGTTTCATCACAGAGCATCTTTGTCATTAATGTTTTATTTTGCCAGCAACTACAAAAATAGCTGTACTTTATACATTCATCTCTTATTAAAACAGACCAAAGAAACCTTGAAATCTAGGCTGTGGTTGAGATAAATGTATAAATATCATCATTCCCACACTGGGTATTTCAAGAGAACTATGAAAGAACATTTCATTTTCCTATGGAGTTCAATTTCTCAGGATATAGAATGATGGTAATTGGGAGGTTCTCCATGTAGGCCCCGTTTTCAGTTTATTTTGTATTTACTCTGTGCTGGTGGTTGAGACAGAACTGGCCACTGCAGAGAGCTGTTGCTGGTTCCACAGGACACTAGGAAGTTGGAACTTTAATAACAAGAATCTGTGCAGGAAGTGAAGGTACCAAATTTAACTAAAGACTACACAATGTAGATCAAAATAGATCATCCCAAAGTATCACAAGATTAACTTCAAAACACCCTGGACTATAACCTTCATCCTCTCAATTATCAGTTGAATCTAACTGGCAAATGTCTGCATAGATAGAAATGGAAGCTTTAGTAATGATATCGTTCATTCACACACAGCAGGTCCCACTGAGGTCCCACTGGTGTTAATAAAAGCTAATATTTTTCTGTGCTTGCATACAAGGGGTATGTTAAATGTTTGAGTCTCTTACCATCAACCTACATGGCTTTGTAAGAAACTAGAAAGTGTTACTATCCTTTTCCCTCCCACCCTTGGCATGGAAGTAATCCGAGGCTAGGAGTGATTAAGTAACTTGCCAAATCACATTTTACTATTTAGTGGATCCAAGATTATATTGTGATGAATATTTGGGGGATGTACTCTCTTCATTCCTAAGCTACTAAATTTTGTACACATTTGGTCTTGAATAGTTAAAACAGTAGGACAAGGAAGAAAGTCACTGTAGGAATCTGTCCTAGTTTTTTAGTATTTCTGGTCAATCAAATTTGTTAGGTTTAAGTACATACTCTGCTCTCCAAGTGAAAGACTAGAACCAAGTTAACTTCCAGAGTTTTGATAACAACTGTGCTGTGACCTCCCCGACTAAGTAAAAGACACAAAAATCATTCTTCATTGTCTTCATAGTTCAACAAAACAATTGGGCTATGTTTAAAATAAGTCTTAGTTTTTTATGTGATTTGTTTTATGTGAGACTCAACATAATTCTCTTTTGATTCCCACAGACGGGCTGAGATTGCTATGCGTTAGCCACAAAGTTATCTCATTCAACGCTGTCTTAGTAAGAGAACTCACTTCTCACATATTTTGGAAACATTTATCTATTTCATACAGCACATCACATAGAACAGCCTGTGGATAGAATATTTTGCTCCAGGTAAAGCTGTTCAAATCCTCTGCTGAATATACAGTAAACAGAACAGGATACAGGAAGCTGCTGGGGGGAACATATGGTCTTTGTCAACAATGAAATCTCTGAACTCTATCACATCATTAGCAACAGGCTCACTAAATTCAAATACAGAACCACACGTGTTCACATAAGCTCTAGTGACTCAATCATTTGCCCTGGTTAGAGACAGCTGACAGCTTCTGCCTTCTATTTAAAGGTACATGGGAAAGAGGAGGGAAGACCTGACATGTAAAATAATAGACTTTCCTATGAGAAGCAACAATATGCCTGCCCAAAGCTGGGATCTTATCATTTCAATGAGTCAGATCATTAAATTTGAATTATGGCCCATAATGGTTCACTAGGCTAAAATTATGGAAAGCTGGTCTCTTGCCAATAGAATTAAACCCATACTACTTTATTTTCAGCTAGGATAGTCAAACATGTGTCACACAGCAGCCTTCCCCTGTGCAATCGAGATGCAAATTGAAGGCTACAAGCTATAGCCCCAAGCAATTTTTATCCTTCTGTATGGGAAAATACAAATTATTAATATGTAAGTCATCGGAGACTTCTGAATTCTTTCTGCTTAAGAAGATGTTAGAATATTATGGGGGTGCATTACCTCCAATCCATACGCAAAATTGTCCTTAGTGGCCTAGAATATTATTTGTCTATTTCTAGCATATTTCTGTTTTTCCTTTAGATGAATGGTTTATGTGTATAGAATATTAAGTCAGCTGCTGATACAATTTTCAATCCTATAATTCCATGGAATTTATTGAAGCCAATCTCTACCTTTCAAGGCTATAACCAGGAGTTATAAACTTGTCCAGCCCTCTTCCACACAGTATCTGGACTCATCTGTGTGACCCAAAGAATATGGTGGACGTGAGACTAGGTTACAGGAATCCGTGTATCTTCCACCTTGCTATTTTGAAATATTTGTTGGTAGCCAATTGTCATGTAAGAAATCCAACTATCTTGGCACCTCCAATCTGTGAAGAAGCCCATGAGAAATACATGAAGAGAGCAAGAGAGATAACAGCCCAGACCCCAGTTGGTCCAGTGCTCTCACTTGTGAGTTTAGACACATGCAGTAAGAAGCCATCTTGTGTATTTCAGTCCAAAAGATGACACATGGAGAAGAACCAAGGAAATAAGTCGAGAGTCTGAAAGATGGGCATGGCTGCATTTCCTCAATCAAGCCATTCCAGCTGTCTCTTGTCATTTTCGTGACCTCAGACATCAAGGAGTAAAGATCTGTTATTCAAGTTGTGCTGTGCTTGTGATGCAGGTGCAGAGAACCAGGAACATGATAACACTGTTGTCACTGCCACCCCGTCTCACATTTCATCTACCATCCTGGACCTCTCTTAAACTATCACCTCCTTCCTTTTCACAGGGAGAGGAACAGCTGTGATCTGCCCATCAGAGACAAGACAGTGAGAAAGTCCTATTACAAAGTGACCTATTACATTATGAGAATATCATTACCATTCGGGATTGCTGATAAAGCAGTGTTTTTCAATGTGACTATGCAGTCACAGGGTTTTCCCTCAAGGTTCCCTGAGGAGCTGGTCAAGTTGGGGGAGCGGAGGGAGTGATGTGTGGATGGAAATTCATATTGGCTCCATCCCAGGTGTAAGCTTCCCCATGCATGTATGTGTACACACATACACACACACTCACAAATGCACACATATGTGTACATAGGTATACAAACACACACAAACGTTTTAAGTTCTGACATAAGGTTCACTTAAAACAAATGATATACCAATTTTCAAAGAAAGGAAACCAGTACTCTAGCTTATCAATTATTACCCAGCATCTAACTGGGTAATAATAAGTAGCCACTCTGAAGCTTGAATTCAAGAAATGACAGCGTCACTAGCTTCCTTGAAATGAACAGAAGGTTGAAAGGAGATTTATTTCAGATCCAGGATGGATGAAAATACATTGTTTTCCTATCACCCATAGTGGAACTTGGAGAGAAAAAAGATTTTTCGTTTTCTTTCCCTCAGCATAAAATTGATGGAAGTCAAAGAGCTCTGAAAATTGCTCCAATGTAAGCCGGGCATCGCCCACTTCTGAGGACCACCCTGGGTACAAGGGCACGGGCTAGCCACCCTGCACTTTTCTGCACCAACAGCCACATTGCTGGGATGGCCTTTAGTAACATTATCTCTGAAAACAAAGGGTAGCATAGATGCTGTATATCAAATGTACAATAAAGAGGGTGTATGAATGGGGATAATTAACATTCGAAGAGCCATCATAACTTAGGAGTTTACAGACCCTGTAAATTTAGAGAGTTGCCAGTAGACTAATGAGCAATGCAAAAAGTAGAAAATGAAATAAGACCTTGGCCATGCTGTTGTTGCACACACAATGTCACTTTGTATGGATGCACAAATTTAAAGCTACCTTATTTTATACACAAATAAGAAGCTGAATAATAAACAGGAAGAGTAAGAATGACAGACCCATGAGTAATAAATTAGCCTTGCTTCATAATAAACACATGCTCAATAAGGGAGCCGAGTCTGAATAAATGTGATGTCTCTCCAGCACTGATAGTAATCACATAGCCACTGACCATTTGGCCATGGGTTATTCTAACAAATCTTTTATTTGAAGAGTGAAAACATATTTTATTGCCTTAATCACAACAAACATTGGTTTCCTTGAGTAGGTTTTACAGGAAAAGCAATTTAAGACTTAAATTCTAGAAATGTGTCTGATGAGGCAAAAACAGTTACATCTGCTAACACTGAGCAAAGTGGCTATTTATTTAAAAAAAAAATAAACAGGTTTCCAGAATGGCAGGGTTTTTTTTTTTTTTTCCTCTATTTTGTGTGTGTGTGTGTGTGTGTGTGTTTTTTTGTTTTTGTTTTGCTTTATGTATCTGTATCTGAAATAGACTAGTAACCTCTCCGAGGGGTTTTGGTGACCTGTAAGAATGGGATTTTGTAACAGAGAGTCAAAAGTTCTCTGCGGTCACCCAATAATCTGTCACTCAGCAGGTGGATATCAGGAGGAGACACTGCCCTTGTTCCAACACAATCACTGCCTCTCGGTAATTCTACTCAAAATTTATTTAACATTCTAGACTCATGCTCCCCTTAGGAGAGCATTACAAAGAACACTAGTACCATCAGAAATAATTAAGCGCATCTATGGTTGTTTCCGAGTTTGCATAAAGGCAAAATGAAACCCAGCATAAAATGCACTTCAGGTGCACAGATCAGTTATTAACAACATGGGAGGCTGTTTAAAAGGAAAACTGATTCGAGTATAGAAATGCCTTCTCAAGTGATGCCTTTTCTATTTTTTGCATCTGTCTGCTGTGTTAGAAGGAAGGGATGTTGAGGACTGAATTGTTCACTAGACCCCAATCAAGCGCTATCACAGTTTGGACAGTTAAGCTCTTCCCTCCCATAGCAACTGCCTATTTATTATAAGAATGTAATGATTTTGAATGGTTTGGAATGGTGCCTGCGAGTCTTGTCTGTTTCATAGCTGTCAACTCTTATGGATGTTATAGAATTTTGCATAATGTTACAATACAAACTGATTAGCAGCTCACCCAAAGCAATGTAAACAGGAGGCAGTTGAGAATGAGAACCTAAAATGGGTCCAGTTGCTTTTCCATGGGAAAACGTGTTCCCAGGGGAATTTTCAATGCTTTTGAAGGGAACTGTCTGCAGTTGCATTTTACATATCTTTATCTAAAACAGATTATGCCAATAATAAATAAATAAAACAGATGTTGCTACCCAGGAGACAATCAGCAATGTCTACAGACTTTTTCTGACATAACTTAGAAGGCGGCCAGAGGGTGCTACTGGGTCTGGTAGGTAGCATCTAGGAATGCTGCTAAATGTCCTACAAAGCACAGGGCACCAAAAAATTAACTGGCACAAAAGAATAATAGTGTCAAGTCTGAGAACAATGATTTAGACACAGAGCACCATTATTTAATGTGAGTAAAGGACGGTTTCCCTTTCCTTTTTCTTTGCAAGTTTTATTATTATTATTTTTAATTGAGGTAACATTGGTTTACACTGTTGCTTCTACTTTGTAGGTAAAGGATCCTGCTTGCGGAGCTCCACCACCAAAGCACCCAGAGCCACCACCATAGTCCACTGTTCTCCTTCCCACTCGGGTCTCCTTGCAATCTACAGTCAGTCTCCAAGGGCTAGATTTTTTATTTCAGTTTAGATTAGGAACCATATTTTTCTTCTTTTTTTAAAGATTTATTTATTTACACATACAAGAACTGGGGTGCAGGCCAGAGGTGTAGGGGTGAGAGGATTCACCAGAGACAGAGTAGGGAGCAGAACAGGCAAATCTACTGAAATACACTGCTGAGGGGAGCAGCGGGCGAGGCAGGAGAGGTCTGCCGTGCCATGTGGGTCAGCTCCCTTGCCGGGATTGAACTTGTGCTGCAGTGACTGAGGATAGCCTCCTAGGTTGCATTTTAACCCTTTGTGCCACCAGGGAGGCCCCAAGGAACCATATTCTTCTTATTTCATTTATTTTAAGAAAAGCTTAGTTGTAGTAAATTACAAATACTAAACTTTGCCATCTTAAGTATTTTTAAATGTATGATTCAGTGGCATTAAGTGTATCCACACTGTTGTGCAGCCATCCCCATTCCATCTCTGGAATTTTCCATCTTGCAAAACTCAATCTCTGTCCCCATTACACACTAACTCCCCATTCCCCCTCCCCCAACCCCTGGCAAAAACCATTCTACTTTCTGTCCTTAGGAATTTGGCTCCTGAAGTCCTGCATGCACATCCTGTTGTGACTCGCTTATTTCACTTAGCTCAATGTCCTTCAGGGTCATCCATGTTGAAACATGTGCCAGGATTTCCCTCTGTTTTTCCAAGGGCTAGTTAGATTTTGGGTTTATTGGTCCATTGTCTAGTTCTCTGTATTCTTTTTCCTATGTCCTCAAGTACCATATTTAACAATAGATAGCTCACTATATATGTTTATTTGCAAGTTGCTTTCTGCTTGCTTGTTTGCATCATTATGTGAAGACAAAATGCCACCGGGACACAATCACTAGCGAGAATTCAGGGTTCCTCCAGGTCACTCTTCCTAACATTGCAGTTAGTCAAGAAAACATTTGTTTATTGGCCTAACCATTTGTTTATGGTGCTAAGACACAAAGGGTGATACTAACTTTTGAATGAAGTACAGCTTAAAAAAAATTCCTATTTCTCGCATCTTTCTACTATCATGTCCTTCTTTTCCTCCTATTTATTTCTCTCTTTTCACTTGCCTTTCTTCCTCCCTCTGATATGATTCCACATGGAAGTCTTAAAATATTTTCTTAGTTTGAGTCAGAAGTCTATGTAGCAAACATCTATGGAGTCCTTGTATAGCGAATGTGTGAGTGTGTCTTTTATCCTCAGCAGCTTATTGTAATAACTACAGAAAGAGGATCTTAATTTCTTTTTGAATGGGGATAGATGGGGACTTAACTACAGAAAGAGGAATGGGGATAAATGGGGACTTGGGTTTTCAGGTGGAACTGGCAGAATGAATGAACGAAAACTCAGTATTAGCAAAGAGTAGAGTGTTGTTAGAGAATAAATCAAAGGCTAGATTTTTATGTTAGGGTGGCTTAGAAAGTTATTGATAGTTAAAGAGATGGAGGGATCTAAGGTTAAAGGAAAAATGCCTAACTTTTAGGTGAGAAGAAAGAGATCTTGAACATTTTGGAGTAAGGGAATGACACAAGTAAATACTTGGAAGATTTATTTAGATAGCAGGGGCCAAATGAATTGGAATGCAGAGAAAATGGACATGGGGGATTAGCTAGGTAATGGGAGTTTGAACTAGGAGGATGACACTGGGGGGCTGAAGAAGGATTATTAAGTGAAACTCTGGGAAAGTGGTTAGTATGGCCTGGACTGTATAGAGAATATGGAAAAAGAGACTGATACAATCAGTGTTGATTCCAGGCTTCTGGGAGAAGGTTGGGTCCATTAAGGAAATACAGATTTGGAAGGAATAATAGCATAGGGGAAACAGGATGAGTTCAGTTTTGGACTTGTTAAATTTGAGGTATTAGGGACAACCTCAAGCAGACATTTCTATCACGCAATTCGAGCATTAGCATGAAGCTAAAGAGAGAGGCTGGAGAAGAAATCAGTTGGGGGAGGAGAGAGTCATTTATATGGGGCTGATAGTTAAAACCACAGACACTGGATGAAGAAGAGGAGAAAAAGGGTCAGATCTTGGAGGATGATGTCACTTGAGGGCATGAAACTGGAATAGAAACAAGTAAAAGACAGAGGAGGAATCTTCTGGACGATTGTCACAGAAAGAGGATATTGCTGTGTTAAAAGATAAGCACCGGTTAGACAGGAGAAATAAAGGTTGGTTAAAGGGTATGAACATGTGGGCCTCCCTGGTGGTGCAGGCAGTTCAGCATAATGCTGTGAGGCTGTTCATGGCCTCTGCAGTGCCAGTTCAATCCCTGCCGGCCTCGAAGCAACCCACATGGCAAGCAGACCTCTCCTGTCTTGCCTGCTACTCCCCTCAGCAGTGTATTTCGGTCGGTCTGCCTGTTCTGTTCCCTGCTCTGTCTGTGGTGAATCCTCTCACCCTGCCGTACATCTGGCCTGTACCTCAGATCTTGTATAAATAAAAATAAATCTTTTTTTAAAAAAGGGTATGAACACGTACATTTGTAGAGGTGGGAACTTAGACACCTAAAACATACTCAGTGTTGTAAAGCAATGTTATCTCAATATACAGAAACAAAATAATAATAATATCTCATCAAGCTAGGAAAGATTCCAAGAGGATAAAGATGTAGGGAAGGCTGGTGGGTTGAGTATTAAGAGGTTATCATGGATCACTCAGAGGACAGTCGCTGTCACTGAATATGGAAGAAGCTGGATTGTAAAATCTGCAGAGCAGTGACAGAGGCCCTGAAGTAATGAAAGCCAAGGAGAGAGAGGAGAAAGGGCTGGGCATATGAAGGAGTGGCCACGTTAGACTAGAGATCTACGGTGTGTCTAGACAGCAGGAAAGGGCCCAAGTCACTGACTACTGCTAGTAAGTTATTTCTTAGACTCTGTTTCCCCTTCAAGTTCTAAAGTGTGGACAGGGGAATCAGAAATGAGAAGCAACTCCACCAAATGGATCCAGAGTCATAATGGATCTAGAAATGCCAATGTTTAGGTTTATGCTGAAAAAAAAGTAGGTCAGGACAACTCATTATTTTGCCATCATTTCTAAACTTTCAGTTTCATCAGCCACAGCATTCCTTAGCACTTGCTCTCAGTGGTCTTGTTCCTGTTAGGCTCGTGCTTTTTACTTCCAATAAATGTCTGATGAAGCTGACGTGTGTTACATTTTTATGCACTGAGGCAGGCCCACGAAAATTTTACAACTTTGAATGGGATGTAAGAAGGAGGTATAATGTGGTAACACCTACTTTAGCAAGCCATTTCATAATTTATTGAATGAAACTGCCAGCAGGGCCATAAAAGTGTTGGTTTTCACATATTGGGAAGGCTCTTGCTTGGACTGCGATAGAGGTACCTAATTCTTCCCTGACTCACTGACAGATCACTGACTACACATGATTCAAGAGTCGAGAAGCCCAAGATTATCTTACAGAAAGGAACCATTCTGTTGTCGCTGGAAGGTACCTCCTTCCTTACAGAGATCTTGGAAATGTAAGAACAGGACATGAGACATCCCCAGATGTTCTCAAGGGCCTGCATTCCTTCTTGGGCCTCTTGACAAAAGAAAACACTACGAAGTCCTAATAAATGAGGGTGTGATTTCTAGGGGGGATGGTCACTTAGTGAGAAAGGGGAATTGGTTGAGATTAGTTTCTGAACTATTTTAATCCTGAAACTCCTTTGTTACTTAAACTTTAACATGGAACCACAGGGGAGAAAATAGATAGCAGTAGAGGCACTTTTTTGGTGACCAGAATAAAGAAGGTTCTCAAAACCCCATCTTTATTAGCCTTCTTTTCATAACTTTTGGTGACCTTGAGATAGCTCTGAAAAGGAGCTTCAAAATGGCCATCTCCAAGAAACCAATCAAATTCTGGGCAAAATAGTGCTTCAGTAGTAGCAATAATAACAGAAGGTTACCTGGCACATAGGCCAGTCAATACTAATGTTAAGTCCTTTTAAACTATTTGATAAATAATTCTGGAAGGCCTGTTACACTTTTAGGTGTTGAAAATCTGGATAAAAAAAGATGGAAAACATCTGCCTTCAATCCATGGAAGATGATCTAACAGCCCTATTAAACTTTATCTCATTGATCATCTTGTCCTTTCTGAGGTAGGTGTGAATGTGTTGTGTTTTTTTTCTCTGCTGAGGAAAGTGAGATTTGGGTAGATTATTACAGTGTGACATGCCAGGCTACTCAGCTGACTTGGCTGAGACTCCACCTTGGACTTTTGGTCCAAAGTCAGGCTCCTAATCACTGCTTCCCACGCCTTTAGCACGTAGGTCTACAACAAAGTTTAGTCACAGGGGTACAGGCTCAGCCTCCACCAAGTTCTCACATCTTTTTAAGTGTCTTCAGGTCAGGTATAAGACCCTCGTCAACTTTTCTTTACCAAGAAAAGCTCTCTCTTTCCAATGACACTTAGGAGAGAGAGTCAAGGAGAATGTTCTTTGATGGCATCAGAAAAGCTTCCATGGTGCTTCCAGTAAATTTGCAGTAATGGACTACAGTGGCGGACTGTGGGTTCCTCAGTGGAGGGTGCACTGGGTGTGCTTTGGAGATACACTTGAAGGGGGAGATCCTCTACTTCCAAAATACTAACAACAGTGTAAACCAATAGTGTTTCAATAAAAAAAAAATAAGGAATAAAAAGAAATAAGATTAGACTACTTTGGAATGGCCTTCTAGGTAATACTGTTTTTCCTGTGGCAGAGTTTGAAATCAAAAAGAAAAAAAAAATGTAGATTTTCCTCCTGTTGTTGCTCTACGTTGCTCTGTAATAGTTTCTAACAGCTCTTCTGTTCCTATTTCTGATGGTTTTCAACTAAGAAATGAGAAGAAAAACTGGCCTCCCTTTAATGTGAGCTGAATTCTCTGCCATAACCTGTTTTTGAATATTTTTAAAAGTAATAAAATTAAAATAGCTTTTGCAAGGAAGTCAATCCACTCCCCATATTCTGCCTTGGCCAGATGGAGTCCATTGAGGAGGAAATAAAGCCTCTTTCATGTCAAACACACACATTTATTTATGAAAGAGATGTCTTGTTAACTTGTAAAAGATCAAAATAATTAGAAAACCTACAAGGAAAAACACATTCAAGGCACAATGTGAGCTGACGGCCACAGAAATTGCTGTGAATATTTCACTGTTCAAGTGGCTAAGATGGAAGGACCATTGGAATTGCTAGCATTCTGTTTTAGGATTTATTTCTGACTCAGGTCACAGAGAACTGTTGCTTTTATTTTGTAGCAAAATAATAAATAATAAAAAAGGAAACCCCCCCCCCCTCTTTACTCTCGCCACAGAGAAATCCTCCCTTGCAGTTTTATGATCCTTCAAAAGACAACACTGCTTGCGTTTCAGAATGCTAGGTCAATGGAACAACACACTTTCATATTAACTTAAAGTGCATTTCACAGTTTATTTCTGATTTTATGGCATTTCTTCTAGTTTCTGCCAACAGGAAAAAAAATCTGCTTTCATAGTGAAAGTCTGACAAGTTATTTCAGCTATATTAACAGCAAGCCCCAGTCAGCTGCTCTTTCATGCTTTCTGGCATTCCTGCAGCTCCAACTAGAAATAAGGGGTCAAAACAGAGTTTGGGGATAACACTGGGGTTACACTTAGTCTCAGTTTTCTGTTAAGAAAGACATCAAAGGGAAAGTTTCTGCCAAATACAAACTTTTGGCAATGCAGACCCAGTTCAATGATCAAACTAAGTGGTCACTACCTTTAAGCAACTAACTGTCCCAAGGCAGGAAGGAGAGAGTTTGATTTACACCTGTAACAAATCCTTGAGCGGTTGTCTTAGCCCACATTTTTAAGAAAGCAAAGCATGGAGGATGGGTCAGAGCACTAACATTTTATTTCAGAGATACAAGCCTGAAACTGTGAGAATGAGGACAAAGGATAGATTATTTCTATATTTCATAAAGAATAAAGAAAGTCCTCCACTTCCCTGGTGGCACAAGGGGTTGAGATGCAACCTATGAAGCTATCCTCAGCCACTGCAGCACGAGTTTGATCCCTGGCCAGGGAGCTACCCACATGGCGCAGCAGACCTCTCCTGTCTTGCCCGCTGCTCCCCTCAGCAGTGTATTTCAGTCAGTCTGCCTGTTCTGTTCTTCGCTCTGTCTCTGGTGAATCCTCTCACCCCCCACACTTCTGGATTTATTTCTGTCTCTGGCCTATACCCTAGTTCTTGTCATAAATAAATAAATCTTTAAAAAGAAAAAGTCTTGCTAAGTGACACATGATGACACAGGCTACTACTTCACAATGAAGCACTAAGAAACCGGCTGATGTCCATGAAGGTGACCTGCTCACTCTTATGTCTCAGCTCCCCAGTGGTCCTCTCCCTTGTAATTTTTCAACCCTTTGCAAGCACACAGGGAGTTCAATGCCATTTTGTCACCAGCTTGGAAACCATTTTTTTTGTCCTTGCTCTGCTCCTCTTTATCTTTTCTTGCAAAGGAAGCTATAGAAATCCAGAGCAGACCAGCTGAGACCAAGATGGGGGAGAATCAAGACAAGAGCTCAGCCAGTCTTCTGGCCATAGTTAAAAGCATGCTCGCCAGCACCAGGGCAGACTCGGTCAAGAGCAGATGCAGAAGAAAAGGGGGGACAGGACTGAATGCAGGACGTGAACACCCCTGCCTATTACTCTGAAATCTTGCTGATGCAGACCTTTAGTCTCTCTTCCCCCGAAGTCCCTGCTGCTCCCCAATATGGGTAGATGGTCTTTGAGGCAGTACTGCCATGTCCTCAGGCTTGTCAGCTCCTGTTTAAATCTGTTTTCTTTCCACCAATGCTATCTCTTAAGTTTTCACTGTTAAGTGGCGAGGAGCCAGACCCAAACTCTGGTAACAATTTGTGCATTTGTTTCATTCCAGATCAGAATGGGGGAGAGATAGGGCTTAAGTGGGGAGACAGCCAAGAGAGAAAGGAAGCTGAGAAGGTATAAAAAAAAAAAAAACACTGATCAATCAGATGGCTCACTCTACCCATAAAATTGAGCTCAAACTACTTGCGCAGAAGACAGCTATTCCTGACACTGAGTCATGGGGTAAAATATTCCTACAGCACACTGACACTAATTCAGAGAAAAAAATAATATCCTGATTGGGAGTCAGTATCATGAGTTTCAAATCATTGTTTCTTCAACTCTTCGATATTGGACAACAGACACAGTTATTTTGGTAAATGCTGCCAGGGTCTACCAAGGCAGTGGAGTGTGATAGATTTTAAAATGTACAGGGGAAAGCATAGATAACACAGCCCCTAGGCAACAGCCCATGATATTTATTCTCTCAAATGCACTTTTGAGATATTTATAGCACCATTTATACACCGGGTGAGTTTGATTCTCTTGGGATATTAGTATGTAGGGCCGCCATAAGAATTAAACAAGATAACATATGGAACATTCCAATGATAAAAGATCTGAAGCTCCATGAATAACAGTAAAAGACTCTTGTTTTATATGGTGGAGAAGAGAGAGAAAAATCTGGGGAAATCCCAAAACTTCATACATAATGGCTAGGAGAAGAGCATGCTGGAACTTGACCACGGTCAGCAAGAGGGACTGTTTTGAGAGGGAATATTCTTTTTCCGTTTGTTTCATTCTGAGATTACAGGATCAAAAAGCTGTTCATGTGGAAATACTCATGATGAAAAAATGGCTGCAGGAGAACATCAATGAGATGGACATCTTCTGGAAGCACTGAGTATGCACCCACACATGGAACAATTTAATTCCCTCTGAGAAAAATCCAGAAATTATCTGGGTGACTCTTACACATCAGACCACTAAGAAAATGCTCACATTGACATGGGTAGGAAAGGGTGAGATGCCATCTTGAGGGAAACCCCACTCTCAGCACAGTTCTCTAACATTGGGTGGGGACCCTCAACTCCCCTCTTCTCCTTGAGGAGTATAGGGTTTCCACCTTGCACCAGTATCCCAACTTTCAAAGCTGTCACCTGATGGATTTCTCCAAATCCCTCAGCTCTGAAAACCTATGGCCATGACTTCAAGACCCCACACGCTGACGGCAAACACATGGGGGGCTAGTCCTCTGGGCTCAGCACAGAGTCAGGCCAACGTGCCCATCTCTCTTCTGTCCTGGGAAGGGAGGGACCATGTACTTTACATCCTGTTGTGTCAGGGTCCTGCTTTTACTTAAAGTGCATCTCCATGAGTCTGTCATCATTCCTGGACTCCCTGAACAGTAGTCCTCTGCTCACACCACCAGTAAGCCAAGTCTCCAGCTTCTCCCTGGCAGGAGTTTGTCTGCATAGTTAGCATCCCAACTTTTGTGGCTGTCACTTGAGGAATAGGCCTTCAGATCACTTAGCTCTGATAGTAAGAGTGCTCAGTATTCTGGAATCCCACAGGCCATATTAAAACAAACAAACAAACAAACAAACAAACAAACAAACAAACTTGAAGTGACAACTCATTATAACATAATGTAAGTTTCAGGGGTACATAATTGAGAATCGATAACATTGTCTCATTTATCCAACTAATTCATCCTTCTTCCTCCTTCCCTTCTTATACCCACTAACTGGTTTTATAGTCCAGAAGTTTATTTTTTGTTTTACTTGGTTCATCTGTTTGTTTTCTCTAGATACTCCATATGAGTGATATCCTAGTATGTTTGTCTTTTTCTGCCTGGCTTATTTCACTAAGCATAATTCCCTGTAGGTCCAGTTTTCAAGTGGGTGAACAAGCACTGCCTGCTTCTACCCCTCTAGGGATCAGCACCCAGGGAGCAGGCTGCCCAAAGCAAAGGCAAAGAAAAAAAATAAATAAGTGGGGCTACATCAAACTGAAATGCCTTCTGCACAGTCAAGGAAATCAATAAAAAAAAATGAAAAGGCAATGTATGGAATGGGAGAAAAATATTTCCAAACCCGTTTCTGATAAGGGGTTAATATCCAAAATACAGAAGGGACTCTATTAACATTCAATTAAAAATGGACAAAGGAGATGAATAAACATTTTTTCCACAGATGATACGCAAATGGCTCACATGTACATGAAAATGTGTTCGGCATCACCAGGGGGAAATGCAATTCCAAACCACAATGAGATACCACCTCACCCGGTTAGGATGCCTATGATCTAAAAGTCAGGGATAACAACTGTTAACAAGACCATGGGGGAAAGGACATCCTTGGACCCTATTGGTGGAATCAACCTGTACATTCACTCGGGAAGACAATATGGAGGTTTCTCAGGATACTAAATATAAAACTGCCTATGATCCAGCAATCCCACTTCTGGGTAAGCATCCAAAGGAGACAAAGCCACTATCTCAAAGAGCTATCTGTACTCCCAAGCGCACTGCAGCATCTACTCACAATAGCCAAGGTCTGAAAACAACCTAAGTGGCCACATAGACAGATGAGTGGATAAAGAAAATATGTTTTATATAAAAAATGGAATGTTTCTAGTCTTAAAAAAAGAAAATTTGGTCACTTGCAACAGATGGATGAGCCTGGAGGATGTTTTGCAATCCCTTCACAATGTGTAGGCATGCAATATCATTTCATGTATGTTATAATTTTATTTGTCAATAATAAAGCTGAAACACAAAACAGAGAATAACATGGTTGCAAGTTTGGGTTAGGGCACGTAAGTTCCCTGTGGTTAAGAAGTATCTTGCAAAATTTAAAATTTCTGAATTAGTAACATATCACTACCTAAGAAGGTGAACATAGTTGACTATACCTATTGAATTAAGAAATTTACAATCTCATAAATTCTCTCAGTCTTTCATTGTTTTTTCTTCTATCTGGTCTTCTGAGAGTTGACTCATTTCCATTTCATTTATCCCATTCTCTCCTGGTCATCTTTACTTTTCTTACTGCTTATTAAGTTAAACAGAATTAATAACAGAGAGGCCTGTTCCTAATTAGTGGATGTGATAAAATGGCATCCTAATAAGGCAAGAGGTCAGTGGTTTATTTGTGAATAAGGCCTACGAGAAACTTCAAAGTTAATTTGGATATTTAACTTCAGTGAACTCAATAAGGACTTGCCAAAGAGCTACCAGGGTTACAGTGAGGATAAAAGAAGTAAAGGAATAATGTAGTTTCTGTTTTTTAGGAGTTTAAATTTAATTAGAAAGTTAAAATATGAACAGTATAGATAAATAATAAAAGACAACAGTGAAAATAAATGTGAATCTAAATAGTTTAGCCAAGTGGCTTTCACAGATTGAAGATGAAAATCTAGGGACGGAATATGTGGGGAGATGAAAGTAACAGGTGAGAAAAAAATAGAGTGAACCCTGTCAGCAGACAACTGGACCTTTGCTTCAGCCCTCTTTGCATGAGGGCTGTTTTTGTCCAAGTTTGCAATATCCTGAACCTTCCAATAGCAGACAGCCAACCCTTCTATCATGAATCATTGTGAGTGAACAAAGATGTTGGTGAAGACTTCCTTCATAAGGAAGATGATATCCCTACCTCACACCCTCCTACAAAAAGGAAGAATAGGTAGGATGCTTAAAAGCAAAATAAAATGCGTAGTTATTCAATATCCATACATTATCTTGTTAAAGAAAAAACCTGGAAATCTTCAGTACCTGAAATTGGAGAGCTCATTTCCAGACAGAAAACATATGCTATAAGAGATGTGGCTCAAACTAAATGCAGACTTCTAAAAAATATTATAACACAGGACAGCACTGTGAGAGTGCAGGTATTTTCAAATTGGTGAAGGATTTGTGTAGCATGTGTTTTCTTGCTGTATTTTGCACAGGAGTGGGTTTTGGGCCATGTTTTAACTCATTCCCTGTATACTAGGTTTAACATTAACAGGCTTTCCCCTGAAAGATACGTCCAAATATTAATCCCTAGTACCTTTGAATGGGATCATTATGGACTAAGTATTTGTGTTCCCATCAAATTCATACAATGAAACCTTAACTCCAGTGTGATACAGTTGAGTTCCACAAAGTCACTGTGGACACTAAAATCGCAAATACCAAACCACTGCTCTAAGGGAAATCACACCTGAGTACTAACACAAACACACATTTTTTATTATAATCTTAAATCCAATGAACAGCTCATCCTGAAAGGTTCTATTTTTTCTGTTTTACAAAAAAGGATAATGAGGCTCCTTAGTGTTAAATGACTTGCCAAGTTCACCCCACTAAGGATTCAAACCACATTCAACTATTTTCAGAGCCAGCACTCCTTATACTAACCATACTCTCCTGTACCCTCTCCAGCCTCGTATTTTCTCTGTACAAGAGCTACAGCAACTAGGAAGAGCATTGCCTAGTTCAAGTGCACTGGGAACAATGGTGACAAGTTTTTACTGCTCTGCACATATCCATAAATGATTGTTGAAGTGCCATGAGTACTGATATTTATCAAGCAGACACATTCAGAGAATCCATGAGTAATGATTGACTTATTTATTATATATTTAATACAAATACACAGAAACATGGAAATATATAAATACATACTTCCTTCAATCGCTTTCTTTGGTCAGTGTTTCTATTTCCTGCAGAGGTGGCAATCCATCCTAGGTTCTTGTGAGCTCTCATTGATACCTTTATGATTGGCAAAGAGATTCTCTAGTAAGCAAATCTGATGTGATCCTTTCTCTGATCATTCTGCATTTCCCTATGGGCGGGCTCTACAAAGAACCTTTGTAAATCTTGTCCATGAACATCTATCAACTCTATTTGCCTGTTTGTATAGAAGTTAAGACCTCCCACCCGCCCTTTCCTTAGGCCTTTCATTGCAAGTGAAAAAGATTTGAGTTGGAAATAGAAGCCTTCACACTCCCCATTAAATCACCTCTCAGAGACAATATCGCTTTCTGCTTGCAGAGAAAGCCATGTCTGAGATCTGCAGTGTTTGAGATTGTAGCATAGTGTTGAACTGCAAGAGCAGGAAATTTATATATTGCTTTTGCTTGTGAGAACCCTGATATATAGCACTGTCGGGAGCCCTTGGGGCCCACATACCCTTTGTGAAACTGAGCTTATCTTACCTGAAAACAAATGAAAATCTCTGAATAATTCATTAAACTTTACTGATTCTGTCAGACTAAGTGATCTGTTTAATGGTTGACTAGATTAAGGGAGGGAGGCAAAGCCTTTGGGAGGCTGAACCTCTCTCTTTCCTGACACTTTCTGCATATTCTAGGGCTTCGGGGTATCTTATATCTTCCATCAGCTTGACTGTTTGGGACCATCCCTTTAAATTAACCAGTGAGACCCATCTTGGTTAACAGTCAGGAGTGGTAAGTCAGGAATATAAATACCCCAAAACATTGCCTCAGAGGTGAGATAAATACTCCATGAGATCTACCCCCCAAGTTCCTCCCTTGCTCTTTCTCCACCCCAACAAAACCCCAAGCACTCTTTGGTACACACCAGTCATAAATTCTCTTTTAGATTTGCTCTTGATTCTATATTCCTCACAATACTGACACACAGAAAGTTCAATAAAAGCTGTGATACTCCCATCCCAGGATACACAGAGGACTGATGGAACTGGTGATTGGGAGAGAATTATACATCAAGAAAAAAAAAATCATATAGGAAAGTGGAAACCCGGGTCTGTCAGAAAGATTGCATGAACCTGACTCATGTATAAACTTGCTTCCAAACCAAAGGCTAAGGTGCTTGACTTCAAGATTGTTTTTGTAAAACCCTTTCATTTTCATTACATATTTCTGAGCCCTCAATCATGAGTCAAATCAAAGGGGGCTGATGCTGATAACTTAGGCATCCTGATGAGAGGTCAGCCATTTCAGACGGGATTCAATCCAATGGAATGATAACAATCGACTTTTACTGTGAAGACTGGATGGGCCTCAGAATTCCATTTGTTATTCATAGTCTTCTCATTTCTTTCTCCAGAATAATTTCCACTGAGGCTTTTCTTTTCTTAAGAGCTACCTGTTGGTAGCTCTGCCCTTTCATTTTGCTTCTCATAGTTTTCTTTGACTCATCTAGTTCATCCTATTTTATGAAGGGGCTATAATTCCTCCTCACTGAACTCTCCATTATAGATTTTCAGGACAGGATCAATCCTACAGTTTACATTTGTTTTGAATACAGTGTTCTTTTTATCATTCTCTCAGAAGATTCCTACCAGGTGGTGTACTTCTCCAAAAAGCACCAGAATCACTCACTCATTTTCCAGATGTTTATGGTATGCCAGGCACAGTTCTAGGCTCTAGACATAAAGAGTGAGCAAGGCACTCAGGTGTTTGCCTTAGTATAGGTTTTATTTCAGAAGGAAAGACAGATTGTTCATAGATATGACTCATGTAGTGATTAGTGCTAATGTTATAGGGCAGGGAGAGGGGCAGCCCAAACCCCGCAAACCTGCCTATTCTATGTAGGGTTCTGTCATCCGCCACATCAACACAAAAACATGAGACTTTAATGGGAAGGAACTTTAATACAATTAGGAAACAATACAGGAAAGGCAAAGAATTTAGTTTTTAAATCAAGCACCCAAAGTTACCCGTCCCCTCGTGGGTAAAACTCCATCCATATGGGATCGGCCCAGAACAAGGCCCCAAAGCCTGCCACAAGTCTAAAGCATCTTCCAGTGGGGACCCACAGAAAAGGGTCAGAAACAACCAGACAAGTCCGGAAGGAAAAGAGCAAAATCAACATCAAAATAAAAGCTGCCATTGTCATCTCCCCACGGGTCTCACCCACATCTGTGTCACCCAGTCCACGACCAAAAGACAAGCGCAGTTTCTTCACGTGTCTCTAGGCTCCATGCGCCTCCTCCAGGTCTCCTGGTTCCATCCTGCTTCCTTCCTTCCTCAGTCTCTTCTGCAGCTTCTCCTCTTCCTGCTCAGCTCCACCCTCCCTTGGGAGGGGCAGGGAACCTGGAACTTCCCCCTTTCCTGGGGACCACCCTGTTACACTAAGAAGAGAGCTAAAGCTTTAGAAGGAAAATAACTGTGATGTCCACCACTGCCATCACCATCCTGTTATTATTACCAGTAACATATGTAAACTCTATGAGCACAAAGGGAAAATCATGTGGTATTTTCTTCTCTGCCTTGATATCATATCAGCTGTAAATTTATTCACTGAATCATTCAGGGGCTCTGCAGTTTAATCAGAACATGGTCTGTCACTTACAAAATAAAGTAGGTGGCCTCATTTGCGCGCTAATCACATAGTATCATAACTATTCACAGACTCCCAAAATCATTTCTATTCAGATCCTGTCCTTACCTGACCTTGACATACTGGAACCATTTATGAAGCCTACAATTTATTCCTTTCTCTTTTAATCTGAATTATTGGCTGAACTGTTGGTCATACTTGGTTAATCTTCCTTTACCTTTAGGCAGAAATCTTTGTGGCTGCAAACTGCTGTGATAAAACTTTAAAAAGTGTTTTTTATGGCTAATCTTTATGGAGAAAATCTTTTTGGGTCATAGATTTTCTATCTTCCTTTTTTTTTAAAGTTATAGTCTCATTCTCTAATATCTATCCTTGCATCCTACCCAGGTTTTTCATAAATATTTGTTTCTTCTCTGAAGACATTTATACTCTGTGCAATCTTACATTGGAAAAAAGACTCTCTGCTATATGGTCAAGTGAAGCTGAAAATTATTTCTAAATTCTGTATTGATGATTTTCTGTCAGCAAACATATCTATTTGGATTTAATAGTCTGATGGACTAATAAACAGAATTAGAATGCTAGTCCAGTTATTAAACAGAATTATAACCTTAGAGGTCTATCTTAGTCTGGTCCTATCTCGCCCTTCTACAGTTACCCTATAGGAATTAATAGTCTGTCTATTCTATAAATCTTAATAACAACAAAAAATAAGTGCTATGCAAGTATTATTTGAAAAAAAAGATTCCAACCATAGGTGTTTCTATGTAGAGAGATGAAAACTGGCTGCTCAAAAAAAAAAAAAAATTCTTTTCTAACAACCGGAGATTAAGGAGTACATACAGATCAAGTGTCTTCAAAGCAAGGTGGAAAACTAGAATTAAGACACAATGATGAATAACACCACTCTACCCCATCAAAAATGCAAAAGAAAGTTCTATTTTTGCACCATAGTATGTCAATGAGATTGCTAGGTAAATGAAATACTTGAACAATGAGGGCCTTTTTGGTTGTTAAATATTATTATTAAGCGGATTTAAATAAAATCAAGGGTTACAGCATGCCTCAGAACACATTTTGGGAGGTGGCATTTCTTCCCACTAATTGAAGCATTGTAGCTCTACCACTTCAAACCCTAAATTTCCTCAAGGAATTTGTAGATTTTATTTTCTTTGAAAAAGGAATTCTCTTTCATTTTGCTAAATCTCTCCTGCCTGCAGTCTCCCAAAATCACTGTGAAAAACTCCTGGAAAATTCATTCTTGCTCCTATATCTACATGTGTATTTCTAGTAATCCTGTCTTGTATATGGATTGTTTGCTAGTCACTCAAAAGAATTAACTAGTAAACCTAAAGGGGAGTAGAGTACATATCTCATGATAGAAAAAAAATTCTTACTAGAATCAACCCTTTGATTTTTTAAAAAAACTACCAGGGAATCCTTAATTTTGTCACAGAGTTTTACTCACTACTATCTTGAATACCAGGTGGCATGTTGTTCTAAAGTCTAGGGTTTTGTACTGGGGAATAAAAGTACTTAAAGGGGAATGAAGGAGCTGGAGATATAGATCATTCAAATACATACCTTCTCCCTCTGTTGTTTTCTAGTCCTTACCTGCCCATTCAAACTGAATGCCTTTCTATATAAGTACGACATCACTGTTGAGCCATTCACCTTGAATAAATACCTGTTATTGTTGTGTTCAATGAGAAAGGGTATTATCCATGGAAAGCTTTACTTTCCATATTATGATAGTCTTGGTAGAAACCTCAGTAAGTATGAACTCAGGCCACTGAGTAGCACACTTGAAATGAGCAGTTATTTGCAAAATAGTGTCATCAGCCTTTATTTTATGACTATTACTTGTTTCCAAACATAATAAGATTAATGAATGATCCTTTTGGCAAATGGGAATTCTTTCTCTGAGAGTTTGGGATTAGGAGTGGAAGATTCCAATTGCAGTAAAGGCTTCAAGACAGAGGATAATCAATCTGCAGCCATGACACTTGCCAGTAATGGACTGAGTAACTGAGAATGTTGCCTTGCCAAGACCAAGCATGAATGGATGGTCATCCTCTACACAGAGAGAGAGAATTAAAGTGGAGAGAGAGAGGAAGAGGGAGGGGTAGGGCAATGGAGATGGAGGGGGAGGTGGGGAGAGTCTGAGATGCGCAGGCTCAGCAGCTGCTGCACTCCTCTCCTGCCTCATGGTTCTGAGACTTCCTGGACCCTTACCATAAACTCTCCTTTGTCTATTGATGTCAATACCTTGGTTTATTGCTTGTAACCAAAGATTTCTAACAGTGACGTGTTCCTGAAGAAGTATCAGAGAGCACTACATGAGTATTTGTTCTATGATTCACTGATTTTAATTTTCTGATATGCTCTCAGAGGAAGCAACTGTGACTTACAAAATCACCTGTGGGTTAAATCCTTTCCCAATCTTTTAGAGCCCTTATTTTGATCTTTCACTTCCTATTTTTCTTTTTTGTATGGGTCTTTTTCTGTTTATTCTAGGTCTTATTTATCAATTTTGACTTCACATAGAATTCAGAATTCCTAACTGGTCTCAGTTCACTGGGTAGTTAGAACCTGCACACTCAAGCTGCATTATTCCCAATCTCAAAATGAAAAAAAAAAAAAAACAAAAAACAAAACAGCTATTTGTCTTGTCTCCATATTCTTGTGTGGTAAAATCAAACTCCAAAATATAGTTATACATTATTCAGCTCCTATACTCTTAACTGATCCAATCTATTAAATATTTCATGCAGATACAAATTTGACAAATAATGCATTTGACCCCAAAACTTGTCTATTTTATTTAGAAAACCAATTCCTAAGGTAAAATTGAATTACAGTGAATTAACTGTAACTTGAGCCACTATTATTATCAATATGACCGACTTGAATACTCATTAATCTCTTATTAACCACATATTATAATAATAGCTACTTTCCGTGACTACCTAATGTGGGTAAGGCATTATTCTGGGCATTTCTCATTTAGCATGAATAATCACTAAAACAGTGATAAAAGGCTGAGTGGAGAGGCTTATTAAGGTTAGACTACTTACTCAAGAATATACAATAAATAGCAAAGCTATTATTTGAACCCAACTCTCTATGAATGTCAGCACTAAGTTTCTACTTTGCCAATTGGTTTCTAAGCATTCACCCTTACACATCCTGTAATGGAAAAGAGGTGAGATGCCATAAAGAGGCTGTCTTTCCCTCATAATATGGAGACTAAAAATATGAAATCTAAGAAAAAATGAACACAAATTTAAAAATAAGGATAATCATTTTCAATTCAAACAATGTATCACCATCCCAAACATTTTATTAAGCTCTTCCAAAAACAGAACTATTTTTTTCTTGTTCTGACAGAACATAATGGGCTATTCTTGTGTGTTGTATTCTAGACCTTGAAGATGATCACATCACTGTAGCCCTCTGAGACACAGATGTGGCATATGACCGATGGGTGACTGGCTTGCCTCACCAGGGTAAGTTCTCATAAACTTGCCCCTTTTCCTCTGCAGCTGCAGTTGCTATTTATAAGGTCAGTTTCTATCCACAGTTCTACTGTTTAACCTCTTTCCCAAGTCTTTGTTTAAAATGAGCCACCCCATTCCATTCCCCGCATACCAAAGCCATTTGCCAGGCCTGGTGATTTCCCAGCATTCCATGGCCGGGCTCAATTTTCCGGGGTCGTTTATATAAACCTCCTCTGGCCACTGCACTTAAGTTCATCCCGTGACAGCTGTTTGGGTAGCCTAATGTCATCCATATTCTCTGCTTGGACAATCCTGATAAACAGTTATGACAAGTATCACTTTAAGGCATTAATCAACACAAAATGTGTGAAAGAGTGTTCGAGAACAGGACATACTCTTCCACGTGATTTAGTTGAGGGGCTGACACTAAGCACAGGGAAGGACAATTTACAAGCCAAATGAGCGACTCTAATAACAGATCACGGTGAGGTTCATGAAGAACGTGGGAATGAACTGGATTTGAAGAATATAGCTGGTAGTGAGGGGGAGATGGGAGGGCATGGAGCAGCTTCTACTTGTGAAAAATTCATCAGGTCCCAGGCACGTCCTAGAGACTTTAAGTGCATTATCTCCATGAATCCCGATAGCAACATATTAAGGCTTGTAATGATATTTTCTCCAATTTTACAGATTAGCAGCAGGGCCTCAAAGAAGACATTTGTGCAAGTGGAGGAATAGAAATTCAAACACAGAACTTTCATGCTTTTCAAGTTTATGTTACAGTAAATAACCTGAGCAAAGGCATGGAGGGAGAAATATGACAAACATTTCAGAATGTTGGAGCATTAAGTAAAATAAACCGGAATTTGCAGTTGATATTGTTGTAGCCAATTGGAAGACTACTTTGGAAGTTCCCAAGCAGAGTAAGGATATGGTCATGGAATGGCTTCAGAAAACTGAAAGAGAAACATTGGTTACTAAGATGAGATGAAAGTAGCTAATGCTAAAAGAAATAATAGGATTGGTTCAAACTACGGTCTCGGTGTAGGGAGAGACTGAAAGGGAAAGCTGTTCAGCCCATTAAAAAAAGATATTTCAAAGGTTCTCTCTTCTCTCCTATCAAAATTGCACCTAATTCATTTAGAATGTTTAAGCAATTGGCCTGAACAAAAGAAGCCTAAACACAAAAACAAAAAAATGGAAAAATACATTTTTTTTAAATAAGCCTCTTCTTAAGGTTCTTGCTCTAGTTTCCACCCCTAACCTCAAAATGACCTTTTGTGTTTCACGAAAATTTCCACTTACGGATAAAAGTGGTGAGATGTGGCTATCAGAATAAAAATATGACATAGATGCTTAGAGAAACTCAGAGGAAGAAATAGTTACAAATAGGGGGGTTATTGTTTTATTTTGCTTACTGCATTTTACAAACAATTCTGATACTGTGTTTGGAAGGATAAATTTATTTATATATACACATGCTATGTAGATATATTTTAGGGAAATAGCGTCACACCTCCTGAGACGCCTGTCAACATACCACACCACCACCAAAGCGTCCAGGGTCCTTTACCTCCATAGACCACTGCGTCCCAGCCACATTTTGTTTCCACCTCACCCTCCCTTCCGCTGTAGAAGCCTCAGTTCTGCAATCAGATTTCTAGAGTTTCTTTGGTTTAACTTTGTCAGTTGCTTTGTTTGGTGTTTCTATAGTCCACATGTGTGTAAAATCATCCAGTATTTGTTTTTCTCCCTCTGACTTATTTCACTTAGCACATGGCCCTGGGAGAATAACTTCCTAAGAAGAGAAATCAGCTCGGGGATTCTAAGCAACAATGTCTAAGACATAGCTGTTCAATTAGACCATTGATCATTTTGAGCCATCTTTTACATTGCAAAAATAAAAACAAATCTGCCTAGATCTCTATGTCAGGAAAGACCTATTTCTTTACTTTTATCAATGGATATTTGGGGTAGGAGTTTTAGACAAGGAGACCAGGATGAGGTTTTCCATTAGCTATGACTAAGAACTTGGACAGAAACAGCTGGACCTGATCTAACATAAGCCAGTCATGCCATATGGGATTTCTTCGTCTACAAGTAATATTCACAAATCCCCAACAGGGACTCCACTCTGGAACTGTGCTCATTGAACTCTAGCTTACAGTGGATTTTAAGAATCTTTGATTTATTTTTCCCATACTGTCTTTATTTGCCCTGAATGTTCTTGCACACTGATACCTCTTTTGCATTCCTCTTTATACAGTGTCCAGGTTTTGCCACATAGCATAAAGAAACTTTCTGTAAATAAGACCTTTGTGAGAAAAATCAGCATAATAGTTCTGAATAAATAAGTTCTGAATAAATAAGTTATGACTGCAACCTCTCTTACTCAGATCAAACAGCTGCAGAAACATGTTAACTTTGGGAGAGAAGAATAGATTTAGCAACTTTCTATTTTTAAACATCTGGTCTTTTTATTATGTAAGAGTTGTAAAAGGGGAGCAGGGGGTATAGCCAACATAAGTATGTTTTCATTTAAAAATACATTCTATGTTTTTATGTGTTTCCATGTCATTTTCGCTCTATGAGAAAAGAATTTCACATCCCTAGAGATTCAACAATAGAATGTCCAGAAACTGAGTCAAATTCTGAGAAACATGGAAAATGAATCACTAGGGCATCTAAAATAGGTATGGGGGAGCGCAATTGAATGATTGGCTTTTTTTGTGCACAAAACTAGAACTCTTAATTATGATTCATGGAGTCATTAATGTTATTTTTTGGTCAGAGTTAATGGAATAATGATTTTTAATTGAGCACTGAAGATAGTTAAATCACTTTTAAAAATGGGCAAATACTTGAATCATATAGATAGTTTGAGAAAATGAAGGAAGATTTGGGACACAAATTCTATCAGAAGTCCCAAATTCATAGCTAAGGGAAGGAAGAAGGGGTATTTGTATGATTAGACAAATTATTTTCAGAAGTAAAACTGAGGCATTAGTGAGACTGTGCTGGAGTGATGATACTATTTAACCTGCAAAATTATCTAACTTATTATTTTCCAAACTACTTTATTAACCTGTAACGTCCATATAATCGGAAACATGTTTTTGGAGCAAGATTGCCTGATCAACATGGCTTAATTAGCACAGGTTGTTCTAATATTTACATTTGCTAGATAAATAATTGGATTTTTCCATTTCCTCAAAGGCCCTGACAGACACAAATGAAACTGATGGCAGATGAAAACTAGTTGTTTTGGATCATATGTGAAATGACCTCTTCAAGCCTTTTTATAATTTTCTAACTTTCCATTAATCATGTTGTTTATGAAATCTTCTTCAGTTAAAATTTTATTGCCAACCATCCTCCTGTCCAAACTTTCTTCCAGTTCCTGTTTACATATATGCATTTACTCATTCTTTCATTAAACATCTAACATATCCCAGGTAATATATAACATATTTGTTAATATCCGTGTTTCCTACGTGTCTGACTTAAGTTTTGCTGCAAAATTTTCTCCACTGAATTCCTCCTATTTCCTTATGTCTCACTGTTACCCCTGCTTCAAGACTCAACTTGTATCACTCAATTGAACTCTCATTTTAACCATGGCAACATCCAGTGTTCTTGGACACTAAATCATCCAAGTCATCAGTGCTCTGTTTTGTAGATACTTAGCTTCCTTATCCACCTGGCCTTATTTGTCAACAAGTTGTCAATTTCTCCATGTCAGGGACCCTAAGAAGTAGTTTTTATACAACAGTAAATACAACGAATATTTAGTGCTGAAAATTATGGGTTGCAAAGGAAGAAAGAATAATTAAATAGTTGATTGATTGACAACAAAGGAATGATTCTGACTGGTTGCCCAGAAGTCATCAAAGCATATAAATTAAAGCAGGAAGACTGAGGAAATCATATTTCCCAAAGGGGTAAAGAAACATGGCACAAGAGACATGTTTTTAGTAAGTATAATGAATACAGCAGCAATGCTTAAATTCGCAAAGGACCTAGAAGATGATTTTTGGGACTACATTGCCAGAGCTGCCCCTAGTGCATTGCAAAAGATGGAATAAGAGATAAATTGTTTTGTTGTTGTTAGTATTTTATTTATTTATTTTTAAAATAATTAATTTGAGGTATCATTGGTTTACAATACTGCATATAATGAAATAGGTTCACACCCTATGCAACCACATCATAGCCTCCCCAAAGTACCCGTATTCCTTCACCATAGACCAGTAGGCCCCCACCAAATTGTTATAAGGCAGGGACTTCCTGAAAACATGCATGTTTCTCACTATAGACTGGGTTGTAGGATCCTCAAACTATAACCGCCCTTTCCACACTCCCAAATAAAGAAGTTAATGGAATAACATGTATGTATTTGGGAGACACTGGCAATGACTAAGCAGGAAATAGTTATTAGAGATAAAAATCAAAGGAATATCCATATGCAACCCTGGGCCTCCATGCAAGAGCAAACTGTGGCTCTAATTTCTGGCCTGGCCTCTGAGCCCTCAGGCTACAGACACTGAAGCTCATGGTGTAGTGGGAAAAAAACAAGTAAATATAATCCACTGAAATTTGCTGGTTCTAGAAAGTGTATGCCCATGAAGAAGCCTCTTTCCTTCCAGACAATGTGTACCTTCCTCTTCCTTAGCTTCACTTGGGATCATCCTTCCTAAATTCTGCTGCTCTTAGTCTGCTGACCTGCCTCATCCCACTTGCGTGAAAGTTGGCCATGGTTTTTCACCACCTATTTAATCCCATTGATGGAGAGCTGAGAAAAATATCTTCCAGGTAACATTTAAAAATAGATTTCACTTTCACAAAAACAGAGACATTCTGGAGGCTTGGATAAAGTATTCATTCATAATGTTTAGAAATTGATTCGGTTATTTTGCTGGTTTCAAGAATTTTTAAAATCCAACTGGAGAGTCTGCTGATTCATCTACTTAGGTATAGGACTGGACTCCATTTCATGTTTTAGACCCAGATAGACTTCAGGCACAGTTCAATCCAGGTAGCCTTCAGGAAAGGCCACCAAGGCACATGTTGACTCTCGATCTTACAGGTCTCCCTAACACGTGCCATTTTCCTTTTTAGAACATGAGTATGTTTGTAATGATTTGATTGTCTGTGGTTCCTACTATTATCCCAGAAGAGCAGGGATTATTCTGATACTGGACAGGAACATTATACATATTATATTAAATTTTTCTGCTGTGCAATTTTCATCCATTTCTGGGGCAACTTGTTTTGAAAGTTTTTTAAGCTGTGTTTTCTCAGGCAACCTGCTCAGGACCCCTCTTTGCTCAGAGATCTTCACTTCCTTCTCCTTATCTGACAATAAATTTCTTACTCCTTTGTCTAAATAAATAAATAAACAATCTTCTCTTTTCTTGCTTGTTGGAGTTCATAACATTCATCTGATTTAGCCAACAAGTCAGAAATAGTTTGAGTCAAAAAAACTTTTAAAGGTTAAAAATAGAGTTTCTTGGTTTTGCTTAAAAGTCAATTCACGTAGGGACTGCTCCTATAAGGCACTCTTAACTTAGAGGCGGGATATGGTCTATATGTATTAAACATCTTTTTCACTATGCATTATTTATTCATGTCTGATGAGGAAAATAATTTCAAGATTAGTGGAACGTATTCCCTTCCCTGAAAGCTGTCTTAAAACATTTGATAAGGTTTAAAAAGTTTTGAGTCTTTCAAATGTCAAATCTGAATACATTCATCAGAACATACTTGTGGGTGGCTGGGTTACGATAGGGAATCATTTCTTCCAGAAAAGTAATAGTTGGCTACTTTCCTATAATATTATCTTTAAGGTGGAATGTGGAGTTCAGACTAGTTATTTGGTTTCACAAAAGCAAGATATGGACTGATTTGAGCAACTCTGGAAACCATTATGTTTTATATAAATGAATTTCCCATTAAATGGCGAGTGGGAATAGGGGATAAAACTCTATCAATGAAAGAAAATCCTAAAAATTAAGATACATTTTCCACAGCTTCTCTTTTTACTTGAACCAGTTCCCAAGCAAGACTTCCATTTAATTTAAAGAATTCTTTCAAGTCGAACCACATTGATAGCCAGAATGAAGTGAGTCCTGGAGGAAACATTATGTTTGTAATGTGCCTCTATTTCTGTAACCTATTTACCTCATAAAGCCTGACAGATGACTGCACAGCACAGACTCAAATTCATGCAGGGTTCATAGTAAAAACTCTTGTTTGAACATTACTAACATTAGATATATATTTTGCAGTGAGATGTTGGGGTAGAAGAGTATGTCTTAAAAGAGAAAATGCTTTCTCTCAATATTATGAAGGTTATAAACCACTCTATATGCATTCAGTACCTTTAAAATATTGCCCAAAGGATGGTTGAGAAATAGGTATTTCAGAATAAGATTATCATAAATCAAAAAGCGGGAGTTCAAATGGAAAACCAAGATAACACATCACTTTATGCACTAGTTATTAAAAAACAGGAGCTCAATTGGCATTTTTATGTGTGTTCCCAAATACTATTGAATTAATATAAATTGGTGGCTTTTTATGTCATTTTTTTCCCTCAACCTACGAAACTGTTTGTAGTGAATGGGAGTGAAAGTTACAAAGTTATCAGCCCAGGTGTTCACGAAAGGGAAAATCCATCACCGCTGACTTCTCTGAATAAGAGCCAATCGCCAACTGAGGCTTATAGGTAAAAATTCAAGTATGGGACCCTGTTATTGCAACTTTGATCAAAATTACTTCACACTCTCTGTAATATATAACATCTATTTATTTTTATGATGCAGTCACTTTTTTGTTTCCCATGATATAACACATATGTGGATAAACAGTTTGATGTGCATATGTGAAAAATGTGAGCTTTAATGAAAAAGAATTTATATCAAGTAATAAGGAGTGTATTCAACACAATGAATGCTCTTTTCTTTTGAATTAGTCACCTTGGGAGGCCACATATACCTCACTTCTATGATGAGGCCACTATTAAAACAAACATGGAATTTTCTCTTTTGGAATTCTTTCATAGCCTGAAGTAATAACAGGGTAATCAGAATAGTCATAGAAACAAAGATGTGTCCTTTTTAATGGTACATTCCACTTTTGCCAATTGCCTGAAGGTATTCAGAGTCATTTGATTTTAATTTTTAAAGATGTGAGATTGATTTTCCTGTTTGGCTTATGACTGGGGACCACACAGCAAGCTAAAGAATTATGATCAAAGAGGAAGCCTGGGGAAAACAACAGCTTAGTAGATTCCTCAAGGGTACCCCAAATCCAGAAATCTAAGGGCAAGCTCAGGCAGCGAACATTTAGTTGTCCAGAAGAAGCCAAAAAGCATTAATTTATAATTGAAGACATAGTGTCCTCACAGGGGAGCAGAGGGTGTGTGTCTTTCTGTCTAAGGCACCTACTAAGTGCCTTCACTGGATTTGTCATTCTGTCTAAAACATCTGATATTTCTGTGAGTGGCACATGGACAGCTGTTCTTGACTGAGGTAAGTGAAAAGGACTTAGATAACTGGTTTTAAAAGCTGATTTTGTGGAAGACTTGTATCCTGGGATTTGGGGGGAAAAAAAGACTGATGTGTTCTGCTACACAATGATGGAATAGGGCCTCTCTGGTGGGAACACAGTGCTGTGAAGCTGTCCTCAGCCTCTCTAATGCCGGATCAATCCCTGCTGGCCACGGAGCAATGCACATGGTGCAGCAGACCTCTCCTGTCTCGCCTGCTGCTCCCCTCAGCAGCATATTTCAGTCTGTCTGCCTGTTCTGTTCCCCGCTCTGTCTCTGGTGAATCCTCACCCCCCACTCTTCTGGCCTGTACCCTAGTTCTTGTAAAAATAAATAAATCTTTAAAAAAATGATGGACTAACTAAATTGCCATATTTTTAGAGATGGCATGGGAATCTCAACAAGGAACTTAACAAGGCAATAAAGAAGAGGAAATGAGAACACCAGGTTTTTGGACTTGTGTTTGAATCCATTTCCCACCAGACACTGATTTCTACATAGCTTGTGCTGATGTCCATTATGACAGCATTGTGTGTGAGTAGGAGAAGTATCAGTTGAATAAGTAATATTATATGAATTTAAAGCTAAATGGATAGTATAACTTCAAGAAAGTTGCAAACAAGTCTTTTTAATCTAGAAGAGGTACTAGAAGGAGAAGTCAGTTCTTTATACCAAACGTAACTAATGCTTCTCCAATCTATAGATTATACAGAGCAGAAATGGAGAAACATATATGATGAATAAAGACAAATTCTAAGGCGATGATGTACTTCAATGTGAATAAATGAGAATATATTTAAGTAAAGCAATTTCAGAAAAAAAATGTAAGTCAATTTTGTACTCACATGTAGCTAATGTACACACAGGCCAGGTGAGAGACCTCACGGAATAGGTGCCAGAAGAAGACCTGGTGGTTTATGTTATAGTCAAACTCTCTGTGAGTTTAGCCGGTAAGATGGTTTTATTTTTTTGAGGTAACAGTGGTTTGAAACACTGTTTATGATTTTGGGGAATATGTCTACACCTCCTCTTGCCTGATGCCACAGCACACCCACCACCAAGTCACCACATCCTCCGACATAGTCCACTGAGCTCTCTTACCCTTACTGTTCCCCTTAGCCCCTCCCTCTGGTAGCTTCAATTCCATAGGCACATTTCTAGGGCTTACTTTAGTTTGAAAGTTCCTTTGTTTTGTTTCTCTATAGTCAATATATGACTGAATCATCTGGTATTTGTCTTTTTCCAACTTCATTCAACATCATACTGCCTAGTTCCATTCATGTCACTTATGATAAGATTTCCTCTTTTTATAGCTAACTAATATTCCATTGTGTATATATTTCTTTACCACATCTTTACTCAAACTGTTGTTGTCCACCCTAACATAACCAAAGTAGGCATGAATAGATTATTTTAGATTTCCCTACAATTCCAATATTATTTTTTACAGCAAATAAAACTTACTTTTTTTTTTTACCAACTGGCAAGAATCAAAGGAGTTGGCAAAAGTTTGCTTATTTTCTCATAAGCTGCTGAACCATAAGATGGCAATATGTATGAAAAGCTTTTTGAAGAATGTATGTTTGAGCTTTTACATTGAGGGATTTTTCCTAAAGAACCTGATAAATGCTCGGAAGCATGTTTCTGCAGTGCTGGTTCTCAGAGTGCTACTTATGTGACTGCAAACAGAAAACAGACTTAGTGTCCAGTGAGTAGGGAAAAGGTTGAGTAACCGATGATGTTACATCTCTTTAGTGAAACACAATATAGATTTTAAGAGCCATCACTCAAACTACAGCTTGATTTATGAAAATGCAAAGAGGTTAATAATATGTTGTTGAGTGAAGAAAGGCAGAGTGAGTGATATGACTTCCTTGTATCTGCCTGTCTACTCTTGGTATCTATATTTGCACTGTATGATTAAGAGAACATGTGCATTTGATAAATAAAATCTGTGCATTTTGCTATGCTATGCCAAAAAATGTTGATTTTGACTGATTTTTTTGTCTTTTTTTGCAAATTAGCTATTTGTATAGCTAAATTTCAAAATGAATGTTAAAACAGACAAGTATTTGCAGAACTAGAGAGATTACAGGTAATTTAATTCCAGCTCCATAATAACAAAATATTTAGTTTCTTTTCCTATTTATTAAATCCATGTTGCTCAAGGAATAATATTTAGAAAATTCTTAAAGGTTAAGTGGAAACATAGCTCTCTGATTTTTGAAGTACTATCATTTTCCTTGCTACCCATTAAGCAAGAAAACTACCACTATAAATATTCATGGAGTACTTTCCTTGAGGTCTTTAACATCTAGATTCATTCTAGGTCAAATATCAGTGTGACTTACAGATACACTCTTCCAAAGTACGCCATGTCTGTTGTGAATATAAATAGACATCCACATGGCTGATGGAGGATCCGTGTTTTAAGAAACAAACAACTAATTTTAAGTAGATTATATAGAGACCAAGTTCCTGGAGTCCATCTGTGGTTCCAATCCATTGCCTTGAGCCGCCGGTGACAGCGCTATGCTCCTGCAAGGCAACTTAGTTTGGCAAATCTTTCTCCAAGGAATGAAGAGCCATAAAGAAGGGGAGTCAGCATATTGCATGGCCAAGGCACCACTGCCAATTTAAAGGTAATTTCTCCTGAGGTTCAGAAGTTAATAGAGACATAGTGGATGAAAAACAAACAAAACAGCTTCACCAAAAATCTGAAACAAAATGGGAAAAATCCTTGCTGGCAAGTTGACTCATGGGGATAACACACTAAACATAATGACATTAGCATAGTTTGCTTTTACTTTTTCCAGATTTTTATGCTAAGTACACTTTGAATAACAAATTACACACAGCAATGTACATTACAAGTATTAAAGTAATAGGCAGTTGAAATGAAAATGTGGTAAATTATCAATAGTGGTTTTGGGGTAGTTAACAATATTTTTGTGGTTTGGGGGTAGTTAACAATATTTTTATATTTTAATGGCTTTTTTGCTCTACTTTTGTGTATCTACTGACTAGCCCATATTTTAATTTTTTTCTCCCTTTTGTAATTTTGAATATGTCCTGGTCATCTTGTGTGACAGTCTCTACTGAAGTAAATCTGTCTCACAGGAACACATACCCAACTAATAATTTTAGATTTCTGTATTATTACTTTCTTCCAAATTTTTATGTGATATTAATAAACTATGGTGAACTGATAAATTGGTGATCAAGAATCTGAGTCTCTCTTATTAGTATTTGAAAAGAAAAGTCTAGAAAGCATGGGATTATGTAGTAGAGGAACAGAAAGAAAAACACAACTTTTTTAAAGCAAACATTCATGTGAACTTTACAGATGAACACAACAAACCCACTTGTGGTCTCTATGTCTTGAAGCAATCTAGTATAAACTGCTAACGGGAATCCTGAGCAGGGACCATATACACATAGGAGCTTACAGAGCAAAAGTGAAAATTGGTCCTGACCCACAATCTACATCTTCACCTATAAACTGCCCCGCAAAGACAGCCTTTTTAGGCAGCAACAATAGGGTTGTTTTTAAACACTCTGAGTATGACAATCTACATGCAATCTGTCCATAGCTCAAAATCCAACCCGCAAACCCAGTCACCCAACCATTGATAAATATTTCTTGATCACGTACAGTAAACAAGTTACTGAAGGTGTACAAAGCCCCGGACAAGTTCTTTATCTTAATCGTCTCTAATAGAGGAGATAAGACATGTACACAAATATCTGTAATGTAATCCTCAGAGTACGTATCATGAAAGAGATAGAATAAAGTATCCTGGTAGTTTGGAGAAGGAAGAGATTAGTTCCAGTGCAATACAATAATCTACTGTTGGCATAGAAACCATCAAAAGCAGGGCAAATATTTGGAACATAGCCCGTGGAAATATAAGAAGCCTGGTTCTGTAAGACAGACAGCCAGCATATGTGAAAGCACTTTGGTCACTGAAGTGATAACTGCAGTTACTTTAATCATCTCCATTTCCACATGCTTTAGTTTCTCTGCCAAAGTCAGCTATATATTTTTTTCTTTTGCTGCAAAATATTTCTTTTTAATTTAATGTTTCTACAGGATAGTATGAGCTTAGCTATGGATTTCTCTGGATTGCTGTTTTCATCAAAACAATAGCGTGTATGGTTTGTCGGTAGAAATAAGCCTTTGGAGATCACACTTAGATGTGGGTAAAAGGTGTAGATAACTCTGCTGAGCAGCCATTCAAGGCCATAACAAACGCCAAGTAGAGACAGAAAAGTACACTGGGAGCCGTGGGTCCAGGAAGAAAAACACCTTTGACTTTTCACTGACTGCTTCTGAACGCTCAAGATGAGAACAGTTACTCAGCAGAAAGTGAAGGCTTTAGACTCTTCTGCAATATTATAAAGTATCATGAATACCCATGACAGAGAGATATCCAGCACACGTTAAAAATGGTGGGCAGGCAATATTAACATTCTACTATAAAGGGTTTTTTTGTTCCCTCAATAATAACCATAGCCCCATAAAAATCTCTTATTTTCTTTCCAGATCTGGTGAATAATATGCTTATTAGTTTTCCATTTACTGAGCATTATTGCTGTGTTTATAACCACAAAAATCGCTACGATTGCCCTGTGCTAAATGGAAGGATGCAACATAATTCCTTAGAAAAGAAAAGTCAGAGGTTATACTTGTAAATAGTTTGGGAAATAAAACAATGCACCCCTCCAGGCCTTCTTATTATAGATAGCAGCGACTGACAGTCAGGAGCTTGAGAGAGCCATGCTATGAATTAAGAACAAGTGAATAATGTGTACATAAATGTTTCGTAAGACATCCAAATCAATGCTAGTCCATTCCCTTTATCAGAACCTGGAGAGATCCAACCAAATTTTTAAAAATTAAAAAGGGCTAAGCAGTATACAAGAAAATGAATATCATAATTTATTTGATGTCATTTTAATGGATTCAATTTACTTTTCTCTATTTGCCAGTGTCGAGTTCAATTGTAGATGATAAGTCTTGGCTATTATTATAAACATATCTTTTGTGCTCAAAATTACTTACAAAATGCTAATCAGGCTTATTTCCTGCTCAGTTCTATTAGCTTAGCCCTTGAAAGCATAGTTCCTAAGATTTAGAGACAGTTTTTTGAATAGTCAAGACCTCCCTATGGCACTGGGAAATTAAATTTGCTTTCTTCCCTGCTATTGCAGAATGCTTATTCCATCAGGAGTAATTTACTCTAATTAGGGGCTATGTGTTCTGAAAATATAAGTACTTCTTTCATGAAAAATTTAATGTTGTGCAGTTTTTATGTTCCTGTCAACTTCAAAAAGAAACTTATGACCAAAACCCTCTGATAGAAGAATGTCAGACGAGGCCCAGGGGAGATTTCTGGTCTTCAAATAGTAGGGAACTCTAATTAATTATCAGCCTACACATTCCAGTCACATGATCAGATAATTACAAAGAGTTTTCCAAGTCTGATCTGTCCTCTATACGTTGCAGGAATTAATATTGTTTTTAAGCTCCCTCTCACAAAGTGACCTTTTATTCAGGACTGGCACCAAGAGAGAATCCCCTACACCTGAGAGACACTGCAGTAGACACATGTCTGAAAGAGGCAGTGATAAATATCATAGTGTGCATACCTAATGGGCTCTACTCAATGGCTTTAGAAAATAATCTATTGCAATTGGAAAAAATAAATGACAGCTCTATCTTAGACCCTTTCTGGACATGCTTACAATACATGATGTCCTTATGATTTAAACACAGACAAACAGGTCACAAAGTTGAGCTGAATGGTTTGTAAATGACCAGTTTGTAAATGGAAGTCCATCAGGCAAAATGCCCTCAACTTGGAAATGACTGTCCAATCTTTATAACATTGTCAATTTCCATAGTCAGTATCAACTAGTCAGCAGATACAAAGTCAATGAAATAAAGGAACATAAAAACTGAAAGGACTTTGTAGGATTGAATCTTAAGATCCAAGATGTTTGCTAGCATTTTTAGTTTTGTATTGGGGGTCAGCTGCTTCATACAGGTCATATGAATTGTGTGGCACTGCTGACTAAGAGCCAAAGTCATAGTTAGAAGGTTCTGGAGACCATCTTGTAATTACATCTAGTAATGCTCATTAATGGGTCATTACATTTGAGTTTTAGACAATCTTTTAAAATTTATTTTGTATTATTTTTTTGTATTGAGGTAACATTGGTTTACAACACTGTGTATGGTTTAGGGTATAGGTTCACACCTCTTTAAATGTGTGTTTCCATATCACCCCTACCACCAAAGCACCATCATCCTCCATCATAGTCCACTGGGCCCCATCCTCCTTTTGCTCGTCTCCCTCCTTCACCCCCTCTGATTGCCTCTATTCTACATTCAGATTTCTAGTGTTTATTTTTATTTAGTTTTGTCTGTTATTTTGCTTTATCTCTAGAGTTCACATGGGTGAAGTTATCCAGTATTGTCTTTCTCCTTAGATTTATTTCATTTAACATCACCCCCTCCCATTCTATTGATGTTGCAAATGGCAGGAGTTCATCTTTTTATGGCTGAGTAGTATTCCATTGTCTACCTGTGCCTCATCTTCCCAATCCACTCTTCTGCTGTTAGGCACTTAGACTGTTTTCATAACTTGGCTATTGTAAACAGTGCTGCAGTGAACCTAAATGTGTATAGAGTCCTTCAAATAAGTGTTTTTGTACATAGAAAATTTTGTCACCTTTACCATTAGCTGAGATTTTTTTTTTAGATCTACACACTGAGAAAATGAAACTGATTACTAACCTGAAAGTTATATCTGACTTTATGACCCCATCTTTTAGAATTCAACGAGATGTGTCATTTTAGAAACAGAAGTTCAGAAATAATACCAGGAGGTTTTCAATTTTCTACAAAGGATCCTTCATGGCAGCGAAGGGTATATTAGAAGGATCACTGAAGTGTTGCTAAAATATACCCCAAATTATCTCTTATTCCTAAGGTTAATGCAGCTAGCAACACTGACAAGAAGTATCAGTATCAAATGCAGATACTCTCAAGCACATAAGATGGAACTAGATCAAACTTAAAGTCATGAATAATTCCAGTGGGTGTAATTTCTATGTTCACTAACTTTTCTTAATTCTCAAATTTCCCATTAATTAATTCATAGCCATTTGATTCATTTGTGTGAAAACTTTTTTTAGATACAGACTTAAATTCCAACCGATTAACCAACTGCTTAGTTCATTCTTGACTATAGTTAAGCTGAATCACATTCAAAATTATGTTTATGTTTTACTTTGGTGTTCTCTTTTCATCTTAATATCATGTTAAAAAATAAAAATTATATTTAGTAAGTCAAATAACTATAAAGGCAAATGCATTTCAAATTATACAGGGTATCCTTTGTGTTCATCATATTTAAAATTATGATTCAGAATTCTAGGTACATCATTTCTAGTGTGTAATCAGTAAACAGATATCTTGTCTAAAAATATGAATTTACTTCCATTTGTATACTCCTACTTTAGAGATATACAATATTCTTCTTGAGTTAAAGGATCATTTAACTTGCCAATAGGCAAAAAATTTAATAGGCAATTAATTCAATTAATTCAATAGTTCAAACAGTTTTAACATAGTAAGTCCAGTTAAAATATGTATTTTATATGCACCAAAACAAAGTATAACTTAAAATTATAATTTCTTTTTCCTTAGGTTGCACAACGGACTGACTAGAATTGAAGTTTGAGGATTAATAAATTTTACTTTACTGAAGCAACACGGCATTATAACATGCAAGTTTCAAGTGTGCATCACTGAAAATCAACATTTGTAGGTACTACATTAAATTATCCACTAAATCCAATTCTAACCTTCACCGTGTAATTGTCCTCATTGTTTGAATTTGTCCACCCCCGTCCTCCTTTTCTTCTAGCAACTATTAATTTATCTTGTATTACAAAAATTTATTTTTGTTATTTATTTCCTCAGCTTGTTTTCTCTAGATATCAAATATGTCTGGTTTATGTCACTAAGCACAATACCCTCTAACTCCATCTATGTTGTTGCAAATGGCAAGATGTCAACTTTCTATGAAATAAATAGTATTTCATTATATAGACATATATATGTATGCATATAAAATATGTGAATATAATTACATACATTTTCTTTACTGATGGTGAAGTCTTGCCTGTTGTAAATCATGCATCAATATACATGGTGGGGAATATATTTCTTCAAATTACAACAATTCTAAAGTTTGTTAGTAAACTAGGATGGTATAAAAATAAGAAAAGGAATGAAAAGTCAATAGTGCAAAACACTCAAAATGGCAATATGTGAATATCAAACTAATCCATGAAAGTTATCGCATGACTGTCATTCAATGTGGAAAGTGGTTAGAAGTCAGTCACATAGAAATCATGCAATGAAAGGGTCTGAATTTATTTATTTATTTATTTTTAAAGATTTATTTATACAAGAACCGGGGTACAGGCCAGATGTGCTGGAGGGTGAGAGGATTCACCAGAGACAGAGCAGGGAACAGAACAGGCAGACTGACTGAAAGACACTGCTGAGTGGAGCAGTGGGCGAGACAGGAGAGGTCTGCCAAGCCATGTGGGAATCTCCCTGGCCGGCTGGGAATCGAACTGGTGCTGCAGAGGCTGCGGACAGCTTCACAGTGCGGCGCTCAACCGCCTGCGCCACCAGGGGAGGCCCAAGAAAGGGTCCAAATTTATATGAAACTTCAATATATCCAAAACATTTCAAGGTTGGTATGAAAGTTTTTCACCCTAAGCCTGTTACTTCCCAAATGGCTTTTATGCTATAAGATTTAACGGGGTATGAAATGGCAAGGATTTCCACTGGGGCTGGCCACTCAGCAAGTTCTCTCCAGCAATAACCAACCTTAGGAAAACCAGTGCATACCACCACTGCTTTAAAAAGCTCTTTCTAATTTCCTAGTATCCAAGTTTAGGTGTTTTTGCCTTTTCTACAACAGGATCATTGCCATTCTCACAGATCTTCCAATTATTCCAACCATGCACTTTCAAGGCCAATACAAGACCACAATCTAAAAACCAGAAACTGTTACAATGCGGTGTGTTGCTGCTGACAGTTGTGAACACTTTTGCCAATTTAAAACCCCAAAACTTTGGCGTAGCCATAATTTTGATTTCAGTTAAATTCAATACTTTATTCATTCTGTGAGATTGCACCAATAGTTATTTCAGTAACATTCCAGTCAGTTAAAGTAACTGTGCAGAAGGCTTCAACATGTTCTCATAAATGAAAAAAAAAAATTAAACAATGATTTGTCTATATTTTCTCATGATTAAATCCAACTAAACTAGGATATATTCGCCAGCTGCATCACCGGCAAAAATCTCTCTTGCTACACACAGATGGCTCACAATTTCTTTCCATGTTATTTACTGTCACCTTTTAATCCTTTGAATTAGTCCAATTAAGTACTTTTTCATGTCCCTAAAATTGTGATAATTCATATTTGCCATTCTTTCACTCTTTCAAAAATCCCAATATTGTCATAATATCATTGTAATTCCACTGCCAACCTGAAAGTGCTATTAGAGATATTAACTTGGATTTGATCACTCACAAGTTGACAATGTGTTACATTTTATCACAGAGGAAGCTTAAATGTCTAAGGTATGCCTTAGGTGGGTAGACACAGCTGTATTAAAAATCCTAATACTACAAAGAATGTCTTCTTCATTACATAGATATAGACACTAATGAAAAATAGAGACTACACTGCAGGAGTGCATATCTGTGTTCTTATCCAAAGTCATTCAGTTAAGAAAAATATTTTTTTTCCTTGACCATTAAAACCCTCTTAACCATTTCTGTCCCTCTCCTAACTTTGCCCTCACTATGATTTTGCTCAATGTATTTTGAATGTTGTAGGACTGTGGCTTAGAGCGAATGTTTCATAAATAACATAGCCTGACTCTGTGAATAACTAAATACAAAATTTTATTACTTATCAATCATTTATTCATTCAACAGATATTTATTAAGTAAAGTGTAACTAATTAAAACAGTAAATATTTTCATGATTATATATACACATATAAAATATATGCACATAATTATACAGCAGGGACTGCAGGAGCATTGAATTGTTAAACATGAAATCTTTAAGAAATTGTAGCAAAGTTCTTTGTCTGCCTGAAGGATGCTCAATAAATGTTTGTCTTAGAAGAAGAGGTTCAGCTAAATTATTCAGGCAGCTAAGAGCATCATTCCCAGTTGAAATTACTAGCACATTTTGAAATGGACATGACATCTCAAATGCATCCTGATTCATAGAAACAATTTCAAGGTAAGTTGTTTCCTCCTCTTTTTCCAACCTTATTTCACTTAATCATGAGGCTGCAGCAAGACTGGGAATCTCAGAAAAGTCTCTGGGAAATTGGGATATAACTTCAGTTAAGTAGGAGGGGAAAGATGTGGGGAAGGTTCAAAACATTGGAAAGAAAGTCAAGTAAGATTTTGATTTTTTTCTTTATTATAGTTAGTCTTTTTCCTGGTCCCTTATTTAGGTTTTCTAAATTCCTGCTATGAGTGAGACCATCCGGTATTTTTCTTTTTCTTCCTGGCTTATTTCGCTGAGCATGATCCCAAACAGTAACTGTCTTACTGTATTTTAACTTACTTCTTAATATGCCCGTAGAATATGTACAGTATATTTCACAATTGTTGATCATGTCTTATCAAATCTTTGTGTTCTTACCATATACTTATTTCTTTAAAATATGATGATAATTATTTCAGTCATGTTTTAAGTAAATAACTTGGATTTTTACCTTTAAAGCTCTTGTTCTTCAAAGATGATGTTGAAAAACCACAATGTTGATTTTATTACTTCACTAAAGAGTTTACATGTGAGCAAGTGAATGTGCTTGAAGATCTTTAGAGAGAATTTTTTTTGTCCCAGCAAGAGAACTATAATCTTATATGACATTTTAAAATAATCACCATAGTAACATGCTCTCAAAAATTTCACCCTAAGGGAAAGTTACTGCAATTTCACTTATGAATAGAGTTGCATTTGGGAAGATATTTAAAATATCCATACACATTTACCTCTATATTTATGCAACCTCAGTGTTCAATGGCATTTCAAGTCAAATAGTAACTGCCATAGGGTTATCTAACAACAACAATTAATAAAGACTGTACTATATATGTTTTGGTTACAATACAGATGTTAAACTTTATATTAAGGTTAAGTTTTGTGGAAAATTCTGGAAAATATTGCTCCACCTATACCTTATCATTAGACCACATATCTCATGATATCAAATGGCTCACTTTTGGGGGACTTCAAACAATTTTAGAGGTGGGAAAAGGAAGTGGGCTAATGAGTGCTTACTCTGTAGCAAGCCAAATGCTGGATGTTGGGCAGTGAGAAATTAAGAAGTCCTTGAAGAGTCTATAGCCTAATGAGGATAACAGATAGATAAACAGACAATTACATTACAGCCCATTAACCATGTTGGCAGAGTGTAAATTGATAGAGTCATTCTGCAGGGCAATTTGGCAGAGTACAAGCTGTACAAACTTGCACACCCTTTGATCCAGCAAGTCTCCTTCTAGACAACCAGTCATTTATCTCTGGGTGCCTGGTTTCCTCGCTCTGCGTTTCCTCTAATTTTACTATGACCCTGAATGACTTGGCTATTACATCCAAATTCAGGTTCCGAAACTGAGACATGCAGATAGGACAGCAAGGTCCAAAGAGACAGGAGATGAGGCTGCAGCAAAACTGGAAATCTCAGAAAAGTCTCTGGGAAATTTGGGATATAACTTCGGTTAAGTAGGAGGAGAAAGAAGTGTGGAAGATTCAAAACATTGGAAAGAAAGTCAAGTAAGATTTTGATTTTTTTCTTTATTATAGTTAGTCTTTCCTGCTCCAATTATTTAGGTTTTCTAAATTCATGCTATGTGAGACCATCCGGTATTTTTCTTTTTCTTTCTGGCTTATTTCACTGAGCATGATCCCTTCTAGCTCCATCCATGTTGCTGCAAATTGCATGAGTTTACCTTTTAATGATGTAAGAATTATATAAAATAAAATATTAAAAAAAAGAAAAAAGAAAGTCAAGTAAGAGATGAAATGTAGATAGAAGGGAGAGGTTTGCATCCCTGAGGTAGCGGGAATAAAGATTCTAGAATCAGGACCTCCCTAGTGGCACAAGGGGTTAAGACACAATCTATGAAGGTATCCACAGCCACTGCAGCACAAGTTCGATCCCTGGCCAGGGAGCTACTCACAGGGTGCAGCAGACCTCTCCTGACTCGCCTGCTGCTCCCCTCAACAGTGTATTTTAGTAGATCTGCCTGTTCTGGTCCCCACTCTGTCTCTGGTGAATCCTCTCACCCCCCACACCTCTGGCCTGTACCCCAGTTCTTGTATGCACAAATAAATAGATCTTTAAAAAAAAATTCTAGAATCAAGGGCATTCCTGTGAGTCTGCTCAAGCCTGGTGATCAGAGAGAACTAGCCTGGAGGACCATTTAACCCTACCTTGAGGGTTGTTTGCCAGAAAAGAAGTTTTTTTACCCTTCTAACCATATTTAAGTCTACATTAAAATCTTAAAGGTTTTGGCCCCAAGTTACCCCACACCATTTTTTTTTGGCCATTCATTTCCAATGTAATTCAGATGCTTTGCTGCCAGCCCCCCTATATTGACACTATGTGCTGAGAAGCACGACAAAGATGCTGTCCTTTAGATACTGCAAATCTCATACCAGAAAATCCTTAGCCCATTATTAACTGTAAATGCAGAATAATTTCCACAGAAACAATTACGTTAAAATTGCTTTCTAGGGTCCTGGCAAAATAAGAATAAAATCGAGAGAAATGAAAATCCAATGGGAATCAGAGACTATGAGAGTACTTGCTTATGAGCATACCCCACAGCAACTCCACATACATCCCATATGTAATTTCCACGCAGGGAAAAGCACCAGGATTCAAGTGCAGGATTGTTGCAAGACTCTCAAGATAGTGGCTGATAAGCAAAGAGCAGCAAATAGCACTGTATGATGATGGGCTCGCTGTTCCAACTAACAAGTCAGTGATCTGTGGTTAGATAGCGTTGGCTTTTGATATTCTTGACCTCCTTCTTCTTGCAATTTCTTCCTCTTGCAATTGAAAAATACACCTATTTCTGGCCTTTCCTGATTCTTTTTTGATGGCTGTCCAGGATCCAATGTTAAGAAACTCAGCTCTTGCCTGGCTTGGACCAGCCTTCCTCTTTGTTCTTTCCTTGGACACAGCCCTTGCTTCACACAGCTCTTCTCATGGAACTGTATCCTTCCCCCAACGCTGTATCCTTGTCTCCTATCTCTCCTCTTAGTCTCTCAGCAAATGTGTTCACTGCCAAGTTTTCACAATCGCCACCTTATTTTAGACAAATATCAAATCATTCTTTTCAGCTCCAACAACATCACAAAGATAAACTCACATTTCTATCTAGCTCCTGAATAACTTTTTTAAATTATTTTTTGAAGATTTATTTATTTATGTATTTAAAAGCTGGGGTACAAGCCTTGGGCGTGGAGGGTGAGAGGATCCACCAGAGACAGAGCGGTGAACAGAACAGGCAGACTGACTGAAATACGCTGCTGAGGGGAGCAGCAAGTGAGTCAGGAGAGGTCTGCTGCACCATGTGGGTAGCTCCCTGCCACCCGGGGATCGAATTCATGCTGCAGAGGCTGCTGATAGCTTCATAGTGTTGTGCTTAACCTGTTGCACCACCAGGAAGGCCCCTGAATAACTTTTAAACTTCCTGCTTTTCAAAGCAAAGCTACAATGTTTCCTGTGATACCAACCCCACTTCCAGTCTATTTGCAGACAAGCCTCATGGATATTGGGGGTTCTACTGCAGACCACAAGAGTGACTATCTCAAAAATTTCTAGTTTCTCTGTGTATATAAAATAAAATATGGTATGAAATGTGTGATATATCGCATTGTGTCTAAAAATAAATGGTAACAGACCTTAATTTAGTAACTTTACTGCTAAACAATGCCAGCCATCATCTTATCCTTCAGTCATTCATACTCTTATTTGCTGATGGAGGGTAACAATTGTAAATTAAAGATCACTGATCGCAGACCACCATAACAGATATGATAATGATGAAAAAATGAAATATTGTGTGAATTACCAAAATGTGATACAGAGACAAGAAGTGAGTGCGTGTGATTGGAAAAGATGATAGACTAGCTCAATGCAGGGTTGCCACAAACCTTCTATTTGTTAAAAAAAATACAGTATCTGTGAGTCACAAAAAAGCAAATGCGATAAAACAAGCATGTCTGTATTTATTAACACTATCAGAGGCCCTGCAAGTTGAGCAGTCATTTCTGCTATCACCACCCCGTGCTGTTTTGTCTCCACCAGTGCAATCAACTACCAGGATTCTATCACAAAAGACAAAACAAAAGAAAGGGTAATGTCTCCTTCCACAATTACAAACCATAAATTTACTACTCTTCTAAGAAATAAAGTGAGAATTCCCAGTGATTACATAAAATAGATCTTTATCTTTGTGCTACTGAACATTAAAGACACACTTCAATAAGGAAGCATTTGTTGCGAATAAAAGCTAAAGAACTGAATTCCTTAGGACAGATTTCAGGGATTTATGAGTCCATCATATCCTAATAAGTGAGCCTGAAAATAAGGTAATATCTTGTGTCAACCTCAGTTTCTATGAAATAGAATTTGAGCACTGAATTCATTTAAAGATTATGGAATATTACCTTGTTATGTGCATTAAACCACCTAATAAAAAAGTGATGCAAAATGTCTAAAATTTTAGAGTGCTAATTAGAAAAACTATTTTTTGCAGTGAATTTATAAAGCATCCCCCTCAAAAATACCCATGGACCACAATTTATGTCTAGGTTCTATGCTTCTTTGGTTTCACAAGTTCACCTCTCATATAATGGATAGGTGTAAAATAGACACTATCCCTATGTACTAGTGTAACCAATTCTTCCTCATGCTTGCTATTAACTTCTCATCAAATGGACTAACAACTAATTAAATTAGTAGTTTTTACTTAAATTTAATTACTAATGATACATTCAATCAGTACTTGCTCTACTTAGTTTATATGATATATTTCCAGTGCTCATGGAAGCAAATATTTGCAGTATTAATTATATTTCCATCAGGAAGTTACATATAGTCCCACATTTTGTCAGGCTGGAGTTGTGATAAGTCATCTTTAAGTGCAAAGTCACTGGCAATGCCCAAATCTCCAAACAATTTAGACTCTTCTGGAAATGGGCTCCAACAGAGGAAACTTGTTTAGATGTGGGATTACACACTGGGGCAGCACTTCCAGAAACAGTGAGCCTGTAACAAAGATGGGGCAATATTAAATAAATCCTTTATTCTGACATTCAGAAGGGAGCAAAGAGTTTGCTGATTTTGCTGAAACAATCCTCTACAATGAAAAATATGTTCCTTTTAAGATAATTCTAGAAGATATGATTCCATTTTTTTAAAGACAGTAATGGGAAGTCCAGTAGACTCAAATGAAGGAAATGTTTTGGAATGACAATTGAGCAACTATCAGATTTGAATAGCAATGTAAGACTATCAAAATAAATTTTCACATAGAAAAGAAGTTAAGAGGGTGGTTATTCTGGTCCTTTCGTCATTAGACAGTAAGAAACATTACTTGATTGTCCTCTATGAGCCACACGATGTTCACCACCTGCAGAAATTGTCATGGCTGAGTGATGAGTGTGTCTGTCTGAAAGAAGCCAACTTCAAGTGTGATGTACTTTTGCTTTTTAAGTGTATGCCAACTAGTGTTATTAAATCTAGAGTTGCTTAAGACAAAATGTCGGCAATTTTCCAGGCTCTGACACCAAGTTTGCAGCCCTATTTTCTGCAGTCATTGTCTTTCAGCATTATTAACAACATCATTATATATTTTGTCATGTGGAGGATGTGATGATACCTCCTTGACTCTAAGTGCAAAGTTATGACAATATCCAAGCTTACCAGTGCAAGAGATCAACAACGTAATTAATGCTTCATTCCTGTTTTAAGCAATGCACCAAAAAAAGAGCAAAGAGATCCTTTCTGAACAAAACCTTACAAAGAGCATACTGATTCTTACTGTCAGTATTAATTCCAACTGTGACAAACTGTTTGATTTCTGGAGTTCCTGCAACCCAGCATGTCCATGCTGTCAGTCATCACGGGATAGGCTCCACGCTGATCAGCTCTTGCCCTTGGCACCTCAATATTGCAACTAGCTTGGCATTGGCTTCATTTTAATTAAGCACCTGAGCCTGGTGAGAAAGATGTTATTATATTTGACACCAGCCTTCCTCACCAGACCCCTCCAGTTCTTCCACTGAGTCCCTCTCTGGGGAAGGAATGGGTCCTCTGCTCCCTGTAGCTTGTCTCTTTCTTCATATCCACACCTTTGGTGGCTTCCCCAAATGTTCTTGTTACTAGCAGGAGGCAGAAGATTCACCTGACTCTCTCTCCCTTGCCGTATGAATCATTTATTGGTCACCTTCCAGGTGTCACACACTACGCTAACTGCTCTGTCTATATTATCTCATTCCTATTACACATATTTACTAAAAGCCCATGTGTACAGGTACTGCACTCAGAACAAAACAACTGCCAAGTAGTGAGACAGACACACCCTTCTCTCGGTTCACGGGATAAATAGCAATTGAAAGGGTCAGGCTAAAAGAGGCTTCTGCTGATTGTAATTTGCATACTCTTGATTATTTGAATTGATCCTATGATGCAGTGCATTTATAACTGAGGCACAGACAGCTATCTCTTCAGTCGTATACAAGTTATTAAGACGGTGAGGGTGTTCATGGACAAACCTCAGCAGCTAAGTCAAAATTTCTGATATGGACATAAGGAGAAACATCTAAAAGAAGCTTCCTTTTGAGGATGAAGAGATGTGAACATGGATGTGACAAAGAGGAAAAGATGAGGACAGATCAGGATTGGTTTGCAGAGTTATGTTGGGGCACAAAATAGAAATTGAGGCCCGGCATTTGCAGTATATCTGGATATTTGCAGGGGGTCTCATAAACCTTAAGAACTACATTCTGATGCACTCTAGAAAATTTAGTGTTTGGGGAAAAATTATTAGTGAAATCAATTAATTAACTCTTTTATTTGCTTTCTCACATTTCTGAGAACTTATAATAGACAAGTCTATAATTAAATGCTAGAGAGACAGTGGTAATAAAACACCCAAATCTCTGCCCTCCTAAACTTAGGTGCATGGGGATAGACAGATGGCAGTGAAGTTACAATAAAATAAGCACAAATTCAAACCTGAAATTGTAGATGAGATGGACGTGACTAGGTTGAAGACAAGTCAAAGGATGTCTGTGAGCTGAGATGACCTAGAAATACCAGGCTTGGGGGGATCTGGTGGAGAAGTGAGAGGCTCATTCCAGGTGGGAAGAACAGAGAGGACAGAAGCCTAAGTAAGAAGCAAGCTCAGTGGCCCAAGGGGCCTGCAGAAAACTACTTTGGCTGGAGAGACAGACGCTGCTGAGGTTACAGGTTATGGGCCAGTCAGGTTGGCACACTCTGCTCTATGTGGATTTCCTTGTGTTTGTCATGATCAGCCATGGAATGGAATGGCATGGCCTCATTCAAACTTTAAAATCTGGCTGCTGGGTAATGCTTTGTCAGAGCCAGAAAAGACACAAGGACAACAAATAGGATGCCTTGCAGAGTACAGGGAAGAGACAATGGTGGCTTTGGATAGATTCTGAAGAGAGAGCTGTCAAGAATTTCTAGTGGATTGAGTATGTACAAAGAGAGAAACAGAAGAATCAAGGATGACAATGACCCTTTTCTAGTATGGTGGATGGATCCATTCACGGACGGTGGTGCATTACCCAAATTAGGGATGACTGAGGTAGAAACTAGTTTGGGGAAGGGAAGGAATTTGGGATAGTTTGAAAACCCTGTCTGGACTCGAAGAGTCTCTTTGCATCTTCACTATATTCATCACATGCTGCCAGCGATTCTTCCATCTCAACTTCCAGTCACTCCACATCAGGGTCACCCAGTCTTGGCACTATTCATAGGTTGGGTCAGACTATTGTTTATTACAGGAGCTGTTCTGTGCACTGAGGAGGTTGAACAGCATTGCTGGTTTCAGTCTACCCGACAGCTTTAGCATCCTTTCAGTTATGGCATCCAAAAATGTCTGCAGACATTGTCAAATGTCCCCTGGGAGCAAAATGGCCCCTTTGAGAACCACTGTTGTAGACATATGGAACACAAACAGCATGTCTAAGCCAAGAGAGACCCCTTCTCCAGCCTAAGAAGTTATGGCTCCCGATATAATAAAAATTGGTGGCAAGCCATCCCCACCCCTAATTATGGCTGTACTGAAAGGATTATAACGTAGATAGCTTTAACTGCTGATATTTTGGTAACTGGAATAAGAAAAGAGTTGACAATGTTCAGATTTCTTATGGAAAATCATGTGGCAAGCAACAGTGAACAATTCTGTGATTACTTTACATGTGGGTGTTAGTGTGAACTCCCTCACTGATTTAAAAGAAACACACAAAATGTCCCTCCCTGATGTGAAAAAAGGTAATTAAATAACTGTATAATGTTTAGTAAGTTGTTGAATTTTCTACTAGGTTTTATTACATTAGAGTCCCACATGAAATTACAATTTTGCATCTTCTGTTGAGGTCATGTCAGCCTTTAGGGTTTTCAGAAGCAGGGAATATTTTTAGCATGTGGTAAAGTTTTCAGGTTTCTGGAAAAAAGCCCTCCCCCCAATTTGGTTTTCTGTATTAGAAAAATTAACTAAGAAGGTATTTTGAGAACCAGCGAAATCTTTTCTAAGTGACTGCCTATGGTAGACAGAAAGATGAACCCCCTTATTTTTGGATGTCCATGGGCTAATCTCTGCTACATATCAATACATTTCCTTCCACAGCCGAAGGGGTTTTGTGGACATGAGTTAATTGAGGGTCCTGCGATGAAGAGATGACTCTGGATTATCAGAGTGTAAACTATGTCATCACATGTCCTTGAAATCATGAAAGAGGGAGGGAGATAGTGAGTGTCAAGGCTTTGAAGATGTGAATGCTGATGGCTCTAAGGAAGAGGTGACCAGCCAGGAATTCTGCTGTCCTGTAAAGGCTGGACATTGCAAGGAGATGTATAGTACTTAAGGCTTCCAGAAGGAACACATCCAACATAGACCTTGCATACACCCTAATTTTAACCTAGACTGAGCACATCGGACTCGAGCACTGTAATAGATCCATATTGCATTAAAATCACACGTCTATGGTCATTTGATAAGCAGCAATGTAGGAAGTTAATATCTTGCTTGATAAGAAAATATGATGCAGAATAAACTCTACTACAAAGTTGTTGCTTTTAATAGTGAAAATCTTTTATTTCACTGTTGTCTCCAAGTTTGAAATATACTAACAAGTTGAGGAAAATTCATTTGGGTATTCCTGCTCTTAAGTGTTTTTCACTAGCAAGTTTCAACTTTCAAGTGTCATTTTGTTCTCAGATACCTTCAAAACATCTTCCGGAAACATCAGGGTACTATTGAAACTTCCTCAATGACAGATCATCTCTTTTGATATTTCAAAAAAGGCTTTTATGTAAATAATGTCACAAATTTGAAAAATAACATTGAGCACTTGTATTTGATTCAAAGATCATAAATTTGAATACATGAATTCATATAAATTAGCAATCAGTCTTTAAATCTGTTTTATTTATTTCTTTTCTTGCTTCTTATCGGAAAAACTGGAAGCTACATTAATCAAACAATAAATGCAGTGAAAATGAAATGCAAAAACCATCTTCATTAATACACTTAGGAAAATGTTCAAGTACATAAGTAAAAAAAATCTAATATTTGGATCCTCATCACCACGTTTTTTTGTTTTCCTTCTTTTCCTCACTCAAACCAAACCTCATTGTGAAAGATAGTTTAAGTTCGCTCCTGGTAACAGAGATAGTGACTAACAATAGTAACGACTTTGGGTTTTTAAAGCAAATGTGCGAGAGAGAAACATTATAAACTTGTAATTTATACTTGGGATAAGAAGTGGTACTCACAGAGATGTGTTTTAACACCTGACTTCTAGTCTGTTCTGACAGATGAGACCCTTTGGAAGAGGGGCAAAAAATGTGTCTGATGTTCGAATTTATCTAGTGAAGTGTTGTTGTGAAATCCTGGTGTGATATTTAGTCTGGTGTTACACAAAGACTGAGGGAAAAGACAATTCCCACAGATCAAATGGGTTATTTTAAGGACAACTGATTATTGTCCTCTCTGAAGTCATTACTGTTTAATAAACCAGAACTGTGATATTTTGATCTGTGTTTATTACCTTAAAGAGCTCAGGGGAGTAGGATTAATACGCTGGACTCAAAGCTCAGACCTTTATAAGCAACCTCTTACTTAATCCTCACCACACTCCCTGGAGATGGTGTGAGCACTCCCCTCCCTAGAGTTGAAAACCTGGAGTTCTGGACATTTAAGTAACTTGCTGATTCAGAAAGAGTGCAGATTTAGAGTCTGTTGCTAGAGCATGTTCCATCTGAAGTCTCCCACTTCATCTACCTCCTCACCATTACGGAGGCCACAAGGGTTAGTAAGGTCACACAAAACCTAACCTCCAGGATGTGAAAATTTTTAATTGTCTTGCTTTTTTGGCTTAGAAAGACATGGATAACAGAAATAAAGATTAAGAAACCTTAAAATAATTCAATTGAAGTCACAATACAGATTCCCTAAAATGTATTCCCAATAGTCTAACTTTATTTGCATTTTTTCACGTATCATAGTGTTAATACTTAATTCACATGAAATTAATAGAGTTAAGAGGTCTTGACTATACAACTCTGGGGATTTTAAAATACAGCTGCAAAATCTATGACGTGGCCCCTATAAAGAAGTGTGGACTAATTCCTCTTCCCCAGAATTGGTCTGGCTGCTGTGACTCATCTGATGTATAAAACGAGACAAAGGGGTACGAGGTGCCCCCTAGGCTAGCTGGGACCTCTGTGTGGCTCTCTCTTGGGGCCTTCACCAGAGCCAGGTGTGAAGTCGTAAGGAAACTCGGGCCATGTCATAGCACACGCCAACAGATGTGACCGCGGTGCCAGCGGCCACCCACATCTGCCACCAGATGTGTGAGTGATGAGCCTCCAAGGACACCAGCAAAATTCCTCCAGCTGCCCCCAGCCGAATGACACGGAGGGAGGTGGGTCCAGCTGTCCCTGCAAGCCTGGCTCAAATTGCAGGCTCATGAGCAAAAGTGATGCCATTGTTTTAAATTAATCGTTTGCAAATAATTATCAACAGTTTTGTCATGGGCTGCCGTAACCACACACTGCAGGATGGCCAGCTGGTCAGCAGAAATGTGTTGTCTTACAGTTCTGGAGACTACACATTCAGAAGCAGGTTTGCAGCCGGGATCCTTCATTCTGAGGACTCTTTCCTTGACTGGTAGCTCCCTGACTGCTCTTTCTCTCTTCCTGTATGTGTATGTGTTATATGTGAGTCTTTCTCCCTCTCTGACTGCATGCTCTCTCTCTCTTTCTCTCTCTGACACACACACACACACAGTGCCCTACACTCTTCATGTAAGGACACCAGCTATATTGGATTGGGGTCCACATGTTTTAACTTCATCACCTCTTTAAAGGTCCCATTTCCAAACACAGTCACATTCTGATGTCCTGGGGCGGGGAGTCAGGAATTTAACTTATGAAGTTTGTGTGGGCACAATGCATCACATAACACTAAGTTTTGGGGGCTGCTTGTCATGCAGAAATACATAACAGTTGGCAAGGGCCCAGAGGAAAGACATCATTGGATCTTTGTTATTCATTATCTGATAGGCTCCTTAAATTAATTTGTTAGCAGGGTATTTTGCTTTTTCCAGACTCTTCTTCCCTGCAGTGACTGTCACACATGGTGGTGGACGGACCCTGTCAGACAGGCGTCCACCTCTGCTGAGACACCTGGACATGTTATTTGGACTGTAAAAACATGCCAGGTCTCTGCATGGTCTCAGCTTGAGAGAAATAATTTCTCAAAGGTCACCTCTGCTCTATGCGGATTTGACCCTGTCTCCCTTTTGGAGTTAGACTGGAGAATGCAACAATCAACTTGCAAAATGTAGTAAAGTGTGAAAGCCTTTCCCCCCAAGGCTAGAAGAATGAAGGGATTTCGGCTGACACTCCACAGCTGTCCAGGCTAATCACTTTCTCTCTATTTTGCTGTATCACTCAGTTACATGGGTGCATTTAAAGGACTGGACTTTTCTAGGACTTTGTACCCTGGCTCAAAATTATATTTTTGAATGTTGCATGAATACTGGACCCTGCAGGTACTACATAAGGAGTAAAAATATTTCACAACTTCCCCACCTTCTACCTGCAACCAAGAGCATCTGTGGGCTGTGGAGGAGAGGTTGGGGGTTGGGGAGGGCATTGGCATTCAGTGCTTCTGTAGATGGCCAGGGCAGATTATGTTATAGATATAATCAGAAGAAGGGCCAGTCAGTTTAAAATCCTCCATCAATACACTTGCTTTATCTTGGTATCTGTTGGTTTCTTATGCCTGCTTTCTTCTCAAACATTAACAGCTTGTAAAAATCTCCTTAAGCACTATATTGCTGAGGTAAATACCTCTTGGTAGTACCAGATATTTACCTAAGGATTTATAGGAATAGGTGAGTAGGGCCAGGTGAGAGAGAGGGGGAGAAGGTGAAAGGGGGAGAGAATGTTTTATACAGATTCTGTACATCAGTTAACTTCTTCCTTATCCACACAAATATCCAAAGTCGGGACATTGCTGATGGAATAAAAATAATACGCCACCATAAATTCTTGATGAAAATGCACGTTGAAGTCAAGCAATGTTCTCAACCAAAGCATTGGCTTTACTATTTTATTATTTATTATAATAATTATTAACAATTATTATTTAGGCAATAGAGAGGCACATAAGGGGATGTAGCTATGCAGGCAGAATTCCTGAAATTTAAAGTACAGACTATTAGGACGTAGGGTGAAAAAGTAAGTGTTCAGGTGTGTTGAGAACCCAACTAACACTTGAAAATCAAAGGCCAAGATGAGCTTCAGCAGAGAACAAAACCTGGCAAATCAAGGCAGTGCATTAGTCTAATAAAAGGATCCCTGGGGAAGAAGCTTTGGGGTCTAATCCTAAAATATTTTCTGGAGTCTCGCTCGAATGTGGATACATTCTTCATTTGATCCTGCTTTTAGAAAATCCATGGAAGCATTGCCAAACATTCTCCAGTGTAAGCCAGAGACTTCTATCTGATTTCCATGTTTTTAATGTCAGAGGAGAGAAATAAAATACACCATCTCATCTGAGTATCTCCATTGTCCCTGATATAATTCTTCAGATCTGTCAAGATGAGCTCTTGGTCTAACAAACAACAAAGCGTGAGCCCCACTGCAGCTCATCTAAGGGATAGTTGAAGGAACAGTTGATTAAGCTTCCAGGATGGAGCTCCTCACTTATGAGAGTGACCATGTAAAGTGGTGGTTCTGGAAACAAAGGAATGGATTAGTCATGATCTTAATCACCTCATACAGCTCACAGAAGAGCAGAGAGGTATAAGGTCACCACACAGCAGAGAGGTAAGCAGTCAATGCTGGAATGGACCGAGTGTTGATTTACTCTATTGGGGATAGACTGGAGAAGTTTTCAAAGAGATGCCTTCACTGATGCCTCCTCACAGGCCAGACGTGGTGCTGAGTGCTTGCTATTCATTATCTTATTTAATCTTCTCAATGAATGAAGGTGAGCGATAGAGATAAGGAAACTGAGGTTTGAAGATGCCTAGTAGCTTGTCTACCATTGCACAGCTAATGAAGGCAAAGTCAAATCTTCAATTCTAGGCTGCAGACTCCTTTCCTCAGAGTCTGCTTTCATCCCACCTGGATGAGAGAAGCACCTCAAAAAAACAAGCAGACAATGAAATGCTCACAGTTTTCTACAGAGGACGTGTGTCACAGAAATGTCACCTATAGCACTGCAGCTGAAAGGAACTTTATCAAAACATACATAGCCTTGTGTTATGAATTGAAGATGTTTGGGAAAACGTCACATATTTGAAATTTCTAAAAAAATCTTATTTTTTAGTATTCAGCTTTATGAAGGTATAATTTTGAGTCATTTCCTGCCCCAACAACTAGCCCTGGGCAAGTACCTTTCTGTTTGCTGCTGTCTCGGTAAGTTCTGCTATCTTTCAGAGTTTCAGGTAAAGCAAGAACCATGCAGCAGATACTCCTTTGTAACTGAACTCATTGGCTCAGCATAATAACTGAGATTCATCCAGTCAATCCACTTACCAGTATTTTGTTGCCTTTTTCCTATTGAGTAGTATTCCTTTGTAGGGATACCCATGATTGTTACCCATTATCCCCTGCATATACAGGTGGGTTATTTCCAGATTGAGGTTGGAAACAACCTGACAGTTATGTGGAGCTGCCTGTGATGAAAAATGCTGCATTGAATTATCCCATCATTTATCTGCTTTTCAAAGTTTGCAGAGCCCATTATTCTTGGGTCTAGGACATACTGGTCCTAAAAACTAAGCTGCTGCTCAACAAGTGCCCTTCAGTTTCAACTCATAGCCTCTATTTCTTCATAGCACTTGTCTGTTTTGGTCTTCGATTTTTGCTTCCATTCAAATCGTGTGAGCTCAGAGAATCCCATCGATCTAAGTGGACCAACAATAATATCACACTCTAGTCACCATGAGTTGATGGTTGAAGGGTAGCAATGGACACTGCACAGACCAATTCTCTGAAATTATCTACCAGCTCTTCCTTTATCATAGCTTTCCAGAATTAATGGAATTCTGCTTTTGAATTAGTCCCCTCTCCTATGGACAATCAAAATGATGGCTTAGCAGAGAAGAAAACTGCAGCACATGAGAGATGAAGAAATATCTTTATTATCATTTTCCCTGATGCGAGAATGCAAAACTGTGAGTCAGTGTGGGCTTGCAAAGCAGGCCCTATAATCAGGATGCCACAGGGTGGCAATTTCTGTGTCACAGCCTCTGGTCAAAGGCTCCATCTCAAAGACACAAGGTTACAACCTCTGGCTTTCAGCTAAATCTTTCCATCAGATCCACAATGGAGATATCTGGAAAGCTGCTTAAATGAAGTGCTGTGTGTCTGCAGAGCAGAAGTGGTAATCCCTAGAATCCTTTGGTGTTTCACACTCTCCATCATTATTGGCTTGTAGGGCTTGACTGCATGGAAATGAGTTGAACCACAGCAAAAGGATCTTGAAGTAGGTCAGACATTTATCATGGCAATAGATGGAAAAGTCTCTTTTTATTTCACCATTTTTTCCCTCAGACAGTAAGTTCCATTGAACTTGAAGTGACCCATGATGATAATGACCATTTTATCTTCAAACTGGGGAGGAGGAGGATTTGGGGACAGTACATTTACTGCCTTTTCTAAGGGCCTCAAAGGAACTTTTATAAACCATATCCTCAAAAATGTCTCCCTGACTGATTTTAGTTTTTCCTCATGTCACTCACCACAATCCTACTGTGATGCAGTGGTCATTCATTAACTCATAATGCCCTACGTTTCTCTTAGCATATTTCAGTAAAACACAAACAATCCCATCCCCAAGTATATTTTGAAAGGTATACTATTTCATCATTTTTACACAGAATTTAGGTAACAATTTTTTTTTAAGGATTTATTTATTTATACAAGCACTGGGTACAGTCAGAAGCGCGGGAGGGTGAGAGAATCCACCAGAGCCAGAGCGGGAAGCAGAGCAGGCAGAAGGACTGAAGTACACTGCTGAGGGGAGCAGCGGGCGGCAGGAGAGGTCTGCGCGCTATGTGGGACCCTCCTCCCGTGGCTGGGGAGCAGCCGGGGATCAAACCGGCGCCACAGAGGATGCGGCCAGCTTTGCAACCCAGCGCTCAACCGCTGCGCCACCAGAGAGGCCCAACAATTTTTTCTTTTTAATTAAAATTTTATTGCTTTACCATCAGTGTATAAGATGACATAGGTTTCATACCTCTATGGATGCATAAGCCTCGCTGCATGCACCACCAAAATGCTAGTGCCCTTCCTACTTTCAGAATGATCCCCACTAGCTTTTTCCCCATCCGCCTTCCAGTCGCCCTCTGGGGACCATCATAATTTTTTGCAGAGTCTAAGAGTTATTTTTGTGCTGATTCTTTGGCTCATTTACTGGCTATTTATATTCCACATATTTGAGAAAGCATCAGGTAATGATTGTCTTTCATATTCTGATTTATTTCACTTAGTACAATCACCTTAATTCCACCCATGTTATACACAAAAAGCAAGATTTGATCTTATCTAATAACCAAATAGTATTTCAGTGACTATATGTACCACATTTTTATCCAGTCATGTGTCATTATGCATTTAGCTTGCTTTAATGTCTTGGCTATTGCAAACAATAATGCTGCGAGGAACACAAAGGTATATGTATCTTTTTGAATTACTGTTTTCATATTCTTGGGGTAATTAGTGGTATTGCTGGGTCAAATGATTTCTATTTTTAGTTTTTTAAGGAATCTCCATATTGTTTTCCATGGAGGTTGCACCAACGCACATTTCCACCAACAGTGTGCAAGGGTTCCTTTCTCTGCGCCCTCACCAACACATGTTGCCCATTTGTCTGATACAGACCATTCTCGTAGGAATGAGGTGAAGAATCTGAGTAGCTGAAGTCACCAGTTCCACACTGCAGAAACCATCCCTGTGTCTCCATTCCCGCCCACTCACCACAGCACAGCACAACTATCAGAGGGCTACCTTAGGCCAGACGCCAGACGGGAAGTTCCGTGGCCACCTCCAGCAAACTCTGCAACCTCAGGCAACTAGCTAAGCCTCGCTGTGCCTTGGGCTGACTATCTGAGAAGATGACATAGCAACAGTAACTATCTCATAAGATCATTCTCACCATAAAGTGAAATAACAAATGCCTGGCATGGAGGAAATGCTCCATAAGTATCAAATATTATTACTGCCCTGTTCGATCATCTGGAGTCTGAAAGAGTAAGTTCAAGGCTAGATTTCCTTCCATATGACACATTCCACATAGTTGAGGGGCAAGATGGTAAGAGCTACACAGAAACTCCCACGAACCAGGAGGGTATCAGGCAACGATTGTCCATGACCAGCATTTGACTGATAAAGGCAAGTCTAAATGGTGTGTTCCATCTTCACGGGTGGCATCAGGTATGGTGTTAATAGTGCAGCAAATTTTGGAAGGTCATAAACTTCATAGGGTTAGAAAGCAGGGAAGCAACCGAACAGAATATACTACACTGGAAACAGAGGGGAATAATAAATGTCAGAGGGGGTATTACTCTGGATGGTCTGTGATTGGATTTGCCTCCTTATATACTATGGCAAGGAAGCTCTCTTGTCCCATATATTTTCACTTATACTATTTTCTTTATAGCCACTTTCTCCACATGTTGGGGGTTAGTGTATATATGGTTCCCAGGGATGCAGGGTAGGGCAGGATTTTATCTTCAGAATTTAGATTCTGAATTGGATTAAATCCTTTCTGGGACATTTGCATCACAAACTCGCCTTTCTCTTTCTGGGCAATTTGCTTTGGGACTCAACTTCCTGCCAGAATCAGATAGAGTACCTTGCAGGTCCTTCCATTTTGCTGAGTCCCCTGTGTTGATCCCCTAAATATCTACTCCTGGAGCCATAAAGCAAAGACAGTGTCTCCCCTGCAGAGAGTAAAGTCCATTCTTGGGCTTGCTTATTTTTCCCAGAAGTCAGCTAAAGTTTCATGTGAGTGGCAAAACCTCTATGAAGCTGCCCTCCTAAATACTTTAGAAATGCCACTTAGCTGGTACCGTGGTGAGAGAACTTAAGACAAATTCAACACTGATAGAATTACATTTGTTCTTCATTCAATCTTGCTGAACATCCTAGGCACTAGAGCATATTGCTTTTACTGTGCTGTCATTTCTGAAAACCAAATTGCACAAAAACTTTTAAAATCACCCAGGAGAACTCCTAAATGGATTTAGTTGCATACCAGGAACAATAGCAGGAATACAGGCTTTGTATGTCCCACCGACCCACACACTTTGGGACCTAAGGTCACCTGGCCACTGTGGGGGCATGCCCCCTGCCTGCCTGAAAGTTGTGTCCACCACATAAGGGCCAGTATGACTCTGGATTACCTAACACAACCCTTTTGTTTTCTAGAAGAGAGAAATAAGGCACAGGAAGTAACTGGCTCAGGACAGTGGTCAGGGGGCGGGAGTGAGGCCACAGGGCCAGGAAGGGACTCATTCTAGACCAAAGCGCTTCTCACTATTCCCCCCAGTTCTCTCCTCTGTGCTCAGATACCAATTTAAAATAAAAGAGAAAAATTGAGATAATGAAACTCATCACCTGACAGCTCAAAGTAAACCAGTTGCATTAAAGGCAAAGCCTTTCAAGAGGCTAATGACACCAGGTGTCAGGAGGAGGCTTAAAATAAAAGCTTAAAATGTCTTGACAGGAGAGAATTAAGCTCTGGGTTGCTTGTGATTCGCCCACTACCATGGTGTTCCAGTTTTGGCCTTCTAGTAGGTTTTTAGATAAAATCAGGGCTAGACACAACCTTTTCCTTTTTAAATATATCATTTCATGTCCAAGTTGATTTTGCTAAACCTACACTATCAAAAATCATCAATACTTTTGTTTGCATTTTGAGTTATCATTGAGTGTTAGGTGTGTCACCTCTGAAATGAATGCCTTATTCATTTACATTTCCAAATCTGGAACAGCATCTGGCATGCAATAAGGCCCTCATCAAATCTTCAGGATTTCATAGAATTTATGTAAAATCATTCTTTTTTTAACCATTTTGAAAGAGAAAAGTACTTCACCAAGTTATGAAAATGATTATAAGGATAACTGTAGTAACACCATTTTTAAATGCTTATTAGGACTAGCGCTATGTATCTGCTTTTTTAATTCTTAAACAATCTGTTAGTACTATTAGTACCCATTATGTAGGAAAAAAGAAACTGAGTCTTATAGTTAATATTAACCATAACATGATTGCAACATTAGAGTGTCCAAAGTCAGCATTCAGTCCCAAGAAGTCTGACCTGAGTACCTTCTCGGCTGCAAAAATAATACAGTGATTTACTATTGTGAATACAACGATGACAGAGGGGATTTAAAATTATTGTCATACAATAATTATTTTGTGCATTATCAACTATGATAGATCTTGGACCAGTTATAAAAACAGTTAAGGAAGATCAAAAACTCCTCACTATGCCAATTTACCTTTCTCCATGTTAACAAATACCAATAAATTGTTAATGTGCAATCCACATCCACCTTCGATTACTGGGTTGGATTATAAGACCAATATCAGAATGTCACCTAAAACAACCTACAAGCACATTGTCACCCTAAAGATAATGCCAGGAATTCCTAAGTTTATTCTGTATCGGAATAAATATATATCATTATATATTGGTATAAAAGATTATAAAGGACAATATTTAGGTTCAAGAAATATCCCAAATTAAATCCAGAAAAAAAACTACTCTTTACCAAAGAGATGAAAATGAACTCTTTATCACTTAACATTTAAGAGAGTGAAAGAAAAGGGTTCAACAATTTAAAACTCATCTTAAATTCAAAAAAATGAAAATGTGCAAAGTATTTAATGTTTACTCTGGGCCAGTCACTAACATAGCCTTGGGAAGACAGGCCCCCCTCCCGTGGCTGTGGGAGGCATGCTAATCAAATGACCACAAGGACGAAATGCAAAACTACAATGTCACAGAGTTGAAGAGGTAAGACAGAGAATTGGACCTTGCTTTAAAATCCTCTAAAGGAAGAATTTTATCCATGACTCTTGCTGAGGAAGCAATGTCAGTGCTGGCAGATTGACGTATCTGCCAAATGAGATAGCTTAGCTAAGTGTGGCAGAAGAATAGGAAGAGAAAAGGGCAAAAGCAAAGCCCCCAAGGTGGGGCAGCAGGATGGGTGAGAGTATAAAGAGATAAAGTACCCAGTCAGAGGCGCTGGAGCGGAGGGCACAATCTTTCATGGTTGAGATAAGATACTTGAGGACCTGGTACTTGGTAAAGGTTCTTTGGTTAATCCCAGGAGCAGGGGAAGCCAAAGATAGATTAGCCATTGTCTAATCTACCCCAAATTCACATATTTCCAATGTAGACAAGAGACACAATAAAAGGGAAGGGTCAGGTATGAGCTGATAGAACTGTATGATAGTATCTACAATTCTCAGTCAAGGTCCGACACATCAAAACCCACATAAAATATGACTACAGTTGTTATAGGTTGAGTCATGCATTAACAAAAATGATATGTGAAGACTTAACCCTTAATGCCTCAGAATGTGACTTTATTTGGATATAGGGTCTTTACAGAAGTAGCAAATGATTAAAAGTTCAGACTTTGGGCAAGATAGCCACTGGTGAAACACCAGATTGCTCATGGGCTGGTTATATAGAACCATTCTTTATATTTATTCACCAGAGGAAATAGTAGTATGTACTCCACAGAGTCAGAAAGATTACTTGAGTAAATAATATGTTATGTATTTAAAAAAAATTCTGTCCTTTTTCCCCCCTTAGCACAATTTGCACTTCTGCCATCTTAAATTTATAATAATAATTATTAATATGGAAACATAACAATCATCCTTTTTGACCTCACTTCAAAGTCAGTGTCAATTACTCTCCTTTGATTTTACAGGCAAATATGATACATTTCTTCTTGCTGCCTATGATGCTTCTCCTTCAATTCTCTCTCAAAATCACTGAGACTTTCATCCCTAACACACCAACAAAAATGCTAGTCAAATCCACTGATGATCTCCACATTGCTTATTCCCATCTTCATGTGACATCAACCCACCTGCAAAACTTAATATGGTTCTCATGTGCTCCTGTTTGTCCCAGGTTTTTCATGTGGTTTTTGAAGAATACCATATTCTGATAACTTTCCTTCTGTTTCATTGGTCATTTTTCTTGACCTTTGCTGACTTAACCCCTCTGTCACATTTATTTTTTTTCAAGATTTATTTATTTATTTATTTATACAAGCACTGGGCACAGTCAGAGGCGTGGGAGGGTGAGAGAATTCACCAGAGCCAGAGTGGGGAACAGAACAGGCAGACTGACGAAATACACTGCTGAGGGGAGCAGTGGGCACGGCAGGAGAGGTATGTGCGCCATGTGGGACCCTCGCTGGAGATCGAACCGGCGCTGCCGAGACTGTGAGCAGTTTCTCAGCCCAGTGCTCAACCGCTGCGCCACTGGGGAGCCCCTCTGACACATTTAAAACTGAATCCTTGGCTATAGAATTGAGGCTCTGAGGGAGGGAGGGTTGGATGGGGAGGCAGGAGGGGAGGGAGTCCAGTGGACTATGGTGGAGGACTATGTGAGCCTTGGCTAGGGTGTGGTGTGCCAACACCCATCTAAATAGGTGTGAACCTACCCCTATGTTTATAGCAGCACTGTTTATAATAGCTAAGCTTTGGAAACAACCCAAATGCCCAAAAATAGATGACTGGATCAAGAAGATGTGGTACATATACACCATGGAATATTACTCAGCATTCAAAAAAGATAAACACATGCAATTTGCAGCAACATGGATGGCGCTGGAAGGGATCATGCTCAGCAAAACAAGCCAGAAAGAAAAAGAAAAATACCGGATGGTCTCACTCATAGCAGGAATCTAGAAAACTTAAATAAGGACCAGGAAAATGAATAACTATAAGAAAGTAAAAATCAAAATCAACAAAAAACTATGAACCAGAGACACTCTATGGGGGGTGGGGGCAGGGAGGGGAGGGATTGGGGTCAAAATAAGGGGGTTGCAATTGTATGGGGAATATAAAAATAAAATTTATTTTAAAAAATAAATAAATAGGTGTGAACCTAGACTTCCAAATTATGTACAGTGTCATAAACCGAAATAACTACAATAGAAAACAATACAATTTGAAAAAGAAAAGATTCTTTCCTTGGAACTCTACTTTTCTTAGCATACACTAACTCTCTTAGTGATGTATGCTCTTGTAGCTTTAAATATCATCTATAATCTAATGACTCTCATTTGTATTCAGGCCAAGACTTTCTCCAGACTCATATAGCCAACTGCCTTCTCAACATCTCTATTTGGATCGATGAACAAACTTTAAAACTTATGTTCCAAACAGATCTCCCATACTCTTCCCCCAAACAACCTACTGTCGTCACCATTCCTTTCTATGGCAACAACATATTCCCTGCTTCTCAGGCCAAACAAACAAACACCTTAGAGTTATCACAGACTCTTTACTTTCTTTCCCAAGGCTATATATAGCCTGTTGGTTTCACTTTCTAAATGAATCCAGAATTCAGCCAATTCTCACTACTTGCAATGTTCCAATCAGACACATCTCTTACAGAGATGAGTATAATAATACATGGGGGTCCTTCATGCCCCTCTTACCTGCTGCAGTTTGATGTCAACACAGCGTCTAGAGTTGCTATAAAAAATTTTGCATTATTATTTTGCCCAAATTTCTTTAATCAAAAATGAAGAGCAGAAAACACATTTTGCATTGGAGTGTAAAGAACAATGCCAAAACGGAAAGAGGGTTGAAAAGAACTATCACATTAGAACAAACATCTATATGAATGAATACATATCATAGTCCTGGGTTCATTTATTGAAAGTGGCGCTTCAATTTTCTTTAAATTAATAATATTTTGATGGAAAATGACATTGTGGGGCCCCCAAATAACAAGTTAAAATTTACTTATCTAACAGATCCCACATAAAAAGCATAAACTACTCGCCATTGTTCATTTATATAAAATCGGTAAATAATGTAATTACAGTATACTTGGTTGGTTTAACAACAGGTAGTAATTGAGATTAATTTAGTTATGGTAAAACATGAAATATTACGTGTAAATATCTATTAATAAAAAAGAACTTTTAGCATAAAACAACTTACCTCTCATATATAGTAGGTGTTAGGTAATTCATATTCTTACATTATAATTAAATTTAAAATAAGTGGCTATCAATGGTAATTGTAGAGTTATTTCATAGAGAGGAATTTGAACAAAAATATTGTTTAATATATAATAGCAGCAATTTACCTACTTAATAAAGAAATATGCTAAAGTTTTAGTTTAATTCCCTTTCTCTTCCCCATTATCTGTGATCTAAAAAATTACCCTTCTTTTTGACCCTATAGATTACTTATGGACTATGTTATGTCACATACATTTCTTTGTTACTAATTATTTTTAGTATGTATATGCAATTTTATCTTCTTGGATAAATTATGAGTAACTCATGCAAGGGTCTTTTTTCCTTTTTTGCTTTCTCTATCCCTCAGGATAATAGCAAAAAAAGATATATAATACTTCATAAACATCAAATTATGGGAATATTCACCAAAATAACCTCTATGTTTTAACATCTTAATTTTCAGTAGCCAAAGTAACAGGTAACTAAATAGTCTCATCAGACCATATGGTGACTTTTTATATTTTAAACAGATTTCCATTTGAACTTTGTGTTTTCCTACCTTGCTTTGCAAATCTTCTAAAGACCCTGGAAATGGGTGGAATCTTTCTGCCTGCTTTCTTTATTCAGAGATAAAGAAAATTTCTAATTCCTAAGGATAAAAATAATCTGTCTTGACATCACTGGCACATTCTGACAAAGTCATTATTTTATGATCTTCTAAATGAGCTCAGACCTGATCAGATTACTCTGGGTAGCATCTGCTCAGAACTTAAACTACCTCTGGAATTCATAATAGGTTGACACAGCTGACTATTTCCAAATCTTTTGCAACATCTCTGATGTTTTTATGGTTTGCCATCTCCCACAGAGTGCTTCTTTCTGTCTGTCGCTTTCTTTCTACATGAAAACTCGCTTTGATTCTCTCCTGCTGCTTATGAGTCAACTCCCTGATGTGTTTGCAATTTATTGTGATCTATTTTCCTCTTTCCAATAAAGATGAATTTTACAGCCCCTCTCATAGTGACCAATGTGTAAAAAGCCTTCAGAGTGATGTTCGTGACAAGCCAACTGCCCTGCATGCAGTAGGTACTAAATAAATGGCATGGCTAAAACTTATTTATTTCCCCATCATTTCAATATGGGAAATGCTCAGCAAGAATTGACCAGTAGGGAGAGGCAGCAAGCAGTGACAATAAGAAAATCTAATTACTGCTATTTTCCTTCAGTTTCTGGTTTTATGAAATATGCAAATAAAATTTTCTCTAAAAGAGTAGCATAATGAATGAAGCAGGCAAAGTCATTGGCTAAAGAGATATTAAGAGAATCCAGAGCAGGGTGAAGACTTACAATTCACTCTGGCTTCCTTCTCCAACCTATTGGCTCCTTGTAATTTTTATTACAAGCACCTCAAATATATCTTGATATTTTAGATCTTTGTCCTTCACAAGATAAACTTCTAGACCTTGTCTACCTAGAAAACTATCTTTACCGCTGCAGAATTTACCTAGTCATTAGTATATCTAGGTTCTTTCCAAATATGTTTACCCTTTAGCACTTATCCATAGTTTACCACTTACTCCTTGGTGCCAACTATACAAGGCCTTTGTTACAGCTGTTCTACACATTGCTTCACATTTCTATGTCTCCTGCAACGCAATTTTTAAGAGCCCATACATTTTGGACCTTTTGATCTACTCTGCTTATCAAAGTCCAAAGTACTCTGCTTATAATTATTAATATAATTAATAAATATTAATTATATTTTTGACTTCACATGTTGATTTTAAAAATAATTTTGGACACAATTTCTTATCATCAGTGCAAACTGGGATTCGGGAATTTTGCTTATACAATTTCACCAATTCATGTTCATCTGAGAAGCAAGGCTGATACAGATTCTTGTAGGAGGGAAACTAAGTACATATTTTAGAGAAGGATTACTTTAATGCAAGTTTCATTGTTATAGATTTATATTAGATGATAAAAATAAGAAAAATATATTATCAAGCAGAACATATTAATGGATAGTTCATAACTCATTTCGATGAACGCTGCAGGTTACAATTAAAAAACATTATCCCATGTGTATAAATACTTCTTAGAAATTGGAAAGTTCTTTTTTTCAGTACTAATAATTTCTATATTAAAACTATTTTGAAAAGTTAAAATCAAGAATACTCCCACTTGGCTGTTCTGTGGACTATGAATGACATTTTAACAATGTTAATAATGATGAAAATATAAAAAAATCATTCTGTAAAGGCACAGCGGTGAATTAGAACTCAAAGAACAAAAACATATTTTTTAAAGAACACAACATTTCCTGAAAATAATGAGGTTTGATGCTATCTTTGAATAAAGCAAACGCTACTACTGTGGAAGAAAAAGTGATTCAGAATGAGGCACCTTGCAACCAGAAAGGGAATCAGAGACTTCTAAATAAGAAAAGATGGGGATGAACAGGGTTGATCTATGGCTGTTCCCAAACAGTTCATGTTTTTACGAAGGAGTGAAAAGGATCTGAATATTATGGGGAACATTTCCAGCAGGTCTCTGTGGATTTCAATGAATTGTGTTTAATAGACTCACTGAGTAATCAAATTATGATAATTTAGAGGAGACATCCCAACCTCTTGATGTGAGGTGTTCATGAGTGATTTCCTCTTTATTTTCTTTGTTTTGTGCTTGTAATCAGATTCACAACATGAAGTGTCATTAATCACATATGATAATGATATCCCCCCTTGATTTATGGAAAAGGCTAAAAGAATTCTGACATCTGACAGTGGTTACAGTCATTTTCTCTTGTCCCCACGAATATGTTATTTTGTTTCATTAACTTCAGTAGTTTTCTGAATTTCAATAGTGGTCACATACAATATTAAATATGCTCTGATCATAAGGATAATAATGACCTGAATTTGGTTAAACAAAATGAAAGTTTTTATGAAAACATAAAAAAGTTTTTTCAATTCTATCATTTTTGATTGTGGCGATGTGGGTTTGTAGCATTGTCTATGTGTTAAAGGCACAGATTCACAGCTCTTCAGATGTCTGTTCTCACACCACGCCCACCACTAATCTCCCATAGAATCAGGAAATTCAGAAAACACATTAGCAAGTGTGGTTAGTTTAATGTAATCACATCACATGAGAGTGTACCAGACTCAAAATAAGAATCTGCCTTTGATCAACTACACCATTTTACAGAAGTAACACTGTTGTCAAAATGAAAGTCTAAAACAATTGACATATACAGAGAAAGGAAAGAGATTGTGTACATGTGCCAAATATAGTAAAAACTTAAAAGGCTTACCTTTGATTCCATCTCAATCAACTACTTTGTATGAGTAAAAATACAGTACTTAAGGCACTTTAAAGAGAAGTCTATTAGAACAATTTATTCTTGAATATAAAGAATTTGATTAAGGACTATGATCTTGCAAGTTTTACTCAATGCATCAAAAATAAGCTTTAACTTCCAGAAAGCTTTTGAAAGAAATAAAATTTGTGCAATGGTAAAATGACAATGATAGGATTGCATTTATTATTTATAAACATAGTGTTCCCTTTACCATAGAGGTGCCAACACCTTTGTACAGGACCACAGAGCTTCAACAAGAATAAAATTACATGTAAGCAACAACAGAAAAATAAATAAAGATGTCATAGAACCAATGAGAATCCTACTCCAGAAGACTGACAGCACTTCAAAAAATTCACACTAGTAACAAAGGTTATTTATTCTAGGACCATGTTTTTGGTTCTTGATATAACTTCTTTTAATTATCAATGAAAAAGTGAGAAGAGGAATTAATATGATAAAGAACACACTGATCGTAATGCTTCTGAATTTTTCCTCCAAATATTTGTAACTATCTTTTCTAGTGGATTTTAAATTAGTACGTGGATTCCTCAATTATTGTGTGTACGTTACCTTCACAATATTAAAAAAAAAGATGAAACACAAAGATTGGAGCATAGAACTAAACCTTAGTAATAAGCAGCAGAGAGAGTTCTCTCCCGTGGATGATACTAGTTAACAGGCAGGAGGGTGAAATATCTATCTAGGTCAGAAACTGGATCATAGGCATTCTGAAAATCCCAAAGAGATAAAACCATAATTTTGAAGTCACTCAGGGAACAATGAAAGTGCAAGTAACAAAAGCACAGTCTGTTCTCATGGACAATCAATAACAAAACCATGTGTACAAAAATGGACAGTTTGCCAAAAAGAAATCTTCTCTTGCCAGTGGTTTTCAGTCATTAATTGGACAGATAATGAGACTGATGAATAAGAAAAGTTTTCACCTTTAACTTTATCCTGCAGCACTCTGCCTTAGGAAGAACTAGTGGTATTAATTTTAGAAATACTTGACTGTGACTCATTAACTCTTGAAGCTTTCCAGAAGATAGAATTAGTTGTAATATTTAATTTGTCCTTCATTGCTTGTCTAGAACATAAATTTTAAAGATGATCTGGATGGTGTGTAAAGATAAAGAGCATGAGGTCTACTGGATGTTTTTTTAATGATCAAATCCTCTTTTATAAAATGACTGGTCTTTATTATTCTTTACTTAGCAGGTTAGGACATGGGTAAAACTACAGTGGGATTCAGCCCTGTGTATACCTTACATGCATCCTAGAAAGAATGAATTTCCAAAGAGGATTGAGCATATAATCAGATGATGTCCATGTGTCTACTGCAGTACATTATGGGGCCAGAGTCAGATGAAAAAAGCCTGTTCATGAAAGCATTGTAGCCTTATTAGGATCATCATATTTACAATATGGAAAATTAAAGCATTTAAATTGATATTGCGCCAGGAGGTTTTGTAGTTGACTACTTTGGTATATATGTTGTTTGTTTCATTTTCACATAAAAATTTTAATATCATCCTCAGGGCCTCCCTGGAGGCATAAGGGGTTAAGTCTCAACGCTATGAAGATATCTGCAGCCACTGCAGCATGAGTTTGATCTCTGGCCTGGGAGCTACCCACATGGCTGCGCCCCTCAGTAGTTGAATTTCAGTAGATCTGCTTGTTACGCTCCCCACTCTGTCTCTGGTTTAACCTCTCACCCTCCCTAACTCCCGCACCTCTGGTTTACACCCCAGCACTTGTATGCATAAATACATCTTTAAAAAAAGTTTAATATCATCCAATAATAGTTTTAATTAATAGCATCTACTGTTACTTACTAAAGACATTCATATTCCTCTCTTCCACTTCTCATCATCTTCACTTTGTGGATGAGATAATAAGTGGCAGAGGAATAAAATTCCCTTCTCATTTTACCCTACATAGAAAACCAATTGACTGTGTGATTTAATATACTGAAACCACCTGCATATTGATTTAACAAGCTGTAAAGTAAATATAAGCATCGTACCCTTATGTAACTTTATCATACAATTAAATTTTAAACACCATTATTCCAAGTTAGTAAAAGAGTCTGCCAATCTTCCTGAGATATATTTTGAAAAGTTATAGTCGAAGGAAACTTTTGAAGAAAAGAGGCAAAAGATTTTCATAAGAGCCTTTATCTGCCTCTACTCCAGAGAGCCTGAAACCTATTCCTGAATACTCTCTAATGACTTCATCTATGATCACTTTCAGCCTAAATTCCTCCCTGACTGTTAAATGGCACTGTACCCTCTAACAGGGCACTGCAATTTTTCTAGGAAATACATGCCAATCAAATGCAAGGTTCTCTAGTGAACACTGCAAAATGCCATCTTTTCAGCAGGGATCAATTACCTCTGGTAGCAACACATATGAACACAAACACATTTTGAGTGCAAACATTAAAATTATGAATTACAGTAGAAAAAACAGCATGGTAGATGTGTCTGAATCTGTGCAATGGACAGGCTGAAATCTAGGGCCATACAAACCTATTAAGTATATCAGCATCATACTGCTCAGCAGTGTCTTTGAAACTTGAAGAGATTTATGAAAAGAACAACAACCTGATATTGTTCAAGCAGGGGTGTGTCACCTCTACATTAGAAGGGAATCCAATTATAAGAGTAACAACCAAATGCAGTAGCTGCATAGATTCCAAAACCACATTCAAAAGCACATTGTGTTACAGGAGTAGTAAAGAATCCAGCTTTCAGATTATTTGCTAGTGCATTACTTGGCCAGCCCTTTCCTGTATCTGTCTGGACAGCCAGATACACAAACCTTAGTTCCTAGGTGATTAAGTCCATAACTTTATCAATAAACACAACACTGGAATTTTACTCCCAGTAAAGCATTTCACCTGTCCAACACCTTCACTTTACCAAGGAGAAAATAAATGAGTCATTCAGACAACTAAATTATGATCAAAGTAGAATCACATTCCACTTATCCCCTATCATTGGTCTGGGATTGTTTACATCAAGCCTCTGCTCTCTTAACTTTTCCCTTTATTTTATATTTCTATTGTTTATGATGTAACATGTGTTCATGTTCCATATCTACATAGTAACAAAAAGAAAATATTCCTTGTAATAGTAACATACTTTCTGCTGAATCAATAAATATTTCTGATTCGTGCCATTTTATTATCTCAACAATTAAAGAGTGGATTTTTACATCTCCATTAAAATGTATGCTGATGTTGGTGCCAAATACATGACTGACAAAGTAAAATCCTTTAGAGCAAAAGGATCCCCATGGATGAGCTTTATCTGTGGGCAACAGCATTCTGATGACCCACAGGAATGGGTCATAATTAGGTATCATAAACATGCCACACATTTAGTATTCACTGGTCTAGTAACTACTTCTGGAAGGCAGTTCTTTGGGGTGGGGCTCTTCTTATTCAGCATTGTACCCATTGCACCTGCTCAATAAAGATTTGCTGAGTGAAGGATGAATAAATGCATGAGTTGGCACAGTCCATGGATTAGTAAAAATCATCTCCTGCTAACCCCACTGACTGCCTTTTTTTATGCTTTGATTGTTTTTAAAGATTTCTCACAGGAACTAATGCATGTGAATAAGGCCTTCCTTTCAATCATTCATTCATGACAACCATTTTTTTCTTTTGTTTTTTACTCATGGGCATGTACTATTCAGGCCTCTCAGAGGAAATTATTTTAATTACAGAAATCAGAACAGCTTAATTGTAAATGTGCAGTGCAAAAAAGGGTTAGTTGCTATATCTTCCAGTTTCTTTCCTTTCTCCTGAATAATTCTTAAAACTCACAGTAAAAATATCTCCAAGATTTTGTTATTCTCGCACATCTTACTGTTCAATTTAACCACATTTATGGAAATTTACAGTGCTGATGCTTGAAGGCCATCAAACCACTGGTGTCCACTTGTGTTGATATTCACTGAGCTAACTACAGTCATAGAGTCGATCAATTTCTGGTTATCTGGGAATGGAATAGCTGGGTTGCAGATGAGTCTTAAGACATGAAGGAAAAGGATAAATAAAACTATGATAGTTCCTCCAGTAACTGTGCAAACAATTTAGATATGTACATCCGCACATACCTGGATGATATAGATATCTTGGAAATGCAGCATACAGACGAGATCAGATCTTGAGTTACTGCGGTGTCTATTGATACATCGTAGCTCAGGGAATGGATGACACTCCACTTATACTCAGTCATTAATCTTTTGTCTACAATGTCTTTCAGAACTGGTGTCCCAAGAAACATAAAAAGGAACTACAGTTCTGTTCAGTAACCACAGACACCAAGTATTCATTTTATTAAGGAGGGGGAAGTGATTTACAAAGACCTATTTTACATCATTTCTTAAATCTATCAGAAATACAGGGCACCATTTACAATGAAGCTCGGTAGGACATAATATAACACATATGGCTATTACCTCCTCCCTCTTCTATCCATGACAAGTCTGATAGGAAAAGGTGACATAATTGTAGTCACCATATTTACTCAATGTCTACTGTCCACAAATAGTAGTGTTTGCTCTGAGGAATCTTAGCGAGGTGAAAGGGCATGCTCCTTCTTTGTTTATCAATTTACAATCTTCAGGTTGAGGAGATTCATCACACAAGAAAATGTGAAAATTTTAGAGTAACTCCATGTGAACATGATATAAAGTTAAGAGTCCTAAGCAAATCAAAAGGGGCTGAGTAAGGAAACTAGCCTGAAAGGACTTTCTGGAAACATTAGAGATGGCAATGAGTAGGTTTTAGCAAGAATTGAATGAGGTTAGAGAGATGGTTTGAAGGGGAGAGAACAACATGATGGGTAAGGAAAATGACAGAGAAATTGTCATGAAAACTTCCATGTTTGGTAAGCAAGTCGGCAATAATGATACTGGCAGTGACATGAGCAAGACAACGAAGACTTGAAGATGAAGCAACACTGCATTGAGAATCAACATGTACATATACTACATTAGCTGAGCACTGAAGTCCAAATTGACTTTCTTCCATGCCTTGTAAACAGGGAGCAAATATTTTAAGTCTGAAACTCACAGAGAGCTATGCATGCAGTAAATATCCTATATTGCTGGAGCAATTGACAACAGTCAGGATTTATGAACAGGCAGTGACTGAATTTAAAAAACAAACAAACAAAAAAAAAAACAACAAAACAAAACTGTGTGAGAAGGGTCTTCTTAGGGCACTAAAAGAAGACACAGAACCTAAAGCCTGGAAAAGTTGCCTTGGGTGTACTGAACCTGTAACAGGGTGGTCCCCAGGAAAGGGGGAGGTTCCCTGCCCCACCCAAGGGAGGGTGGAGCTGAGCAGGAAGAGGAGAAGCAGAGAAGAGACTGAGGAAGGAAGGAAGCAGGACGGAGCCAGGAGACCTGGAGGAGGCGCATGGAGCCTAGAGACACGTGAAGAAACTGCGCTTGCCTTTTGGTCGTGGACTGGGTGACACAGATGTGGGTGAGACCCGTGGGGAGGTGACAATGGCAGCTTTTATCTTGATGTTGAGTTTGCTCTTTTCCTTCCGGGCTTGTCTGGTTGTTTCCGACCCTTTTCTGTGGGTCCCCACTGGAAGATGCTTTAGACTTGTGGCAGGCTTTGGGGCCTTGTTCTGGGCTGATCCCATATGGATGGACTTTTACCCACGAGGGGATGGGTAACTCTGGGTGCTTCATTTAGAAACTAGATTGTTTGCATTTCCTGTATCGTTTCCTAATTGTATTGAAGTTCTTTCCCACTAAAGTCTCATATGTTTTGTGTTGATGCGGCGGATGGCAGAACCCATTTAGAACAGGCAGGTTTGCGGGGTTTGGGCTGCCCCTCTCCCTGTCCTATAACAAGCCTACCCTTGAAGTCTTCAAGTTCAGATTTTGGCACAAATGGAAGCCATGCGAAGGGAGAAATATGAATAGGAAGCAACACAAAGAGAAAATTACCTATAATGAGTCCACAAAGTGATGGTGCTGCTCCAAATTATTAAGGTCAGCTTCCAGTAGCTTCCGTTGTAGGGCTGCTGAGTACTCGTAAGGAAATGCAGCTGTCCATGTTAGAATGAAGACAAAATAAGAATTTGAGGCTGCAGATAAAAGCTCTCTCAGAACTTTCTCTCTGTTGGAAATACTCTGACATACTTATAATCTCTCAAATAGATTTTTGACTCAGCAGAGGAGGGAAGAGAGAAAATGATACTGTATAGCTAAAATTATGAGATGTTGACATAAAATTGCCTGGCCCCTGAAAATTAAGTCCAAAGTTGTGCTCCAAAAACTGCTAACCTAATATTCTGGGCTCTCTTAGGGGGAAATGATTACAAAACCCACCATAAATCAGTTTACATATTCTAAATGAATATAATAAACAATTATGAAATAAGTCTGAAGTCAGCTATACAGCACTTTGATGTAGGGAGCCTGGGGGCTGGGGGAGGGAGCTGTGTGCATTGAGAAAGCCTGGTGGTGGCAAAGAGCTGTTATTTACACCAGGTTGACCTAACAAAGGGACACCTGATAACAAATCACAGTTTGCAGAGAGGTGATGAAAGTATGCATTCCATAGTAGGAATTACTGAATAGGAATCCTCTTCTGTTAAGAGTTTCTGTGACAGGGACAGACATTTGGGAAAGATAGTGTCAGCTGTGTGAACCCCTAGCTTGTCACTATGCTTCTGAATAGTAATTCACTAGCTACAATTTTGGAATTTTTTTTTTTTTGAAAACTATGTGTTGAATTTTTTAATTTATTTTTAATTAATTTATTTTTTAAAAGACTTATTTATTTTTAGATAAGAACTGGGGAACAGGTGAGAGGTGTGGGAGGGTGAGAGGATTCACCAGAGACAGAGCGGGGAGCAGAAAAGGCAGACTCATTGAAATACACTGCTGAGGGGAGCAGCAGGCAAGACAGGAGAGGTCTGCAGCACCATGTGAGTATCTCCCTGGCCAGCTGGAAATCAAACCTGCACTGCAGAGGCTGCGGACAGCTTCACAGCGCTGCGCTCAACCTGCTGCGCCACCAGGGAGGCCCAAAGTTTTTTATTAGCAATAAAAGAGGACCATTGCCTCAAGAGCTTTGACCAGGAAAAAACCTTCTTTGCCAAAAATTATCCATTACCTTTAAATCTACCTGATTAGATAAATCTATATGCTTTAGAATTACTTGCCCCAGTGATGGCTCCCATTATGAGTATTAAGAATCCTTTCTAAGAATAGAGTATGTCAGCTAATAACCTGCAGGTATTATTGACACTGACATCAATTGATTGCTGTCAACCCCATCAGAAGCCACCCCAACTCACCCCGGGCAGGTGGGCAGGTGGAAAGCACAGCTTAGTCCTTCCATGAGGACTGATAATCATCCTGATGTTCACTACACTTATGAGCCCTGCTGGACCACATATCAGGGCTTTAATGGACTCTCCAGAACAAATCAAATTTCTCAATAAGTGTCTCTGTTATTTATATCGAGTTGCCATCAGGGTCCAAAATGCATTATGCCAAGACAGAATATTTCTCCTTTGTCCTCATATTCAGAGGAATGATGTGACTAACCATCCCAAAGAGTTTGGGCTTTCTGGTGTGAGCTCCTTTGTCTTAAGTAGAAGGAGGCTATTTAAGATGCTAGTCACTAGCTACTTGTGGTTGTGGAGCTGCTGAAAAATAGCTGGTCGTAAACTGAGATTGGCTGGAAGTGTGAAGTACACATTGACACTTGAGAACAAAATACAAAAGATGAAGATATCTTAATAATGTCTGTAGGCTGACACATTCAATGACAACATTGGGGTATTCCTGAAGTAAGTATAACTGATCATTAAAATTTGTTGTCCTGTTTCTTTTTATTTTAATGTGCTTACAGGTAATTCTAAATCACCTGTGTGGTTCCCATCAAGTTGTAAGTGTATGGCACTGCCAGGCACCAGCAGCTTTATATCAAGGGGTTGTATTCAAAATCAAAAGCCTTACGTCTATAGATGGAGGTGGATTTACAGCATGGGTGCCTTGCCTTGGAGGTTCAGGTTCCTTATCTAAAAAATGGGATAGTAAACTATAGCTGCACCTCACAGACTTAATGAAAGGATAAAATGACAATGCGTGAGAAGAACTTGGCCTAGTGGCTAACAAGTATTCAATAACCATTAACGTCTATTTGCATTAGACAGGAAGATAATGTGATTATGGAGAAGGCACTATAACATCATTGATAGGACAAATTCTAGGCTGGACTGGCAAAGGTCCACTTCAGCTAGAACAAGCTTCTAGCTGTGTTTATTCTAAGGATGTTCTTGCCATTAAAAGGAAGGACTCTTACTTGATACTAATATCAGGAATAGAGGAGGCATTTTTTCCTCCTTAGCTACTGTTTTGCTTTTATTTGGTTAAAGAAGAATCTTCCCCTTATAGCAGTGCCTGATAGGAAACCTGAAAGACAGTTTGCAAGTTCAAATACCAAAGAATCAGTTAAGTATGAGTGATGTTCGCTGACTGCATTTTTAAAATTTAGATAATATTTACATATCAAATATTTAGAATAGCCTAGCCTTCCAAAAAGATAAGCTTGCTACCATTTCTTCTTGAAACATGGCCCTATTTGTCTTTCACTTTTAGCAAAAACAGCTACAGAGAAACATTGCTTGAGTATGAGACAGAGCCAAGCACTGCATAAGTCAAATCAATAACCAATGTTAGAATGGGGGCAGCTCCAGAAATGACCTGACCTGTATCAAACGAACATGGATGTCGAAGCTAAAACAAACTCAATGTAAACACTGACCACCAACAAAAAAACAAATACCCAGGTGAATTAGTGAGAGGATAATCTCATTTGAATTCCCCCAATTCCCTTTGCCCCATAACATTATTTAACTCTAGCTGACTTTTGCCAGGCATATCACAAGCCCAGCATTATTCTAGCTTCTGAGAAATGTAGAAATCCACATTGATGTAACTTGTCCCCAATTTAAAGCTTTGTTTGAAATCTTAAGGAAGCCATATCAAATAAACCGTGGCTGAGGGTCAGTGAGGACCAAGTTTCTACTGTGGGCAATGGGCCTTCGACCCAGAATTTTGAAAAGTATTGTCCAGGAAGTGCTAAAAACCATTTTTCTGGCTGTCCTCATTCCTTTATGTCTACACTTCTCTTCTCTTTTGAAAAAAACAACAGTAACATCTGTCTCTACTTGATGCTACTATGTCGAGTAAATATCAACCCATCAATACATTTTAGAGTTAAATACATGATAAGGGAGACATGAAACTTCTGTGTATTCTGGCATCAAGTGCAAAGGGAGTTAAGGTAACCATGCACACACGCATAAACTGTTCAAGACATTTGTTTCCTTCTCTTAGTAAGAATGTCTAGGGGTGACTATATATGAAAGAGCCCCAGATACTTGGCAGCAAACAAATCTCTTAGAGGTTACAAAAGAAAACTTTTAAGAAGAGCAATTTTTTTAAGGCTACTGATATGGGAAGATGCTTATGTTGTTCAAGTGAAAAAAAAGTAGAATTCACTATTAAACATCCCACTTGAATAAGCAATAAAATTTTAAAACATATGAGAGGTACAAAAACACTAGTAACTCAAATTTTGGAACTTAGGTATCTCTGGGTAGTGAGAAACTTAAGATTATTTTATTATTCCCTTTGTTTTTAGGATTATCTAATTTTCTTATTGGTACTCTGCATTTTATAGTCAGAAAAGATGTGCAAATGCATAAAATTGTATTTCTGACCATCAAGAAAAGATAAATATCCAAGTGATTTAAAGTAGGGTGACAATTTGAATTTTTTTGTTTAATTTGAAGGGGAAATTTCCATTTAGCTTAGGTGATTCATTAGATGCTATCATTTCCTTTGCCCCATAATCAAAAAATACAAGACAAACTCTACATGGATCAAGAGCTTTGGTCACTGAGAGTAAGATGTTTATCAGTCGATTAAACAATTGGTCTGTGAGACGGTAGCTGGACAAAAGACATTGCTTTAACATTACAAAAAATCTGCACAAATAAAACAGACTCTCAATTTGGTTTCTCTCTGCCCATCCTAGTCAAAATGTCAGGGTATATTTTGCTCCATTCCAAAATAGCTATTTCTGATATTTTATGGAAATAGTGTCATAAATATTTTATATAGTTATTTTCTGTCTAGAAATGCAGCAGAGTATCCTAAGGTTTGTCTTTGTAATAAAATTTTTTATTATAAGCACAGAATTCTCTTTGACCCAGCCTCTAATTTGAGCAACAAAACTCTAAGAAGAAAGGAATGAAAACTTCTGCAGAAAACTCATTGCTCTGCTGTTTTTAAAAGCACCATAAAATCTTATATTTCTGACTAAATGCTGTCCATTTTCATTGGAAAAAAACAGTGAAACAAATGCTGTCTTCCCTCTAGGTACACTTATCGTTTAGAGATGTGTTTTCAAAAAGCTAAGAGCAATTGAAGAAAATTTTAACACCCACTATTCATTAGTAAATACATTTCTTTATGGATTCATATTTGTAGCTATGGTGAGATGACATGCAGAATAGTAATGTTTCCCTAATGAATATATTTATGGAAATTTTGAATGTTCAATGAATGAACTTTCCTGGTTGCCAAAATCCTATACCAAATGAACACAGAAAAACCTGCTGACCTGACTTCTTTGACTCTATGAACTGAAGAGGGTAACATTTCCATATAGCACAGGGGACTGTGGTGAGGTGCATGGGTGCCTTGGGTAAGAAAATTCTATGGGGACTAAATCTGAGGGGCTGGGGAGAAGCAAATATTGTCTAAAAAATGTAAAAAAAATGATAAATGTTAAAAAAAAAAATCCTGCTATCTGCTGAGGATAAAATACAAAGTGGCATTTTGACACGAGTCCATTCCTGCAAGGGTGAAAATGAATTTCACATATCTGTTTATGCCAACCACTTACATGTCAACTAATGTTAACTAGGAGATTCTATTGACTGAGCCTACATTGTACTTACCTCTGAATGTCAAAGTCACCATTATCCTATTACTGACACTCTGATCTGTCCATTTCACCTTGGCTATTGGGTCTAGACACAAGAAAATGTACTGTTCCAATAACGTGTGGGATGATGACCAGATTAAGCATCTACGACTGACCCACTCTCTTTGTGCTATTACTCAAGACAAAGAGTGAAATGCATATCCATGAAGGGGAATGACCCTGGCTTGTAATCACAAAGATAACCATGAAGAAAAACGATAGTCAGTAATAACTCCCTCCCCATCTCTCCTACAATCAAATATCTATGACCTAATACCTCGTTTTTAAAAAAAGCCAATATGTCATACTCCCCTACCTAAGTGCTGCTTCACTATGTCAGCACTATTAATGCAATATATCTGTCAAGCTTTATTAAAATTCTTTTTGATGTGTATCTTGGCTCATAAACCTCTACAGTGCATTGATATTGCCTTAGGGAATGTCCTTGTAACATTGAATCTCTGAAGATGGGACAATAAAAGAAATCTTCCAAACTTTCAAGTTCAACCTATGAAATGACATAGGTGCATCGTCTCCTAGCAGCACCGAGAACATGCTTTTGCACATGTAAGCAATTACAGCAAGATTGTGGTTCAAACCTTGTTTCACAGAAACTTCTGGAAGCCAGTGCATAAATGGACTCAGAGAGAAATATCCAAGAATGGCGTCAGCACTGACACCGGATTAACTGTCAGGTTCATTTTCTTTTAGGAAGTCATTTTCGAAGCAGCATTCATCGAGCCACAACAGTAGAGGTTTATCCTTGGGCCTCTTTTATTTGTGTTGTGCCTTAATTGGCACATTTCACCAGTGGATGTTCCCTATTAGGAACAAGGACGTCTGTTTGTAGCACACATTTCCACGGCCCCAGAGGAGTTCTTGTCCTAGTGAGGCTCAGGAACGCCAATCAAAATGGGTTTCCAAGAGCCCATCCTGGTTGTAAACACAGAGAACAGATCCCAGGGGAAGGAGGCCAGGGCAGAAAAGCACAGAAAGGAGTAAACAGAACCTGAACACAGGCAAAGAGAAATCTCAACCACATCAAAAGAATCAATCAAAATGGGTTGATCTTATTTTCCTGTCCTTAGATGTGTTCTAGAAGAGCCCACCTCAAGTTGTTGGAGGTACAAATTATCTGGACAGGCTTTGGTGGACAGTTTGATTTGCCCCCATATGTCAGGCCCAGATATTTGATGCTACTGAGAGTAACTAAAATGCAGCTCATGTCACAGGACACACCCTGCAAGTTCAACTGAAGGCCGAGTCCACTGATGGCGTCTTATTGTCAACACAGTGTGAAACTGCTACCAAGATTCTTAAAACACTTCCAATTTTTGTATTTATCTTGTTGCAGAACTATAGTCAGCTCACAGATGAGCATCAGCTTGTGGATCATGGTTTCTTCAGTCCATTCTAGAATGTGTAGGGTCAGAACAGTTAGTATCTCAAGCCAATTGGGTAAATGGGGTCAATGATGTAATGGTGGATAGAACTGGGCTTCTACTAGTGAATTTAATGTATCTGATTTATAATTACGCTCACTTTAGAATTCTATCATGCTATAATACAATTTCAATAAAAAATTACCTAAAAAAACCCACTCTAATCAAACTGCAAATGTTCAAGATAGAAACTTCCTAATGGCCTGATCCATAGGTCTATTTTATCTGTTCCTCCTACTTAACATCTGCCACTGTTTGATGTTGTTGATTGCCCTTTATTTTTAAGAATCATTTTCCCTTTACTTTGAGGACACTATGTTTTTCTGGTTCATGACATTTGTCTTCTTTTTCTGTATCCTCTTTAAATATTGATACTTCCTGCTGGTTCATCTGATCCTGCATTCTTCTTTCTCTAGCTAAATGTTACTGTCCTTTGCCAACAAACATTTATGAGTTAGAGTCTCAGATCAGTCCACAGCCAGGGAACTCTTGCTAAATGTGACACCCGGGGTACCTGAGGCTGTGCTAGATGCAGGGGACAACCGGAAAATGGCGGTCATGCAAGCATGGCAAGTGCTATGTCTGTCTCCCCAGATGCATCCTCTACTCCACTCCACCTGTTCTAACTCGGGCCTCATCTCCACTCAAATTTCCCATCTATGCACCTGCTCTCAATCTACCCTGCTCCAGTTTGTCATCTCCATGGCCCATCTTAAATAAAATCTCAATTCTCATTTGTCTTTTGAAAAATCTTGGTAGTTAACCACTTTGCTATGTAAATCCTTCTTATTGCTAAACTTGAAATATAAGACCCAAATAATATGGTTCAAATCCACCTCCTCACACCATCTCCAAACACACATCCTATTCATGATTGACACCTTTGAAACTGCTGGGTCCCTTTGTTTGTTTTTTTTTTTAATTAATAAATTTTATTTTTATATTCCCCATACAATTGCAATCCCCCCATTCTGACCCCAATCCCTCCCTCCCGCCCTCCACCCCCCAAAAAGTGTCTCTGGTTCATAGTTTTTGTTGATTTTGATTTTCACTTTCTTACAGTTATTCATTTTCCTGGTCCCTTATTTAAGTATTCTAGATTCCTGCTATGAGTGAGACCATCCAGTATTTTTCTTTTTCTTTTTGGCTTATTTTACTGAGCATGATCCCTTCCAGCGCCATCCATGTTGCTGCAAATTGCATGTGTTTATCTTTTTTGAATGCTGAGTAATATTCCATGGTATATATGTACCACATCTTCTTGATCCAGTCATCTATTTTTGGGCATTTGGGTTGTTTCCAAAGCTTAGCTATTGTAAACAGTGCTGCTATAAACATAGGGGTGCAGGTGTTCTTTGGAATTGATGTGAAACTGCTGGGTCCCTTTGAAACTGCTGGGTCCCTGGCAGAAAAGCCCTATATCTTTGTAAGACCTGACTCATTCTTTAAGCATAAATCTATTACCTTCTCTAAGGTGACTTCTATTTCCCCAAGCAAAGGAAACCATGTAATTTTCTTGCTTCACACAGTAATCTAGTCACACCTCCATCTTTACACCTCTCTTTGGGTCAACTGTTCCTCAAGGACAGTGCTATTCACCACTATTTCCTCTGTTTTTACAGAACAATATCTAGCACATAGTAGGTATTCAGCATGTTTGTCCCTCAAAAGTGCTGGAATATTTCCCATGGGGAAAGAAAAAAAAAAACTGTTTTGCTTTGTATTTAATTACGCAGGCAAAAGTAAACAGGCACAGAATTACACGTGCAATGGTTTTTATTCAAGGGTTCAGTTTAGGTCTCCGCCCTTCTCTGTCTATTCATGGGGAGCACTTCCTGCCTCAGGAGTACCCCAAGCTTGTAGCACCCTGCACTCCTTGTTCGTTTTCATGTCTGTGCTTCTGCTCAGCTGCTGCCCTACCTTCATCATGCCTGGTGCCTTCATCCTCTGCCCAATGCCAACACATCCTTCAAGAAATTACTCAGGTATTTAAACCATTAAATATGTCCTTGCACCCCCCCCCCCCAATTAAGCTAGATGCTGCTCCTCTCTGTTGCTGAAACATTCATTGCATAATTATCTCATTATGTAATTGACACTATTTGTTTCCTTCTCTTCCTTCTCTTGGGTCACAATTAGCACTTATGCTTAGTCCTTGAATCTAAAGTTACCAACAATACTTAAGATACAAAACACAGCAAACACATGTTTACTGCTGATAATGGTGCTAAGTTTCCACAATGGTTCTTCTTTTACAAAGATCCATATTAGATGCAGATGAGTGCTGGGTTATTACAGCTCCTATAAGGGAGGGAAGGACTCTACCTGTTAGAGGCAGAATAAACAGGTCTGTGGTTCCCAAACTTTCCCTAGTTTTGTTGCATTTAGACAGAGTTAAGAAATCTCTTAAGTTCACCTTTCAATAGGAAGACACAATTTCAAAATCAAGAAAGGTGCTCATTTTGATGGAATCCCAAAAGATAATATATTATATATTATACACACACACACACACACACACACAATGAAACAGCTCAACCCAGGCATAAGTTATCAAAACAGACATAAACTATAGAAAGAAAAAGAAGAAAAGATACACAAAGAGATAGTAATACATTGAGAATAAATAATTTTATTTTCCTCGCTTTTGATCATCTTAACTCCATCACTTTCTGATTTATTTACCTAGGCCACATTTTATAAGGGAACTTAAAATTAATAAGAAATATTTTAATTGTGTTAATCAACATGACCGATTTTTTAATAAAAATGAGACCACTTTCAACTCTCTACACTACTCTGTAAAATTCCACATACAATTCTTCAGATGAAGAAAATTCCACATACTTTTCTTCTTCTTACTACTGGAATTTCTTATATTCTTGTGCATTCCAGTGCTTATCACAGCACCTGGGCCAAGTGAATTATACTAATAAGTTACTTTCATCATTATGATTCTTAGTTCTATTATCATCTTGTTACTATTTTATCATGATATTACTTATTTATTGACCACAGAGTACTTTCTAAATATAATGTCCATACCACCATCAATAAAGCAGCAAGCATATATTATTTATGCTGACTTAAATGTTGTAACCATAGAAGCATTATTGATAATTTCAAAAGGTTTACCTATTCTTCCTAACCCTGTATATTATTGAAGTAACCTATATTGAATAATCATCAATTACAGAAGAGAATACACTCACCACAGAACTGTGTAAAGGTTTCATTCACATAAGACCTTTTTGCCATTCTTTTCATTTCTGGATGACTCCATAAAAATTAACTCCAATCAAAATATAATCTCAGAGGCAATATATAATCTCAATGAATAATTCCAGTGATAACTAGAATAGGCAGTCTTATTTTATATCTTAAATTCTTTCCCAAAAGCAAACAACTAAACAGAGTATCTTATTTTTTTTTTCTTTTACTGCAAATTATCCCCATAGTAAATTCTTCAGAATGGTCTTCCCTGTGTTCAGAGAACGTACTAGTGGATGAATTTCATAGCCTGTATTTCATTAAATTTGATGACAATTTTTTTGGCCTTAGATTCCATCAGCCACATTTACTGAAAACTGACTCTGTTTATGGCTTCCTAGTCACATTCTGTCAATGCAAGTCTGTTTACTCAGATGAGCCAGTTGAAGAGGCTCATCATGTAAAAACAACAGTCTGTGTAGCAGACATATGCAGGTATCTCCTGGTGGAAAAATTTTGGCCTTAGCAAAGACTAAATAAAAGGCAGGCTGTCTTTTCAAGTCATAACCCACAAGGAAGAAAGATTTTAGACAGACAGACAGACAGACATGACAATATTCAGCAAAGTTCAAGTTTTATGGCTTAAAGCTCTCTTACCTACTTAATTTGCTTGGATGAAATCAATGAGATGACTTGCAAAGTGAAATTGATGTTTTTTTGGGACACAATTTATAGCTTTTACTCACAGAAGTTAATTTTCTCTCAAAGCAAGATGATATGAAGTTATAGCTCATTTGCTCAAATAGCATCAAGGTGGACCAGTGAAGAAAATGGAGTCATTTCCACTTATTCCCGGGTGATAGATAACTGAAGTCTAGAAAACGACCTGTGAATGTCTTCATGTAGTTTTCTCTGTTTTCTTCATGTGTCTGGTGAATGCTCAGAGGAACTGCTGGCATCCATACCTGCACTCACCACTGGGTGTCTATAAGGGCTGAGGGTGGTGTTTTAGCAGAGGACCAATACTCAAAAAAACATTCTGGATTCTCTCTCTCAAGGATACCATATTATCAACATTCATCCTTGTGTACATTTTAGAACTTTGCCTCCCGTGCCCACCCAATATCATCCAGCATGATATGGCGCACAGAGAGCAAATGGCTAACAAACCCATGAGCAGCCTTAAGTCTGATGAACCACTGATAATAGCTCAGACACTCAGTTATCTCTACACAGATGAAAAGGATCACAGACGAACAATGATAAAGTCTGACCCTGTTCAGTCTTTGATTAAAAAAAATATCTTAAGCACGAGGGACTGCACTGGGTGATAGTGGAGGATTATGGGTGTTTTGACCGTGGGTGTGCTGTGGTAACAACTCCCAAAGCGAGGTAAGTCTAAAACACAAATGATTTTGTAAACCATTATCACCTCAATAAAAAAAACAAAAACAAAAACAAAAAAACAAAATAACAAACAAACAAAAAAAACTTGATGTGCTATAATAACTTTGGGAAGCAAGTATGTTCTCCTCCAATAACATTTATGGTCATTACTCCCCAAGGTCACCACTATCCGTGTTTTTAATATTTAAAACTTTTCCCCAGAGTTTGATCACACATTTATTTTATTCCTAAATAATGCATTGCTTAGCTTTGAGTGTTTTGGAACTTTATATACACGACAAGTGTTCTCTGATTTTAACTTTTTCTCTCAAAATGGGATTTCTGTCACACACCCATGAATGTGGCTATAACCCACTTATTTTGGATGCTTGATTGGCTTTCCTGATGTGAAGAGATCACCATGTATGCAGATGAAATCCTGGTGTTATTGTTATTTCACTTGTATGTTATTGTAAAGAATGCAACTATGAACATTCTTCTATATCACTACTAGGACAAACGTGAAACAATTTCTCCAGGGGGGGATTGTAGTTGTACCACATCCTCATCCTCAGTAACACAAGTATTTTCAAATCATCATGAGAAGTGATCACACCAATTTACTCTTTGACTGAAGAAGTATGAAAGCCCCTGATTCTCTGGACCTTTCCAACACTTGGCACTCTCAAAATTAGTCACTCATGCAGGGGGAAAAAAGCCTGGCCACCTGACCAGGGACATTCACTTCAGACTCGTTTAATGCTTCTAAGTCTGATCTCAGCTGCAGTTACTTAAAATTAACTTGGTCCATCCAAAGACTAGAAAAAGACAATGTTATAGATCCAACCAAATTTTAAAATAATTATGTAACTGCCTACAGATTAATCCTCCATTTTCTGTGAAGGAAATTCCCTAAGATGTTGTGTCAAAACATTTGTGTCAAATGCCTGTGTTTTGCCAAAGAGATAACTTTGCCAGTCAAAACAATTAATTAGAAGCTATTAATGGTGCTTTACAGACTTAAGAAGCCACTGTAAGAAAAAGTGAAGGAAAAAATATCGCCCAAGTCAACTTGCAGCACGAAATCAGTTTGTTGAACCCTACTTGAGAATTCTGCCTTGCCTTCCTTAACTCTTCCATAGCCACTTCACCCACTCTAAATGATCGATGAACAGGCCAGAGGGAGTTGCAAATTTATAAACAGCTGAACCTTCAAACACCATTTTTGCTTCTCTTAATACATTTCGTCCATGTAATATGTTATTCTTGTTGCAAAAATTTAGTTTGAGTACTGAAATCATCAGCACCCAAATAGTCTTAGTAGATCTATTTCTGGATTAGTCTGCTACAAATCATCTGGTAATCATTAGGCAAGAAATATCATTAGTAAGAAACATCAATCCCTCATTAGTAAGAAACATGAATTACTTGAGAAAAATTTTCTCACTTTTTAAAACCAAGGCTGATTCCTCCACTTCCTCTCTCCCTTCCTCCCACCTTCCATCCATTCAGTTATTACTCAAAAGATTGATTCATGCACCCACCCATTCATCCATCCATCCACCCACTCATCCATCCATCTATCCATCCATCCATCCATCCATCCATCCATCCATCCATCCATCCATCCACCCACCCACCCATCCATCCATCCATTCATCCATCCATCCAACCATCCATCCATCCATCCATCCACCCACCCATCCATCCAACCATCCATCCATCCGTCCACCCACTCATCCATCCATCCATCCGTCCATCCATCCATCCATCCACCCGCCCAACCACCCACCCATCCATCCTACCTTCCATCCATCTACCCACCCATTCATCTGAATGTGGTCCTCAGATGTCAGAATGCGACTGATGATTAGGGTAAATCAGGGTTAATGGGACCCAGCTCAGTCAAGCCAGTGACTACATAGAACAGTTAACATCCCATGGTTACATGACCACAAACTATACAACAAGTCCACAGCAGCTTCTCTGCTAATAATGTTGGTGATGAAGGAATGAGGAGAAGAGCACATGACTCACCAGTACCCACCAGTGGCTGTTGCATGTCAAACATCACCGTGGAAAATAGTGTGTTAGAGTTTGAAAGACCAAGGCCTCAAACTGAAACAGTCAAGGAATGAGGAAGGAGAGGTACCATTTCTACGGAATTGCTAATTCCAACCTCTGAGAAACAGGAGACAGTCGGCATCAACCTCTCCTGTGGCTTTTTAGACATTTTGCTGAGAAAACATTCAGTTACTTCACTGGACTCTCCCCAGACCAAATATACGCATCTAAATATTATTCACACTCAGGCAGAATCAATATAAACAATCAGGGATGTTGCACATATGACTCCACGCTTTGAATTTCTTACCTCATGTTTCCCAGAAGAGGTCTGGAAGTTTCATTCTTCTACAGAAACCATGCTTCAAATTGAAGACTCCGTGACTAAACTTAGCTTTTACATAATTTTTTTCCTGCTCAAGAATATTCATTTTTTACACTCATCGATATTTTACATGCTCCTCAGGTGGCCCTATTCCTTCTTGCAATTTCACCTGGCCATTTCCTTCTTAACCCATTCATTCCTTTGGTATCTAGAATACTGTTGATTTTCAATTAAAAACAAACATAGTTTTTCTAACAGCGGAGATGTATGTTCTTTATATTCTTAAAACACATGAGATGATCCCCTAGACAGCCTTCTTGCAAATAATCTTTCCACATGCTCAGATATAATATTCAAGAACAGATAATTTAAAAACAGACTGTGATGAATTTTACAAATAGTGCCATAGACAAATATGTTTAAGGGTAAATGAGGTCTTCAGGACACATTCACTGATTAAAGAGGGAAAAAAGAAACATGGCAGGATAGTTAGTACCAATGGTTAGAAAAAACATGTGGTTCGTTGGCACAGACCTGCAATAGGAAACTAGTGTTTGACAGTCATCTTTGTATAAATATGACCTTCTTTGGACAGTATCACACCAAATTCCTTTAGGTATCGTTTTCACTTTACCTCTTAAAGTAATCATCTTTCGGTTTATTTGTTGTACTCACCTACAAACAGGCAAGCAAGCTCATCTTATAAAAGCAGTTGAGTGTCAAGTGAAAATTTAAACAAAGGCAGATGTCCTCAATCCAGGAAACAGTCACCATTGAAAGACAGCAGAGGCGAGAGGCCTGAGCATTCAAGGTTTGGTCCTCAAGGAGAGGCACAGCCAGGTATTAGTGATTTAACTTTCCCAAGGTCCAGCGCAGTACATGGCACTGAGTTACACAGAAAATGCCCAACGAAAGGGATCGTTTGTGCTGTCTGGCCATTAGCACCCCCTAATCCACTTCTACAGGTGTCAGTGTGATGTGATCCCTTGATGATGGAGGAACGTGCCCACATTAACAAGCTGATAAAGAAGGTGCCAGGGCTCTGTGGCAACCACAACTCGTCTGCACTTGCAGAGCCCACGCACACTGACTCCTTGTAGGAATAAAGCCACTGCATGGAGTGTTTCACGTGTATTTATCATCCTTAAACTCTGATCAGAAATGCCAAGTGGTCACGGTCACCAAGCACCTGTGCCCACCATTCCTGCCTAATCTGTGCCAGGCTCCGGATAAACACTGACAAGATGTTCCAAGCCACCGGGAGGGCCTGAAATCCTGTCTCCTCTCAAAGTGAGCGGAAACAACCAAATTCAATTTGCCTTTTAACTGATCTCTCAGTAAGCCAGGACCACTGTACATGAGCTCTTTCACCTTGTCAATTTTTAAGAACCATTTAAAAGAGAAAGACCCATTAGAAAGACAACGCAATTGCCACTTACCTTGGAAACTCGGTTGGCAACTTCTCTGCCCACAGTCAGGCCCTGGACGAACGTCCGGGCAGCGATGAAGGCGCGTGTCACCTGGATCTTCAGCTTGCGGGGCACGTCGCCGAAAGGCTTCAGCTGGTCCGTGTATTTGCTCACGCACTCCAGGTAGTCCTCGCTGAAGTGGTACTGTGGGTTGATGAGCTGGAACATGCGCTCAAGGAGCCGAGCCCAGAAGTCATTGAGCATCTCCTCCAGGTTCACGTTGCCCCCGGTGTAGTATCTTTTCAGCTCTGTGAAGAGGTCCTGGAACACTTCGGAATTCTGCATGTACAGCATCCCGTAGGTTCGCACGAACATGTCGTTCAGAGACTTCTCAGCATTCTCCAGGAGCTCTCGGAAGAATTCTGCAAATAGCACCAGAAAATAGTCATCAATTAGGAAGATCTAGAAAGTCCACCAGACCTGTTGACCTTAGAGAAGACTGCTGGTGGACCTCCCTGGTGTGCAAGGGGTTGAGTCTCAGCACTAGGAAGCTATCCGCAGCCACTGCAGCCTGAGTGGAGAGTTCCATCCCCGGCCAGGTTGCTGACCCACATGGCGCAGCAGAATTCTCCTGACTTCCCTGCTGCTCTCCTCAGCAGTGTATTTCAGTAGATCTGCCTGTTCTGCTCCCCACCGTGTCTCTGGTGAATCCTCTCACGCCCCCCTATCTCTGGCCTGTATCCCAGCTCTTTCATGCATAAATAAATGGAATAAATCTTAAAAAATGACTTGGTAATGGGCCTTTCATAGAAAAATGGATACTTTGATGTAGGTATCAATGAAACAATTGTAATAATATTTTAATTGATATTTCAGTTACATTTATGATCATTATCATTTAATACTTCTCCAAGGAAGTTCACCTCTTTTTTCCCTTATTGTTAAAATTTAGAAAACCCTACAGTTTCATGTGAACTCAAAACATGCTGCAAAGTATTGTTAACATAATAACAAATACATACTGATAAAAACATTTGCTCTACTCTATTTACAAATCTGTTTAAATGCTAAATTCAATTAAAATGCTTTTATTTGGAGTAGTTCATAAATGGGATATACAAATTAATGTTTTGGACACTCTGTCATTGCTATATATAGCAATCAATTATCAGTGTTCAGAGATTCATAATGCAATTAAATTCACTTAATACCAAAGTTATAATGAATATAATTTAGGCTGCCATAATGAGTAAAAAAAAAGTTATGAAGTACCTCACATTATCGTTATAACATAAACTGGCATTTTATAGAACTCGAATTGGACTTTCTGGTTAATAAACCAAGAGATGAACTCTTCTATCCTGCAGCAGCACGTGATCATTACTGAGAGCCCTTATAGGATGTAAAAATAAGACAGAAAATAAGGTCACTGTGTCCTGTTGGTCTCACAAGCCTCCTATTAATGTCCCTCAAGAGATGGTTTATGTGTGCAGGACACCCACCTGCTTGCATAAATGTGCCTGAGTAAACTCAAGTTGTTTCATTTAGAGACTGCAATTGGGGGTGGGGAAGGCTAAAGAAAGATAATGCCTCTGAGTTTATCAAGTTTCCAACAACTGAGAGATTTGACTTTTCCTCTCCAAGTTCCCTTTTATTTCCTGAAGCTAGTTCCCTCTCAGCTAATACAAGGACACGTCAGTCCTTAACACTTCAGGAATCCAAGTAGGACTCAATCAATATCTCCTTTCTCACTCTCTCCCTCCCTCGCTTTCTATCTCACCTGTATTTTTTTTTTGAGTCCTAGGGGATGTTTTCCCCTGAGACAGAGAAAAGAAAAATCATGACTCTCTATGGATTCCATGGGAGCAACAACTCATTTCGGTTTATCAGAAGATGCCTGGAGAAGAATTTGATTTAGCCACTTCAAATCTAAGTAATATAACCTTAAACCATTGTGTTGATAATTAACTGGCATCTACAATCATGATGATTGTTTTATATTTGTTTTCAAATAAAAACACCAAAGCTTATAAAGGACTCTGGTGACATGTTTAGCCTCTCCCGATGAAAGGATAAAAGAATGTATTTTTTCTTAAATATAGAAATTCTGATGCTATGGGAGCAACAAAAACTGAGGAGTAATCTAAAAGTCATAACTTTTAAACCCTGTATGATTTTGTTCAGTGAAGCAAATATTTATTTCAATTGGGCCCAAATATAAAATCAGAATAAGTATTATCAAAATTCTTTAATCATCAAGGATTCAATAAGGAAAATCATAGTTGAAGCTTTCAAAGGATCAATTAGTCAAAAATATGTTGATATTCTTTATATGTGTGCTACATGTTAACATTATTATAATTTTATGAAATGAGGATTATCTCAGAATTTTTTTCAAAAATACCAGTCGTTTAGGTTCTCTTAAAAGAGAAACTACACCAAGTTATTAACATTAACAAACACTATAAAAATATCATTGGAAAACCTTTCAGTCTTGAAATCAAGGGTGAAAATAGTTAAGGTTCACTGATACAGGACCAGGGTAAAATATGTTAAAGATTGTGAAAGAAACTAGAAAAGAATGGAAAAATCACTGAATTGAAAAATTCCAATATAACGAGACTGGAGAGTGGATTTTAATCATGAGCTCAGGAACAGCCTATTCATTTATCTTCTTTTTGAGGTCAATTATTTGGTTGGATTCAGGCATTAAAGCTTAATTTATTGAAAACAGAGAGCTGCCTTCAGCACTAAATAGTTTAGTAATCAATAGTATGGTCCAGATTTTGCAAAAAGTTAAAAAAAATAGAGGTAAAAAATATCTGCCCTCATTGCTCTTCAAGACTTGAGGCATAAATGCTTCCCTCTAGAGAAGAAAATTTTATCTTACTGAAGATGATATTTCTTAGCTTTTTCCTTTCCTGATACAGGGAATTGGAAATACTGGGCTGAAGCCCACTTGGAAGCTAAATGGTTAAAATCAATTCACTATGTCTTCTGGATGGTTTCCTCAGGCCTAAATTAGTATTGAGGAGTAACAGTTGAATACAGAAACCAAGTTATCAAATGTCAGTAGATATGAATCAAGAAATATTTCTTTATATTCCAAGTTTAAATTTGTATCTGAAGGGTATGTCATTGTCTCAAAAATTTGCTATTAGTTTCACTGATCCTCAAAAGTCAAGCTATTATTTGTTGTTCAAAATCATTATATGCTTTATTTTTTTATGATTTATTTATTTATACAATTACTGGGGTACAGGTCAGAGGCACAGGAGGGTGAGAGAATTCATCGGAGGCAGAGAGGGGAGCAGAACAGGAAGACGGACCAAAGACACTGCTGAGGGGAGCAATAGGTGAGGCAGGAGAGGTCTGCCGTGCCATGTGGGTTTCTCCCTGGCTGGCCGGGAATTGAACCCGTGCTGCAGAAGCTGCAGACAGCCTCACAGCGTGGTGCTCAACCTGCTGCACCACCGGGGAGGCCCCGAAATCATTATTTGCTTTAGTGATCTCACAGTCAAAGTTAATATTTGGTATTGAAAGGTACTAATGTATCAGGTAATTATGACAAATATCACTACTGTAGGTTGCATTGATCTTAGATCTTATGAAAGACATGAATCCAAGGTACGTTGGCAAAATTAATGTCCTCCAAAAATAAGTGTACTCATTACATTTTTAACATGCCCAGACACTTAAGCTTCCATCACTTGAAGATTCACTCTTTGAAAAAATTAGCTTAAGCTCTGCAAACCAAACAGGATGGAAAGTTAGAAGACAGTCACCAGACTCATTCTGCTGATGAAGTATTATGCCCAAACAACAGCACAGAAAACAAATTGAAGTGCAAAGGAGAAACAATCTCAATCTAACCTCTTGTTTAATCAAGAGGGCAAAGCTCACTTGACTAAAACCTTTGTCAACAAAAATTCTCATCTGCAAGAAACAGCTGAACAGAACAAAAATGGTTTTTACTTTGTTTTCTTCCCTAAACACAAAATATATATCAAAGGTGGTTGCTTAGGGCTCAGTTATGCTTCATAGGTGCACAAAGGAACTTTTCCAGCCAGCTTTAGCCTCTGGGAGGATTTTATTCATCTAGAGGGGAGATCTCGATGTAAACATCTGTTTGCTGCGGGGCAGACTGCCTCAAGTGGGAGAACAATCTTGTAGATAAAAACCACCACTGTTCCAAAATCAAAAAGAAAGTCTGTGCAGGCTGCCTGAGAGCTTGAGAGGCCTCTTAAGGGGCAAAAATCAACTCCTAGGAGCCAAGAGGTGCCCTAAGGATATCTGAGAAAGGCTTCAAAGGAAGTCTCCAAATGAATGGATCAAATGCACGGTGCACATAGGGCCAAAGTGAAGTGGAAGCAAGAGAGGAAAGGCAGACAAGAGGCTCTCTAGGAATCTCTAGTCCACATGAAACAGCAAAACTCTCCTTCAATCAAGCTTGAAATGTCTCATTAATACTCTTAGAGAAAAGCATATTCTGTGGTGTAATGGACATAGAGATCGGATTAAACATTTACCTCAAAATGGTAGCATTTTTCGATTCTAGTCTCATGCCTCCAAAATACTTCTTCGAGAAAGCTCATTTAAAATAGTGCTGTAAATCCATGGAATCACAGAGCCCAACAAATGAAAAGCTTTGGGTTTGGAGATTATATCAATACATGATGACAGAGAGCTATTGTCCCACAGGCAGGAAGAAGGGGTACTAAATTTGTTTCCCTAAACCCATGTTAATTGTTTTGAGTTAAAAAGGGATTTGTGTTAATCTTTCTTTTTGCCCTCCTTTCACAAAATCATGCTAATTAACTTTAGCCTAGAATGCAAACATGAGCTGAGGAAAGACCCAGAGGAGCTGGTGTGGAGGTGCATGGGTTTGGAAAGCTGTTCCCCCACGTGGGTTATGATTCACAGAAACAAGAAGCCACCGCCTTTTTCAAGGTATTGCCAGCAGGAGTCTCTTTCCTCCTTCTGCACACATCTGCCAGCTTTCAGGGACATGTCTGAGATGACTTTTTTCCAGAAGTCTCCTTGCTACATAAGACCCTAGTACGACCACCAGGAGAAGTCTTGAGTTCATGTGAAGCATGAATAGAGTAAGAAAAAAACAATGTGCTGTTCAACTCTGAGGTTGAGAACACGGGGCCACAAATGACTTGTTTCTTCTCATCCCCAGCAGGTAAGACTATGAGAGACCTGGTAAAGATTGTGGCAGCTCAGAGAGCTCTTGCCACATGAAGAGTCACCCTTAGAGTCCAGTCCTCTACATCAGGGGTCTCAGCCTCAGGACTTTTGACATTTCGAACTAGACAATCTTTGTTGTGGGGGACGATCTTGTATATTATAGGACAGTAAGGAGCATCCCTGACCTCCACTTACTAGATGTTAATAACACAACCTTCCTCCACCAGTGATGACCCAAAATATCTCCAGACATTATCAAATATCTCCCAGGGGACAAAGATCACACTCATTCCACCTACTGAAGTTCACCCTTCTGTTGATAAATTCCTACAAAGCGACCTACAAATAGGATATCAAAACATTTCAAGAAAATTGTAGCACATTTCTAGACTTACCAACCCCACAATTTATTTATATACTATAGGTTTGAGGAAGCATACTTAACATGAAAGAAGCTGAAATACCGTCTATATTCATGGATAAGATACTTGATGTCCCATACTATGATTTACAGGTAAGGCACCCAACACGTGGTAGGGCTTTAAAAAATGAACAGTATGCAAATAAGTAGATCTAGATCGATGAGTGAAAATGAGCACCTGTTGCTTCGCAGCCTTTGGGTTAAGACAAAGTGTGAAAAACAACATGCAGTAAGATGCATCCAATTGGTCTGGTGCCTCTTAGGTAGTGATAATATTGTGGGCCAAACTCACAGGTAGAGAGATGTAGAGAGATGCTACAAACCACTTCTTAGGACAGGATATAACATAACATAACATAACATAACATAACATAACATAACATAACATAACATAACATAACATAACATAACATAACATCTGCCCTCTTTGTCATCCTTTGAACACTTATACACTTATATGTTCATATCCTCCTATGCTCCAAGGCATCTCCACTTTGTCCTGTGCTCTCTGTGTAAACACATGTTGGTTATCAATCTGACCTGTCCTGCCCTCTGCCTGTCCTGCCCTCTGCTTTGTCTGGCTTCCTTACTGCTCTCCTGCTGCTGGACTTCCAGGCTTTGACCTCCTAGCCCATGATCTCACCAAGATGACTACAGTCACATTTGAGTTAAATCCCAGGCCACATTTGAGTCTTATACACTGTAGAAAAGCTTTCTTCCACTCAATAGCTAATCTGTTGTGCTGAGCAAATTCCAGTGGGAGTTTGTTTTGTTTTTGCTATTGTTTTCCATAAAAATGACCATACCATATTTCATTTCTTCAAAATAAAGGATGAACATTTACATTAGGGAGAGCAGTGAAAAACTACTTTGAATAGATATTCTACTACATTGTCTTAGTAGTTTTTCTTGAATATAGCAACGTTTTGTGCAAGAAACCGATCCTTAGTATGCATTATTTTTTAAATTATGGGGTTGAAATTGCATATTTTTTTCAAAATAATAATTTGTTCAAAAGGATAAATCAGAATCTATAATTGTAGCAAGATGATGTTACTCTCAGCAAAAATTTATTGTGATTTGCCACTTGGTTATCTTAATTTATACTTCTATTGTTCTCTCTGTGTGTATGTATATGTTTTCATAGTTTAAGTTTATTGTATTATTATAGTCATTAGGATTTACTCAGTCAAATCATCTTAGGAACTACAAATAATTTCTAAGTGGTCTAGTAGTAGTTATCTGAACCTTCCTGTTTGAGGGATTATTATGGCCAAATTTTTGTCCCATAAGAAAACTCCTCTACAAATGCACCCAGAAATGATTTAAAGTGTATCACATGGCAACAGTATCTTCATTATTTCCATTTGTCTCTAGCATGTGTTAGAAGGAAAGTAAAGATACCACACCCTAAACAAAGATGAAAAAGGATTAAAAAAAAAGGAATGAAAGCAATTTCAAGTGTAACAAAAGATAACACCTAAGAAATTGTCTGATGCTCAGTGGGTATCAGGATCTTGTCAGACACTCTGTTATGGGCTTTCCATACATTGTATGCAAATCAGATACTAGTTTACATATAAGGAAACTAAGACTCCTAAGTGTTCAATAAATTGCCCTAGACAGACAACCCAGAGCTCCAAACCACCACCAACAAGGAAATACTTAAGAAACAGCAGGATGGGGCTGGTGGGCGGGGTGGATACTGTAGTTTATCCTAACTCAAACATTCACACTGTAGTTGGAAGGATGAATGTATAATAAACTCTTAGAATACTGGGTAAAACCATATTTAAATGTAAATTGCAAAATGCCTTGCTAAGTCAAGTATAAATTATTGATAGAAATAATGTTCATGTGTGATTATTTTTCCACTAGTAGTTATTAGATAATGTAGATAACTGAGTCTGGAGAGCACACTCAGTTCTCTAGGGTTGATGTATCTTTTGCAAGGTGGTCACAACACTAGAAGAAAATCAGGTTATAGCTACAGTGCACAGGATAGTAAATGAACACAAAAGGAGGCTTGATTGATTCAAAGTGTGCCTCATTTTATGATATATGCACAAATATATATGCAATTTATAATTAAATGTACACATTGCCAACTAGTACACATATAGGTGAATGCACTCATTTAATGCAAAACTTTTAAATGTTGGCTAAAATCAATTAATCCAACAATAAACCAGCAATGAGAAACAACACACCACAGAGAATCTATGTGGTTCAAAAATGCCAATAATATTTACTATCCAAACTTTTACAGAAAAATTTTGCCCATCTCTGGATTAATGGGTCAAAATTCTAAGTGAAATGGTGTAGATAAATTAATTCCACAAAACACAGGACTCCTTGGAATTCTTATAGGTAATAAGACAATTTAATTATAAGGCTTATTTCTAAGCAGTAGAATAAAAGTTTCTTTTCCTCCATTATTTTTATCTTATATATTAAAATTTGCTCTGACAATTCTGCCACCCATTCATCTCTTTGTATTTCTCCACAAGGATAACTAAAATCCAAAAGTAAATTCCAAAATCACTTAAATGATTTAGAGGATATTGGTGACTTTAGTGATTTTAAAGCAGACACCCCTAAATTTTTCTAAAGTTATGTTCTAATAAGTCCTTGGAGAATTTCATAAGGATACCAGAGTAACCCTGATATGTGAAATCAATAATTAGAAATAAATAAGGAAAGAAAAACATAACAGCCTATTCTGATAGTAGTTAAGGCATTTTTTTGGTTATAATTTTCTTTCCCAATTTTCTCTTCATGACAATTGATGAAAATAGAAATTTGAATTTTCTTACAAGGCCCTCCAATAAAATACAAAGATCACTATAAATCTAGGAGAATTATTCCAAAAAATTATAAATGTGCCATCTGTTAAAAATGCAATACATGGGCTTCCCCAGTGGTGCAGTGCATTGAGTGCAGCGCTGTGAAGCTGTCTGCAGCCTCTTCAGCATTGGTTCGATCCCCGGCCAGCCGGGGAGATTACTACATGGTGCGGCAGACCTCTCCTGTCTTGCTCTGTTGCTCCCCTCAGCAGTGTTTTTGGTCTGTCTGCCTGTTCTGCTCCCCGCTTTGCCTCTGGTGAATTTCTCTCACCCTCCCACACTTCTGGCCTGTACCCCCGCTCTTGTATAAATAAATAAATCTTTAAAAAAAATACAACACATACATCCACAAAAACTGCTTGCTGTATTAATTCAAACATTACTTTATTAAATATTACTCCCTTAATATGATGGAAACTCTTATAAATTAGATTGAAAGAAGTGGAAAGATAAGAGTTCTGAGGAAATACTCCTAACCAGTAAATCAAGAAAATCAGAGGAAAAATAATGCATTTTCATATGCATGATTCAGCTCAATTGGACATCACAATTTTATATTTTTCCGATGTATCTAATCTAATTGACTAGACATTTCAATGAAGAAATTTTTAATGAAAAGTCATCAATTTATAAAGAGTATTCATTAAAAATAATCAATAACTTGCCCCCAAATCCTTCAATTTAATGCCACTAAGGTAAAGTCAGCTAAAGAGGCTGAGTGCTAGGAGAGTTTTCACAGGCAGTTGTGTATATCAGTGGAGAACAGGAAGGTAAGCTGGTAAGCAGAACTATGTAATAGGTGCACAGAAGAATAATTTGATGCAGTAAAGCAGTTTACAGAGTTGTTGACCACGATTCACACTTCACAAGGTTAAACTTTTTCTGTACCCAGTGATCCTTTACACATTAGTTTGATGGATGCTTTATTTCTTCATAGGCTATTTCTCCTGAAGATATCTTCTAAAGTAAGAAGGACTGATTAGGCCATTTATGTTCACAAGGAGGTATAGATAAACTATTAATTCTGGGAGTCATCAATTAAGTTTCAAATTTGCTGATGGTAGATGCCCAAAGCAAACAACAGTTCTGAGCCTGCAGACTGTGTTTCTAGCTCTTCGTAATCAATGCATATGAAATTAAAAGCTGAAATGCCTTCAGAATTCACTTTCATCCCTGTGCAGCTTCTTAGCTTCTGCCCACACACCGTGCCCCTCAGGCCTTGCTCCCAACGCAGCTTCTATTTTTCTTTCAGAAATGACATTACCTACAATGTGCAATGCCAGTTTAGCTCATCAGGCAACAAAACTAAAAACCTTAAAATCATTTGCAACTTTGTTTTATTTTCCTCTACTGAAAAAAATAAATCAGTTAGGTTTTGAAATCGTGATTGTTTATTACTCTGCTCACACGCATGGTTCTTTGCTCAGCTTCTTTTAACTTTTTCACCCTAGTACTTGGCCCAGCGGGGTGGAAAATGCTCCAGAACCTAACTCCTAGAACTGACTCTAGAATGGGAGGCCAAAGCTAGTGTGTAGTAGGCATAGAGTCAGTGATAAGGACCAGGCTCTAACAGAAGAAGAGGTTGTGCAGGTTCTAAAGGAGTTGGGAGGAGCACCCGAAAGGAAAGTACTTCCCATTGCTTCTTCATAGAATTTACTGGTTCTCATCTTTGGCTACTATTAAAATCACTTTTAAAAAATCTTGATGCCCAGGCTGTCCCTTTGACTAAGTGAGTCTCTCAGAGTGCTTCATTGATAATGTGTATTATTTTAGTATTCAAATGAATGCTTTTAAATATAATTTCTCTTGATTTCCAGACAAAAGATATCTCAGTGGGCCTCCCCTGGTGGCTCAGAGGTTGAGCGCTGGGCTGCGAAGCTGCCTGCAGCCTCTGCAGAGCCAGTTCAATCCCTGGCTGCTGGCGAGGGTCCCACATGGCGCGCAGACCTCTCCTGCCGCCCACTGCTCCCCTCAGCAGTGTATTTCGTCAAGTCTGCCTGTTCTGGTCCCTGCTCTAGCTCTGGTGAATTCTCTCACCCTCCCGCGCTTCTAACTGTACCCAGTCCTTGTATAAATAAATAAATCTTTAAAAAAAAAAAGATATCTCAAATTGATGTGATCAGTAGGCAATAAAATTCCATCTTTCAATATTAGAGGTGTCAGCCTAAACTAAAGGAAAATCAACACTGGTTTTCAGAGATTATTAGTTTAAGCTAACTTTTCTCTCTGGAGTTTTTGATGGGATTTGATGATGATTAATGAAGGATGATAGATGGTATAATTCTAAGAATGCATCTAGAAACATTGGACAACAACAACAAAAGCCAAGAAGTTCAGGGACTTTCAAGCCTCTGCCACATGCCACACATACTTGAGTTTTGGGGCGGGACTTGGAGATGACACAGCCTCCCTATGTGTGACTCAGGAAGCAATTCCTTAAAACTATCTAAGGGAAATGAACTTCACCACCCACTTGACATTGTAGATGTTTAATCCAAAGGTAATGAATCAATAAACAACAGATAGCCTAGGGTAGGTATATAATGAAACCACATACTACTGTGTAAGATGTAAATACAAATGAATTAATTTAATGTTGATCTAAATTTGCTTAACTTGATTAAATTTACATTGCCAATTATTCACCAAATTCTCAAGAAAATATCTAAAATTTAATAAACTCGTGTTATTTGATAGCTACTTTACTTTTAATGTGAATTATTTGGAATGCAGTAAACAATCAATCACTTTCAAATATTTCATAAAGTATCAATTATTGAGTGCCACCATCTATGAAATTCTACTATGTTGAATACATACAAATTATTTTCATGTTAAAATCAAATTAAACACTAGATGAGAAACATGCATATTTTGATCCATTGGTATATTTCAAGTTTACAGTAACTCTCAAATTGTTTATACTTTGACTTTTGAATTATATAGATCATATGGAAAGGTCCTCAAAAGAAGACATCCAGTTGGATAACTTACAAAAATTGTTATTCATACTACAGGCTTATAATTTTATACTTTATTGGAATTTTATAATTATGGCTTGTTATTAGTCATACATCATATTATTAGCTATGCATTATATCATGATATATCATCCCTATTTTCATGCATGTGTGTCATATAAGCTTCCCCCAAACAACTATGAATTGCTTTCAAGTTGCTGAAATTGAAATTTAAGCTGTCAGTTTCGAATTCAAATTCAATTTCAAAGAAATTGAATTGCTGTCAATTTCAATATTACATATTGAATATGTAATATCTACATATTAAAAACTTGTGATCTCTACAAAGCACAGCCATAAAATAGCTCTACCGGAGGGCAAGGGAGCTTATTTAAAGGGCTCTAAAAATCTTCATAACACAACCGTCCCTTGTTTGTGGTTGTGTTTTAAATATCCTGACCTAGAAATCCATGGTTTGCATTGCTCTGCCTCCATGCCTGTTTCCCTCTCTTTCTCAACAGCTGATGACAATGAATCTCCTTCAGCTCCAACTGCTGTGTTCAGTTATCATCAGGAACAGACATGAACTAGCACTCTAATCTTGCTCTGATGGATAGAATACTAACCTTTCACAAGATTAGAGACACAAGGTGCTACAGAGATAATAAAATTCAAATAGGTTTATTTCAAAGGGCAACCCAATCTCGCTTTTGTTCATGGGTCACTTGGCAGATCATTTGTAGTTTTTGTGTCTTTCCAAGTCAGGTTCTGGTTCACTGTGCCAAATATGTCAAATTAAATGGGCCCCCAAAGCCAGTTCCATAGTCGAAGCAGGAAAAGTGGAGAATAACATTATCTTAGTGCATGTGATAAAAATCTCTACTGCCAAGAGTTCTACTTTGACTTAAATCATACCTTATGCAAATGTCTCCTGATTCCTAGTTTCCACTTTTGACTCTACTGCCTTCTGGTTAAGGCATGCTGACTTGGTATAGCTGCCAAATTGTCATTAAGTGCTAATTTCCAGACATTATTTAGAGATTTCCATTTCAAATAAATACCTAATGGAAATCAGAACCAAGAGCTAAAGAACAGGGTGCTTTTTGTAAATTAGATAGGGTCTTGGTTTAATACTTTCCTAGAAATAAAAGTTGAGCATTAATCAATGAAATCAATCATGAATAAGTCCTACATACATGTGAAGCAAAAGACCAGGGTTAAAGTCTTTTCCTCTAAGAGCAGTGAGGAATCCTTACAAAAGGCTTCATGTACTTCTTCTGTCTATTATTTTCTCATTATTTAAAATTACCTCTGCCACATACAAGCCTGCAGTTACATTCTAATAAGAAAATGAAAAAAGAAAACTGAGAGCAGTTTAAAATTTTAAGACTACTTCCAAAATGCGTAATTCAACTTGCAGGACACCATAATCTAGCTATTAGGGAAAGTAAAATATTCAAATTTAAAGATAATAAGTTTATATTATATATATTCTGCACAGGATACCGATGATACATGTTTTATCGCTTATCCTGAGGATATATATGCTTGATACTTTCTATAATTAATTTTTATTTTTAATAATTAAATATTTTGTAAAATAGTATGAAAGCTTATATATATATATATATATATATACTATATATTTAAATTATAAAAAGTCCTTAAAAACCTACATGCTACTTCATTAAAGAGAACTTTGTGGTTACTTATATTTTGTTTACTTTAGATCTCACAGAAAAATTATTTTCCATGAGATATTTTATCCTTACTGTATTTTTTATTTTAATAAGTTTTCTCAAAAGAAACAATTATAATCAATTGCATATTTAAAATAAAATATTAAGCAGGGCTGTTTGCTCTTTCATTTCAATAATGTAGCTGAAAAACATTTCAAATATATTCTTATTAAAGATAAATCTGGGACTACATTCTTCATAGAGATTATGCAAAATTAGAATGTTAATTAGAATATTTTAAAGATGTTTACTTTAAGAAATTCTTAGAACAATCACTATATATTTTTTCCATTTATTTGGTAATATGAAAGTGATGAGGTTAAAATTGTTATCTTTTGCTGAGACACAGGCACTGCGAAAATATTGTCTACCTTTTCTATTCAGAGAAAGGCAAGCTAATAGTAGCAGAATGTTTTCTAGGCAGTCATACAGAAAGAACCTGGTGTCCATAGCAGTCTTTGAGTTAGACTGGAGTATGTCATGGTGAAATTAGGAAGAGGTATCACTGACAGATACTGAGAACCATAACTCTTAGTTTTACCAAATGTTGAGATGCAGGCATACACAATCACTGATAAAACAGAAATAACAGTACCCTCCTCTAAGGGTATTGTGAAAATTATAGAAGCCACACAAAATAATGAGTAGAGTGGCACACAGTAAGCACTTTATTACTGACAGCTATTATTAGGTAAGAATAACAACCATGATCACTCTTGTACATTTAAAACTTATCTTGGCATATAAAAGAAGAACATTTTTTTTCCCATCATACCAGCCCAAGGAGATCTTAATTTTTTTGTTGTTGTTGTTGAGAATGACCAAAAATGTCTTTGGTGACAAAAATAGATGGGACATATAAGCTGTGTGGTATATTTCATCAAAAATATAGTTCAATGGAAAATTCAATACTGTTTTATAAAAATGGGCAGCCCTTGGGGCCTCTCTGGTGGCCTAGGGATTAAATCTCAGAGGTATCACTGCTATAGAATGAGTCAGTCTCCAGGAGCTGACCCACACATGGTGCAGCAGACCTCTCCTGCCTCTCCCTCTGCTCCCCTCAGCAGTGTATTTCAGTAGATCTGCCTGTTCTGCTCCCCATTCTGTCTCTGGTGCATCCTCTCACCCCCTAGATCTCTGGTCTACATCTCAGTTCTTCCATGCAAAAAAATTAGAAAATAAATAAAAACTTAAAAAAAAAAAAAAGGGCAGCCCTTATTCTCTGTTGACTTGATGACCTACTCACCCTGCTATACTTTGGCTTGTGTGAAGCTTAATTATTACATCTCTCTGCCTATGGTCTTCCAGCAACTGATGCCTAAAATGTCTCTTCTTCACTAAATGTCTGAGAAGAATTTACCTGCTGTGAAATCAAATGACATTGCTGATATATGTTGGGCCCAAGATCAACTCAGACATCCCCCATATCTTTCTCTTTGGATGGGAGGTGTGGCTGGGGGCAGAAATGCAGTGTAAGAGGCAAGGCAAGGGGTTGATACTGATATACACAAAGCAGCTTTATTTTTACATTTTGTATTGACCTGCATTATTGGGGTTTTCTTTTTTTTAAGATTTATTCTATTTTTTCATGCATACAAGAACTGAGACACAGGCTAGAGGGGCAAGGAGTGAGAGGATTCACCAGAGACATAGTGTGGACCAAAATAGGCAGATCTTCCAAAACACACTGCTGAGGGGAGCAGCGGGCGAGTCAGGAGAGGTCTGCTGCACCATGAGGGTCAGCTCCCTGGCCGGGGATCAAACTAGTACTGCAGTGGTCGCGAATAGCTTCATAGGTTGCGTATTAACCCCTGGTGCCACCAGGGAGGCCGAATGGGGTTTTCTTTTTCACCTTTGATAAATAATTTTTAGCATCACTCACTCGGCAGTGCCTACCCAGCTCATTGCAGTCATGCTTCTAATGTGTTAAAACTTATTTTGGGTTCTCAATCTTTTTCAAAATTGTGGCAAAGAACCTCCAACAGAACTGATTTCGCTTCAGGTCCCTTAATAGATTTTGTACTCTCATGAAATGACTTCTTTAAAAAAAAAGCTATTAAAAAAATGCAGATTTGGGGCCTCCCTGGAGGTGCAGGTCATTGAGCACTGCACTGTGAAGCTGTCCGCAGCCTCTGCAGTGCTAGTTCGATCCTCACCAGCCTTGGAGCAACATACATGGCGAGCTGACCTCTCCTGTCTCACCTGCTGCTCCCCTCAGCAGTGTATTTCATCAGTCTGCCTGTTCTGTTCCCCATTCTGTCTCTGGTGAGTCCTCTCACCCTCCCGGCATCTGGACTGTATCCCAGCTCTTGTATAAATAAAATAAATCTTTAAAAAAAATGCACATCCACCATCCAACTTACGGGAAACTTGTAAATAACCACAAATTTTGTCTTTACACTATTTGCTGGCCAACCCTAACAACATTTTCCTAACCTGTTCAATAGTCACCTGATTATTACTTCACCCAGGTCATTTTTTCTTTCAAGCTTGTCAATACCTGTTCCTTGTGAAATAGTCTTGATAATTGTGCAAAGGTCAAACTGGGCTGTAATCAGTGGGCCTCCCAGTGTATAGCATCAGTCACTTTTGTCAAAGGGAGAAATTAGTCTTTTTAGGCATGGCTGTTTTTGAGCAGTCCATGATACCTGCCACTTTGTTACACAATGGGAGCTTGCAAATTGATTGCTGAATAAATTGCTCCTGACTCCTTCCAAGAATGAACCTTCCCCTTACAAGTAATTAATTCCCAGATATTTACTTCCTTTTCCTTCCTTATAATCATATGCTGTGATTGTCCTTTCCCTAGTTTTCTGGATCTGTGCCAGTCTGCTATAAATCTGCAAATTCACTTAAATGAATACAAGGTAATTTGATGTTGCATTTGATTTGGCATTAAATGCTACACAGTTGTTGACTTCAAAGTCAAATGCATAAATCTTGGCTGCTCTTGGCAAGAGGAAGCATTTCTTGGGACTTGGTTTGAAAATGACGGTGCCTCAAGTGCAGATACACAAAAGCAGATGCCCTGTTAAACAAATGACTCTCTTCTGATCATAAGTACACAAGTAAGAAAATACACATATGTAGCAAAATATGATGACTAAACCCCAAACACACTCTTGGTTTTTGTTATGTTTCCTGGCTGTAGTATTTTTCAGATCCAGGCACCAGCAAATGTTTTCCCCGAGAGCAAACAAAATACTTCCACAATGCTTAACATTGCATACTTGACTTTCGATGTGGGGCTTTAATTCTGAATCCTTTGATTTTAAGAGATTGGATCAGATCCATCCATTTCTTTAAAGTCCTTTTATTGTTGTGGTTTAACTTTAGTCCATCTCTGGACAGAAAGCACAAAAACTACTTATCAACTACTTTTGACTCTTCTACAAGGAAATTCTAATTATCATTGTCATTTCTAATTTCCTGAATTTCAAAGTCAGCCAGCGTGCCAATGGACCTCCAAAAAATAAATGATAGTCACATTCAAGCAAAAGCAATCGTTTAGCCAGGACAGAAACCAGTTCATGTGTCAAGTTATAGGTTTGGACCTCAATTATCCTATGTGGGTCTGTATGAAAATCCAGGGCAACCTCCCACACATGAGGGGGTGCTCCATTTAATTTTGAAAACAGAAAGGTTACCAGAGAAAGCCATAGTGACATGAACTCATGTTAGCATTCAGGAGCATAGTCCAAAGCTGTTTTTATTAAAAAAATTATTTTCCTTTCTTAGGACCAAAACAGATGTGTTCTGTGAGTGTCAGCTGAACATAGCAGGGACTCAGAGTTTAGCTGTGCCCAATGAGACTTGTGGGTCACTAGCCTGAGTGGATAAAATTAGGCAAAAAGGAGTGTTGTCTTTAAAACAAAGTTAATGAGCCTGTCTGAGAAAGGCCAGACATTCAAAGGCCTATGGAATATTCTGTCCTAAATCTGGTCCAAGATAAAGATGTGAGCTAAAGGAGAGGTGATAGAAACAGAAGTTGAGTAGCTATTTTTTTCTTAGGAGTGAGACCTGACGTTTCTCTGGGCCCCAAGTGCAAAAGTGGGTCTATAAGGAAGACAGAGGGGTGTTATTACTGCTGGGCTAATGAAGATATGGCCCTGATACAGTCACAAATAGGATTGGCATTCCAGTTGCTGCTTGGATAGTGTTACAGACCTGGGAGCACCGAGAAGTAGAATCTTGGGAAGCCCCAGAGGACAGTGACAGCAGTGAAGCTGTCAGCCACCTGCATGGGACACATAAGCAGCCACAGATGCAGCAGAGCAGGGGACAAGGGGTGAAGGGGTGGGGGACACATACAAAATAACTAGCGAGATCTCGACGAGGGTCGCTGAAGTAGCTGACAGAGGTTACCCAGTGATGGGGAAAGGGTACCTGCTTGGGAATTGGAGATTCCATTGCCAGTGTGGACCCCAAACATTGACAAGAATCAAAGACACCCACGTTTCACATTGTGCTACCTAAAATGATAAGGTTTTAAACAAGAGCCTTTAACTATGCAAATTGAATGTAAAAGCAGCCTTCATTGAAATGAAGAAAATTAATTACTTCTTATAAACATTTTCTTCCTGATTACTAGTATTAGACATGGTAATATGGGTGCTGATTCTTGCACTGTTTGTTTTTTTTTTTTTTTGCAAGGTGAGGAAGGTAAGCATCTGATTTTGGTGAGAATCTGCTCTATCTGATTGTGGAGAGTGGGGAGTGGGTAGTCAGCTGATGAGTTGTAGTATTACAATAAGCCATGGCAACCCATTTCATCTTTGACAATGAATGGATTTCTCCTGTCTCCTGTCTACACACATTGTACTGTTTTCTTGCTCTCACAGTCTCTATGCTATTGATGTATCAGCTGTTAATACTTTTAAAACATGTGTCGAATCCAACTCCTCTACAGAGACCTCCTTGGTTGCAGCCTGCAGCATCTCTCACCTGCTTTACTGCTAATGTCTTCCCATTCCTAGTTTCCATTCTTGACCATCTTCTGCTTATCATCACAGCACACCCTCACCCTAAACAAGAAGCTCAAAAGGGTAATGATTTCATTTGGTTTTGTTCACTGATGAAGCTTAAGCCCCAAGAGGCATCTCTGACACATAGTAGGTGTTCAAATATCTGGCAAATGAATTCACACTCTCTCCTACTTCCTAAGGAAAAACCTGCTTAGCAAAGCTGTTTAATCACATGCACTTCCCAACAACTCTGGGTGTGTTCAAAGTCTGGCTAGTGGGAGTCACTTATATTTACTGATGGGATTTAAGACTTGAATTACTAAATAAAAGACATTGTTTTACATCACCAGAGATTTAGTTATCTAACAGGCTGTTTGGGGAAGAGTTGTTTGGGATAGAAGACTCTTGTTGAAATCACATCCTATAGAGCAGTTACTGTCTGTGAAGCTAGAATATGTGACTGATTCTAGCAATTTACATAACATTGTTATTTCCTCTTCCTTTTGGTGTCCCTGATAACACTTAGCACCTCCCTTTTTTTTCTCCAATGATTGGACTAGATATAAGACAACACAATATAAGAAACACAGTTTGTATAACATTATAGAATAAAATAAGAGTATTCTAGTTTTTAATTTTTTTTTTTGCCATACACAGATAGGGTTATAAAGTGTATGTTTCTACCTCATAAAGCTAATTGAATCTAGTCTCTGTTGAATAAATTATTAACATTGGAAACTGTGGTTTTATAACCAAAAAATGGTTTGGCCCTTATTGTATTATACCGACATGGGGCATTCAGGGAAGTGAAGTTTGTTTTAGTAGCCCATTTAATTTCATAACTATCCTGCTGTTTGTATCACCGATTTGCTCTCCATTAAGTCAGACTTATAATTAAAAACAAAATTATAATTCCTTAAGTTGTTACCTTTAGGAGAATGGTCAATGTTCCAGAAACATTTTGGATGAACACAGCTCACTGAAGGGAAATACTCTTGGGTTTCCAATATGGTTCAACTGCATGGCCTTAGGGGTTCATGTGATCACTCTTCAGTTTATTTATCCCTCATGACTCTGCTACATGTCTAGTCTATCTATCTCTTGCCAGTGGTAGAGCACCATGGTCTGGAGGGTGTCCCTGTCAATATTCCAAGCCTTTGCAGAGGAAATGGTCTGTGAGAACTAGAAGCCAATGTCTTCTATCCTTTGTTCTCTTCGTGTGCAGCTCCGGGACCTGGAAGCTTGTTAAAACGCCAATTCATGGCTTCATTCTGTTCCGCCTATATCAGGAAGGGTGGCCCTCAGAAGTGTGTGTTTAACAAGCTGGCAGGTAATTCTGCTCTATGCTAAGGTCTGAGCTACACTATGAGAAGAGCAACTTCCTTTGGCCAAACCACAGATAGAGGTTCTTGCAACAACTCTAATCAAATTCCCTGAAATAACTAATACTTGGGAATCGGTACTTAATTTCTGAATTTTGCCTCCAGATCTTTAAATCTTCTAACTCTCCAAAGAGATCTTTCCTTAAATCCCACCTTCCTATAATTCCAGTCATTTTTATTCATTAGTGAAAACACCTGTAACAGCAGGAGCTACTTACATTCTAATTGTTTCTTGTTCCTCTAAATTGCTTGTCATTATAAAAGAAATGACAGAAGTGAAATGGGAGAAGAGCAATGTGGCAAGAAGTCTAGAGCCCATTTTCAATGTTTAATTGCTATACAATGCTAAGAACAGATTAAAAAGATAAATCAAAAGTTTGCTGAAAAAAAGTGAGGCCCCCAGTCAGTTTTATGGTTTCATTTGAGCTGCAAAGATATTATTATACACTCATTTACAAAACAATGAGCTCTTACTGTTTATGAAAGTTTAATCTCCTGGTTTATTGCCTTAATATATTTCACATTGGTAAGGTTTACTTTTAAATGAAATTTCTGACTGTCTTATGTGGATGTTATTTTATACCGAGAATACAGACAGAATGAGTGTAACATCATTATTGTATTCATCTACGAAGCAATTAGAGTCAGGGTAATTGCTTCTAGTTCTCGCATATCTGCATACAAAGTAATATAATTAATATTTTATCATTTGGCGGTATCCCTTGTTAGCTAAGAATTCTAACATTGTATATCTTCCCTGTCTGTCTACAGGAATTTAAACAGACCCTACATTCGTATTTGCCTAAATCAACAATTGTGCCAAAGGAAAAAAAAACACACAGTGTGAGTTGGCACCAGAGTCCAGCTTCGGCATCCAGTCAGGGCACAGTTGGATGGTGACCTTGAACACTCTCACAACTGAGCAAATCCATGACAACTGAGTGAAAGCTTAGGAACAGCTCAGTTTCTGGTTATTTTCCAAGTGCTTCTCACGGTTGCCAATTTGAGTGTGAATTCCATGAGTTCTAAGAGACTGATTCTGATTCAAAATATGTGGATGCTCTAATATCAAGATTGCTATAAAAATTCCTTTACAAGTTTTTACGAAGAAAAAAATAGAGCCCAAGGAGAGCATGATAACCTAGAGGAGTAGCTTGGTGATGACTGACAAGATTCAAATCCTCAGCTAGAATCAACAGGACTAAGAAAGACTAAATGAGGACTTATAGCCTCATTTATTTTCTAAGAAGCTTAGGCTGGAAGGAGAGAAAAGAAGCCATAAATTAAATGGCATTTTGCTTGAATAAAAGTAGAACAAATGAGAGAATTAAGTTGAAACTTGCAGCCTAACCACTGAACCAAATTTAATGGACAGATAAGCTGTATTTTAACCTAAATAAATATTATATAAAATTAAAAATAAATAAATTGAAATTCCAATGCAAAAAAATATAAAAGATGGGGGGAATTAGAATTAACAGTGGTTAAAAAAATAGGATGACTTATAGTGTGTATTAGTACGTACAATGCACACTATGTGTATGCACGTATGTATGTCCACTACACAAGCATACACAGTGTAGGTAGTGGCTCATTATTAAAATGTTGTCTATAATTGTTTAAAGTGGACTATCCCCCTGAAAAAGTTGGGTTATGTTTTTAAAATGCAGTACTCTTTAAAATTTTGCATGAGTCTTCCCAAATAGTTTTTTATATATTCTTTCAAATCATTCATTTTTCTCAATCCATCAATATTAAATGATCTTACAGAGAGGTAGTTTAATTGAAGGATATCCTGGAGAGAGAATGACAGTAATATATGTAAAACATTTAGATTACAGAGTAGCATATTGCATTCAATATATAGATCATCATCATTATTGTCATGACTATTAATATTGATAAATATAAGTATAGATTTATTTTATGATTAGTTAGAAAATCGTTCATTCTCAATGATATAACAGTGACAAATTTGAGATCTGTTTTCTCACTATTCATAGGGATTTTGTTTTAAATTATCACGAGGGCCTCCCTGGTGGCACAGGGGTTAAAGCCTCAGTGCTATCAAGCTATCACCAGCCACTGAGACCTGAGTTTGATCCCTGGCCAGGGAGCTGACCCACATGGCGCAGCAGACCTCTCCTGTCTCACCCGCTGCTCCCCTCAGCAGTGTATTTCAGTAGATCTGCCTGTGCTGTTCCCCACTCTGTCTTTAGTGAATCTTCTCACCCCCTATAACTCTGGCTTACATGCCAGTTCTTGAATGCATAAATAAATCTTTAAAATAAATTATCTTGAAACCTCATTAGTCCTTAGTTTATCATAGATGCCCTGATTCCTTCATGATCCTGTTCTCCTTACTAATTTGAGCAATTGTTATTTTTAAGGCAAATAAAAAATCATTTATTAAGCACCCACTAGGTAAAAAGGATCAAATATTAAGTGTAATAACTTCTGCTAAATGCTCATATAATTTTTCAAAATGCAGCCCACATACTGCTAATATATTGGTTAGTCCCCACAACAGCACTATTAGGATGGAAGAGAAGAAATGTCTCTATTTTCTATTCACTGAAAATCAGCGTTTAAGGGAAGAGCCAACATCAAAAAGCTCTTCGAAAGTCCACACTAGATTGGAATTCAGACATTGTCTAGAATAGAGTAGGAGCCAGGGTCATTGTCAGGGAAGAATCCATGGTTCACGATGACTAATCTGGAAGGGCAGGAAGGAGTTAGTGGGCTCTGCAAACATTCTAAGACCAGGGGTTAGGGAGGCAGGTTCTCTCTGATGGGGAGGTGCTCTGGAGGTAGCCACGCTGGAGTGGAAAGGAATTTGCTTAATTATAGATTATAATCTAAGTGGAAAAATTAAATCCATATAGCATGTAGGTTTATTTAGCTTAGGAATATAGAATTAAAGTATTAAAATTGAAATGTCTGGAGGCAACTGGAGACTTGGAACTGAATGACAGGTGAGTGGTCTGAGAAAGCAGTTTACATCTTGAATGAAAACTGTAAAAGTACAGTTTTGAAGTTATTTAATCAGGAAAATTTCAAGTTTGTACATATGTATATATATATATATATATATAATGGATCTTATTGCTTGTTTACATGCTAGTAACGCTGCCATCAATTTTTGAGAATACCTAAAATGTACGCATTTTCTAGAAAGGGTGTAAAATGCACTTTTTTGAGGAATATTAGACACCCCATGTATGAAATGAGGCACAATCGGTGTAATGACAGATGGATGCTCATTCTTTTCTTTTTCATTCATATCCCTTGGAGACCTGAAGACTAATCACAAGTTGGTTAGCCTACACCTGTTTTTTTTTTTAATTTTTTTTTTTTGCTACTGTACAGTTTTTTAAGTAATTTGTTAAGCCATAATTCACATACCATAGAATTAATTCATCTACTTAAAGAGGACAAGCCAATGGGTTTTGGTATATTCACATTCGTGCAGCTATCATAATTTTCAAACATTGCCATTGCCTCCAGGGGAAACCCTACACATATACGCTGATGCTGTTTTCTCTGGTTCTCTCCACCACTCCCTACTCGCAGCTTGAGGACTTCCCGTCTCACTAGCTTCATCTATTCATATAAATGGAAGCCAACACTCAGGTGACTAATTCCTGGACCTCATATAATAACTGCAAAGTCCATCCACGGTACATTTTTACAGCATGCATCAATACTTCACTCTGTTTATAGCTGAATACTAGCCCATGGTTATTCCAAGTTTATCCACGATTGGCATTCCGTTAATTTCTACACTTTGGCTATTCTGAATGATATTACTATGAACATTCATGCATGTTTTCAAGTTCCTTATGTATATATGCAGGAGTAGAATTACTCAGTCCTACTGAGTTTAACTTTTGACATAGGAGCTGCACTATTTTACATGGCCACTAACAATGTGTGAGGTTTCCAATTTCATCATTGTTTTGCATGTGTCCTTTTGATTACAGAAAATTTAATGGGTAGGAAGAGGTAACTCATTTTGGGTTGAATATGCATTTTACTATTGGATAATAATGCTGAACATTTTAATATTGGTCATTTGTATATATTTTTTGAAGAAATGTCTTCCTCTGCCCATTTTACCACTGAGGTATTACTTAATTATTGAACTTTAAGAGTCATGTACAAAAGCCCTGTCTCAAACATGACTTGTACATATTTTCTCCCATTCTGTTGCTCCTTAAGACTCATTATTTTTCTATTGGTGGTGCAAGGATTAAAGTCTCAGTACTATCAGGCTATCACCAGCTAATGTGGCTTGAGTTTGATCCTGGGCCAGGAAGCTGACCCACATGGTATAGCAGACCTCTCCTGTTTCACCCATTGCTCCTCTCAGCTGTGTATTTCAGTAGATCCACCTTTCTGCTCCCCACTTTGTCTCTGGTGAATCCTCTCACCCCCACACCTCTGACCAACACCTCAGTTCTTGTATGTGTAAATAAATACATCTTTAAAAAATAAAAATAAAAAATTCAAATACAAATCAGGAAATAAAGGTATAAGGGACTGTTTTGGTATGTTAGCAATAACTCAAGAAAGCTATATTTGGAATCTAATTTTCCTTTCTATTCAGAGAGGTCAGGGTAGAGGCTTTGTTTCACAGTTCATGACAAATTACATTATTCTAAAATAGGATGGGCACAATGAATACAAAGTAAATGATGATAAAAGCTTAAGATTACTTTCCAGCAGAACAAGTTTTCTTCTATTTTATTATCAGTTATTATTTCTATCTCAGGGGTGTCTTGTTGAATACTAGTGATGGAAATATCATTTGCAGGTTAAATTACTGGGCTCTGTCCGCCAGATAATTTTTATGTCACTACTTTTCTCCCCTAAAAGAGAGTGGAAGTTATTTTCATGAACTTCTTTGACAACCAGACATGAGAAAAAAATTTTTTTGGGGGAGGTAAAAGCATCTAAATTACAAACAGGAGAAAAAACAGCAGAATATCCAAATCCAGTATGCTTGGTGGTTAGAAACCAAACCAAGCAACACACAAAGAAAACATTTAAAAATGCTCCCATATTTTGATAACAAGATGATAGAAGACAACATATAAACAGTATGTTGATAAATATTATTTTAATTTATCTTTTAAATGACCTATTCAGATGGAAAAGCAACTGCCACAATTCATAATGAAATTAAACAAAATGATATTACATAGAAATTTAAAATATAATATCCTAACTATATATTCAAAGGGATAAAAGAATAACAGAACTGATTATAAAGATAATTTAAACAATGATTACACAATCTAAAACACTCAAAGGAGGAACATCTTATTCATTCATTCACCCAGATAGATAGGCAGAGACAAATAATTAAGAAGTTATTGGGCCTCCCCTGTGGCACAGCGGTTGAGCCCTGGGTTGTGAAGCTGCCCGCAGCCTCTGCAGCACCGGTTCCATCCCCAGCCACCAGCGAGGGTCCCACATGGCGCAACAGACCTCTCCTGCCGTGCCCGCTGCTCCCCTCAGCAGTGTGTTTCGTCAGTTTGCCTGTTCTGTTCCCCTCTCTGGCTCTGGTGAATTCTCTCACCCTCCCGCACTTCTGTCTGTACCTAGTGCTTGTATAAATAAATAAATAAATCTTAAAAAAAAAAAAGAAGTACGGAATTCCAAAGTGTGCAATTAACCAAAAGATGACTTCATTTAGCATTGAGGACACTAATGAGGAGATTAGAGAAATTAAGTTTAGATAGAAAAAAAGGTCAAAGAGGGACTTTGTCCTACGTATCCTAACTCTTCCAGATTTCTATCCCTACTGCATTTATAAAACATGAAAGGACTCTCTAACTGAACTCTCCCATAAACCAGCAGGAAGCTATTAGAAATCTCTATTCTCTTTTTAAGTCCACTTTTCCACATTTTCCACTTTTTCACTTGGACGGGTCAGTTTTGCATCTCTCAATGAGGACTTTAGGCTTTCAGCAGGAATGGGGTGCAGTACTAGATAGCAGAGCTCAGGACTGAGATGTCCCTGGAGAGTGGACTCAGCAAGAAGAGAAGAATTGCATCTGAATGGTGTGTGACTCAAGTGCAAACCAAAAGACGCCCAATGTCAAAAAGCATTCAGGAGGCGCCAAACCCATTTCCTTGTAGTCTAACAGTTTATTATAACTGTTAATTTTAACTGTTAGGAGTCTAACGGTTTATTATAAATTTGTTTGTTCTTTTTTCTCTTTAAGTCTGCCCTTTGTGATCGTTTTAACTACACACAGCTAGCAAAAAGCCTTTCTGTGCCAGAAGGAGAGGTGACTTGTTCCTAATGATATAATTGTCTAACAGACTTAGGCCAGAGGGAGAGAATCACCCTGTCCACCCTACTGCTCAATCTTGAAAATGCAAACCACTACAAATATCTATTGAACAAACTATTTTATTTCAACCTAGTCTCAGTGCATTTCTTAGCTCTTTTCAGAATTCTATACACAATCCCTTTGATCTGTCATCCATTTAAAATGTTATTTTGCTGTGGAGATGTTCTATGCTCTGACCTGACTTAAGTTCAACACCCATGCATGTAATCCACACAACTTCTCCATGGGACTTAACCTTCCCTGCCTGCCAAATAATGCAAAAGATTTTTAAAATAGTACAAATGTATATAGCATTGGTAGACAGGCTCATGAATAGAAGTGTTCCAAAATATCAAAGGATGTCAAAATATGAGATATGAGAAATAACTGCATCCAATTTCTGGATTGATGTTCATGCTGATAGGATAATTTTTAGTGCACACTCTGAATTCAATTTCTTTTTTTTTAACAAAGCATATTTCATGCACATTGCTTACAGATGGAATGACTTGCAGAAACATCATCAGTTTTATAGAGCACATTCTCATAGAGATTTGTACAATTCTAGTTCACCACAAATATTTTCCTGGAAAGCATAATATTGAGTGTGACCCTCAGTATGTTTGCTTTTGGTGACCCACTTCACATCAAGTGCAGGTGAATTGTGACGCTCATTTACTCTAAGAGCCTATGCTTTCTCTTTGGAATATTGTTTGAGATCTTGGGGAAATCTGAGTAATTCCTCTGTCCCAGAACTGCTGTTTTCTCAAATCCATTCAGTTCATTCCTAGAGAACAGCCTCAGTTAGATTTCTTTCCATTTTAATACCAGGGACAGGGCACTCCCTCTATACAGTTTCGTCCACTACAAACAGCCCTGTCTTTCTGGTTTCATTCCACAATATATTTTAACAAACAGCAGCAACTGTGCACGCTCTAGGAGGTTTCTTTTTTTTTTTAAGTAATATGAAATTAATGTCTTCATAGAAAATCTTAACTCAAGTTATTTTGTTAGAGTTGATTTGCACCCTTTAGTAAAAGGTGCCTTTCTGACATCTTTTTCACAACTCCACGAAACCCATACTGGAGGAACAGAGCTAATGTTACTTGAAGTTGTAGTGAAAATAGTCCCTGTATGTTGCAAATAGTGTTAAGGGGCAAGGGATGAAGAGACCAGACATGAACTCTAAGAGTTGAAACAGCTGGTCTGCCTTGTTCACGGCCCCCCCACAGTGCCCAGGACACCCCACAGACAGATTCAGTTAAAACTTGGGTGGAAAAAGGTGAATTTGTTCCACTAGCTAGTGATTTAAGGCAGGACTGATGCTGCATAAATCTAGGCATACAATCATACAATCCTGTAAGAACATGGCAGGGAATCGTGACAATGGGGAGACTGCCGTAAGGTAGTGTGGAGCTGTGCTTCCAGAAGCTGGGGTCTTACGAGGTGCTGTATGTACCTTGTCTGCAATTATCATCACTTCTACACAGTAGCCATTTCTGTCCTTGTTCTTGGAAGAGGAAACCAAATTGTGAGCCACAGAGGGACTCAGGTTGCCTGACCCCAAATCCAACTTAAGTTCTTTGACAATTCAGCCCTTGCGAGCTGTCAGTAGCTTCACCTTGGACTTTAGAGCAATGCATTTCTCCCCTTTATAAGCCATAACAAGAGAGCTAGTGTTAGATAAATTGATAATTTCATGTACTTTAGAATAGCAGTAGCTACTTGACAGCTACAAATTAGTTTGTAAATTATTTTATGAGGTTATATATCTCTTTGTAGTTATATATTTTCTTGGTATCCAGGAACAAAATTGAATATTTAAAAAACAATGCATATATCAAATTTTACCTTGTATGTATATATAAATTTGCATATGTTTATAGATATTAGTGGGAGATAATGGTAACATAGATAATCTCATATTTGAAAAAGGATAATTAAATTAGGGAGGCTTTCATGAAGGCAAATTCTCTTCAACAAGTAACACAGCATTCATGTCTTTATCCCATGTACCTGAACTATAAACCCAGTAAACTTTAAGAATTGAAGACTTAATACAATGTCTGGTTTAGCAGAGTTAGTGAGGTTTTCTTGAGTACACCCACCTTGTAAATGTCAATCATTAATTGAGACACTATTCATCAGAGAGAAAGAACAGACTAAGTGTTCAACACGTGGGTCTGAAATATTAGACTATGTAGCTTTTGAACTTTTTGCATACAAAAATATCTCCTTTGCTACTATGCCCAGGTGACAATGAAATACCTGTGAGTGCTGTAGCTGCTGCCCCACAAACCTTCTTACATGCCAGGGTACGTGCTTATGGCCAGAGCAGAAAATTCATTTAGTCCCTTGGTCCCCAGGACAGCAAGGGCATTCTGTGCACTGCCACTTTTTTCCCCACTGCAAAATCTAATCAAGTTGAACAAAATGGCAGTTGTGCTCATTAAATCTTGTTTTTATATGGTTAACTGACCTAATTGTGCAGGGTTTCATATTCAATTTCTTATCGTCTTTTGGCTGAAATTTCAGTGCTAGCCTGTCAAATACTGCATGACATTTACACATGTAGAAATCAAGCACACAGTCATAGAAGACCTATGTCAATTTCAAATCTGGTCCCAATTAGAAAATACATCTTAGAAATTGTAGATTCAGCTTCTCTTTCGAGCACCTTTAAATAACAGTTACCCTTCCATAAGCTCAATTTCAAGCATTCTACTCTGAACATAATCCTTCCCTCTAGGAATCCACTTCCCCAATGGTTCAGGATCCAGAAGCCCCAGGGATGTCAATCCTTTTTCTACATTTTCTCCATCCCTCAGTTCTTGCCCTCACACTGTCCTCCCATCCTATCTCATTCCCAGCCTAGCTGGAATCCTCACCAAAACTAACCAAATAGTTATCTTTATTAAACAACTGGAAACTGAGGCCCAGAAAATTTCATTTTTCATGTTCTAAACAGTCACTCCTTGACATGATTCCAGAAACAAAACAAAAACAAAACCCATATCCTGGTGCTGGCTTAAAATTGTAGTCTCTAGCCAAAGGTTAGGTCTCTAGCCTACAGTTAAAACGTTACCTGACAAAGCCAGTCTATTTCCTTCCACCCTTCCTTGTAGACCATTATTTCACACTTTTTCCCTTGCCAGTTCATTAAATGACTCAACACTCCTCCAACTTCTTTATAATATGACACCATCCCACTGCAGTGTAATTAAACCAGTCATTCAAAATTCATTCATTCATTCACAATTTTTAGAGTATTCACATAGTGCCTAATGGAGTCATAGAATATTAGGTTCAGAAGGAACTTCCAAGCCTCTCAAATTATAGAAAAGTAAGCTTTTCTATAGAAAGTTCCAGAAAAGCTCATTTTTCTGTTCCAAATATTGTATGTAGGAATACATGACTGTTACAGAAGAAAAAAAAAAAACAAAAAACAAAAAACAGCCTCATTTGGTTTCCTGCTTTGACTTTGCCTAATTTTAGGGAAGACTATATAAAGGTCACATCTTTATATCATTTGCCTTTGCACAGTGTGACAAAATGTGTTCCCTGGTTAAGCAGCAGCTCCTTGATCTGGAGTCTATTAGAAACACACAATTGGTGGCCCCACTCTAGGTTGAGGGAATCAGAATCCCCAAGTTAGCACCATTCCCAAGTGGCCCATGTCCCATGAAAGCTTGAGAATGATTGCTTAGTTAAACAACAAAGGAGCAGTAAGCATGACCCAGCACCCAGATACAGCCAGGAATACCACAAAGCAAGCTTCCTCTTTTCTTAGTCTAAGTTACTTTTCCAGACATTTGCTATCTTGTCTTTTTCTGTTTTGTTGGAATGTGAACTTCTGCAAATTCACCTGGTATTCACTTTCCATCTCTTTGTGTCTGAGAAAGTGAGGAGCTTTGATTCTGTTGATACCAGAGACTCATGCAACAGCACATAAGGGCAAACCTCATACATTTTAAATTAAGATGGTGCATCAGAGTTAAGATGAAAAAGCTTAAGCTCTTCTTGCAATGGCAAAGCCTCAGGCAAATGCAAGCTTGGCACCAGGAAATCAAATATGTGTTGTTTTCTTCCTCCTGGAAGCACACACACCTTCTTAGCCCTTTCAAAAACAATGATTTCACTTGGGGTCATGAAGAGGTTAAAGCTGAGAGCTACATATCATCATCAGAGGAGAGAAAAGGTGAAGTTATTGGGGGGAAGGGGAAGGAGGCACAATCTTCGCCCCATGGTGCCCCCTTTTGTTACTTCTGAATCTTTGCAGCAATGGACAGGTACGTGGAGAGTTACCATCCATTTACATTTTTAGATTTTATATCCCTTGACATGTTCCAAATACTATTAATTTCAAGAAATCTCAACAATGGTCTTTTTGTCAAAATACTCAGATTTTAGCACAAAGAAACAGATGCAAAGTCTACTACTACTGTGCTTTCTAAGTCAAAGACATGTTGAAAGCAAGACAAGGAGCCCAAAATGGAGTCACTAATGCTAAGACCCATGTCATAAACCAAGATCTCTCTGCCAGAAATAAATCTTTGACCAATGAGGAATCCCTTGATCAACACTATTTAGGTAATAAGCCTGCTGGACCCCTGCTATCCTCTTCACAGAAGTCCTGCTTCACAATAAATGCTCTTCACAATAAAGAACCTGCATTTTTTGTCCAATAAAGCTGTTCCTTCTGCCTGCTACCTACAAAATTCTTTCATTTTATATAGCTCCGAGGTGATCCTATTGACTAGAGTAAATGTTGTCTTGTCCAAACTGATTTTTGCTCAAAAAACTCCCAAAATACTTGATATGCCTCACTTTTATCTTTTAATAGGCCTATTGCACACACAACCCCATGCTAAAAAAAAGTCCACTACCTTAAATACTAACATACTAAAATAGCATAATAAAAATAAAATAATTGTTATTTAAAATAATATATTTCATAACATATTTCCTCATTGAATTTTTTCTTTGTGAAATGGAAAATGTTCATACATACTAGACCGCTAATAAGAGAGTCTAACTTTTTTTTTTTTTTAACAAAGTCCCTTGATTTTTTTGACCCTTCTTAGAATAATTCAAAATCAATTCTCTGGATGTCTTTCCAAATCAACTTCTTACCTTTTTCAAAATTGTTCTACATATTAAAATTCCAACACACCCGACAGGTCATCAGTACCTACTGCATCATTCACTGAGGGTGATTGATTTGTTATTGGCAATGGAGCACCTTTCTGAACCCAATTAAAATGAGTGACACTCACCTACAAAATAGATCTTTTAAATCAAAGTATATATTATGTAGAGTGCATATTTTCCCCTAATATCTCTATTAGGAAATGTCCTGATTAAATATTCAGAACAAACAAAATCTACTGACTATAAGACTATACATATATTATTGAAGTGACACTGTATTATAACATGTTTCAGATATACATCATTGAGAATCAACAAGTGGGTGTACAATATGAAGTTTTCCAAAATTTCAATTCTATCCTTTACCATACCACTGTCCAACTCACTTATCCTTGACCCCCTTCTCTTCTTGTAACCACTAATTGGTCTTATAATCCAAAAACCTGGTTTTTGTTTGTATGTTTTCTCTATAGACTGCACATGAATGAAATTACATCACATTTGTCTTTCTCTGTCTGGCTTATTTCACTAAGCATAAGTCCCTGATGTTGCAAATGATGGGATTTCATTTTTCTTTTTTAAAAGCTGTATAGTATTCCATTGCATATATATAACACATTGTCTTTGCAACACTATATAGTCCTAATACTTTCCTTAATTAATTAGTCAATTTTTTAAAGATTGATTTATTTATGCATACAAGAGCTGGGGTACAGGCCAGAGATATGGGGGGTGAGAGGATTCACCAGAGATAGAGTGGGGAACAGAACAGGCAGATTCATTGAAATACACTGCTGAGGGGAGCAGCGGGCGAGACAGGAGAGGTCTGCTTCGTCATGTGGGTTTCTCGCTGGCCAGCAAGGGAGTGAATTTGTGCTGCAGAGGCTGTGGACCACTTCACAGTGTGGTGCTTAACCCCTTACACCACCAGGGAAGCCCCCTTAATTTATTTAATCCTTCCTTCTTCATGGATGGGAACTGCTTTGGTATAGGTCATAGAACAAGAATTGACATATGTATACCACATTTTGGTGTACTTTGGTTTAAGCAGAACTGCATTTTCTGAACATAACTTTTCACTGCAGCTATGCTGGGTGCATTTGTCACACTGTACTATCATTTGTGATGCCATCCCGACTCAGGAGTCTGATGAGAAAGACTGATATACTTTTTACAGTACTTAGAGGGCATTAATAATAATATAAATATATTTTAAAGTTAAACACTTAAAAGAATTGCATATGAACATCTGGATACTCACATTTACTAAGTGAATCTATAGCAATATATAAACAACACGGCATCTTGCCTGCCCTATTTCGACCCTTGAATCTTGCCAGCGAAGTGACTGTAACAGGCAGCTGTAGCTCTGTCACCACCCTCACTCACTGGTCACAAGACCAATCCTGAACTCAGCTGACTGTGAGTTCTCACCTGCCTCATCTCCCTCACTCCCCATTAAGTGGCTGATATTACTGAAACACAACTCAGTATGGAGTGGGAATCCTGTCCCACTTTTCCAGATTCTTCCAGAAATGCATGCTTAAAGTGCTCATGAGTCCATATTTAAGCTAGAGGTATGGCTGGGTTGTTGGATTCTTTAAGGGAGAGGGAGAGGCACTGTCCTAGATAGAAGATTCTCAAATTTGAGCATGTAGCTGGATCATCCACAGGGCTAAATAAAATGGAATGGGTTGCCGGGCCCAGCCCCAGGGTTTCTGATACACTGCTACCTGCTAGGGACCCCAAAAGTTGTGTTTTTGACAAGTTCCTATGTGTGGCCGAGGCTGCTGACTCTGGACCCTACTTACAGAGCCAGTGAAAGGTGACCTCTTCCATTCGTGACTGCTCTGGGAAGTATTTCATAGAAATCTTATCTAGGTCTTTTGCTGGACATCTGTTAAGTTACTGCTCCACTTTGAACTTTATACTGTCATAAAGTACACCATAAATTTGAAGTTGGAAATGAATGTGGAAAGGACACGAGTATAATCATTATGTGCTCTTCATTATCATGGACTAAGTTGCCTCCTAATTTGTCAGGTTTTTTCATCTACAGTATTGAAATGATAATTCCTAAGTGAAAGCAGCACACACAACACAGGGCCAATTTTCAGTTAAGACAAATGCATTAGTAAATATAGAAAGAGGTTTGCTTTGATCAACATTTGGTCAACATTTCCAGAAAAATATCTTAATCTGAGAATGAATACTGAACATTTCTCAGCAAACTGGAAAAAAATTGTTTTATAAAGAACTGAATCAGTTAATTTACTCAGGTTATTAAGAAAATAATCTAGGAATATAAAATAATTCTACAGTTTAGATGTCTTTTTATTTGATAATTGCTAATATTTCGGACTTCTGGCCCTCCATCATTGGATATCCTAAAAGAACTTGACAAGTGTTATTAAAAGTTCTTGCTTCTAAAGGAAACCTGCATTCCTATGGTTACTGCAGCACTATTTACAATAGACAAAATATGGAAACAACGTATATGCCCCAAAACAGAAGAATGCATCAAGAAGATGTGGTATATATACATAATGGAATACTACTGATTGGTTAAAAAAGATAAACTCATGCCATTTGTGGCAGCATGGGTGGGGCTAGAAGGGATAATGCTAAGCAAAATAAGTCAGAAGGAAAAAGATAAATATAATATTGAATGGTTTCACTTACATGCAGAATACAGAGAAACCGGACAGAGGTTCAGGGAAAAGACAGAACTTGCAAAGCAACCATAGATCTGAGGAACACAGCAGGGGATAAGGATCAAAACAGGGCAGGGAAGAGCACAAGGGACAGTGGTGATGGATCATGGGTGCTGTGGTGGTGTGAGAACTAAAGGGACCACATCAGAGGGGAGAAATCTAATATTATTAAAAAATTAGCAACGATGTAGGAAAATAAATAAAAGTATTAAACTATTTTTTTAAAGTTCTTGGATCTATGCTAATTTTTATGATATATATTATTAGCAACTGCAGTTCACTTCCTACTCTAGCTCTCAACGCAATACACACAGCACAAGGGACGTGGCATGCAGGTTCATCTGTAGTCTGACCGTGGAATCCACATGCACACAGCCAACAGTGCCACTCTGAAATACAGTGTAAATCAAGAAGATATAAAATATCTCATCTTTCATTTGATTTTTTGGTTTCCTTTCACATTTCCATTCAACCAAACAGAACAGTTTAGTATCTCACAGCCTTTCTCAGAAGAGGCTTATATATAAAGTAAAAAATAGAAAACAGAAATGAAGGGCCTGTTTTCTCAACGCTCAAGTCCCAAAGATGGGACTCAAAGAGATCATTCTGGAATTAATTCAGCACATTAAAAGGATGCCTGGGACCTCAGTTGAGCATGACTGAACAACTCAATCAAAACATGCAGAAGAATCCAGGGATCTCTGCCCTGCAACGGAGCTAGATGTAGGCCATGTCAGAAATGGGGGTGAAGTCAGTTGTTCAGGGGACAGTCTAGAAGTCAGACACCCCAGACTAGAATATGCCTTGCATTTTATTAGAATAATCTTTCAAACCAATTTCTCAGATCATTATCCTTGCAGTGATCTTATCAAATCAGTATTAGTCCTCATTTTCTAGATGAGAGTTGAGCATTAGAAAAAGCCCAGAAGCAGGCTCACCACAGCCCTGGCTGGCAAGGAGCAGCACTGTCTAGATTCCAAGTCTGGGGTCTTGTCAGAGCCGTCGGCAAGGACTTGCTCTGAGGCTCCCGAGAAGCTCCCTTCTACCCATTTTACTGATTTTAGTTTAATCTGAGTAAAGAAATCTTCAGGATACACCCTCCTACACCAGCATAGCTTGCACTCCTCCTGCCCTTAAGAATTCATGTGAAACCGAGTTTCTCCCTGGAAAGCTTTCTCATCATGATGCAGCCTAATTCTCCAGGGCAACTGGAAAGCAAACCATATAAACACCTGCAATTTGAACATCCCAGCTTTAGAGAAGGCAGGAAAAAAACTGATAAGTTATCAGAGAAAACTAAGGATGGAATCACATGGCCATGCTGAGGGCTGAGGATGTTACTATATGACTTGCACAAAGATCTGGTAAGAACTCCCGTAGCTACAAAGAGGACAAAGGCTGAACAGCATCTCTATTTCTTGTTAGTTTTACACAAATGGCTTAGAAAGGAAACTTCCTGTAACAGGGGCACCTCCTACATTACATTTGTGCAATTCTAAACTAAATAGGTCATTTTTTTAGAAAAATCACTTGAAAATAAATGTCAAAATTCAGTCTCATTCCCCAGGTAGACCCTTAGGAATTAGGACAATGGGCAGAAAATTAATTTATGACTACTCTTGGGAAGGGGCAGCAAAGTTAGCAGATTCATTGGAAACTTTCAGAAGCATGCCCTCACCCTGTGAGGTTTTCAATACCACAATCTAAACGAGTGGACAGTCATTTGAACTCATTCCCCATGTAATGCTGCAGAAGAGTCTTCCAAAGAGTCTTCAAACTACAGCTGTCAACACTTTCATGTGTCAACATCGGTTTTCATATTCTCTTCTCATAAAGCAAACAAGAGAGTCACATCTCTCAAGATGCTTGACCATTTTAATGAAGGTGCTCTGGGGAAGAAAACAAGCAGGGGTGGAAATGGAACTATTTTAATTGGGTTCTCATTTGCAAAATTAAGTAGTATTCATAAATGTAAGGGTTGGTTTCAAACACCATTTTTCTTTTCTAATTTCTTTGGAAATAAGTATCTAATAACTCCATAGACCTTTCACCCTAAAACATCAATAGCTAGGCTGACCTCAGTGCTAACAATTTCAATTAATAGACCTAAGGAAAAAATTACACCTTCCTTGGAAATACGTGAGTTTTTTGCCAGTGGACATCAATTTAAATAGTCCTGACTTCAAAGGTAAAATAGTAGAGAGATATGTTTGTTTCTTGTTGCACAGTAGGCTTTTACAAAACAGGGAATATTTCAACCATCCTTGATGACAAACTTCCTAACACCCAATAGCAAACCAGTATGCTTTTTGAATGAGTGAATGAATGAATGAATGAATGGAGGAATAAATGGGCACACATGCATTGAGAGTTATCATTGAGTGCCGATGATAGCTCATGTTACATACAACAAGCATCATTACTTATTCACCAATGAGTTGATCACAGTTCTCAGAGGTGACTGTTAAAATTTTATTGGAAACTGGAATAAAATGTGGGGGATTCCCAGTCCTCCTCACTAACTTACCTTTTCAGAAACCAGGTATTTCAACAAAAGTCCTCTAAAATAGTCTGGTTCAAAGCCAACATTTCAGTCTTTTCCCCAACGTGCTCTTCCCTATGCCTAGAATAAATTTTCTGCTCTTTTTTGTTCATGAAAAATCCTTTAAGTCCCAGCTCAGCTGCTCTCCATCAGGTGAATATTTTCATTCCCCATTTAGAATCAATTGTTCCTCAAAATGTTGTATTAGATTTAATAGGATAAACTGTCCAGTTCACTAGGTTGGCCACTCTCTGAGTTCCAGGACTTCTCATTCACCTGTGTACCCCGCCTTACCTAAGACAAGTACTTGAATATATACAAGGCATTGCAAATCTTACTGAATAAAATTGGGTGAAAGGAAGGTAACCGGAGGGATAGGGCAGTCTTAGAGTAAAATGGCAGATAACTGAGCTGTATTCTTGAACCCCATAGACAGTTGGGTCATCACAGAAAAACTTTTGCTCCCTGGTGCTTAACATCATTCATGACATGAGGATGAAGGCAGAGGCAGGGGTAAGGCCCTCTCCCCAACTGGATGGTGACAGCAATAAGGTTCGATACATGTTTCGATAGTGTTTTAAGAATGATTATTATTCAAGCATCTTGAACTGGCTTTCATATTTCATACCACCTCAAATGAACACCCCATACATTTTTCATAGACATGTTTTTTTTCTAAAGATTTATTTATCCATGCATATAAGAACCAGGGTACAGGCCAGATGTATGGGAGGGTAAGAGGATTCACCAGAGACAGAGCAGGGAACAGAACAGGCAGACTGACCGAAATACACTGCTGAGGGGAGCAGTGGGCGAGACAGGAGAGGTCTGCTGCATCATGTGGGTATCTCCCGGCCAGCTGGCCGGGGTTGAACCTACACTGCAGAGGCTGCAGACAGCCTCATAGTGCTGCGCTCAACTGCCTGTGCCACCAGAGGAGGTCCTAGACATGTTTCTGATATGAGAACATCATCAATGATCTGGAGCACATTTTTCACATATTTTCCCACATTATACATATAACACCCAGCAGTGCATGATGGTTTCACTAAACAATACCAGTTCTGTCTGTGCTTGAGGTGTGCTTATCTGTAAGGAAGATGTTCTGGCTTTCTTGTCACGAACACTTAATATGCAGAAAATGCCAATAAACATACTGTTTTCACAATGAAATTAGTGTAATTCTTCCTTCTTCAAATACCTTTTGTAAAATGCAGTTTTCAAAGTGCATAAAGAAATCTTTATGCCTAGAAGGCATAAAGATTTCTATTAATAAAACAAGTGAGAAAATATCCCAGGACACCAGCATTAGTATTTTAAATTATCAATACCCTATTAATACTTAATAACTTAGTCCTGAACTACCAATAACCAGTCTGCTATATTTTCTTTGGAGAGCCTCAAATCTAAGAATATTTTTGTCAGCTTTCAGGTTTTTTGGAATGGCAGATTACATTATTTATATATTTCTATTTAAATATACATGTAACACTTCAACCATTATGCAGGAATTGTAGTGTTCACTTTTACATTTAGAGAGATTAACCCCCAAATGTTAAGCTTTATTTTATAAAGATGAATGAAGACCTTCCATTAAGAACACATTCTTTTCAATATTGTGAATTGAATGGTACTTAAATTGTCTTGTTTGAAAGCTCTAAGAGGAGTTCCAAGCTTTGATTCCAAACTGTGCATAATTTCTATATTTGTCATTTTTATCTCAAAGAGTTTATTCACACAAACACACAGCAGTAGACTAAATATGGTAATGTCATCTTATTAACCTAAAGTTTATTTTTGCTTTTCCTATTGACATTTAAATATGACCTCCTACATGTTGCCACATTTCTAATGACTGATTGTTTTCAGACATGTCTTTATATTCCAAGTGGTTTTGGTGCTTTAAAAACAGTGGTCTTAAAATGCATTTTCACAGTTTCACCTTCTTTCTTTGCACCTATAAGAAAACCAGATGAGATAAGGTAGAGAAAGGATACACGTTTTTTTCTTGCCCTTAAGGTCACAACAAAAATATTCTCATTCCTTGTTTTTTACTTCTCTCCTGGCTATCCCTTTTACTAATGGAGCTGTGAGGCTGTTGCTAGCACCAAGGTTAAAGAATCTCATCTGCCTCATAGCTATCCACTTCATTTGAAGTCCATGACAGTCTGTCTATCTATCTATTTAATGCAGGGGCTGGTCTCCTGTAGCTTTCCCTGAACACCTCCAGGCATTTCTGCATGTACTTATATTTCACCGTATACTGCATATTGTACACTGAAAAGCATTGATGCAGATATCTAAGGCCTGTTTGCTGATGACAGCTACACTTGAAGTTGCTTGCAAATAGAATTCTGCCCTTTTTTCATCTTGCTTAGGGTCATGGTCTAGGAGTAGACGATCTGAGCACACAGAACATTCTGACAGCTTGTCAGGCCCAGACAAGGCAGGGCATTGATATCTTAAGCCCAGGACCATTTCCTAAGTCACAATTCTAGGTTCAATTGCCTACTCAATATTGTCTTTATTGTAAATGAAAGAGACAAAACAGAAACTCCAGAGTAAAATTTAACTCTCAATACTTCTCTCTAACTTGCTGTCTCCCTCCTTGCTCAAACCACATGACCTGTCCCTGGATCACTAAATCACTTCCTACTGATCTCCCCTTCTTGATCTCATCCCCCTAGATGAGATCATACAGTGTTTTTGTTGTCTTTTAAAGATCAATCACATCTGCACTCTTCATGTTGATTCTATCAACTGACTTCATTGCGCGGAGGTTAACATAACTGTCCACCAGGGCACCCAACACTTCTTACCCTAGTTACTCAACTATGTGCTCAGTCTCTAGGCTGTGGTCATTGACATGCAATCAAGTAAGTACAATGGAGCTTAATACCTACAAACAGAAATCAATATACTTGGGAGATATCTCACTCAGGCTAAGGGGAGGGTTATAGAAAGAGCAATTTGGAGAAGGAATAGAAGTTGTCAGGCAAACAAGGTTTGTATATGTGTATAAGTGGTGAGGAGTAAACAGAGTTTGTCAATAAACAATATTTTTCCACATACCATTTGCAGGGGTATAATTCACTCCATTGTTATTTACTAGAATTCGTAACCTGAGTTTAAACAGCCTGTGAAGCTGATAGCTCTGAAGGCAAATATCTCATAATATACTATGAAATATGGTCATTTGAGGGATCTCCCTGGTAGCCTAAGGGTTAAATATCATCTCTATGGACTGAGTTCGATTCACGGCCAGGGAGTTGACCCACATGGTGCAGCAGACCTCTCCGGTCTCGCCTGCTGCTCCCCTCAGCAGTGTATTTCAGTAGATCCACCTGTTCTGCTCCCCACTCTGCATCTGGTGAGTGCTCTCAACCCCCACACCTTTGGCCTAGACCCCAGTTTTTCTATGCAAAAACAAAACAAAACAAAACAAAAATATGGCCATTTGAGCAACAGAATTTGGCAAAACTGTATAGGATACCTTTGACCTACCGTGTTTTGGGACTAAACTGACTTTTATCTCCATCATGACATACAAGAAACCCATGGTTGTTGACTTTCCGATTGGACTGGACATCTCTCTTGAAGCTGAAGGGGAGGAAAGAGTTTTGGAGGCTGGGCCAGGACGTGTGCATTGTGACAGACCTTCATATAGGTCTGTCGTATAGGAAAGTCCGTGTTCTGTGAAGCTGCAGCCAGATTGCACAGATGTATTTTTTTCAAAGATTTATTTATTTATGCATACAAGTACTGGGGTTTAGGCCAGAGGTGTGGGTAGGGAGTAGTGAGAGGATTCACCAGAGACTGAGTAGGGAGCAGAACAGGAGGATCTACTGAAATACACTGCTGAGGGGAGTAGCAGGTGAGACAGGAGAGGTCTGCTGTGCCATGTGGGTAGCTCCCTGTTCTGCCCAGGGATTGAACTGATGCTGCAGTGGCTGGTAATAGCCTGACAGCACTGTGTCTTTAACCCCTGAGCCACTAAGGAGGCCCAACAGATGTACTTCTTAAACCTTCAGCCTATAAGCTACGTTCTGTGGCATCTCTTGATGGTTGAAAACCTGGTGCAGGGGATCATTCCCTGGCATGATTGACAATATCCTACAATACCTGTAGGTCAAGAACCAGTGGTGGATCCTGAGTCCTGGGTTCAATATTATTTACAGACTCATCCAAAGACAGGAATAAACAGATTCAAGGCAAAAATCAATAAATCAATAAATCAAGCAAAAACAATAAAACTATTCCCTACACCATACAGATATTACCAATGATTTCCAATCCTGTCAGCTTCACAAATCTGTTTCACTTCTTTAATGAAAATATCAAATCTATGTATTATTCATAAATTGAGATGTGAAAAGTGATTTGTTTAACATTGTATTTAAGAGTACTGGCTAAATTTTACCAGTTCAATCAGAGCATAGTTAGACTTGTTGACATGTTACAAAAACAACAAAGTAGAAAAAGGTCTGCAAACCCGAACCGGCAGAACATCTGAGCCACTGCTTATTTTTGTAAATAAAGTTTAACTGGAACACAGACACACCCATTTGTTTGTGTATTATCTGTGGCTATTTTCACACTCCAATGGCCAAGCTGAGTAGTGGGGACAGAGATCCACTTGTCCCACAAAGCAGAACGTATTGACCTCCTGGTCCTTTACAGAAAAAAGTTTCGAACCCTGGTTATAGACTTTAGCATTTCTTTTTAGGGAAAATTAAACAAGATATGACATTTTTCATGGGTTAGGTAAACAACACAGCTTAAAAAAACTGTTTATTTAAAAATGTGCTGATAGAGTGGTTCATATTTATTATGATTCCTAAGATAAGTTTAATTGTTAAAGAAAACATGTGGCTTTTACAGCGGCCCCTGTCCATGAGGTATCACTGCTGTAGTATCAGTTGATATTCTCAGACTTGAAAGTACCTTTCAGTACCTCCTGAAAGTGTACAACAATGGGAAGTGATTTGCTGAAATACAAATGTTATAACTGGCTCCAGTCCAAATTGCTGGAGGCCACATAAAAATCTAAGGAGATGCAGACATAATAGGCTCACTAGGTTGGAAGTAATATCACATTTTTCTAAATGCAAAGATAAATCCTGTGTCATTTACTAAGCTGAATTCAGGTTTCACTCACAATCTTCATTAACCTCTTATTTTCTGTATTTGTATAATTTTTCACTCAAATGCACTCCAGGTTACTTAGTCACAGCATGCCAGGGATTTTTAAACTGTTTTTGAACTGCATGTATTTAAATAATTTCATTAACTTTTATGTTTGACTGCACAAAAGTTTTCGGTCCTCAAATGCTTTACTGCGATTTAATGGCTCACAAAATGATTTTTTTTTTTCAGCTGGAAATTTTGCAGCTGACTGACTGACATCATAGAGAAGCTGTGTATGTGCCTAATAGTTTATGTCATCTCATTAGTGACAGGAGGGGGGAGAATATGGTAATTAGGGCGGCCACTTGATGGAGACGCTCAGATCAGCATTCAGTTATTTTTCTCCTTACTTAATGCAGCATTTTAATAAAATGATATGCATACCATTGAGAAATAATATGGTTATCAAAAAGGCTTGAACTTTTGAACAAGAAACCAACCTGAGTCCAGCCTGCGCTGTGAATCACCTCTAATTTTACAAACCAGCACCATCCTGATTTTATCTGATTTTTCCTACTTTTAGAAGTTTTTGTCTGATCCCTCCTGTCTTTTTTTAAGATTTATTTTATTTATTTATGCATACAACAGCTGGGGTGTAGGCCAGAGGTGTGGGGGGTAAGAGGATTCACCAGAGACAGAGTGGGGAGCAGAACAGGCAGACTGACTGAAATACACTGCTGAGAGGAGCAGTGGGCGAGCCAGGAGAGGTCTGCTGCACCCAGTGGGTCAGCTCCCTGGCTGGGGATTAAACTCATGCTGCAGTGGCTGTGGATTGCTTTCTAGTGCTGGGACTTAACCCCCTGGGCCACCAGGGAGGCCCCACCCTCCTGTCTTTTTTAGGGAGATTGCTCCACTTTCCTTTTCTGCTCTTTTCTAACCTTCATCTCTAGCCTCTTCTGTTAAATTCTTTGGATTTGACAACAACATCTGAATATTGTATCCCAAAGTCAGCCTGTGAGCTCCTGGAGCTGTAGTCTGCAAGTCTATCTCTGCTAGACACACCCACAACAGTTCCAGCATTACCTTCACTTCTCTTCCTTCTCCAAACTCAAACATTGATCGCCTGTATTTATTCCATCTTCTGAAATGACCACATGTCTAACGAATTAAGCTTAAAAGTCACAAAAAAATCAATGTAGTGAACTGACAGGAAGATAAGCCACAGCCCCTCACTCTTCTTTCCTTCCTCAAACAAGTGTTAGATCCTTGCTTCTCCAGTTGTTATCTCTATGCTACCTGTATCAGAAACAACGGAGTCATTCTCTTAAATATGATTTCTAAGTCCCCTCCCAGGTCCTCTGCTCCACTCCACAGAGGTAAGAAAATCCAGGTAAGAAAATCCCCAGATGATTATTACACAGGCCAGATTTTGAGGAGTGATGCAAAAACATTTTCAAAACTTCTAATATTTTTTGAAAGGATCTATCATTTTCTTCTACTCCATTTATCACATTCTCTTCAATATATATTTTTTCCTTCTACTCTAATCCAGGTCTTTATCCCTCATGTCTGGATAATCAAAAAGTCTTTGAAGTGATTCCCTGGTCCCTAGTCTTCAAATGCTGCTGTGCCACCTAGAATCATAATTTTAACATTCTAATCACTGGCTTTCTAGTGAAATGTACCTTTTCCTACTTGATGTTAATGGCAATTTGTTAGTTAAAGCATGTTGTTAATGCCAACAAAATCCTCTCCTCATGAGAATTAGATTACTTGCTATTCTTAAACACATATTCCCCTTTATACACCTGTACCTTTGTTTAAGTTTTTCCAGGTATCCTGTCATTTCCATTTAAATTCCACTTATTTTTTGAACTAAGTTCACTTTAAATTTACATCCTACCTGACAAACTGTTTTACCAGGTAATAATCAGCCACCCAGCAGTTCTAAATCTTGCACCATTCACACCCAAATTGTTCCTTTATTGTGGATATATATTCTTCCCTTAGCATCACAAGATAATCATCCACCATTTCAACAGAAAATTTACTGATTTCATTATAATTTCTGTTGACATAGAAGCCGTGAACTTAAAGCAACTTTGAGAAATTCTCTTCCAGCATATACATACTCAAGAGGCAGCTTCTCTTAAGGATTCAGAAAAAAGGGGATAGAAACAGCAAAAGAGTCTGTAGCAAAAGGCATCCTGAAATAAATGAACTGGACTCAAAATAAGCCTGGATCTTAGAAATTTACTCCTGCACTGGGGAGAGAATCTGAAAGGTATGTGCTTCATTGGGAACTTAGTGTGAGAGGAGGTAAGGAGGTGTAAACCCATGTTTTGATAAACGGGGTTAAAATACCTACTAAAGATAAGGGGGGTTATATAAATGGAACTGTCTCTAGCTCTCTCTTTTCCCGGTGGACTTAGAAGTGCAGAATAGTGTAGATGTAAGGAAACAAACAATAGTATGTAATTCTGTACAGAATAGCCCTGGGTCAGTGAAGTTAGGCAAATATTCACATTTCTTTGCTCCATGACTAAATCCACAGGGAATAACTAATTCCAATAATTCTCAAACCCAGTAAAATATTTTTTAATTAAGAAAAGCAACTTTGTTGGAATTAAAAGTTTTAGCTATTTTTGATGGCAATACTGTTCATTCCTCAGAGAAATTTTTTCTACATCACGAATAAAATTTTTTAATCTGATGCCACTGACTCCTTTCAATCCACACCCTCACCCAAACTGCAACATTCTCAGCAAATTATTGTGTGAGGTTATAATCTGTGCTTTTTATTTCTTGTTATAAACCAAATATCTAGAGACAAAAAGGTGGAGGTCATTCTAGCTGGGAATCAAGAAAGATCTTGAATAATTAATCCTTTTCACATAAGCAGCAACAGACAGCAAGTTGATTCTAGAAAGAGAGAGCTGAATTACTAAAAGCACAGAATTCTGAATGTCCTTAGCAGGTTGGGAAAGAAGCATCTAGAATGTCATATAGGATGTATGATGGATTGTGGTGGTTGGAAGAAAATGGAACTTTCTAGTGTAAGGATCTTGATATCATTTTGGAGAATATCAATGATGAGTGGTAGGTCTCTTGGTGTTCACTATATAAATCTCTATACTCTTTGCTATTTAAAAATATTTTTCAAAAGAGCTGACCCTTAATGAAAAGATAGTTTACTTCAGTGTACATTAGAAAGGAACAAAGACAAGATTTTTTTGAAGAATTAACACTGCCTCATCTGTACTATATCTAACATTATGGCTCCAACAGGCCATCTCTGACATTCTCAGAGGACTACATCATCCTCATCTGCGAAACCCTCCCAGGAGGTCATAAACCGAATTCCATAAATGGACTTTCTTTCTTTCCCCACTTTTTTCATAGAGAGAATTTCAAATGCTTCTAACAAATAAATTTTTCAGAATCTGATCTCCACGGCTGAAAGTGTAGGATCCTGGGTTTGCATCAAGGTCTTAGCTTGGCCTGCAACCATCCCTTAACTTGGATGAGTCGATTATTTCTGAATCCCTACATTTCATCTACAAAGTAGGAGTAATTTCTACAGCTTTCACAGGACTAAAACAATGTGTATAAAAGCCCCTGTTAAAATATCATTATTTACTTCATTTAATCTCAAAACCTTAAAAATAATGTTTTTTTTAATGAGCACTTTTTTGTTTTATTTTGGAGTGGTTGTGGTGACTTTGGCTACCATGCTGGGAGCTTGGATTTCAGTCTGTAGACAATGGGGAATAAGTGGAGCATGTTCCACTAAGAAAGGTGTCAGAGTCTGGAGGAGGAAGAAGTTGGAGGCAGTGGCAACACTTCACTCTTCTTGGGCCAGAGAAATAAACCACAAAGGGTGGTTTGTTGCTGGATGTTGGGCTGCCCTAGTCTTTGAACCTTCCCTGCCCTCCCTCCTAGCTGGGTCAGGTCTTCATCTGGTCCTTGGATTTACAAGCACCTCAGCCTCAGCTACACCTTCAATAAAGGAGGAACCTACAGAGCAACTAAACAACCTCTGTCCAGGAAGGAGCTCAGGACAGAATGCTGGCCAGACATCACTGTGTGACTGTGGCCCTACTGCTGTTGCAGAGATTTCAGGTTTGAAGAAGCAGCATCAAATCCTTGTTCATTACCAGAGTCATCAGTAAAGGCCTGGAATATGACAAGGGGATCTGGAATTTCCTCTGGTATCCAGCGTTACTGACCAGAGTAGCATGCTAACTCTGATCAGGAATCAAAGACCAAGGTTCTACCACTCTTGGCTCAGAATCCTTGAATGTGTGACTCTGGACTTTAGTTTCTTTTCCTTGACTACAAGAGGCTAAAGATAGGACCAGAGCAGCTGTTTCCTAGCACGATCAGTTAACCACTCACATTGAAAATGCTGGGACATGTGTCAGAACATAAAAAGTACAGATTTCAGGATCCACCTAGGACTGACTGAGAGTGAGCATGGTTGTCCCTCAATAGACATTTTTATGCTGTGCCCAGATCAATACTTGACACACATGGGTCATCAAAAACATAAACCCTATTTCACTCAATAGGATCATGGTCCAAAAGATATATTAAATTGTGCTCTATTAAATAACACCCAGTTATTTCATGTTAATAAAGTGATATCACGAAGCGGAGTAACAAAGAAAAATAAAGGTGATACCCAAAAGAAAGTTGTAATGATAAGGAGAAAAAGAAGGTTATTCAATTACTCTAAGACTTGATTCAAACATCGACAATGCCAAATCTTTAATACAAGTGATCCAATATAAGGGTTGACATTGCATCTTAAAAATTTATTGGTTTTTTTGGAAACATTAAGCCGTTAAGGTTAATTTAATGAAATTTCATATAGCTATAGTGCCAGCTGTTTAATAATAAAAAATCCTGTGTGCCAGTTAAGAGAAGTCTTCAGGGGTTGTTTTATGTGCTGTTTTTAACAATTCAATGAAGCCAGGGGTCATTTGAAGATGAGGAGATTGGAAAAAATAAATCCACTATGATGGCTGAGCTAATTGTTTACACTAGCTAATGGAATCTGATATGGTGGATGTAATTGTCTCTGTGTGTAGTCTGTGGTGATGTTCCCTTGAGGAAATTGTTTTGTTTTTTGGGCATTTTTTTTTTTTTTTACTTTCTTACAAGTTTTCAATTAAGGAATTTGTTACACACATATATAAACACACATACTAAATTCTAAATTGCAGATACCGAGTTTTTCCTCATATTTTGTGTAAAATAAGTTTCTGTCAGGTTTTTCTCTTTAACCTTGAAACTCTATTTGCAATTCTTCTTCATTACTTTTCAGTAACTTTTATTCCCAACTAATCATGACTGTACTACTTTGGCCTTATTCTTCCTTGATTTCTCCTGATCTTGGGACTCTTCTATTCTGCATTAAGTCTGAATACTATTTATAAGATAACTTGCATATTTACATTTACAAGGAAAAGAAACATGCCCTCAACCCTTCACTAACTCTGCCTGTTCCACGGGGCACTGTGCACACACTTGGGGAATCTGAAGAAAAGCCCAGAAGTCTTTCACTGGAGAGCAGAGGAGTCTCACTGTTCAGCACAGCACAGATAGTGATTTCTCTGACATTAAGCTACAAGATAGTGCATGGTGCCTCTGGGGAAATTGGGAAAGAGATGGTCTCCAATTTTTGTATTCCCAATTGCAAGAACCTTGTCATCCTTGTTTGGCAAAAGGACACAGAATTGGCCCTCACACAAAAAAAAGGACAGAGTGAATACCAGGACAACAATGGCGTCCACTGTAACTAACGTAAGTCATCCGGGTGTTTTGAGGATAATAAAACCCTCTCTCAGAAATTGAATCACAGAAGCCAGATCTCATCAGACTGTGATGGGAACATGAGGCCCAAAGGCACACCATCTACTGTCAGTCACAGAACTCCTGTAACTTCAGGCAAGTGAGGAATTCTACTGTAAGGAGTGCCTTGAGGTATTATTATTTATTGTTATTTTTACTATTGCTTTTATTATCATGGAATTTTATTTTTTTAAGTTATCTCTAATGTTTAGCTGAATCATAGACATGGGATCAATATGATTTAACTACAAACTACAGAAAAAGTTGAAGAAGCTAGAGAAGCTAACTTAGAAGTCATTGATATTACAAAGTTATTTTGAAAGTAACTTACTTTGCTTATGCAAAAAGCAGTAATTAACATTGATGGTTTACAGAGATTGCCCTCTTAGTCCTTTCATTCAAAAAAAACCACAAAAAAACAAAAACAATACGTAGAAAAGTGCTATAAAAATGGGTTGGAAAACAATGAGAAAATGATATTTATTAGGTAAAAATAAAATGTGTAAAGATTAAAAACTACTAAATGCTAAGTTTAAACAAACACTGAGGTCAAAACGGCAAGTATTTAAGCAAAGACCAAAAAGCCATGTATTATATATCATCTCAATTGTCTTTAAGAAGAAAAGAGATTTGTTCAAATTGGATTTCTAGCAGTTCTCTGAGTTAAGTGAGCAAGACAATCATCTCACAGGCTAGCAGTGCAAAAGGATCCAGCCAACTCAGAAACCCAAAGGACACATCAAACAACTCCTGATGGGGGACACTGGGCTGTGTGGACTCAACTATTGCCAGATAAGCCCATTGCTTGGAATGGGGTTATTCTGGGCAGTGGAGAGGACTGAGGAAGGAGGGGAGTTGGTGAAAGGGACAAAGGGAGTTGATATAAATCACAGGTTTTAGGACAGACACCTAGGGAGGAGTTAGTTCAAGAATTATGAAAACAAATACTCAAGAAAACAGTCAGTGATGCCCAGGGCCATATCCAAACCAATGCACTGATGTCACCCCAAATCCAACAGTGGTCTTTGAGCTATGTAAAGACAGGTTTAATGCTGCCTTTCTCAAGCCTCCAATTCTTAGCCCAATGTCAACAATAGCTTACTAGATACTCATTTAATAGTTCACCATTGGCTAAGTAAATTAATGTATGTATTTACACGTATTTGCATGCCATAAAGTCTACAATATAAGGCAGACTACCCAAGAAATCTTCTATTTCACTCTTCATTTTGGTCTCCAAAGTATAAAAATCTGTAGCTGTTTGCGTGCGTGCATGTGTGTGTATGTATTTGTGTGTGTGTTAACAGAGATGTTAGGGAAAGAAAACCCATCAAAGGAGAACAACATCCTATTGAAGAAAAATAAAGACATTCACAAAAGAGAACAAAGCTCTTGGCACCCCTCTATCTTGAACATCCCACTACCAGCAAAGGAAAGCACAGAGGTTAACAGATCTAGCAGGGAAAGCAGGTTGTAGTCCCATTGACAGTTAGGAAATGAAATGACATCAAGTATTCGATGATTGCCCTCAATTAGCCTATGCAAAGCAAGAATTAATTACCAGCACTGAAAAAGCTCACCTTCGACTCCTCTTTCAAGATCTCACTTACATTGAGTGTTCCTCTGGTGTTATAAATGAAAGTCCGGTGAACTTAATAACTTCCTTTTCCCTTAATATATTTCAGTAGGAAGTCTCTCTTTTTTTTTTTTTAAGATTTATTTATTTATTTATACAAGCACTAGGTACAGTCAGAAGCACGGAGGGTGAGAGAATTCACCAGAGCCAGAGCAGGGAACAGAACAGTCAGACTGACTGAAATACACTGCTGAGGGGAGCAGCGGGCGTGGCAGGAGAGGTCTGTGCCCCATGTGGGACCCTCACCTGCAGCCGGGGAGCAAACCGGTGCTGCAGAGGCTGTGGGCAGCTTTGCAGTCCAGCGCTCAACAACTGAGCCACCAGGGGAGGCCCCAAGAAGTCTCTTTTTTTTTTTTATGGCAACTCAAACTTAATGAAAGAGGACTCACAGCTAACCCAAGGTGTATATATAAATCTACATACAGATGTAAATGTAGATGCAGCTGTAGATACATCAATTGATGTATCATCTATTGATCAATAAATATATGTACAGAAACCTGAATGACTGATTTACTGATCCAGAATGCAATGGTCATTAGCTGTACCAATGCACATATTAGCTTTGGAATTCTCAAGGTAGCAATTAGATGTATTAAAGTAAACCTATAAAATAATTTTATTACTATATGGGGAAATAAATCATAAATATAATGTCTCTATAGGTACAGATTCTGGTTTTTGACTCAGTCTTCTAACAAAAGCCGCATATCCTTTTCCCAAGCCAGTCATAAAGTAAAACAAATGAATCCCTAAAGCCATTCACTTAATGAAATAATTTTGTTAAGTAAACGATAAAAACCTCACTGGCAACAACAAGTCGTGTCAGGTCACACAGGAAGACTTGAGTGAAATGCTAGCACGTGATGTGCTATGTTTGGAAGAGTTATCTGGGTAAATGGAAAGCTTAACTTGGCTTAGCCAATATTGCTAGGAAGCGTCAATCTTAGACTCAAGGAAGTACAGGAATTGCCAGGATATAGAAGAAATAAGAACCCAAAAGAGTAGAAAAGTAAGAAAGCAGGAGAGGAGGTTAGAGAAAGGAAACTGACATCTGCCTGAGCACCTGAGACTCAGCCCGTAAGGATCAGTCCAGTGGAGACAGATTATTTTATCTGTGGTTGTGTGATGTTGACAGTAAGGTACCAAACAGGGAGTTAAATGCAGAAGTTACTCACTGGACCGGGGTTTAAGTGTGTCTTTTATAAACAATCACTGGGTTTGAAATCAACCAGAGGATTTATGTCTTGCTTTTCATTATTAGAATTATGTCTACACACAAAACAGAGGTCAGCTCAATGGGAAAGTGTGCTTGATCATAATATTAACACAACTATATTCCGTGCTGGTGGTCAATACTTCGGAAAAGAATGGCCCAAATACTCTACAATCTCCATAGACATCTAACATTTCTGAAAGTTGGCCAAGCAGTCAGCAAGGAAGGGAAGGGACTGGATGGTGCAACAAGAACAAGGTGAGCCCTGAGGACATGCTTTCATGTTGCATACAGTGGTTCATAGACAGGCATCACAACTGGCCAAGGAGATTTCTACCATAGGAGGGTTTCCAAAGTCCTATAATGGAGCCAACAGCAGAAGTATAAATTTGTGCTGACCTTAAATGAGAATATGTGACTGAACATACTTGAAAAGACCAACTATAGACATGCTAATGGATCCAGATGATATTAGTTTATTAACGCAACCTGGCGGGCGTGGAGGCAGATGTGCAGATGCTAGGCACTATCCGGAGAGTTTACTGAGTTGGTGAAAGAGAGTTAGTGAATCAGTCTTCATCACCTCCACTGACTGTAAAATGAGATCTTTTTTTTAATTTTGTATTAATTTTTATTGATGTAGTAATATTGGTTTACAACAGAGTATATGAGTTATGGGTAAAGATTCACACCCTTTCAGATAGATGTATGGTAGCATATCATGCCACCGTGAAATCACCATAATCTTCCTCCACAATCCACTGTGCTCCTCACCTTCCATCTCCCTCACTGGTAGCAGCTATTCTAGACAGGTTTCTGGGGTTTATTCTGGCTTAGTTTAACTGTTCCTTTGTTTTGTTTCTTTGTTTTGTTTCTTTATATTTCACAGATGAATGAAATTATCTAATATTTGTCTTTCTCCTTCTGATATATTTCTTTTAGTTCCATCCATTTCACTTCCATCTATGTTGTTGAAATAGCAAGAGTTTATCTTTTTTATAGCTGAGTAGTATTCCATTGTGTGTGTGTGTGTGTGTGTGTGTGTGTGTATGTGGGATGTGTGTATACACCATGTCTTCTTTATGCAGTCGTCTGTCATTGGGCACTTAGTTTCCATAACACGGCTGCTATAAATAGTTTAGTGAGGTGGTTAATCTGTCTTGGTCTCATCTATTCCATCTGTAAAATAGGGATATTCTTAGTGTCTATTTCAGAGTTGTTAAAGCGCTCTCAACAGTGTTAAAGCGCTCCTCACTTAGTGAGGATTCAACACCCTTGACCTATTATTATTACTAATATTTTTAATATAATAATGAAATTCAAATCTATAACTCTATAAAGGATAGCTTTGAGCGATAACCTAGATCGTGTTCTTTTTCAACAGTTCCCATTGTAGAGATGCTTGGGTGCTTCTCTAGGCCAGAGCTCAGTTAAAATACTAAAATAAATACATAAAGATTTTCAAAGGCAAATGAAATGCAGGCTGTTTGTTTTGGCTGCAGCAAGATATTTTTAAAAGTCAATTATTTCCCCAGAAAAACAGTCAGCAAATAATGAGTCATGGTGTAGAATTCTGTGACATTTTACAGAATTATTTCCTGACAGCAATATATCTCTGAGCAACTTTAAAATTCTGTTGACACTGGTGTGTTTAGACAATGTTTATCAACTCCTGCCTTGGGTGTTAAGAGTGAGCTGCACAGTTTAAGCAGTGAGGTTGGGCTGGCCGTTTTTGAATACAGTAATGGCGCAGACCACCACAAAGTCAACTGACATTGGCAACTTGAAAATGTCATCAGCCCAGAGCTTTCAAAACTGTTAAATATTGAACTGTGGCTAATAGACTGTAAAGCAATGCTGCCTGGACCAAGTACATGTGCTTTTTATTTCTTCCCCTCACTCTTGGCATCATCTTTCTTGTCTCAGCAGAACAGGCCTGGGGAAGCCACAGCAACTGGGTTCTAGAAAACATCCAGGTATTTTAGCCTCTAGACTTCTGACCTGGGTCTGAAGTTCAGATGTAAAACTTAAAACCTATGTGACTTTAAGCATATACTCTCACCTCTGTCAGCCTCAGTTTCCCCTGCTGTAATAGCTGGAAGTGGCTTGAAAAATAAGTGAGATACTGAACATTAAGCACTTCTTAACCCTGTGCCCTTCACACCATAAACTCAGTAATAGTTGCCAATAAGTATGATAAGTGTTGTTATGACAGTTTTATTACCTTCCAAGTCTTTTCCTATCAACAGGCATTTGCCTTAGCTCCTTCTTCTCTTGCATTTGCTCCTCCCTGGGGCTTTGAATGGTGCCCCTTCCCAAGTCCTCTTGTCTCAATTTGAATGGTATCTGTTTCCAGGGACCTTGTAAGATGCTGATATTTCTGGTTAGAGAATTACCCATTTCTCATGCACCCCACCACCACATCCCCCTCCATGATTGTCCCAGAGCTATTGCATTAACATGACTGTACCTGAATTCATATAATTTACTTTTTTCACCTGTTAATGGTCTACTCTAGTCAAGCATGAGGCCATAAAGGAAAGATTTTCTCTTCTTTTCACCACAAATTTCCAAAGTCGAGAACAGGACATGCTTCCCTGAGCCTCTAAATGAATGCTTTTGGATGAACTAACTCTTATTATGATGAGCATACCTCCATATTAACTTACTTATTTAATTTATGCATTAGGATGTTACTCAGAATACATTATATTATTAAAGAGAGTTCCCGAAAAAGTTAATCCATCACACAGGCATTATACATGACTTTTACTAATTATAGCATCGAGTGTGTCATTAGTGTCTGGGATTCTACTAAAAGTAATATACTAAGGAGAGCCTGGAGGAAAGTGTATATATTAGCATAACTTATCTCCTGATCAAGCTAACGGTATGAGGCACTTAGTGATAACTTCCCAAAATATTCCAGGGCTCTTAAAAATGGCTCTGAGAAGTGGAGGAGAGGGGCGTGGCCCACTAATCCAGGAGTGTGGGCAAAGGGAAGCTGACAGGAATCTATTTCCTTCTTCATGAGAACTTGAGCTTCAGTAAGAAAGTTCCAGCTGGTCAGCAATGAGGACCAATTATGCTACTTAGAAACAACTAATCTACTGGCCCTGGTTGGAAAACTGGGTCTAGTCTGGGAGAAACTAGAATTAAACTACAAATATCTGGAATGGTTCTCATAGTTCTGCATGTCCCTGAATGTGGCCCCTTTTCTAACTAGCATGCCCCCCTTTTAAGATTTATATGTTTATGCATACAAGAACTGGGTATAAGCCTAGAGGTGTGGGGATGGGGTGAGAGGATTCACCAGAGACAGAGTGGGGAGCAGAACAGGCAGATCGACTGAATACACTGCTGAGAGGAACAGAGGGCAAGACAGGAGAGGCCTGCTGTGCCATGTGGGTTAGCTCCCTGGCCAGCGGGGATTGAACTCGTGCTGCAGTGGCTGACACTAGCTTGATAGCACTGTGTCTTTAACCCCTGGGCCACCAGGGAGGCCCCAGCATGCCCCTTGTTATAAACAATGGCTGCTATGTCCATGGAGTTGTCAGAAAAGTTGGTGGCTGTGGGACATGAGGCTTCTGAACTGAAGTAGCTCCACTGACCTCCTGATATAGAAGCGGGCTGTTACAGCTGAGCTGTCTGCCATATGGCAAAGGACTGTCTGTTGGGCTTTGTGGATGTACAAGTTCATGGCTGGAAGAGTCCTGAATCTCCGCTGTGGGCAGGCTGTGTTGCCCGCCATTCTGCTGTCCATGGACTCTGATGCCAGTATGGCCAATGGCCGTTGTGAATGACAGAACATGTGTGCTCCTCACAAATTCATATTTTTAAATACTAAGCTCCAGTGTGATGACATTTGCAGGAGAAGCCTTTGGTAGGTAATTAGGGCTAGATGAACTCATAAAGGTGGGGTGCCCACAAAGGCAGTAGGAATGTGGGTGCTGGCAGGGGGACCAGAACAAAATACCTATACTAACCTGGAGTGGTACTTCACAACTTTATCTTAAAACTATTTCCCTTTCTTATTCTCTCCTTTTGGGGGGCTCAATTCCTCATGAAATTACTTCCTTTGTGAGTATAAGCAGTGCCTACTTATCACAACCTACTATATGCTGGGTGATAGTGAAGACAAACTGTCCTAGCATGGGACTTTGAGGAGAGGGAATTCAGATTTTTGACATAACGCCAACTGTTTCTAATCCTCGATTCACTCTTGAGGCAACATATCATACTTAATAAAAAGGACATGGCAGTGAGTCAAGAAATCCAAATTCTGGGTCAGGTCAGGCAACCCCTCAGAGTGATGCTGGGATCGGGTGTGCAACCCTCAGTCTACTGGGAGATGAGTTGTCACCCAAAAATGAGGAGGAGGAGGTTGATGTGATTGTCAAAGTCTGTGCAAGGCAGACAATCTGCAAGCCCTCTCCTCTCCCTCTCTCCCCAGCACCCACCATGACAACATTCTGCTTGTTTTGTCTTTGACTTTTTTCCCACACAGAAAATGACAGGAGTGTCTATTCTATTTTTTTTTCTTTTTGTTTGTCTCCTTTCTCTATATACTGCCTTTAATAATCCTATTCAATACAACATATCTCCTTTGTCATCAATGCTTTCTCAAACGGTGCCCGCCACCAGATGTCCAAGGTTAGACCTTCCAGTTGAAATTATTCATCTCCATCCACGCACATTCCATATTCGACCCAAGATGTGAATGAACAAGCAGGGGATCTAAGGCTTTGGATTTGTGAGTCACTGTACCAAGCATAAGTGTGGTTTTGGCAATCTGGTTATTGCCAAGTTGTCAAAACTATATCTGACCGAACAAGGTACAGTAAACTTTGAACTTGAGTTGTCAAACTTAACCTAAGGAGGATGCCTCCCAAGCTTCACATTCATAAAGAGGGGGCACTCTTTTGTCTCCCTTATTTGGCAACTGAACCTCTTGAGTATTTCTCTTCATTCAACCATATTCGTATCTGATCAACCCCAAACTCATAGGGTCGACTTTTGTAAGTTGCTTGTCTATTTATTTTAGTCTAAAAAGATAAACAGGTTAAAAATGGAGTGCATACATCACGGTGAACTGAGACCAAGGATAGTGATCCTGGGGTTCCTCAATGACCAGCATTCTGTCCTGATGGAACCTCAGTGAGATGAAATGGCAGGTTGAGCTCCCTGTCTCTTACAAGCCAGATGAGATGAGATGAGAGGAGAGAAGAGATGAAGCCAAAGAGGCAGCACTTGCTCCCCTGCATCCTCAATTAGCCATGGAGGGAAAAAAAGACAGTCATGTATACTTGAGAGGCTACTCTCTGGCTCTTCCTGCCTAGAAAGTCTTCATGGGGAAGGAGGGGACCAAGCAAGGTGCTCAGAGCTGGGAGTCGTGTTCTTGGGTTCTGCTTCTGGTTTGCTCACTGACTAACTCCACGACCTTTCACACCATTAATTGCAATCAAAGGGGCTGAAATAACTTGCTTTTCAGGCTTTTGTGGATTGTACCTTTGGGGATCCCAGCTTGGGGACAGGGACATAAGGGGTGCCAGTTCTTTAGTGTACGTGTTACGTGCAAGCATAAAACAGGATGAACAGAGGACTTGGTCTTTGAAACCAAAATGGGTTGCTGAGGCAGTGAAGATGAGATAACAAAGAGCAATGGGTATGGTTTCAATCTATATTCCTTTCTACCTAGAGGTATTTTTTAAACAAATCTATATTATAGTCATGGATGTTAATTCTCTATTTAATACAAATTGTACAAGATATTCTTGCTGTGTTTTACGCTTACTAATTTTAACTAATACTAACTATATTCACTAGTGTTTGAATTGATTTGCTGTTGGTTCACAATAGTGTTTATCTTTTTTTTAAAGATTTATTTGTTTATACATACAAGAACTGGGGTGTAAGCCAGAGAGAGGTGAAAGGGGGTGAGAGGACTCACCAGAGAGAGAGAGAGAGTGGGAAGCAGAACATGCAGATCTACTGAAATACACTGCTGAGGGGAGCAGCAGGTGAGACAGGAGAGGTCTTGGAGTAGCACTTCATAGCTGGATGGTGTTTTGTTTGGTGCATATCTGGCAAGCAAATTGTAAACCACTTTAAGGAAGAGGGCTCTTAAGTCTATAACCTTCTTTGAACTAGGAATTTATGGGTGGAAAGAATTTATTTCCCAGAAGTTTCTAATATTAATCTTAAGTTGAAATGCTAAGAAGATGGCACAGAAGTTGGGAAGTTGACTTCTGCAAACAATTTTCAAATAGCAGTTACAGGGTCTCAAAACAGCTATCCACTGAGAAAGAAATCATCAGAATCCACAGAATAATGCAGCATGAAGGTGGGCAGAACAGCTCTCCTGCCATGAGGAGGGTGGGATGTTTTTAACCTTCATGCAACTGCCAAGCAGGCAGGCTTCCCTAGGAAGAGCCCCTCGAAGTGGAGAAAGAACACATTGATTTTACTAAGTGCGTCCAGCTTTGAGGGTGATGGGACACACCTCAGTTGGAAGAAACAGTGGCTTGCCTCAGATCAACTGCCAGCTTAGAAGACCAGTGAGAAACCCATTTCACCACAGATTAGTGTTTCAAGAAGCCAAGAGCGAAATACCATTGGGTACACAGGAAGAGAACAGCTAATATTTATTGAGCACTTAGTATTAGGCACTATATTAAATATGCTTTACATATTTTATCTCATATAATTCTAAGATCAATGTTATGAGACTGTTACTGTATTTACATATATTTGCCCAGGGAATAGCTGAGACCCAGCTGAAGAACAAAAAAAGATAAGTCCCATGCTTATTTATTTCATATACAGAAAAGTGTGGGGGTTTCTTGAAAAGAATAATAAGGATTGACAGACAGAAAAGAAATAGATAGACCTTCTTTTGGATCAGGCATTCCTCCATAAACAGCATGACCAACTGTTCCAGTTGGCTCAGAATGTTCTGGTTTTATCACACAGATGAGGATATCCCTCAGTTTAGGACAAATCATAAAGGAGGGCCATCCCCCTCCCCAGAATTAAGTAGTTCTCAGCTTCTTGATGAATAAATGCAGATATCTAAGCCTAGGAGGTCTGGGGTGGAGTAGAAGCATCTGTTAACAGACTTCCCAGGTGACCTGATGCATGAAGTTTGGAAATTACTGGTTCAACTTAGAGGGTTCAGGGGACTCTGAACCCTTCTTTCCTTTGGTCTTCCCAGGTTATGGGTTATCCCACTACTAGACTCTTTTTAATTGAGATATAATTAACACTTAATATCCTGTAAATTGAAGGCAGCAACTTGTTGGTTTGATACATTTATATCCTGCAATATGATTAGGACAACCGCATCTTCTAACACCTTCGTCAAGTCACCTAATTATCATTTCTTGATGCGTGTTGAGAACAATTAAAATCTAGTCTCTTTGAAGTTGAAAACACAGCATGACTACCCCTCATCACTGCTCTGTGCACTGGTCCTTGAGAACTGATTCATCTACTAGTTGCGAGACTGTGCCCTTGACCAACATCACCCTGATTCTGCCTGACATGCACTTTATTTTATTTATTGTTGGAGGTATGTGTGCATGCCAGAATTTACCTTCAATGTCATCCCCATCTGCCAAGCCACACCTAAAATAATTATAGCAGAAAGAAAAGATAAGCAAAGCCAGAGAACAAGCCCAAGAGAAAAATGTTCATTAAAATCTATGGGATGGGTAAGGGTGTAGGAATAAGGCTAAGGGTGAGCGGATGTCAGGGAAAGATGAATGAGAGAAGAAAGCTGGGTCAGCAGGCTCGGGAGGAATTCTCAGCAGCAGAGAAGCAGGGTCCCTCCTGTCCCTGAGCCCTCTCCTCCCAGAGACCTCAGATCTCCGCCAGATGTCTTTATTTGCCAGTCACAGCTTGTTTTTCTCCCAAACTTGGATGGTGTTACTGATATTAAATAACACTACATAAATGGTGTCAGTTCAGAAAGCATGGGACATTCTGTTTGGAGTAGCATGCACTCTTCATACTATTACACTGTGATAACCCCTGGCAAGAAGTAGACAAGCTTTTGCTCTGTTTTCACATGGTCACTGAAGAAACAAGACTACCATATTTAGGAAGACAGAAGGACACTCTTTTAGGAAAATATTGGGGTGAGAAAAGCCTTATCCTTGAGAAAATGATGGTAATGGACAGAGCCAATGAAAATTTCCCAGAGATTTACAGAATTTAGAGATATTTGTTTTTGTTTTAGTTTTTTTTTTTTTTTTGCTAATGTTCACATGTCACTTTAAAGTTGACCCAGAAAATTAGATCTATGCAAATTTTAGCTGGATACAATGTCACAGGAAATTAGGGCTTAAATCCCATTTTTTTTTAGTGGGTAAAAGTAATCCCATGAAATTGCCTGATGGAATCTGGTCAAAGAGCATCTTTTTTCAAAAGGAAATTTTGCCCCAAAACAAGCAAATAAACTAGTCCCCAAAAAGAACTGGAATTGTTCGAATATTTTATGAAAATAGGGATCCTCTGGCTGTGGTTGAAAAAGAGATTTTTTTTAACTGAATATAAGATACTTGCAGAAAAGCTCATGTATTCTAAATACACAACTCAGTGAATTTACACAAATTGGAACACACCCGTTATCAGCTCCTAGCTCAGGAACAGACCACTTCTAGCTCCCCCCGCCTCCCAACGCCCTCGTACTTCCTTCCAATAATGACTTACAGCCCCACTGTACCTGGACAAGCGCTACCCTAACTTCTATGGATGAAGCTCACCTCTGCCTATTTTTAAACCTCTATCTATGGAATCATATTCATGTCTTCACTGAGGTCTGCATTCAATATTTAATATTACATGGGTAATATTCACATATGTGGTTCCCTGAATACACATTCTTTTCTAAATTAAATTAAGAACTTGGCTAAAAGGTACAATTTATTAGTAGGCAAAACAACCCCACATTTCGTCCCCAAAACAATTTCTCTATGAAGAATACCCTAATGGTCCTGACTACACATACCCATTCCCAAATCTATTGATGGGTGTCTCTTTTGTTCTCACTCTCCCACCTTCCTCCTCCCTCCTCCCTCTGCCTGTACTTTGTCTTTCAGCACTTCCCTTACCCAGCATTTTCACACATGCCTGCTTTCCTAGGATTTAAATTGCACTGGCGAGAAGAGAAGGTGTCCATTCACCTGTGCAATCGTGCAACGACCATTTACTGGTGTTGGCCAGTCTCCGTTCCAGGGCCTGGGACACAATGCAGAAAGGAAACTAAGTCACTGAATGATGTTTGCAGTCATAGGGAGGGAGGATGAGCAAAAGGGGCAAGAAAGCCTAGTGATGCCAACCATACCCACTGTGAGACAGGAAAACTTAGGACTCGAAGGCCCTAATCTTAAATGGACAAAAAACAACACCCAAGCAGGGTCCCTTGCCAGCCGGAGACAGGGCAGGTCAGAGCTGCATTTTGCAATCAAGGACATGGCGGATTCTCAAGCCATTGTCTCCACTAAGAACTCTGTTCTGTGCCTTGCATGTGACATTCACTCCACAACATGGGTTGAATTAAAATAATACAAGTCCACCTAGATTCAAGCGTATGCGAAGAAATGTAAAGTCAAAATATCCTATGGCTATTTTAAGGGCTCTAATCACTCTTAGTTTTCCTGTGGTTTCCTTTTTTCCCTGAGTCCTTGTTACTCAAGAGCTTATGACAAATCAGTAAGGAAAAAAAAAGGGAAACTAAATTTTTGCTTGAAGATGAGTTGCATTTGTTTAACAACAGAAATCCGAAGGACATCATATGTTTCCTCATCTGTGTTCTATACATGCATGAGTTGAAAGTTGGAATAAACATTTTTTAAGCTCAGCAAATTCTCCCCCGTGAGTGGGCCAGATGTTACAGCTAAACACTAAGCTGGTGGTTAGTAATCAGGCCCTTCTTTGATGGTAATCAGTTTTTACTGATCAGGGAAAGAGTGTTTCCAATAATTCCCCCTTCATTTATGAAACAGAGTATACACAATTTGCATCAGCTATACATTGGAGCAAGCATTTGCCATTTACTTATAAAAATAAAGCTCCAGCAGCCATTCCTTAAACAAGTAAAATAGGGTTATTTTAGCTACAGATTCCAACTAATTTTGATTGAAGACTTTTTTCTGATTGGTAAGAATTCCAAAAATATTCTTTACTTGGAGACAATATACTTGAAGTTAAAAGTACAAACTGTGAGAAAAAAAACAAAAGGCGACTTAGAACACAGAAAAAAACAGACTCCCAAGGTAATTTCGCCCACTGCCTTAAGATGCCTTGGTACAGAAATGCAGCTCACTTTGCTTTACGTCTTTCAGCAAAACAGGATTTTCTGACGGAACACTTGTTGATTCTTCATGGTGCAATAAAAAGAAACTCTGAGTCCAAAATAGCTGGTGCCACTCCGATAAGCAGCCAAAAAAATTTTTTTGTAAGAAATTTCTTTTCTTTTCTTTTATACATTTTTTACATGATTTTTCTATTTGCAAATGTATGCCTTTTTTTGTTGGTTATAGTCCCCATGCAATTCCCACCCCCCTTGTTTTGATACTACTTCCTCCTCCCACTTCTCCCACCCCCAGTAGTGTGTCTCTGCCAAAATTATCTCAAAAAGGAATACCTTCATTATGGCACATCTCTACAGAAGGTAGCTCGCCAGTCGTATATGTTTAGCATACTGATTATTTTTATTTTTTTATAATAAATTTTATTTTTATATTCCCCATACAATTGCAACCCCCCCATTCTGACCCCAATCCCTATTTTTAAAGTAACAATTATGTCACTGAGGATTAATGTTCAAGAAATGACATCAACACTTGTTTTAGGTATGGGAGCCTGAAGTAATGCAGAATGAGTCCCATATCAGCAGCACTGAGCGAAAGCACTGCAGTTGGTTTTGAATCCACTGGGGGTGTCCACAGAGCTACAATGAATTGATTCTTTTGGCTACCAGTTACAATTTTATTTATTTGTTTAAGCTCATTTTAAGGAGATAATTAAAGAGATGTGGTTTAGATTCAAGAGAATGAAGCTAGTCTTCTCAAACACTATTGTACAGGATGATGTTAACAAAATGTCCAAAAAGGAATTCCTTTATGTTAAATTATTAGGAATAATACCTCAATAATGGTATTTGATGATGAAAACACTAAAGGTATCTCTTTGCTTTATCTTTTCTTCTCTTTCCCCCAATTCAAGTTCTTTTAAAATAATTTTCTTTGGGTATAATGCAACATACCAGAAAAAAAACTTTATTTAATAAAATTGAGTCACTAGAATTTTCAGCGAAGGAAAAATTTCAGACCCCACAATGTATACAAGCCACCTTCTTTATGGATGTATTACAACCCAGTCTTGTTTTCAAGTACTGAATGGTAATTGAAATATCCTTCATTGTTTTAAACTTTACTAAAAGATAAAGGCTTGATTCTACTGATCCTTTCCTTTTGCTGACTGATGGTCTGCAAGCAGTTGTTATAAACTTAACAGCTGGCTAGGAATAAAAATCCTGTAATAGAACTTGAGAAACTTACAACTCAGCTTCTCGCTCCTTACAATTCAACTCAGACCTGCCCAAAATCCTAGACACTCACAGTATGACTTGAGGGAGGTAGGAGAGGTCGAGGGCAGGTGTCTGTGTGGCTGTCACTTAGGGTTCATTTGTCATGAGCTGATGTTACACTCACATAGGACAGAGTTGTGTTTTTATTAACAGGCTGCAATTTACAAATGGTAACATTCCCCAGCATCTCAGAAAGTTAACTTTCAGGAAAAAGATGCAGTCCAGGAACAGCACAGCATGATTTTCGGTGGCACAGGTCCATGCATGAAGTGAAAATGTTCTCCACAGGGATAACAGCAATGATTTCCCATTTAAGAGGCCAGCACTAAAATCAGATAAGACACCTTGGGGATTCATTAATTGTTCCATACCTTGGTATCTCCAGGGTTCCATATAATACACCATTGTGAATTTTTGTTAAATGGAACCATAATTACCCCCAAAAGATTCACATGCACTAGAGGAATACATAACCCTAAGGCGTATGTTAATCTAGTGGTAAAATTTTCCTTGTCTGTATGATTCCATCTTCTTGAAGACCTATGAGTGGAAATGTAAGTTATGCTCACCTCACTTTTTTCAAAAAAATGTTTACAATTGAAATGACATATACTAATGAAAAGAGAATTAAATTTTATATATATCCATCCTATTTGAAAAATTATGGAATGTGTTCAACTGCTTTTCAGTGTACCTTCATCAAAAAGGAGAGATGGTAAGCTGTCCTTCCAGAGAACACTCAGACTTTGTGATGAAAAGAGAATAATAGTTTTTTTATTTTTACATAGCTTCATAAAATGGATAATGGTCAAGGGCCAATTAAAATAGCTGTCTATTCCAGCTACACAGAGACACGTAAATACACATAAATGGACTTATAAAATACACACCTATCACTCATTTTTTTACCATTACTCTTTTTCCGAATGACTTCTAGTCCTCCAGGATTGTATTTTTCTTTCCCTTTGATATTTTGACTTTGAAACCTTGAACCCAAACTACACACAATGGATTTATCACTAATCTGGTTAAAGATGGCCTCTAGAGTGTGTGTGTGTGTGTGTGTGTGTGTGTGTGTGTTTACTCTTCCCACAAATAACTGCAACATGCTTAAAAAATGCTACCACCAACATACCAGAGAGTCTCAAACATCATTGCATCATCGGTGGCCATAACTGATTTATCCCTAGTAGATATGAGCCAGATGCTTCTCTGTGGTTTGAAAAAAATATTCAGAGTTCGTAAGGCCTACTTTTTAAAAACAACTCACATAAGAAATTATTTAAAAGGCATGTTACAAAGCAGGCAAGATCAAATATAACAAAATATAAGTATACAACAACTTAAAACTGGTTTATGGTTTACAGTTTTAATAAATAAAAACAGCATGTTGTAACACTGAAGGACTCTGGCGAGGAAGGGAGATAATTTGTAGCCAATAAAAAAGACCAATAGGGCTTTAGATAAACAGGTGATCGGCCAGGAAGAGCTTATTGAGATAATTCAACAGAAATGAATATATAATACCCCTAGAGGGCAAAGACCCCATTTAAACAATGGTGTGGACAGAGATTCTTGCCATTCTATGGGAGGATACCACTTAGAATGTGTTTGGTAGTATCTCATGGAATGAGGTGAGAAGATTCTTTGAGGAGCCAGCAATGGCCTAGATGAGGAAGGATGAAGGTGATGAGACATGGACAATTATCAAAACCTTAAATCTTGGGGAGAAAGCACACAGTCAATAGGATTGCTAACACAGTGATATGATGTTGGAGAAAGGTTGATATTTTACAAAGTTCATTAATTCCTCTTAATACATTTCAATTTTATTTATTTATTTGTTTGCTTGTTTGTTTGTTTATTTTTTCTGGGACCCTCGCTGGTGGCCGGGGATCAAACTGGCACTGCAGAGGCTGCGGGCAGCCTCGCAACCCAGCACTCAACCGCTGCACCACCAGGGGAGGCCCCAATACATTCCAATTTTAGAGATTATATGATGACACAACTCAAATATCCTATGGGAAATTATGGGACTTGGAAGGAATAGGTGTGCAGGATCTCTTTGCAGACTATGAAATCTCTTTGCACAATCTCTTTGGCACGTTGTTTATTGAAAATTCCTTAAATGGCTTCTGATTGTAACAGGACACCATTCAAGAGAGAGCAGGTACAGGATAAAACTAGGAGTTAAAAATGGCCAGCCATGTGGGAGGACAGTGACCTAGAATCATCTCTGGGTCTATTTTGAGAGTTTCATTTATAAAGAAAAAATAAATCTCGGGGCCCCCCTGGTGGCGAAGGGGTTAAGCACTGCACTGTGAAGCAATCTGCAGCCTCTGCAGCACAAGAGTTCAATGCCCTGGCCTGCCAGGGAGCAACCTACATGGCACAGCAGACTTTTCCTGACTCGCCCGCTGCTCCCCTCAGCAGTGTACTTCGGTCAATCTGCCTGTTCTGACCTCCACTGTCTCTGGTGAATCCTATCATCCCCCACATCTCTGGTATGCATGAATAAATAAATCTTTAAAAAAATAAATCTCTACCCCTGCTTTTTTATGTTAGGTTGTGTGATATGAACTATGACGAGTGAAACTGGGATACTCTTTGGTCTCTGCATTATGGACAATCAAGGAGTCCATTCAGGTAAAGAAATAATGTCAACCAACATTCCCATTGGAAATGACTCAATCCTCAATTGCAACATAGGTTGACTAAGTACACAGAGTTTGGCAAAACACAGTGAAATCACCTGTGAGGATCAATTAGCTAGGTGGCATTTTCAGGAAAGAGTATTGTGTATTTGATTGTTATCTGGAAATGGTTCACTCCATATTTTTCTTTTCAAACAAGTTTATAATAAACTTTAAAAAAAAGAGTCTGAATCGTGAAAACAGCAAAGCCTTTGTGCTTGTCAATAGTGAACTTGCATCACTAAGAAGCAACCTACTTCTAATGACCTTCAAAACGGCTGGATCCCTTTGGCATTTATGCCGTATGGTAAATTACTGAAGTAATCAATATCCTAGTAAAACTGTCCAGTTGTAGTATATCAGAGTGACTCTAAATTAATAGTTGCTCTTTATTGATTATCCTATCATGAAAATGGAGAATTGGGGAAATAACTGACTACCTGAGTTCTAGTCAAGTTATTGAGAAATGAAAAGTATAAAGCATTTCAACTAACTGGGCCTCAAATATAAATCTTTTCCAAGGTGCACTCTATTACTCACAGCTTGTCAGTCTTACCTCAGCTGAAGGATTTATGCAATGTCTGCTTGGCACTGGGGCAATCTGCCATAATTACCCACGCTCAGAATCGCTCTCAAATAGCACAAATGGTGGGTGACAGTTATGAATCACAATTAGCATGATCGCCAATCATGCAATGAGTGAATTGATCTGCATTTTATCTGTATACCAGCACATCAGGACCTGAGTTAGAACAATAATATGGATTTTTCCATCAAGGCTCGTTAGGTCACTTTTACATTTGCATAATATTTTTGCAAAATCTCATTTTCTTTCCATAAAGGTGACAGCTAAGCCAAGCACAACCTTTTATTTGAAAACTCCCTGCCAGTTCATAAATCCAGCTCTACTCTAGGTAGCTCTCTCCTCCTTCATGAATTGCATGTTGTTCCAGAGTCTTCTGCCTCTGTGCTCCTGCTCCTCATGTCCCGAGAGCCTTGCTTCTGCAGTGACCACAGGGCAAGCAGCATTTATCGACTCACATCATCAGTCCTGACTTTGCCCAAAGGATTCCTGAGAGAATATTTGTTATGCTTCTAAAAGCAGACACCAGGAAATACTCGCTCAACCAAGGGTCTCGGCCTCAGAGGCCGCGGGACTTCTATTGCCTTAGGCTGCCTCTAATTTCAAAAAACAAAAGAGAAAATATCTCTAATTCATCATTATTTGATCACTATAGTAATAAAATTTTGTCTTTAATAACTATGTGAGTGGGGGGAGAGGGGAAAAAACTGAGCTGTTTAAAGCCTAATCCACAGATCAGAAAAATAATTTTCCTACAAATTAAAGATGCACTTCTACATACTAGTTTGCCTACATACCATATCAGCTCTTTGCTACCTGCTGCCCAGCATACAGCATGTCCCCCCAAACCACTATTGGCTACATTTTACATTGAGAGAAAGTTAAACTGCTTTTTAAAATCAAAGAGTCAATAAACCAGCATCTAATATAAAATTACTGACGATTGCACTAGTCCATGCCTTTCCAACTGCCTCCCAAGGATAATTTTCTTCAAAAAGAGAAGGGAAAAAAGAAGGCAGGGGGAATAAAAGAGGTTAATGAGAATGGTACATAAATTCCAAAAGTTTGAAACAACTTTTAACTTTACAGCAGTAATAACGCTCATCTATGGAAGATGGATCCCATGCTGTAAACATAATCACTGTTGACATGAGAGAAATCCTACTTTGTCTTTGAAATGATCACATCCTAAGTGAAGAAGCACTTAAGAACAATAGCAACAATTTACATATTTTAGTGCTTTTCATTTCAATGATTTTTCATGGTGCTTTGCAAACTTTCAAGGATGCTGAGTAATTTCTACTCAAAAGCATACGTAACTGGAGGAAGAGAAAAGCAGGTTTTCAGCCCAGTGAGGAAACGAACATGCAATCATATGCTGGGACTTCAAGGGGAAAGTACATTAAAAGTTGGCATAGGGGTCTCCCTGGTGGTGCATGGGGTTAAGATGCAACCTATGAAACAACCTGCAGCCACTGCAGCACAAGTTCAATCCCCGGCCAGGGAGCTACCCACATGGCCTTAGCAGTGTATTTCAGCCTGCCTGTTCTGTTCACTGCTCTGTCTCTTGTGGGTCCTCTCACCCCTCACACCTCTGGCCTGTCCCCAGTTCTTGTATGCATAAAATCTTTAAAAAAAGTTGGCATATTAATTTACTTCAACATGCCTGGGTACAATAAATATATTTTACAGAGAGATGAGTCTTTAAGGTGACAGCCGGGGTCCTTGCTGAAAAGGTGATTGACATGGCCTTACTAAAGTACAACTGACCAAAAAAAAAATTAAATATTTAAATTATACAAAGTGATGATTTGATCTACCTGAACAGTGTGACTAGACCCCCACCATGACATTAACTAACATAATTAACAAACCCATCGCCTTTTATATTTTCTGATTTGTTGCTGCGAACACTTCCATTCTAGTCTCTTGGCAATTTCAATGACACAAACCTGTATTATCAACTTTAGTTGAAAATCTTGTTTTCTTTTCATAGAAGTGTAGCTAAGCCAAGCACAACCTTTTATTTGACAGTTCCCTGCCAGTTCATAAATCCAACTCTATGCTAGGTAGACCTCTCCTCCTTCGGCTATGTGGACCTCAAATAAAATGACAAGGTCTTTTAGGTATTTAGGTCTAGGAGAAAAGGCCAGTCTTCTCTCTGCCCACAGTCCAGCCATCTGTGCTATGCAGCTCATGTGCAGGCTGACCTTTCCATGTTCTGAAACTATGCGTTGCCTAAGGACCAAGTTAGGCTCCTGGAAAGCCAGTTCATTTCAACTTTCTTTCTAGTCTGCAATTCAGTTAAATCCTCTCTTGTCCAAGAAGCAAGAGGAACCCCCATATATTCAATGGCTTGGTCCCATCTGGCCCCTGCTGCTTCTTTCTGGTGGTTTGTTATTGATTACTCTAAGCCTTAGCATGCTCATAAATAAAATGGGAATAATACATAATACGTCTTTTGGCTCCATAATTTAGTTAATACATGTATGATACATATTTTTTAAGATTTATTTATTTATGCATACAAGAACTGGGGTACAGGCCAGAGGTGTGGGGGTGAGAGGATTCACCAGAGACAGAGTGGGGAACAGAACAGGCAGATTGATTGAAATACACTGCTGAGGGGAGCAGCGGGTGAGTCAGGAGAAGTCTGCTGAGCCATATGGGTCAGCTCCCTAGCCGGGAATAGAACTTGAGCTGCAGTGGCTGCAGATTGCTTCATAGGTTGCATCTTAACCCCTTGCGCTATCAGGGAGGCCCCCTGTATGATACTTATTATGCTGTCTGACAAAGCAAGGAACTCAACAAAAGCCAGTATTTTCAGATGTTACACCAGCATCTTTTCCCTTTATCTCTCTGTCATGTTAATGAGGGTTAATTACTTCAAGAGTGCATCTCTCAGCATTTCTCATAATTCACTGTTACATACAAATGTTGACATATTCCTATATGCTAAAATAAATATTTTATTAGTGGGACAATGAGTGTGGAAGCAGAAATATGGCGTTTTAGAGTTGCTGTCCATATAGCAATAAATAAAATTGCCACTGTGGAACTGACAGTTGGGTTGGGGTAAATTAGTTTGAAATTTATATAACATAGCTAAAAATTAAGATTTCACATTAGTACTCTTAAGATCAAAGTTCTAGATATGAGGATTTTAAGGAAATTTCAGTTCACTTCAAGTCATGATTTTCTTTCAGGTCTACCAACTAATCTAAAAATCAAGGTCATATATGCTAAACTCTGAAATCTGGTTGAAGGCAAGTTATAACCATAGGAAAGCAGAAGTTATAGTTTAAAATCTTTCTTATATGCTCATACCATATCCTAAACTGCCTGTCCAAATAATCATTTATGCTGATGCAAACTCTAGGCATTCTTGGCATGTTGACTGAGAGTAACAGTCCTTAATGAGGTCTTCCATAAAAGATAAATAGTATGTCCTTCAGCCTTGACATTGGAACAACCATTACATGCTGCTTTCTTCCCTAGTCACTTTGCTTCAAAATATAGCTACTAAATGCCACATGTGATCCAAATAAGGATGTGTACATGGCAATAGGGAATAAAATATGGTCAGTCTAGAAAGGGAGATAAGCTTAAAAACAGAATGAGTAAACTTACACAGTTAGAATAGACATATGCACAAAGTGCAACACTAGCAAAATGAAGACTGTGATCTTTGGGAGTAAAAAAAATGTATAACTTATCTCCAAGCAGAGGAGACCCTTGAGCTAGTTCATGGAGAGCAATACATATTCAGGCAGGTGGTTACTTTAGACAGGAGAAATAAAAGTAAATAAAAGTGGGAAAATGGCATAGAAACACTGCATGTTTTAAAAAGGTTAGAACTTAGGACTCAGGGATGGAGAAGAAAAGAGGTAGGATGGGGCTTGGGATCGGGAAAAAACACAGGAGTCAGAGCACAGAGAGACCCACATTAAAAATTAAACAAGCACATGAGAACACAGGAACTTAGAAAATGATGACACGATTAGGAAATGCCAGTAGATTAAAAATAAAATGAAGTTAACATCGGCATTGCCGCAACAGCTGATTCAGTGTTTAACTTTCATAGATTTGAAGTACCAGGGCAGGTCCTCAGGGTGACCCTTTCAGGTTCACGAGGAAAATATTACCCTGGACATCAGTAAGATGAAAGGTCTGTATATGTGAGAATTTTCTAGTCACATAGAAAAGTTAATGATGCATGTTTATGTATTCAATCTTTTAGTATGTTATTTCTGTATAAGTATTATCCAAACTATCAAAACAATACATATATTTTATAGAGAATACTAATATATTATGTATATAAGTATACACACATGTAAATAGAGTACATAAAATAATATATTAAATAAATCATAGAGTGTAAATATGCACACATACATACATGCATATACAAAGAGAAAGAATAGGATACACAGAATGAATAATATATAAAATAAATCATAGAATATAAATATATGCACATTCATATATATATATATATATATATATATATAAAGAGAGTTTGAGAGCAAGAAAAGGAATACATACTTAAGAAAGTTAAACTGGGGAAAGAAATAAACTTAGACACATTGGTCAAGACATCCTTCCTCAACATCTCGGTCCTGACACATCCCTCTCAGATAGTTTCTTCACCTTCTTCTCTTTACTGAGATCTGCTGAGCCTCAGTTAGCTGCCCTGAGGTTTGTTTTTTTGTGTTTGTTTCTTTTTGAGTCTGAAAATCAAAGTCATCTCAAAGTTAGCTTATGTCAAACTCTGAACTATGGACCCACATAGACGAGTGAGCAGATTAGTAATGCCAGAAACAAATTCAGTTAGTGTGGTTGAACCAGCATATCCAGGACCTCAGTGCATGGGACCAGGGAATTAATGCCCTAAAATTGAAGGAAAAAAATAAGAAAATTCCCTGCAGAATTGCTGCTTACAAAACCATGACTGAATCTAATTTATACCCACAAAACTTTAGTCCTGAAGAGTGCCTTAGAAATTATTAAGCCTAAGCCCCTGAAGATATTAATAATTCAAACAAATCTTAATTGTCCATTTTTCTTTTTTTTTTCTATATGAAATGACATATTTTTATATTTGAAGACAGTTTATCCAGCCCAGTGTGAAATGTTTGTAGCCAGCACAAATGGTTGTGTTTGAATTGAGACAGAAAATTTCCACAGTGAAGTGTTCTTCAAAATCCCTGAAGTGTTCTTCAAAATCCCTCCTACTTCTGCTGGACACAGAGTGGACTAGAAGTTGAGGCATTGACTCAAGAGATGCAACCAGGATTACTGTCCACTGGAAATAGGTCAACTGGAAAACTAGAGAAGTAAGTTCAATGAAAGTTCAAAAAAGTACAGGGGTGATTAAGAAACATTTATCTTTAAAACTTCTCTCAAAAAGGGTCCCTCCCAGGAAGACCTAATCTTCCTATCTTTTTTTTTTTCAGATCTATTTTTTTATTTTTATTATTTTTTCAATTTTATATGTTTTTACATCATTTTTCATTTTTGCACAATATATGTATGCATTTTCATCTTGGTTATAGTCCCCGTATCATTCCCACCACCCTTGTTTTGATCCTACTCCCCTCCCCCCTCCCCCATACTGTGTCTCTGGTTTATAGTTGTTTGTTGATTTTGATTTTTACTTTATTATAATTAGTATTTTTCCTGGTCCCTTATTTAGGATCAAGAAGATGTGGTACATAGGTACATATACACAATGGAATATTACTCAGCAATCAAAAAGATAAACTCTTGCAATTTGCACAACATGGATGGAGCTAGGAGGGATCATGCTCAGTGAAATAAGCCAGAAAGAAAAAGAATAATCTCATTTTTTTTTATAATGACAAGGCAGAAATTAAATTTGCATTACTTTGTTTTTCCAATAAATTCCCCTTTCTTTCCCAACTTCCCATGTCTTAGCTGTTTTAAGATGGTGTCTAATGCCACATTGGGGAATTACTCAGTTATGTTGAGGCTTTCTCATGTGTAAAAGAGGTATGTATGTTATTAGTAAACATCTTTGAGGCATTTACCTAACCAAGTGAAAGAAAAAAGAAATACATAGGGTGGGAGGAGGGAAGGAAGGAAGGAGAGACTTGTTGAACCTCAGACCAGATACTCTTAGGCTCTGATATTCAGAAAATGAACAAGAATAGAAGAGTCACTTTTCTCACAGATCTAGGTAACATAAAATTCTAGGCAACCTACAACAATGCTCCCTAGCACCTGGGCTTGTTAGAGGAAAACATCATCACCCCATCAGGACACTGAAGAGATCTTATGTCCCGAGGACTACGGGTCCCAGCTTGCCATGGACTGGACTTTCTCAAAGGAGGACATGTAGGAAGGAGCAAGGTGAATTTATAAAGAAAGGTGGTACTGCTGGGAGGGCATGTGGAGGAGGCACATGGAGGAGAAACACAGAGACACTTGGAAGAGATAACTGTAAGAGCCACATGGTTGAGAGACACATGGGGATGCTGAGAGAAAACGGCAGAGATACTGCAGAGAAAACGGCAGCCATCATCTTGACCTCACTGTGGATTATGTGGTCCATTTCAATTTTTGACTCTCACCTTCGGTCCCAACTCGCTGGGACCTGCCTAACCCCGCCCTTATGGTTCCCTGACCAGTTGCCTTAGATTTGTGGCAAAATTTCCACCTTCAATGGCCCCATTTCACACTGTGTCCAGTTAGGCACTTGCCCATGTGGGGATGGGTCATTTTGGGGATTTTCATTGGGCATCTATTATTAGGAATATCCTTTCTCCTCTCTATACATAAATCTATTGAAAGTCTTCATACTAAGAGTCTGCTTCCTTTGCCTTTGTGTACATGGATGGCAGAATCCCTTTTGGATATGCACCCTACAGGTTTAGAGTCTCTCAGTTATGTGCTAACAAGTTATGTTACTAAGTCACCCTGTTGCTCCAAGTTATGCCTTCTTTGGGTATCATGAAGACTCAATAGTCCAGATGCTCCCTTTACAACCTGTTGACAGACTTTAAAGAAGGTATTCACTGTGCCCTAGAATCCCCAATCTTGTCCTCAAAGTGTGAGTTGACAGAATCAGGGACCCCAGGATCAACAGGAACCAGGTTTCAACTAGTGATGGCCCAAATGCATTTATGAATGTACTTGAACTTACAAGGACAATCAGAAACAATACTGAGACGGTGGGCTGGCGTCAAGAACTTGGTCCAGAAGGTTTAATCTCCAGGTGGGAAATTATTTGGTAGGTTTTTCTTGTTTAGATAATTAGAGGTATCTGTCATAATATAAACATCTACCTGTAGAACAGGGGAGTCATAAAAGGCTAGGAGTAGAATCTTCACCATGTAAGAAGCGCCACAGAGCAATTAGAGTGTATTTTTACAAGCTCTATTAAACCAGTTGTGGAAGTTAAGCCTAGAAAACCAATTTTACATCCCTTCAGAAGTGCTCTTGTTTATTTGCCTAGGGGACAGTGTTAGTGCTCACAGTTTGCAGTATTTAATCTCCCTCTACCTTCAAGTCCCTAAAACAAAATCGTCAGCTTATCAGTGGCACTTGGGGGGTTCCAGTGCAACTAGATATATTGGTGAGTTTGACTAAAGGAAAAGAAAAGCTGTCCTTTTCTCACTGCAGTCTCCCTTATGGCCTTGATGGCGGAGAAATACATTCTGCACACTCATCATTACTAGCATAACACACACACTGGAAAATAAAGTGTATTCTCCACACACTGCTCCTGCATTTGGCAAATTCTTATTAAAGAACAAAGAGAACACACCAGCGAGCTCATGTCCACATGTTGAAGTTAAAGGTAGTTAATGAATGAAGACCTGGGACTTTTTGGACAGTAGTAACTTCTATAACTGGTCAAATGTAATCACAGTGGACCTCCCTGTTGGTTCAAGGGGTTAAATCTCAGCACTATGAAGCTATTATCAGCCACTGCAGCATGAGCTCGAACCCCACCCAGGGAGCTGACCCACATGGCACAGCAGACCTCTCCTGTCTCACCATCTGCTCCCCTCAGCAGTGTATTTCAGTAGATCTGCCTGTTCTGCTCCCCACTCTGTCTCTGGTGAATCCTCTTAACCCCCACACCTCTGGCCTACACCCCAGATCTTATATGCATAAATAAATTTAAAAAAATGTAATCATGGGAAGGAGGTACTCCAGTTTTGTGGAGAAAACTTGCCCAGATGCCTTGAAGTATCTGTCTGCCTTGGAGAAGAGGCTGCATGGGGATTTTCAACCAGGGCTGGTATTCTGCTTGGAGGTGTATGGCAATGGGTGGTGGTTGGTTGTGACACTGACTATAAGAGACTTTGTGATTGCACACTCTGAGGTGCACAATGCAGTTCTACACACTCAAGTATTGCCTTTCTGACTAAACATCTTGACTGAATACTGTCTTCAGCCATGACAGAGCCCAGGCTTCTCCCACCAACACTATCCACAAATACTAACTTCCTTAAAACTTACCAGGAATGAACAAAAAACCTGAAAAGAAGAATACTGGTAAATACATATGCATCTTCACCTAAAAATGGAGGCTATTTTTCTCTACCAGGAAAGAAATCAATTTCTGAGATAAAGGAATTGGTAGAGCAAAAGGAAAAAAACAAACAAACAAACAAACAGTAGAGGATTATTCCAGCACATTTCTTACACAAAAATGCTCTGATCCTCTAAAATGAAATTCTTCTAGATTCAAAATCAAAACTGTGTTTTCCAAAGCACACTGTGAAATGTTGCACATTATAGGTAGGTCCATCACAAATTCTATTTTCACATAAAAATGAATGTTTCCTTGGAAGTGTGGAAAGGCAATGCTATTCTCTATTATGGTTTAGCTTATGAAGAGCAGCATGTGAGGCCAAACTCTTGAGCAAGTGAACAATTTTCACAGGCTTGAGAGTCCCCCATTCTTTTGCCCACTGTAGTAGCTATTATTTTTCCACTCCAGGTACGCCCAGCTCTAAGACACATTGTGGACATCAAGAAATAAACAATGGTACAAATGTGACATGCTAGCCTTTCCCAAGGGTATCTGTTTTAACAAAGATCAATTCATGGGCTCCAGTGAATTTCAGCAAGCGAGAAGGATTTTAAATGACACCAGGGCTTGTCCAGATCTCTGAAATGTCAGTCACAAAATCCATGCTGGCTTACACAGCATTCTTAGACAAGTAGAAGCAGTTGATTGTTTTTCTCAATTAGGCAAAAATGATGACTAATTTTCTTGTAACAGGCACATCAGCCCGCACAGCTGCACTCTAAGCCCTTCAGCTGAGAGCCCTTCAACTGCCCTCAGGGGCAACCTGGCTCTAGGGGGCAGCAAATGATGACACCCCCTGGAGGTGAGGCCACATTCGCCACATGGTGGTGGTCCTCAATCTTCTGGCATAAGAGCTCTTCAAATGACAAAAACAAATTGGATTCCCCTATACTGAAACTTTCAAATCTTATGATGGAAACAAGGCAGAAAGACACAAAACTAGAGAACATGTTTTTTGGGGTAAAATTAAATGATTCTATATTTTTTCAATCATAACAACACCTGTGTGCATTTAAAAACTGTACATATGCAGGCAAAATACTATTTTTTCACCCTACAGAAAATTCTTGGTACACCTGTGGATTTTAACCCATTCCTCAGAATCAGCTCTGGAGTTCATGCCCATCTGGATCAGAGGGTGGTGCAGGTCCATGTCCACACTGTGCTGTGTTGTGGCCAGGTGTGTCCCACATCGTCTTGGGTGACCTCCATGGTTGACAACGTTAACTCAGGGAACAGAAATTCCACTGAGTATAGTAATTAACTCTAGCTTTTATTTATAAAAACAACAGCTAGAATGGAACAATACCTGTTCCATAAGAACAATAGCTATTCCGTTCCATTTTTTTCATCACAAGTTAGCTCTATGCTATGCCTTTGTAGTTATCATCCTAGTTAGTCCCATCCTGTATTTTGCTCCTATCGTTACCTGCTGATACTCTGATTCTAAGTGCAGAGAAAAATAGCATTCTTTAACATTTTGGAGGAAAGGGCACCCTTTGACAGCTCTTTTTCTAAATGCCCCCTGCTACTCAGCCATGTGTGTCCTTTTCTCCCAGTGGGGCTAAGTGCTTAATTATTCATCTCATTCAGATGGGTAAGTTGTTTTCATTCTGAAAGCAAAACAGGGAGGGCTTCAGGCATCTTGGAAGGTGCCACACTTAAGTGGTGTGAGTGTCAGGATTATACTGGAGGGAAAGGAACGGGAACAAAAAATGGCTTATTTGATTGTCAAGATTCTGAATTAGAAAGATAACCCCGATCTAATCTACGTTCTAAGAGTTATTAATATACTCCATTGACTTTAATAAGAATTTCTCAGACTGTTTGATAGTCCAGGTTAAAAAAAAGCTATCTTTTCCTCCAAAAAGCAGCTTCATTGGGATAGTGGAACAGTTGGTTTTACTTTATAATGTGCCTTAAGTTGTCACGAGAACATTAAGCTAAAAATGCCAGAAGCTTAAGAGGATACACCGCCTCTGAGGAAGCCCTGACATAGCCCTGCAGCCCGCGGCCTGTCTTCCTCCTATCACGACTCTTCTAGCCCAGGATATTGTAACATATTCCACCTACTGTTGTGTTTCTGAAGATAAGCATCACCAGGAATATATTCACTGACACAACTTCATCCAAATAGGAAACCTCGCCAATGGTTTAAAACACACTCACCCATCCAATAAGAAAGAGACATGCTAAGGGATTTCATTCACATGTGGAATATAAAGAAATGAGACAAAGGAACCAACAAAACTACACCAAGACAAAGTCTAGGAGTCTGCCCAGAATTAAGAGGACTAGAGGAGGGAGGGTTCAGGCAGAAACAAAAGGGGGAGGGGGTCCAATAGTCTACCATAAAGGACTGTGGGTGCTTTGGCGGTGTGTGTGGTGCCATATATCTGATGAGATGTGACCTACTGCCCTAAATAACATACAGTGTGGTAAACCAATGTTACCTTGATAAAAAAGCATATACAAATTATATATATATGTATATATGCATATATAATGTCAACAAAAAATACATCTAACAATGGTGCTATAGAAATATTCACTGAGGTGACAGGGGTCACACCCTAGCAGTGCTGACTGAGGTGACCCTGTGGGCAATGAGGGAACAGGTTCTTACTGCTTCAATCCTGAGGAAGCTGAGTGGAAGAACATCCTGTCATTTTCCGCCTGAGCCACACTGAAGCCTCCAGAGTAGAAACAGGAACTCCCAAGGCTCCTGCTTAAACTCTTTGAGAGGCTTGGAAATAAGCAAGCTGGTGTTTATTCTTCTAAATTCAGACCCAGAATAAAAGAAAGGGGAGAGTGGGGATAAGGGGAGACTGTCGGGCATTCACGGTGGAGCTGACAGTTTGAAGTTAATGTTGTACAACCTGCCGAATCCATCTGATCATTAATTCACACACCTCAGCAGTAGGTGTGACAGCTACTGAGCCCAGAGGCTCAGTCATGGCTCAGCGCTACCCCAGTAATTGTCTTTGGATAAAAGACACGCAGCCTGGCCCATAAATGTCGCAGCCGTCACTGGCAGGAGTCGGGCCCGTAGGCCCACAGGTCCTGTGGGGATGACAGGAGAGAACACATTTCTGGAACTCTTCAGCCACACTGACGGGTGCCCTTTCAAGACAGCGACCCTGCAGCTGGCTGACTGCTAAGCTCCTCGCTGACAGCATGGCAATCAAACCTTTCCTAAGGATATCAATTAGATTCCAGAGCAATTTGGCAGCTCAAATTATAATGTACCCAGTGGTGGGAGATTACAGCTGTCTATTCATACATGCTGGACCAGGCTTTTCATTTTTAAAATTTAAAACACATAGAAAAGCAACAGTTCATCTCTTGTGTGAAGAGCACAACATTTGCCTGACATGAAATGGAAACTTCTCAGCTTTGACTTGCATAAAGAGAGACCTGCTGAGCTGCCCGACACCGCATGTCTCCTGGAGCACATTCCCCTGGAACACCAGCTCAGAAAAATGGTCCAAGTCTCACATGCTGTGTTCTTTCAGACGGCTTGTTGACCATTGAGAGAACCTCGTTAGGTCTTCTAAGACTGGAAAACCTAAAATCTATGTGACACTCTACTTATTCAGAACAAACTTCCCCACAGCACCCAAATCTCAGCACTGCAATCCCAACCATGGTGAACACGTGGCTCTGGACCCTTGGGCTCATGATTCTCCTCAGAAACAATAGAGCTGATTAGTGTTATGCTAGAAATACTGTCAGAGAAAAGAGAGCCGGGGAGGACTATTAGAGAACATGTCAAAAGCACACTGACATACACCACCACGCAAACCCGACTGACGTGCTAAGAATTTAAGAGAGAACAGAATGGAAATGACAGAAAAGGAAGGGGAAGGAAAAGGTGTCTGGGGAGACAGCCTCCTAGTGACAGTAGAGTGGATTTGCCTGGAGGAACACTGAGACACACTCATCACCAGTGACCCCCATTAAAAATCCACAAAACAATTGTTTCTCAGAACTCAAAACCTTGTGACTAATGCAGTGAAGTAGATGACATCATGGAGATGCCAGCTCTGCTTTCAGTTGGAGAGAACTGCAAAGGAGCCTCACTTGGTGTCCACTCCCTGCAGCCTTACTCGCTGTTACTTCCAGGCATTTGATCCTTTCTTTTTTGATAGTCCTTGGAAGATGGCAACTCACAGAACAACACTCTGTTCTTGTAAGGTAGCCAGTTCTGTGCTCTTCGTGCTGTTAAGTAAGACTCCCAACACTGGGAGTTACAGGGACTGTAAAGAGAGCAATTAAATAGCCTTTCTGCTTTCCTTCCTCTCTACTTCTGAAAACTGGCTTTGTCTCCAGAGAACCCAGTGTAGACAGAGCCCCTCCCGATTCCTCTAGGCACACAGGACGCCTGAACTCATGTCCACCCAACCAACTCGTTATAAACTCATCCAGAGCATCAGATGTTGGCTGCAAGGGACAGTTGGAGACTTTAAAACTAACCAAGTTTATATCTAAAGCTGGTCTTACAGTCAGTGACATGAACAAATGTGTGGGAGTTTAAGCTCATCTGTAGAGAACACATAGGTTATACTGTGGTGTGTTTATTTTTGTTACTTATCTCAATTGTAGTAACATCTACACTGAATATATCTCCATCTGCTTCAGTGATAACATGTTTTACCACAAACTGGTCTGAAATAAAAAATATTGGGCCTCCCTGGTGGCACAGCAGTTTGAGCGCAGCGCTGTGAAGCTGTCCGCAGCCTCTGCAACACGGGTTCGATCCCCGGCCAGGGAGATACCCACACGGCACGCCAGTCCTCTCCTGACTTGCCCGCTGCCCCCCTTAGCAGTGTCTTTACTCGGTCTGCCTGTTCTGCTCCCCGGTCCATCTCTGGGGAATTCTGTCACCCTCCCACACCTCTGGCCTGTACCCAAGTTCATGTGTAAAAATAAATAAATCTTTAAAAAAAGAAATATAAAATATCAACCACCACAAAGTAAACCACCCAAAATTTTATAACCACCCAAAATTATTCTTAGGTTAGGGTAACATGCTATAGTTCTTTATTCTGAAGGAATGGTTATACATTATTGTCTATTTTTACCATAATAGCAGTTATAATAATTATATTTCTCATCAAAAGGGAAACACATTATGTTTATCTCTTATCTCTCTTATCAGCACTAGCACACTCTATTCCAGATTGCTGGAAAATATATGCTCTTGGAATTACCCAAAGAAACCTGCTTTTTAATCTTTACTATTTCCTTCTCCTGAACTTAACATAGCCTTTTGCCCTTCATTTTCCCCACAGACAAATCTTACCAATTTTTAGATGTTGCTTGAATTCTATATATTCTGTGACTCCTTTCCTGCCACTTCATCTGATGTATTCTTCTCTCATGAGTTCATCATAGATTATATTTAAGCTTACACTACTTTTTATTTACAGCTTTGTTTTAGTTGCAGAAAATTTGGAAGATTCAGAACAGAATTCTTAAAAGAATACGATATTATTATTCTAGTTTGAGGTCCAGAATGTAGAACACCTCAAAAAAACAGTGTTTATAATACACATTTTCCATATTGCCTTCAAAATTTAGTGTTTATAAGTCACTACAGTTTTTTAGAAAAAGAACATATTTTGTCATTTTACTTTGTATTTCTTCACTGTAAGGCTGAAGTACAATATTTCGATATGACTATTGGCCTCTTTGCTTTTTAATGTATACTATAAATTTATGTTCTATCTTCTATTTCTGGGGATGTCACCTTTTATTAATAATTATAATATTAATTTTATTAGTGTTATCAATATTAATATTTGTGTACCTATATAGTATGAAAACCATCTCTATATACCCTACACATATTCATTATAGGGTGTATGTTTCACTATAGTGCTTTAGTGTTTAATTCTGAAATACTTAATTCTGTTTAAAAATAAAATGAGGTTCTTAGTGTGATGGTGGGTACTGTTGTAAGAAACACTTTCTCAGAATAGTACCTACTTTTATTAACAGCAGCAAAAGCCAAAAATTAACAAAGGAAATAAATAAGCAAGAACAAAGAAAAAAATCTCTACCATAAAAAGTTAGAAGACAGTGAATTTTTTTCAGTAAAATAAAAAAATTGATCATCTTCAAGAGGTGTAAAATGAGATTATAATATAATTGAAGAGCTTATCAAAATGATGAATAGTATAATACAAATAGCAACATATTACTGATAGGAATTTAAGATCAAAACAATCAAAGTAAAACACACTTTAACAAATCCAAGACTAAAATAATTAATGAGGAAAGCAAAAAGCATGTAAGAAATTGGTATATCTGAAGACTCAAGATTGAAATACAATATGCAATAATAATTCTGAAAAAAAGTGTAAATGAATAAACATTTCAGAAGAAAGAAATAGGACTAGAAATAGCATCTTTGATTTTTCTATAATATATAACTAACCCAATAAAACTTAGAATCTCATTTTAAGGCAACAATACAAAGCACAGTATACTAAGTTGAAAATGTAGAAAATCTATTATGAAATAATATACTCTCACTTCTAGGGCATTGTTAGTTTTCACAATGTATGAAAACAAGATGTGCTTTTACCTGGTAGATTTAAAATATTCACTAACTACAGATACTGACTTCAACATCTGCTGGAGATTCTATACCAAATATTATACTAATCACTAGAGTAAACACTAGTAATTGAAAACATAAGTGAAAAGAACTCTACTGATCACTGTTAAAAATAATAACTAACTTGGAGGGGGCAGAGCAACATGGCGGCGAGGAGACGCTGCGAGTAAGATCTCCCATTAAAAAAAGTGAATAGGGAGGAAAAGCGGCAGGTCCCAGTGAGAACTGGGACACGGAAGATAAACGGGTGACGCCAGCGAACTGCCCGAAGAAGAAAGTGGCCATAAAAGAGGACTAGAAGGGAGGGAAGAGCAGAACCCTGCTCCCCTCCCCCGCCCACAGAGGCGGCACTCTCCGACCAGCAGAGGGGAGGAAACAACAAACCAAAACGGCCAACAAGAAAAACGGACGCAGCAAGCGGGACTGTGAGTGGAAAGGAACTATTGCAGCCACCACACCCCGTGAACGGGAGCTGAGGCGAACCCTGCAGGATCCGCCGCGGCGGTGAGCGAACGGCTCCGGGCGCCATTAGAGAAGAACAAAGACCCCGGGAGACGCGCACACAGCCCGGGCTGCCGGTAAGCCTGCGCAAGAAACGCGGCACGCTCGGCGCGCTTGAAAAGCAAGTGCAGACCAGGATCGCGGCTGCCCAGGTCCCCGCGCCTGCGACCTAGGCTTGGGAGACGACCTAGGCTTGCGGGGAGACGAGCGGAGGTCCTCACTGAGGTGAAGGTCCCTCCCTGAGTGAGCAGGAACCAGGCGCCCAGGCACGGGAGCTGTGCAAAAGGCGCCATTCCCGCGCCACTGAACTGGGCTACAGCCCGCGTCCTGGAACTGAGGGCTTTGGAACTGAGACCCGGGGCACGAAATTAGGGGCGTGGGTTCCCCACGACGGTGGGGCACAAGGCAGACACAGCACCCCAAAGCCGTTGAGGTGTACCCTACCATCCCCACTTTGCTCCCTGTCCCACGGCGTGGAAAATCAGCTCCCCAAGGGCTCTAGGAGAGATCTCTGGCGCCACCTAGCGACTTGTAGACAGCACAGGCTCCTGAAGGAGCTAGTGGCCAGCTGGGGAGTTAGCCCACACCCGGCCCCTTCCGAACAAGTAGTCTGAGCCCACAGGGAGAGCAAGCACCCACAGCCAGGGCAGACCAGGCACGCAGAAGAGTGTGCCTGACACCGGACGCGCAGGGAGTGTGTCCCACATCACCATTTTAGAACAGGGACATTTCTTCAGTAAAGACTACCTGCAGAAGGCTTCCTCAGGAGCCAGAGGTGAGCGGGGGAAGTTCGCCCACGCCAGACCCACTCTGGCCTGCAGTCCAAGCCCAGAGGGGGAGCAGGAACCCACCACCGGGGCAGACCAGGCGCACAGGGGAGTGTGTCCCCACATCGACATTTTAGGACAGGGACCTTTCTCCAATAAAGACTGCTTGAAACTGACAGATGACTCCAGGAGGAACCAGAGGGGAGAAGAGAAGCCCACCCAAGATGCCGGCCAGTCCCAACAACACAGTGTCCCAACGCATACGGCAAATTAGAAAACAGACAGTAGGGAGGAGAAGAACCACACGCAACCTAGCAACTCTCCAGAGAAAAAGCACACCACAAAAAGAAAACCAGCCCCCAGATTGCAACGACAGTAACTTGGAAGAACTTCTGAGCCTTCCAGAAAGAGAATTTAAAATTGCCGTGATTAAAAAACTGACAGAAGTCATAAAGGAAAACAATGATGAGGGAAAAATAATCAACGATCAGAAGAATGAAATTGAGTCCCTAAAGAGGGAAGTAAAAGAAATGCAGGAGATCAAAGAATTAGTGGAAGAACTAAAGAATTCTGGGAAAAGCAATGAAAGCAGAATTGATGAAATGGAAGAACGAATAAGTGCTCTTGAAGACACAGAAATAAAAAGAACCAAAACAGAAAAGGAAAGAGAAGTACGAAGGAAAAAGAATGAAGAAAGACTTCGGGAACTATCTGACTCCATGAGGAAAGGAAATATAAGAGTTATAGGAATACCAGAAGGAGAGGAGAGAGAAGTAGGAACAGAGAAAATATTCAAAGAGATAATTGAAGAGAACTTCCCAAATGTGAAGAAGGAGCTGAAAATTGATATACAAGAAGCAAGAAGAACACCAAACTTCCACGACGAAAGAAAAAATACAGCAAGACACATAATAGTAAAGCTCCCAAGAATCCAGGACAAGGAAAAAATAATGAAGCTGGCAAGAGGGAAGAAACAGATAACATTCAAAGGAAAGCCAATCAGGCTGACATCAGACTTCTCCGAAGAAACACTACGGGCAAGGAGAGAGTGGAGGGACATAGTCAACAGACTCCAAGAAAACAGATGCCAACCAAGAATACTCTATCCCGCAAAGCTCTCCTTCCTCTTTGAAGAAAGAATATGGACCTTCCCAGACAAACAGAAACTCCGGAATTTCATTGCAAATAAACCCCCACTCCAAAAAATACTACAAGGAGTCCTAAAGCCAGAACCTCAGAGGGACGAATAACAATGAAAGAAGGCCAAAAAAAAAAAAAAAGTTATTAAAAGAATAAATAAATAAAATCAAAGGAAAGACAAACACAATGGCAAATACAGATGTTAACATATCAATATTAACTCTAAATGTAAATGGACTAAACTCTTCAATAAAAAGACACAGAGTTGCAGCCTGGATTAAGAAACAAAACCCAACCTTTTGCTGTCTCCAGGAAACACATTTAGCTACAAAAGATAAAAATAGGCTCAAAGTCAAAGGATGGAAAACAATCCTACAAGCAAATGGGCCAAAAAAGAAAGCAGGAACAGCTATACTTATATCAGATAAAACAGATTTCAAACTCAAAAAGATAAAAAGAGACCCCAATGGTCACTACATTATGATCAAGGGGACAATACTTCAAGAAGAAATAACACTCATTAACATATATTCACCAAATGAAGGAGCACCAAAATATATCAGACAACTGTTGTCTTCTCTGAAAACAGACATCAGAGAAAACACATACGTAGTGGGAGACTTCAACACACCACTATCAACAATGGATAGATCAACAAGACAAAAAATAAGTAAAGAAACCAAAGCTCTAAATAAGGACCTAGAGCAATTGGGCTTAACAGACATCTATAGAACACTAAACCCCAAAAAAACGGAGTACACATTTTTCTCAAGCGCACACGGATCATTCTCCAGGATCGATCACATACTGGGGCACAAGACAAACATCAACAGATACACCAAGATTGAAATCATACCAACCATCTTTTCTGACCATGAAGGCATCAAACTAGAACTAAACCATAAAAAAAAGGCAAGGAACCTTCCTACCTCATGGAGATTAAAAACCACACTACTGGAAGACCACTGGACTAATGAGGAGATCAAAGAAGAAATTAAAAAATTTTTTGAATTGAACGACAAGGAGGACACCAATATCCTAAATGTATGGGATGCAGCAAAAGCAGTAATAAGAGGAAAATATATAGCAATAGAAGCTCACATCAAGAAACAAGAAAGAACTCAAAGAAACAACCTCATCTCGAAGCTCAAAGATCTAGAAAAAGAACAACAAAAAAAACCCAAAACCAGTAGAAGAAAAGAAATAATAAAAACCAAAGCAGAAATAAATGAAATTGAAACTAAAAAAACAATCCAAAAGATCAATGAAACCAAGAGCTGGTTCTTTGAAAAAATCAATAAAATAGACAAACCCCTAGCCAGGCTCACAAAGGAAAAAAGGGAGAAAGCACAAATAAACAGGATCATCAATGAAAGAGGAGAAATCACAACGGACACAGCAGAAATCAAAAGAATAATCAGTAACTACTATGAACAGTTATATGGAAATAAGTTTAATAATCTAGAGGAGATGGACAAATTCCTACAACTCTACAATCACCCAAAGCTAGATAAAGAAGAAATAGAACACCTAAACAGACCAATTACAATTAGCGAAATTGAAATGGTAATCAAAAACCTCCCCAAAAACAAAAGCCCAGGACCTGATGGATTTACAAATGAATTCTACCAAACATTCAGAGACGAATTAGTGCCTATCCTTCACAAACTCTTCCAAAAAATTGAGAAGGAAGGGACAATACCAAACACGTTCTATGAAGCCAACATTACACTAATACCAAAACCGAACAAGGACAACACAAAAAAGGAAAACTACAGGCCAATCTCCCTAATGAACACTGATGCAAAAATCCTCAATAAAATTTTAGCCATCAGAATCCAACAATGTATCCATAAGATAATTCACCACGACCAAGTAGGATTCATTCCAGGGGCACAAGGATGGTTTAACATCCGAAAATCAATCAACGTTATCCAACACATCAACAAAAAGAAATATAAAAACCATATGATAATATCAATAGATGCTGAGAAAGCTTTCGACAAAGTGCAACACCCATTCATGATAAAATCCCTTGAAATTCTTGGGATACAAGGAACATACCTCAACATCATAAAGGCCATCTATGACAAGCCAACAGCCAGCATCATTCTCAATGGTGAAAAGCTGAAAGCAATTCCATTAAGATCTGGAACAAGACAAGGATGTCCACTCTCACCACTGCTTTTCAATATAATACTGGAAGTCCTAGCCAGGGCAATAAGACAAGAGAAAGACATCCAAGGAATCCAAATAGGAAAAGAAGAAGTCAAACTATCACTATTTGCAGACGATATGATATTATACATAGAGAACCCCAAAAACTCCACAGAAAAGCTAATTCAACTCATCAATCAGTTCAGTAAAGTGGCAGGATACAAAATCAACATGCAAAAGTCAGTAGCCTTCCTATACACAAACAATAAATCTGAAGAAGAAGAAATCAAAAAAACCATCCCTTTTGTTATTGAAACAAAAAAAATCAAATATTTGGGAATAAATCTAACAAAAGAGATAAAGGACCTATACAAAGAAAACTATAAAACACTGTTAAAAGAAATAGAAGAAGACACAAAGAAATGGAGAGACATCCCCTGCTCGTGGATTGGAAGAATAAACATTATTAAAATGGCCATCCTTCCAAAAGCAATATACAGATTCAATGCTATTCCAATCAAAATTTCAATGTCATTCTTCAAAGAAATAGAACAATTATTGATGAAATTCATATGGAATCACAAAAAACCCCGAATAGCCAAAGCTCTCCTGAAAAAAAAAGAAGGGAATGGAGGCATTACACTCCCAGACTTCAAACTCTACTACAAAGCCATAATCATCAAAACTGCATGGTACTGGAACAAGAACAGACATACAGACCAATGGAATCGAATAGAAAATCCAGAAATAAATCCACAGATTTATGGTCAACTAATCTTTGACAAAGGAGCAAAGACTATGCATTGGAGCAAAGAAAGTTTGTTCAATAAATGGTGCTGGGAAAACTGGGTCGCTACATGCAAAAGAATGAAGCTTGACCACTACCTCACACCATACACAAAATCAACTCAAAATGGATTAAAGAACTAGACATAAGACCTGAAACCATAAAATATATAGAAGGAAATATAGGCGAAACACTACGTGATCTGCACATCAAAGACATCTTTACAGACACATCACCCAAAGCAGTGATAGTGAAGGCAAAGATAAACAGCTGGGACTACATCAAATTAAAGAGCTTCTGCACAGCAAAAGAGACAATAACAAAAACAAAGAGAAACCCCACCAACTGGGAGAACATTTTTGCACCCAACACTAATGATAAAGGACTGATCACAAAAATCTGCAAAGAGCTGATGAGACTCAGCAACAACAAAGAAAATAATCCAGTCAAAAAATGGGCAGAAGAGCTAAAAAGAAACTTCTCTGAAGAGGAAATGCAAATGGCCAACAGGCATATGAAAAAATGTTCAACATCACTTGCCATCAGGGAAATGCAAATCAAAACTACCATGAGATACCATCTTACACCAGTGAGAATGGCACATATTAAAAGAACTAGCAACAACAAATGCTGGCGAGGGTGTGGAGAAAAAGGAACTCTTCTGCACTGTTGGTGGGAGTGCAAACTGGTCCAACCACTGTGGAGAGCTGTGTGGAGATTTCTGGACCTACTAAACATAGAGCTTCCATATGATCCAGCAATTCCACTCCTAGGTATTTACCCAAAGGACACAGAAACATCAATTCCAAAGAACACCTGCACCCCTATGTTTATAGCAGCACTGTTTACAATAGCTAAGCTTTGGAAACAACCCAAATGCACAAAAATAGATGACTGGATCAAGAAGATGTGGTACATATATACCATGGAATATTACTCAGCATTCAAAAAAGATAAACACATGGAATTTGCAGCAACATGGATGGCGCTGGAAGGGATCATGCTCAGCGAAATAAGCCAAAAAGAAAAAGAAAAATACCGGATGGTCTCACTCATAGCAGGAATCTAGAAAACTTAAATAAGGGACCAGGAAAATGAATAACTATAAGAAAGTGAAAATCAAAATCAACAAAAAACTATGAACCAGAGACACTTTTAGGGGGGCGGGGGCGGGAGGGGAGGGATTGGGGTCAGAATGGGGGGGCTGCAATTGTATGGGGAATATAACAATAAAATTTATAAAAAAAAAAAATACCGTTTTATAATTAGCCGAGCCTAGAACCTAGCTGCTTATTTTTTGGTGGGAGTGGGGAGCTTGGCTTTAATATACAATGCATTTTGAAGGACTGAAATGCATAAAATTAAGGAAAATGTAAAAAAAAAAAAAAAAATAATAACTAACTTAAAGAATTGTTAAGTCAACATTAATTATGAATGAAAGCTGATACAGAATGAGCACGGTATGCAAAGACAAATAAAAAGTAAGCCTCTTTGTTATTTATAAAAAATACAGAATAAAGGAGTTTGTACACTTTTCTAAAATAGACACTGATGATTTAAAATTGAGCTATGAAACACCCTTTAGTCAAAACATGGTCAATTTCACACAAAAATAAAAAGATGAGCAGAGAGAAATCTTAATTATAAAAGATACAAATATAAAGTTATTTAAGATACCAAAATGTAAAAATATTACATTAAGCGTAAAACTGTTTCCTTCACCTCATTTACAAGGAGAGAGAGACTATATTAAAAAAAAAATTCAACAATTCGCGTCTTACAAAGCAATATATCATTACTGGCTAAAAATAAGACATTCAGCAAAGATCTATCAATCAATTCTGAACAATAGAATCACATGATTGGTAATATTAACCAAGTGAAATTAAGGTAATAGGGCCTCCCTGATGGCACAAGAGGTTAAGAGTCAACACTATGAACCAATCTGTAGCTACTACAGCAGGAATTAGATCCCTGGCCCAGGAGATAAGGTACAGCAGACCTCACCTGTCTCGCCCGCTGCTCCCCTCAACAGTGTATTTCAGTAGATCTGCCTGTTCTGCTCTCCACCCTGTCTCTGGTGAATCCTCTCACCCCCCCACACCTATACCCCAGTTCTTTTATGCATAAATAAATAAATCTTTTAAAAAAAGGAAGTGAAGACAATAAGTATGACATTTGATTAAAGAAGATCATGCCACTACAGAAGACAATCACAAGGAAATCACACACCATATTTCCACCAAATATAATACACTGTTATTTTTACATTAGTAAGTCATACTACGAGCAAGGCAATATGTTAAGCACTGTAAATACAGATGTGAATAAAACACAATTCCACCCTTAAAAAAATCTCAGTCTACAAGGGAAGAACCATTATTCTAATGTTTTGAACAACTGCAGTATACATTAGCAAATGCAATCATGGAAGCATTGAGAAGTGTATGAAATGTGAAGACCTGGAATAGAGAAGTCAATGATTAAAATTAGGAGCTGGGGGGGAGGAAGTATTAGAAAGGATCACAGAGGAAAATATTTGGGGAATAATCTAAAAGATAATGAAATATCAAGTTGATATTCAGAGGGAGACACTTTCCAGGCAAAGAAAAGAATAAGTATAAAGGCAAAGCAAATAGAAAAATTGGAATAGATAGTTCCAGGTTTAGATATTCTGGAATATAAAGAGCAAGAAGCAGCCAAAAAGGGACAAGTTATGAACAAATGAAACAGGTGAGTAGTACTAGGTAGTATAAGAAGTCTGAGCTCTAAGAATTAGGAGCCTAGGAAGAGCTGACTTTGCAATTTGAAGCTGTAGGTTGTGAAGGCTCCGTGTTGGGAATGCACTGCCCCTGAACTGAGACTGGTGGTGGGAAGGCCATGGGAACAAGTGAACTTCCAGGCAGTGGGAGTGAAAAGGAGAAAACAGATATGGGAACTGGATTTATGTTACAAAATTGGCAATGTTTGATGTCAGGGGAGACCCTATTTTTCTTACTCATGAAAGGAAATTGACCAACAGAAAGAAGAGATTTGAGGATGCAAGGGGAAGAGTCTGGGTCTGGTTTGGAACACGCTGAGTAGAGGGCTCTGGTGAGGATGCAGGTAGACAGCTAGAGAGATGAGAGGCAGGCACTGAGAGGTGGGGTGGAGCAGCAGAATGGAGGGGTGATGTTGCTTATGGGAAAGAACAGGAGAGCTGTCAGAAGGCAGAGATTTTGGGTGAAGCTGGTGTCTGTGGTTGTAAGAATTGAGCTGAGGAAGAGAAAGACATGAAGAACCAGGGAAGTAAGAGATCAGAAATTAGACTGGACTTTCAAGTCATGGGAGTGAGGCCCTCAATGTGGAGGGGTGAACAGTCTTAAATGTCACAGGAGCAGGAAATCACAACATGACGAGAAACAATCGCATAAGCAAAAATCAAGAGTAGAGCACAGAACAAATAAAAGCAGTAAAAGAATTAACCTCCCTCCATGAGAAATAAATCTGTACCTTCAATTATTTTTTTACATTCAGCAGAGAATCAAAACTCAATACATAAAATAATCAGATATATGTTAATTTTACCAATGTAAAGTCAACATAATAACAAAATTAATGACATTAAACATTAGTCAAATTGCAATTTGGTTAGAACAGAACTAAACTCACCCTAGACACATGCTAACCAAGATTTGAACATTACCTGTTTTTCCAAGTAGTACAGAGGGACATTTATAACTTTAAATATTTCTATTACTTTTGTAAGAAAAGTAGAAAAATAAGAGAATAAGACAGCTAAGTATAGACCTTGACATCTTGGTTAGAAAAGAAAATAAAGGGAAGGAAATAATAAAGATGAAAGACGCAATAAATATATTAGAAACCATCTAAATCAGAATAAAGTAAACAAAGAGTTGGCTTGTTCAAGAATCTAATAAAACAGATAAATTGAAATTTTTTTCTTTAAAGAGCAAAAAACTATAAATAATGAAAATTGGAACAGGGAAATGGAGTGTAAGAGTATAATGTAAATATGGAAATAGAGGAAAATTTTGACTAATAATAAACAGCTTAACTTGAGATAATTTAAGTATTTCCATTTAATTAATGGCATTATCTTACCTATCCAGATAAAAAGTATTGGCTATATTTTACATTTTAGAAAACTGACATTCAGGACAATTCACTTCAACTGTTCATTACAAATGCTAGAGACAAAATTGGAACTCAGGTCTTTGGGAAACAGTTTCCCAAAGTTTCTTTGTTTCTTTGTTTCACATACATGGGCTCCACCTCTCTACACTGCCTGCAAAGTTCTATGTTACTGCTTACACTGGTACATTCCACAAACCAGGATCTCAAAGTCCAGAAGTAAACCCCTATCTTTGCCATCTGTCTCGCCCTTTGACCTGTCAGCTGTGACTCTGTGGAGAACAAAATTCCAAACCCACTGCCCAGGGCAGGTGCTTAGAAATTATTCTACAATCCACAGCCCTCTACTTCCTTCCCTCAAAGCTGACAGCTAGTTCCCCTTTTATTTTTCCTTTCTGCACCTACATTTCATCCTGTAGTCTCAGACTGCCTTGCTGTTTTCCGTGGAATCCTTAATGCAGCCCCTAAATCTTCTCCAGCATCTACCCTTTCATTATTTTCTGCCCTGAAACCAGTTAAAGTCTCCGCCATGCTGCCATGCACACACACTCATGCTGCCATGCACATACGCCATGCTGCCATGCTTGAGACCCCATGCCGAGTACAATATTTTATTAACATATTCATCTTGCTGGTTTGCACCCAAATATTAAGCCTCTTGAAAGTAGGTGGTTATTGATTCTGTCACCGGTACATTCATTTTCTCCAAACCTGGCATTATTAGCAAATTTGATGTATGTTTCCCGTCATTGTGTGGATCTTTGATAAAGTGATGAACTAGAACACATGGTCAAGAATAATGCCATGGCAGTGACATAAAATGTCAACCTCTGTGATGGCATCAACACATTAGCCAATCAACAGGGTACAACTGTTCCATCACAGATCTACTTATCTGTCCTCTCATCTAGTCCACTCATATTCATCTTGTTCACAAGGTTATCAGAGGTACTGGAAAAATGCTCCCTAAATTCCAATCACATGATATCTGCAGCCATCTTGAAGCACAACACAAAAGGACCAGAGATTATGGATTAAGAAATGTGCCTTTAAGGCTCAGTTTTCTCTCTTTACCGGTCAATGACTACCCCGCGATAGGTCTTTGCTCAGCTAGATGGACCATCAAAACAGAAGCCAAGCCAGTGTAATGAGTTAAATTTAATCATCTTTATATTTAAATTGTGCTCATTGTACACACTTACAGAAAACCACAGTATCTCACTGTCTTCCACACTTCAAAATATTCATCCTAAATTTTCAGTTTGAGGACAAATCTCCACAGATATAGATATGGAAACCATAAAGTATTTATTTATATCAAACATCAAACTTACTACGTTTTTCCTCATAATAACAATCACTCTGTGGAATCTAGTCTAGGATCTGTTGAGAGTACATTAAATCTTACAGCACATATATGCAGCAGCTCTCAGGAAATTTAACATTTGTTATGTTCTTTTCTGCAAAAGTAGTATGTATATATTTTTGGTTCTCTTTCATTTTCTGATGCTGTTAGCACTGGCATTAAAATCCTACCATAACAAATAGAGTTCCTTTTAAGTACTGGAAACTATAATATTTGGAAGTATAACAATTTGATAAAACACCATAAAATTAGAAAGAATTGAGCAGAGAAGTTGGACTGGGGAAGTATAAAATTAAGAACTAATGGAAAGTTTAACAAGTGGGTTATACTAATACTGTGAGCATGTCAAGAAGGATAAAAGTCTGAAGAGAGGGAACAGGCAGTTTATAGAGAAAATTATATCTTAGTGTAAAATGACACAAATGATCTTGGGTATGAGTTCGTTTTTTTCATCCATCAAAATATTATTTCTGCAATAGAGGACAGACACAGAGAAACTGTAGAAACCAAACACAGACATAAGGGGATTAATACAAAGTGAATTAAACTTTATGGGAGCTTTGCTATCTAAACTGCAAGGAAGTTCATAGAATCCCTGGATTTGCAAGAAGACAAAAGAAAATGTGTGTGGGGGCTTGGGTATGCAGAAGGGGAAGTGACATTCTAACCAGGGTAGAATAACATGCTGTCTGGCTCCAAGTTCTATGGGAAAGACTAAGATTCTGGAGGAGTATTTCTCTCCTCTACAAATTGAAACAAAATAGAAAACTAATCTTTTCATATATATGTTACATATAAAATCTGACAAATGGCTTCTTTGCTCTTCCAGCACCATTCACATGAATAGCCTGGTCTTTGTTTTTAAGAGACATAGTTTTCCTAAAAAATAAATGACCTCTTAAAGCTTTGCCTCACAATCAGTCACAATGCCCTTGATTGCACAGTGATGAGCTCTGCATGGACTTTTTTTTGGTAGCAGAATTTATTTTACAATCATTTTAGATCTTTGCTCTTTGGAATTAGTACTAAATTTATCTAATCTATCTTCCAACTTCAACTGTCACTTGCTTTCTACTAAAAGCTTTGAAATATGATCTGGTGATGCTATCTCATAAAGGATTTGCAATGTTTAGGAAATGTGATACTGTCAGAGTACAACAAAGCAATTGTAATATTAAACTGTTTATCAATTTCATTTCCACTTATCATTCTGATCATGTTACGAATTCCTCTAGCAAAAAGCTGCCTTAACTCTGGCCTAATTACCGAATGCTGCTTCTTGACCTTGACTTTCTTCAGTCTTTTCCCTTAATTGCTGGGCAGAGCTTTAAGAAAACACTTGTCCACTGAATTAGATGCTGACATTTGAAATGTTTATAAAGTAAATAATTTAAGTTCAGCCACATGTTTGGTTTAGCTGGTTGCTCTTTCATGTATGCTAAGCTGGCATCATTTTCCTGCATAAGGCTTGCTTGGGACATTTTACTTAAGATGTACCTCTACCATGAATGATAAATATAATTAAAACTAGATCACAGCAGCATAGAGCAATGTCCCATCCCTACAGTGTTCTCTAGCATATATAATTTTAAACGTGCTTTGTAACTGTTTTATTGGTTATTGAACATAGATGCTGAATGACTTACATCATTGGTAATTCGAAGGGGATGGTGAAAGATCCAGATAGAGGTTAATAACATAATTCACCACCTCCTCTCTTAGGTCTTTATTCAAATTCAGTAAGGTCTTCTCCTATACCCTGTACTGCAACCCCCTCTCTCACCAACCCCTCCTTCCTCATCATTTTATTTTTCTTCATAGAACTTCTCATCAGCTACCAAACTACTTAGTGCCACTTTACTGTCTGACTTCACCATCTCTCCCCCATAACATTCCAAACCGAACTCCCTCAAAACAGGAATTTCTGGAAGGTTTCAATCTCCACTGCATTCCTAAAATGTGGAAGTGTATCTGGCACTTAACAAACACTAAGTATATATTTAAAGCCTTGGCAAATAAAAAGACACTATGATCAAGTCTCTTATGAGCTCTATTAGATATTAGAATAATGATTTGTTTTCATATAACTCATATGTAAGTCACCAGAGCATATTAGGGAAACCACATTTGTTAGGCTTATAGGGGGAGAAAACTTAACACCTAACTGGTTCAGGTTGGAAAAAAAAATAAGTGTCCTTTGTTGGAGACCCTAACAGTATCTCCACACAGTTCTGCACATTTCAATTACTGGGAAATGCACTGGGGGCATAGCTTCCAAAACCTACTTACTTACAGGGGATTTTTCAGTTGTCAGTCTCCTATTGTTCCATCTCATAGTCAACTTGCAAACTGGGCAAAGAGCCACAATGTCATAAAAATATCTCTGTTTTGAAAACCATTGTCACTATCTATTGATGATCTAAATAATCTTTTTTTACAAAGTTCAGTGTTTGGAGAGTTTAAATTTTGTGTTTGGAGGAGAGACTAAAACACAATCATGTTTAATAGAAACTAGAAAAAATCAACCAATCTCATGGTGGAGGAGATGAAAGAAATGAGCATATCCTTTCAATAAGGAGTATCAGAATTCCTGAAGTCTAAAGATTTTTTTTTCTTCCCTTTCAAGCTGTCAGTTCATAGCCTTACATTCTGATTAGTCTCCTAATGAGGTGTGCTTTGTCTTCCCTGTCCTGTCTCCTACCAAGGTGGAGAACTTTGGGTGTTTTTGTGTGGGTGTACTATGGTGACTATTCCTAAGGAGAGAAATCCTAACCTTGCAAAACACTAACAAGGATATAAAGCAAGGGAACCTAAATAAAAAATAAAATCAGATTTAAATAAAAGTTTCCAGAAAGTAATGCCTTTACTAATTTTTCTAAAAATATATACTTTTTTCCTCAGAAAATGTTATCCACTCTCCCATTCTATTATTGGAGCTTTCAAATTTTAGTGAAAACAGGTACACAGATGTTAACTATATTTAATTAAATTGCATTTAATTGGGATTGTTAACTGCTTTCTAAATATGAGTATGGTGATGCTGTTGTCACTGAGTCTAAGCATTATTGCAACCTGAAGTTATACCGGGTACTTAAGAAGATCTAAAACATGGCACAGATGTTAAGGCAAATTTCATAGACTTTCATCAAAGCTTTAGTTAAATGACTAATAAGGCTTCACATTTTAAAGGTCATCTAAGACCACTCAGAATGGCGGTCTTTTTGTTCTTCTGTCTTACAAGGAATCCATCTTGACCATGAACCTGGCTTCTTTCACAAATTGTTGTTGTTAGTGAGCCAATCACAGCGTGATGACACAGCACCACATGCAGGACACTCCACAACACTCATTCAAAGTAAAGACCAGAAAGAGAGGAAGAAAAAAAGACAAGGATAGTTTCAGGGAACAGCAAAAGTCCAGTTCATAAAGCATGCCCAGGATGGCATCTTGGAGAACAGAGAAGGGGCCCTCTAGATCATTTCCCCCTTCCTTCTACCTTTCCTCTCTCAGGAAATTCTGGGCCAACTTCAACAGCAAATATTGTGTGTGCCCTTCTGGGTTTAGCTAACAAGAGTGGACATTTCCTATATTGTTGAATCCCTTTAACATAGAGCACAGGAAACAAGAATCTTGAGGGAGCATTTTGGTGATCATCACAGTTTCACAAAAGCACGTCCCTTACATCCAAAATGAACTGACAATTGAAACACTAATCAGTTTCTTCCATCTCCCTATGCACTATTTTTTCTTTGACTGGTAAATGCATCAATCTCATTTGTAGTGCCAAATTATAGCATGGCATATGTTTACTTTAAGCATTAGACATTTTAGTTTAAAAACTTAATTCATACATTACATTTTCTTGATTGTGCTTGATATATATTATCATGACTGAGAAATCTGTACTTATATAAAACTGAAGATGGAAAAATGCCACATTTCCTCTCACCCCTATCAATTAACTATTATTCATATTGTTTTCTAATCAATATTCTATTCATCACTATCATTAAAGAGCAGCGGCATGCATTATCTTGAACTGAAAATTATATTGTAGCGTATTAAAAATAGATGTATGTATGTGGCAACGAGACATAACAGCCATCCTCTTACTCACAGTTCAATAATGTCAGTGTTGCTCTTGCACATATTTGGAAGATTACAAATTGCTGCAGAAGTTTCCCACAGATTTAAAGTTTTGACATATAGCTATTTTGAAATTCCTCGTGGTTATCTCTCGCAAAGGAACTTTCAGCCTCCAAGGGCCTAGTTATATTCATTTATGTGTGACATCTGGGCCCTTAAGAGTCCTTAAGAACAGGGTATGTGTCTGTTCAGCAAAGGGGAATGAACCCTCTTCTAAATTTAAATGCAGGTTTCAAGTTGAGAATGCCAAGGGCTGAGGACCGTATTTTCCTTTCCATCCAATTCAAGGCACACACTTTCATTTGAATATCCATTTCAAGGTGATGTTGGTGGTGCCCAGCTGGTACAGGCTGTCACATTAGTAGGCATCAAGATCAAGAACCTGGCAAGACTTTCCGCTGCTGGTAAAAAGATTACCTGCTTTTCAGAAAGAGCTAGCCAATGTGCATTAATAGATATAAGTCTCCAGCATGTAAAGAGACCAGGGCAACCAGGCAAGCGGTTTGGATTGTGCACTGCGTTACCCCAGCCATGCACATGGCTGCAAATCGGGGTGCTCCCTGCAAGGTTCCAGGTGGCTCTGGTCATGACAGTGATTGTTATTTTATCTTAAAATATATTCCAAGCATTCAACTTGGAAGGAGCAGGTCCAAGGGGAAATACCTCTAGCTTTTCGGGTCAATCAACATTTGATGACCCAGTAAACTTGGTCAGAGTAAAATGCCATCTTCCTGCATCATTCTCTGTGTATTCTTGACCCTCAATCTCCTGTGTTTGGACTGTGTAGAAACCATGTATGCTTGAAATATTTTTCAGTGATTTTTGTTGAATTATTATGCTCAGTCCCTTTTCACTTTATATTAGAACAAATTCTACAGCAATCATTTTTCTTAAAACATCAATCTTTTATCACCCATTGATGTTAGTTGGTGAAAGGAAACTAGGCATGTACATGAGCCAAGTATACCCTCAGACCCAGCTGTATCTTAAATTTCAGGGTAAAATCTAGGGTGTATGTATTTAATGTATATGGGGCTAGTGCAATTTAATAACTGTACTTATTATTTGTTGTAATCTCAGGGAGGTTTGAAATGGCCAAGAACCCATTATCAAGACCTACTAATTATCAATTTGTATGAGTTCTCTTTGCAATATTTTTTTTTTTGCTGTTTGTTTCCCCCTTTTTTTTTAAAGGAGAATATGATGAAGGGAAACATTTGTGATTTCATAGGCAACTAGCTATTTTCAAAATGTTAATTCTCTGCCTACTTTTGGATGTATTCATTGGCTCATTTTTTTAGGTCTACCATATCACCATGCACATTTTTAAAAAATCTAAATGGATATATTTATCTCTGAAATTATGCAAATTCATTAAAAAAACAGAGAAATATAAAACCTGCTTTAAATTTAAAAACAGCAATACTACAGCTACTTACAATAGTCAAGCTATGGAAACAACCTTAGCACCTAATGACAGATGAGTAGATAAATAAGATGTATTCTATATACACAATGGAATACTACTCAGCTATGAAAAAGATAAAATATTACTACTTATAACTACATTAATGGAGGTGGAGGAGATAATGCTAAGTGAAATAAGTCAGAAGAAAACAGACAATTACCAAATGATTTCACTCATGGAATATAAAGAAACAAAACCAAGAAGTAGACAAAACCAAACTAAAACAAATAAAATCTGACTGAAGAATTGAGGCTACCGGAGGGGAAGGTGGAAAATAGGGAGTAAAAAGGGAAGGGGCCCAAGGGACTGTTGAAGAGAATTACTGGGATTTTGGAGATCAGTGTAGTATGGAAACACACAACTATACCTACCCCCCTGAATTATATACAGTGTTATAAACCAACGTATTTCAATAAACACATTTAAAAAAAAAAAAAAAGCAGTGAAAACATTATCCCCAAATGAAATGTTTCTGAATTTGAAGAGTCTCATGATGGAGCAGGGAGCAGAATTTCAATTCCTCAAAATTTCGGATAATTGTTAAATGCTATTCACTCACACAAATGAAGAACAAATCAAGCCACTACTCATAGTACAGAGGTTCTGTCATGTCTACGGCTGCTGCCGTTTTGTTTAAATGATGTGCTAATTTTATTTTGAAACAATAACTCTGTAACTGCTCCCACTTGTGAGATCCTGTGAGCATGTTTTAATTATCAACAAAAGAAGTACAAATTCAAAGCGATTTTAATGACTCCAAATTTGAGTTTTGAAGAGCTCTTTGTGGTTCATTCATGTTTAATACAGTTTGTGGCTTATTTGTGGGATTCCAAGCCTCCAGGATACTCTGATTTCTACTAAACCGAAATTTCATTTTCCAATTTGTCTTTTCTTGATACCTAAAACTGCAGAATTCTATCACTCAATTTCTCCAGAAGCCAAGTTACTAGTTATGAATTAAACAGCAGATATTTAAGTTGCCCAGATTTTAATGTTGGTTAGCCGCCATGCAATCACGTGACTTAGGATCTTAATATTGCAGAACAGGAATGAAGGGATTTGGTTAATTCTGAAAATCAGCTGAGAAGGAAAGTCAAGAAAATGTCCCTCATCATTTCATCAGCATGCTCAAAATAAAATTATATAAATAACATTATTGTGAATGTTTATTGGAAAATTAAGAGGAAGAAGCCCTCTTTAAATATCAGAGGTCCTCTTTAAACATTTTTTTTTTCATATATTGGAGTTTGGATTCATGAAACGATCGTTGCAGATTTTTTTTTCCAGATGTTATCACTAAATGGTACAATTCTATAATTTTGAAGTGGCACAACTCAGGGGATATAGTAACCCACTTCTCTTACAATAGCCATGTAGAGAAAAATCCTCAGTTGCCCTGTCCAACATGGAGCCCCTTAGCCATTAAGCATGACAAGGCAAGATCAAATTGAGATATTCCCTAAGTATAAAGTACACACTGGTTTTCAAAGACACAGCACAGAAAAAAAAATGGGAGACATCCATTAATATTTATTTTATTATTAAATAATAGCTAACATGACTAGTATTTTATTTAGTGCTATTGTTTTCATTATATGACACATTAGTTATATTGTTTTATTTATTATAATTATTTATTTACTATAAATATTAGTCATTACTACTTGTTGAATTGATAATACTTCAGATATGTTAGGTTAGGTTAAAATATCATTCCACCTAATTTCTCCTATTCCTTCTTACCTTTATAATGAGACTATTAGAGAATCTTAAATTCTACATGTGATTTACAGCGTATTTATGTTGGACAGCACTGTTCCACAAAAAGACAGAATTCAAGTGATATGTCTGAGTCTATGATAAATGATACCAAGGAGAGCAATTTCTTTAAGTATATTTATTGAATTTGTTTCAGAAACTCCACTTATCCCCTTAATAAGTTATTGTTTTATAGAAAAATACATACACTAAAAGATATGCTGCTGCTTGCTAAGCCATAATAACTGGTTTGATTGCTCCAACACTGGGGAACCTAATGACAAAGCTCAATGACTGCTGGCAATAACACAGCAATCTTTTTAATCATATCTCAATTAGCTTTAGAAGTTTCTCATTTCAGGGCTCCTGGGGGTCTCATTGCTTGTCTTTTTCACTTGAGATAAACAAAATCATCTGTCTTATATTCATCTCCAATATTTGTTTTTGTTGCTGTTGCTGTTGTCTTAAAAAGCTGCGGTCGTTGATAGGGCTGTCTGCTGCAAACATCCCTGCTGTAAAATGTCTTATCCCTCCAGAGCACAGTGGAGATCAGCCTGGTGCTGGGGCAGCGAGCTGGCCTCTTCCAGAGCGAAACCTCCTAGGGACACCTGGATGTGACTCTGGAAACTGCAGGACAAGGGAGATGCAAATTGCAGCTTTTCCTTCAGAGTAGGAAACTGGAGATGCAGGAGCTTACAGACTGACTCACTGACATTTTTTTTTCCCTTTGGCTTTATTTTGAATGGATGAAAGAATAAGTCATTTTTTTTCTTCTTTCATTTACCCATTCACCAATCATTTATTACCTATTATATGGAATGTGCTGGGGATAATATGGTATCTCTGCCTCCAATTAACTTTCATTATTAAGTATCTATAAACTGTATTTTTTCTCAAATACTCAGATTTCTTTTAAGATTTATTTATTTTATGTATACAAGAGCTGGCCAGAGGTGCGGAGGGGTGGGTGAGAGAATTCACCAGAGACAGAGTGGGGAGCCATGAGGGTCAGCTCCGGGGATCGAACTCATGCTGCAGAGGCTGCGGATTACTTCACAGTGCTGTGCTTAACCCCTTGTGCCACCAGGGAGGTTCTCAAATATTAAGATTTTTAGAATTGATTTTCAAAATTTAAGGAGAGATCTGTTTTAAAACATCAGAATGCCATGATATAGCCCTTTATTTCTAAAACTCCTTTATGTGATTATTCCATATTTCTATATCCATCATTCGATTATTCTACACCCATGGCTATAATCCATAACAATTCCTTTGTGGAGAGATATATCATTTATATATTCCGTGCTTCTATGTATTATATAACTGATACTCATACCTCTATACCTCTATATCTATGTTCTATACTTAAAATTTATAACAGACATGCATGCCTGAAATAAGTAATGCTTCAATAATTGTCCTTGTTATAGGCAATAAAGTTGATATAATTAATATTATTTAAAGAGACACATAGCCTGAAAAGTCCTCAAAATAGAAACCAAATAATATTCTGGTTTCGTAAATGAGATAGGACAACTGAACTCATTTCCAACACTAAAAGAAATCTCCATGACAATGAACTTTTCCCCTCCAGAGACTAGGCACTCTATTCAAGATTAAGATTCAGCAGGCTTCCTTCAGCTCCTTCACTACACACCACTGCAACAACAATGATAACTGCAATGCAATCTGACAACACCTCAGAAAACTCTGAAATGTCTCCTGATAGAGTATAACGGCCACACACCTACTGCAGAAAATAAGGCAGATCCAGAAACAGCCATAAAACTTCCTATTTTTTCTAATATCTCCAACATTTTCTTTTTTAGGGATAAAAATGGTGGGGATTTGGTATTATTTTGCATTGAGGTAATGTTAGTTTACAGCAATCATCTAAGATGATTTGGAGGTAGAGGCTCACACTTTTCAGATGTATGTTTCCACTTTCCACCCACTCCCAAAGTACCCAGAATCCTCCACCTCAGTCCACTGTCACCCCCACTTTGCTCCCTATCCTCCACCCTCAAGCTCATAATCCCAATTTTTGAGTCAGACTCTGGGATTTGTTTTGGTTTATTTTTGTTTGTTTCTCAGTCTTGTTTCTTTATATTCAACATGTGAGTGAAATTAACCAGTATCTGCCATTCTCCTGATTTATTTCAATTAACCTCATCCCCTCTGGTCCCACCAGTGTTGTTGGAAATGGCAAGATTTCATCTTTTTTTTTTTTTTTTTTAATAAAGGCAACTTACTCTTTCACTGGTCCTGTCACTGAAGTTGATTCAGAGAAGATGGCCTTCTCATTTTCTCCCTAGTAACTCTATGCAGAAAATGAACATCATACCTTCCTGGTGCCACAAGAGGTTAAGTCTCAGCACTGTGAAGCTATCTGCAGCCACTGCAGCATGAGTTCGATCCCTGGCCAGGGAGGTGACCCACATGGCACAGCAGACCTCTCCTGTCTTGCCCTCTGCTCCCCTCAGCAGTGTATTTCAGTAGATCCACCTGTTCTGCTCCCTCACTCTGAATCCTCTAACCACCACACTGCACCTCTGGCATACACCCCAGCTCTTGTATGCATAAATAAATTAAATAAATCTTAAAAAAAGACAAGAAAATGAACATCACTACATTCTTCAGCACCTTTCCTCCACTGAGTCCCATGCTCCCAGTGCCCAGCAGCATGGGCTCCAGACCAATGGCAGAATCTCTGCTGCCATGGCCTCTTCAGCCTTCATCTTATCTTGACCTTTCCTGCAGGAATGTTGTCAACATACTGTAATGGGCCCCTCAAGTTTACCACAAATTACACATTCCAGCAAAGGGTGAGGTCCTGTTTTATTTCTTGTAAGGACCACCTGGATCTAGTAAGTCACTCCCAGGTCATTAACTTTTTGCCTAGAGAAAGGCCACAGTTAAAGACTTCCATGTTCTGAGGGTCATGTTTCACTGCTGCCAAAATACGAAATGACTTTACTCCCTCCCCAGCCTCTCCCTTGTCTCTTTTTGACTGTTCAACCTGCACACCCACTGCACAATACAATTAACTCAGTGTGCTCTAAAAGCTAATGAAAACCTTAGACACTCTTGGAGCTTTCTGAAGCCCAACCAGTGGAGCCATCCCAGGTTTTGTTAAATGGGGTCTCATATTGTCTGGGCCAACTGGTTACAATGAATGGCATAGGGTCTGGGGGGCAGCGCATAGGGTCTACGTAAAGACAGTGCCAGAACTTTCTCTGCTGGAAAGGCCCAGAGATTAATCAAACTCCACTCAGGAGCAAATACACAATGAAATGGCATGAAAGACATTTTGAAATTTTAGGTTAAAAGTGGAAGAGCAAGCAGAAGTTTGAGTGTGATTTATTAAGGTCAACTATTTTTGCAGGTCTGTTTATAGGGAAGTTGGATGACACCTTAATATATCCCCTGTCATATCCATTCTAAAAGTGCAGTTGTTTGTCCTTATTGTATCTCTGGTATAGAAGACCATGGAGGAGTTTGGGGCAGGTAAGCCAAAACAAGAGACTGCGAGCTCAATTCTAAGAGGGGCACCGTGAATTCATGCGCTCGAGACAGTTTAGGTAAACATGTTATTAATGCAAATCCTACATACAGAAAAGATTGCATCCATGCACAGTAGTTGAGCCTGACTGTGGAATGAGACCCAGAGTAAGAAACACAACTCTAACCAGCATCAGAAAAGCTCCCTTCCCAACCATCAAGCTTCTGACTTATAACAGAAGGAGCTTTTGATGTTATATCAATGGACTCATACAGACTGGGTTCTGGCTGTTTGTGAGTTTAATTTCTTATATTCATCCTTGTTTGTGGGATGCATCTGTTTTCTTGCAGGTAGTAATTGCTTTTATCATTCTTGCTGTTGTAAAATAGTCATTGAATGAATACACTACAATTTACTTTAGGCTGCTCCATTGTGACCATTTTGAATATTGCTGCCATGAATTTTTGGGTGCACACCTTTTAAGACACATATGTACACACTTTGTTGGGTAGCTGTCTAGAAAAGAACGTGTTGTGTCATAAGGTATGCCTGTGCTCAGTTTTGATAGCTCCAGTCCAACAGTTTTCTAAAACGGTTATAGCAATTTACGCTGTTGGAAGTGGAGACTTCCAGTTACTTCTCATCCTTGTCAACGGTTGGTCATCTGTCTTTCCTGTTTTAGCCATCCCTACAAGCATGCATTGGTACACTGACATTTCTCTGGTGATGAATGAATGTGTGCACCTTTTCCTAAGTTTATTGCTGCTTGGGTATCAAGCAGATAGTGCTTTATAAAGCAATATGTCACTTTAGTGTCCCAAGTTCTATGACTCCTCTCGGGGCTGAACAAGATTGTGTCTTCCTCCAAGAATATGCTCTGATACTGTTAACTAACCCTGTCTTTTCTCTTGAAAACTGTTCTAGCATCCCCATGTCCACGTAGAGCTTAGCCAACAGAATTACCTTCGGTATGTTAAGCAGCAGAAAGTAGAGGAGGCAGAAAGTTGTAAAACAGTTAAAATCCTCTACTTCTGCTCATGTTTAAAGTTAGTACCATTGATTGTGTACTAATTATGATTCAAACACTCACATGGAAAATGGTGATTCAGAAAATCAAAAGCCATCACTTCTCAGAGCTTATGTTCCAGTGATACAGCAGACAACAAATAAAATAAAGTGAAGTAGGGCCTCCCTGGTGGCACAGCGGTTGAGCGCTGGGTTGCGAAGCTGCCCGCAGCCTCTGCGGTGCTGGTTCTATCCGCGGCTGCTCCCCGGCCACCGGAGGAGGGTCCTGCATGGTGCGCAGACCTCTCCTGCCGCCCGCTGCTCCCCTCAGCAGTGTGCCTCGGTCCTCTGCCTGTTCTGCTCCCTGCTCTGGCTTTGGTGAATCCTCTCACCCTCCCAAGCTTCTGACTGTACCCAGTGCTTGTATAAATAAATAAATAATTAAATAAATAAATAAATAAATCTTTAAAAAAATAAAGTAGTAAAGGATCCCCCCCCCAAAGGAAATCTTGAAAAGGACCCCAAAGAAAGCAAATATCATTGAAAAATGATTGATACAGGGAAAAGGAAATGATCACTTTCACAGGATCATAGGGATGCCTCTATGTCTAAGTACACTTCAAGTAAAACCTCTCTGATTAAAACTGAAATCAAAAGCACACCAACCAAATGAAGAGAGAGGTGGAAGTCCTTTCCCTGTTGAGAATGTGGCTCCTGATGAGTGCAAAAATGGGGGCCTTGCTGTGGGGATAATTACAAGAGAGAAAAGACTTTGCAAAACACAAAGAATGCAGGCATGGCATGGGCAGGCATTCCAAGTGGCCATTGTCAAAAAGTTGGGAGGAGAGAGCACATTGGACGACTCCCAAGGAATTAAGCAGGTTTGAAAGCAGAGGGGAGGGGAGATATTATAGATTGGCAGATCTACATGGATGTGACCTTAGAAGGGATAAGGAATTTTCTTTGACATGCCCTGAGGAAAGGAAAATAGGACTTTAGATTAGGTTTCATAAACCTCTGCTCTGCAATATGTGGACAAGGTCAACACATTTCAAAATTGTTTGGGTGAACTTTTTCCCATCTGGTTTGGGTTAGGGAGGTTATTGGCTAGGGAGTTTCAAACAAGGTGGAAACTCAAAGCCAATTTTATGGGTGTGAACTAAAACTGACAAAGCTATTTCAAACAGTCGGGTGGGAATGGGGGAGTGTCTCCAGAAGGTCTAATAGGAATGTACAGACATAAATATTTCCCTATACTCCTCACAGCAATCAGAGCCACCACAAAGATGAAAAAATAGGCATTGACCTACTAGTACATTAAATGAATATGTAAAGATACTCAGCTAAATAAATATAACTAATATCTTCATATTTGTGGCTTTATAAATTATAGTATTATATAAAATTATCTATAATATATTACATGCAAATGACTATATAATGTAAATATAAATTATAATATATAGAAAACCAATTTTTTCCTAATGAGTAAACACCTATTTATGGAAATTATTCATTTTTCTTTACAGATGGCTTTGTTTGAGCCCCCTGAGTCCTAGGAGTCGACTTTATTATCTACTAACCATCATGCAGTGAGCGGTAGCCTGAGATACCTAAATATAATAGGACATTAGCAAAAGCAAAGCAGTTAAAATTTCAGGGGACAAAAAGGAGCATTCTATAATGCACATTGATTTTTATCAGTTATATTATGCTTTCTATTGGCCAAAATTTTGCTTAATTATCTAAACATGATATAAAGCGCTGAAGTGATGTTTGCCTTTGAAAATAATTTTTTCATCATTCAGCAAGTTATTTAATGTATGTATGGAAAACACTGTTTTTTTTTTTTTTTTATATTTCACTTATGTCTGCTTTTACAAAGAAGCAATTACTAAAATTATTTATAACACACAAGCATGAATTGTGGTGAACTGTAAAACCCATCAAGGGGACATCACCAAATCTTCACCACGCGTGGGAGGCCCTCTATCAAACTGCTCTCTATATTTTCATTACTCTGAGTGAAACTGTTTCATTCCCTGTCCTTTCAAACTCCATAAGTAGACATAGCAGGTTAGAAAGAGTTTGAAAAACATTCCTGTGGTTCTTTGATCACCTTCCCCCCCTCTAATCCAGCTTTTAGAAACAAGTAATCTGCAAACCAAAGAGAATGCTTATTAAGTTATTCAGTGGTTGACTGAATATTATTATCTTGGCCTTTTTATTTGTTTTAAGTTTAAAAGTCCACTAGAACATTAGCTCACTGATTCATTAACCATCATCTTACACACTTACAAACACACACACACACCCCCTAAGGCTCCCACCAAGACAAGAAAGTTAGGTGCATTTGAACACACTGAATAGTATTACAATGTTTCTCAAACTTTCATACAAATCTCAAATACTGATTCTACTCTGCAAGATAATTTCACACTTCAGAGTCAATTAAAAGTGACTAAATCGGGGGCCTCCCTGGTGGCGCAGTGGTTGAGCGCTGGGTTGTGAAGCTGCCCAAAGCCTCTGCAGCACCGGTTCGATCCCCGGCTGCCGGGTGAAGGTCCCACAAGGCGCGCGGACCTCTCTTGCCACCCGCTGCTCCCCTCAGCAGTGTACTTCATCACTCTGCCTGTTCTACTCTCCGCTCTGGCTCTGGTGAATTCTCTCACCCTCCGGTGTCTCTGACTGTACCCAGTGCTTATATAAATAAATAAATAAATATTTTTAAAAAAGTGACTAAATTGGGCCTCCCTGGTGGCGCAAGGGGTTAAGCACCACACTATGAAGCAATCTGCAGCCCCTGCAGCATGGGTTTGATCCCCCGCTGGCCAGGGAGAAACCCAGATGGCACAGCAGACCTCTCCTGCCTCACCCGCTGCTCCCCTCAGCAGTGTATTTCAGTAGATCTGCCTGTTCTGCTCCCCACTCTGTCTCTGATGAATACTCTCACCCCCCACATCTCTGGCCTGTACCCCAGCACTTGTATGCATATAAATAAATCTAAAAATATATATTTTTAAAAAGTGACTAAATCCATGGAGGCAGCTGGAAAGGATAATACTTAGAGAAATAGCTACAAGGAGAAATACCAGATGGTGTTACTTAGAGTAGAATATAGAGAAATCAACGACAGGTCAGATAAAGTCAAACTCAAAACTATCCCTTCAAAGTTAACTATGGAACTGAGAAGTCCAGCCTAGGAGTGAGAGATTCCAGAACAAAGTGGGAGGAGAACACAGTAGACAATGGTGGGGAACCAGGAGTGCTTTGGAACCATGGGTGCAGCGATGGTAATAGCACCTGCAGGGAGGGATCCTATGCTGCAAAAGTACACACAACATTGTAAATCAACATTACCACAAGAAAAAATAATTTAAACAAATGACTATATGGACCAGCTTTAAGATTCAGTCTTCAAATCTATAGTTTATATCATTACTGGATAAACCTTGCCTTGGTGTGCACATGTCATTTTCTTGTTTATTTTTAAAGATTAGGTTTCAGAGAACCAATTGTTCTTATTCTCTATGGTATCTTACATCTATGATTTCTACAGGAGCAAACTTTTTGGAGAGGGGGTTGAAATTGTTCTCATTTATATGGATGCAACATCTCTAAGGGATAGATTTTCATCATAGCACTATGAAATCAAGATGAATTGCACATCAATGAATGATTGCACCTTTAAAGTGATACACCAAGGACACACAATTTTGTGTAAATAAATCCTTGTAAGTGATTCAAAAGTATATCAGCATGTACCAGGGAAAAGAGATACAGCAGAGTATTAGAAAAAAAGATGTATTCAATCTTTATTTTTGAGATTATCTTTAAATCTTGTCATTAATCATTGGAAAACTATATACTAAATTAAAGTCAGGTGATAACAGAAATTGATGTCTTTGAGATCAAGGCAGGGATATAATTTTTCCCCTATTGCACTGGGAATTTTATTTAGACGTTCCTCTTGAAAAAATATAGTGCAAGATGAAGAATTCATTGTCTTTTCTTCCTGAGATAGTATCTCACTAGAAAGTATAAGACATAAGTGACTGAATAGTTTAGCAACATGATTAGACTACAACCCTTATCAACCTAAATGATCAACATATCAAGAGAGATAAATTCAGAGGAACAAAATTATACACTTGAACTTATTTCAATAAAGAGAGAGAAATAACACTGGTAACACCCTCCCCCTGTTGGCTACCTCAATCCAAACTGAAGTGTGCATCTGTGTCACAAATCAGTCTATTACAAGCTACTGCAGTTCTAACCTGGAAAAATCCAGTTCTAACCTAGAAAAATACAGTCAATAAATGGCCACTGCAGACAGTTAAATAAATAAAATAAATTATTATTTATTTATCGTGGTAAAACACCCACTAAACAGGCCAGTATCTCCAAAGGATGAAAAATCTTTAATATTTCATAATGATGTCATGCGCCCTAAAAATTACATGGTTTCACCCATCAGACTTAAACATGGATACGTGCTGTTCAAACCCCTCAGTGTATCTGTATTCCTTTTTTGTTTGTTTTTTTGTTTGTTTTTTTTTATAGAGGTATGTTTTATTTATTTATTTGTTTGTTTGTTTGTTTGTTTTGTTTATATATGCACTGGATACAGTCAGAAGCGTGGGAGGGTGAGAGAATTCACCAGAGCGAGGAGCAGAGCAGGCAGAAGGACCGAAGTACACTGCTGAGGGGAGCAGCAGGCGGCAGGAGAGGTCTGCGCGCCATGTGGGACCCTTCTCCGGTGGCCGGGGAGCAGCCGGGAATCGAACCGGCGCCGCAGAGGCTGCGGGCAGCTTTGCAACCCAACGCTCTACCGCTGCGCCACCGGGGAGGCCCTGTATCTGTTTTTTTAACTTGCAGATTGGAGTTGCCAGGCAAGAGGAAGAGATCTTTATTATGCTCTCTCAGCACTGGATTTCTAGTATTTTTATACCTTAACGAAATAAATTTTCCTTGAGATATCTCTCTTTCTCAGTATCTAGCCATCTATTCCATGGATACACCACCATTGTCTGCATAAACATTAAAAAAAAGGGTGGGATCTGTTTAGTAAAAGTTCAGAAAATAGCACCTTCTAAAAAAGTCTGTGGTTCACTGCTGCCAGTAGAAAGCATGTATAAGTAGAAGAAGTGCATTTGTTACCTATAGCTGTGTAACAAATGACATTGTAAGGTAGAGGTTTAGAACAAGGTTTATTACACCTTCTTTCCTGTAGGTCAGAAATAACAGTTTAGCTTATTCTGGTTCTGGGTAAGTTTTCAATGATGGGTAATGAAAATAAATTTATTGAAATAAAAGCAAGGACATGGGCGTAAAATTTGGACTAAGGGTCATTATATATCAGTTTAATCCCTTAAATAAAAAACCAAATTTGACTACTTAAACATCAAGTAGATTTTGGAGTTATTTGTAAGATCACGCATTTGGGTCTAAGAAAGATTTTATAGTAATGTCCCAATAATTAGCTGCCAAATAAACAGTGACTAGAATATATTATTGCACAGTCTGATTATAAATATATATTATAGGCTATATCTTCAGAAAAATGCTCAGAAATTATTAAAATATTAAAAATAGGAATACTTGAAGGACAGGCTTATAGTGATATTATCCCTTAATCTTCTTGCTTCATTGAGTATTATATCTATTGGGGAAACAAAATAATTGTTTTTTATTAAAGTATTTTCCACTTAAATGAGATCATTTAAAGTCACTCATCTGCTGTATCTGTTAAAAATTCCAAGACACTGAATAATGAATAAGGCTCAGAGGATGATCTTAAATATTAAATAACTGAAAAATGTATTTAGAACCTATTAAAATAAATATTATTTTGTTATCGGTTTCCATGGATCATGGATCGTGTAGTTAAAAAAAAAAATCTAACTAGCAAATGATCACATTACCTTTTGAATGCCATGATTAATATCATTAAACCTAAGAGAACCTTAGGGACCCACTATACATGTGTGTATTCTAAAATTACTTAAGGTAGATTATCCCTGGATCCAACAGAGACTGAAAGACTAAGGGTGATTCACTCAAACTAACAATAAATAAACATCACATTTAATAATATTTTGCTGTTAGAAAAGTAAACAGGTGTGTTTTCTTGCAACAGAACTGTGTTAGTAAATACACGAGTAGAATTTCATCGGAAACTTCCAGCTGTGTTAAGACCATCTGTGCATCCTTTTTAATTTTAATTAGTGCTAGAGACCACCTTTATTTCATTAATCTCATTTGGAAATCCTTGTTTGCATTTTGCCCTCTTTATGGGTAAAGAAAAAGCAGGTCTGAAGAAATTAGGAATCCTACCACTACATTACTTCTCATCGTTAAACTTCCCTAGGCTATTTTGACAGTAAAAATTTTACTTGTGTTTAACACTAATAGCAATTTTTCATAAACTACAAAGGCAGCATCATGTTATAAAAGCAATTCCAGGAATTATTCAGCCTATGTGTAATAGATGATGAGATTTTTAACCACAGATATTAGTTCTACAATGATTTTAAAAAATTCTTCTTTTAAAAAATTCAATGGTAAGGGCTACCCACTGTGAAATCATTTCCAAAACATCATAATTGCATTCAGGGTTTTCGGTCATACTTCCCCCCTACATTTAGATATTTATTTATTCTGCTATTTATTTACACTCAAATCAGAATAAAATAATTAGAACATATTTCACCAAACCAAGAAAATACATTTTCATTGTGAAGGTAAAGTTGAACTTGCAGAGTTGCTTTGATAGCTGCATAGATTCACCATTTACCTTAATGCATTTTTATCTAGAACAATGCTTCTCAAACTAAGGTGCCGATGGAATCTGAGAATCTTATTAAATATTGGTTCGGAGTCAGTAGGCTCTTATCTCTGCACAAGTCCCAGGTGAGGCTGATGCTTTATTCAGAGAGGCAAAGTTGTCAAATATTGTTTATATAAAAAAGTCATACACACCTGTAGCTACAAGAAATTTACATTAAGTAGTATTACAACGGACAGCCCATTTGATCTAAAAAAAAAAAAAGTTACTTCATCTTGCTGAATAGGAAACTGGAAGTTATTCTTAATCATTTCCAGAAATCCTGTCATTTCCTAGTAAGGATGTAAAATTACAAAGTATATGCTGGAGAGAAAAAAAGTGCATTAAGAATTCTTCATGAAAAGTATGTAGCCAATTATTTAAGCTCGCCTCCTAAAATCCTTTATTACAGAAAGGAACAAAGGCACATAGATATAATTTCTCTTCCTTTTCATTGTATTTGTGTCTGTTAATCTCTTCATATCTGTTGCTGAAGTTGTTATTTATGTCCCCTGTTTTTATTCTTGATTAGTCTTGCCGGTAATTTCTTTATTTTACTAACATTTTAAAAGAACCAGATCTTGCTTTATTATCGAGTTTACTTTTGCTGTTTTCTATTCATTTAGTTCTGCTTTTATCTTACTTCCTTTCTTCTATTTTGTTTAATTGTTTTTCCAGTGGCTTCTAGCATTGACTGCTTAATTTAGCTCACTTGTTTTTAGACCACAATGTTTTCTTTTAATTGCATTAAGTGCTAATTATTTTTATGTTAGTACTGATTTTAGTGTTCCTTTATCTCCATATTTTAGAATATGACAATTTCTGTTCTGTTTGATGAGTTTCTGTTGATCAAAATGGCATATACTCAATAGTGTCCTTAATTAGTGATAGGTCTGTTTTTCATACATGTATGCATACATACATACCCACATATTTATTGGTTACTCTTCTAAAATGAATATGCAGTTGTGTTGTAGCAAGATCAAAGAATACATTCTGTATGTTTCTACTTAGAGTAAAATTTTTACAGTCTGTGGCTTGGTATACAAGTCTGAATTTTGTAAATGCCTTGTCATCTGAAATATATATCATGGGTAGTATTATCCTAATATTTTAGGAACGTAAGTGGAATTTATAATTTTTTTCTCAGAAAATATAAACTGTGAAGGCATAATTAGAGTAGAAAGACCAACAAGGACAAAATACATTAAAACACTGGACAAAAATCTACCTTAGGTAATCCTCGAATTTTTAAGGTGAATTTCATCAACTTTCAATGAATATGTTTTCCTGTTATACCTAGCATTCACATAAGAAAAGATAAACATAAGAAAGATAGGCAAAATCATCATTAACTGAAATTACTAGCAATTTTTTTCTTCTTTCAATTGAGATAACATTTGTTTATAAATTTGCATATTATTTAGGATCACACCCTTCAAATATAACCACATCGCACCCATCACCTAGGCACTCAGGGTGCTTCCACCCTACTCCACTGTGCCCCACCCCACTATCAACATACATATTTTTTTGAAAAAAAGATTTATTTATTTATGCATACAAGAGCTGGGGTACAGGCCAGAGGTGTGGGAGGATGAGAGGATTCATCAGAGACAGAGTGGGGAATAGAACAGGCGGATTGACTGAAACACACTGCTGAGGGGAGCAGCGGGCAAATCAGGAGAGGTATTCTGCGCCATGTGGGTTGCTCCCTGGCAGTCCAGGGATCGAACTTGTGCTGCAGACAGCTCCATAGGTTGTTTCTCAACCCCTTGAGCCACCAGGGAGGCCCCTACAGGTATCTTAAAAGACTTGCAAAATAGGCATTTGATAAAATCCAACAATTACTGGCAGATATGTTTATTTTGCTGGGAATGCCAAGAAATGCACAAAACACAAAGAGTAGCTATAGGAATCCTTAATAAATAATACAATGGTAAAGCATTCCATTAACATCAGTAGAAAAGCTCAAAAGGGACATGATTGCAGGTAGTATTCACTGTTATTCTAGAGGGTTCAACCAATAATATATTTGAAAGGAATAAGAAACTCAAGTTAGGAGAAATATATAATTCACCATTAGATGCAGATGAATATTCAGAGAATAATGAAGATGTCAGAACCAAACTATTTCTAGAAGGCAGTTGTATGTTTCATAGTAGTATTTATAATCAATAACCTTTCCAAATACCAATTCTAACCAATTATAATATGCCTTAGCAAATCATCTCAGAGAAGCACAAAATCTAAGGCTCATAGAAATAAATTTAGCAAGTAATTTGCAATCCCTATATGAATAAAATTAACTTGAGGTGAGGAAAAATAAAACACACAAAAAAAAATCCAAGAAAAATGTCATGTGCCTTGTTGGGAAAAGAAAACAATACTAAATGGCATTTCCTCTCATATTAACCTATAAATTCAATGTAATTTCCTCAAATTTCTCATGGTACCTGATAAGTTTACTCTAAATAATTATATGGAGAAAGTTGCAAAATTGATAATTTGGACAAAGTATGCTAGAAGAGACATTTCATTTTGCATTAAAAATATTACAACATGGGGCCTCCCCTGGTAGCGCAGCGGTTGAGCGCTGGGCTGTGAAGCTGGTAGCGCAGCGGTTGAGCGCTGGGCTGTGAAGCTGCCTGCAGCCTCTGCAGCGCCAGTTAGATTCCCGGCTGCCAGGGAGGGTCCCACATGGCGTGACAGACCTCTCCTGCTGTGCCCGCTGCTCCCCTCAGCAGTGTATTTCATCAATCTGCCTGTTCTGTTCCCTGCTCTGGCTCTGGTGAATTCTCTCACCCTCCCGCGCTTCTGACTGTACCTAGTGCGTGTATAAATAAATAAATAAATAAATAAATAAATAAATAAATAAATAAATCTTTAAAAAAAAATATTACAACATGGCCATTCAACATGTAAAATAGACTCCCAACTAGACATGGATTAAGTTGGAAAATTAATTCCATAAATTATGGGGCTATATCTGTGACAGTGTGGGGTTTGGCAGAGGTGATAGAAGGAACTATCCAATAAATAATTCAAGTCATGTCATCTCCTGTGTCCATCCTTCTAGAAAGCTGTGCCAGGAACAAGGCATGACACACTTGCAAAGTGATGCCAGGAAGAAAGAGTGGTGGAGGTCACAGGCATTCATTGACAGGGACAGGCATACAGGTGTGTTCCAGCTGGTCAGCAGAATGCTGACCTCAAGCCTGACCTCAGCATGCCCCAGCAGGAACACATATAGCATGCTGAGGAAAAATCTGACCAAGGGTAGGGAGGGGGCATTGCTTCACTCAGTCCTGCTATGACCCACCCTGTACATAGATGCTAATTTCTTCACATTTCTGGTTATGTATGGGTGCATGCAGGGGAGATATCCTTCTGGTGCCCGGTGCTAAAGTCAGACACACTGGGACAGGAAATTAGAGAGGAATGGCCAGCCCAGCAAGCTCTATCTTAGCCTGCCTTTACCTGATTGCCAAAATAAAGGAGGGTTAGGAAGACATGAGGCAGAATTCAACAACATCCAGCACAGGTTTTGGGTGCTATGTCTCCATTCAATTTATGATTTTTATCACATGCATCTATAAGCCTTTACTTTCTAATTTGAGCTTATTACTCAAAATTTACCAGTCATCCTGATATGGCTACCTAGCATTCATAAGCAATGATTTGAAGTACACAGGAAAACTAGAGATTTGCAGGTGGAAAAGATAGATATGTGTGTGTGTCTGTGTGTATATAAAAATACATATATATATATATTTTTTTTTATTTCACCCTATCTGTATCATAGGTCTCTACAAACACATTTAGGAAAGACAAAGTTTAAAATATTTCTGAAGTACTATAAGAAATAGACTATTGTCTTTAGATAATTGCAGTAATTTTAAGTAAAGCGAGAAAAAGGAAAAAAATCTATAAATTATGAACACAAAAGTTTGTAGTTTTGTAATAAGTAGTTTATCTTTAATGTTGACACATATGTTTATATTGTTGATCATAAAGTGCATTTAAGTGCAATTTGTAAGCTTCTGAACTTCAGTAGTATTTGAATTATCCACAACAAACATGTCGGCAGCACATTAGGGGGAAAAGTCACTTTAAAAATCAAAGGTAGAAACAAAAAATATTTACTGATTGGAACTCTTATAAAAATTCTGTACTACTGGAAACTGTTTCCTTATGCTGATCAAATACTTTCTTTGGTATACTGTAAATGTCAAATTAATTTACACATGGGAAAAAATCTTAAGGAATAATCAATATTTTAAAAAAAATTACTAGAAAATTAAGAGCACAAATTTATAAGAACTAATCAACAGATTAAAATTCTCAATCAAGTACTGAGTTCTCTCATTTCCAAAATATCCATTTGAATTTTACCACCTACACTCAGCAATACTGGCTTCTGTATGATTCACAAAGGTCATATTTGCCTAATTCACTAGGAAAGGTGTGAGATCTTGGAAAGTTTGATTACATATAGATTTGAAAGAATGTATTTTCATAAATTATGTGAATTAAATTTGCCAACTCTGTTCTGTACCATGATATTCTTGTATTATTTAAAGTTCTCCCAGGAGGTTCTCTTTTAAATGACAGCAGATGCTTAATATTTAACAGTAACCTATTTATATCACTAAAATATTACAGGTATATCCATTTTTATTTAAATGTTACATTTTTACTTTAAATAGATCAAATATTTATTGCTTCAAAATGTTCAGGGGACTCAAAATGTGAATTCAAGACCCTCCACAAAAAGCATTCATATTGTGTCATTTTCCTAGAATAGTCTGTCCTTGACTGTAAGTCTTTCTACTCAAAAAAAAAAAAAAAAAGAGAACATTTATATACAACGCTAATTTACAAGCAGAGAAAGCAAGCTATGTAAACCCCGAGTAATTGATGGTCTTATTTGGTCTTATTTATACAGCCTTTCTGAGTGTGCTTTCAATTATATTTGTTCACAGCCCTGAACTGTTATTTTTAATATTTGCTGTTAATAATTTGAAAAATATGCTAGCACTTGGTGATGGGAATTTGGTTTTTAACCAGTCAAGCATAAGCTACTTGAATATCTCCTCACTTAAATAAGTAAAACCACTCACCTCCAATGTGGACCTGACACTGAAAGATACTTTTGGAAACACAGATTTCCTTTAACACATCACTTTTGAGTGAACCCAAAGTCATAGTTTGGAAACACACAACATATTTGTTCCTCTGAAGACAAAACACCTAAGAATCTAAATTTGTTTCTGAATTTCCTGTTTTCATTTTAGGACAAATTATCCCCATCTGCGCAAACAAAGTAATTGACAACAGAATTTCAGTAGAAAGAAGGAATGTTTTCAGAATTATGAAAACCTCTTGAGATGAAAACTCTAATCGGCACAGAAGAAGTATATATTCAACAGCTCTGGAGTTAAAGGAACTTCAATATTAAAAATGTCATTTTCTAAGAATAATGGTGTCTAATTCTACTTTAAAATCAAGAAAATATGAAAGGTTATTACCAAGAGGGTGTTAACCAGATGTTCCTAATCTCTATACGGAAAGAATGTCTGTAAGTGAGATAAAAGGCAGAGCAACCACACTCAAAAAAATATTAAGTCTTGGAAAGGTTAAGATGTGAGGATGTGAACCATATTTTAAAGATTAATTAAATTTCATCAGTTCACGGAACTTTAGGTTGGAGAAAGGTACACTGATTTTATATGTATACATACACACATGTATGTATGTGTGTGTGTACACCTATAGTCTTATCATTTAATGGAGAGTTTGTTTTAATAAAATAACAATATTCAAAATAGCAAGGAAATTATCCTTCTAATTACAAAATAATTTTCCCACTAAATTTGTGATTTTTTTGTTTTTGTTTTTGCATAGAAGTATGGTGCAGGTCAGAGGTGCTGGGGTTGACAGGATTCAGCAGAGACAGAGGGGGAAGCAGAACTGGTGGATATACTGTAATATACTGCTGAGGGGAGCAGTGGGCAAAACAGGAGAGGTCTTCTGTGCCATATGTGAGTTTGCTCCCTGGCCAGGGATCAAACTCAGGCGGTAGTAGTGATAGTGCTGAGATTTAACCCCTAGGCCGCCAGGGAAGATGCCCACTCAATTAGTATATCTGCTTGAATCTCCTTTGTCAACTAATAGGTATGATATCTAGCAATACATTGCATATTCTGTTTTGTAGAGTTAGGAAACTGTGAGCTCATACCTTTTTTTTTTTTCCCCTCAGAACTGGCATAGGTGTCTAAAGCTGGATTGTGAGAATGGGCAGCACAAATGACAGTGATAACACAAGCTGATACCAACAGGCAGTAAGTTTCTGTCACTGGTTTTTGAGTTGGTTTTCTCAAGTGGACCGATTCCATGCCAGTGACAGCATCTTTAACTGAAGGGTCAGTTAAACTGACCCACCCATTACTACTTGTTTGACTCATGTTATATATATGGTATTGCTATAAAGATAGCCCACTAGAATGTCTACCAACAATGTTAACAAATAGATTTGCAGAAAAAATCCATATGCACACAGAGGATTGGGCACTTACAAAGGGGAATAATTTAATGTCACTTAACAAACAACAAAATCTTCAATAAGTGAATATCAAAGGATAATAGTGAAACCTCAAATGCTGATAAAAAGTCCAAAGCCATTGCTGCTAGAATTCCCTAAAGGGTAAGACAGGAAAATTTAATAAACTGAGCACAATGTCATTTGAGACATTTGAACTATTTGCTGTCTTTCCTGAGGGGCTGAGGAAAGCAAATGTGACTCTCATCCAGCAGATAATTCCCAGAAACAAGCTCTGTTTCCTCCTTACAACAACCCAGGGATAAAAAAAAAAATGTGAGTATATCGAAATTTTAGAAGAAAACGAAAACAAAACAAAAAATGCAGCATGCGTAAGTATGGATAGAATAATGTGTTTAAAATAGGATATCTTATGTATACACAGAGGTGCCCGCAAATATGTTATCTAATTAAGGGGAAATATAAATTATGATTTATTAAATGAAATAAACCTTGAGTAGTTCACATACACATTCAAATAATTACAATGCTCACTGCAACATGACTGATAAAAGGGTGTTTTGATGTTCATTCTTCAACAGGCTTTATTAACAATATTTCTGTCTAATGTTAAGATAGTTTAGCTAACATCAAAATTAACAAGAACCGAATTTTAGCCATACCCCAACACTCCCCGAAAACCCTGCTTCCTCCTTTGTATGTCATATATTTTTATCCTTCTAATGATTTAGTTACTGGTTACTAATTGTCTTGTTAGTGATACACCAAAGGCTGCAAAAGAGGAGGAGACAAGATGATTTAGAAGAACTCAAATAGAATGTGGATGTCTCAACACTGATCATCTAGACTAAAGAGATATAACCCACAAATGTATTACTTTTTACATATTAAGCAATGAAACAAGAAGGAAGAGGAAGTTGTCTAATGCAAGCAGCAAGCTTGCCTTCCTTTACTTCCAATTTCAGGCAAAGCCTTGTTATCCAGAGCATTCCTCATCTGGTTTAGAAACTGTTGGATTTAGGGCCCTGGAGGCGCAAGTGGTTAAGCAGAGCACTATGAAGCAATCCACAGCCTATGCAGCACGAGTTCGATCCCCAGCCAGCCAGGGAGCAACCCACATGGCGCAGCAGACCTCTCCTGTCTCGGCCGCTGCTCCCCTCAGCTGTGTATTTTGTTAGTCTGCCTGCTCTGCTCCCCACTTTGTCTCTGGTGAATCCTCTTACCCTCCTGCGCATCTGGCCTGTACCCTGGCTTTTGTATGCATAAATAAATAAATCTTTAAAAAAAAGGAACAGCTGGATTTATAGTCCAGATTGTCTTGACAGTGGACAGAGGAAGCTACTTTGTTTCTCAGGCAGGAGAAACGTTTGAGATTTGTCATCGCTAGAGATGTACAAGCATCAGCGGATTCTTATTAAAACTCAATCCACACTACATGGCATCTGTTGATAATTCCTGAACTCAACAATATACTTGGGGAAAAAACAAACAACAAAGCAACACTATAGGTTAATTCTAGCTATGCAAATAATAGATGTTTATTATAGGTAAGCATATAGAAGAAAATGAAAATTACTCATAAGCCTATCACCAGGAGACTAATATTGAAGGAAATAAAATAAAAGCAGCAGAAGAAAGTTTTTTAAAAGTTCCTGATCACATCTTCCTTGCTCTCCAAACCTACTCCCCACAGAGGCAATAAGCCATGCAAAATGAGAATAATTCTCTTTTGTGCACACTCAAGGAATATGCTCAAGGAACGTTATTTACAATATATTCTGTCGAGCAGTATTCTCAATAGTCTGTTCCTACATTTATCTTTTTTTTTTAAAGATTTATTTACTTATTCATATAAGCACTGGGTACAGTCAGAAGCATGGGAGGGTGAGAGAATTCACCAGAGCCAGAGCGGAGAACAGAACAGGCAGACTGACAAAGTACACTGCTGAGGGGAGCAGCGGGCGGCAGGAGAGGTCTGCGCGCCATGTGGGACCCCTGCCGGTGGCTGGGGATTGAACCTGCGCTGCAGAGGCCGAGGGCAGCTTTGCAACCCAGCGCTCAACCGCTACGCCACCAGGGGAGGTCCCCTACATTTATCTTTCCCACTGGACTACAGACTCCTAAAGACTACAATATGCATTTTTTTTCTTTTAAATATAAAGTTTAACTATAATGACTGGCAAATATGCTTTCCATTGTTTACTGTGTGAATAATTGAATGGGATTCACCTCCAGTATTTTCTAAGTGTGGTAGCCAAGTCAAATCATTTCTCCATAAATATAGTAATTTTTTAACAAACCAGAAGACAATTATACAATTCCAAAATTTGATTAAAGCTGTATTTTTATCTAAACAGAGCAATGTCCTATGGCAGTGATTAAATGAAACAAGGGACTATTTGTCGTGATTTCTATATTCTACTTTGTAACAAATAAAAAAAATAAAAATTTTATTAGTCATTGGCAGATAATTATGACTCACCAAATACATTGATAGCAGGTTGTATGAAAACTGCAAAAACACCGAGCTGCAATTAAGTAGTTCTTCCATCTAATATATTGGTTATGAACTGGTTAAATGAAAAAAATGGGCTTACTTTGGCAACTGTTAAGGAAGACATGAATATGCATTTCTTAACCTTTTATGTGGAAAAAATTCTAAAGCAAATTTTAGTAGAACTCTAATAATTAATTTTGAGTAATCTTGTATGAACGACATCAATTTTACACTGCCTACAATTTCTAATTTCAATTCTTAAAAGTGAAACAAACTTAAAGACAATTGAGAAGGAATTCCGGAGTGAAATCCTTGTCTAAAAGCTATGTTTTAGCATTTATTGTCAAATTGGTACAGCTATTTAACAACACCAATCTCTACATTTTTTTTGAATGGGGGTAATGTTGGTGTTTTTTATTTATTTATTAACAATTAGACTTTATTGAGTCTTCCTAAGCACTCAGTTTTGCTATTATGGAAACAACAGTTATCTTTCCTTATTTATTCCTACATTATTGTTATTTTATTTAATTAAATGAAGTAATTACAAGAAAATTACAACTAGCGAAAAATCATTGGAGAATAAAGTCAGCTCACCCTTGGTAAGCATGCAAACCACTGTTGGGAGGCAGGGACATTCAGAGGAGTAGCCAACAGCAGGCCTCCTGCATTGAAGGGCAGGATTTGCAGAGAGTTGGGAAATTCAATTAGATGTGGATGGGTGAGTGGAGATCTGTGGGAATTCTCATCCTCAACCTGTGTTACTATTTGAGTCACTGCTTGATTCAACCCTGGCTCATCATCCATGTCCAATCTTTTCTCTCCTTTCATATAGCTGCACTGTTTTAGTCAAGTTTTCTGTGCTGATGGACAAGTTTCCCCTGCCAATCTATCACCAACCAATGTTATGCTTGTAAATCATAATAAAAAATACAATGGGAAACATGGCATAAATACAAAAGCATTCCAAATTATTAGTTCAGCAAACATAAAGTTGTTCTATTAAACTACTACAAAAATTGCTATTTCCTCTTAATTTTTTTCTTTTATCGCCTCAAGTACCAGGAACATATTGGAGAACATTATTAGATTGCAGACTACACTTTGAGTACCATTTATGTAGAACAAGTCTACAGAGAAACTAAGTTTGTAGTCTGTTTCTAATATTGAGAACATGATCTAGAACACAGTTGAAAGTGGCTATACAAAAATAAAACTTTTCAAGGAAAATGAATAATGCTTATTATTTATTTATGAATAAAAATGCTTATTCATTAAGGCAAATTAATTATTTTTCTCTTGATGGATTAAATGTCTTTCATCCAGCTTAAAATTCCATGAGTAAAGCAATAAAATGGATACACGCTACATACGGTAATTGATATCGTTAAAATGCATATATACCAGCTTATTTTTTTAAAAAGACAAAAATGGAACTTTGAGAACACCAATGACATTCTTACTCTACCTAGCATCCTGTTTTATTTAATTACAATGTAGCCTTCCTCTCCAAGATGCTATTTTGAATTGTGAATCAAATGATATCACATAAAGATAGAACAAATTCTATCTTTAATTTGGGGCTTATTTTCCATAACTGGTTCACATGTGCACATAAAGATTTACCAGGAGCCTGAGTACATGCAAATACATCCATATATGTGTCCATTAAAAAGGAAACTGAAGGTGCTGATTTAGACTTAATCAGACGAGCACTGAGAAGAACGTGATAAACAACACAGATGGTTTCAAACTCAAAAAGCTAGGGCTAAACTATTTTTATAAATTATATCAAAAGCAGACATTCCCTAAATAATTAGCTAATTAAGTATCCTGTTTGGATGACCATTCATAGATAGTTAAATGTAATGTTTAAATTGTGCTCTCTCATTATTACAAAGCCAGCACTCAGGCCAAGATAAGACCCAAATACTTTTGTTCTGATTTAAATAAAATGCTATAATCAGGGCTATACTAACATCTGTCTGACATTAAGCAGTTGGTTGCTAAAAATGGAGATTTTTTTTCATCTGTTCCATAAAATCATAGACATAGGGATCAATCTTCAAATACCATCTACCTCCCTTCCCCAAATTTCAAGTATGAAAAGATATTTCTGAGAAGGCTGTAGCATTTTCCCCTTTTTTTCTTACCATAGTTTAGGCATCTTTGTTATGTCCTCATTTGCCATTAAACAAGACAAAACAAAATAAAATCTTTTGTTTCAATTCATTCATGTTTCTATAATGTATCCCAACGATTAGAGTATATACTGTAATAACTCTCTCCCATTTGGTTTTCTGTTTATTCATTAACATCTTGTGTTTCTATGCAGAAATGTCCCTGGTGTGAAAATATTTTATAAGCTCTCCTTGGAAGTAAAATTTTCCAGGTCCTTAATTATTGTTTATTATTTGTGAACTTCTTAAAATATTCCCTTTTCAGTGTGTAATTTTTAACATTTACATTTGTTTCCCTAATCAATCTAAGTGTGGTTTGATTTATATTTGAGCTCTGCATAAATGTTCAATATAAAGCTGAATAAAAATAAATACAATCACTCCGTGTGTTATGACTCAAATCTCGATAAATCTGTCAATGATGACTTTGCCCCACATAGTCTTGTCCTTAAAATCTCCCTTCCAAGCAAATGTCCTGGTTAGTAATTGAGTGACCACAAGACCTGAAGTCTCTTGATGATACCCTCATTTTAAGGTTTTTGAATTATTCATTGAACTCTAGGCTTCATAAAATGGCGAAAAGCTGGTAACACACGTAGGAAAGTGCTGAGATTACAAGGACAATGTAAAGTCAACCCTATGGATTCTGGGTCTCCCCAAAGAATACATCAGCATCAAGGAATGCATTCACTCCCCACTTCAAAAAGGAAAGTCTCCCCAAGTCAATCTTTAACTCATTTGTAACAGTCTGACAGGGGCCTCCCTGATGGTGCAAGGGGTTAAGACATGACGTATCAAGCTATCCTTAGCCATAGCAGCACAAGTTCGATCCCCGGCCAGGGAACTACCCACATGGCGCAGCAGACCTCTCTTGACTCGCCCGCTGCTCCCCTCAGCAGTGTATTTCAGTTAGTCTGCCTGTTCTGTTCCCCACTTTGTCTCTGGTGAATCCTCTCACCCCCATACCTCTGGCCTACACCTCAATTCCTATATGCATAATAAATAAAAAAATCAATCTTTAAAATAATAAAAAAAAAATACAGTCGGATAGGAGCAACAAGAATCATTTCAGCCCCTTCTGTGCTAGGCCAGGAGTTTTCTGTATGTCTTTTTTTTTAAAGATTTATTTATTTATGCATACAAGAACTGGGGTACAGGCCAGAGGTGGGGGGTGAGAGGATTCACCAGAGACAGAGCAGGGAACATAACAGGCAGATTGACAGAAATACACTGCTGAGGGGAGCAGCAGGCAAGATAGGAGAAGTCTGCTGTGCCATGTGGGTAGCTCCCTGGCTAGGGATTGAACTCATGCTGCAGTGGCTAAAGACAGCTTCATAGGTTGTGTCTTAACCCCTTGCACCACCAGGGAGGCCCCCATTTCTGTATTTCTCGATACCAGATTAATCAGGGTTAGTGCTTCCAGAAAGCAGAGGAAGAGCGAGCCCAGGTGAGGACAGAGGAGGTTTCTGCCAGGGCCCAAGATGTCCCCTTGAACATACATCTCAGTTTCCACTTACTCTGCTTTGAAGTCCTGCCTTAAATGGAAATACTTGCTTTCTCCCTGAAAGATTGACATTTACCATGGATGGAAGAGATACATTAATAGTAAGTCATAACATAATGCCCTGGCTCACACAGTGCCTGAATTCTCAGCAAAATCCTGAGAAACTCAAGAGATTTCATTCTGCAGAGAAAGAGGCACATCTCTGTGAAAAGCTTTGTGTTTCTGGGTCTGGTCCACATTTTTCCTTGGAGTGACTACCGTGTTAAGAGCATGATAATCTTTAAACACACGAACATGCTCTTCCTTCTGCTTTTCTTTTGATTCCTAAGAATGTTGATGTTGTGACATGGTTAAATAAGGTTTAGGCTAAAACCTTCTTCAGTATTTCACCCCCTTGGGAGTGCATTTCAAAGATTTACCTGATGCTGATAGAAGACACTTACGTGATGACAGAGAAGGTAGGTTAGAATTATAAAAAAAAAAAAGTCATTGGGATAGATTTTTTTGAGAAGAAACTGTCCTAGGCGTGAGGCTTTTTTTTTTGTATTTTTTAGCATCAATAAGAAAAATAAATGTACAGTTGAAGGTGCATTGCGTACAACCATAGCCACAGAACAGGATTTCCCCATACTTGCTTAAATAATTTCTTCACAACTCCGGAGGAGCTTAATGGACAATGTATTCATTGTAGAGACTTCTGAGGTTAAGTACTTGAAGCTGCTAAAAATATTTTTAAAAATCAACAAATATATATTCCTTTTATGATTTTCTGATATTTAATTGGGGAAGGAGGAAGTAGAAATAATTGAGGATATGGCCCTCATTAGAAGATATTAAATTCCATGTGTGAATAGAGGCGTTTTGCTCTGCTGTTATCTTGGTTTCGCCTCCCACCCCCACCCCTTCCCTTTTCTGTCCCCTAAATTGAATGCCAAATGGACATATTTACAGACTGTTACATATCGCCTATGGCTTGATCTTTCCACACAAGCTACATTTCATGTTCTAATTCCTTCTTTGTGTATTTTTATTTCTCTCCCTTTGAATTAAATTTATTATCCATGGGTAAGTGTGCCAACTTAAACTTCTCAATCCCAGCCAGTCAAATTTAGGTTTGAAATGTTTGGGTCAGTCTTTTCTCACGCACAGGAAAGTGCTTGCTGTCCTTCTGGGCCCTTTCCCTTGTGCCAATCTTTCTTGAGTTCTAATTAGCTTCTTGACTTTTTCAAGTTCCTGGCTGAACATTCAATTCTCCTGGACTGCTGGATATTCTGCTTGGCCCCAATTAAAAGTTGTGCTGAGATGTTTACCTTTTCAGTTCTCTTTGTGCCTTAAGTACAGAATTATCCTCCTGAGTCTTAGAAGGATGCAGTATTTCAGGTACCCCCACGGCTGCCACTCTGAAATGTTCCAGTAAGGGAGCACTATGATCCCAGTACAAGACAAGACAAAACCACTGATTCCAAAATTGCATAGAGAAGGAAGAAGATCAGAGAGGTAGGGTGCAGGGGGGCAAGAAGGAGACAGAAGTGGAAGAACAAAATAAAGCAGGGGGAAGAAAGATGGAAAACAAAAGACATACTTGTTGAAATATGAAGAAAAATAAAAAAATATATATAAACAAGAAAACTTTCAGAAGGTAGAGCAACAAATTTTTAAGAAAATTCGAATCATTAAGAAAGATGGAGGACAGGGCCTCCCTGGTGGCACAAGGGGTTAAGCACGGCACCATGAAGCAATCCCCAGCCTCTGCAGCATGGGTTCGATCCCCGGCCAGCCAGAGAGCAACCCACACGGCTAAGCAGACCTCTCCTGACTCACCTGCTGCTCCCCTCAGCAGTGTACTTCGGTCACTCTGTCTGTTCTGTTCCCCACTCTGTCTCTGGTGAATCCTCTCACCCCCCACATCTCTGGCCTATACCCCAGCTCTTGTATGTATAAATAAATAAATCTTTAAAAAAAGAAAGATGGAGGACAAATCCAGGAATATTCAAAGTTTCCTCAATCTATAAATTAGAATAGGCAAAGAAGACTTTATTTCTAAGAAGGCTTATTTTAAAAAAATAAAAAGGAAATTTTTCTAAAATAAAATAAACACTCTGGCATGAAAAAAAAATACCCACACAATGATGGACTAGATAAAGCAATCATAAAAACTATGCTTAGAAACACAGTCATGAAATCACAAAGAAAAACAAACAAGTTACACAGTGTGGAATACAAAATAACCTCCATAGGACAAGAGGCTGATTGGTTTCAGACTTTTCACTTGAGACAAAGAGATGTGTAATGACAGTGAATAATATGTCTGGAGGAAAAGGATTACAAAGCATAATCTACACCTGAGTAAGCCATCCAGCGTGTCTAGCGGACAAAAGAAAATCTTTATTATATGTATTTGCACTCAGTATACATCACACAGAAGCTGGGGAAAGCTGATTAAATAATGAAATATTTCCACAATGAGAAATTGGAGGAATCCAAAAAAGAGGATTTTACTTTGGAATTCGATGGAAAGAAATGAGTGACAACAGCTTCAGAGTATGCTTTTTTATGGATTTATTTATTTATGCATTCAAGAACTGGGGTGCAGGCCAGAGGTGCGGGGGTGAGAGGATGCACAAGAGACAGAGTGGGGAGCAGAACAAGCAGATTGCTTGAAGGACACTGCTGAGGAGAAGCAGCAGGTGAGACAGGAGAAGTCTGAGGCACCATGTAGGTAGTTCCCTGGCAGGCCTGGGATCGAACTCATGCTGCAAAGGCTGCAGATAGCTTCCCAGTGCTGTGCTTAACCCCTTGCACCACCGGAGAGGCCCTTCAAAGTATGCTTTAAAGAAGCTTCTCCACTGTAGGAGATGTGACCAGCAATATTGTTACACACCAGTCTGTTAAGTGATATGATTGAAGATCACACCACTTCATCTGTCAAGGTCAGTGAGCTAAAATGGGATTTTCCACAGAAAATAAAATCTGACAAGATAATCTTAAAACCAATATAAAGAAGCATGTTATTTTGAGCAATTGATGGATTATTAAGAACAGGGCAGGATTTGACCTTGATGCTTTGAGAGCATGAGCTAGATCCAGAGGGTTGGTTATGCTCTTCTCTGCAGACCAAAATACAGTAAAGGACTCTTCAATGTATGACATTGATATGCTCATAATATTATAACCACTATTTATTGGTTCAACAATTTTAGAATCAACTTATAGACAAAGTAATGGAAGCTTCATTAGTATAGAACTTTAGGTAAATTTATGAACTATGCAAGTGAATAATTTCAACAAATATCTAAGTGCCTACTCACTGCTCTATTAAGTGTGGATTCAACAGTAAAATATAGATAAGATGTATAATTTTTCAAAGCTTCCATAGGAGAGAGAAAAATAATCAAGATAGTAATACACATATAGTATAAGGAGGGATAATGCACCAAATGATATGGTGCAAAATCAAACAAGGCAGAGTAACACCAAGGAACGAGGGCACAAGCTATTTCATAAAGGAATGTAAAGCAAGAGCTCTTGGAGAGGAAACACACCACACATCAATTCACAGGAAGAGCGCTCCAGCAGTGTGTACTGGGTCAGCGCCTCAGGACTGGTTGGTCATGCTTACATTCTAGCAACAAGCCCAAGCCCAGAGAAGAGAGAATGCTTGAAGAGAAATAGGAGCTGGGGTCTGAAGGAAAGACTGGGCAGGGTGGACATAATATTTGGTGAGTCAAGTTATGGACCTTGGATCAACTTCTGAGTATGAGAAAACCCTATGGGGTTTCTGCGAAGCAGTTCTATGCCAATTGGGGGCTGACAGAGAAAGGAAAGACACTAGAAAGAGAATCCTTATATGCGTAAGAAAGACAAGAAACACTGTCAAAATTGGTTGCTCATGGGACTGCTTGGTGGCTCAAAGGGTTAAGTTTCAGCACTACAAAGCCATAGTCAGCCACTGCAGCATGAGTTCGATCCCTGGCCAGGGAGCTGACCCACATGGTGCAGCAGACCGCCCCTGTCTCTCCCGCTGCTCCCCTCAACAGTGGATTTCAGTGGATCCGCTTGTTCTGCTCCCCACTCTGTCTCTGGTGCATCCTCTCACCACCCCAGTACCTCTGGCCTACACCCCAGCTCTTGTATGCATAAATAAATAAATAAATATTTTTTAAAAAGTTGGTTGTTCAAGAAACAGTTGTAAATATAACATTCAAAGTTATAAAGACAGCAAATGGGGGCAGGAATGCAATAGACTATGGTGAAGGACACCTGTGCTTAGTGGTGGGTGTGACATGGTAACAACACCTGAAGGGCGATCCTAGACTCTAAATACAAGCAACAGTTTCAACCAAGGTCACCTCAATTAAAAAAAAAAAGAACAAAGTTATAAAGGCAGTAAATACAGAAAAAATGTAACAATACAAACATCTAAAAAATGGAATAAGAAAGACGAAGGGAAAACCAGTTAAGGTAAATGAGTTAGCTTCTCCGCATTCATAAATGAAAATAGACAAAAGAAAAATAAGAGGTATTTTAAAACTGAAAATAGTAGAATTTATGGAGAGAAGACTGCTATATTGCCCTTTAAAGCTTGATTTCATGGATGGATTTTTATATCCCTTCATGTTTTTTGCTAAACGTTTTGTGAGGTTTGTTAAAATAATATCAAAACATTAACTATTCAACTTCCATAAAGTAGAGAAAGGAAATTTATATCAGTTGAAAAGAATGCTGTTTATCTTTTCAAAGCACATTTACCCCAACTTGCCAGTTGAAAAGCCACATTAGAGATCAGAAGCATAGAACTATAGTATGTTCTTACATCACCATCTCATTATGGCATGTTCAGAAATACTTTCATCTCATACCTAAAAATATCTATTTCCATGTATCTGAATATATATTTGAAAGTCTTTCAAAGCAATATCACCATTACTTATGTTTACAAACACTCTGCATTCAACTGAATTTCAAGATACTTGATACATTGCTCTTGAAGATTTTAAAGTATTTTAATAAGGTGAGATTTCATTCTCCGTAGAAATCTGTGATTAGAAGTTCAAGACTCACTTTTCTTCACTTGCAGAAGGGAGAGTGAATTTTTTTCTCATCATTATATTACAATCTGAGAGAACAACTGATATTTTGGCCCAGGGCTCGGTGAGAATGACAAGGTACGGTGGATGTTGCTGAAGATGGTGCTGGGAAATAGTCAAGTAGTAGGTGAAAGTAATGCCAGTCCCAACAGTTGTCTGGAACGAAGGTTGCCAGCGCTGCTGGCTTGCAGTAAAGCTGAGTTGTGACATTAATGCAGCACAATTTCTTTCCTTAAAGCCCATGTCTGGCACCAGGCATCCTCTGATGTATAATTCAGCTTAATCACATTGAGCAACTTTTGCCCATGCTGCCTTGCCAAGGTGACACATTTCATGAGTGTTACCTTTTTCTACAGTTTGTAGGGTCCAAGCATCAAGTTCAATTGCTGCTTTTTGATTTGTGATCATGTGGCAGTACAACTTTAAAACACATTTTTTTGTGGCAAGAGATATGAAACTTTCAAATAATATGTAATAAGTTACACAGGAAAATACATTTTGAGATAGGCAATGAACTACAAGGAAATCCTTTTTCAGAAACCAATTTCTCACACAGATAAATATCTTACCATGCAAATCTATGAACAAGAGCTGATGGGGTCCATTCACCACCTCGTTTTCCATTACAGGGTGCTGGCCATGAATATAAAAAGAATCACTGTCCAGTGAGTTAAAAGGAAGCCAGAACAATTTACAGAGTCCTCAGTAAGGAACACTGCAAGTTTTCATTTGAGAGAGATGGGGGGAGGGAACAGAGCTATTTCTCATTCATAAATGATATAAAATTATATCTGGCAGGCTGAAACATCTATGAATATTAAAATGAGAGTTGTAGAGTTTCTGCAGAATAGGAGCTTATTCAATTACTTAACATAATAATTGAATTTTTGCATATGTAGTAAAGTTTACCACAAATCTGTATGGGGCAGACAATAAAGCAATTAAGTTTATTTAGCTAATTTGTACTAAAATGGGCAGGGTTTTCAGTACTTCCTACATCTAATTGTTAAGCTCCAAAGAAAAATGCTTCTATTTCAAGGTAATATATTCAGAATAAACTGTAGAATGGTCTTGGAGAGTGTGTCCAAATATTTACCAGCAGCTTCTCCTTGAGATTGGTGACTATCTAGTAAAAGACAGGTAAGTGAACATTTCAAAACCACCTTGACTGTTTCAAACATAGTCATTACTTTCATTGGTATTTATGTGAAGATAGTAAGTTAGAAATTATGTAAATGCAAGTTAATGATGGAAATGCAATTCTTAACAATTACATAAATCTATTTGAAAGATTTAGGTGGTGTCTCACTGTGTCCTTTTGGATCATGCCTGCACTGTATGTCTTATCTCGAAGGCTCTAATGATCTAGAAGAGAAGCCAGAGATATTCTTTCCAACACCTTCTTCTTTCTTGCTTACTTCATCCCGCCCCCTCCACCCCAAATCCACACTTTAGCGGGAAATGATTCATCATTTTTGAGCAGAATTTATGGACACCAAGCTAGGAAGTAAGAATTTGAGTCACATAAATTTCTTTTTAAAACTAAGTGACCATGAAAAGTTGCATTTTAGTGAAAATAAATTATAGTGAAGTTTTAATCATTTAATTGCTGAAAGAAATAAAATTAAGATAGAGGGAAGAAAATAAATCTTACGAAGATTATATAAATATAGATAAAAATAGTGGCTTGGACACAGTACCCATATTTTCAACTGGACAAATTGTGAAATAATTTTTCCAAGCTGAGCTCCATAAATTCTACTGAACAGTAAAACTGTTCTTACTGAAATGACTTTAAATGATGAGTGAGAAGGTAAATATTAAGGCATGAGATGGTGGAGAGAAAATTTCTATGTCTCTATCCTTCTAATCAACAGTTCCTGATGTTATATTCCCTTAGTATATGTGTTAATAGATCAAGTGGTAAGAAACATTCAGGCCATTCCCTACAAATTTTGTCTCATGTCATTTTCAACTTTACTGTAGACAAACAGGCATCAGTATCAGACTGACAGAAGTTTCAATTATAGCAACTTCCTCTACTACCAGTGTGACCTCCGAGGTACTATTTAACAGTTCTGAGGGGGCCCCACAATAATTTAAAAGTAGATTTCAACTCTATGTAAATGGCATTAGCAAGTAGAAATAACAAATAAACAATACTGAATTTTCAATGATATAATTTACTACTGTATGTAAGCAACCTCTACAGTAGGCACCAAAAGTTATTTATACCTTCATTTCTAAACATAAAACTCTTCAAATCCAAGTATCTGAAACACACAAAGTTATGATTATTTATTGCTCACTAAAACAAAATATGAAATGTACTTCTACTACAGTTTAAAACTGTCAGAAACACTTTTATCTCATTGTATACAATGTGTCATTGTATATTATAATCCTATTAAACCACTTTAAAAATCACAATATGTCAGTATAGCCAATGGCAACTACCAGGTCCAACTAGGTTAACAACAACTATATTATTGGCCTTATGTGAAGAAAATCAAGAGTTATACAATGTGTTACACATTCAACCAAGAGAAACATGAATGTGTGACTAGAGTAAATTTTTCATTTGTAGTAGAAGTTTGAATCTGAAAAAATATTTCATGGAAACACAAAAAGTCATCACCTAGGAAAATTATTTCTTCAGATTAGTATCAAATAGGTTTATTTTGGCTGTGATTGGATTAAAAAAGACCATTCTTTAATCCCACAGAAATTCAATTTTTCTTCCATAAATATAGAAGCGCTTAGAGGGAAAGAGATTTATCTCAAAAAATTATGTTTAGATATATGCCAGTGAGGCTAGTGATTATGGTCACTCACAGCATAGCCAACCAGTAATATCTCAATTGTTCAAAGGTTGCTTCCAAAAGTTCTCTTAGGAGGTACATTCTCTGTATCATACCTAAAACCTACAGGGCAGTGGCTTCATATGGCGGTAGACACAGACAATTGGAAAAGCAGAAAAAAAATGTGTTTGACTTTGTTACCTTGTACTGCAAGAAGTAAATTACTGATGCTGCTCTGACTGAGAGAAGAGGATATTTAGGATATAAAATTCTTTTATGTCTACCTTATTTAGGTAATGAAAACCACATGATAGTGGAAAACATTATAGAAACCTGTTTTGAAGAATAAAGCTGAAGCAGCTGGGTTATAACAGTTTGCAGAAAGAGATGCTAATGTTTGAGTCAAGCACAGTTTCAGGCGCATTGACAAAGTGTGGGGCTGCCTAGGAAACAACTGAATGATTAAGCGAAAGTCAGCCATTAAAAAGCTAATTTGATTGTCATTATAAATAGGAAAACCAAAATACATTGTACCAAATTGGAAAAGGTAAATGGGAAAGATTAAGTATTTCTTCAAAAGAGTGAATGATTTTGAGCAAGTATGAGTTCCCAATATTATGCAAGACAAATAAGCATAAGAAAAGCAAAATACATATATAATCATAAAAATCAAGTCAGTGCACCGAAAAATCAAAGACATCATTAGATTAAGTATTTATTTTACAGAAATTGCTACACTAGCTTTTCTGTTAGGGAGCTGTCCATGGTGCTTAACTTTCTAGAGCAGTTTGGTAAAGAGTCCTCTTCCATCCACATCGAATTCCTTTTGTCTTGATTTCAACTATCACTCACAGTAGTAATTTATCAAAAATGTAGTGTTATTGACTTTAATTATTTTCTAGGTCAATTAGATGTCCAGGTCCACATCAGAAATGACTTTAAACCTCAAAGTGTGTCAGCTTGTCCTCATTCTCACCACTAAGCTCATGCTGTTTAAGGACAGTTAAAAGTATTGGAATCCCAACCTTTCCACTGGATTAAGTAAAACACCAATCATTAGGTTTAGCCTCTATAACAAACTAAAATGGATGTTTTAGACAAGAATAGATGGTATCATGTTATATCTTGATGTCTTTTCTGATCAACCAGACAGACAAGAAAAATAACAGAAATTCTACTGAAACACCAGGCAAATGCTTCAGATTAATAAACTTTATGGACTGGATGTTAAAATTACTGGAAAGAAGCATTTGTATATGCCCTTCTCTTCTAAGTTCAGTGAATAGAGGCAACCTAGCTAGGAATAGCCTGCATCCTTTAAAACCAATCTGGGTTCAGAGAATCTTGACAAGCCATATACAGTCTTGCAAAAACAGATAATACAGATAAAGTGGTGCTATGCAATTTGATTAGTCAATGTTTGTAACTGATACTAATACATTAATTTATGAGAGACGGCCTAGTAAAGGGCTAGTATTAATGAAAGAAATAAAATGGTCATGGTAGTCAAAACAAAAGATCAGTAACTGCTACTCTAACAGAAATGCTTAAGCAATCTATAAAAGGCCATTGCAGTATTTACAATAGCTAAGCTATGGAAACAACCCAAATGCCCAAAAATAGATGACTGGATCAAGAAGATGTGGTACATATACACAATGGAATATTACTCAGGAATCAAAAAAGACAAACACATGCAATTTGCAGCAACATGGATGGAGCTAGAAGGGATCATGCTCAGCGAAATAAGTCAGAAAGAAAAAGAAAAATACCGGATGGTCTCACTCATAGCAGGAATTTAGAAAACCTAATTAAGAGACCAGGAAAAAGACTGATCGATACAAAGTAAAAATCAAAATCAACAAGCAACTATAAACCAGAGACACACGGTGGGGGCGTGGTGGAGGGAGAGTTGGGAAAGGAAGGACTAGAGTCAAAATAAGGGGGTGGGGTGCAATTGTATGGAATATAACCAAAATGAAAATGCATACATTGTGCAAAGATGAAAAAAGATGTAAGAATTATATAAAATAAAATATTTAAATAAAAATACTAAAAAAATAAAAATAAAAGGCCATTGTCACAACATTTGAGGTCTACTTTGGCTGAGCTGGAAGCAAGTCACGAATTCAAGACAAAATATCCTTTCTGCTTCCAAAAATGATTGCAGGGGACTTAATATAACTAATGCACGTGCAAATGCCTTTGAATTAGAAAATGGGAAACTATTTAGTAAAGAGCAAGAAACAAATGCATTAAATATCAAGGGAATAATCACTATGACACTTTTAGTTCTGGCCTTCTGGATATGCAGAGAAAAACAGGAAGTAGGGCTATACATCATTTCGAAACACACCACAGATTTTTCTGACACTGGTCTTTGCCGCCTATTTTCTTGGATGCAGATGCCTTTCACCTTCACTATGTTGCTTTGTTTATTGAAATCACACACACACATGCCTAGTTTTAGTGTGTGTGTGCCCTTTCTTCTACTTAGACATCTTTGATATTTCCTACTGTAACTTATACTCCTTGTTTTGCATTCACATACAATTTTGCTTAAAAAGCTTTGGGCATGTATCTCTAAGATAATGTTTTAAGTTACATGTCTGCTTCCCCCCAGTTTCTAATTTCTTAAGGACAAAAGTCATATCTTAAAACTGGTACATCGCAGTCACTCATGAAGGCATTGTGAGTTATATTTAGTGGCTTCCTTCAGCAAGCTTAATTTTAAAATAGTAATTTTAATTTCTCCTTACTTGGATACTTGTAGGTACTATTAAATTACGATACAACAATTCAATGAGCTTCACTGAGTAAGAAGCTTTTGTAATGAAAATAAACCTCTGAAATGAATGTGAAGTTTGAAGTAGTGTCTTATAGTATAGCAGAAACTGAGATGAAATTATTACCCTTGGGCAAGTCTTAGATACTCTAAATAATGGAGAACAAGCAAGCCTCATTGGATTTCTTTTGAAATTGTGGCAATCTATATAGCATTAAATGTACTCTATTAACTATTTTTAATTGTGTAGTATGACGGCATTAATTAGGGCACAATGCTGTGCAATCATCTATTTCCCCTGTATCCCATGCCAGCACCTGGTAACTTCAGTTTTACTTTTCTGCCTCTGTGAATTTTGCTCATTCCAGATACTATTATATAGGTGGAATCATACAATGCCTGGCTGATTTCACTCAGCATTATGCTTTTAAGGTTCATCTCTATTGTAGCATGTATAGGAATTTAATTTCACTTTAGGGCTGAGTAATCTCACATTGTGTATATTTGTCTATTCACCGGCTGGTGGACACTGGTTTTTACCCAACTTTTGTCTTTTATGAATAAAGTGACTATGAACATAGAAATGTAAACATCTTTCAAGTCCTTTTTTAAGTTTGTTTAGATGTACTAAGCAGTGAAGTTGTTGAGTTATAAGGCAATTACACATTTATTTTTTTCCCCAATTGCCAGTCATTCGTTTTTATGAGATAGGGGTTTCTAAGAATGAATTAAATCTGAGCACTAAAAAAAATCAATTTTTGCCTCTTTCTTCTCCATTTTGATATTGTATTCGTTATCTGCACCCCACACTTCATCCTGTGTATTCTTGCTCTCATCAAACAAAGTTGTCTCTTAACCCCAAGTGCTTAATAAAGAGGTGTTAGTTGTAACAGCCAGTAATGACTTCTAGGGAACAAAACTTTAGCCTTTTTTATTTTTTTATATATTTCTTAGATCATTTTTCATTTTTGCACAATGTATGCATTTTCATCTTGGTTATATTCCCCATACAATTGCATCCCCCTTATTTTGACCCCAATCCCTCCTTTTCTCCCCAGCCCCCATAGTGTGTTTCTAGTTTCTAGTTGCTTGTTGATTTTGATTTTTTCTTAGGGACCAGGAAAAAGAATAACTATAATAAAACTTTAGCCTTTTCAAAATTACATGTTATCAAGGACTTCTTTTAAGAAAATGAGTTCATCTACAACACAAAAGCAAAACAAGCAAACAAACAACAACAACAAAAAAACTATTATTTTGAAATATCTCAGAGTATGTGGAAGATTGAAAGGATCAAATGGGTCTCAAGAGTCCATTTAATGCATCTGATAATCAAGTCCTCTTCTAATATAGAGCAGTAGTGGCTTTCTTAAAGGGCTTGATAAAACCAGCTTATAAAACAAGAAGAATAACATGCAACAGTAGTATTTCAGAACTTATATGTAACTTTTACCCTTTATAGATATTAGTTTGTTTTAAACCTTATAAAAACTGTCATTTGTAAGTGAGGAAACTGAGCTACAGGATGATTAAGTAGATTAGCTTAGACCACATGACGATCAGCAATACACTAGCATTAAAACCCAAACTACTCTGCTGCGGAGATGCTGGGGTATTCCATAGAGTTCAGCAATATGAGCCCATCAGAGTGGGACTTTCAATTCCAGACCTACCTGCCTTAATTCCTTAAGTCCTAGGACCCCCTCATGAGGATTCCTCAGCCGTAAGTTGTAAGTTGCTCACTTCTTGTAGTATTTCCTGAATGCCTGATACAGGCCAGAGAAGGCAGTATAAAGAATACAGGGTGTAGAATTCACAGGTGAGGAGAGCAGAACTAACAAGGAATAATTACCGTGCTCTAAAAAACTATCAACTCAGAAGGAAAGTAATTTAGTGCGTATATTAAGCAATTATTTATTTATTGAAATAAATTGATTTTTATGCATGCATGGCAAGAAATTGAAGTTGAAGAAATGAAATTTGTCTCAGCAAAGAATCCCAGCTTAACAATAATGATCTTGATGAATTATGTAATCACATTTTAGCCTGAATTATATTCAGATATTTGTCACTTTCTTCTAACTTACTATATGCAATCTCAGAGAAATAATATGTTATATAAGATGCAAAATCAGCAATGGGATAAGATGCTCAGTTCTCCATATAAAAACATTCAGATCAATGTTAGTTAATATACAAGATTGATTGCTGCCAATAGAAGATGGGTTATTCATTAAAAACCATCATCCTTCATATAACTGCAAAACAGGAGATGACTTTTTTAAATGACTTGTTAACCATTCAAAATCTATAAAAAAAACTTCCATATTCATCACTTCAAAAGAAAATGGAGGATGCAACAGTTGAACAAAATATTCAAGAATACACTTTTTTAGCAGGACAAGTCTTCCAAAGTTTCTTTTTTTTTTTTTCCTCAGAATGACCTGTTAATTTTATTTTTTTTATTTTTTTTATAATAAATTTTATTTTTATATTCCCCATACAATTGCAGCCCCCCCATTCTGACCCCAAGCCCTCCCCTCCCACCCCCGCCCCCTAAAAGAGTCTCTGGTTCATAGTTTTTTGTTGATTTTGATTTTCACTTTCTTATAGTTATTCGTTTTCCTGGTCCCTTATTTAAGTTTTCTAGATTCCTGCTATGAGTGAGACCATCCGGTATTTTTCTTTTTCTTTTTGGCTTATTTCGCTGAGCATGATCCCTTCCAGCGCCATCCATGTTGCTGCAAATTGCATGTGTTTATCTTTTTTGAATGCTGAGTAATATTCCATGGTATATATGTACCACATCTTCTTGATCCAGTCATCTATTTTTGGGCATTTGGGTTGTTTCCAAAGCTTAGCTATTGTAAACAGTGCTGCTTCCAAAGTTTCTAATGAAACAAGAATTTATAAGGAATGTACCCATTTTGACAAAAATGAAAAAATTCTATATAACTGATGATAGCAGTATTCTTTGTTACAAAATCTCAAGTATGCTCTTATTTTTGATACAAGATCACTTCATTTCCCTGAAGCTGCATCTTTGCTAAATCAGCTTTGTCTGCCTGTAATAGGAGAATGTTCGAAATGTTTCCATTTCCCAAGACTGTCATCCTGAGTCATAAAGCACAGTGAGCAAAGTCTGTCTGCATTCTTTTGCTTCTCCCATGGGACCAGGAAAGGACCCTCACACCCTTCATGTCAAGCTAGTCCAAGAACGTAGTCCAGATGAGAGTTGAACAACTTCCCAAACTCATTTGTTTGGGTGATTAAGATAATTTACTGAATGCACCAAGACTTGAAAACGGAAACCAGTTACTAGTTTCTAATTTTATTCAGTATTTTGATGGAGTCACTAGCAAGATCAAAGCTTGATTGTTAATCCTGGTTACTTTCCATGTATAAAGGTGGTTTAGAAACTCAGCTGACGTATTTACACTGATGTGATGTGAATAAGAGCAAGGAGAGTTTAGGAACCATTGTACTTATACAGGGCATCATAAGGGATCACGGTTGTTTATCATATTAGGTCCAAACTGACTGGTAATGACATCTGTCCCTTGCAGAAGAAATGCTTGTGAATTGCAGACTGCAGTTTTGAGTTGCAGTGTAGAGGAATAGAGAAAAAAAGAATGGGATTCAAATTTAGAGAACTAAACTAGCATATTCCTGGCCAGGTCAAAAATACATTCATTCCATTAAACAACAATTTCCTCACCTGTAAAATGAAACTAGGAATGAAAATACTTTGCAACCTTTCCTCCTGGGGTTGTCTGTCTGAGAAAATAGTTTTCATCAAGTACAAAGCGTCACCTAATTGTAAAATGTCAAAGTATAGCAAAAAGGCTGTTTGGTATTTTTCTATGGGAAAATAATTTGACCTATGGAAAATGAAGGAGCAACTGCAGGCACATCATCACCGAGTCTAACCAATTAAGCTAAGTGGCAGAGGACACCCACATTTCAAAATAAAATTTCAAGCACATGAAACAGTGTAACGTGTTTATCATGTTAAATGAGGTGTTTTGTAATTAATTTTAAATGGCAGGTGTGAAGCTGATGCCTTCTCTGGCACTCCATGCTCTGCAGAGTCAACGGCAAAGGAAAAGTGTAGATTTCAGAAAGCCAGCATGCACCTGGAGACCGTGAGGGCAAACCTGAAACATCTCCACCTTCATTGTTTGGAAGAGGATTTTGCACAGTCCCGGGGCTGCAGCAGTTGGTGTCCAGGCTGCGATGGGCAAACCTCGCCAAAGGGGAGGTTTGACACTGGTGTTTTCAGGTGCTCTTGGCATCTGACATCCCACCTGCAGCAGCCAAAGTCTATGGTGTGTGGTTACGTGGAGTCACGGGACTGTCTGAGGGCTCCTCCTCTGACTCCCCCAAACCAATTAAAAAAATGATTAGAGAGGTGGTCTCAAATGATGGAGAAAACAGACTTTGCTGATTAAAATTTTGGCGACGTGTAAGTGGATGGTAGTGCTGTAAATAGATAAGGCATCTTCAAGCACTTATTCATTCAAAGTCCATTTTAAAATACATACAATTTACATTTTCAGTGAAGAAATAATGATCATTTTGACATTCCAGAACTATCCTTGTTATCATTTTACAGCTTCTTATTAAATGGGAGAAATGATCAATTATTTCATGATTAATTTTTGTGTTCATATGGACAAATTAAGGTTCCTTCTAAAATTTAGGTATAGTTGCTGTTTTCAGATTGAATACTGCTGTGAACCACAAAAGAATGCTAAATGTGACTTTTGAAAAGTTAGATGTTACTTAAGAAATTAATATGTGAGTCTCCCCGGTGGCACAGGGGTTAAGTCTCAGCACTATCAAGCTATCACCAACCACTGCAACATGAGTTCCATCCCTGCCCAGTGAGCTGACCCACATGGAACAGCAGACCTCTCCTGTCTCACCTGCTGCTCCTCTCAGCAGTGTATTTCAGTCAGTCTGCCTGTTCTGTTCCCCACTCTGTCTCTGGTGAATCCTCTTACCTCCCCCCCCCACACCTCTGGCCTACACCCAGTTCTTGATTGCATAAATAAATAAATCTTTCAAAAAGAAATTAATATGTGCATAATGCTTTTTCCTCTCATTTTCAAAAGGTGAATGTTAACAAAGAAATTTTGCAAATTTGGGTAACAGAGGCATCTAAATACAAATACTTCAAATATTAAGGCATATTTAACTCCAAAAATGAAATGCATTTTCTAAAAGGAGTTTTTAGCTATACACAACTCAAGGGCAGGAGGGATGCCATGATAGCCCACACAAAACCCTCCTTCAGAACTGAAGCAGTTATTTCTCCTAATACCTGGGCATACTTGCACTGAAAAGTCAATGGAAGCTGAATGCCCACAGCCAGCTCTCACCATAGTAGCAGCAGGTGTCCACTGTACAGGGAAACAGACTCAGCCCCCTTGCCTCAGGGCTGAAAGGGTATCCCAGCTTGAGAGCTGACGGGATCAGATGGGGCCGTGGTTCCATTGCCTTTTTTTAAAAAGATTTATTTATTTATGCATACAATAACTGGGGTACAGGCCAGAGGTGTTGGGGTGAGAGGATTCACCAGAGACAGAGTAGGGAGCAGAACAGGTGGATCTACTGCAATACACTGCTGAGGGGAGCAGCAGGCAAGTCAGGAGACGTCTGCTGCACCAGGTGTGTAGCTCCATGAGCGAGGACCGAACTCCTGCTGCAGTTGCTGCCAATAGCTTGATATCACTGTCTTTTAACCCCTGTGCCACCTGGGAGGCCCCCTGCATCACATTTCAACATACCCTCCTGCAATCCTGCCTCATCTCCTCTGTAGCTCCAGTTCCTGGGGACACTGACCAATACATTTACTGCAAACAAGTTTTCATCCTCTGATCCTATTTCCTGGGGAAAAGACCTTCAGATAATGAGCTTTGGAATCATCCTTTGACTCCTGTCTGCCCAATTATTCTATTCATCTATTCAGTGACTTAGTGGTATTTGTAGATAAACTTCTCAGAGTATTGCTACGCAGAAGCCAATAAGGCCAGCATTTTCTAAACAAAATATACTAAAATGCTCTTCTCTACATTATAACTGGCTTAGAAAAAAAAATCAATACAATTAAGTGACTGTCAAAAGGGTACTGAAAGTTAAAGTCAAAAGAAAATAGAAAAAAGCTTCTTGCAAGAATAGCACAGCTAAAAATCAATGGCACCTACCACATGTATCAATAGATAAAGGCAAAAAAAATAATCTGGTTAGCAGTGCAAGACGTCATGCTATCTTTGGGTATGGTAAGATAAAAGTTCAAGAAAATGTAGACATTCTCTGTAATTTCCAATAAGTCAGCTTTGACTTTGAACCTTTCTGGCCTTATCAAATAATTTCAGAAGGATTGTTTTCTTTTACATTCCCTGAAGAAACATTCAAATTTTCTTGATAAATTGCCAAATATCAATTCCTCATTGATTTCAAAAAGCATGTTTTACCTCTTGAGATAACATACATAGATACATGGATTCAGTTCTCTCAGTCACATGATGTAATGAAGTTTTATTTACTGCCACAGGACATCTGATCTGACTTGAAATCTGTAAATTATTGCCTCCAGTTCATAGCGATGGTTCTTCCACATCTTTTTTTTTTTTTAATCAATTTGTAAAGTATTCACAAACTCTGGCACCAAAAAATTCCGTGTTATGCAATTAAATTTTCTATCAGCTGTATACACTTTTCTTCCTCAATTTCAAGATATAGTTGGCAAACACAACTATATAAATTTAAGGCATACAGTATGAGTGAAAATTAGCATAGATAGTGAACTGTATTTAAATCAGTTTAGTTAGCAGTCATTATCTCACATAGATACAATATGGAAGAGGTCTTTTTATCTTGTGATGAAAACTCTTAGGACCTAATCTCTTAATAACTGTCATATATATCATACAGCAGCACTGACTATAATCCTATCGGACATTATATCCCTAGTACTTACTTAAAGAGTTTGTACCTTTCAACCATCTCCTCCAATTTGCTTCCCTCTGCCCTGCACTTCTGATAACACATCTGATCTCTTTGTGTATGAGATTTGAAAATTTGCATTACAAATACAAACAAAATCATACAGTATTTACTTTTCTCTGTTTCACTTAGCATGATGTCTTCAAGGTTTTCTTTAAATTTATTTATTCTTAACTGACATGATACTGGGGTGCTTCCTTCAGGGAGATATACCATAGTGTACCCACCACTGGTTCACCTTCGGAGTTTATCCAAATTTTGGCAAATGGCAGGATTGACTCATTTTTTGGTGACTTAACAGTACTCTCTGGCGTGTGTGTGTGCATGTGTGTATATACACATAAATACACATACTTACATAGGAAGGTACATATAATACACACACATATATATGGCATGCATAATACATATATATTATATATACATATATAACGTGATATATAAAATATGGTACATATATAATACAAATACATATACATGTACACACACACGTGTGTGTGTGTATATCTTTAGTTATTCAACCATCAGTGGACACTTTGTTTCATATCTAGTGGGTAAAGATTTTTTTTTTTTTTATAATTTTTTTTTTTTTATAGAGGCATGTTTTATTTATTTATTTTATTTGTTTGTTTTGTTTATACATGCATTGGGCAGAGTCAGAAGCGCGGGAGGGTGAGAGAATTCACCAGAGCCAGAGTGGGGAGCAGAGCAGGCAGAAGGACTGAAGTACACTGCTGAGGGGAGCAGCGGGGGGCAGGAGAGGTCTGCCCACCATGTGGGATCCTCCTCTGGTGGCCGGGGAGCAGCCGGGGATCGAACCGGCGGCGCAGAGGCCGCGGGCAGCTTTGCAACCCAGCGCTCAACCACTGCGCCACCGGGGAGGCCCGGGTAAAGATATTTTTAATATAGTATTTTCATTCCTCTGGATATGTTCCTAGAAGTAGAATTGCTAGGTCACATAATAGTAGTATTTTTAATTTTTAAATGACATCTAAAGTGGCCAGACCCGCTTACAACCCCACCAGCAATGCACATGGCTTTCCTTTTCTCCACATCCTGTCAGTATTTGTTGTAATTTCTTTTGCATGATGGTCATTTAACAGGTATGAGGTACTATCTTATTGCAGTTTTGACTTTCATTTCCTTGATGACTAGAGGTGTTGAGTATCTTTTCCTGTACTTTGTGACCATTCCTGTTTCTTCTTTGGAAAAAATTTTATTCAGGACTTTTGCCCAACTCTAATCGAATTAATTGTTCTTGGCTGTTGAGTTGTAAGAGTACTGTATATACTTTTAACAGTAACCGCTTGTGTGATTTCAAATATTTTTCCCATTCTGCAGGTTGTACTTTTTATGTTGTTCATTGCTTTATTTGCTATACAGAACTTTGTTTTTTTTAACTTTGAAGTAATACCACTTGTTTATTTTTGGCTTAGTTGGTTGTGTTTTAGGTGTCACATCCAGAAAATTTTTGCCAAGACCTATGTTAAGAAAGGTTTTCCTATTTTTTCTTCCACAATATTCATGGTTTCAAATCTTATTAAAGTTTTTAATACATTCTGAGTTAGTTTTTGTGAATGGGATAAACTAGGAGTCTAGTTTCATTCTTTTACATGTGAATATGCAATTTTCCAAGTGCCTTTAATTGGAGAGACTATTTTTTCTCCATTTAGTATTTCCCTGTCAAAGATGGGTTGGACTTATATGTTTGGATTTATTTCTAGGCTTTTGATCCTTCTTCATTGATCTATGTTTCTATTTTTATGTCAGGATTATGTAAGCTGTTTTGATTACTATAGTTTTATAGTATAGCTTGAAATCAGCAATCCTCCCACTTTATTCTTATTCAGGGCTGTGATGGCTATTCAGGGTACTTTGTATAAACACTTTTAAAAGAGCAGAAGCATTAAAAGTTACAAATATCTTCTCACATAATTTCTCTAAGTTATCAAATATCCATTTGATTATCTGTAACTAAATTAGTTTTGATCTTATGAAAGTCTCTGCTTTTGGAATTATTAAGTGTAATATACTCACCACACCATAAAGAGAAGAGTTGGGTTTCATCTCATCCTGAAATACATTTTTCCAAATTTATCATAAAGAAAAAAAAAGAAACACCTTAATAGAGAAACAAATCAACCAAATATCAACATACTAAACATGTGGGATAAGACCTACCCCCACATCTCTCTTTCATATCACTGCTGCTGCCCAAATTCAAAACCTCATTATTTTTACCTGGATTGTCGCAATTGCCTCCCAGTTACTTGCCCAGTCAGGTAATTTTTCTATCCTGAGTTCATCATCTGCAAGTGCTGCTCTACTGTGACATACCACTGATCAAAAAATCAATGGCTCTCAGTGGCCTACAGTGAAACTTCCAAATAGGTGACCACAAATAGAAAGCAGATTCTTGGAGATACCATTCTCTCAATTTTTGCTCACATTATACTGGAACTGGGTCATCTAAGAAGGGCTGAGATATATCGACAGCAGCCTCTTTCAGTGACCACAGCACAAGGTATAAACATTATCACTGTCTTTCTTGACACACTCTTTGGAGAATTTACTCTGTCCCCAATTCTACAGCATTAGCTTGCATGCCCCTACACTGCCTCACTCAACTGCCATTTCAGTCATATCTCTGCTGATTCCTTTCAGGCATGCAGATGCCAGCAAACTCCTCTTCTCTCCCTACTCTACCAGATTTTCCTGACTTTATTTTCTCTGTTAAAAATGCCTCTTCATTGCAAGATAACGTGGGTATCTTAAACATCAGCGACTCAGAATCTCACTGCGCTAGCCACCAAAAGTCCAAATTCAATCATTGGTAAAACTGGTTCCTTCTGGCATTATGAGGGAAAGATTTGTTCCAGATGTCTCTCTCTGGATTGTAGATGACCATCTTCTTCCTATGTCTCTTCACATCATTGCTGCTATGCATGTTTTGTTCAAATTTCTCCTTTTTATCTGAATATCAATTATACTGGATTAGTGCCCATCCTAATGACTTCATTTTAACTTGATTATGCCTGTAAAAATCCAATCTACAAATAAGGTCACATTCTGAGGTCCTGGAGATTAGGACTTCCACATAAGAATTCTTCAGGAACACGAAGAGTTCTCCCTTCCCATTTCTCTGTAGCCACATCTTAATCACCCTTGCAGGGACAATCTGAGGGCATCTTTTTCCATGACACTTTTCCTGATCCTCCATCTGGAGGCTACATTCCATTTCTTAAGATGTCTATCACACTGTGGACATAAATCACATTTAAACCGCTTATAATAATAACCTACGTGTCCTCTCCTTAAGGATAGTAACTGCCTGTTCAACATGTTTTCCTCATGACATCTAGCACAATAGCACAATAACTTTTATATAATAAACACCCATTGAGTATTCATGGAATTAATAAATCACCATTCATTTTAGTAATGACTTTGGTCACATACTCAACTGCCAAGGTAAGGAAAATGTCAAAGACTCACAAACAATAGAGACCTCTAGACTTTAGGACCTTGGGCTAGACATTTTTTAGTGATGAAATCATGATGGCTGTACATAACTGCCATAAAGAATTTTCTATCTGCTCCAGTTTAGATATCGCTATGTCTCAGTAACAAGATGACCTTTGGAGATAATCTAGGTTGAAACCAACGTGAACAAATATAAAATAGTCACATCATTCCAAAAATAAACAGTCTCTGCTTTTGGCATGTCTAGGTATGGATTTAGTGGCAATTTTTCCACTCTTTCAGAATAGTACACATTTTGCTACATTCAGTCCCTATAAATCACCTTAGCAGTGATGACCATGCCATGGTCTATTGACTATCATTTCTCTTGATGGATCTAAACTTCTGAATTTCCCATTATTGGCCCACAGGTCACTAGACTAAATCGAGTATTTATCCTACCATTAAAGAAGCATTTTCTTCTGGCTCCATTTAACAAAAGGGAGCTTCAAAATACATAATATTTTCAAATTCTTTTTATTCTTATCTATTCATACAGATACCACCCACTCCATCTGCATGCCATGAAACACTAAGTACAAGATCATTTTACTCAATTTCTTCCCCCAAAATATACTACATTTTGTACTAATCTAACATGGAAATCAGAATAGAGCTCTTCAGGAGAACATGCAGAGTTCAGAAGTCAGCTCCCGGCCTGAATGAAGCAAGAGTTTGGGGCAGGGGGAGAAAGTACTGGAATCAGTATAGGTAAGTTCCCTCTTCTTCTGGAGACAAATAGTTGACCTTAGTGGATCCTGGATTGACCCAGGTTTTCTGGCCCCTTTTTTTCTGACATGTTTAGGAGTTCAAAAAATTTCCAAAACTGAGCAAGGAACTTCCCCACACTCAAATATTGCACCCAAAATCTGTGATATCTGATACATGGAACTGGAGAATATTATCATGTCAGAATATTGGCAGCTACAGGACAACATTTTCCCCATGGATAAATGATAGTGGGGAGGGTTTGGCCAGTGTCGGATGTTTGATGATCACAAAGCCTGCAATAGAGAGGAGCAGCTGAGGTCTGATTGTAGGGAGCAGTCTCTGCTGATATTGCCTAATTGGGTCTAAGTGTCACCAACTCCCCAATATTAATCACAGCCCAAAACATTAGATTTATGCTTAAATGCTGTCCTGAGATCAAGTCAGGCATACTGTGATTACTTTACAAATATAGCAGAATCTACAACAACTCCAAGTACATTTAGAATTTTTATCTTACTGCTTCAGTCACACACATGCATCTTCGTAACAGCAAAATGTTAGAAACAATCAGGTTGGTATTAATAGTGGCCAGAATGGAAAACTAGGCACATGGAAACAGGCATCAGAAAGCTTTTCCTGTGCTAATGTGGAAAGATCTCTAAGAGATAACTGTAATGCTAAAACAACCACACAAACAAACAGCCCAGTGTTAAAGGGCATGCCTATTGAGTCATAATTTTTGTAAAACTGGGGAAAATATTTGTATTTTCTTTATGTGTTGGTGTACATATCAAGAAACTGGTTATGACCATCTTTTGGGAGATGGTAGCAGCGTCAGTGTGGGAAGCAGACGCTTTTTGGAGAGATGCTAGAAAGATTCTTCATTTTACAACTAATATTTATTTTAAAATTATGATCCTGGTAGATGAATTATCCAAAAAATACAAAATTTCAGTTACATTGAAAAACTCTTGATTTTACTCTTGGGACCAATCCTATGTTCTGTCATTTATCACCGAGGCTTTAATTGAGAGACAGAAAGTGAGGTAGGTGGCTCTCCTGTACCCCTGTAACTACTGTGACCGACTTGTTTCTATAGTTTAAGCACATGTTAGTCTCAGCTGACTACTTCAGAGCTTAACTAATACTATACTGTTCCCAATTACCAATATCCTTTTACTGGTATGTTCTTATTTGCAGAACCAGTAAAAAATGACTATGTATTATTAATAAACTCATAAAGGCTTAGTAGTACAAAGTATGATCTACAATCACAATCAGCCAGAATCCCTGCACTAGCCCGATAATCCAATTAAAATATATGACAGTATACTATTCATTTATCAATGTCTTCCATCACCCAGGGAGACTGTCCCCAAGGATGTCTGTATCTATGAGAAGAAAAATATAAACTTTAAATCTCACAAGTATAAAGCAAGAGTGAAAGGGCATGTTTTCATACAATGGCCTGGCAAATATTATGAGTTCCTCTTTAACTGTCATGCCCCATTTCTAAATTGTAAAGACCATCACCTCATTCTAGCACTTCATCATTTCCAATGTGGAGTATTAGAACAGCTTTTCTTGATTTCTTTTCCTTACATCTCATGCCTTCATCCTAATACTATTCTTCCATAAACAAAATGAAACAGAACAAAACATACTTGATGAACAATCTTATCTTTATTTTAAACTAGAGTCAACAGAAACTCTTCTGTTTACATAATAAAATCCTCTACAAAGTGACTCACTTTCTCCTACTTCCTTACATTTCCTCCCTCCCTCTCCACTATTGTCCCATCTAGATCCCTCATTGTTCCATCCTCAATGCAACTTCTCCCAGGTTCCCCAGCCCTGGATCATTTAGCTCCCTTCACCTGAAGTGCCATGTTAACCTATTCCAATGAAAGCTTAAAGGAGGTGCTCAGGGACCCTAAGCCAGTCAGCAGACTGGTTTTCACAAAATAGACAAGTATGTTTCCCAGAGGAGGTTTAGTACAAAGAGGTGAATTTCAACGTCCTTTTAAAAGTTGGGAAACCTGACAGCACTGGGCCTCCATTCTACGAAGGTGACCATCCGCTCGCTGGAGCTGTATACTAGCCTGGGAAGATGCACACATGCTAGCTCTCAGCAGTCCCTACCTGGGAAGCCTCATCTCACCTGCTAACAGCTATCCAGACATTTGAATTTTCCATCTCTTCCCCACCCTGGTGCAATCCTTTCGGACTCAGGTTAACTCGTTGGTAATTATTTTGATCTGTATTGGTATCTTTTGAAATCTGATAGTACTGGAAATAGTACTGAATAGTCACAATATTCAATATTCAATATTCCTTGTAATCAAGGATATCAAAATTTTATGAGATATGCAGTTTATCCACTTTTGTACTGGCAAGATTTTTAAAGTATTTTAACCTCCAATTGTGATCACAAAGGAGAATTAACACTCCTGTGTAGTCTAATTGAGAACACAAATGGGCAGACATATTCTGGGGGTAAGTTTACTAACATGTTTAAAAAGTTTATCCTTTAGATTCTTAAAAACATTTCTAGAGAAAAGATTCTGAGATAATCATTCAATAAAGGAGCTAAGTTGTATGTGTAAGGATAATCACAATACTTTTTAACACAGAATAGAAATAAAATAAAGGTCCAATAAGACGAGTGAAATTAAGTTATGATAACCAGTACTATAGTCTAATAGGTAATGGTTCTAACATATCAGGAAGACTGGTGTACTGAAGAGCATATAGTTCATACATGTAATAATTGACATTTTTGTGTCTCTGAATATTAATCAACATTCTTATTCCAAATTTCTTATTTTTATGAGATCTTTGTCAATTACATTAATTGTATCAGTTGCTTAGTTTTTAATACTAAAACCCTTGTCAATTCCTCTAATTACATAGCCAACTGGATCCAAATACTGTAATCGAAAAAGAAAACCTAAATGGAGACTTCAGATTTTCCAAGAATTTGGCAAATACACACATTACATTACATTAATACACACAATGTAATTACACAAATACACACATTACATTACATTAATTAGTAGGTTGATTTATGTGAATAATATACACCTCATATGATAACATTACTACACTGTGTGCTTTCAAAGTTATATTTGCCTTGAATTTACCCTTAGGATCAAGGAAGGAAAGCTATCAAGGTAAGAGAAGATGACAGTTGAAGTGAATTAATACTTAATTACATACCCTTCTGTCTAAAACATAAAATGAGAGGCTCTGCATTTATGTCCTGATTTAGAAATTTTTTAAAAACTTGTATATTCAGACTTTGGATTAATACCCACAACTGGATATAAACCAACCCCCTCTCACTTCGTCTCCCCCTGCCCCCCTTACCCCCACTCATCTATCTTTCTTTGAAGGGAACATCTGACATGAAGCAGTCAAATGTCATTTAGTGACTGACATTGACATAACTTTGCCACAAGCAACTAAAGCAATTACCAGGGCTGGTTTGGGCACAGCTGAAACACCTTGATAAGGCAGTAGTGAAAAATGACACATCACACAACCAGAATGGTTTCATCAGAGTAACACTAAATCAGCATGTATGTCTCTAACACTCTCATTCTGTCGATAATAGAATAATCAAACAGAAAGAAAGAGTGTTGCCTCCAATTTCTGCTGACAGTTGGAAATGGAAATAAAGTGATACATGCCTGTATCCTGTCTTTCAGATGTATTTTAGCCAAGATGGTTTCAATTTAGTGGCCCGTAAACTACTACATATTTTAAACCTGCATGATTTGTACTTAATACACACCAGATAAGGAAAGACTGCATTTATAATAATTGTTCATTTCTCCAAAAACAGTGATGTTTATACACTTAACAAAAATTAAATCCGAAGACAGGACATAAAATTAGGGCTACCTCAAATTGATGAGGACCTAGGTATCTTTTTGAAGAAGACAATTAAATGTGATCCCAAGATAGAATTGTGATTTAGAGTTTCTCTAAACAAATCTATTATAGATATCATGGAGTGACATTGTTGAAAGACAATCTTTACCCCAGTGTTGATGTTTACTAAATAACATGTGAACTTCTATCCACCACACTCAGCCTGTCACTCCCGTCCTAACTGATTTGTAGGTGACACGATGTTTCATTGTTCCCATCTCCTGCCACTCACGTGGCTGTCACTTATGCTGGTGTCTTCTGCTGCCCCTCTGTCCCCCGGCACCAGATCATTCACCAACTCCTCCTACTCTGTAATTCACCTTCCCAACCAACACCTTCCTCCCACCTGAAACAACAAATCTGCACTCTCAGAAGGAAACTTAAAAGAAAGCAGCATATAAGTGCTTCTGTATAACATATTTTGGATTTGGTCAACTCCAATATTGGCCAAATCTATGTTATAATCAAATAAATATAAGAGAAATTTCTCACAAAAATAAACAGGTGAAGTCAAAGAGGTATCATTTAGAAAGTGGGAAGACAGTCAGATATATTTTCTTAATTCTTTTCATGCTTTATTTATAGATAAAATGGGGGAAATGTATGAGTATAGCCACCATGTTTGAATTTTAGAATTTAAAGAAATAGTGTGCATTCGAGGAAAATTCATTTAGCCTTGCATCAGAGTAATCAAAGGGGGAGGTTTGTGACAAGGAAGCAATTTTGAGATACAATGGGCCAGGGGACATGGCAGTGTTAAAGAATCCAGGAGACCTATGAGTTCTTTCATCTTAAAGTCCCTTTCGCGTAACCTTCATTCTCCATTATTTCAAGATGAGAAGTTAAAAAGCTACGGAAAATGCAGCTTTGTAAAACAAACAACTGTTCACAGCATAAGGGAGAGATGCCTAGAATTCAAACTTCTAGTCTCCTTGTATCTTCTCCTAGATAAGTGGACAATAATGTCCAAACCTGGGATAATGCCCACTGACACTGCCTGCTGGATGGGGGGAGTTTCCCCCACCCATAGCATCCACACTCTATATGCTCCCAACTAGATTTCCAGTCCTCACTCTACACCTTGCTATTTGATTTCTATAAACCTTTTCTATATTCAATTTTCAAAAGTACTTTCATATCTTCTAAGCATCAAAGTATTTTTAAACCCAATAAAGAGTAATTATTGAAAGATCTCAATTTTTCGTAATACTTCTTTCTCAGAACATCTGGGAACACAACACAAAGAAATAGGGAGGACATCTAAGAACAAACCTCATTAAAAATATCTTGGAGTTAACATTTGCACAATGAAAGCATTAATCCAGAGCCTATGTGGTGCATTTTTACTGAGATACATTAAATATATCCACTGACATTTGTATCTGACATCATTTTCCCATGAGAAACCATACATTTTATTTATTTATTTATTTATTTATTTATTTATTAAATTCATTCATTTATTTATTTATTTATTTATACATACATACATACATACATACATACATACATACAAGCACTGGGTACTGTCAGAAGTGCGGGAGGGTGAGAGAATTCACCAGAGCCAGAGCGGGGAACAGAACAGGCAGACTGACAGAGTACATTGTTGAGGGGAGTAGCAGGTGGCAGGAGAGGTCTGCGCGCCATGTGGGACCCTCGCCGGTGGCCGGGGATCAAACCGGCGCTGCAGAGGCTACGGGCAGCTTCGCAGCCCAGCACTCAACCACCACACCACCAGGGGAGACCCCATACATATTATTTTATATATACATTTGTGTGTATGTGTGTGTGTGTGTTATATTCCGACTATTTGAGAGAGGTACAATTCAATTCTTATTTACAATTTTAATACACCATATAAAGAGAGGTAGAGAACCCTATACATTTTTAGAGGAAAAATCCAATTTTCACTCTCCCTATTTTACTTTATTTTCCTCCATATCATCAAAAAAACATATTTTAACCTGTCTCTCCGTGAACTGACATGCTTGCTTAACTGAATACCAGCTTCGCCAGCAGAGACCAGATACCTAATGTCCATGGTAAAATCATTTCCGATGTTTCTTGGACTCAGATAAAGTCACTTCAGACACCACAGACTCAATAGCCCATACCCAAATATTAGCTGGAATATAGTTGGAGTTTCTCCCAAACTCATGTCTGTGGGCTAAAATGTGCCTGCACCCCATCAGCTACTTTAACATAACAAATGCTAAGAACAAACTGCTGTTAGCTAAATGTAAAAACTTTCTTTAATTTGTTGGTTGCTGACTGTTTCCTTGAAGAAATATTTTTATGAATTCCTTGAGGGCATTACTAAGTGAATCATGGTGTTAATGTAACCAATCAAGCAAGTTAGTGCCATCTTCCTGGATCTCTCAGTAAGCTGTGGATTACAAGGTCCTTGGCCCATGCAGAGACCCCATCATTAAAACAAGTCATGGGGTTAGGCAACCTTGTGGGGTCTCAACCTTCCCCCTTTCTGGGTTCACAACCACTTATTGAGGATAACCAACGTATGAGGCAGCGCGCTGGCAGAGATGAAGGTCTATGCTAACTAAAGGATTTGGGATGGGCAGTTGAGACCACAGTCATCACACATTATGAGTTATCACACTCAGCACAGTGTGCTGATGGCTACAATGAGAGCTGATGGTGACATGACAAGGCACTTCATAGATGTCAGAAAAAACAGGATGGTGAACAGAGGCTTGCCAGAGGTGACCCAGGCATCTGGAAAGACCAAGTAGGAGATGACCTAGCAAAAATGAGAGGTAACCCCCACAGGCGACATAACTAAATGCTTTTCAGAAATGTTTTGAGGGCCTCCCCAGTGGCGCAGTGGGTTGAGCATGGCGCTGTGAAGCTGTCCGCAGCCTCTGCAGTGCTGGTTCGATTCCCAGCCGGCCAGGGAGATTCCCACATGGCGCAGCAGACCTCTCCTGTTTGCCCATTGCTCCTCTAGGCAGTGTATTTCAGTTTGCCTGCCTGTTCTGCTCCCCACTTTGTCTCTGGTGAATTCTCTCACCCTCCCACCCCCTGGCTTACATCACAGATCTCCAGAGATGTTCTGAAAAGGGGAGAGGAGCTCCACACTTAAAGGAGTCTGGTCCACTTGGTCTGTGAAAGGGGTAGAGCAGCCTCACAAAATGATAACCATTTGATGGTGTTTGCCCGAGCTTATGAAGCCCCTTTAATATAATACCATTGACAAGAGGCTGAGGTCACTGTTCATGGAACACACTCTAACAAATATCGCTGTAGGAAATGAGAAATGATTGAAAGACCTTTAGCAGAGAAACTTTGTCCAAGACCCCTTGTTTTGTTAAAGGTGTGAAAGTGAATGTGCAAGGAAGCAAGGCCACAGATAAAGACGCCACACAAAAGCTCTGCATCTTGAAAGAGCAAAAGGCCTGGTTTCTGAGACCTGGCCTGTGCCTGCATCGCATGATCCTAAAAATAAAATAATTTCAAAATTGACTTCATCGCCATGAGGCAACAGGGCCACATGGAGTAATAAACACCTTGGACTCCTACGTTTATTTAGTCCTTTTAAAGTAGCCTGCACGTTGAGCTAGACTGTGAATGTAGCAGAGATGATAACACCCTTCCTGCGACAGTCCTTTCAAGCATTTATTACATTTGGGGATGTGGCCCTAATGCTCACAATCTACTTAAAATATTATCGCTGAATTACCTTTCATACTGGTTATTATCACTGTTCTTTCATTTTAGTCGCCCCAATCTATTATGCCACATCGTATTTGGCTGTCAAATGTCATTCTCACTCCCAGACATGTTTATGACATTTCAATCAATTGGTTAGGACTTAAATCATCACTATCCCTTGCAGTAGTATGCATACATCATTATGTCAGACAATTACTAATTTTGAACACCAGGTTTAAAGCACTCCGTGTCTCATTTCAGATAATATTTTAAAGAGTTTTTTAAAGTCATTTTCTGCAAGAAGCTGTCACAAATAAAAACATGACTGTCATATCATTACCCTCTTTCTGAGTCCCATGAGGTCATCTAGGCAGATACTATATCCCATACCCTTTTAAGAGGCTTTCCAGAGTCAATATTCAGTGTGGAAACCAATGAGGAGTGAATCTACTGGGCGTCGCTCTGTTACATTACAAGGCTTTATTATTGGCAAGCAAACTGACTAGGAGGTAGTGAGGTCGGCTTATTGGCTGTAAAAGTATACATCCCAAAGGAAGACTTAACTGTGCTCAAGCCCTTAATGCATAACCTGTTGGTTACATTTCCAATTTAGCTTCATTGTGTGAACTGTAAGAGTGTCCAAACTACTGAAGCTGAGCTCAACACATCAGGTAACCACAACTTTTCCTCTTTGAAATTAAAAATAGACTAGCTGGCAAGGATGTCACATAAGAGTTGTGAGTCAGTAGGCAGCTCCTGCTAATTGTGAATTAACACCTCTGCACACAAACCTCTAAATAAACTAATCAATATATGTTTGTTTGTTTTGCTTTGGGTTCTCAATTCTACCCTAATGTGAATATGCTAGAATGAGTGATGTGACTAGGCTAGGATGTGACACAGAGGTTCATTGTTCAGCAAAAAACGTTAACCCAAGAAGCTGTTCACGAGCCTTTGTGCAACTTAGTTCATTTATATGAATGTGCAGCAAGGCTCAAAAAATGATCAAAATAAAAATTGTACAATAAAAGGTAAAATTCAGACCTTCAAGCAACAGGGCAGAAATCACCCTCCTAAACAAGGTGTTGGGCTACATAATGGAGAAGATGGATCTTTTTTCCTCTTTGATTTAGGCCACATGAAACTGTCTGGGCTTCAGCATTGATACTAATGTGAAGGGCTGTATCACTCCTATGCTCATTGCAACACTATTTACAATAGTCGTACTATGGAAACAACCTAAGTGCCCTCCAATAGAAGAGTGGATCTGGAAAATGTGATACTGATCTATGCAATGGAATACTACTCAGCTAGCAAGAATAATAAACTTGCCATTTGTGATAACATGCATGGAATAGGAAGAGGTTACGCTAAGTGAAGTTAGTCCAAAGGAAAATGACAAATACCAGATGGTGTCACTTATATGTGGAATACACAGAAACAAAACAAAGGGTCAGATAAAGCCAGCCCAAATCAGAATGTAGAACTGAGAAAAACGAATGTAGAATTGTGGCTACCAGAGGGCAAGGGAGTGGGGGGGGAAGCAAACGGGGGAGGGGGCACAATGGAATATGGTGAAGCACTATGGGCGCCTTGGTGGTGGGTGTGATGTGGTAACAACACCTGAAGGGGGTGAATTCCCACCTCTAAGTCACAAACAACATTGTAAACCAATGTTATCTCTATAAAACAAAAGGTAAAAAAAAAAAGTTTGTGGTATCCTAGCAGTAGTTTCACATAAAAATTTCTACCTCTTCTTTTATATCTTTATCTGGCATATATTTCAATAATCCTCAAGGATATAAGAAACACTTAGCTATATTTACATAGATAGCTCTTATTTAAGCTGCCATAGATATATATAAAATAGACATTATATTTTTACCAAAAATGTATTTTGGACAGATTTTATGCTTGATGTACCCACAAAAACAGAAGCCAAGAGTAGGGAGGGAGTGTGGAAGACTGAATACATGTATACAGTTTATATATTTTTTCAAATGTAGCACAATTTCAGAAAAGTTACTTTGAATATTGTGACTGCAACATTGTACATTTCTAATGTATTCAAACGGAAGATACAGTATTATATGTCAATAAAAGAAATAAGTACAAGCAACTTAAGTCAGATTTCCATAGTTAAATGTAGAGAGTTAAAAGCATGAACCTACAATACTGGCAATTTAGGCTGGACAAAAGACCCCTTCACAATGATCTACAACATAGCAATTTTGTTGTAGTGTCTATCCTTTAACATAAAACTGATACAATTCTGACATGCTGATGTTAATGGAAGAAAATTATTCAGTTATTCTTGCTTAGTTATAAAACACATTAAAAGAATGTAATACATTTTGTTTTTCAGGTATATATATATATATGTATGTATAAACATAACTTCAGAAATATTATCATCATTACAATAGCTATCATTTCTTAAATATTTACTCTATGAGATACTTTGTTGGTGCTTTATATGCCTAACCCCACTAACCACTTCAGGATACTTCTCCCATGAAAACACAAAGCACAGGCATTTTAACCTCCATTGATAAAATAGATGGACACTCAGAGAGGATTAAACTTTCCCAATTAGATTTTGAACACAGCACTGAGGGAGTCCAATGCTCAGCATTTCCAACTGGAATTCATTTGATATTTAAAAAATAAATTAGCAGGTATTATCATCAACATCACACTTAAATACTAATCTGCATTTACTAACAGCATGGTATAACTGGAAATCAGATTTAAAGCCTCATAAAATCAAAACTAATAGATATAAAAGATTCACATCAGGTAGTCCGGTGGTAAGAATTTCTACGTTTATAAAGAAATCTGCAAATTACTACAAAAAACCACTGAGGATTCATTTATATAAAGCATTTTTTTCCCTTGAGAAATACAATCAAGAAAATGCTTCCTGCAGCCTAGACCTCCTCCCCAAAATTCAGATAGATTCTCCAAGGGAAGTCAAGTGAAATAACCAAGAATAAGAGCTATAACTTATTCAACAGGTTGCATGTTCAGCAAACGGTAATGTTCTTTCTCTGTATTATTTCATCTCTACACTGACAGAGTACACCTCTTGCCTAATTATTAAGAAGCATGCAGCTTGAGGACATAGTACTGAGCCCTTAGTGGGTTTTAAATACTTATTGAAAGAATAAGTGAATCGGCGTTAGCCCCATCATACAGCAGAACTGAATCATGTCACCACCACTACCTCACCTCAGCCAAAAGAGGATGTGATAACTTTGCTACCCAGATTTTATTTTTTATATGAAGGATAATTTGCTCATATTTTTCTTGTTGATATTTTATGGAAATAATTCTTTCCCTTAACTCTGTGAGATTTTAAATTTATTTTAATTTGTATTTTTTAGTGAGGTAACATTGAATTATAGTAGTATATGAATTTCAGGTGTTTCTCATTAACAATCAATATATGTCTATACTAAGTTTACTGCTAAAAGTCCAAATTGCCCCTTTGTTCTTGATTTATATATATATGACAAGATTATATCATTACCACAAGTATAGCATCAGTTCTTCAGCAATCTAAACAGATGAAGAGTAACTTTCCTAACCTACTTCCTCTTCTTACACTTCCATGTTGTATCTTGTTTCTGTTTGTTCCAATATTAGAAAGTATAAACATATTTTAAAATATTTGCATTGTATAGAAATGTTTTAATTTTTTGTATTTTATATAAGAGCATATACATATTCTCACATATTTCTGTTTCATAGAAATATCTATGCAAATAGAGGAAAAAGACAAAACAAATATTAGGAAATACAGCTAGTCTCTTACTAAACAAACACATTTGTACACACACATAAAGTTTCTTTAAATCCTTCCAGAAATGTTTGTGTACAGAAGTGTTTCTCTAAATATTCATCTTTGAATATATTATATTCACTTGCACACCCTTCAAAATGGGAATATATTACACATATTTTTTGTGAAATCAATTCATATATATATATATATATATATATACACCAATATGTCTTGAACCTGATGTCAAATATGGTTGCAAATCAATGTACCGATGTACCCTAACTTATTTGTCATTCATTCTCTCTATCAAATATGTAGGGTTTTTTCTGTAATAACTAAAAATGCAATAACCATTCTTGTACTTAAATATTTGCATATTCATCCAAGTATATGCCTGGAATAAATTCCCAAAATAAAATACTGAATCTCTGTGTATGTGTGTGTGTTTGAGAATACATGTGTGTGTTCCACCTTCACAGCCAACTCATCATCTAAAAATAATGACCCAGTCTCACTCCCGAGTAACGCATATAGGTTTCTCCAATGCTTTCAACTCTAAAAATAACAACTTCCTCATTGTTGCCTATATGATAAGGATAAAGTGAGTATAGTTATCTTCATTTTAATTTTTGTAATAATGAGATTTTCTGTAAATAGAAATTATAGATCTAAATACCTGGCATTTCCTAATCCAAGAGAAAAGAAACATATTTAGAAGAGTGGCTAAGTGGGTATGTAGTGATGAAGACAGCAACAATGAGAGAAACTTTTGTCATTATAAGGCCATCTGAGCAGGACAGGTGTTTGGGTTATCTGTCTCTCACATGGCAGTGATTTCCCATCTCTACTTTATTTTCCAAGTTAATTTCTCATAACAAGGGATATTTTTAACAACATGCAATAATCTAAATGATGACAAATATCTTTCTTACCTTTTTTTCTTAAGCATTCCATAGATCTGTGGCATGGAGGCGGGTGAGGGACAGGGAGCGGGATGAATAAAGTGGAGGGAAGAGCGCAAGGGACTGTGGTGATGGATCTGGGGATGTTATGGTGGTGGGAGAACTGCAGGGACCACACCAGAGGGGAGAAAGCAAATACTGTCCAAAAATTAACAAAAATATAAGAAAATAAATAATTACAAAATTATATATATATATATATATATAAAATAAAATTGAGAAGTAAAAGGGAAAAAAGTTCCTAAGGCTATATATGGTGACAAAATCATCAGCAAATTTCTAAAGATCCCCAAACACAAATGAAATAATCGCTTATATCCATTTTCCTACTTATAGATTTCAGCTCCAGGTTATGGGAGGCCAGACCCCACCGCAGCAGCTCAGGGACAGGCCTGGATTTTCCATCTCCAGGCACCTCACACATCCACACACTCACTCCCACAGGGACAAGTGAGACATGCCATTGACCCAAATTGCATGCCTTTGAGATGTGGGGTAAATCCAGTTAGACCTGGGGAGTGCAAACACCACGCAGATAGCGGTCCTCTCCGGGAATCTATCTTTATTTCACCAACATTATAAGGAAATGACATTGAGGACCTGCTGAATATCTAATCAGACAGAGGTCTATACAAAGGCTCAAAACACAAAAATTAAGTTCCCTTGCTTAATGGTCCCTACTAAGTTCCAGAAGCTGTCAAACTGTTTCTTTACGGATGTGGCATGAAATCACCCCTATATGGACCTTCACTTGGCTGAGAGATTGCAAATGCTTCATCTCTCCAAGGTGCGATGTCAGGGACTACAAGGGATTCCAATTCAAAGCAAATATTTTACAGCAAAGGACTGATGAGATCTCATGAGCAAAACAGTTCTGTTATGACCGTTATTGGTTTATGAAGCTCACCAGGAAAAAACATTACTAAATGTCTCAGGAGCCTTTTCTTGTATGTGGTTTCTATTTTGTACTGTCAGACTCTGAGTTTCTCTAAAGATGGAATTTTTTGAAAACCAGCCTGGGCATAAAGTAGTTTTCTTTTTTTCTTTCTTTCTTTAAAACTTTATTTATTTATGCATACAAAAGCTGGGGTGCAGGCCAGAGGTGCAGGGGATAAGAGGATTCACCAGAGACAGAGTGGGGAGCAGAACAGGCAGACTGACTGAAATACACTGCTGAGGGGAGCAGCGGGTGCAACAGGAGAGGTCTGCTGCGCCATATGGGTCACCTCCCTGGCCAGGGAGCGAACTCATGCTGCAGAGGCTGCAGATAGCTTCTTAGTGCTGCCTCTTAACCCCTTTGCACTACCAGGGGGGGCCCACATAAGTATTTTTCTAACTAAATTTTTGTTAACACCTAGATTAGTAAAGTGTCCCTGCTTAATATAGTCCTCCTATTACAGTGATTCTCAGCCCTGGCTGTGTATTAGAACCTCCTGATTAACATTAAAAACAGTGGCACCTTTGTCTTATGCCATCAGAATTCTTGATTAACTCATTTGATTGATTAATCAGATAATGTGCTTATGTTTTGATTTTTTTTTTTTTGGTCTGTTTACTTTCATCTCCCTTTGATTCTATTTCTTGATTACGCTGGCATCTCTCATCTCTTTAAGAGACAGTCCTATAAGGATATCAACCTCAAGATATTACAAGACTCAAACAAATAAGGCATTGCTGTTTGAAGACACATCCCTGGTGGTTAAAACACTCAAGGTGATATTTCAATTTAAAATATAACTTCAGATGCAGCAGTACTGGAATCTCTCTTCCCTCTTTCCCACCCTGCCCAACATAAGGTACCATTAGTCTTCAATGATAACACATCAGCCCTAGCGAGGAGATGGTCTAAGACAAATGCCATAGGTCATTCTAATTACTTAAGTATTTATGAGTCACTGAAGATGCAAGAAGAAAGGAGGGAAGAAAAGGAATTTACATAGTGTTCAAAAGTCCAGAGCGCAAGCCTGAGGCCAATGAGCAGAAGTAGAATCGGATGGATGACCTCAGCCCAACATAAGTAATGTCAGACCACTAAGGAGCACACACAGGGACGGCTTTCTGAATAGCTCTGGGGACTGGTGGTACCTCAAATGGTTATAGGAGTGTAAAGCAAAATTCTAGATAAGCAACTAAATTTGATTATGCCTCTTGTTGAAAACTGTCTAGCCTACTCTAAGACCAAATTAGTGGTTACTAAAAGGGAAGAGGGGAAGGAGGTGGGTAAATCGAGTCAAAAGGGTTAGTTATATGTTGATGGATAGAAATGAACTTTTATTGGTGAAGTCACTGTAGACGCTACAGATGCTGATTATAATGATGCATCCCTAAAATTTACCTGTCATGTTAGAATGCAATGTTACTTCCATGAACAAATTTTAAAAGAGGATATGAAAGGACTCTGGGTTATCTGAAATATATAGGATCCCTTACTTCTTCTGCTCAAGGCTATCCTAAAGCAACTTTAGGATGAATATAAGGCACATCCCTCCAAGGTCAACCTGTGACAGATGTCCAAACTGCAGATTCTTTTGTAACGGGATCAGTCTGTAGTAATGACTTTCAACCCCTGTCCCATAAATCTGTAACCAAAATATTCTCATTCTACTCCCCAAATGTGCTTTATTGCAAAGCACAATTTGATACAATTTCTCTGAGAGAACTGTGGGTCCATCTCTCATTCAGTAGTTCATTTCTTACCACTCTTCCCTGGATCCTAATAGTAAGGCCAAGGTCCCAGTACCTATGATGCCACTTCCTTTGGCTAAGTTGTATAAGCTAGGTATTTCCCATTTTCCTCAGTTTCAAGTGTAGTTGATAAAAGGAAAAGTTAGTTAATACAGTACACTCCTCTAACCACATACCTGCCACGTGCTTTGTCATCTTCAATCGCTCTTTTTTCACATGGGTAGTTTTGTTTGCCCATCTTACATATGAGTTTACTAAGTCTTAGAGAAGTTCAAAGCTAATACATGATGGAATCAAGATCAAGACATATATTTTCACTGCAGACACAGTGCTCTGTATTTCCACTGCTGAAACCTTGGTTTCCATGGGAGAAAGGACAATTTCCATTTCCAGTCCTCTCAGGTGGATTTTGAGCTATGTCATAGACCCAAAAAGCCTGCTGCCAGAGCTTCATGTAAAAGGGAGAGACTAAACAGAAGTAGCTCCTGTCAAGGTGCCTCTAAAGATCACTATGCAAATGAAGGTGATCACCTAGAAGACTGTATTTAATGAGTTCAAAGAGCTCTGCAATAATAGCGGGATTTATAGACATTAGCATCTCTCACCACAAGTCCAGATCTAGAGACAGCTCTAAAGAAGAGCAGAGAGCTTCCCAGAGGTGAATCCTAAAATGCAAATTGTATGCAAAGACTACAAAATGTGAACAGATTGAGGTAACAGATTGACTCTCAAGGACAAAGCTTGAATTTCTATATTCTTCCAGATTCATAAGAGTACGGTTTTGTAAAACTAAGTTAACTAATTCTTAATTTTTCGCAAGTGTTTTCTGTGTCATGTCTGACTGAATTTAGAGGTGACAATGAATAATTTAACACTTTAATCACTGCCACACAATTAGGAGTACCATAACCTTGCTAATCCCTGATGGACTAATTCACTGTGGAGTCAAATTTCTAAATATCTATCTTCAACAGGCCTTTAAAAAATACATATGGAAGAAAGTCAAAGATTGAAAAATAACTCTGACAGTCTGGCGAATTGGCTTATAAGTAATTTAAAAGTTCTATTTTACTTCCTAAATTGTTCTGGAAATGAGAATTTTTAACTCAGTGCTTTTGAAAATATTCTATTCATATATTTTTCATATTTTCAAGCTTCACAACTTTATTTAGCATAATACAAATAGGTACAACATTTTATATTCACACAGGAAAATTATTATTTTTGATACTTCTGTCCTTTGAATCACAAAAGGAATGTCAGGCTGAGTATAGGGATTCAAGAACTGTTTAAAGTTTCTAACATACAATGAATGAATACCTATTCTATTACTTTAATAAAATTTTACACCTTCAACATTTATCTACACCATTAAATATATATATATATTCTTAATTACATAAATATTCTATGCATGTGAACCTATATATCCTTAAATATATACACGACTGAACATCTTCAGTGTCACTCTACCCTGCTAATGATCTATACATGTATATCTAATTTCAAATCAATTTTGTATGAAAGGATATTCTATGATACTTCCTATGACAGCAGATCTAGGCACAGTTAATCAAGTTTTAATTTTGTAGTTCAATTGTAATGTTACTTCACAGATTAGACACTCATTGATACATTTAAATTTGTGTGAGGACTTAAAAAGAAGTTACGTGTAATTCATTACCAGCAGTGCCTAGAACATTGCAAATGCTCAATAAATGCTAAATCATGTAGTGATTCTAATTCCTTTTATTTAAATAACATTGTATTATATGTCTCAAGTGTGCATCATTGAGAGTCTATACACACACACACACACACACACACACACACAATGTTAAGATCATCACTAGAAGTCCAATTTGGCCTTTCATCATTACAATTCATCCATTTTACCTGATTGACTTACCCCCCCTTCCAACTTTTCTGTGGTAATCACTAATTCGGTTTGAGTTTAAATGAATGTTTATTTTTTCCTTTATTTGGTTCATTTGTTTGTTTATGCACCACGAGTAAGTCAAATCATACAGCTTTTGTCTTTCTTCTGATTTATTTCATCAATCATAGCATCTTCTAATTCCATGCATGTTGTTTCAAAAGGCAGGATTTTTCTTATTTTATCACTCAGTAGTATTGCATTATGTTTGTGTGCCACCTCTTCTTTATCTATCAATAGATACTTGCATTGTTTACTAAGTACAGCATTCCTGTCTGTTGTAAATAATGAGACAATGAACATGGAATGAATATATCTCTTTGAAATAATGCTATTATATTTGGGGGAGAAATACCCAGAATTGGGGTAACTGGATCATATAAAAACATGCACTGAAACAATCTCACTATACAGTTATTGCTATTGTTCCACATTGCTACTTTTTAAAATATAGCAGCCAGTGTCTTTTGACCAGTACATGGTCATACACTAGAAATCCCATAAGCATCAGCTTCTTCTCTACCACCCAAACCCAGCCATTCTTATTAAACCAGATTTTCACTGGAGAGACTGTTGTCTGTACTCTTGCTTCAGCTTTGGAGTTCTAATTGTTTTGCGCTAACTACTCCAGAATTTAAATACCATATACATATCACTGAATTGTTCTTCTTAGTAAATACATAGAAAATTTCAAGAGAGAAATGGAAGCTTTAACAAATGTGCAATAGGAATTCTAAAAATGAAAAGAGCTGTTTTCATAAGAAAAACTAGCTATATGAGTTTAACAGCAGGTTTGGCATAGCAGAGGAAAATTGGTGAACTTGAAGACAGATCAACAGAAAAAAAATCAAATTCTAAAATGGAGGTAATAAGACTGAAGTCAAATAGATGCCAGGAAACTTGGAATAACATTAAATGCAATAAATCCTTACCAAAATTAATCAAGAGAAAACAAAACAAATTATCCATAACAGGAATGAAAGAGGGAAACATTATTACAGATCCTACATGTAGTAACAGTAAAATAAGGGATTATTACGACCAATTTTATAATAGATTTGACAAGCTAGGATATATAAAGTTCCTTAAAATTACAATTTACCAAAACTGAAGCAAGAAGACAGCAAATCTAAAAAGTCCATGTCTATCAAAGAAACTGTATTTGTAACTATATTTGTAAAAAGAAAAAAAAAAAAACCCTTCCCATTAAGTAACTTCAGGGCCATATGCTTTCACTGTTGAATTCTAGCAAACTTTAAGTGGGGAATGAAGCAATTTATGGGGTGGGGGGGTAAAGAAATTCTATGTCTTGATTTAAATGAATGGTAATAGTGATAGTCTCTATCAAAACACCAAATTTTTCACTTAAAATGTATTTTCATGTATATTAATAGTAATATTTTTAAGCGACCCCCACTTAGCTTATGGGCTAGTTTTGTGTTTTTTTAACTGAACCCCACAACTATGAGTGTCTATACATAGTCTCCCTAGTTCATGATGATGTACATATACCCTAGAATCACTAGGCCAAGGTGATTGATAAAGCAAAGATGTGTCAAACTGCAATCAGTGAGATTATCTGGCCCATAAGAGGTAAACATTACATAAAACAAAACAGTCTAAAAAGACTACAGATTTGACATGGAAATATAACATCGCATTTTACTGGAACATTCTGGTATGTTCACTGTTTCAATGGAGCAGGTAGAGAAGAGAGAGCAGTTCAGTAATAATGAAAGAAATGTTCTTTTTTTTTTCCACATGGTTCTCATCAGAATACCCATAATTCTACTGCAAAAAACATTTAAATTGGTGAGCATTTATTTTGGCTAAAAAAATCAGTAACAGCTGCATATATCTTTCAAAATATTTGATAACTTTCTTGTCTTGCTTTACTGTATGCTGGCACTGTACAATAAATGAGTTTTTAAAAAATATATTGCCTTCATGATTATGTCAACATTAGCTTAAGTAATTTTAATCAATTCCTTAACTAATTTCAGGGAGGTTCTAACTACTTTATATAGGTGGACTCTTTTACATAATTCCAATTTTCCTTAGGGCCCTTTATTCAGTTTTCTTAACAAAAATAAAACATAAGCTCACCTACACTTTAAGAATTTTTTACTGCTCATCTCCTTCATATAAATTATGAAGGTTAATATCAGTATTTTTAAAAGGATTATGGTGCATTTATATAAAAATAAAACAACTAAATATTCACATATATGAAAAAATTACACGCATATATTTTGTAAGGCAAAATTATCAAATCAGTCATTCCATAACATAAATAAAATTCTCTTACTAGAAAGTCATTAATTAGCATTTGTATGGCATTTTTGCCATAAAAAGACAACTAAATTAATGTAAGAAAGCAAGTTTCCCTTTTTAATTGCAACCGAAAGGTAAGTCTTATAGGTTAAATATAACATTTTCGAATTTCACTTGTAGCAGGTGTTTACAAAAATACTGACTTCACTAGCTGCCAGTTTGCCATCCCCCCTCCAAATTTAGCTGATTTGTTAGTATACACACAGATATTCAAGGTAGGTTTCGTATTCTTTCCCCTGTGCCTAATTTTCTTGATATAGAATTTCCACAACCAAGGCTGTAAAAAATGTTTAAACAGAGAACATTTTGGTATGTTTGTAACTGGGATCCATCACTCACTGACATTCCACCAAGAGGCTATATTTAAACCTTTACACAGCCTTGCCTTATCAAAGGAGCAGTTTGGCATTTGGTATTTGGAGACAGTCATAAAGCTGCACCATCTGTCCCACTCCGTTTCAAGAGGGACATCAATTTTTATCCTTGTTGGATCCTGCAGGAATACTCTACAAAAACTCAGCGCATGCATGACTCAGTTATAATTCAGCCTTCTCACTGGGCCAGGGTAGAGGTGGCAGACAGAAGCACTTGTGTTCATATACTTGGGTAAAAAGGAAAACTGTTGGCTAATCACAGAGGCTCAAGATTTCTAAATCACACTGACTAATAAAACATCTGAGAGGTGGCTCGAAATTCATTTTGACAGTCTGTCTTTAAGGAAGTATTCCAGACTTTATCTGACAACAAGATCATGTCTGTTCACTGATGAAATTATTTGGAAGAGCAAAAGGTAGTGTCACTAAGACTAACACAATTGGCAGGGATGTGGAACCAAAACTGTGACAATTAGCCTGTTGACTTAGTTCTTTTATGTTACAAATAGTCCCATAAAGTATAAAAACAAATCACTTGGTGGAACAGCATATCAGAAAACTCTAAATAGGGGTGGGGGGAATGGCACATCTGAGCAACACCCATATCATTCACCATGAAAAGGGGAAGTCTGCAAATAAATTTCAAGAATGCTACCAACTGACCTTTATTTCTTCTAAACATGCACGAAAGGATGAACTGAACTATCTAGAATTCAGATTCTGCACTGGTGATGAGCTCTTCCTTGGCAGGCAAGTCGTTAAACACTGGATGGGTGACTGTGTAAAATAGATTCTCATTTCTCTAGACCAGCACAAGTGTGATAATGAAGAATAGAAAACCATCTCACAGTGGCACAGCCAAATTCAAAATGCCTTAGTGTTGTGAATTCCTTTGAGATAAAACTATAAGCAGCTAAATCAGTATTTATTATTTGATAACTTAGGATGCCCTGATGGTTTCTACAGGTGTTTGGATACTGTAAGGATGAAAAGAACTGGACTTGATGCTTTGGGTTTAAATCTCCTTAACATTAGAGTCAGTGAACTTTAATTTTCTTTATCTTAGTGAGTCTATTTGCCCATCAGGAACATACTCATGTCACCTATAGGACTATCATTTATACCTGTGATAACATATGATCTATGTTTTACATGCACATTCACACATTATATGCATTATACACATGTCCATACCCATCACATAATTGAGAACTTCACATTTAAAAAGTCACATAAAGTACTTATATCACAATACCTGTGCTATGAAGATGAAAAGATGCATGTCAAATGGCAAGATGAGCTGCCAGAAAGCGAGATTCATTTCTATACTTGAAATGAACTTTATTTTAGAGTTCAGTTCTCTCTCTGGTGTTATTTACTTGTAATCATGATAGGCGTATACCCTTATTTAGAGAATATAACTGCACTTGCAATTTCTTTTGGATTACAAGGTTTCTTCCAGAAGTCTAACGCACTCCAGAATTCCATGGACATAGATACTTTCAGAGAAGCCAGCGCTGCCCGAGGGAGAGGAATTGAGGTTAGCAAACCACTGACCTCATTCATCATATTCCGACAACTGCCTAAATAAAGTGTCTGGTTCTCTCTCTAAAAGCTGCTGCTTTATGTGTAAATGTGCCAGGTGCATGGACACGATTTCTAGATATCACAGTGTCTTCTTGAATCAGTATTCTAGCATTTCTCCCTAAGTACCTGAATATCATGAGTCGCATATAAAGAAACACAAATGTTATCCTTTTAAAAGTAGGCTATTCTAACCCAAATTTAAAAAGCTTAACTGCTCCCAGTAAAATCATTTCCTTTGGAAGATGTATTTTTACACTGAAAGTCCAATAAAATGTGGTAGCACATACATAAATGTGATATTCAGTCTTAGGAAATATCTCCTGAAGCAAGCAAGAGTGTCCATACTGTTGAATATTTGCTTATTGCCAAAATGATGGACTCACACATAGGACATCATTTGGAAGGAGTGCTTTAATGCTTATCAATCATGGAATTTCAAACTCAGTCCCTCCTAGAGAAATTGGTGGAGACAATAAAAGGTCCATGTTTCCTACATAGAATTCTCTCCAGAAGAGACAGGGAAGGAGGTTGCAAAGTCAAGTCACTGCTTCTTTTCCATCCTGCACAAATCACATTTCCCACAAGTCTGTCAATAAGCATCACTGAAACCTAATGCATGGGCTGAGTTTGCAGGCATGCTCCTGTTCTGTTATTTGAGCTCAGTAATGTACTGAGTTATGGACACCCTCTGGCAGGGGCAGGGGCTAGGTGGGGGCAGGAAAGCATAGAAGAAGGCAAAGGGAATGCATGGGAGAAATCAAGTCAAGTTTGTTGTAGCGATTATAGTGGAATCATTGTCAAACCTTGAGCATTAACATGACTTGTTAAAAAAATCAGTCAAATCTTGATATAGCTTATAGAAAAATTCACCCCTAATCAATACATTTAGAACCAAGACAGGAAATTACATATTAAGGAGTTTCTATAAAATATTAAATTAGATCATCAGGAAGAGGCAAAATGTGCTTTTAGTATGCTTCCTGTGAATCAGGTATGGGATTTAATCTGAGCTCAATTAGGATTTCTGTATGGTTTTCATTTTCTTAAATTGGAGCATGATAGTAGTGATCTTGTTGTTCCTCCATCAGGTTAAATTTCTCATGTAGCCCAGAGGTTCCCACAATGGAAGACCCGGGGGAGTATTTAAAGGCTACCAGCGATGTCCAGGCCCTGGGCCCAGGGATCCTAATGTAATTTGTCTGAATGGAGAATGGGCATCCGTGTTTGTTAACGGCTCCCCAGGTGATTTTAATGTGCAGCCACTTCAGGAACCATTGATTTAGACCTTGTTTGCAGGACTGTGGAGTGATATGTCTGGCAGGAACAGGTAGAGTTATAGGATACCACTGAGGCTCTGGACACCCAGGCTCCCTCCTCCCACCCACGTGCAAGGCCTGGTCTGGATGGCATCACCTTGGAAAGGAACAGTGTGTCTGCGGTTGTATGGATTACATCAGGGAATTCTGAATGAGGGTCTGAAAGAGTCATTAGCCTCTCTCTAATGGCTGAATCTGTATAGTATAAGTCAAGAGGAATTTACAGCCAGGATTTACACACTGTGATGGAAGCCAGCTTGTAGCAAAGAAAAGTGGCATTCACGTCCCTGCTGGTGGCTGTCTTCAAGGATTACCTATACCATTGGCCTTCCTGAAGCTTAGCTGTTCTTTTAGAAACAGATGGACATCTTTTCATTTCAAAGTGTTCTACTTATGTTTAAAGCTAAAGAAGTGCATGCGATACCACAAAGAAAAAAAAAGAAAATTCAGAATCTATTAACAAAAGCTTTTTTACCTAAAAGAACTCCATGAAAAATAATTAAATCAACCCTATGCTACTGGTAGTTTTCAAGAACACGCAGTCATTTAGGACTATTTTAACAGAATCATTCAACAAAATTTCATTTGAACTATCTGAATGTTCTGGGTCATAACTAACAAACAGAAACATACAGTATTCACTTAAAACTGGTCCAGGAGAGACCATTTTGAAGTTCACATGATTTGATGGAGAGACTGAGGAAATCTATAACATTTGTGGACTTTGTTTTTTCACATGTACTTAACACTTCTTTATGAATGCACTTTTTAAGGAAGTCCTAAAACAAGAACATCAGCCAACCTGTAATTGTGAGTGCTGACAGTATATCATCAGAGTACACAGAAGCAGGTTTAAAAAAAAATGTGAATTTGAAGAAAATGATGACAGGCCTGAGAACAGAATGTAATCATCCAAAGGTACATTCATGCATCTTTTATGGATTCAGGTATTTGGAATGAACTTGAGATACTTAGGGTGCCTATTAACCCTAACCAATTATTGAATTGACTAGGAATGTTTTTAAAAGCCAAATATATATGTGGCCTTTTCTGTGAGTAGTCAGTAGCTACTGACAGTCTTGGAAAATGCATTTGATCAAAGATTTCTACTTCTAAAAACTATGATCAGAATTTTGCTATGAATATAGTCCTTGACATTTTTTTTTCTAGCATCAAACTGAATACATTCTGTTTTTCTTCTTTATCTTTGCAGTATGCTAGAAACTCAATATATTTTTTTTAAAAATTAACAGCTCTGATATTTTTTCCATTTCTTTGGGGGTACAGGACTATAGCACAAGCTCATTCTAAGGTTCTAAGGTTCGGTTCAAAATGAATTCCTTTTAACTCTTCACTAATTAGTGTTTCCTAAGAAGTCTCTAGCAGATCAGCCTGAAACCTGTTCCTTATTAGAGCAAAGAGCCTGATGATATGGATTTTTTGGGGGGAAACATAATTATGTAGACCTGCCTGTAACAATTTTTCACATTGCTGTATCAAATTTTACTTGGGGAAAAATCATATGTCAGGTTTGGGGTTGGAAGAATACCTTCTATTACTTCAGATTCCTTAGATCTTATGCTGAAATAAAGATTTCATGTAGAATATTTGTAGTGTAGAGCGAGAGTTTGGGGAGCCAACTATTTGGTAACCTGACCCTTGAGAATTAGGAAAAATAAAAATTTTGTATCAAGTATATTTACATCAATTTTCTTTCTGATTGACAATCTTCAGTGCAATATTTATTCCTGAAGGTTTCATGTTTCATGATTTTTCTTTGAAAGATGCTATTATGCAATTCTTTTAATATAAACATCTACTCACCAGGATTATATGCAGATATTGAAACACATAATGTGCTGTGAAACTGAGTCACAAAAGACCTTGGAAATTTAAAATATTGCATTTTAACCACATGACAGAAGTGCTTCCTTTTTCTTCCTGTAATAACAGATTTCTGGTTTGCATAAACAAAACTGTCCAGGATTGTTAACTGAAGCATAATGCTGCCTTTAACTATCTACATATGTGGTTCTTCATCTGCATTCCAAAATAACTCTACAGTTCTGAAAGAAGTTGGAGAGAAATTTCATAAAACTTAACAGAAGCTAAATGGGGCTAAGAGTCTGCATATTATCATAAACAACAGAGAAAATCTCACCAATATTTGGTAGGTTTTTTCATTTCTTCTGAAATGACAATCATAGTTTGTAGCTTCCTACCAAGATTTTAAAAATTAGCAGTTGTTTGTTTGACTTATAGTACATTTCATAAAGTGACCTAAGTACTAGTGTTCATAAACAAGGAAAACAGCTGGACAAAATAATTCTTGAAATATTATATTGATTCATATAAAATTACTGAGAGTCGATGACTTTGACCCAGAAATAGAGCAGATTCATATGGCTGACCTTGATAAGACCGATGTGATTATACAAACGATAACCAAAAGTCAAACTCTTCTATTGATCTTATTTTATGTAAGTAGTAGGCTCTCAAAAAATTTTAAAGGAAAGATAAAAGATGTCAAGAGTCAACATCACACATTTTTTATAGTATTTGCATTTTCAGAGATTATGCTTCCTTGTGATATATGCTTCAATATGAATAGATCCTCATCAGACCTTGGGAGGCAGAAGAAATTATGATATTAGATGTGGGAAGTCACTACTCTACTTTTAGGTTCCTTCCCAGTCCTGCTTTTGGGGGAATAAAAACTTATAATCTCAGTGCCTGTTACAAAATAATATGTGAATTTTTTCAATGAATGTTAATGCTTGAACTAGAGTATATGAGATACTGACCTGAGCTTACATAAAATGCCACAGTGAGAAGCTAATATATTGATCTTATTTGCTGTACCATAATATTATAAACACTCTCGCCTACCTGTGGCATATATTTTCAGTTCACATCATCAATGGCAGAGCATCAGTGTGGACACTGATATCTGTGACTTCATTTCAATATTATAAAATGTTAGCTGAATGAGACCAAAGATAATCACAACTCTTCACTTCTATTTCAGGATATATTGTAAAGACCATGTTATAAGTTCAGTAGAAAAATAATTCCTTATTTCCCATATGAATTTATTTAATAGGGCTATCACTTCATTTCTTAGGTTGGTGATGTCAATACTCAGATGTCAATTTCTATTCAGTAATTTTCACTCATCAAGGTACATGAGGAGCCTCTGTGTCTATCCCATATGACGGTCTATGGTTTCTCTTGGTGGATGTGGCTGCATCTTGCTGAAGATCATGGCAAAGCTCCATCAATTTAGGTCCTCCAGGAATTGCAAGAGAAGCAAGAAATCCATTGGGCAGGGGCTTTTTTAAGTGGGGAGGGATGGGCTCCAGGGCACAGCTGGAAGAGCTGGCTGTCCTCAGACAATGTGAAGGGCATCTCTGCCATTTTAATAGAAGAAAAGGAGGGATACAGGGGTTTAGATGAGGGTACCCCATATTCCATTCCCTGCATTATGCCTTCCCTGAACCACTTCTCAGCTAGGTGCCAACATGGACGCCACACCTTTGGGACAGATTCCTTTTGCACCGTTCCTAGGGAATGAGTCCTGCATTTAGACAGCAAAACATCTGCTTTAGATTCTCTGGCTGAAAATGACTGTTCCAAGGATGGCATAAGATCCAAGGACACCAGTTGATAGTCTGCCCACTCAGGATGGGGACTGTCTTTCAGGACTTTGAATAAGGAAAGACAGAGAGAGCTTAGCTATTGGCCCTGAGAATAGATCTGAAATAAGAGCAAGTGAAAGTACTGAATGAACTGAAATTGTGATTAAGCTGAATTTTGAGTAAGCAAAAGATTTGAAATTTGACGTGACGGTAATGGAAAAATCATGAAGTAAAAAGACTTTAGGAGCCATCATAGGGAGGTCCCTATAATTTCTCTTGACTCAGTGTATAATGAGATGACGCAGGCCCCAAAAGAACCTCAGTCTGGTCCAGATTCTATATCACATTTACTTTCAGCAGGTCCCAGAAATAAAGTTATTCCAGAGTTCCCACAAGTTCCTTCTAAAAATCTTCCCTAAGTAAGTCTCATCACTTTTCCCTAAACTCTGATGGCAACTTTCTTTTTTAATTTCTCACATAACTCATCACATTCTACTTTGTACCACAGACATTTCATCACGTCTTATCTCACCTATAGGCAATAACCTCAAGGAAAACTTAGCAAAAGCAGGTCCACCCTTGCACATAATCGGTATACATAATAAATACATCCTGCAGACACATCCATGCTATAAAAAGCATTTATAACCACATTTGTTTATATAAGAATATTTTTCAACCTTAAAGAAATAAGTGCTTGCATGACATGTATAAATTTACATATATTTGGGCACATAATAATCACAGATTTTTTAGACACCATACATGGCATTTAAGGATAGTTCCTCTTATTAAATTTAAATGGATAGCCAAAGAAATTCAAAGACAATATTTTCAAAGCCCCACTAACATCACTGAAAACCTACAAGTCAGTGGATCTCTAGGATTACTGAAAAATTTTGAATGGGGGTGTCACTTACACTTATGTTGACACAGTATTAGATCTGTGTTTTAGCATAAATGTCACTGCGATGTCAAGGAGAGGTTCCTATTACTTTGCTTTCCAAGCATACATTTTTAATTTGTATGTTTGTTTAATGTTATAATAGGCAACAAAAAAAAATACAATGATAACATACTTCTTACAAGTCCTAAGGCTTAATTAATACTTTTGTGAAATGTCTTGCAAAGAAAACATTACCATTATCATTCATTATGGGGGCGAAATGAAAATAAACTTAAAAGACCATCCAATTCAAATGAGGATTTTAGTTTGATTACCCAGTAAGTAAAATCAGAGGGGAAAAAAAAGTATGGTCAAAACACATGTAGGATTTATTTTCCCGTCTGCATTCTTTTAGCTTTTTTTCTTAGCTTTCTCTCATCCCAAACTGTTGATGACATCATTATGGAACAGATTTCTGGCGATGGAGGACATTAAATATGAATTTGCCAAGAAAAACTGACTAAAGTACATTGTTGGCTAGTTTACAAACAATCCACAATTTTTTACTTTTCCAATGTGGAAAATGTCTTCAGTTTATACTTATTAATGAAAAACCAAAATATAAACTAAAAGCATGGTTTGGGGTTACGGTATCAACAAATTTTCCTAAATCCATGCAAGTTAATCCAAGTCATTCCTCAACGTACAAGGTCTGGTTTGGTTAGATTACTTGATGTGATAAGACTTAGACTTCTCTAGTGTATGATTTGGCCATCTTTTCATCCCTGACTCCCACAGTATTAAGAGGGAGGTTGTTCTCTTCAAAATCAGTTTTTGTGCTTATATATTCATACTCCTTAAAAATTAAAAATCGGGTCTCCCTGGTGGTGCAGGGGTTAAAGACATAGCACTATCAAGCTACTGCCAGCCACCGCAGCATGAGTTCGATCCCACGCCAGAGAGCTGACCCACATGGCACAGCAGGCCTCTCCTGTCTCTCCTGCTGCCCCCCTCAGCAGTGTATTTCATTAAATCTGCCTATTCTGCTCTCCACTCTGTCTCTGGTGAATCCTCTCACCCCCGGCATCTCTGATCTACACCCCAGTTCTTGAATGCATAAACAAACAAAATTTAAAAAAAAAAACAACTAAAAAACTAAAAATCATACTCAAGTGTCTCAAGCAAATAGCTCTGCAACTGAAATAACTTCTTGATCCCCGTCCCTGTAACTATGTGCATGGAGGTGTGGAGGAGGCAGATGAGTCTTGAGTGGTGTTTTGTTTTTCCTTTAAATGACCAGCAGATGTGTGCATGAGCATGATGATACCGAACTGTCAAGTACAGACACTCTAAGCAGAAAGATATATCTCTTGTTAACATTTGTCCAATGCTAATTTAAAATAAAAGCAAGCATTATTTATGTCCCAGCAACGATTTATAAATCCAGAAGTGCTCTGAGAGAAGTGATTTTTCTATATTATAAACACACACCCATGAATAGCAAATTGTTTCCCTCAAAAGTGAAGGGTGAGTAATAAAAATGAAGACATCCTAAACCACCACAGAGAAAGATGGGATTTGAGTCAGACGTACACTTAGCAGCCACAGCGACGGATTGCTAGCATAGAAATGCTCACTGCCTGAGTGTTTAAAATTACCAAATCTTCTCCAAGTTTGGCTCCCCTTTGCCAAAAAGTATGGCGATTTTCTTTAAGTTAAGGAACAATAGTTCTTATTTCTTGTCTTTTAGCTGGAAGTCATTCTGGGCCCTAACCAACTATGAAACCTCCAGTTCAGATCCACCTACAGTATTTCCAATACAAATGTTTAGAATCTTTTTTTAAAAATCCTTTTATGTCTATTTAAAACACTGGTCTTCCATGAAAAACTCAGCAAAAGAAAACAGTAGAATTTCACCATGTTTTAACTTGGAAGCAATCATGAAAAACGAAGGTCAGAATATTTATAGGAAAAAAAAATTCAGGGTGGTGTTCTGAGGTGAGATTCTTTCCTTTGGTTCTGGCCCAGAGACCAGGCTCTGAGGCTACACATTCCCCATTCCCACCCTGATCCTCATTCCCATGTTCTCCCTTCCTACCCTCTCCCTGTCCAGCTCTCCTTCCAATCCTATTATCACCTCAGCATCACACACCCCTGCTTTGTTCTCTAGCTTTGAAATGTTCTCAAGAGAAATGCTGCAGCATTCTGCAGGAATTCTGGCTCTGTATTTAATCAGAGGGTTCACTGAATATGACTGCATTTAACTAAGTTCCACCAAATTTCTTCATTCAGGGAAAGAATGCAGAAAACAAATGTCGGTTTCTGGGTCACTGTGTATTTACTGATGTATTTGTTCCTGATTGCAAAAGTAATGTATGTTGGTAGTACAGAAAAAAAAAATACAAAATCTAAGTCAACCATAGTCTCATCATACTGATTATTAAACATTGTTAGTATTTTAATAAACTTTACTTGCTTTCATTCTTCTCTCTAACCAAAGAGTCTAAGGGCCTCCCTGGTGGCGCAGGGGTGAAGTCTCAGTGCTATCAAGTTATCACCAGATTCTTAAAAAGTATTCTGTAATCATAGTGTTTGCTCAAATTATAATCTGCTTGTTTATATTAAAAAATAATGTGAATAGTTCTTACTTTACTAACTTTTATTTAAATGCAAACTTTGCTATATGCACATATAATCAAGAATATATATGTATGTGTATATATGTCTCCTCCAGTGGTAAGTTGCAAGAATAAGCTTATTTAGTACCTTTATATATATATATATATATATACACACACATACATATTTTTAAAGGTTTATTTATTTATGCATAACTGGGGTACAGGCCAGAAGTGTTGGGGCAGGGGTGAGAAGATTCACCAGAGAGAGAGCAGGGAACAGTACAGGCAAACTGACTGAAATGCACTGCTGAGGGGAGCAGCAGGCGAGTCAGAAGAGGTCTGCTGAGCCATGTGGGTCACCTCCCTGGCCAGGGATTGAACTCATACTACAGTGGCTGGGGATAGTTTCATAGGTTGCATCTTAACCCCTTGCACCACCAAGGAGGGCCCTTAATATATTTTGTTAGCACAAAATTCATTTATATTAAGACTGACATGGTCCTTCCTATATTGAGGTAAATTACTTAATCATTTATTTTAATTTTTAATTTTTATTGAGGTGATGTTATATTCTAACATATAACTTTTACATGCATCCTTGAGAATAAATATATGTGTATACTACATTAAATGCACCACTGAAGTTTAACTTCCAAACCTGCAGAGGGTCAAAGTTCGTTTTGATAATCAAGTAACTAAATCTAAAAGAAGTAAAGTACATCAGGACAATTTAAAGGTTAACTGGCTGAAAGTGAAAGGGAAGTTCAGTGGGGAAATAGGATAATGCATGTAGTGAAAAGTAATATATTCCATATTTACAAGCTGATGGGATTACATAGTTTAAAGTGATCAATTGCCACTCAGAACAAGGACACAGGAATCATTAATGCCTGTTTTCTGAAGACAGAAGTTCGATGTACCACCGAGTGGTGGAAGATGTTGATGTATTGGATAATACTCAGCTCCGGAATACTGAAAGCCTGGAAAAGCCTCACGCTTCGGATCAAGAGGCAAAAGCACAGCCAGCGGGCTCGTGGGATGAGTGGAGCTGCAGAGGCAATAAGTAGCATTTGGAGGCTAAGAAAAGATATGTCTGAGGCCTGTTAAATCATAATATTTCACACTAAATACTCAATTAGGAGAATTTCGTATTCATGGATAAATAAGAATAATTACAGTCGGCCCTCTGTAGCCCCAGCGATGTCACGTGGCTACATTCAATGAACCTGGGCTCAAAAATGTGGATTATGATGTTCACACTTGTACTGAACATGTATAGACATTTTTCTTTTCACTACTTAATAAATGATACAGTATAACCCACTGTTTATATTTCCTTAGATAGTGTAAGTAGTCTAGATCACATGTAATCTAGAGGTGATTTAAAGTATAGGGGAGAATGTGTGTGTAGGTTACATGCAAGTATTTCAATATTTTATATAAGAGACTTGAGTGTCTGCAGAGTTTGGAACCCTTGAGGGTCCTGGAACAAATCCCTAGTAGATATCTGGGGATGACTGTATGTAAAACAATGTATACAAAATTCAAGGAACTCATTGCATATGAGTTTATATAGACAGAGCTTATAATATCCACTAAAACCCCACAAATACAATATTCATTCCTTCAATAATGAACAAAATAGTTCCAACCTACTCATCTCCCAGGTTCATTCTCTGACATTTTCCAGATTTGTTATGGAAACACTATTTATCTTTAAGTGAGGCTCACAGATCAAGTGAAAACAGGTGTGAACCTCTTTTAGTTGGCAAGTAAATATTTTCCTTAGAATTCTATAACATCTCACCTCCATACTTCTCTCATAATAGACTACAGCTGATAAAACCACAGCTGGTGCCAAAATTCTTGGCAAAATGGTAGGACACTCTGAATCTTTCCTAGCAAAATCTGCTCTGTTGTTTTTTTTTTTTTTTTTTTTTTGTGTGTGTGTGTGTGCATATTTTGCATTTGTTCCTTTTTGTGTAGTTGGTCAACTGCAATCTGATAGGCATCGGTCAAACACCACTGGTCCTGCCAGATCCTTGCCAGCAACAAAGTACTCAAGAATAGAAGGGGCAGAAGTAGGAATGACTTAAAAGGTTGGTCTTCTTAACAAGTTCTAGATAGAGAAATGCAATGGAAACAGTATTAAAAGGTAGTTTAGCAAAGTACCCAACTAGATGTTATGACACCACTGTAAAATTGTTATCAGGATAGGTGCTATTTTATTATTGAAAACAAATCTGTTTATTGTATGACTTGAATCACCTGTTTACTGTGACAAATCTTAATAGACCTTGAAATCTGAATAATGTCTTTTATCAAATGCAGAAAATGGTACCAGTAGGCTAAAGGGGAAGGGGAACTTTGAAATGGTTCTGCTGCTTATCTCTGGTCAAACAAGAACCACTTATACTCGACTTGGACCCACACTGGTAAGATGAAGTTACCCTCTAGAACTGAGCCAGCAATGTGATAATTTTAGCTTATTATTCTGAGCACATGCTCTAGTACAAAGCTTCCAGGCTATGGGTCATTGCAGCTTTACACTCTCTCAGGGGAGGAAACAGTATTGTTATCCCCATTTTACAGTGGAGGAAAGAAAGACCTTGACACATTAAGCAGGTTTCCCTAAGTTCTAAAATAAGCACTGGGAAGTGGCGCAGCCATTAGTCAGACCCAGACAGTCTGCATGCAGCACCCTGGCTTGCACCCTCCTCTGCTGATGCATATTTAGTGACCTTCCACATTTCCCCCCATACAGGAGGGACATCTGTTTCTAACTAACATCTGTTAGGTGAATAACATGGCTAAGAGTGGAGTTTGTGAGGATGAGGAAGGATTCCTTTCTCATACAATTCCTTCCATTTCATACAATTGTGACGGTAGGGATAACCATTCTAAAGAAAGGCATTATTTGACCCCACTTATGTAAATTTATATTTCTATATATTTATGTTATATAAATATGGGTATGTATGCATACATATATAATATGCATGTGTATCTATCTATCTATCTATCTATCTATCTATCTATCTATCTATATGTAGACTTCCCATAGATTTCCATCCATTCCAGTGGAATTTTCCATCTTCCTTACACCTTTGTGAATGGTGCTTTACAATGAGAAAGCATACATGCATGATCTAAATAATCAGAAAAGAAACTTATATGATGCTGTAAACCAATGTTACATCAATAAAACATTTTAAAAGTAAATAAGCAGAACGGAAGTATTGCTATTCTTATTGCTCCCCTCCCAAAAAAGGGGAAGGAATATTTTACTGGCATTAGGAAAATGTTTCCTTTGCTGCTTTTACTCTAGCCTTTCTCTCCAACACATATCTCTAGAATGATTTGGTTTCCATTATTTGAAACAGAGCTGCTATCTGCTATTTGATATCATTAATTTTAATCCTTCCATGGTGGGAAGCAATACATTTTGATGGTTAAGAGTACACACTTAGGGCTCTTCCCCGGTGGCACAGTGGTTGAGCGCTGGGTTGCGAAGCTGCCCACAGCCTCTGCAGCGTCAGTTCGATCCCTGGCCACCGGGCGAGGGTCCCACATGACGCACAGACCTCTCCTGCCTCCCGCTGCTCCCCTCAGCAGTGTGCTTCGTCACTCTGCCTGTTCTGCTCCCCGCTCTGGCTCTGGTGAATTCTCTCACCCTCCCACACTTCTGACTGTACCCAGTGCTTGTATAAATAAATAAATCTTAAAAAAAAAAAAAGCGTACACACTTAGGAAATAGACTTGGATTTGAATCTCCACTTACTTGGGGAAGTTGTTATCCTTCCTAAACCTCAGTTTTCTTTTAACATTTTCTTTATAAAATGGAGCAACCTCCACCTTTCATTTCCTACAGGAAATAAATCAGATAACATACCCAGCACATAGTAATTACACAATCATTTATTGTCTTATTTTTATGCATATTACCTTTGAGAATGCATACTGATACAAATCTCCAATGATGGATATTGTTTTCTAAAGGACATGTTTTTTAAATTTTGTATAATAGACCCTTTGGTATTATCCTGGAGCCTGTGGACACCTTCTCAGAATAACATCTTTCAAAATGTCTAAAATCCAAAACTTTGTATTACAAAATGAACGATTATTTTGAAGTCATCAAGATATTTTTAATTATGATGGACGTGCTTCTTTAGTAACACATTAAAAGAAGATTTGGAAGCACATCTAATTGCTAATAATTATTGGGAAATAGTTATGAGTATAAATGACATTCTGAGATATTTGCACCAAATGTAAAGTGATATTTATATAAACAAAAATTCTATTGGTTATGAGGCTACAGATACTGCTTATTCTGCAGTGGTTGTTGCCTACATTCATAATTAAAGAAAAGACTAAATTCTAACAGTAAAGATAAAAATTTTTCCTGTCCCAGATGCAAAATCTGTGAGCTCTATCTTCAAATTCTCCCTTTTTGAGTACCCGTAGGATATAAGGCTAACAACTTTGCCTTTGCCATAAAAAAAAAAAAAAAAAAAAAAAAAAAATCAGCTATTTTTTTTTTTAAGATTTATTTATTTATGCATACAAGAGCTAGAGTACAGGCCAGAGATGAGGGGGGTGAAAGGATCCACCAGAGACAGAGTAGGGAACAGAACAGGCAGACTAAAATACAATACTGAGGGGAGCAGCAGGCAAAAGAGGAGAGTTTTGCCACACCATGTGGGTTTCTCCCTAGACGGCCGGGGTCAGAACTCGGGCTGCAGATTTCTTCATACTGTGGTGCCTAACCCCTTGCACCACCAGGGAGGTCCTGAGCATGATTTTAAACTTGGCAAAATCCTTGAATTGCTTGGTCCTTCTGCACTCAAAAACCAAACTGTCAGCAAACTTTGTAGGTTTTAGATCCAAATATATATACAATATGACAGCTCTCACTACCTTCACCACCCATCCTCCAGGGTCCAAGCCCATCTCTTCTCCTACCTAGATTATTTCAGCAGCCTTTTGTCCTTGCTCCCTGCTCCTGCATCAATCCCTACATTGTAAATTATCATCAAAACAAGATAGGTATCATTGTTGGTCACTCAGAACTTGGCTGGATCTTCTCGATTCACTTGGAAAAAAATTCAAACATTGCACTTATCCACAAGGCCTATAGAATTTTAATACGTAGGGCATGGAAAAGCAACCCATGCTTCTCTAACCATACCTGTGTTCTTAAAGGAATCTCCCAGCTCTTGCCTCAAGGCCTCTGCACCGGCCCTTCCCTTTGCCTGGGTCTTCTTCCCAAGACCCTCCATTTGAATAGAAATACATATGATATTTTGCTATTAACGTACATGAATATATTTGGAATAATAATATCTTTTTATACAGCATTAGATAGATTTTAAGGGGACAATTACCCCTCTCCCATGATCTCAGGTAAAAAAAAAAAGTCCATTCAACCAGTATAACTCATCTTAGAGATTTTTGTATATGGTTATACATTGTTGTCATACTTAATCCACTTCAAGTCTAACTCTGACTCATGTTTCTCACTAAGAAGCCTGAAATTCCTGCTACCCAGAGGCACAGATGGCAATGAAGGAATCTTGCTGGAGTTGTTAAACTTAAATGACAAGTGCACTGTGGAAAGAGTGTACAGGTGCTACTGAAAGAAGTGATTACTTTATGACCAAACAGCTGAGGCTATTTGTTAAAAAAAAAAATGAGATTCAAACATTTCAACAGTTTTTATATTTGGAATGCATTTTTAAAGTCAAGTAAGTATAATATAAGCAAAAATGCAGTGTTAGCTAAAAAAGTGATAGTGACAAACTTTTTTTGCTTTAGTCAAACAGGGTTTAGAGTAAGACATAAGCAATCTATTGTCCGTATCTTTGAAATACAGGTAATCAATGAACTTACTATAACTACTAAATTGATAAAAGGGCTGTTTCAAAAGAGAATGCTAGTCCTGAGGGAGTGAGATCTATGCCCTATCAGTAATTGTCATGCGCATTTTGTTGATCTACTGAATGAATTCAGTGCAATTTTTGCAGTAGGGTGATAAGAGTATTCTCATGAAAATCAGATTCAGATGCACATCAGCTATACAGTAAAATATGGCATTGTATTTCAACAGGATAAATGAAGGTGAAGTGTTGACCTTATTACTGGATTTTTTGGGGGGGAAAGCTCAGCAGCATGTGTACCTCAAAAGGTCTGGACACCAGTGAAATGCCCCCACTTGTCATCTTTAATATGATAACCACATATGGAGATCATGTTTCCGGAATATTATACTTATTTCAAGAGAATGTGTTATAATCACAATCAATCTATTTTCTAGTAATTCATTTCAGGTTGAGGACTTGACTTCAGGTGTCATAATGTGTTGATTTTAAGCCCTCTGGCTTAATACAGTACATATGATCATTCATAAATACACTAGCAGGGAGGCCCCAATCATTTACTTATAACATAGGTAAGAAGCCAACACTAAGTCTCAGCACTTTTCAGGCAGCACACTTCCCATTCGACTCTACCTGAGTGTTTGCATCAGGGACACCATCTGAAAATCATCTGTTCTATATTTCACTGTGTAACCTGAGATGAAAATCTTCCTTCGAAAAGCATGAAGGGAAAGGAAAGTCAGCAAAGTTTCATAACTCTGCCTCACAGAGCTTCTGTGAATTATCCTGGCAAAACTCTGTGGCAAGAGACCTCTAGTTATTCAAGTGTGCTTTACTAATCAGTTTTCCTGCAGTCAGCAATTACTTTAAAAGATTTTAGGGAATGAGGGGCTCAAGTAGTCTGCCAAGGAGCACAAGCAATTAGAAAATGCACCACACATAGTAACGTTCAGGTCCAAAAGTCAATAATGGTTTATTACATCCTGAAAGTGAATAAACTATGTACATAATCTATTCTATAGTGATCCTCCCTTCTCATATGGCAAGGGGTTCATATCAAGCAAGTGATCTTTGGTTTAGAGATAAGCACAGCATCGCTGGCATTTGCTCCAATCATGTCCCTTACCTCTCCAAATAGACAAAACAATTTTAAGCTCAAGAATTCCATACATCACAAAGAGGAAACTCATGTGATACTTTCCTAGATCCCTTTAAGTCATCCAAAATGTTTCTACCCTGAGTGGTGGAGACAGACTTCACTAACAGGTGAGAACAGAAAAATGGCACCATTATTCCAAAACTCCAAATTATGGACTTGTGGAAGCAGTTCAAATGGAAGGTGGTAGCCAGTTTTAAATTAAGAAGCATAAGATGCCCCACAGTAGCCAGCTCTGCTGCAGTAACAATTTACCCTAAAGGTCCAGGGACTTAATCAATAATTGTATTTCTCACTAATGAACTTCAGATGGATGTTTCAGGGTGACTGCAGGTAACAAATGGTTTCAGCTCTGCTCTGCTCACTCAGGATGATATAGAATATGGACTAAATTTTGGGACTCAAGATGAACACACCACTCTTATTTCTGACTTGTCATTCTTGTAACCGAAAGAACAAGGGAGGAGGGGTAGAAACAATGAAGACTCAGAGAGCCAATGCTGGGATGGACATGAAAAACACGGCAGCTTCTCACTTTCTTTTAACCGAAACAAGAAGTGGCACAAGACCAAAGTCAACAAGGGTGGGGTGTCCACTGCTCCCAGCAAAGTCATGCCCCTCACGTGGTCACAGGCAGGAACAGGGGATAACAAATTCTACCTCCCTTCCTTGTAAATGATGCTGCCGCTCTGGATGTGGACTTTCCTGCAAATTTCACCTCTGGCATGAAAAGCAGGTCCAACAACAGATTGCCCATCAACGATTTCAGTTGAACAAACAACTGAGTTGTTTGTTTCCTTACTTATTGCATATTTCATTCCAGCAGTTCTTTCAACACTGGAGAAATAAATGTTCCCCACTCCTCAAATCCATTAATGTAGACCTGTAACTGCTAGCATAATAAATAACATTTTTTTCTATTTTTTTATTTTTTAAAGAGGCATGTTTTATTTATTTATTTATTTATTTGTTTGCTTTGTTTATACAAGCACTGGGTACATTCAGAAGCGTGGAAGGGTGAGAGAATTCACCAGAGCCAGAGCAGAGCAGGCAGACTGACGAAGTACAGTGCTGAGGGGAGCAGCAGACGGCAGGAGAGGTCTGCGCGCCATGCAGGACCCTCCTCCGGTGGCCGGGGAGCAGCCGGGGATCGAACTGGTGCCTTAGAGGCCGCGGGCAGCTTCGCAACCCAGGGCTCAAACGTTGCACCACCGGGGAGGCCCAATAAATAACATTTAATATCAATTTGTTGGTATAAAGATTCTCCATCATTCTTTGAACATCCTTCACAGCAATTTTCTAGTTTCCTACATGATGGTCATCATTGCCTAACCTCCTTAGAACATAGTCCATCTGGACAGTTCTTGTACTATATCAATATGTGAATTTCAAACCAAAACAAAAACAAACAGACAATTATAAACCAGAGACAGAGGGGAGGAGGAGGAAGAGGGATCGAAGGGAGGGAGGCAGGAGCACAGGGGGCTGAGGTGATGGTGATGGTGCACAGGTGCATTGGTGGAGGAATTTCTATGGGGACTACACTTGGGGTGGGGGAGCTAACATTGTTTAAAAATGAACAATGATGTATAATATATATAACTAAATATTTTTTTAAAAAAGGCAAAAAAATGTGCATTTCCTCTGCTTCTCTCAGGGCTATTAGAATTATGGAAAGTGGAGTCCAAAGCTTTGTTCCCTTGTTGAAGGAGATCCATGCATTACTGATCAGCCAAAAGTAAACATGGGGGAATGGAACTGGGTGGGTGGTGGTTTGAGAAAGGGCAAATAGCTCTTCCCTGCGCATGAGCACTACAAAAACACAGCCTCTGTCTGCCCTGGGGCTCAAGGACAAAAAAGTGGTAACATGTGTCATTGGTAGGATATAGCAAAAATAAATAAATAAACCAAAAAAAAAAAACAAAAAACCACCATGTGGTACGATGAAAAGATATGCTCTGTTCCTGCCCAGTAATGTGCTTAGAGTGACTCTCATCCCAACTTGTCAGGTGCCCTCTCACTACAGGATTGCTTTTTATTTTTTAAGATTTATTTTAGGGCCTCCCTGGTAGCGCAGGCAGTTGAGTGCTGTGCTGCAAAAAGCTGTCCACAGCTTCGGTAGTGCAGATTCGATCCCCGCCAGCAGCAGAGATACAGCAGACCTCTCCTGTCTTGCCCACTGCTCCCCTCAGTTGTGTCTTCAGTCTTCCGCATGCTCTGCTCCCAGTTCTGTCTCTGGTGAATCCTCTCACCTTCTCGCACCTCTGGCCTGTACCCCAGTTCTTTATGCATGAATAATCTTTAAAAAATAAATAATTATTTTATTTATGCATACAAGAGCTGGGGTACAGGTCAGAGTTGTGGGGAGGCAAGAGGATTCACCAGACACAGAGTGGGGAGCAGAACAGGCAGAGTGACTGAAATACACTGCTGCAGGGAGCAGTGGACCAGTCAGGAGAGGTCTGCTGCGGACTTATGGGTCAGCTCCCTGGCTGAGGATAGAACTTGTGCTCCAGTAGTGCAGATATCTTAATAGTGCTGATGCTTAATCCTTGTGCCACCAGGGAGGCCCCACACTATGGGAATTCTTGAGTGAAAGGCACATTGCTGTCTAGCAGCACTGCTCTGGGCATACTTCAGATGAACAGAGCATGTGGGAGCAACCTCTCACCCAGTTCTCATAGGTGGAGATGGGTCTGCACCAGTGCAGGCAATTATTATATTTTTTTGTTTTGTTTTCCTTATTTTTCATCCTATTTTCAATGAACTTGAGTGATCCATCTTCCACTCTAAATAGAATTTCTACATTATCAACCCTGCTGTCCTGATTTCATCGGGGCATTTGCAATAAACAAGAGGCTCATAATTCCTCTCTACACAGAAAAACACTGGCCATGTATCCACCTTATAAGAAGTTTTCAATTTCTGAGTCTATGGAAATATAAAATAACAAGTTGTTTGTAAAATAAGGATGTTTCTACAAATAGGTTCATTCAAAATAGCTTCAGGTTTTTGTGCAATTTGGGGGTAAGAAGATGGGGCATAAGGCAGAACTATGTAAAACATGCTAGATTCAGAATTGTTAGAAAACTCAACCTTCTTCCCTGAATACATATAAAGGTGTGTGTTTACCCTTGGATAAGCATTATCAGTCACGATGGGAGCGAACTGTAATGTCCAGCAACCTTCTTTGGGTTCTCTGCTTCATTACGCTCCTGGAGTATAATCTATGTTTGATCAAAGAAAGATTTTATAATTTTGCTTACTCAATATTGCTTCTATTCCTGCTTCCTTTATCTCCGATTTACTGTGCTAAAAACACACTTTCTGATCCTCTGTATCCTAGGAATATCCTAGTATCCTCTGTATCCTAGCTATATTTGGGTTAATGGGGTAAAAATTAAAGTTTGCTAAAAATGTTATACAAAGTCGGGGCCTCCTCAGTGGCGCAGCGGTTGAGCGCTGGGTTGCGAAGCTGCCCGCGGCCTCTGCGGCGCCAGTTCCAACCCCAGCTGCTCCCCGGCCACCAGAGGAGGGTCCCACATGGTGCGCAGACCTGACCTCTCCTGCCGTCCGCTGCTCCCCTCAGCAGTGTACTTCGGTCCTTCTGCCTGCTCTGCTCCCCGCTCTGGCTCTGGTGAATTCTCTCACCCTCCCGCGCTTCTGACTGTACCCAGTGCATGTATAAACAAAAACAAACAAATAAAATAAATAAATAAATAAAAACATGCCTCTAAAAAAAAAATGTTATACAAAGTCTGTCCTCCAATTCAAATGTTTCTTCCTTACCCCTCCTTTCTTACTGTGTACTTCTAGGAGCTCAAATGTGATGTAGATGTTTCAGCAGCCACATTGTATGCATGAAATTAAAATTAAAAAAAAATCACAGACAAGTTCACCCAGAAATCCTTGGGACACAAAGCATGTCCTGCAAGGGGACTCCCTGGTGATGCTAGGGATTATACCTCTGGCCTATACCCTAGTGTTTGGATGCATAAAGAAAATAAAGATTTAAAAAAAATGTGTCTACAATAAAATGAAAAATTTTAAGTCACTGTAAGTTTTAAGCACTGTAACTTTTCTCAAACTTGCACAGGAATACAATCTTTAACTGTTAAGAGGTATAAGTCAAAAACCTCACCTGACACCTGTTATAGGGACCCAATCATTCCCAAATTTGAAATGGTTAGTCTGTCCCCCCAGATCAGTGCAGGAGTTCAGTTGAGCACAGACAGAAAATAGTTGAAAGGAGAAAGGGACAAGTGCCATCTCTTGTGGAACAAAGATGATTGGGTGCCCTGAGACTCTGGAAAACCCTAAGTCAGTTATAAACATATCAAATTCCATAGTCTTAGATCTTTCAGATCTAAAACTAGAAAAGGCACACTGATTAATTCACAATTAAATGAAAGCAGGAAAGCATCCTTGTATTCCCTGTGCTTGGGAGTGAGAGAAGGTGCAGTGATGTATGTGCTTACTAGCTCATTTAATAAAATGTATACTACATAGCATACTACAGTTACCATGAAGAAATAGTAATTTGCATCATCATTTAAAACGACTCTTTTACATCCCAAAGAAGCAGGGGAAACATATGCTTAGTAATTTGAAATTATAGGTTCTTTCAACTACACAGTCCTAACTCCTGATTAAAGACTTCCTGATGCAATTCCTCCCTAATACTATAGAAATCAGCAGCAACTAAAAAATTTCAAAACATGAATTTAAAATCCTCAAAGGAATGGAAATCATAACCTTATTTGCTCTTCTTTCATTTGCCACTCTCTGCCCTTTCCATACCTGTTTTACATTTTATTTAATTTTGGGTGTGGGGGTAGGGGGCATGTTGGAGATCAGTTAAAGCCAGGAAATCTCTGGGCTCTTCCATGGCAAAAGAGCTATCAGGAAAAGATACGAAACTAGGGTCAGAGAAAGCAAGTCTACAATAGACACAGTGCATGAGGTTTCAGACCCTAACAACTGTCCTTCACAAAACTCAGTTACCTCAGGTCCTCCCCGGTGGCACAGCAGGTTGAACGCAGCACTGTGAAGCTGTCCACAGCCTCTGCAGTGTGGGTTGAATTCCCAGCTGGCCAGAAAGATAACCACATGGTGCGGCAGACCTCGCTTGTCACGCCCGCTGCTCCCCTCAGCAGTGCTTTTGGTCTGTCTGCCTGTTCTGTTCCCCACTCTGTCTCTGGTAAATGCTCTCAGCCTCCCGCACCTCTTACCTATACCCCAGCTATTGTATAAATAAAAAATAATCTAAAAAAAATTTATAAAACTCAATTACCTCAAAGTAACTTTCTAATTTAAATTCACTGAGTAATCAGTTTTCACATGTCTGGCCCATGAGAACACATCAAATGCAGAGTTCAACAAATATATATGAAAAACTACTCACCAAATGATAAATGGGCAGAAGAAAATCATTTGGCAGGCAACAGTTTTGGAAAACCAAATTCTTAAGGCAAATTGTCAACATATATTTTGTTCAGGTCATCAAATGTGTCCCTCCTTCATATGACCTGAAGCCCTTGCTTTATTTTTGTTTTCTGACTTAACTCAAAACTAAATATTTTCAATGTCAGTAATAATTTACTTTTATAAGCCACCCTTTGATGTTTGGTCACTTGAATATGGAAATGAGTTTGCATTTAGCCAAAGCTAATTTCACATGTTTAGGAAACAAATGCTTGTTTCTGACAGAGGGAAATTTTAAGGTGGCAATAGTGGAAATATGTTTGTATGCTTTTCAATGTATATAATGGATATATACATGCACCAGCACACACACACAGACACAACACAACTTGCCCTTCAGGAGGCACATCTTTTTCTCTAAGATATAGTTGACAACAACCATGTAAATCTTATTCCTCCATTTTCAATAGCAGTCCTATCAGATGGTCCCCATGTTAAAATGTAGGCATTTATATAAGGTTTTCAAAGACATGATAAGTTGCTAAATTGATACATGTATATCATATATGAGGCAATCCCAAGTTTTAAATCATATGTAACACATATAACTCTTTATTGTCTCAAATTTTCCTGAAATTAGACTAGACAAATTCTATAGACTCAGAGATGGTGTGTCAATTTTCAATGTGATCTCCGAGTCATATTTCCCATCTTATCCTTCCCTGTCTTTCATTTCATACAATAATCAAGCCAGGTAGAGAACTATTAATGAGGCATAATATAATTAAAAAGCAGAACTGCTGGGCCTCCACTGGTGGCACAGGTGGTTGAGCGCAGTGCTGTGAAGTTTCCCACAGCTGCTGCAGCGCCAGTTCGATCCTGGCTGGCCAGCGAGGGTGCCACATGGCGCGGCAGACCTCTCCTGTCTCACCCACTGCTCCCCTCAGCAGTATATTTCATCAGTCTGCCTGTTCTGTTCCCCGCTTTGTCTCTGGTGAATCTTCTCGCGCTCCCGCATATCTGGCCTGTATCCCTGTTATTATATGGATAAATACATAAATCTTTAAAAAAAAAAAAACAGAACTGCTGATAACATTTATCCAAAACATTACAAAGGACACATACTAACTGAATTGCTTCATATAACTGAAAATCTCTTGTGTCTTTAACACACATGCATAGAAGATTATTTAAAATAAATTAAAATATTTATCAAATGTTTTCTCCCTTCTATATTTGAAGATGCTTTACTAAATACTGTAGGGAACACACACATGGGGATACACCAAGCAGGCAAGGCATGACTTGTAGCCCACTGGGACTGGTGAGCAGTTTGGAAAGAAAAAAAAAAAATCATGAAAAATTTAAAGCACAATCAAAGTAAAAGATGACGATAGAGACCCAAAGGACTAGAGTTCTCAAGAAAGGCTTCTTAGAAAATAGAGGGTTTGGTCTAATATTTGGATTGGGGAATGTATTGATTTGCTAGGGAGCCTGTAGGAAGTACATGCCAAGTGATGTAAACTTCAGTAATTTATTTTCTCAGTACTGGAAGCTAGAAGTCCAGAGTCAAGGTGTGGGCAGGACTGATTCCTTCCAGGGCCTCTCTCTCTGCCTTGTACACAGCCATCTTGGCCTTGGGTATTCTCAAGTGTGTGTCCTCAGTTTCTCTCTTCACCTTTTCTTCTTCTATAAGAATACCAGTCATGTTGAGTTAAACCCTATGCAAATGACCTCATTTTAACTTAATTACCTCTTGAAAGACCCTATCCTAAAATAGTCACCTTTTGAAATGAGGTACAAATTCAGCATGGAACTGGGGTAGGGGAGGGATGCATCACAGGAAAAAGGGCTAGAAAGTCAGAAGTGATTGATGCTAAAACCAAGTATACAATTTCAGGCAAATAACTAATAGAGTAAAAGTATATTGCTTTTTATTTATTGTATTTTTTTTTTTAAATTTTGCTTGCTGATATAGATGTCCTATTACTGGTAATATGAAAGTATGGATCAAAAAACACCAAATAAATTGTCTTGCACGTATAAATAAATGTTGTCTCCAGAAAATCTCTTCCACTTATTTTGTAGGAAGAAGAATTAGTTTTCTAAGCTAGAAGTGACTTTATTAATTGGAAGGGCCAAATTTTTATTTATTCAAACATTTATGAAACATCTCCTGGGGTACTTAGCAATGTCCTCCATTAAAGGAATGAAAATACAACTAAAAGGTGATGCTTGACTAATTATATACACAAGGATACCAGAGTCTAGGAAATGTGGAAAAGACTAGAACTAGCAAAGGGTTCTGCAGTCTCGAACCATGGCTGGCCTTGCTCATTGTATCATGCTGACTCCTTAAAACTTGGTTTCCTCATGGGAATGAAGAATTACTGACCTGAGAAGAGACTTAATACTAAATTTCAGAGTAAGGAAAGTTGTGCTTCCATACACAGTTGATTAGGCTAATGACCAATCCAATCCTTCTAAAGAACCCAGTATGTTACCTCCCTGTACTAACGATAGTGACACCTAACTTCTCTGCAGGCTGCCTTTGCCAAATCTAGTATTGACTCCTTTATACCCATTATTTGATTTATGTCACTCATCTACCCCATGGGTTAGGTACAACTATCATTGACATTTTTATACATAAGGAAGCTGAGCCTTACAGAGTTTAGGAAAAATATCTGAGGTCACAGAGCAGATACTTCTGCTTCAGGTTACATATTACTGATGTAATCGAAGGCACATATTGCAGACATAAAGTTGTATTTTCTTCTTAACACAGAAAAAGAGGAAGGGAAGAGAGTCTATGACTTTGTGGCATTGTTGTATTTTTATGGGCATAGTAATGGTAAAATCATCTCACATGTACATGATTCATCAGAACAGTCACATTGTGAAACATAATGAAATATATTTAATTTAGCAACTGAGATACTTAGACGCAGATATAAAACATGTTGTGTTGTACCTTAACCCAATGTCAAAACAATCTGCTACATAGCTAGGAAAATATGTAGCATTTCAGGCTAATTCAATGTTTTCTAACTGTTTATTGAGTGAATTGGATCAACTATCTGACCTGACTGTGAGTCATGAAAATTAAAATAAAATAAATTTTACTGAAAAGTAGGGTATTTCACCGGCTCACTTATGCATTGCTATGATATCCTTTGAAAAGAAGATGCATTGTTTTGCTGTTATTTTCTATTAATGAAGTTATTTACAAATATTTTAGTCTGATTATTCAAAAATGTAAACCTACCTATTTTCCTGACAGACATGATTATCTTCAAAAGAAAGACATAAGATTTTCCAGATGGTGTGAGAGATCTCAAAGAGTCCGAGTATAACAAGCATTGCTTTTCTCATTCGCGGTATGTTTACCAGACTTGCTATCTACGTAAACAGCATATGTGTTCAACCTTTTCTTGGAGGCTTTCAACTCTTGTTAACAAAACTCAAAGACTGTCTAGCCAGACTCAAAAAACTCATTTGAAGTAAATGGATTGTTGGTGATAAATAATGATGATATTTTAAAAGCAGATTTCATTTTTCTGACTAGAAGTACAGTTTTCTATCTCATTTGAAGTTCAGTGATCTTTCCTTATAGAACAAGGAAGAACTTCCCCAAATTGGGACTGACTTTATGGTCCTTCTATCTCTGCCACATTCTTGTAATTACACCAAGATTCCCTACCTTGTATGCTAGTATTTTCCTTTTATTCCTCCCTGTGGTCTTTCTTTTATATCCCATGCTTCCTGGTAAAAATTGTTTCAATTACCCTGAGTACTTGAACTTTTAAAAGCATATTGCAAAATTTACTCAGTAAGGGTTGGGAAACCACATTTTAAAAATCTATATTAATGTCCTCATTTAAATATCTTATTGGAGCACAGGGGGAATCTCCCACCCCTCTGACTCTTTCTCAGGCTGGACAAGTAATCAAAAGAGCATCATATGAGTGAGCAAAATAAAAATCAATGTAATAACATATGTACAGAGATTTTACATGGTTATAAGTTCTAAAGTAAAATGGGCCTAACCAGAGATATCTATCCTGTGTCGCAAGACCTAAGCCATCAAGGTGTGTAAAGGAGGACACTTTATATGACATGGAGGGGGTGACTTCATCTTTACTCTGCAGCTAAAGAGATGAGTTTCTCAGATGCAGAAAACATGTTCACTGATAAATCTATACCTGGAATGACATAACAGCCCCAGACTACATTCTTATAGGTCATAGCAAGAAAATAGTGATGCTTCTTCAGTTAGGACAAAGGACACAGGGCAAAAAGCTCCCAGGATCTTCACTGTCCATTCTTCAAGTCATGGTAAGCACCTTAATTGACCGTGGCTCTGATACTAATGTAACACTTGCTGGAAGAGAAGAGGCCTATTCTGGGAATAATGAGAAATGCCTGCCTGACCCTTTTGAGGAGATCAATTCCATAATCTTTACCTAAAATTTGCCTCTTCTTCCTTTGGTCATGGGAAAGGCATAGAGGCAACAGTCAACACTGCTCAGAATCTAAGTGGGGTCACCAAGCGGAACATTTACCTCTCAACCATTTTCACAAATAGCCTGATCTCAACATACTGGGAAGATGGGGCACCAACCTCAGGCCATTCCATACTGCAGATAGTTGAAAAACATTTGCACAGTTACCAACAGAAACCTCCCCTATGAAAGGGTATGAAAGGGTATACACTGGTGCACCAGATGCTTCCACTCTTTTTACCATGGCCTGGACCATGCATGCGGGCTAAGAGCAAGAAAGATAAGGAAGCAGCCAGTCTCTCCTCCCTGAATTTGAAATGGAAGTGCTATCCTGTCTAGCAAGGAACTTAACCTGTCAAATGAGCCAAAAACAGAGCCAAAGAAAAGACACATACCTGCATATCTATATCAACTATGCCTACATCTATACCTATCTATACCTTTATCTGGAGAGGTGAGAAAACTGTTTGAGACAAGAAGAAAGACATCTAAAAAGCAGTGGGTGATGGCACTGGGTTGAACATTTGAGTGAGGATGAATGGCTGCCTCTAGCGGAGAATACCAGGAGTTCCTCTGAGGCCTGGCTTTGGCCTTCTTCTCATCTGGCCACTTGTTCATAGGATGCTGGCTTTTCTTTTGGCTCTGTTCCCTTATGCATGATATCCCACTGCTTGAAATGCTGTTCCCCCAGATCGCTAAAGATTTGCTCACCCCAATATCAGCCTATTCAGACGTCCTATCTAAAATCTCATGTTTCATACTTCTTGTCTCCTTCTCTACTTAAGTTTTCTCTACAGCAAGTATTACTATTATCTAATAATTTATATATTTCCTGATTTTATTATTTTTATGTAACTCCTAAAACATGCTATGAGCTCCCTAAGGCAGGGACTTTTGTCTGTTTCAGTCCTGATATGCTTTCTCTTAGTGCACTATAGGCATTATCTAATTATGTATTTTTTAATAAGTAAATTCAAAGCCATTAACTTGAGCTAAACAGACTCTGTTGCCATGTAACTCTTCTATTAATTCTTTTCTAAGTAACATTATATCATGAAATATATAACAAATCATTGTTTTATATTATTACTGTAATAAAATAGTTTCTACTCCTTTATTAATTTTTTTTTAATGCAGGTTGTTAAGACAGAGAGAATTAGAGAAAAACTTAACCCGCATCTCATTTTACAATTTTTCCATGTGAAATTTTGTTCTGATTTATAGACCCTTAAAAAGTTTGGTTTTCTACATGTCTACCTGTGTTTTCCAATTATATAGTCTCACCTAACTCTAAGCAGCATCTAAATTGATTAGATGTACTCTCATTAAATTTGAGACATTCACATGGTCAAATAACTTAATCCCAGCATAGTCTGAGTTTTCTTAAATTGATCTATAATGACTCAGAGAAAGTCAAACCCAGCTGTAAAGAACACAACCTCTCTGGGGTCTGAGAACATTTTGAAGGACTACAATCCAGGCAACTTCATGTAGACAACAACTATGAAGTTTCAGCTTTCCACCAATGTCTACCAGAATTTTATTTTATTGATTTTTATAGGAGACATGTTTAATATACATCAGGGAGGTGATCGAGCTATTTATGTAACTTTGGAAATGACATACTCTATTTCTGTATGGCAATTCAGGGGCACATAGAAAAAATTTATCCCCACAATTATCGCTCAATTAACTGCAAAATCTATGTGCTGAGAAATAGTTAATAAAAGTGTGCCTTTTCTTGATAATTGCAGTGAATTCTGCTCTAATGTAAAATAGCAATTCCCAAATAACTGTGTGGTACAAAATTGCCTGATAAAAGCCAGAGGGCTTATAAAAAAATGGAGCTAGGTACCCAACACCCACAATTTCATCACTGACACATAGAAAATGATAAGCACTGAGTCACTGCAGTGCAGTTTATGCACACATACTACAATAAATATGGCCTTTACTTGAAAAACCTGAAGATGGCTTGCAGAAGTGATCTCAGACTGGGTGCAGATAGTGTGTGAGTGTGAAGTGGCGGAAGAGAAATCATCTGGGAAATTCATAGCAGGAGCTATCATTGGGATCTGGTTCAGAACACAAACAGAGACTTAAATGGGAGGGATTCAAGAGGGGCTCACAGGTGCGTGAGATGTGTCCACTAACACAAGTCTCCTTCTAGCTTTAGTGTTCTACTGTTGCCATTTTGAGAATGTCAGTAATTTTGGAACAAGGAGTCTCAAATTTACTTTTTTTTTCTGGGAATGGCAAATTAAGTTGCCTGTCAGGTTGAAACTGTACCTAAGCAAACTGCAATTATCCTCATGATATTCAAATGTCTCCCTCACATATCAATCATATAACCAAAAAAAAATCATATTTTTAAAACAAGCAATTATTGCAGACTTCACAGTACTTAAATTTTAGGGAACTTATTGAACTGAAGTGAAGAAAGAGACAGAGATGCCAGAATGAGGGAAGCAACTCCTTCCTTATAAACCCAGGCTAGTCTCACCAGGGGACCCCACATCTTACCCAGAAGAAGTCAGAACACACAAACTTCTCCAAAGAGAGGTTGGAACCCCATTGGGCAAAAGAGCAAACACGCATTAAGAAGATGCTATTTACCCAGGCTGCAGTGCTCCTTCTTTTTATTCTTTTTTCCCAAGAGTTTTAATCTGAGGCTTTGGAAAAAGAAGTGGAAGGAGGTGTGCTCTTGTTTTAACCCTGCAGTCAAATTGCTAGAACCTCTGGGGCGGGGTGGGCTCTGGGGCAGAGCAGCAGGAGCAGGCATCCCCATCTGTGGAGGACGTGGGTGCTGAGCAGGTTACCAGACTACCTGGCTGGCACCTGGAAACCAGGAAGCAGGAGATCTGCTTTTCCAAACTCAAAAAGAAGGCCCTAAAATCAGGAACTGATGGTCTAGAGAATTGATAACACAACAGAGAGGGGACTCACAACCCAGCTCAGGACTTCCTAGTCCTGCCAGATTTTAGACTATCTGAGGGTCCTCATTTTCTATAGAGAAGGTGGCTGAACAAGGAAAGCACTGCTATTATTATTATTTAATCCTCAGGCTAATTTGCAGATATAACACCCTTATTTTGAAATATCCACACTTTCATGAAAAGTAAGGAAGGAATGAAAGAAAACATTAATTTGCATCTTGTTAATAGGGGAAAAATACTATGCATTCTATTTGATTAAACTTTCCTCCCCATATATACTACCAGTGAATTCTTCACAGCACACTTGAATACTGACAGGCACTGTTCTAGAGCACCCTCTAATTGCCACCCAAGGATTTTACCTTTTACAGAATAAAAATTTCTGAGCAGAATGTTTAAGTTATTTAACAGTAAAACCACAAAAAGCATAAATAATATCACTTTTCCAGTTTCAGTCTCCCTAGAAGTGGTACTTTTGGCACTTAAATTCTATCACTGAATCTCAGTCCAGGGATTACATTTTCCCCCTTGAATCCATAGCTCTTAGTTTTTTCTTGTGAATGGGCTTATGTCCCTTTACACACAGCCAGCTTTTAGCCCTGAGTTCATGTTAAAAGCAGGACTTGGCCAGATAACAGCTACTGATGTGTTGATTTACATCTTTGGTTCAACTACTTATTGTAAGGCTGGGCTGGCTTGCTACACATCTGGTTATCAGGTGCTATTAAGAGTCTCATTATCATAATTTATTATTCATGGAAGTGTGCCATTACACACACAGCTTTTCATTACTACATACCTGCTATTTTTTTCTGGATTTTTAATTAATTTAATTTTATTTATCTATTGTTTACTAATAATATATCATTATTTTACATCCTTATTTGTTTTTTCCCACTATAGAATTTCTCCCTTCAGGTGTGGTCACCACAGTTTTCCCACTACCAAAGCTGTTTTAATTTTTATAGGAAAGACTACTTTTGTACTTTTAGAAGAAAATCAGGAGGCTGATTGTTTTTATCCTTTCTTAATCTTGCATTTTCCTTCACTGTGAAATAGATCTTAGACCTTTTTGGTGTGAAAAGAAGTTCAGGATAACATAGATTGAGATTCAGACACACAAAGCCCTCCTTTTTGAAATGAAAATGTTCTTCAATAATACTACAACCTCCTAAAAACCCATAGAGTTTCAAATGTACTTTAAAATGAGGCAATCTGTTTCTTCCCATGAGATGTATTATTTTAAGAGCGCTCCTCCTATTTGCTGTGTTGCAAGTTATCGGGTCTCCCATTAGCTCGTCCACTGCCAGCTCTCAGATCATAAAAAGCCAGTGGGAAAAAATTCACTATACAGGCAATTTCCCACGTTTGTGCTCAGAAAAGCAATACCTCTGTCTGGATGGCAAGGAGAGGAAAAAAAACAGAAGTTAAACTTCTGGCACATAGCTAGTAACTTAGACATACCCAATGTGAGAATGCATCTTCTATCTTTTCTAATAAAGATGAATAAAAAGTCCAAGGCTTGGAGCTAGAGAAAGGAGTAAGGGCATCATCTAGAAAATCACACAGCACTTCAATTTCTGATATGGGGATGGGGGGGTGGGGTGTGCATGTGTGTGTGTGTGTGTGTGTGTGTGTGTGTGTGTGTAGGAGAGAGAGGGGGGCAGCAGGGAACAAGTACAAGGGAGAAATTGAATCTGTATCAATTTCTGTTTCAACCTTGAGCAAATTCTGTTTACCCTTCCTAAAGCTTTGGTCCCCTCACTATTCCACTAGTGGTTCTCACTTCGTAAAATGTTAAACATCAAGGGCCAAAGCACAATGATTGGCACATGGTAAATTCTCAGCAAACACAAGCAATTAGTGTTATTTTAAATATGGGTGAGAGTTTTATGATGATGTGACAAGTGTGATTGTGTAACACAGCAAGATGTACACAATAGTGTGGCATAGTTCCAGACTTTGACAAGATCTTTCACCCAAAGTTCGGGCACAGTGATGCAAGTATTTACTTCTCATTAACTGCTACTATCATTTGAGCAGGCTTACACGGATTTTCTGAATTTAAGTCTAATAAGAATCATCTGGGGAACGTGTTAATCCAATTTTCCCGATCTCTGCCCAGAAGATTCTGATTTGGTAGGTTTGGGGTCAGGTCTGGGATTTTCTTTTTTTGGAAGGACACACCCAAATTCTCCTTTTTATCTACCAAGTCTGGGAAGCACAGCTACCACAAGATTTAATAAGGGATATTCCATTTCAGAGGCCTATTTTAACACAATGACAAACTACACAAAAATGTAGCAAAGACAATAGTTTCAGATAATAACCCATGTGCCCCCACATCTCCCAGTGTTCCATACAGTAAGGTCAAGATCTGTGAGGAGTTCCAGCTAATGCCAAGTCCACGACAGTTAAAGAGACAGGTGTCCCCTTCATTGTTTTCTTCCTTGAGATGGACCTTGAGAACATTTGTTAAAATAGTGACATCAAATTGTTGACTGGTGCCCCTAATAACTGATTCTTGTGTAACTATGTAGAACACGGTATCAACCTTACCTTCTTCTCTCCCCACCCCACCCTAGGCTATATATGTAGAATAGTCAATAAATAAATCTATGTTGAAATTAATCATCAGTCTAAATTATTGCAATGCACAGTTTTCCATACCTCAAATAGAGACTGAAATAAAGGAATGGGCACAAGGAAATTAACTGTTCAATAAGAATTTATTGATTACACAGGGAAAAAGTCTATCACAAAGGATATAGTGATTTGAAAAACAATATTGAGTCACCCAAATGTATGAGAGATACTCAAGCATCAAAAGTATATGAAGAAAAGGTTAAGATGGGGGATATGGTGGGAGTAGGGAGACTGGTAATTCCAAGGAAAATAACTACTAAGTCACTCATTGCACTCTGATCAACCCTCTGCTCATCAAAGGGACTTCTGCTTTGAGTAATCAACAGTTTCTTTGGAAAACCACAATAAAATGAAGAATCTACTAGATTTTTAGAATTTGGATGGGTGTCTGGTTTCCAGAGAACAGCTTCAAATATTTAAGCTGCTAACATTAGACCAACAATGAACTTAATGATAATTGAAACCATCTTTTCAATAAATAAAAACACATTTCACACAGTTGATTTCAAAAGTTTACTCATGACTTAGACTAACACAGATGTGGTTTGAAGACATTCTATAGCTAAAGAAATGGAACTTGATGGGAAAGAAAAATACCAAAGAGGAAATGAACTGATATGATTTAAAGTGCGATATTATTACCATCGTAAATTATGTCAGCCATGGCTGACTCAAGTAGAACTTTACTTGATTTAAAGCCAAACAAGGCCACTGAATTATTTTCAGTTAATTATGAGCGAGCCATATGCTGCAATGAGAACAATGTGTTAATCAGTCAACACTGACTCAATGGTGACTATTAAAACGATTGGTTTCTATCTTGCTGGACAAACTGTTTCTCAGGGATAGACTACAGATGCAATATATTTTGGTAGAGAAAATCATATTAACTGATTTGGGAAATTTCAGAAAGATGTAAAGTCTGGTTATGAGGAGATTTTACATAAAAGCATATTTTTAAATTTATTTTTTGTATTTATTTTCTTACACCATTGTTAAATTTTGGACAGTATTGGATCCCTCTCCTCAGGTGGAGTCCCCACAGTCTCCCCACCACCACAGCACCCATGATCCATCACCGCAGTCCCTTGTGCTCTTCCCTCCAGTTTTGACCCTCTCCCTCTCCTTCCCTTGCTGGATGCCTCAGGCCTACGGTCAGCTTTCAAGTTTTGTCTTTTATCTAATCCTTTGTTGGTTTCTCTATATTCTGATATAAATGAAATCACCAGATATTTATCTTTTCCTTCTGACTTATTTACTTATTTTGTTTAGCATAATCCCTCCAGCATCATCCATATTGCCTCCAATCACATGAGCTTCTATTTTTGATCGCTGAGTAGTATTTTATTGTGTGTATTTACCATATCTCCTTGATTAAAAAAAAAGTGTATTCTTTAAAAGTATAAAGTTCTGAATGGCGTAAGTTAGCAGTATAGAAAATATTTAAGAATGGAACTCATTCTTTATATAGAAGTAACCTCATCTGCTATATATCATGTGCATAGTAAAAATACTTTGCAGTGCATTTAATATATAATTGTGCAATTTTATGAAATCATGTCATATCCAGGTCCTATATTAAAAGAGAAAAATATTCTGCTGTACTATAAAAACACTAAATACAGGAAATAAACTTTGATAAAACACCTATACACATACAAAAAAATCCTATATTTAGAGAAAGAATGTATTCTAATGATCATAGTATATATGACAGATTATATATAACATACTTTATATGTATAATAGATAACAAATATATTTAGATAGGATCATTACAAAGTTGTAAGTTGAGTTTTTACAAAAACATTTTAGGAACATCAACCTTTTCTTAGCTCAGTACTTATCTACTACTGTGCACAGTTAGTTTCAGCAGTGAAAAGCTAAAATTTTCTTCTCCTTTCTCTTAAAATAAGGTAGGAAGGGTCAGAAGCAATAGAGGATAAAAGAATGACTTCTCCATACATTTGGTGCATTGAGGTAAGTGCTCATGATGGGATGATTCAGCCCAACCCATCTACCTCCAATTCAAGCTGTACATGTACATGTAACCCTGTAAACACACGACACAAAACAGCCCTCTGTGCAGCGGTTTCAGCCTGGGTGATGAATGAATCAAACACATAACGTTCTTGTCGACCTCAAATTTTAAATAAATGCTGATGTTTTCCAGCAATGATTCTGATATTGAAACAGTTTAAATAAATCCTTCCATACTTCATTAAAATATTTGAAACATGATAAATTTGTCAAGTCATCCTAAGATTAAAACAGACTCCACAAGCAGCGTCAGGCATGAATTCTCAACCTTCTCCCAGCTTAATTAGAGACACTGAGCTTACTGTGGCTCCTTGGACAGCTGTTTGCTAAGCCCTCTCTTTAAAGCCTTGATCTTTGCCTCCTTAATTATACATTTTATCAAAGCACTTTTGCTACTCTTCCCTAAGCCCTGGACAATGGAGCCAATTTCGATTGAGATTAGTATGTGAGGTTTATTGATTTCATTGAGAAATGCAAATCAGGACAGAATTTGCTATGATTCCCAATTACTACTGTATTTTAAGATCATTCTATTAGTCTGTGACTTTTCTAGCTCATGTTAATAACTTTTATTTATTTACTATGTATTGTATTTATTTTCCATATTTTATTTTTATACTATAATATATATACATGCATTTATATATGCTTAAATTTATACATATGCATGTATATATACATGAAAACATGTATAAAGTATATAAAATAATGAATAGTCTATAAAAATAACTTATATCAGCTAGTTCATAAGTAGATGGCAACAGGTAAATGTTAACTTTTCCCTAATACCTTGAGTGTATGTGTATATACATGTTTGTGTGTTGTTAAGCAATGTTTTTGTTTGTTTGTTTGTTTTCTTTCTAGGGGACCAAACAAGATTAGAATTTTTATATGAAATATAAATCTCTTTTAACAATAAAAGGACAGCGATACATTTCCTGTTTAAATATAGCATCTTGAAGTTATGTATATGTAAGGGACAGGACACCTCAGTTTTGGAAAGAATATGTATTGATTTTGAATATATAAATGATCGTTGCATGTGTAATAACCATTAAGATTTATAGGAAATAGGTTATAGGTCATTTTATTTTGATTCATCTCCCTAGAATAATTTTGCTGAAAACAAAATAGTCCATAATTATATCTAGAATGTTCTTCTCCAACTCCCACCAACATATGCTATCTGAGTACAAAAATACATCATGCATAGGGATCCCAGAAGACCCGAGCTCCATTTTATTATATGAGAAGTGAGAAGACCAAGCTCAGTAACTCCCCTTTAGCGCTGCAGCACCCCGTGGTACTTGCCTGTGTGGCCGAAGCCCTTCTGAAAAAATAGACCAAGAGGGCTGCTCAGCCTACTTCTATCTGCTTCTCAAGTGATGTCTGTTGTCATTTTTTTCAACACACACTTGTTGAGCACCTTCCTAGCTGCTGAGGGGAGAGGATGACCAAGCATAAGCACCAGGGCGCCTGTCAGTGCTTATCCAGTTACTTTTACAGAGGTGCATATAGCTGAATAAAGAGATCTGAAAACTCCTGGACTCCATATCTCATCCTTGTAACATCAAAATGGCTTTAACTAAAAATTGAGTGGTAATTAAATGGCCTGTCACTCTAAATAGCCAAGATCAAGCATAATAAGATTTTAAAAGGATATTTTTCTTTTGTGTCTTTTCCCCCACTCCATCCCAAAGTGAGTCCAATAACATCTCTACTTTCCTGGTGTGGCCTAAGGATGACTTTAAATCTGGCAAGGCCTTTAAACCATTCCATTTTTGAACATAAGCTTATTATAACAATTTCAAAGTGAATTCTGTTTAAAGGAGGTTAAACTTTCAATCCATCTTGGGGAGAACAAAGTGTCACTATGGAAGTTGACAATGAAGTGTTATTTCCTTTTGGTTAAGTGATCACACACCAGAGAATAATCATAGGTATTTTAGTAAAGTTAATAATTACTGATGATTCCAAAGAAAAGAGGGAGCGAGTTAATGGTGTTGAAAGTTCATGACTAGTTCTACATACCTCATAAACATGTTCTCAGATTGGTTGTGGGAATTGTGGTTTGTGTTTCTTTAATCTCTGGGTATTCATAAAATGGTATTTTAAGGGAACACTTGTTATTTCAAGGAATGACTGATATGTGATTTAGTATAGTTCTTGCCTGTGTGATTCCTAATTGTATTTGAAGGAACCAACTAACTTTGTGTATTATTAACAGGAAGCACTTTTTCTTACCCCTCTAATCTGTTTCTTTGACTCTAGCAACTTGAGAAAGTATTTTGTCTTCTAATCAAAACCTTAAACACTGAAGCTAAGTTGATTTTTCTAGCAGATGTTTCTCCCCCAATGTCAAGTTTTAGGCAATTGTTTCTATTATTGAAAGACTTATCAGTGACTTAATGACACATTCTGTAAGATAAAAAAAATTTCCCTTTGATTAGTAAAAACTATTAAATTCATTATTTCTCACCTCCAATAAACTTTTAATAAAATATTCACTACATCCTCTTCTTCCCATGGAAGCAGCAAATTTAAACTCCTATTAGGAATGTATATTATAATTAACTATTCAAATTAATTTTTCTAGAATGTATAAATTAGCTGCATGTATGTTTTATAAAGGGAGTGAGAATAGAAAAGTTTTTTCTAACAGGGATTTCAATACCAATTCTTCCTCTCTTTCACAAAACAGACAAGAGACACTTAAAAAAATAAAAAAGACAAATTGCTTAGACTAGGAAGAACAATTAAACGTGATATATTTTTACTGACATACACACATATGTATTGAGATAATCCCTCAAGAATCCAATTGTATCCATGCATATATCAGGAGTTAGTTGCTTCCTGTTTGGACTTTCTTTAGTTTACTTACTATTTATTGAACAATTACTATGTGCCAAGCACCACACACCATCTGTGTAAGCTAACTTAGTCACTGCAACAGTCACACGAAGTATTTTTACTCTCCTTTTTTTAATGTTATAGATGAAATTTATCAGACTCGATAAATTAAGTGGCTCAGAGAAACGGTATAGAATCCCTAAAAGCAGAGCCATCTTTGTACTCAGAACGCCCCATTCATGTTCACATTATAGTAGATCCATCAATGGAAGAACTGAAGTCCTTGTACATAAAAAGTCATTCTAGAAACTTCAGGGCCACTTCCACTTGATTAGTTTTCTTTTCCAGGGTAACTATGCTAGAAGGCATAGGGTCTAAGTAAGGGCATTTGTGTGGCTGCTACCCAAACAGACCATTAACACACAATGGCTAGAGAGAGAGACAGATACAGTAGAGATGGTTAACTCTTACACCACCTGGCATGGGTTACCTTTCCATTGAAGGACTTGCAGAAATTGTGATTGCAAAAATGATAGTATTAATCTTTGCTACAAACATATCAAACCAATCAAAATAGAACTCAACAAATATTGCACTTCATAATTTCTTAATAGGATCAAGTACTTTCCTAGCTGGATAAGATTCCAACTTTGGGCAACATTCACTTATGCTCATTTTAAAACTACCTGCTAACTCACATGATAACTATTTGTCAACAAAATGACTCTGGATCATTTTAGAAGAAATCCTGAGTGGGGTTAAATGTGAAGAAGCCAGATGTTAACACAGGAAACTTTTATTGGCCTACACTGATTTCTTAGAAAATGGAGTTTTGAGAAAATGTTTAAAATGAACAAAAATTGTACGATATTATTGAACATCTGAATCTTTGTTCGGTTTTCAACCAGCGTCTGCAAATGGAAATATATGGGGCATCAGTGACCTTCTCCGTGCCTCTTCTATGGTGATGGATTATAGATTATTAAGTTCTAGATGGTAAATGATGAAGCAGCTGAATGAATAGAAAGCAGATCATCAAGCCAAGTATATTCACAGGGAAAACAAAAAAAAAAAACTGATGAGCAAGATAAAAGAGAAAACAAATAAAAGATGATAAAATTCTACACTCTGTTTAGGAAAATACCCTGACTTTGGCAGCTATTTTAATTTTAAAAGCAAAACATATTGTGTTTCAAAAAAAAAATTTTTTAGGTATTATACCCAGGGGTGTTCAACAGTATTCTTTTCTTTAAGGTAAATAAACAAGGGATAAAAAATTTAAAAATACATAGATTTCTTTCTTTGAAAACCAGTGTCATGGCTGATGTATGTCCTTCCATTTGAAAACTGGCTGTGACCTTTGTAATATTGACCATAACTATAACTCACACTGATTTAGTGCTTACTGTGAGTCAATTATAACTTTGTCACTTCATTTAACTGCCCAGTTTGCAGATAAGAAGAAAGAGGTACATGAAAGTTAAATAATTTGCCCAAGTAAAAGCCTGAAGAGAGTACACCCACATTTCTGAGAGTATACCTCAGCCTGAAGAGAGTATACCCACGTGTCCTCAACAACTTGGCAATATTGATCCTATTAGCTTTGTTTGCATCATTTTGAGACACATCTATTAAATTTTAGACAGACATACAGTAAGTCTTTAACAATGCAACATTACATTTTCTGGGCTATAACACCGTAGTTTAGTTTTAAAATATTTTTCTGAGAAATAATACCCAGTGATTCACTGTGTCTTGAAAATAGCATTTACCTTAATGTGATAGCAGAGAATATTGAAGTTCTGACATAGTTTCTGATAATTCGCTATCTAATCAAAAAACATTTGAGGAGGGAATAAACTCCATTATGCCCTGAACAGAAATGTACAAGTAAACTGACAGCTTTATGGCATTTGAGGTTTTTAGCCACAATAACTGCCAAACCTGATTGATGTGTGATCTGGTCAATCGCCCACCAATTGTACCAAATTGACTAGAACCCAGGCAGTTTCTACATTTTATAGACCACAATGAAAAGCAACATCATTCCTGTCTTCTACTATAGATCAAGGGTAAGCCTACCTTTTAAGGGAAGACTTGTTCTCCATGAAATAAAATCCAGGGGCATGAAAACCCAAAATACTCAGTAGGGAAGTGAGGCCTAGAAATGGGTTGGTGAGAAATTCCCCCCATGTGTGTCCTGAAAGGACATGCTCTGAGCGATGGCTGTTGTGGTGGAGCCGAAGCAAGATTAAACAGTGAACTCCTTGGACCTCCCTGGTGGTGCAAGTGGATAAGTCTCAGCACTATGAAGCTACCAGTAGCCTCTGTAGCATGAGTTCTGTCCCCAGCCAGGGAGGTGATCCACATGGCAAGGCAGACCTCTCCTGACTTGCCTGCTGCTCCCCTCAGCAGTGCATTTCAGTAGATCTGCCTGTTCTGCTCCCCACTGTGTTCCTGGTGAATCCTCTCGGCCCCCACAACTCTGGCCTGCCCTGTACCCTGTTTCTTGTATGCATAAATAAATAAATAAATATTAAAAAACAAAAAGAGTGAACTTGAATCATAATGAAAAAGCCGTCAATATAAACAAACTGTGGTCTTTGTGAGGAAATGTTTACCAGGGGTTTAAACACTAAAAGTGACACCTGTGGGGGTGTGTGTGTGTGTCAAAGAGAGAGAGAAAAAGAGAGAGAGAGAGAGAGAGAGAGAGAGAGAGAATTAATTTGTCAAAACTCATTTAAATTGAGTAAGCCCTTGTATAACAAGGATTTTCAATATTCAAACCACCTCCCAGCTTCCTCACCCGCTTTGTCTCACACGGAGGCCCAGACTCCCCAACCACTAGCCCTAATGGCAGCGAGCCATTGAAACCACATATCCCTGTTTCAGGTACAAATGAAGAATTTTTGGCCGAGGACTTGATATGCTGCTGCGGTTTTCTCAGCTCCCTTTGTAATATTGCGGACATTGCAGGTTGAGCCCTAGGTGGGGGCCAGAGATTATAAAAGGTGACGGGGTGAACAGGAGAGGGGAGCAATGTGAAGCCTTAATTTCAATATACCTCTTTTTTGAGGCTCTGCTTTGGGCCTCTGGCCAGGTACACTGCTCTTTCCGCCTACAACAGAGGCTTCTTTGGAAGGGACTGCTAGCACATGTGCCTGAAATAACAGCCAGGAGGTTAAAGAGGACAGAGCTCTTCAGGACAGACAGGTAGTACCTGCAAGGCGAGGCACAGGAATGAATTCCATCACTATGTCCAGTTCAGAGTCCGTATAAACCCGAATATAATAGTTTCCCTCATTCTTTTTGCCTTCGACTTCTCCAAATATTTCCATCAAAAATTTGGGAGCTGTCAAATTCATAAACAACCAAATCCAACATGTGCACACATCCCCTTCCTATGCAGGCAGGTACATGATGAAAGATGCTAAAATATTTTTGTTTCTGATTATCTGCTTGAACATGAATGAATTTTCCATGAGAAGCTTTGCTTCCTTCATTTACCATACTTAGCATTTTTGAATAATCTCATTTACTTCCATTTTGGGGCAGAGAAACTTGGATTTTTCTTCCCTATATTTTAACCTTTTATTTCCAGCCAGTTCTTATTACAGTGCAATTCCTACTTAAACCGCACAGTCAGATGTCACAAGAAGTATTTCATGATTGATTTTAATTGACAGTAAAGGAATCGTGGCAACAAAATTCACTTTATGCTTTAAAATACTGTCATTTATTTTTTGAGAGGCATTATCATACATTTAGAGTCTATAACATGGTTGGTTATAAAATAACAGATATTCAGTGTCCTTACTGTTTGGATATTGTGTTAAATTTTGAATATTATGCTTTGCAGATACTCTGGCAATTATGTGTCACCTTTAAAGATGGTAAGTATAAATGCAATTTCATTAACTATCTGACCTATCAGTAATTAAATATGCCCTATATAACTTCGTAAATATAGATATAAATATTCATTTCAGAAATTAATCTGCTCATAGCATATGTAACTATTTAGTATTATAATTAAATATAATGTAATTATACTCCCATATGTAATGTTTATTATTCTTTAAAATTGTTACAAATTATCTAGAAATTTCTACTGAATGAGATAAAGGAAAAATAACTTTTAATGCAACAATACTGTCTTATTCTACATAACTGATGATACGTTTTATTGGTGAGACTGGTTTTTTTTTCCAACAATGAAAAACACAAATGTCATCACAATTTTGACCATCATGCATTGAACTGGAACACCCATAATGCTTCAGGGTTTTCAATGCATTTTAAATATTCCCCTAGAATGCTAAAATGATTCATGGCTCTGTACTGAGCACTTCAAAAGATGAAATGTATCTGTAGCCACCATCTGCATATGGAAAATTTGAGGAAAAATAAGTTCTTTATTAATCTTTAGGTGGTATACACTCTGTAAGTCTCTTCAAGGTAGGTTAGCATAATCATAGGAAAAGGAGCTAGATTTTACTTAATGTGCTAAAATATGCAGCTATAAATCTGCTGTCCATGTTGTAACTGCCTCGCCTACCAGTCTCACTAAGAGTCAATGTCATTTCCTGAATCTTGCCATTGACCAGAATTTTTTCCTGTCTAGTGCTTTTCCAAAGATCACACAGCACCTAACTGGATAATTTCTTACAAAACTAGACTGAAGGAAAATGTTCATATCATCTGCAATTGATTAAATCTTTAGAAAATTTTCTAACAATTAAGAATTGATGAAGATTATGAAATTAAATTTATCTGATTCTAAATAAAAAGTCTGATAAAATTACTTTTTATGATACAACTATCCATTATTAAATGTATATAACTAATTAAAATAGTCTGCATTCTGTCAACCAATCATAAAGATATTGACTATCTGTGGGGACACAGCTTATGTTTACTAATCCAGTGTGTTTCTGATGATGAGGCTGAATGCACTGATGTGTCAAGAAATCAATCCCTTGAATTGCATCAGATATTTTTAAAAAAGAAATAGAACAGAAAATAGAAGAGGAAAAAAAGAGATTTCATGACACAAAGTATAGTCATTTTACAAAGCTCTATTCAATTATATGTAACTGCATTCAGTCACATGTAAATGTGATATGGCATACACATACAATGTGTAACATACATGCACACATTATGTGCATATGCATATTATGAGAAATACATACATTCATGATTTAAGATCATTCATGACTCCTGACATATATATTTTGTTTATTATCTCCCCTTGAATAGAATGTAAGTGATCTTACTAAGGATAATAGTTAGTGCTTAGTGACTATTAAATAAGTGAATTCATCACACACACAGTTATGATTGTGATATAATATTTTGTTAAAGTTGGTGGCAAAAAAGTAATCTAGAAATATCATTCATCAAAACCAAATTCCATTCTTGCAGAAGTGATATTCCTTAGAAAGTGATCTTCAGGGTGTCCCTGGCGGCACGAGGGGTTAAGCAGCGCAATTTGAAGCAATCCGCAGCCTCTGCAACATGAGTTTGATCCCCAGCCAGCGAGCCACCCACATAGTAAAGCAGACCTCTCCTGTCTCACCCGCTGATCCCCTCAGCAGTGTATTTCAGTCAATCTGCCTGTTCTGTTTCCCACTCTGTCTCTGGTGAATCCTCTCACCCCCCGCATCTCTGGCCTGTACCCAACTCGTGTTGCATAAATAAATCTTTTAAAAAATAAAATAAAATAAATAAAAGTGATCTTCAGCTTCCCTATATCACTGCCATTCTCCCCTCCATCTTATGAAAGACAAGATTCAAAACATTTTTTCTACAAAATCTACAATAATCACTGTGAAGAAATAACAAAAGGAATATCTCCAGAGATGAGATCTGGTCTCAGGAAATTAGTGGCCTGATTGCACCATCAAAATGTAAATAAGTCACTTCATTCATTTCATTCAAAATGTAAATAACTCACTTCATTCAAAAGCCATATTACTGGGTCAGCCTAAGAGTAAACAGCTGCAGGAGATGGGGTCTTCAAGGGAGAAGAGGTACTGAGAAAATGGCACAGTGGCAGAGATTGAAATCCATTATACCATAAGGGGAAAAAATGAAAACCAGGCTAAAAGAGTGGCATTTGGTAACTACCTTAAAAGATAGTCTTGTGACAAATATGAAATAACACTTTTGTTACTACTTCAGAAAGCAGAGTCATGATAAAGTATGAGTTGACACAGTCAGTTTGAGGGATTCCAAGAGCAAAGGGAGCAATGGGGAAAAGGGAGATGTTTTTTAAAGATTAGTTGTATTTATTTATGCATACAAGAGCTGGGGTACAGGCCAGAGGTGCAGGGCAGGGACTGAGAGGATTCACCAGAGACAGAATGGGGAGCAGAACAGGTGTATCAACTGAAATACACTGCTGAGGGGAGCAGCGGGCTAGACAGGAGAGGTCTACTGTGCCAGGACTACTGTGCCAGCTCCCTGGTTGGGGATTGAATTTGTGCTGCAGTGGCTGCAGGTAACTTCATAGCCCTGAGGCTTAACCCCTTCCACCACCAGGGAGGCCCAGGAAAAGGGAGAATAGCAGAGGATGGAACAGAAAGAAATGAGAAACTGGATTGCCAAGAAAAGGATCTTAATCTGAACTGAAAAACAAAGAACACAAAGAAGTTGCTGAATCTCAAAGACCTATTTGTGATGAGATACTAGGGATATTTGCAGAAACTGCTTAATTTTCTGTCTTACCTTTTTTTTTCAATTGTTTATATTTCTTACATCATTTTTCATTTTTGCACAATATATGCATTTACATTTTGGTTATAGTCCCCATACAATTCCTACCACCCTTGCTTTGATCCTACTCCCTTCTCCCCACACCCTGTAGTGTATCCCCGGTTTATAGTTGCTTGTTGATTTTGATTTTTACTTTATTATAATTAGTCTTTTTCCTGGTCCCTTATTTAGGTCTTCCAAATTCCTGCTATGAGTGAGACCATCTTATTGCAGCATTATTTACAATAGCTAAGCTACGGAAACAATTCAAATGCCCAAAAATAGATGACTGGATCAAGAAGATATGGTACATATATACTCAGCAATCAAAAAAGATAAACTCATGCAATTTGCAGCAACATGGATGGAGCTAGACGGGATCATGCTCAGCAAAATAAGCCAGAAAGAAAAAGAAAAATACCTTTAATTCTTAATAATACTCTCTCACATCAGCTCCTAAATTCTCCCAGTCCTTGGCAGGCCAGGGGTTAAGTTGCACATGACTCTGCTCAGGACTATATCTTTACTATTTCTTGCCAAAGTTCTTTCCTATACTTCTTTATGCAAAAAGTCCCATCTGAAGACAATGTTCAGATGCAGGGGGTGGAAGCCATGTATTCTTGCATCTGGGAATCTTGTTGAAATCTTCTTATGAAAAGAATTTTACTGAAGAGGCCCTTCATTAGTTTGGGTTAAAACAGTCATAGAGGAAGTGAATATTTAGCACAAACTTCTTTAAAAATCAGAATGTAGGAAATTCACTACATGCAAAAACTTCACTTTCAAAGATCGTTTTGAATACACAAGAAAATGTTATTTAGTTATACTTGTCTTTGAACTACGTGGTAAAAATATATTAATTGCCTTTGTCACTTTGTCTATTCTAGAATAAGAGAGCCACCCAAGTGCATATATGGCAGCTAAGGTGAAAAAAGACATGATTGAAAGGTACATGGGAACATATTCCATAAATATTGATTCACAAGAAGATTCCTTCTGTTGACAAAATATTTCCTGAACCCCTGATAATTTCCAGGGAATATGAAGACACATTAATTGTTTAGCCTTCTTTTTTTTTTTTGTTTTAAGATTTATTTATTTATTTATACAAGCACTGGGTACAGTCAGAAGGGTGAGAGAATTCATCAGAGCCAGAGTGGGGAGCAGAGCAGGCAGAAGGACCGAAGTACACTGCTGAGGGGAGCAGCGGGCAGCAGGGGAGGTCTGCACGCCATGCAGGACCCTCCTCCAGTGGCTGGGGAGCAGCCAGGGATCGAATGGCGCTGCAGAGGTGGCGGGCAGCTTTGCAACCCAGCGCTCAACCGCTGCGCCACCGGGGAGGCCCTGTTTAGCCTTCTTAAGCTTATAGGCTACTGTGCAGAATTAGCCCATACATGGGTAATCACAAAATATACAATGTTTCAGGAATATTAGAAGAAAAGCTCTAAATGTTATGTAGTACTTCGAGAGAAAAAATAATATATGGTATAAATAAGGCTTCATGGAGAAGGAAGAGTCTGAGTTGAATCTGGAGGCGAAGTGGAATGTTGGCTGGTAGCAGCTGGCTCTATGGAGGCAGAGCTGCAGCTAAGGGTGGACGGAGAAAGTGGGGGTGGGGTCATGGGGCAAGTGCTGGTGGTGGCAAGGAGAGGACAGATAAAAAGGGCTGGATCACACAGAGCACAAGTACTGTCAAATGTAATCACTGTTCTCTAGAGCAAGACACTATTTGGCTCCAAAGAGAGTTTCATGCTGACTGCAGGATTTTCCTACTGAAACAGGCACTGAACCTCTCTCTGCAGTACCACCACCTCTAGGCTGGAAGGTCTCTCCCTATGGATTTATCCACTGCTTATTAAACAGAGGCATCAGTCATTATGGAGTGTTCCACCTGAGGCAGGAATACAAAGGAGAATCCTCTCTCATTAGCTAAGGACCAGTGGGGGGGTTGGCACCAAGTCCTTTATTCTGTAGTTCAGAGAATATAAGCTGCACACAAGCAGGACTTGCTTCCTCTACTCTTAGCTCAGAGCAATGGGACATAGTAGACACTCAATAAATAACTCACTAGTGATAATGCCCCCAACTGGAAAAATCAACTGTTGTATGTAAAATCTGCTTTTTGTAAACGATCACTAAATCCCTTAAATATTTTCTAGTAATTGACAGCTGATTTTCCCTTGCTGCAATTTTCTATCCAGTTATGTTGGTTCCAATTGTAACCTTGAACAAGAGAAAATGAACACATTGGAGAAAACCTTCATATGAAAGTAGACATTTTATTTGGGTGTCTTATCTCAGTATAACTTGGGTACAGTCAATTTTAAATATCAATAATTTATATTGGTAGGACAGTAAGATGGGACTTAATGATTAGGTCAGATTATATAATGGATTTATAGGTCCTTCATTCGGAGAAGGTACAATAAAACATATCGTAGTTTCTACAACCTGAAAGTGTTAGAAAATGACAAATAATTCAAGTAGAAAATACATTACCTGTTTCAAATAATATATTCTATTTATATTTAAAAGCTGTGGAAAAACAAAAGCTATGCCAAAATAATAGAACAAATTTCCAATCTGTTCAGGCCCTGCTGTAGTTTAATTTATTTATAACATGGGTCACTGAGAGCATTGGTAAGTTGGCTTAAATAGGAATGTAAATTCAGAGCTAATTTTTGTGGATTTTTTTCCTAACAGAAAAGTAGCAGGTAGATCATCAAAGAAACTATCAATATTGAGGAAATGCGCGTATTAGATTACATGGAGTAGATGTAATTTTGTACATCTGACCTAACTTCCCATCCAGTGAATCAATCATCCCTTATATGAAACCATCATTATCATCCTCTATCAAGTTGAATATTTTCAGTAACATAAGCTCATAAATTCAAAGCGCAGACTACTTCATCATTGGACAGCTCAAATACCTTGAACTTTTGCCTTATAGTTAACTTAAACATACCTTTTCCGCACTGCTTTATTTAGCCTAGATGTGGGGTAACCATATAATTTCCTGTCCAAGCAGGGACACTTGTATAAGTGATAAACTAATTAATAATTACACAGACATAAAGTGTGACTATCCCAGGAAATCTTAGCATATGATTACCTTCCTTACCTCTATCCTCTGAATGTCAAACAATTTCTCTGAGTTTCCAAATGAGCAACCAGGAAATGCTTAAAATCGTAGTGGCCATCCTCATTACAGCCACCCATGAAATAACATTCAAAAAAGGTCTAGCCCTCCACATGCTGTGATAAAGAAGTGGTCCCCAATGACTTTCTTTTTTTGTTGTTGTTGTTGGAGAATTATATTTATTTTTTTTGTGTATTTTGCTCCATTTTTTTTAATAAATTTTATTTTTATATTCCCCATACAATTGCAACCCCCTTATTTTGACCCCAATCCCTCCCCTCCCCACTCCCCACCCCCCATAGAGTGTCTCTGGTTCATAGTTTTTTGTTGATTTTGATTTTCACTTTCTTATAGTTATTCATTTTCCTGGTCCCTTATTTAAGTTTTCTAGATTCCTGCTATGACTTTCATTACCCACAATATATTTTATTGATATTCCTCTACCAATAAATTGCCTGCATCAAGACATAGTATGTATGGCATGGCAAGAGCAGGCTAAATTAGAACTTGATTTTCTGTGGTCTAATAATAATAGTTAATGATAACTAAATTTAATGGAGTACTTAGATATATACTCTATATGTATTTCTCTAATTATAACATGTATATATAGAAAATATGGACACAAATATCTACATTTGTAGGTTTAGATTGAGGACAGAGAAGGAAAATGGGGGCATTATCATATTTTTCCTTACAAGTTTCAACAAAAAACTAAATCTTTCACTATTTCAGTTTTCTCTTCTATAATATAATAGAAAAGGATAATTATAGGATCAAGAGGTGATAGCCAGACAGACACATAGCTAGATTGGTAATCTTTTCTCAAACACTCTTTGTCCTTCACTTTTCAGTCAACAAATACACTGAATACCCACAATTTGGGGTCAGAGTCTGTGCTCAAAACTGGAACCAAGATAGGAAAATGCATTCTAAATTTTTACCTTGAACATACATATACACAGACATTCTTAGGAGATAGCTACACTACAACTTTCTTCATCTAAATCCACCAAATCTCCATCGTTATTCTTCTTTTACACATTTCACACCTGGGACTCACTCTATCCAAGGCCACAGACTGCAAGTAGTACTTCTCAGAAGCAGGAGGGGAAGGGCGGTCCAGGGGAGGGTGAGCCTCACAGGCAGTGACCTCAGATTGCAAGGATGTGCATTCTGAGGAGAAGAGAGGGCGTGGCTATCATGTTGGGTTTGAGGGAAAGCATGTAGAAATTGGTTAAAAATGTCTCCAGGTGATTTTGACAGAGCTGCTTGACCTTCAGAGCAACCAGCAGATGTGCTGGACCAAAAAGACTGTCAAAGATTAAAGGGGATAATTTGGGGTGATTGACACCTGGTGAATCCCTAAGACCCTTCATGATATCTCCATAAAGAATCCCAGATATCACCAATTTTCTTATCAAGTCTTTATTGATCTATTTGAGTTTTTCTTAAGATTTATTTATGCATATAAGAGCTGGGGGATAGGCCAGGGGTTCAGGAGGGTGGCAGGCGTGGAGGGTGAGAGGATTCACCAAAGACAGAGTGGGGAGCAGAACATTCAGATCTACTGAAATAGACTGTTGAGGGGAGCAGTGGACGAGACAGGAGAGGTCTGCTGCGCCATGTGGGTCAGTTCCATGGCCGGAGATTTAACTCATGCCACAGCGGCTGCCACTAGCGTCATAATGCTGAGAATTAACACCTTGCACCACCAGGGAGGCCCTATTTGATTTTTTTGCAAGGAATTGACAGTAAACTGTCTAGTCTTTACACAATGTAACCCCACCCCCATATTTGAATGTCACAAATTCTGTCTGTATTATCCTGATATTCTCCTACTCCCAATTTTGTACAAAGTTTACACATAGGGCCTCTCTTGGTGGCACAGCAGTTGAGTGCTGGGCTGCGAAGCTGCCTGCAGCCTCTGCAGCACCAGTTCTATCTCCAGCAGCTGGCGAGGGCCCCACATGGCACAACAGACCTCTCCTGCTGCGCCCGCTTCTCTCCTCATCAGTGCATTTCGTGGGTCTGCCTGTTCTGTTCCCTGCTCTTTCTCTGGTGAATCCTCTCACCCTCCCATGCTTCTGACTGTACCCAGTGCTTGTATAAATCTTTAAAATAAATAAATAAATAAAAATTTACAAATAATGATCTTATATCCTATTGGTTTAAGTATGTTTTCTTCTAAGACCACAGACAAATCAATAAAGTCCACTGCTTTTTTCTTCTCATCTCACTTATCTCTAAGAAGATAATCACTTTTTTTGATAAACTGTTTCTTGTATATAAAAATAGAAGAATTACTTTGCCTTTTCTAGTAATTATGCATCTGTTGGCACTTTAGATATAGGTTACATGTATCTATGAATACATGCCTTGTGTGAAAAATCAGTCCTGAAATTTTAATCCTATATCACAATTACTCACAATTACTTTTTTCCAAGTAAAAGATAAATTGTGGTGTTTAAAATTTGCTGGAGACACACAGTGTGACCTCATAAAATTTACATGAATTCCCTAGGCCTTGATTTCCTCATCTATTAAAACTGGGACAATAACACCTATTTAGCTAAATGTTATGAAGAGTAATTGTGTTAATATATATAAAGCTCTTAGAATACTGCCAGACACATAAACACCAAATGTATGAAAGCAACATATGTTTGAATTAATTCATGGTAATACTAAAATATGTACATGACTATTATGAATGTCTTAGTGATTTCTAAGTCCATTATTTAGATCACAAGAATCAGTCCTGATTCAAGGCTTATAAAATGTCAATGGAAGGCCATTTATAGGTTTGCATTGATTTAATCAGCATTAAGTGTATTTCCAAATTTTCATATGAGATTTATTAGAAAATGAACTTGTAGACTTTCTTGCATTTCTTGATATACACTGTGTGCCTCACAATTATTCTTTGTGGTTTTGGCAATTGAAGATAAAGTACTAAATTATGGCATTTAAGCTGTGCTTAAAAAATAAAACAATGAAAGGAACAGGCCAGAGGTATGCTAGGATGTGGTATACAAGTTTTATGCTTTGCATGACTTCATTGATACCACACCAAACTAAATTTAACAAAAAGATTGATATTCTACACATTTCATTCTATCTTCTCATCTCCTTTCAAGAATATTTTATGTGAATAATCACTTAAATTTTCCAGTTTCTCTTATATAACTGTCAGAAAGTGGTTGCTGAAAAAAAAAAACCCTGAAAATAACAGCACTCACAGGAATTGGACTTTCCTAGGGTCCTTTCACATTCAAGGTTAATGCCAAACTAATTATCTTCTCACTGGAAATGGCAATGAGTGATAATCAAATTGCAATTCAGTCATCTTCATTTTAATAGTTAAAGTAAGATCAGTAGGGGGTTTCTGAAAACATGATATTTCCTTATTGTTTTAATTTGTATAAAAAATAATTGTATTTGTTATGAACATACACAAACTGTTCTACAAAACCGTTGTAGAGTCCTTCTGACAATTAGTATAGTTTTGTATAAGCTCAGAGAATATTTTATTCTCAAATAGACTAAATGAATTATCATAATTTGAATTGATTTCAATAGAGAGAGCAAGGTCTGACAATGCATCTTTCCTGTTTATATATTTTTAAATGAGGATATATTTTATTCTAAAGAATGTCCACTATGTGATTGATGCAGGAGCTATTAAACTCACCTTAGATTCTCAGAACATAAAGCAAAAAGAACTAAGAACTTCTTTTCAAAAGTTACTCCAGTGAAAAGACATTAGAGAAACAGGACCTCGAGTAGAGTGCAGGAACCAATAAGAAGCCAGCTGAGAACCAGCAAATTTTTAGAAGTTCAGTTCAGTCTTTTTTCTCTATCACCAAACTTTCTAACAACAGTTAGTCAACAAAGGAGCTTCCTCTACAAAAAGATAACAAAATCATCTCTGCATGTGTCTGTCCACGGCTGCATCTCAGTGATCACGCAGAAAGGAACATTTGGCATCGGGGCAACCAACTACACATGTGTGTGCGACCATTCCAGGCCACGTAGGTCCATCGCTGATTGGGGCAGACTGAAAAACAGAATTTTGGAGAATTCGGTATATTTGACAGGCCTTTACTGCTGAATCAGGGGACCAGACTCACAGACAGACCAGCAGGCAAGAGGCAACAACTGAAATCCTCTTCAACAAATCTTCCCTTTTATGCCTCACTTCTTGGCCCAGGTGCCCATATTTATATGTGTGTGTGCGCCTATGTGCGCTGGCTTCTGTGCTCAGGTGTCTGCAATTACAGGTGCATGTGCCCCATGCTCAAGCTCTCAAGCACCCCCACAACAACAGGTTATCATATTTGGGCAGTGAAACCCTGCGAGGAAAGTAAAGCCAGCTGTAGAGGCTGGCAATGGGAGGTGAAAAGGAGCCTGTGCTCCTCCATTTTCCCTACGACGCGCGAGATCCTCAAGAATGACTAGTTGAATAAATCAACCTCCACATTTACCTGCAGCCAAGTGAGAACTGCAAAAAAGCATTAATGCATGAGTGATTATAAAATGGTTTTATATCAGATTTTTAATAAAAGTTCTCATGAAGAATGAAAAAGAAGGATGGAAACAATGTTTGCCTGGTAGGAGAACACCCACTGGTCTGACTCTTCACCTATCTCAAGTTTGAAGTAAATATGCACATTTTACTTTATTTAAGCTCCTGGCTTTTCTCTATTCTTTCCTCGTACTAAAGACATTATTGGACTGATGCTAAGCTTACCTGTGTTGTCAGATATGTGGATGCAGAAGTAATATTTTTTTTATTTTTTTAAAGGTTAAAAAAGGTTCATTTAAAAGGGAAGGGGAATAAGGAACTGTACAACTCAGGGAGAAAAGAAGTCATATGTTTTAAATGGAGAAAGAGAAAATGGTGCATTGAACACGTGTACGAGGCAGTGTCTTTTTAATTCACTCACTCATTCATGTTCCTTTCTCCCAGATGGAGCCTCCTCATACAGCCAGACTCTACGAATCATCTGTACCCCTCCCTCCAGTCACTTTAAATGCACCATTTTCCCCTACAGAGTTGAACACTGAATCTTGCTGAAAAACATGTTTGTGCAGTTTTACAGGAAGCAAGCCAAGGCACAGGTCTAGACAATTCCCATCTCTTCTTCACAAACACTCCAACAAATGCTTTCACCTGTGGTGAACATACTTTTCTCTGAAACCTCAATTGTAATAATATTAGCAACATGCCACTTAGCACGGATTGCTCAGCATCTTGTCAGTTCCCTCTGCTGAATGGACACCCAGGAACCAGAAGTTCCTAAGGTCTATGGCTCAAGTAGCTGTATCGTATTTCTTCTGTCTAGCTCAGCACCAGGCGAACAGCAGAATTTATTTAACACTTGATAGTTTATCCTAAGTTAATATGTTTTATTTCATATTAGGTGAAAAATAGATACTCCATTATTTTCAGAATGAAGAAAATAATTAAGGGATTTACAAAAATCAGTGGCTAATGATGATTCTTTCAAAAGGCCTGTCCCACAAAGCTCAGTCTTGCAAAGGGAGTTTTAAAATCACAGCTTGCTGAGGGCGTTACTGGTGGCGCAAGGGGTTAAGCGCTGCACTATGAAGTAATCTAATCCGCAGCCTTTGCAGCAGGAGTTCAATCCCAGCCAGCCAGGGAGAAACCCACAGGGCTCAGCAGACCTCTCCTGTCTCCCCGCTGCTCCCCTCAGCAGTGTATGTCAGTAGATCTGTCTGTTTTGCTCCCCACTCTGTCTCTGGTGAATCCTCTCACCTCTCACAATTCTGGTCTATACCCCAGTTCTTGTATGCATAAATAACTAAATCTTAAAAAAATCACAGCTTGCTGAAAGATGTTTTTATATACATATTCACAGGAAAATGATCTATAAGTTACTCTGTAGATTCACTGAATTCCCTATATGGTCTTTTGTATAGTGTTATCTTTCTCCTCATTTTATCTTCCATTTCCTTTCTTCTGTTAATTTTCTTATAGGGAATATTTAAAAAATGGACTGAAATTTTTTTTTTTTTAGAAATGAGAGTGCTAAATATGCTATCTTTAAGTCACCACTCATTTTGACATTTCCCCTTTTATCAATCAAAAGTTAAGAAAGAGCCAAAGTGGTATATCCACACCATGGAATTCGGTGCATTCGGTCATAAAGGAGCATGAAATGCAGCCATGTACAGCAAAATGGAAGGCAGTAAAGCAAGTCAGAATGAAGAAAATAATTACTAGACATTTACAGAATGGACATATGGCAAACTAAAATATAAGAACTACCAGGTATTAATAAATGCAGTGAGGGCTCTGAGACTAAGGAGGGGCAGGACCTCCTTGGTTAAGGAGATTTAACTTAGGGGCTAAGTCTCAGCACTATTACCACCATGGCCTGAGTTCAATATCCAGGCAGGGAGCTGATCCACATGGTGCAGCAGACCTCTCCTGCCTCGCCCGCTGCTCCCCTCAGCAGTGTATTTCATCAGTCTGCCTGCTCTGCTCCCCACTCTGTCTCTGGTGAATCTCAACCCCCTGCCCCTCTGGCCTACACCACAGTTCTTCTATGAAAACAAACAGATCCTTTAAAATGAAAAGAGGATGGGGCAGGGAGAAATGGAAATGGGGGGTGAAGAGATGGTGATGGGGAAGATAAACAAAACTAAAACACCTCCACCACTCAGGGCTGGGGTCCTTTCCCACTCTGTTCTCTCTACTTTCAGGCAACTTTTGACCCAATAACCTGTGAGCTGCCATTACAACCTTCGCAAGACCCTGTCGTGGCTGCTACTTGAGCTCATTCCTTGCCCTGTTTTTAGACAAATCACAAAACAGGATCATCAAAAATAAGCAGAGTGTAGTGACTTCAATTCTAATGGACCCTCAAAATGCTCCCAATTTCATGCTTCCCTGACCAGCTTTATTTATAAGAAAATAGATCTTATCTCTATGAGAAAACATTTGGACAATCTGCCAATAAAAAAAAAAAAAAAAAAAAACCCTCACTAACATTATTTGGTGGCTCTTTGTAAAATTTTTGATGTTTCTATGTTTTTCAATATTTTGGAAGCAATCTAAGTGCTATCTCAAATGGAACTTAAAAAATCAATCAAATATCTAATTCTGTAATTAAGTCAGGGGCTCCTATTTCCAAAATGTATTCACATTCATCAAAGATTATTGGAAATCACCACAGGTTTACTGCATAATTTGAAGTAAATCTTTGTAAATATAATCACAAGGAAATCACAGTTGCTACCTTTTATGTTCTAATGATAGTTCTCTGGCATGACACATTTCTAAAGCCTTCAAGATGCAAAAAACTTTCTGAATAGAGGTATGAAAAGTCAAACTTATAAATCCAGGAGTCACAGAGACAGACGTGACCACAAATTCTGGTTATTTCAGAGTTTCCAATATTTAATCTTTATAAGTAATAAGGAACTGGGAATTATTCTAGAAATAAAATGAGAGTATGAGGTTGATCTTCTTAAAGGGGTTAGTGAGAATTTTCTCAGTGTGCCCAGAGTACTCTTGTTCTTGTGGTGTGAAAACTATGGTTATTCAAGGCCTTATAAGCCTGGAGTGTTCTATTCCCATTTCTGAGAGAGTGCAGACTGTTTAGAGTGAGAGCTTCTGTCCTTTCCTATGCCCTCTGCCCTTGGCTAATGGAAGAAGAGATCATGATGAAATAAATGTCTGCTCTTTTCTTAGATGGAGACTCAATCACAAAAAACCACCCTTTTCTGACCTAGAAGAATCTACATTTATTACCAAGCAAAGAACTAAAAAGGGTCTCCAGGTCAGAACCTTTCTGACCAATTCTGGGTCTAGCCACCAGCCACTATAAAAGCAAACAAAATCGGCCTTAGTTCAAAAAAAGAAAACTAATTTATTCTAACCAACAAGGCAGAAGGAGAGGGATGACTAGCAGGTTAGAGGGAGAGAGAGAGAAGGTCCGGTTACTGCAATGGTGCAAAGCAGAGCTGCTGATACAGTAGCCGCCAGGGACTCCAGGATTGCTTTATCTGGAACTAGGCAAGGTCTTCCAATGCCCCACCACCACACAGAGGTCATTCACTGACAAGGTCTCAGGTGCTCCCCAAACCCCTCTCCTAGGTTGGGGGCAAATACTTGGGCCTATAGGATAGCTATTGTTCACAGCAGCTCTAATAACAGAGCAAGCCCATGGGCATTACTTCCTATCAAAGACTCCCCAAATGGCCTTTCTCATCCACTGCCTTCCCAGAAGCTACCTTGCTCAGGCAATCAAGGTCAGGGTTTATCAGGTATAGCCGTCTTTGACCTCACGTCCAGGTGGACAAGGTTAACACCAACCCTCAGCCACCCCAGATCACTTCAACAGCTTGGGGCAACTCATACAGTTGTAGGTTTATAAATGTACATGTCCTCTTTATCTGAGAATTTTATCTCAGTATAAGGAATCCTCTTCCAGGCTGTCATGTAATGTCACTGCCCCACCCCCTCGATGCAACAGGTCCCTAACAGGATAAATACACCTGGAACCCTCCATTATTCTTTCGAATTTACAACCATGTAAATTTTCCATACTTGTTACTAAATGAGTTTTTCCTTTGCTAACCTGTATGATGGTTTTTACATTAATTCTCCAAACTAAGAATCCAGAGAGATTTTGAAGGATTCCCTTTGTGCCCTGACAACAGAAAGTTTTTGACATCTATAGTTTTTGCACCATTAATATCCCAGATTAATTTTATCCTATTTTAATTAGCATTTGCTTGTACTAGGTAAAATAAGAAAGATTTGCTGGTGGAAAGTTCAATGTAGGAATGTAGGAAAATCATAAATTGTGGCTTAGTTCTGCTACTTAAAAGCTCTGAGATTCTTTAAAAAATAGTAATTTACTTTTTCTGTGAGATTTGCTTTCTTGGATCACAAAAGTAGGTTTAATAATGCTATATTCAAACATGAAATTATTGATTTAGTGAATCCACAATGATCAAATATTGGCAATTTCTTATGGCTGGATATGTGTTTCACAAATTAAACGAGATTGGCCTCTTTATCTTAGAGGACACCCAATCAGCTGAAGGTTAAAGAAACAAAGAGGTGACCTTCTCGCAAATAAGGAGAATCTCTCCTGCTTGACTGTTGAGCTAGAACATTATACTTTCCTGCCTTTGAAGCTGAGTGAAAGATCAGCTCTTCTGGGGAGACAAGTCTTATGGTTTTCAGACCTAAACTTACACATCATGGGCTCTCCTGGCTTTCAATTGCATCCTGGAGCTTTGCCATCTGCTCTCCTAGTGCTTCAGCATGCCCACTGCAGATCTTGGGTTTCATCCTCCAAATAATGGAGTCAATGTCCTTATAACAAATCTCTTCCAATCTATATATACATTCCATTGTTCTGGTTCTCTGACAACCCTAAATAATACTTGACCGCAGGGTCTAAGAATAAACATTATGTTGGTAAAGATTCTCTGCTCTGTCTTTGCCCTTAAATATCCAGGGAAGTGTGCATCCTGCATGACAATTTTGTGAACCCAAACATTAGTTGTTAATAGCCAATCGCTATTGATTGGAATGGAATAAATTCCATTCTCAGGCCCAGGCAATGTTCCTGATGGCAACTGCTGTAATCTCCCTGCCCTTACTGCTTCTTCGCTCTGTATCCCACATTACAACCTGCCTATGGTCCACCTGAGCACATGCACACTCTCACGACTGGCTGTACTTTGGTATCATTTCCTGGCCTCCTCCTTAGAGCTTCTCCTAGTATGGACCATGATGGCTAGGCTTTGGGGTTTGAGGTCTGTTCCCAGGCCTTGCCTGTCCTGAGTATTCAAGGGAGAAAAGGGCCAATATAAGCCCTTGTGAGATTATTCAGCCATGCAATATCTACATTCTTTCAACAGTTCTTAACAGCCTCAGATTATAGGTTGGCTAAAATAAGACCCTGGATGGCACTCCTGCATTATTTATGTTCCCAAAAGATTATGTCATATAGTCAATATGCACATTAGTCACCAGATACAATGTCAATTATCTATCTACCTATCTATCTGTAGTGTTTTAATTGAGGGAAATTGTGACACCATCCATGGGGACATTCACTTCACTGGAAGATGTAATGACCCTGAAGCATGATGATAACACAGATATAAGAAATCACATTCTCTAGAATACGATACGCAACAACTCCTTTCAAAATATGTTTAAAAAATAACTCATTTAATTAAATTAAAATGTGATACTGAATGATAAAAAGATGGATATGCAAGATATTACATCCCCAACTTGAGAAAGAAAAAAGTTCCATTCAGACTGCTCATCACCTTTACATGTGCAGCAAGCAGAAATTAGATTTGATGGAATGAGAGAGAGGAAGATGATTATACACATGATAGAACTTCAGAACAATTCAATCTTGTAAATTATACAAGTCTAAAGAATTATAACCACAAATTTGTTAAAGACTTGAAAAGTCTGAAGAAAGCTCTATTGAACAAAAAGAGCAAGACTTCTTAACTTTTATGATTTCTATTATCATGTCTACAGTTTTGGCTTATCTACAAGAAACCTCCATAATTTTGTATAAACATTGCTTTAAATTAATTGGTATTACTGAGAATATTCCTTTAAAAACTTATTTGTATGCAAAAGAAATGCATAATTTAAAAAGTCAATTCATATACTTTTCATTCAAGATACAGTATTTAATAGTGGGTGGGTGGAATGTGACTTTCCAGGCATAATAAGAAGAATCATATGATGGGAATACATTTTAAAAACACAATAGCATATATCTAGGAAGTTATTATTCATAATCACACCTCTTTAAAATATAAGCTTTTATAGTAACACCCCCATTTCACGCGAACGAATACCCTATTTTTAATAAATGGGAAAACTCCCGAGGTAAACACATTGGGTTCTGCTTTCATTAGATAAGACGAACATCAACTGACTATTTAGCTAATAGTTCTTTGCTAACAGCTTGAGTATTATACAAGACTCACAAAACTATTAATGGAAAACTCACAGCTCTACGCCTCCTATTTAGCAAACTCCCATCTCTTTACTATAAATTACTAACTCTAGTATAATTGCAAATCTAAATAAATTCCCTGGTGATTACAGATTACAGTCACAAATCCAAAAAGCTACAATACAATGTACTTTCTCCAGGAAAATTAATTATTCCAATTTTAGGCAGCTCAATAGTCAGAATTCAGCCACCAGCTGGCTAATACGTACAGTCTGAGCATTTACCAGCAGGCTTCTGCATTAGTAACAGCAAGATTCCATTTCACAGAAGAATACTGCAAATGCTATGTATAAATGATTCCCTCTCAAAGAGTCCTCAAGGCCTAAGTGTTTTATCCCCTTAAATGTTCAGGCTAACTTGCTCCACATGATGTCATCAGGATTAATTCTGAGGAAGGCAAACAAAAGGTGTAATGTACTCAGTGCAGAGAAATGAGAAACAGGGGTGCTAACATTTAGAATTACCACATTTGGGAGCCACAAGAAACGTATTGATCAAAGAGTTTTGGGATTGGACTTCCCAGAATGGTTCAGGCAAGTTTTTCCAAGATGTTCAGAGCGAGCCTTTCCAATACATATCACTTGGGTATGTGCAAGGTAATTCAGCTCTGTGAGACTCCAAGAAACTCTTGGTATTCCTTGATCAGATCATATTCAGGGTCACATCCAGAAGTGAGAGGGCAGACATCATCCACGCCGAGGGGTTGTTGTGTGGTGTCATCTCCTCCCCATCTTGTGTCTCCTGGACACTCAGGACTGCTAGCTCAGTATATGTGTTCGCCTGGTTGACTCCATTACTTTAGAATGAACAACCATGTAAATTCTCCATATATATGTTACTAAATTGTATGCTTTTCTCTTACTAAATTGATATAATCTGTTTTCTTGTACAGTCTTGGAAGAATGCAGGCATTTGGGATACTGTCTCCCTGTACTCCAACAGGGTCAAGTGGCTTCATTCCATCTTTCCAAAATTGGAGAGTCAAGGAGAAAAATGAGATTTCTCAGACTCTCAATTACCAGAGAGAAGCAGATCCTGGATTATAGGCTGGCACCCTTAGTCGAAGTTAGCCTCCATTTACAACATGAGATTAACTAATGCCTAGGACTGTCTGCTACTTCAGAATTTACTAAACTGCACTAAGATATTTTATGATTTCAATGTGGATTAAAACTATTTGACATATGAATTTTATGGCTTGCAAATTATACATTAATAAAACTTTAAAAAATCAATGGGATAGATGGATGGATGTTATATGTAAGATGGATGAATAAAAGATTATGATAGATGACATATAGTAAAAAATAAAGAATTTGGGTGGTGGGTTTAGAAATGTTCACTGAAAAACGCCTTCAATTTTTCTGTAATGTTTGAATTTTTTCTTGATGAAGTTTTGGGGATGAATAAAAAGAGAATGGACAACTGCCTACAACTTTTTCCTAAATGGTTCTAAAAAACAAGGTACATGGGATAAAACACTAATGATGGGGGAAGATGAGTGAGGAATACAGGGGAACTCTCTGGTGGCTGTTCAAACCATCAAATTAACATCCCACACAAATTGGTAGGAGAAAACTGTAACTTTGAAATTGTTTTGAAATAAACAGTCAACAAAGGGGAAATGTTTGGCAGATGGTAGTGTCTTAAGGGTCTTTATTTTTTTAGGGGAATTATGTTATCTTAATGTCATCCTGAGGTGAATGACCTCATGCTCTCTCTACCACAGTGCATCTCCCGACTCTTCCCTCAAACACACATGGTGTGGTTCTGCTTATGAAATCAACCTCTCTCTCTCTCCCACTCTCTCTCTCTCTCTCTCTTTCTCTCTCTCTTACACACACACACACCCACACACCCACACACACACACACAGAGAGACTTGGAGGAAAGTTATGTGAAAGACAGAACTCCCCAAAATGTTCAGAATGTGCCTTCCAAGACATGACACCTTGGCATGTGAATTATTTTGAGTTCAGATCCATCAAGGCCCTGGGGCTTTAAGAGAAACTTTTATTAATATCTGAGCCATTAGAAAAACAGAGATTGTGGTCTGGATGCAGATTTAGAGATGCAGATTTAGAGATTCCAGAAATAAACTCTTTTCTCTGACAAACCTATTATTTGGCAGGGCAACATGTAGTTACGGAACGTCTGGGTTTTGTCAAATAAGTCACCATCCTCCGGCCTTGAAGCCCCAGGTCTCTATTGCAGTTCTTAACTCAGGATAAAAAGAGGCCTCCCTGGTGGGGCAAGGGGTTACATCTCAGCATCATGAAGCTATCCGCTGTCAGCAGCCACTGCGGACATGAGTTCGATGAGCTCATGTTCATCAAGCTACACTACATGGCACAGCAGACCTCTCCTGTCTCCCCGTTGCTTCCCTCAGAAGCAGTGTATTTCAGTCAATATGCCTGCTCTGTTCCCCACTCTGTCTCTGGTGAATCCTCTCAGCCCCTCTGCCCCCCACACCTCTGGCCTGCACCTAGCTCAAGCATGCATAAATCAATAAATCTTTTTAAAAAAACCTATGAATAAAAACCTGTGGCTGTTATATTTACTCTAGAATTTACAACCAGGTAGATTCTCCATATGTTATTCAATCTATTCATTTCTTCCTCCTAATCTTTCTGATGTTAATTTTGATTGTTGGGGCTGAACAGAGAAGAACCAAAAAAGTGAGTTCTTCTCATTCCCTCAGTTATTTGGGCAAAAAGGTCAATCGATGGGGGCAAAATTTTTAATGGAATGTATTGCGTAAGTATCCATAACTATATGCACACTCTCAATGGTCACTCTTTCTTTAAATTTACAAGAAGTTGTTTGTTGTTGTTTAATGTGGAGTTGGAAAGTTGAATTTTCCTCTGAGGGCAGTTTGATCAAAAAAAACAAAAAACAAAAAACTTTAATATCTTGTTATGTAAAACTGAAGCAAAGATCCTTTTCTGGGATCCAGAGGCAGGAATCAAGGAGGCAAGAGAATCTCAAGATTATGGGTGGAGACTCATCTTGTTGAGCTAAATTTTCTGGGGTTTTTAACATCACCTACTGTCTTCCTATTTCTTTGCCTAAAGGACAGGATCTGAAATTCCAGTAGATAAGAGAAGAGAAGCTTTTTAATTTTTGTTTTTAAGTATTTATTTACCTATGCATATAAGAGCTGGGATGCAGGCCAGAGATGTGGGGGTTGAGAGGATTCACCAGAGACAGAGTGGGGAGCAGAAGAGGCCAATCTACTGAAAAACACTGCTGAAGGGAGCAGCAGGTGAGACAGGAGAGGTCTGCTGCATCAGGTGGGTCAGCTCCTTGGCCGGGGATCGAACTCATGCTTCAGTGGCTGTGGATAGCTTTATAGTGCTGTGTCTTAACCCCTTGTGCCACCAGGGAGGCCCATAGATAAGAGAAGTTAAAAGAAGGTCCTTCAGGGATGATACTCCATCCAGGCCTGCTGGGCAATAAGCTTTGGAGAGTGTGAGGTGGTAGATACCTTTCGAGGATGGCTTGTGGAAATGTGTGGTGAGTTCCCAAACCATTTGTGAAGCTGTGTAAAGCATTCAGGTCTGGATTTAGTGTGTAGGCCACACCTAAGTTTGGACCTGTGCCCATCCTCAGGCGAGGAACTTAGGAAAGTCCTCCTAGTCTGAGAGAAACCCTTGCTTGAGGCATTAAGAAGGGACATGTAGGGAGGTAAATCTTCCCATAAACCTTAGAAAATGAACTTCTAGTGGTCAGGGAGCAAAGGGAAGTTGGTCCCTGGCATAAGACAGATAAGATAGCAAGTTGCAAAGCATAAAAACAAATCCTGGCTAACCCGAGAATCAACATGATTTTCCACAAAAATATGGCATTGTGGACTTTCTTTCAGTCCTTAAATTAAACAAAGATATTAGTGCTGAGAGAAGTCTCACAGTTTATCTAGATAATTTCACTTTACAGATATAATAAGAGCCGATACCACATTTGTATTGCTTATGGGCCAGATGTTGTTCTATGCCCTACAAATATATTAGCTCTCATAATTCTTCTAACAGCTTTGTGATATAAGAATCATGATCTCCCCCATTTGATATGTGACAAAACTGAGACACAGAAGTATGTCACATGCCCAGTTGCACATCTAGTATGTCAAAGATAAGAGAGTGAGACCCAAGCAGGCTAAATCACTTACCCAAGTACCCTTGATGGGGGAAGACAGAAGGTAAATGGGGTGGAAGTGATTAAAGAGTCTTTAAACCAGCTATGGAATCAGAGGTGGGGGGCAGAAATGACTGTCAGCAGTAAAGAAAACCCAATCCCAAAGGGATAGAATTACTTTATGGCAAAATGCAGCTGGGCTCTGGGACAGCCATTTGTGTCCATGCAAACATCTTTCCCTTAATAAACTTGTCAAAAGACACTGAACAGAGACGCTGATGGATTCATCAGAGGGCCACAAGAACTTGTCACACTGAACCCCAACATACTCAGCATCCTACTTGTGATCCAGACCAAAAAAGCAGGTCTACCGTCCATGAATCTGATTCTGTCTCAAATATCAGAGGACACCTATTTACCCCATGATGGAAACATAATAACCTCATGTCTGCAAACCCATAAATGCCATCATGAAACAGCCACATGCACAAATGTCATTTTCCAAGAATCCCCGATATGCAGCCCTGGTAATTTTGTAAGAATGAAGGAAGCCATAACATTGTAGTGCAGAAAATTTCAATGTAGCATGCAAGTTATAAAATTCATCTTTTATTGTGGGAAGGTTCTGGAATTTTCAAAATGTTCTTATGCATGCAGCTTAGTGATTACTATAATTACATGAGACAGAGGAAGAAATAAGGGAAACTGAAGGCAGAAGTATTCATTCTATATTGTGCTTCGTTGAAGAGTCTGTGGCAGTGGAAAGACAAATGTACTTCTTTTTCTAGAACAAATGACACACTGTTTTCCTTCTCTTCATTTTAAAAGGAACTGCTGGTATGGCGTAGGCCTGGTATGTGCACTGGTTGACATGCATTCTAAATTTCTTTTTCTTCCTTAATTTGGAGAAATAAAAGGTAATTTGGAAGTGTTCTCCCATACATTTGCAATGTAATGATGCATCTACATTTATGTATTTAATCATGGCCTTTATGATCTTTCAAAATGATAAAAGGAAACCAGAAATATTAAGATATAGAAATGCTAGGGATATAATAGTCACAGTAAAAATTTGTTTTATTATTGAGTTTCTGAGAGGGTATACAATTTCCCCGCATCTCAGATAGCACTGAGCAACGTAATTTCAGCATCTAAAACACTGCTGATACTCTGCAATGCTGGGTCAAAATGAAAAGACTAACTCTTTCTGTCTAGCTGAATGGCTTCTTTTTGTCAGGCTGAGCAAATCTCAAGAAAGTCTCAACTATCATTATATAACATCAAAAGTTTTTTTTTGCTCGGTTTTTTTTTTTTTTTTTCCCTACAGAACACACAGTGGACCAAATGAACATTAATATCCTAGACTTCCTTGTCAACCTTTACCCTTTCTGATAAAAAAAGAGATTTTTAAGAGGAGAAAAAAAAAGTTGAAATGTAATTGTCATTTTCTATTTTTGATTGTATTTGAAACAGTCCTAAAATTACTCAAAACATGCTGTCAAAAAATGACATCAAGTGATGGAAGTAAAAACAAAAAAATTTTTCCTGGCAGCATGAACACATTTTCCCAGAGTTGAAGTGCTAATCTCTGATATAAAAAGTATTTTCAGGACCTTTTGTTTTTCATTAATAACATGTTCAAGAGCTACTTAAATTTTAATGTTCTGAAGATAAATGTATTATACTTATTTGGGACTGCAATTTTCTAGGTTTTTGGTCATAGAACCTCTTTAGACTTTAGAATTTTATCATGAACCCTAGGAAGCTTTCCTGTATGTAGGCTATATTGTTTCAGAAATTACAACAGAGTGATATTTAAGAGATGAATAGGCGATAATAACGCATTTCATTTCCCTTCAAAGCGATGGTGTCATATACTCTCACAGCCTCTCGAAAACTCTACTACATACTTTTGGGCAAATGAGAATGCTATAGAATTAGTATGAAATTCATTTTGATCTTGAAGAACTACTGAAAAATGGCCTCTGTAACCTGAAAACATCCCCGGATAAGATTTTGAGAAGAGCTATTCAGTGTGTAATTATCATCTTCAATTTAAAACCAAAGTATTGAAAGTGAGTGTATTAGTCACCCCAAAAAAGAAAGATGTCCAACCCCACTCCACCCCACGGAAGCTTTGTTTCTTTGATGCTGTTGTCATCTCAAAATAATCATTGATACATAAGTATTTGACTCCTGAGAGAAACATGACTGGCTATTCATTATTTGTCTATCAACTTTCTTTCTCCCCTTTCAAAATAGAACTTCTGAACTACAGAGAGGCATTCAATATGGCCACCCAGCTTAAGACTGGCCGTCCCACACTTCTTTGTGCCTCAGTGAGGTCACATGACGAAGACTGGATAACTGGATTCTGAATAGATGTGCACCACTGCTCTGTTGGACCTTTCAAAGGCCTGGGAGTCACTCATGCTGGTTGAGAGGTAGAATATGGTGACCACAAGTTTAGGACATCAGAACTGCCCATCAGATCCAGCCTCCTGTCTCTTAGTTTGTAACAACTATAAGACTGTCCAGGTATTGAAAAGACAGGCTTATTTTATACACATGTGCGCGTGTGCACACACACACACATTGTATACTGTTTTAATTAAAAACAAATGTGAGATAACACGGCACATATACCACACGGTATATGATTCAGAGGTACAGGAACTACTTGTACCTCCACGGTCTATGCTACTTTTAAGATACACTCAAAGACAATCAGCGGGAACAGATGCAGGAGATGGAGCTTTAGAAGAAGGGATATGTAGTGTTCAGTACATTATTAGTAATGTACTAATAATTTAGATAATTAAAACCTGTGCTCTAAAAATGCACAGAATCCCAGCAACAAAATCTTTGAGTATGTGGGGGGGGTGAAAGGGGGGGTATAAATACAGCAGAAACACTGAGTGTGACATCCCTAATTTGTCCAATCTCATCTCGTTATCTGGAATGCCCTTCACCAATAGAGTAAAGCACCTATTAAAGTGTGACTGTTACAGCCCTTAACATTGTGTCACTAGCACCCTAAGACATCAAGCTTTCTGGTGCAGAAATATGGGTTCTTTTCTGAACAAATTAAAAAACACTTATTGAGGAAAACGCCCTAGCCTATTTAGATGTTTGCTGGAGGCCGCCTCTATGAGAGAGAGGCCTGACTACCCAAGCTTGACTAAAGTTTGGTTTCCACTGGTCCTGGTATGGTAGGTGAACCCCACCTGCAGGTCTGTTCTACAGTAATCAAGGCCTAGAAGGAACTTCTCCCCAGCAGCAGTGCTGGGGCCCAGCAGAGGCTCCCAGACCTCAGTTTCTTCCTGTCATGCCCAAGGGCCAGCCACCTTCAGAAACCAGAAAAATTTTAGACAAATATAAAGAGTAATTTACCAAGGCAATATTTGCAGCTTAAAGGTGTGCTTTTGAGACTAAGGTTATGTTCTCTCTACGGAGTGGGTAATGTAGCAGCTTTTAAAGAATGCATTCTATTAATAAAGCCCAAAACGGGCAACCCTATGCCAGTTTTCAGATTTTAATTTGAGTCCTAAATGTCTCTTAAGTCTAGACATTTAGGGAGGGCGGAGCAACATGGCGGCGAGGAGACGCTGCGAGTAAGATCTCCCATTAAAAAAAGTGAATAGGGAGGAAAAGCGGCAGGTCCCAGTGAGAACTGGGACACGGAAGATAAACGGACGACTCCAGCAAACTGCCCGAAGAAGAAAGTGGCCATAAAAGAGGACGAGAAGGGAGGGAAGCGCAGAACCCTGCTCCCCTCCCCCGCCCACAGAGGCGGCACTCTCCGACCGGCAGAGAGGAGGAAACAACAAACCAAAACGGCCAACAAGAAAAACGGATGCAGCAAGCGGGACTGTGAGTGGAAAGGAACTATTGCAGCCACCACACCCCGTGAACGGGAGCTGAGGCGAACCCTGCAGGATCCGCCGCGGAGGTGAGCTCCAGGCGCCATTGAAGAGAGCCCCGCCCACCAGGAGGAGACCAGCCCCAGCACACAGCCCCGGCCGCCCGGTAAGCTTGCGCTGAAAGTGGCGCGGATCCAGACCGGATCGCAGCTGCCCAGGTCCCCGCGCCTGCGACCTAGGCTTGCGGGGAGACGGCGGAGGCCCTCCCTGAGTGAGCAGGAACAAGGCGCCCAGGCAGGGGAGCGGGATTCAAAAGGCGCCATTCCCGCGCCACTGATCTGGGCTACAGCCCGCGTCCTGGAACTGAGGGCTTTGAACTGAGACCCGGGGCACGAAATTAGGGGCGTGGGTTCCCCACGACGGTGGGGCACAAGGCAGACACAGCACCCCAAAGCCGTTGAGGTGTACCCTACCATCCCCGCTCTGCTCCCTGTCCCACGGGGTGGAAAATCAGCTCCCCAAGGGCTCCAGGAGAGATCTCTGGCGCCACCTAGCGACTTGACCCCAGCACAGGCTCCTGAAGGAGCTAGTGGCCAGCTGGGGAGTTAGCCCACACCTGGCTCCTTCTGAACAAGTAGTCTGAGCCCACAGGGAGAGCGAGCACCCACAGCCGGGGCAGACCAGGCGCGCAGAAGAGTGTGCCTGAGACCAGACGCGCAGGGAGTGTGTCCCACATCACCATTTTAGAACAGGGACATTTCTTCAGTAAAGACTACCTGCAGAAGGCTTCCTCAGGAGCCAGAGGTGAGCGGGGGAAGTTCGCCCACGCCAGACCCCCTCTGGCCTGCAGTCCAAGCCCAGAGGGGAGCAGGAACCCACCGCCGGGGCAGACCAGGCGCACAGGGGAGTGTGTCCCCACATCGGCATTTTAGAACAGGGACCTTTCTCCATTAAAGGCTGCTTGAAACTGACAGATGACTCCTGGAAGAACCAGAGGGGAACAGAGAAGCCCACCCAAGATGCCGGCCAGTCCCAACAACACAGTGTCCCAACGCATACGGCAAATTAGAAAACAGACAGTAGGGAGGAGAAGAACCACACGCAACCTAGCAACTCTCCAGAGAAAAAGCACACCACAAAAAGAAAGCCAGCCCCCAGATTGCAAAGACAATAACTTGGAAGAATTTCTGAGCCTTCCAGAAAGAGAAATTAAAATTGCCGTGATTAAAAAACTGACAGAAGTCATAAAGGAAAACAATGATAAGGGAAAAATAATCAACGATCAGAAGAATGCAATTGAGTCCCTAGAGAGGGAAAACAATGGTCAGAAGAAAGAAATTGAGTCCCTAAAGAGGGAAGTAAAAGAAATGCAGGAGATCAAAGAATTAATGGAAGAACTAAAGAATTCTGGGAAAAGCAATGAAAGCAGAATAGATGAAATGGAAGAACGAATAAGTAATCTTGAAGACACAGAAATAAAAAGAACCAAAACAGAAAAGGAAAGAGAAGTACGAAGGAAAAAGAACGAAGAAAGACTTCGGGAACTATCTGACTCCATGAGGAAAGGAAATATAAGAGTTATAGGAATACCAGAAGGAGAGGAGAGAGATGTAGGAACAGAGAAAATATTCAAAGAGATAATTGAAGAGAACTTCCCAAATGTGAAGAAGGAGCTGAAAATTGATATACAAGAAGCAAGAAGAACACCAAACTTCCACGACGAAAGGAAAAATACAGCAAGACACATAATAGTAAAGCTCCCAAGAATCCAGGACAAGGAAAAAATAATGAAGCTGGCAAGAGGGAAGAAACAGATAACATTCAAAGGAAAACCAATCAGGCTGACATCAGACTTCTCCGAAGAAACACTACGGGCAAGGAGAGAGTGGAGGGACATAGTCAACAGACTCCAAGAAAACAGATGCCAACCAAGAATACTCTATCCCGCAAAGCTCTCCTTCCTCTTTGAAGAAAGAATATGGACCTTCCCAGACAAACAGAAACTCCGGAATTTCATTGCAACTAAACCCCCACTCCAAAAAATACTACAAGGAGTCCTAAAGCCAGAACCTCAGAGGGACGAATAACAATGAAAGAAGGCCAAAAAAAAAAAAAGTTATTAAAAGAATAAATAAATAAAATCAAAGGAAAGACAAACACAATGGCAAATACAGATGTTAACATATCAATATTAACTCTAAATGTAAATGGACTAAACTCTTCAATAAAAAGACACAGAGTGGCAGCCTGGATTAAGAAACAAAACCCAACCTTTTGCTGTCTCCAGGAAACACATTTAGCTACAAAAGATAAAAATAGGCTCAAAGTTAAAGGATGGAAAACAATCCTACAAGCAAATGGACCAAAAAAGAAAGCAGGAACAGCTATACTTATATCAGATAAAACAGATTTCAAACTCAAAAAGATAAAAACAGACCCCAATGGTCACTACATTATGATCAAGGGGACAATACTTCAAGAAGAAATAACACTCATTAACTTATACTCACCAAACGAAGGAGCACCAAAATATATCAGGCAACTGTTGTCCTCTCTGAAAACAGACATCAGAGAAAACACATACGTAGTGGGAGACTTCAACACACCACTATCAACAATGGATAGATCAACAAGACAAAAAATAAGTAAAGAAACCAAAGCTCTAAATAAGGACCTAGAGCAATTAGGCTTAACAGACATCTATAGAACACTAAACCCCAAAAAAACGGAGTACACATTTTTCTCAAGCGCACACGGATCATTCTCCAGGATCGATCACATACTGGGGCACAAGACAAACATCAACAGATACACCAAGATTGAAATCATATCAACCATCTTTTCTGACCATGAAGGCATCAAACTAGAAATAAACCATGAAAAGAAGGCAAGGAACTTTCCTACCTCATGGAGATTAAAAACCACACTACTGGAAGACCATTGGACTAATGAGGAGATCAAAGAAGAAATTAAAAAATTTTTGTAATTGAACGACAAGGAGGACACTAATATCCTAAATGTATGGGATGCAGCAAAAGCAGTAATAAGAGGAAAATATATAGCAATAGAAGCTCACATCAAGAAACAAGAAAGAACGCAAAGAAACAACCTCATCTCGAAGCTCAAAGATCTAGAAAAAGAACAACAAAAAACCCCAAAACCAGTAGAAGAAAAGAAATAATAAAAACCAAAGCAGAAATAAATGAAATTGAAACTAAAAAAACAATCCAAAAGATCAATGAAACCAAGAGCTGGTTCTTTGAAAAAATCAATAAAATAGACAAACCCCTAGCCAGGCTCACAAAGGAAAAAAGGAGAAAGCACAAATAAACAGGATCATCAATGAAAGAGGAGAAATCACAACGGACACAGCAGAAATCAAAAGAATAATCAGTAACTACTATGAACAGTTATATGGAAACAAGTTTAACAATCTAGAGGAGATGGACAAATTCCTACAACTCTACAATCACCCAAAGCTAGATAAAGAAGAAATAGAACACCTAAACAGACCAATTACAAGCAGCGAAATTGAAATGGTAATCAAAAACCTCCCCAAAAACAAAAGCCCAGGACCTGATGGATTTACAAATGAATTCTACCAAACATTCAGAGACGAATTAGTGCCTATCCTTCACAAACTCTTCCAAAAAATTGAGAAGGAAGGGACAATACCAAACACGTCTATGAAGCCAACATTACACTAATACCAAAACCGAACAAGGACAACACAAAAAAGGAAAACTACAGGCCAATCTCCCTAATGAACACTGATGCAAAAATCCTCAATAAAATTTTAGCTATCAGAATCCAACAATGTATCCATAAGATAATTCACCACGACCAAGTTGGATTCATTCCAGGGGCACAAGGGTGGTTTAACATCCGAAAATCAATCAACGTTATCCAACACATCAACAAAAAGAAATATAAAAACCATATGATAATATCAATAGATGCTGAGAAAGCTTTCGACAAAGTGCAACACCCATTCATGATAAAAGCCCTTGAAATTCTGGGGATACAAGGAACATACCTCAACATCATAAAGGCCATCTATGACAAGCCAACAGCCAGTATCATTCTCAATGGTGAAAAGCTGAAAGCAATTCCATTAAGATCTGGAACAAGACAAGGATGTCCACTCTCACCATTGCTTTTCAATATAATACTGGAAGTCCTAGCCAGGGCAATAAGACAAGAGAAAGACATCCAAGGAATCCAAATAGGAAAAGAAGAAGTCAAACTATCACTATTTGCAGACGATATGATATTATACATAGAGAACCCCAAAAACTCCACAGAAAAGCTAATTCAACTCATCAATCAGTTCAGTAAAGTGGCAGGATACAAAATCAACACGCAAAAGTCAGTAGCCTTCCTATACACAAACAATAAATCTGAAGAAGAAGAAATCAAAAAGACCATCCCTTTTGTTATTGAAACAAAAAAAATCAAATATTTGGGAATAAATCTAACAAAAGAGGTAAAGGACCTATACAAAGAAAACTATAAAACACTGTTAAAAGAAATAGAAGAAGACACAAAGAAATGGAGAGACGTCCCCTGCTCATGGATTGGAAGAATAAACATTATTAAAATGGCCATCCTACCAAAAGCAATATACAGATTCAATGCTATTCCAATCAAAATTTCAATGTCATTCTTCAAAGAAATAGAACAATTATTGATGAAATTCATATGGAATCACCAAAAACCCCGAATAGCCAAAGCTCTCCTGAAAAAAAAAGAAGGGAATGGAGGCATCAGACTCCCAGACTTCAAACTATACTACAAAGCCATAATCATCAAAACTGCATGGTATTGGAACAAGAACAGACATACAGACCAATGGAATCGAATAGAAAATCCAGAAATAAACCCACAGATTTATGGTCAACTAATCTTTGACAAAGGAGCAAAGAATATGCATTGGAGCAAAGAAAGTTTGTTCAATAAATGGTGCTGGGAAAACTGGGTCACTACATGCAAAAGAATGAAGCTTGACCACCACCTCACACCATACACAAAAATCAACTCAAAATGGATTAAAGAACTAGACATAAGACCTGAAACCATAAAATATATAGAAGGAAATATAGGCGAAACACTACGTGATTTGCACATCAAAGACATCTTTACAGACACATCACCCAAAGCAGTGATAGTGAAGGCAAAGATAAACAGCTGGGACTACATCAAATTAAAGAGCTTCTGTACAGCAAAAGAGACAATAACAAAAACAAAGAGAAACCCCACCAACTGGGAGAACATTTTTGCACCCAACACTAATGATAAAGGACTGATCACAAAAATCTGCAAAGAGCTGATGAGACTCAACAACAACAAAGAAAATAATCCAGTCAAAAAATGGGCAGAAGAGCTTAAAAGAAACTTCTCTGAAGAGGAAATGCAAATGGCCAACAGGCATATGAAAAAATGTTCAACATCACTTGTCATCAGGGAAATGCAAATCAAAACTACCATGAGATACCATCTTACACCAGTGAGAATGGCACATATTAAAAAAACTAGCAACAACAAATGTTGGCGAGGGTGTGGAGAAAAAGGAACTCTTCTGCACTGTTGGTGGGAGTGCAAACTGGTCCAACCACTGTGGAAAGCTGTATGGAGATTTCTGGACCTACTAAACATAGAGCTTCCATATGATCCAGCAATTCCACTCCTAGGTATTTACCCAAAGGACACAGAAACATCAATTCCAAAGAACACCTGCACCCCTATGTTTATAGCAGCACTGTTTACAATAGCTAAGCTTTGGAAACAACCCAAATGCCCAAAAATAGATGACTGGATCAAGAAGATGTGGTACATATATACCATGGAATATTACTCAGCATTCAAAAAGATAAACACATGCAATTTGCAGCAACATGGATGGCGCTGGAAGGGATCATGCTCAGCGAAATAAGCCAAAAAGAAAAAGAAAAATACCGGATGGTCTCACTCATAGCAGGAATCTAGAAAACTTAAATAAGGGACCAGGAAAATGAATAACTATAAGAAAGTGAAAATCAAAATCAACAAAAAACTATGAACCAGAGACACTTTTAGGGGGCGGGGGTGGGAGGGGAGGGATTGGGGTCAGAATGGGGGGGCTGCAATTGTATGGGGAATATAACAATAAAATTTATTAAAAAAAAAAAAAAGTCTAGACATTTAGGAACCATGGTGATAAAGCACACGGTTTCTCTGTTTGCTTCCTAATTTTGAATCTATGACTAGGCCATCTGCCCTACCTTAGTGCCTCTGTTCAGAATTCTAAAACCTAAGCAAATGTGGTCTTGGAGAATTAGTGGTGACGAACATTTGATAGAGCTTTATTAGTGGTAAAAGGATTTTCACCCATTTTCTGTTCTTTAAAACTCAAAGCAGGCGAGTCCATCTAAAGAATGACACTAATCCTTGATTCTTGAGCACCACTCAGGAAACCATACACACCTGAGCCCTCGCTTTCTGAAACCCCAGAAAAATAAAATGTTTTAGCATCAATATAGTATGAAGTCACTGATTTCTACTGATATATCATGTCCAAACACCCACTGGGGCAGTGGTGCTCAATGTGAATAATAAAAAGTCTTATTAACTTTGTTTCACTTCACAGTACTTTCTGTCAAGGTTCTACCTCTCCTCATGAACTGGTAAACCCCTTACCCTGAGAGGAAAGATGGTGTGAAACCTGACACATCTTTTTTGTTCAGGCTCCCCGGGGGCACACGGGAAATTAGGGATACAGTTGCTGTGACTCTCTCCTGACTTTTAATTTTTTTTAATGCCTAGTGTTTTTCAGTTATTATATATTTTTTTTAAATTTTATTGATTTTCTACTAGTTTACAAAATGATATAATTTTGGGAGTACAACTTCACACCTCCACCTGGGCACGATACTCACTCAGCCCAGAAAAAACTTCTGAACAGATTTTTTTTCTATATTGCTGCCTACAGTTAAGTTTTTTTTTTTTTTTTAAATAATACATTGAGTTGCTTTTTTTTCATACAGTAATGTATGAAGATAATTCTAATCCTGACTTTGCCATTCATAAGAATAAACTACAGGGCCTCCTTAGTGGCCCAAGGTTTAGACACAGCATTATCAAGCTATCACCAGCCCGCAGCCACTGCAGCACAAGTTCGATCCCCAGCCAGGGAGTGGACACACATGGCACAGCAGACCTCTCCTGTCTTGCCCGCTACTCCCCTCAGCAGTGTATTTCAGTAGAAACACCTGTTCTGCTACTCACTCAATCTGGTGAATCCTCTCAACCTTACGCACCTCTACCATACCCCCAGCTCTTGTATGCATAAATAAATAAATCTTAGGGAAAAAAAAAGAATAAACTGCAGGAGTAGTGCTTGCCTGAGCTCAGTGTTTTTATCTCTTGAAAGGCAGAGCAATAGCCATGCTTGGAGAGAAACATGTTCTGGGTTACCAGGGTATCGCTAGAATGTACTGTACCTCAGTTTTCTGAAAATTTGGTCCTGAATAGGGAGATCAAAATGAAACATGATTTCAATATGTGGACTTGGGACTCATCCACATTAATACATACATAGTGTGACTTTTAATATCGTACAAAATTGGGGTAGGATCAGGTTACATCCCTTCTAATATCGTACAGAGATTCCTTTTCCTTCATTCTCACCAAAAGTAGTTGTTTCCAGTCTGGTAACGATCAGTCATGACTCAAGTAGTCAAAATATGGAAGCACCCTAAGTCCCCAAAATCAGATGAGTAGAGTAAGAAGATATATACACAATGGAATACTACTCAGTGATCAAAAAGATAAACTCAAGCCATTTGTGGCAACATGGATGAAAAAGGTGGGGATGATTCTTAGCGAAATCAGTTGAAAGACACTGACAATGACCGGATGGTGTTACTCATATGTGGAATTTAGAGAAACCAAAGAAAGATCAGATAATGCTCAACTCAAAACTAACCCTTGAAAACTGACTATGGAACTGATCCATCAAGAGAGGGGGAAAGTAGGAGGCAGGGTAAGCATAAAGTGGGGGGATGGAGCACATGGGCTGTGGTCCTGGACTATGGGTGCTTTCAATGGTGGGTGCACTATGATAATAGCACCTGAAGGGAGGGATCCTATACTTTCAAAATACAAACCAGTATTACCTGAAAATTATTCCTCCAGCTTACTAAATAAGTTTATTTCCTCAAAATTAAAACTAAAAACCAATTATAGTGGCTGAAAATTACTTATTTTTCTTCTTCAGAGAGCTCAAAATTTTAATGTAACAAATTCTTTTGCTTCTTTAAGTGATATAAAAACCCAAAACACTTTTACATTTAATTACATAGTAAGTTATACATTCAGAACAATACCCTTTGTAAAAATGATATTTTCATGCTATGCCTAGATGCTGGCTGGTAGGATTTCTATTTAAATGCAGATTATTGTAACTTAAAGCCTCTCTGACTTGACTATGAATAGGAGCTAAACTATGATTTACATTTAATTATAAATGAAAAATTTCACTTCAAAGATAAACTAATGTTAAAATCAGAAAAATGCCAGCTAGTGCAGAATGAAATGACAATGTTTTGTTTGTTTTCAGAAAATGGTCACAGTTGAATGTATGTTTCACAAAGGTATAGATGTTTGTCTGTTTTGCTCTCACATGCATCCATAGCAACTGACACATAATAGGTGCTCAATAAGTACCCATTAAAAGAATAAGAGACTTAAAAGCCAGGTAAGAGGTGATGTCAACACTCTAACTTCTGCCCTGGGTATAATGTAATCTTCGCAAGTTGTCTGTGCTCTCTTTGTTGGCTAAATACATCTGCTACATCTGGAACTTTTTTTAAAGAATATTTGTTGGCAGTATAATATATAAGAAATGAAAAGCAAAAAGTTAAAAATTTTCCTTTTAGATCTTCTAAAATATTGAGATAGTGTAAGCAAAGTGGAACCCTGCTTGTATTCACAAGCAAGTTTTTTAATAGTTGATAATGAGAACATGGAGAGAGTTTGAGGGAGAATTATGAAATAGTTAAAACAGTTAAGACTTCCAACTTTTACTTCCAATGTATTAAAAAGAAAGATGGCAGTCCTGTGTGGCTTTATAGGGATGGGAGGGAGGGAGAGAGGGAGGGGGAGAGAGAGAGAGAGAGAGAGAGAGAGAGAGAGCACTTTCTCCATCATGTGAGAATATGGAGAAGGCAGCTATGTGCAAACCCATAAGAGTCCTCACTGACATTGAAGCCTTCCAAACCTTACTCTGACGCTCTCCAGCCTCCAAGAAGAGTGAGATAATATATTTCTGTATTTCGAGTCACCCAGTCTATGATATTTATTATGGCAGCCCACCCTAAGACTTAATAAATCTCCAACTATTTTAAATTTCCTCTAAAAACCTTATGAAACGTAATTGCAGACTTCAAGGTCTTAACCAAGTCTCTTTCCTCATCAATTCCTTCCCAGTCTCTCTCTCTCTCTCTCTCTCTCTCACACACACACACACACACACAAATCAAATAACAGAAAGCCCTGTATCTCAGATTGTAATTTCAAGCCTAGTTGCAACAGCTTTATAAATAAAACAAGAATTAAGCCTTCTCTATTAGTTTATGCACATTATTTTCCCACACCTGAGAATTTTTTCTTTCTTTCTTTCCTTTTTTTTTTTTTTTTTTAGCAGGAAGGAGACTCTACAACATATTCCTGGACAATCTTTGGGCTTCCTGTGAATTCGGAATTCTTCAGTCTTCACCTCACAGACATGAGTTTTGCCCAAAGAACTGGGCAGAGTCACAGCAACATGATCACACACCTTGTACTTCCGTAAAATTCCAAAAGTGAGCGAATTTTCTGCAGTTAGATGAGAAAACTCTCCTTTTCATTCCCTACTTCCCTGCTCCACATTTTCCTTTGCATCAGAGTCCAGGGCATTTTGGGAGGGTAAGCAAAGTGAGTGGACCTGAGAATACTTGACATTTGGGTTCAGTAAGACAGATTTCTGCAGCTCCCCGTAATTTCAGGATGAAATTAAACTATTTTTAGTGGTCTCAATGTTCAAATGACATTCTAGAACAATCCCAGTCCACCAGATTCATGCCATAAAGGGTCCAGGCTAGAGATGCAGGCACTTGTCCTACAGAATTCAGTTACAGAAGTGTATGGTAGTTGAGGAGGGGAGATGTAATTCAAATGCTAAAGTTCACCTGTGGAAAATTTGTCTAATCTTGAGGTAAGGTATGGAATTGTACACAGGAAATTTTGTTCTTAATTAAATCTAATTTCTAAAGACTCACCTGTCTAGAATATACTCAATAATGCTATATATACAATGATAAATGCAAATGTATCCTTTCTCTCTTAATACAAATTACATGAAATTAAACTTAGCAGAGTTTCTGCTTTGAAGGCCTAAGTGTGCAGCCTATAAACATGATGTGGGTTGGTGAAGTTATGTTTGATTGTACCTGAATGGTACTCACCAATAATGAATTTTGAAGCCAAAAGAAATTTTTATTAACTATTAATAATAAAAGAGAAATTTCAATCTCCCATGTTACAGGAGACACGGTATTTACTTCCACTCTGTATAAAATTATTACAAAACATGCCATAAGAAAATGCTAAAAACAAGCATATAATCAAAAATGTAAAGAAAAAATGAATTATACATATGTGCTAAGAAGTTATGTAGAAAACATTTCTCCAGATTGTGACCCTCTTTCTTTAATATGCCACAATTTCTCCATTCATTCTAAATAACCCACTAAACATGAAATTGTATGTTTTTATTTGGTATAAATTCTATTTTTTTGATTAAAAAAGGAACACCTCCTATTCCTTTTAAATATGCTTCAAGCCTCACAAACTTGGATATACCACTGAGCAAATGATCTGATGTCACCAGAAAAATTTTTGACATTAATATGACTTAATTAAGTGTGCATTCTCACTATTAAAAAATGCACAGAAGCAGCTGTGAGTTCACAACACACTAAACAAAAGAGACAACACAAACCACATTGTTCTTTCAATCAGGTTACAGATGATGGGAAAATACATGCATGTTAAGCTGAGTTAATGGCAGGTCTGATATGAGGAGCATGTTTATCACTGATTCAGTGAAGACTCTAACAAATGTGTGTGCATTTCAGCTACTGGTCTTGATCTAGGTGATTGGTTAAGTAAAGGAGAAGTAAAATAAATCACCAGCAATTCTCAGAAGCTTTGTGGATTTCAGACTCCCTTAAAATAGGGCAAGTGACTCTGATCTCGAGAAGGCATGCAGCTCAAAAATGACATTAAGCCGATTGATTTTTAAATTTTATCCTGCAAACCAAAAGCTCCCAGGAGATGCAATATTCCACAGAAGTCATGGATGATAGTCATCAAAACCTAAACTCAGCTTTCAGAGACGTATATGGAGTAGAGGCCACTCTAGGTTAAGAAACAGTCATTTCTTCTGCTTATTAGAAGACATTGAGAAGGCAGGAATAGATGGGGATTAAAAAAAAAAAAAACCCTTAACACTATGAACTGGGGCTTTGGTTAAAACAGTCATTCCCAAAGAATGTCTGAGGCACTCAAGGCTGGAACTTCCTAGGGATGCAAATTCTCAGGTCACAGCACAGGCAGGCCTACTGAATCAGAACCTCTAGGGGTGAGGACCAGTTAGATGCATTTTAACCAGTTCAAAAAGTGATTCAGATACTATACTTGGGTTTGAGAATCACTGAATTGAAGAATGGCATGAAATAATGTCTTCCTAGATCACCCAACCATACAGTTTGAAATTCTGTCTTAACAGAAAATACACACTTCTTTCTAACACTTTCTTGGTTAAAAGAAGTGTATTAAACATTTTCCAGAGCTTGTTATTACATGCAAACTACCTTTGGGGAAAATCAATTTGATATTAAAAAAAAATAAAACTGCTGCCCCTAAACATTATGCTAATTGACAGAAATCAGATTCAAGAAAACTATGATTTAGGGTTCCATTTCTATGAAATATTCAGAAAAGGCGAACCTATAGGGACAGAAAGTGAATTAGAAGTTTCCAGGGGCTAGGGGTGGAAAGAAACAGTAATTGACTATAAACTGATGAGAGTGGCCTTCCTGGGAAATGGAATTGTTCTAAACCCCTCTGGTGGTGATGGTTGCACAAATCTCTGTAAATTACTAAAAATCACTGAATTGTGTACTTAAAACTATTGAATTTTATAGGATACATTTCAGTTTTCTGGGACTGTTGTAATAAAATACCACAAATTGGGTGGCTTAACTAACAGAAACAATTTGGAGACCACAAGTCTGAAATCAAGGTCTCCAGCAGGGCCACATTCCCTCTGAAACCTGTTGGAATCATTCTCTCATGCCCCTTCCTAGCTTCTGTCTTTTGCCAGCAATTCTTAGCAATTTTTTTTTTTTAACTTCATCATTCCAATGTCTTCCTCATTTGTTCATAACCTTTTCTCCATATGTCTCTCAATATAATAATATCAAACATATTGGAACAAGAGTCCACCCTACTCCATTATGTCCTCATCTTATCTAATTCTATATGCAACAACCCACATTTTATGCACTGGGGGTCAGAAAGTCAGCACATCTTGGGCACACAATGCTACCTAAGATGATATACAAATTATACCTCAATTAAGCTGTTAAAAAAAAAACAACAACAACACAAATGCCCAAAATTAGATGATTGGATTAAGAAGATGTGGTGTATACACACAATGCAATACTATTCTGCAATCAAAAAAGATAAACTCATTCCATTTGCAGCCACATGCACGGAGCTGGAAGGGATTATGCTCAGTGAAATAAATCAGAAGGAAAAAGAAAAAATATCGGATGGTTTCACTTATAGGAGGAATATAGAGGAAACTATTCCTCCTACGGTTTCACTTATAGGAGGAAATAAGGGAATTGGGACTAATAATAATAATAATAATAATAATAATAAATAATAATAAATAAAGGAAATTAGCAGGCAATTATCAATCAGAGACATTCTGTAGGGTAGGAGGAGGGAACGGTGAAAACAAGGGAGGGAAGAGCACAAAGGACTATGGTAATGGTGCACAGGTGAATTGGAGGTGGGAATTTTATGGGGACTACACCTGAGAGGAGAAACCAAACGTTGTACAAAATGAAAAATGATGTTATATACATACACACACACACACACACTTTAAAAAAGGAACTTACAAGATGTCCACACCAAAGTTCATCTGATACTTGAACATGTACCATTGAAAATATCTCTCATAAAAACTATTATTGGCAACAGACACATTATTACCCATTTCTTAAAAAGAACCAGCATGGGACTCTATGCCCTGAACTCAATCCTGTTAGATACAGGGCATTTACAACCCTGAGAACAATGCATTACACACATCAGTAGATAAAGTTTCATTCCCACAGTGGCCACAGAAAGGAATGAATAGAGAAAGAGGGACATGGCACAGAATGGAGTACTTTTGCAAAAGTTACTGTTCAGCACCTATTGATGTATGTTGGGTGGGTAGGAGCAGGAGATTCCTGTTAAAATAGTCACCTTTTGCAGCAGGAACCAAAACCACATAAAGGAAGTGTCTGCTGGAAACTCTATTAATGGACTAGGTCTAGGCTGTCCAATCTGACACAGTCCCTCACCCTCCATTCTCTCATTTTATCCATTTATGAACCTTCCTGTCTATTTGTTTCATATTTGGTTTTGTGTTACTGTCTAGATGGTTGGTTTTGCAAATTCCTTCTTTACAGCAACTCCAATAATAACAATGCCCATTAAAGGAAATTTAACTTTGGATTTTGTTTTCCAAATGTTAAATTCCCCTCTGGCCTAGAGAGTACTGGTAAGAGGGGTTCTCCACACCCACCATACAGTCACTGCCAAATGAACCTGTTCTCTATCATGTGACTTAACATATTTGCCCTAAGATATCTCGTGACAGTTGTAGCAGCAGATCCCGTGTCTGGTTCCTTTAAAAAAATTCTACCAGGGGCCTCCCTGGTGGTGGAAGGGGTTAAGCATCAGCACTATGGAGCTATCCGCACCCACTGCAGTGCGAGTTCGATCCCCAGCCAGGGAGATACCCACATGGCACAGCAGACCTCTCCTGTCTTGCCCACTGCTCCACTCAGCAGTATACTGTTCTGCTCCCTACTCTGTCTCTGGTGAATCCCTCCAGCCCTGCACCTCTGGACTGCACCCTAGTTCTTGTATGCATAAATAAATGAATCTTCAAAAAAATTCTTCCATAACACTATCAATTTCTAACAGATTTTATCATTTATTTACTCATAATGTTTATTGTATACCACCATCTATCTCCCTGAATATATTATAACCTACTTGAGCAATGAATATGGTTTGTTTTGTTTTCACCATTTCACAGATAATTGTGTAAAATATTTGAAGTGCCGAAGACATCTGAAGAGTCTAGAAAATTCTGTCATACAATGTATACTCAAGAAATATTGACTATTGTGAATAGTCTTGCTCTTTTGATTCAAAATAGACTCACTTTTTCTCCTAGTTCCTCCACCACTTTAGGTAACACCTGACTTTGACCTGTCATGCCCATGACAATTCCGTCTCACTGACCAGCTATACCTTTAATACTGAGAGCTTTCCTTTATGAGTTTCCATCCACAATTTAGTTTTCCCTCTATAGTCATGAGATATAAGGAATTCAACATAAAACGAAGAGTATAACCCTTTTTTGAGGTCTCCTAGATCAGCATACAGCAAAACTGTTCTGAGTGTAAAAAGTTCTGACTGAACAAAGCTTTCATTGAGATCTAAAGGTTCCTTCTCAAAGGCCAAATACAAAAGTCAGTCTATTCAACTAATCTTCACAAGCCAATTAGATTTACTATCCCTAAGAATGTATATATTTTTATACCTTCTATTTCTCTATGGATAATATAGTAAGTTTCTAAATACTCTTTGAAGACTAAAAACATATAGGACAGTGGTATTTCCTGCATGGAAATCATCGGGAGGGCTTATGACAGCACAGACTTCTGGGCAGCACCTTCAGACAAGCTGATTTAGTGGATCCGGAGTGAAACCCAAGTTTGGGTGTCCCTAACCAGTTACCTATGAGGTTGATGCTGCTCATCCTGGAACCACCTTTTGAGAACCACTAAAACACATCATTTCCACATTGACCTTTGTTTTCTTATTCCTCTTAGTATTTCCAAAAATTTTTTATATGAAAAGGGCACCCCCATGATGCCTGTGAATCATGAGTTATGCAACCCCTTCTCTCCCCACAAGTTAAAAAGAAAAAAGCACTATAAATGCAAGAGTTATCACCTACCCAAATTCTTCGGGAGTACACAGAAGACCCTCATTGTGCTCCAGGTCTACAGGTGCCTCCTCGGTCTTTTTTTTTTAAGATTTATTTATTTATTTATACAAGCAATGGGTACAGTCAGAAGCACAGGAGGGTGAGAGAATTCACCAGAGCCAGAGCAGGGAACAGAAGGCAGACTGACGAAATACACTGCTGAGGGGAGCAGCGGGCACAGCAGGAGAGGTCTGCCACACCATGTGGGACCTTCGCCGGCAGCCGGGATCGAACCGGTGCTGCAGAGGCTGTGGGCAGCTTCGCAGCCCAGAGCTCAACCGCTGCACCACCAGGGGAGGCCCCTCCTCAGTCTTTTTAATTCAAAGCTAGACCACATATATAAAGAACAACAGTGACTCTCTGGGACAGTTGTGAATCAGGGAATGCAGTCCAAGATGTTGTAGATTCTGAGGTTCTAGGTGCAGCCACAGTTTCAAGACTGAAATATCCTGATTCTGAAATAATGGCAATGATGTCAATTTTGCAGGATTATAATAAGGGTAAAACTAGATCATGCACAAATAAATTTATTTCAAATTACTGTTTTTGAAAATATAAAGGTGAGACCAGAATCAATAATTTTATATAGTTAATGGAGGAATAAAATAGATCATTTGATGGCCTACCAGGAATTATTTTCTCTCCCAGTTTCTTTCAACCTTCCTTATTTAAGTGAAGAAACTATGTATACAAGCAAAAGTAAATAGCTATTGATAAAAGTTGATGATGCCACCCTCAAATTTCATGCTACCAGATGGATATAAAACCAGTGAGTTAGTAAGATAAATTTCACAACACTTTCTTTAGATAAAAAAGTAAGTTTAAGGGCCTCCCTAGCGGCACAGGCATTCAAGACAGGGTTATCAAGCTCTCACCAGCCACGTGTGCAGGCCTGGAGCAACCCACATGGCACAGCAGACCCCTCCTGTCTTGCCCGCTGCTCCCCTCAGCAGTGGATTTCAGTCCATCCACCTGATATGCTCCCCACTCTGTCTCTAGTGAATCCTCTCACCCCCCACCTCTGGTCTGCACCCCAGTTCTTGTATGCATAAATAAGTCTTTTTGAAAAAGTAAGTCTAAGTCATTTTCTTAAATCACCATAATTAAATGCTGTCCTATACTCTCATTTTCTCAATGAAGATTCTGATACCAACTACAATATCACATCTTGAAATAGTCAATGGAAAGTCAGTGGATTTCTGGAAGTTATAAATTTATAAAAGGCATAAAATTATATAAAACAAATTCTTAATATTGATTTTCTGGTATATTAAAAGCTTAAGTGAACCAATTTCAACTCAGATAATGAAAACAAGATTTCCCTCCATGCAAATTCACCAGGAATCAAAACATTCTAAATTTAATTCTCATGTATGGGTAGCTGATCAGTAGAATTAGTGCTTTCAAGCTGGAGCAGTTACAGGAAGCACAAGCTTGTGAGATGGGCAGAACAGAGCTGGGGAGGGAGAAAGTTGGAGAAAGGTGGTGATAATGAGCTAATCTCTGCATCAGCTATTTTTAGTGTTGAGCAGGGTAGTGATCACTTTGGAGAATATTTTATTGCATTAAATTTACATGAAATATTTACAACTTAAGATTTTAAAACTATATCCACAAGCATAACCATAACTAGACAGTGATGATAGACAGACAGATAGATAATCTCATCCATATATAAACTTTTAATCACCCCGGAAAGATAGCCCAGGTCTTTTTTCCAGTCAATAACCACTTTTCACACACATCACTAGCAAATCTTATGTCTCAAAATTCACTCCTCACGCAATACAGGGCAGGAATTTCCTTTCCAATGATGATATTCAAACAATATCATAGGACTTCTTTACTGATTCAAAAACTTGTTTATATTTTACAATTAAAAAAAAGCCTTCAATGAAACAAGTGCTCTTTCATTAAACCCCAGACATCAACCTACTGAAGACCAACATAAGGACTCACAAAAAGCCAACAATTGACTTATGAATAATTATGATTGTTCATTTTAATTATAAATAAATTTATATTTATAGCCTATTGTATACATTGGATATAGATGTATATGTGTGTGTGTGCACACGTGTGTGTATCTTTTTTGGACAGTTCTTTCAATTGTAAGAGTGTCCAAGGTGATATAGTTCAGTGACGAGATTTTTCTTTTTGGATAAATTGTAGCACATCAGAAACTTAAATATGTGTGAAAAGCTAGCTTTCCCCTAGAACTTTGGCAGCTACTTGACATTTGAACAGCACCATAAACATATTCAGTGACATTAAATAATGTGGTATGTTTAAGGAAATAAATCTTCTCAGGACAGCAAAGAGATTAACAATAAGTAATAATTAATTCTGTTTTTATCACTTGAAACTCTTATCATGTCCAATGAATACACAGATGTTTAATGTCTGAAAACTAATTCAAACACTGGTAGTTACACAAAATGCCTTATTTCATTTCCACACAATGTCTGAATAAGAGATTTTTCTTAGCATAATTTGAATCTTTATTACCCCGTATTTTCTCAAAAATATTTATAGGGTATATTATTATGCTTAAAATATGCAAAGATTAAAATAACATAATGAAGGAAATAGATCTTTCTCACTCTCTTCTTGATAGCTATGAGTTACATTTTAAACCAGAGTTAGTAAAACATTGAATGAATGTCTTTAAATTTTAATTCCACTAACTTAGTGATGCCTAAGAAACATACTTCTGGATCCTGGAATAATGACCTATAGCCACGGGGAATATATTCAGTAGTACTGGTCACTGCCAACTGTTTTGAATGGTAGATATGAAAGAACAAGGATGTCTTTATAAATTCAATCTCAGGACTTTTCAATTTTCAGGTCAATTATGTGAAAGGGTAATAAACTCTCTTTTATATCATATATATATAAACTAATTTATCTGTATTTTCATTACATTGATACAAATATGTGGAAATTGAGTCTCCGAGACTTCAAATGCCTTCTTCAAGTCATAAGACAAGTATGTGCTGAGCTAAATGATTTATGAATCAAAACTGATATGCTTTCTACTATATTGTGCTAACCCTCTCTAGTATTATTACAATTTTTCTGTAAAAATGAAACACACAATTATAATCCTATTTATTTTATGTAACACAGATCATTACACAACATTCATCTATAAATGTGGTAGGTTCCAATTCAGCATAAATGAAAATATCAAAAATATTTAAAACAGTAGGTGGCAAATAAGATATTTAAAGCAAAACTAATGTTTGGCTCTTAGGAAATGTTTTTGCCTGAGTTTCCACCCAGATGCTAAATTGTGCTCTGTAAGCCAACATCAGATTTGGCAGTGGGGGCACTTATGGTCACATCTGGCATGGGGTCCCTCCCTACCTAGCCAAGTCTTAACTCTAGTAGTTATCTGCAAAAACTATTGAAGGATGAACAGAGAACATCTTAATTGTGCTTATACAAAAATTCATGGAACTTGAATTTAAAAAAGGAAAAGCAGAAGCAGAAGCAAGCTAATTCCAATCCAAGATTGAGAGCCTAGCTACCCAGCCCAGAGTATCAGTATATATATATTCCTCACTGTTTCGGCTTTTTTAGTTCTTGACTCTATTAATAATTTTCCTAAAAAAATCCCTCCCTACTTTATACCACAAGACAAGTGCAGAGCATGGAGTTCCCTTCTACCTAACCAGCTACTGCTCTTGAATTCAACATCTCCAAGGGAAGAGACTTGTTCACTAACTCACTGTCATCACTATCAAGAATGAAACTTTCATGCTGAAACTCAATACTGTTAAGATTGTCTTTTCCTAATTGATTACATTCGTACAATCTATTGGTTATAAAGAGGCTCAATGAAATGTTTAAAAGTGGAATGGAAAATATGCCTAGTCTATAAGATGATAGGTGACAGTAACTACTGAATCTTTGGAGGGAAGCTGTGAATCCTTCAGGATTGAGATGGTGGATCCTGATAGATGCCCACAAATGGCCCTGTCTTCTCATGTTAGTTCCCACTGTTCACAGCATGTTTCTAGTGTCTTATCTGTTGCTGATGAACTAAAAGGTACAACTATCTATAGCGCTAACGATGCATTTCTATTGTTATTTGATTTCTCTTAGAACATCAACTAGCGAAAAAAAATGTGAAAAAGAACATCAACTGGCAAACTCATGTCCGTATGGTTTAACCCTACTCTGTCAAGCATTGACTGGTCTTTCATTTATTGGTTGCTAAAGAAAAAAGTAATTCTTAAAAATATCTGACCATGTTGAGCCTCAAAGCAAGTTGAGGCAACAACTGTTATACAGTGATTTTAATTATGTCCAAATAACATAATTCTTATGCCTTTAAAACAGAAAAAGCTGTTGACTAACTTGAGTTTTCTTCAGACATCAAATAACATGGAATTTAACCAGAATTTAAGTTCATCTTTGAAGATATTTTCTGGACTACAAATCTCTAATCTAAAAGAAGGTTAGGAAAGCTTGGATGCAGCTTTTTCTCATAAATGTCTAGCTAGTATATATCATATCTATTAAAACAACATCAAAGAAAAAGATAATTGCAATCATCAGGTCCCACAATCTTCTCTCAAAGTAATGTAGCAATGGAGGCTGATGTAGTTTTACATGCTTTCTTGGTAAACATATATCAGAGCAGCCATTTCTAGTTGAAAACTGAAGTACCTCACAGGCTTGTGATACCACAGAATCATATAGAACTCAGGGCTGGGTAGCCAGGCTCTCAACCTTGGACTGGAATTAGCTTGCTTCTATGTTTCCTTGCTTTTTCTTTTTATAATTCAAATTCCAGATGTTTGCTGCAGAAACAAATTTAGAGCTGTAGGAAAGCTTAGCCCAATATTTTCCACTTCATTCATTCATTGCCCAATAGAAAATAGTCTAATTCAATTATTTTATTTCTCACAAAAAGTCATAGGTGTCAAATATATTTAGAAATATTGCCTATTTTCTAAATTTACTTAGGATAAATGGTAACTCTTTCATCTAGTAAATTCTTGTTCCTATGCTATAAATTAATAGCCCATCAGTCCTTATAACTCCTTTGGCTCAACCACTAAAGACACTCTACCTTCCTTGCTTCCAGAATACTGCTTCCATGTTTATTATAGCACATCTGCTATTGTAGTTATCTGTTAACAAGACTATCTTCAACATGACAACTACCTCGTACATTTTGTTAGATTCATGTTAAATATGTGTAGGAGAGCAAAATCTGCCAAGCCAAAATGTGTCTTTCGCATAAAACTAATTTTATGGGAGGGGCTCTGAAGGCTGGGTGAAAGCTTTTGCTTTTGAGAAAGATATTTACGTGTAAGCTTCTGTAAGGACACTTACAAGAAGACCCAATCTTATCACTTTTCAATGGAGAAGGCAGAATTTAAATGTACATACCTTTGTTTACTATGCTTTCCTGGGTAAAGGACTTAATTAAACTAGCTCCTTCTTTTCCCAAACCTCCCTTGTTTTAGTTAAGTTACTTAAAATGGCCTCCGAAGCCAAGTGGGTGAGTTATTCAATTGTATTTGGTCTACCCCATGTAAACAGGAGCTCCACATGTTATTATTAAAATCCTTTTTGTTTTTTTCGCTAATCAATCTGTCTGATGCTTGTTTATTTCCTAGAGTAGAGGAAAGCACAAGGTTATGGTATAATTTTCTTTGCAAACATATGCATCTCTGATATGTAGGGAGTTCTAAAAATGTGATAAATAAATGCTTTCCAAAACTGTACAGGTTGAGGATTATCAGTTTTAATAGAAACAAAACTCATTCGCCTTTATCATGGAGTGTTAAATTTCCATAAATAATAGAGAATTATTTATTTATGCATATACAATTATATACCATAATTAAAAATATACATGTTTAGTGAACACAAGGTTTGAGGACATCAATTTGAAAGATACGTTTAAAGATTCTGCATAACCAAATAAAGTATCAAGTAGACTCTGTTGGGAATTGTTCCTTCCCTACATCCTTTATTAAGATCCTGTCTATTTCATAACGCTATGCTGTTTCATAAAATAAATTCCTGAGGAAATGCTGTATCTAACATATGTCAAATACGTTACTGAATACTATTGGGGCAGCAACTGCTTTTGCAGCTATCATGTCTAGTAGTCTGCTTCCCATCAACTCTGGCCCTCGGTCAGCCACGAGGCCATTAATCTTCAGAAGGAAATTCACTCTCACTGGTTTTTATCTTTTCTTAATTCATTGAAGCCACTACACTGGCCAGATGTGCTTTTAATGAGTCTATACTTACAAAGATTCCCAGGGTCCTCAGATAAAAAGAAACATCAATACAGTTTTCAAAGCTTATTTAAGTAGTGATATCCTTTAAAAAATCAAGAAAACAGACATTTCCTAACAAAGGCAAGATCAAGATACTCTCAATTATTGGAAAAGGCAGAGTTGAATGAAGTTTAAATTTGTTAATTCAAAGGATATATGTTCTTCTATCCCCGAGGAAGCTGCTTGTTAAAATGTACCATATAAGCAATGAACCAGCACACATTATGATCCTTTTCAGTGTTTCCCCTACACACTTTTCATTTCCAAAATTTCAGAGGGACTGACACTTGCCAGAGAGGAGCAGGGATATAATTGAAGTCCGAAATTGCAGAACATTACACTTAGTGTTGCTCCTTCACACTGACAACAGAAAGAAGGAAGGCGGGACACAGAAATGGAGACACAGATCAAGGGACAATAATAGCATGGAAGCCAAGCACGTGGTATATGAGATTGGGGGCCTTGGCTGGGAAAGACTTGAATTTTATGGGAATGACAATGAACCCAGCATTAATTGTGACAACATTAGAAAAGCAACCCACAAAATGTTCCCTTCTGATACCAAGTGGATCTTTCTAGACTTTCTTCAGTATCAGGTTCAGAAAATCTTTAAGCTCACATTTGAAATAGCAGAGGGAAAGGAAGGAAAATAGAAAGTATCAAAAGCAATGGGGTAGAATTATGAAATGGACTTCAGGTATTAATAGGGGTGTGCAGAATGAACAACTTCCAAGGTAGCTCCCACTAGACACCTGGTTTGCTTATACAAAATCTTTAAATATTGAATTGGCCTTTTGCAGGAATTAATTCAGATGACAAAAGACCAAAAAAAGAAACAGTATAATATCCAAATGTCAAAGTCACTCATTAGAAGGTAAAAATCGAAGGTAGAGTGTTTTACCATTGACTTTGACTTGTACATGGTCATCTGTAATTGAAAACAGGGTGTAGGCAAAGCCTCACAACTGTCTCTGACATCCTGTTAAAGAATAAATTTGAAGATTAATGATTTTCTTTAACGTGGCTGCAGTTTTTTGTTCTTAAAAAGATTTTTGAATAAGTAATCCATCTCTCTGTCTGCCTATTTTAATTGTGGATAATCTAAAGTTATAAAAGTATATACACCAGAACGCCTTGCTTTCACTTCTAGAGGCCAAGTAAAACATCCTTTTCACAGTTACCATTATACATAACCAAATCTACTGTGTGTGTTTGTACTTAGAACAAAATTTGAGTTCACAGGAAGTTTCATATGAGACAAGAAAAAATATTAAAATCAAAGGTATGTTTCTTACAGGTTTGAAAGTTTCCTTGCAAACTTTATTTTACCCTTGGCTTAAATAGTAATGGTATCCCCTCTAACACAGCAGTGGAATGCAGACAGATCTGGCCCTTATGGAAAGCTGAGTCATAAGACTCAGTAATGCAAGGTATCTACCCCCCAAAATTCAAAAACTCTAATTTGAAATGAAACTTGCACGCCTATGTGTATGGCAGTGCTATTTATGATAGCTACATTACAGAAACAGTTTAAGTGCCCTCACAGAGAAGAGTGGATGAAGATATGCTATACATACACAGTGGTATACTACTCTGCAATCAAAAAAGATAAACTCAACCTATTTGCAGCAACACGACATAGCTAGACGGGATTATGCTTAGTGAAATAAGTCAGTTCAAGAAAGATACATACAGGATGGTATCATATGTACAGGATGGAACACTGAGTAACTAAACTAAGAGTCAGATAAAGACACGCTTAAAAACCAACCCTTAAAAGCTGACTACAGAACTGACGCACACAGAAGGGGGAGGGTAAGAACAGAGGAGTCAAAAGCACAATAGACTATGGGCGGTGGACTGTGGGGATTGCACAAACCAATGGGTGATGGATGCACAAACCTGGCAATGCCTGATGGGGTATCTGAATATTACCACAGTCAAAAATAAATTTAATATTAAAAACATAAAATAGTGATGTTATCACAAATTTTACCATTTCCTTTCATGAGCTAAAATATGACATATGCAACAAAACTTTGCATTAAAACATGTATTATTTTATACTCTCCAGCATAACTCTGACACCAAGCAATTCCACGCTGCTGGGGTTTTAAAGAATTCCTTAAAAACAGACAAATCAGGCGTTTTCTACCCACAGGATCTTTCTCTTTTTCGTACCCAACATACCATCTGAAGATATAGGAGTTTTTATTTGTTTATTTGTTTTCTTCCATTAGTGTTCATTTGGGGCCAGTATTTCAATTTCTCCCATCAGGTGTGGTCCCTGCAGGTCTCCCACCACCACAGCATCCGTGAACCATCACCACTGTCCCCTATGCTCCTCCCTCCTCTGTTTTGACTGTTCTCACTGCTGCATGCCTCAAATCCAAGATCAGTTTGCAAGTTTTGCCTTTTTCTTGACTTTCTGTTCAATTTCTCTATATTCCACATGTAAGTCAAACTATCCGATGTTTATTTTCTTCCTGCTGCCTTATTTCACTGAGCATAATCCCTTCCAGCTCCAACCATATTGCAGCAAATGGCACAGATACAGGAGCTCTTGACATCAGCAAGAAGGACTCAGAGTGTCTAGGCTCACACACCATACTTCCTGCCATTTGGGTTGGAACAGCACCAGCTGCGGTCAGTAACTGGGTCACCGTCTGGCTTCTAGTGTCTGAGACAATGTCTTTGTGATGCTTCTCATACGCCACACTTTAGTTGTGAGCTCCAACTCACTCCCAAACTGGGATGCTACCTCTGCGACCCGGTCTGGCTTTCCCCAAGGGTGAGCAGAGACTCCTGTTAACTAGGTAGAAATGTAGATCATCTGGTGAACTATTGGAGATACCATTGCTCCTTCCCTCCGGCTGTGTTTTACCATAGTGCCTGTAACTAGGCCCATTTTGGCATGGTGTGGTGGGGGAGGGGGTCAAGCTTAAGTTTAAGGTTAACTGAATCATTCCCAAACATGACCACAATAGAATACCAATGCATAGACTTGTTGACAAGATAATCTTTACCACTTAAAATATAAATTCATCCGCAACTATTAGAGTTCAGGGAATGATAGAGTTACCTGAACTTCCCTTAAACACAGAAACTTTCAATTCAGAAACGGAGCTTCACTATGTCTTTTCAAGGTATTAGGGTTTGCTTTCCTGGTAGGAAAAGTACAGGTTGGCTAATGACAGGTGCTGAAACAAATCTTAGCTCTGTCTCTCACGAGCTATGTCAACGCAGGCAAATTGATCGCTACGCAAGAGATCCCGTAGCTATAAAATAGGAAGAAGAGTATCAGCCACCTCCTGGGATTGTTATAAAGGCTAAGTGGCAAAACACTGAAAATGGTGCCTCTCACAAACCATTACTTAATAAATATTAGCTTTCCTTACTTGACTGTATAGGAATTTTCATATTTATTGGGTGAGAAAAGTCAGTCTGTGCTCAGAAGTGAAACATTTATCAGGAAAAAATAAAACAAAACCTCATAAAAGTGATATGGTTGGCATGGCAAAAACAGCCCAAGCTAGCTATGTGCCAGGCATATAATAAGTGCCTTATGTGGATCATCTCATTTTAACACTCTATGAGGTAGAATTTATTACTATGTCTATTTGGGATGAGGAAACTAAAGTCAAGTCGCCAAAAGCTAATGGAAGTAAGAAAGCAGTGGGGCCTGCGTGGCAAGGTCTGGTCAGCAGCCTGAATCCAGCCAAATCAGCAGGCGGTGGACTCAGGCCTGTCTGTTAACCACTGGATTCTCGGCCTCTCCGCCTAGCAAGGGCAGTAAATAAGGCCTTTCCGCATTTTATTGGGCATCACAAGGGGGAGGCTTTATCACAAACGGTGGTTTAGGTAGGAAAATAAACTTGGATTCAGCAAATTAACTTTCAGCATAGCTTTCAATGACTAGGGTCTCAGACTATTAAATTTGGAATTTCAGAAACACACTCTCGCAAAGAACAACAGCTGCTGCTGGATCCCAATCCACAAAGCAACAGCAGTTGCGGCATCTGGACCAACAGCTATCAAAGCTACATCAGTAAATAAGGGGAAAGTCCCCATGCGATCTGACCCTCCAGAATCTTCTCCCCCAGCCTGCCCTGGGTGACTCAAAGGTACATACAGGAGGAAGGCAAATGGCATGTATGTTTTTGTGTCTCCTCATGCAGGAGACTGTGACCTTTGCTCTCTGTTGGAGGAGTGGATGCTAACACTGCCAGCTGGAAGCAAATGGAGATTTTAATTGAAACACATAGAACTCTCTGCAACTGGGGGAAGGAGGAGTCAAACCATAGAGTCCTTCTAAGTTATCTAATGAGCACCCAGCATGGATTGACTTTCTACAAATGGGCCTCCATTAGCCTGGGCCTGTTTTGCAAACAAATACTCAAAAGAAAAACCTTTCAGCTCCAGTACATTTGGCACTATTTCCCACTATCAGCTCTATTAGCTAATGTGAAATATAAAGTGCAATTCAGGATCCTGTTTACTTTTGTTTCCTGGGGAAAATGGAAAAGAAGGCAACATTTCAACAAAGAATGGTAGTGTTTCAAAATATATAATAATGGGTTACTTGATAAGAGGTAATGCATAATTATCAATATCAACACAAATCTCATTTAAAAGTTTTTTTCACAGACACATCTTCCATACTCTTAATCCTTTTAAAACGATGCTCTATTTTTTTCAGACCCTCTTATTTCAATGGAAGAAATTAGTTACAGTCTTTTAATTTTTTAAAAAGATTTATTTTTATTTATACAAGAGCTGGGGTACAGGCCAGAGTCACAGGAGGGTGAGAGGATTCACCAGAGGCAGAGCAGGGAGCAGAAAAGGCAGAAAGACTGAAAGCACTGCTGAGGGGAGCAGCAGGCGTGACAGGAGATGCCTCGCCATGTGGGATTCTCCCTAGCAGGCCGGGAATCGAACCGGCACCGGGGAGAATGCAGACAGCTTCACAGCGCAGCACTCAACCAACCTGCTGTGCCACGGGGGAGGCCCCAGTCTTACTTTTTATCTGATCACCTACTAAAACAGAAAGTCTATTTCATTTTGTTTGAAATTGTTCCTGGCTAGCAATACCTTTATTTGTTTAGATGCTTAGACTTTTTTTGTGAAGAAAAAAATGTCATTAGACATCGTTGCTCAGGTTAATTAGCCTTTCTAAATATTACTGATACTTTATTTCTTTTATTTAACAATATTACTTATTTTAAAGAGACAGCTAAGCTTAAGACATTAGACAACAGGATATATTTCTTGTTACATTGTTCCACTACCTAAAAAGAGGTTTAAAAATGGACATTGAGAGCAGAGAACAAAGCCACATGTAGAATTTAACATTAGCAAGAATACGAACAGCTGATCTTTCAGCTTTGATATGAAGGTAGCTTTTAAGTTCCCACAAAATCACAGTGCTGTGCTGGGTACTGAGCAAAATTCTCAGCAGGCAAGAAAACATAGTGCTAATTTGTGGTGTGGTTCTATTTCTTAACTCTGCCTAAAACTGATGACTCTTAAAACACACTTCATTATTATGAAGAATGGAACAGAGCAGAACTGGATTCATCCAAGAAAGCATTCTTAACAAAGAACCTTAATCAGAAGATCTCTGCCCTCCCTAAATTGAGTTCTGACATTTTCTATGTAGACTGTATAGTGAAGGAACAACATTACTCATTGTGAGAAACCCATTTAGGTGTGCAAGTGACACCCGGTTGATGTTTATTCCAAGGAACCTTAATGCCTGGGCCTCTTGAAGAACACTGTGGAAATAAACTAGGTTCTATATTAACCACAGTTAGAGAATCTGAGGATAAAAAAAATAGCATTAGTCATCCAGGAATGCATCTTTCATCCAACACAGGCAGCCAGCCAAGAGTATACCATGCGATTAAGTATTACTCTATTTCCAATAACTTGAACAGTGGAAATTTTAGAAGCCTTTAGAATTACACATTTTAAATGAGGATTTAAGGCTGCTAAAAAGCTACTATGAAAAATCAATAGCTACTTAATAAACACTGTATAAATGTACAATAAGTAAACATGCATATCTTTACATAATGTAGAGTTTACAGAGCTTGAGAAGTGCTAGGATTTCCATGATGTGAAGAACTTCAGTGCATAAAAGTATTTGTATTCACCCATATCCCCATTGATCTATATACCGAGCCAGTTATGTGCTAGGTTGTTACTGAGGAAATTCAGCTCATTACACGATGCGGGCAGTTAATCATCAGTTGTATGTCACCATGGTTGTAGGCTGGAATGCTTTTATGTGTGTGACTGCATGTTAATATTTGTAAATACACAGTTATATTCCTATTACTGTTTTTAATATTAACAGTCAAATAATATTCATATTAGGGTTTCTTAAGATTTATTTATGCATACAAGAACTGGGGGTAGGTCAGAGGTGGGGGGGGGTGACAGGATTCACCAGAGACAGAGTGGGGATCGAACAGGCAGATCTACTGAAATACATAGCTGAGGGGAGCAGCAGGTGAGGCAAAAGAGGTCTACTGGGCCATGTGGGACAGCTCCCTGGCCAGGGATTGAACTCATGCCATAGTGGCTGGCAATAACTTGATAGGGCTGAGACTTAGGCCTTAGGGTCTAAGAGGCCCCTCAGGTCATCTCTTATCCTACATATCTGCATGTAAGCTGTTTAGGGAATCTTCATGCAATATATTTGAAACAGAAATTTACATATTATGAAATATAATGTGAGATATAACAATTTAAAATACACATTTGCTTTTGAAACTGGAACTGGACACACCATGACAAAATTTCAGCAAAACAAATAATTTCACAAGCTGACACATAGTATATGTGGCAGGGCCTTATGAGAGGTATAAGTTTAACCTTCATTTTTATCATCCAAGGAAACATTTCATCATTTTTATGGTTCCGATATTAATACATATTCACTGCAGTGAGAAACCTGGAAAGACAACTAGCACAAGGAAAGTGTGAGTCTAACAGTGGCATCCCCCCAAGTCACTGCTACTGTCAGCAGTTGATACCTGACTCAAACTCAGAGACACTGGGAATTCTACTGTTTATTAATACATATTCATATAGAGTCACAACACAAAAGATATAAGAAGTCCACTGAGTGCATTTTGTTCTATAATTCCATGCCTGCTGTAGCCATCCTCTCAACAAAACAAACCCCACAGTGTAAGTTTTGTTAGTTGTGTTTCAACAGGGATTTTAACTTTCATCCACATAACTTCAAAATCAACAGTCAATTCAGTTATGCAAAAGAAAATCAGCAAGAATACCCAATGAGGGGCCTCCCTGGTGGCCCAAGGGGTTGGGCACCACACTGTGAAGCAGTTTGAGGCCTCTACAACATGAGTTCAATCCCGGGCCCACCAGGGAGCAACCCACATGGGGAAGCAGAACTCTCCTGTCACGCCCACTGCTTCCTTCAGCAGTGTATTTCAGTCATCTGCCTGTTCTGTTCCCCACTCTGTCTCTGGTGAATCCTCTCACCCCCAGCATCTCTGGCCTGTGCCCCAGCTCTTGTATGCATAAATATTAAAAAAAAAAGATTATCCAATAAAAATTCAGAGAACACATTGGACTGTTCACTTTTTACACATACTCCAGGACCTTAATTCTTAATTCACGCCTCTTTTATCCAGGCATCCTCACCACACCAAATGGACTCATCCCTGCACCCCTCTAGAATCCATACCCCCATGCTTCTGTCCCATTTCCACATCCTGCCTCATGAGTGTCTACAAACTTGCTAACATTTTTTTTAAGATTTTATTTATTTTTGCATAGAAGAACTGGGGTGTAGGCCAGAGGTGTGGTGGCGGGGGAGAGGATTCACCAGAAACAGAGTGGGGAGGAGAATGGGCAGATCTACTGGAATACACTGCTGAGGGAAGCAGTGGGTGAGACAGGAGAGGTCTGCTTCACCGTGTGGGTTACCTCCCTGGCTGGGGATTGAACCCACATTACAGAGGCTGTAGATAGATTTATAGTGCTGTGCCCAACCCCTTGCGCCACCAACTTTGCTAGCTTTCAAGCTGGTTTTCATTCATTCTTTCCACAAAGTCACAAAAGACCCTTTCCTCATGAAATAATTTCTCCTAATATCTGAACATTGAAACAGCTTTATATTTTAATGTTTCAGTTCCTTCTAGTATTTTGTCTATATTTTCATGGCACCAGTCAGCACAACAGTCAGCCATACTCTTGTTGAACTGGCTGCGAACAAGATGAGCACAGAGACAAAGACAATGATGAAGGCAGAGCAGACGAATAGTCATGGAGGAAATATCATTCCTGACCGGACTCCAGCCAGGCCCCTGTGCACATTTTTAAAACAATGACTATTATATTCATTTTAAAAAGAGAAATTTAAAACCCATAGAGTTCAAGAAACTTCCTACTTGGCTTTATTAATAAATTGCAAATCCTATATTTGAAAACTAGTCTATGCTAACTCCAGGGCCTGCACTGTTTATACGGAGTTTTTTAGTAGAATTTCACAGAATCTCATGACTGAAGTGGACCCTCTCCAACTATGGGGAAGGACTCAGGGAGTGAAGAAAAGGGCATAGAGGCTGTTTTTATCATCTATAGCCTAAGTGGAAAAAAACTCTAAAGAGATTTCTGATTGAGAAACAGCAAAAGGTAACCTCAAGCATGGCAAGGGTGGGCGGAGGGGGAAGGAGCACTCATACTTTTAACAATGTATTTAGAAATTGAACAACGTACAAACCTGATATTAATTAAAACTGGTTCCCAAACTTTTTCAATTTCATAAAACAACCCAGATTTCTGCACACTGGAAACAAGCTAAACCCTGAAAAGGCCAGGAAGGTGCTAATCAACTATTTGTAGTTGCTAATCAACTATTTGTAGCGAGACTTAGAAAACTCCAGACCTGACAATCTCATTAGAAGCCACTTCCTGAGTAAACATTTTTAGGCACAGCAGAAGGAGTGAGATGTCTGGCTGACTTAATGACCAATTAGATTTCAAAGTCAATAGACATTAGACTCCTGTTCAATGAGGACATTAAAAATTTTCACATTGTCTATTTTTATTTCCCTTCTATCTCTACTTTCCCTAAATCATTACTTCATGGGAGGATTCATTTTAAGCACTTTCTCAAACTATGCTTTAATATAAATCATGATTTATTACACACTATAAATCTTCAGAACTATGTTGTCATAATTCTGAAGGACTTCTACTTCACTCTCAATAAAGACCATGAACCAATTCTAGTAAATGTGATCAAAAGTTGTGTTGAAAAAAATGTTATAAAGTGTGGGGAATTACTGGCCCCATAACAGGAAATTCCATTCTTTTCAGATGAACTGGACCCCAGTTTTCATTTTGTATTTGCAAAATATAAAACACAAGAGTTAACACTTCAAACTTGCCTTATTTTTTGAAGTGATTTGAATAGTCATTCATGACAAACTATATATATATTGGTTATTGTTACATTTTTTACCTCCATGTCCTCAGAGATGCGATTTTTTGTTTTCCCCAATTAGGTATAAACTGAAAGTAATTTTAAATCCTTTAACACTGTAAAGTAAAATTATTCAATTTCACTACAATAAGCATATGGTACTTTGGAGCCAGAAAATGCTATTTAAAATAAGTAACTAGCTTCAAAAACCATCATCCAAGCCAAAAATTGAAAAAAATGAAGGATGTATTTTCTAGATTATGAAAAATAAACACCCATCAGATCCTGTTAACTAGAAAATAAGAGAAAAATGAAAATCCTTTGTAGTTTAAAATATAAGAATGTTGAAAATAAAGTATAATTTTGATCTGCAACTGGCATGAGCTGTAGATATCGGGTGTAATTCACTGTCAAAGTCAGAAGGAAAAAGAGGAAGTGCTTCCTGTATTAAAAAAAAAATGGTTTGACTGACAATATGCGTTAGAGTCCCACCTTGCAGAGCACAGACCTTTATGGCCCACTTTAAACTGACCCTAACATGTTAGAGCAAAGGTTTAAAAACCTCTGCCATCTTTCTTTGCTCAACACTATGTCCTGACAACTGATTTCTCAACTCCATTTAAAATGTGTGGTGATTCAGGGACCACTGGTTTCAGAAATGTGGAATGTTTAAACAAAATGAAGATTCTTACAATTTATCCAGATTAAAAAAAATCTGAGTATTTGAACCCAAATTTGCTATGGTACCTGGTCCTCTAGGTGACTTGTGTACATCTCAACCTATCCTTGTTCACCTATGTGCACATACACATGTGTGTGCATATGTGAGTATGTAGCAGGTAAAAGCAATCATCTAGCTTTTTCTAGAACTTTTTTGAACTCTAAATAACAAGCTAAATCCTCTTTAGCTTGTTAAAGACCATCTTGGTTCTGGGAATTCAAAATTGGTTCTATTAAATCCACTAGAATAAATGCTGCGGATATTAAATATGACTCAAGATTATGGACACTAATTGTTAATAGAAAAATAAAAATTCCAGTTTCCTCTTCCCTTTTTTTTGATTTATTTATTTATACAAGAACTAGGGTACAGCCCAGAGGGGCGGGAGCGTGAGAGAATTCACCAGAGACAGAGCAGGGAGCAGAAAAGGCAGACAGACCGAAAATACTGCTGAGGGGAGCAGGGGGGCGAGACAGGAGAGCTTCACCCTGCCATGTGCGTATCTCCCTGGCTGGCCACCCGGAATAAAACCGACTCTGTGGAAGCTGCAGACAGCCTCACTGTACTACACTCAGCCCACTGTGCCACCAGGGAGGCCCAGTTTCCTCTTTTCTTATGTCACATTTATTACAGGAACTTAAGCAATTCTTCTCACCAGTCTGTGCTCTTGGGTCTTGCTAAGGTCTGTGTGTTACACAACACTGTAGCATTTTTAAATATGCTCCCTAGTAAGTCAAGAATAGGAAGATAAAATAGACATAGGAGCACTAATCCCTATACTTAGAGCCTAGACTTCAACAGGGAATATGTAATAGATCTTACTTTTTAAAAGAATATTACAAGAACACTAAATAAGAGAAAATGATAAGCTTTCAACTACATAGACATTGAGGAGGAGACAGGTAGACAGAAAACACTATTCTTCTACAAGAAAAAAAATATTACAAAGACATTTTCAGAAATAAAAATACACAGAGAAGTATAATTTCTTCAAACATGGAAGGGCTTTGGAGGCCCCAATTCCTGCTATCTTACTTCCAAGTTTGCTTTTCATTTTCCAGATGTTTGGATTCAATTAAACCAGTAGGTAGGGAGTGAACAGTGCAAAGATCATGCATTATTATATAGTCATCCCAAGAACAATATTTGTCCATTTGGTGAATATAACAAACTTCATGAAAGAATAATAAATGGAAAATTCTGGAATTGTAATGAGTGATCTTTTTAAAATTCCTTTTAAAATTTCTCTGAGCACTGCAAACCATTGACTTATTAGCAGATTCCTGATCTATCTCCACAGTTGGATTCAGGACTCTCTTCCTAATTAATGGAATGGAATTATATAGAATTCATTGCTTAGCCAAGCTGTCTCTTCCTTTAGATTTACTAAACTGCTAACTCGAAGAGTTCGTGTAAGTGTTGTCAACCAGAAATCACTGGGTAATTGCTGAGTGATATGTAAATATAATGTCTAATGCATTTATAATGTATGTTTTACACTGCGTCCTGCTTCTTTCCAAAGTTTGTGTCTCAATAGTCTGTTTATCTTGGTGTCCACAAATCTAAACAGGAGTTTAATATTTTGAATCACTTGGTAGGGAGATCTATTTATGTGGATAAACTAGAGATGCCATTTCTAACAACTCAATAATAAAATATCAAATAGAAGCCAAAGCCATATAGCCTTGATGAGAGTTAAAATCCCTATAAGTTGTCTTTGTCATTGCAATTTGAAAACAATTTTGCTCTGTGAAATTCACTATCGTGGAATGCACCTGGCATGAACGTAGCAGTACCTATTGACCTTGTTCTATATCCAGAATGAATTTACAATCTGGAAATCATCAATCCTGGGATGCTCAAGTTAGTTATTGCTTTAAAAAAAAAAAAACACTTTATCACACACTTAGAAAAGCCACACAAAAATGAGACTATTATTAGAAACCCTCAGGACTCATCCACCAGTCTCAACCGTTTTCACCTTGCTGCTCATCTCATTCCTTCACTCTCCTCTTCAGGGACTCCATCAGGACAGAACATGCCATTTCAGATCACTATCCCCCTGAATTATTTCCTTTCGGACCACAGGAAAGCCTACACGTGTTTCTTCTTTCCCATGTTACTTGCTTGGATAATGGACAACTCATATAGCCTGTCTCCATGGAGAAGGAAATCACACTTGTTATTTCAACTCCATATCACTAAGGAAGGCCAAGAATCTCTTGACACAGATCGCAGCTAGAGAACGGGTGACTTACGCTATTTCTTGGTGCACATCACCTGTAACTGGAAATCGGGAGTTCTCCATTATCTTTACCCACCCTGTACAGTGAAGACTGAGCCTCTGTCCTCTCAGGTCTGAAGACAGAAATGTTTCCACTGAACTCTGATTTACACCGCCATTAAACATTTTTCTTGATTTTCATTAAAATAAGAAAATCAGTTTTCTCTCTACAGTGGCAGATCAATTTAACTGAAATAAAATTTCTCCTGTAATTTACCCATACTTACTCAAAGGATTAGTGAACCACTGTCAGGGAACAGATACTTGTCTGCTCATTAACATTCATGACCAAGAAGCCTTCTGGTAGGGCTGGTTTCAGCGTCTGATAGAGCAATACTTAAAAGAAATTGGCTTGTCTGTGAAACAGCTGCTCAGTGAAGCCACCATGCAAGGGAATTGGTGATAATAAGATGACAATATTACAACTACACTGGGAGTATAATGTGTTTTAAGTTACTCGGAGGTGTGTAGTAGGGGGCTAGGATTTAGAAGGAGATGAGTAGGCTACTGGGGACACGAAGCTGCTGATCAGCAGTGTGTTTCCTGAGTTGTAAAAGATCTGTCCACAGAGCAGAATTAAAGAGAATAAAAGATGGAAGGAAGAGAGGAAAGGAGAGAGGGTGGAGAAGAAGGCAAGGAGGGAATTAAGAGAAAAAGGGAGGAAGAAACAGAAAAGCAAATGATTGAGAAAAGAAGAAAAATTTGTCTTTATTTCACTTTTACAAGGATCTGGTTTCATGCACAGCATTTAAAGGACAATTCAAGGCAGGGGCCATCATTATCTATTCCAAGGCTGTGCAAGCACAAGGTGCTTCTATTTGTAAATCAGTTCACTAGTCCTGCCAAAGCTAAATCTCTGGCTAGCTAATTTGTATTTTTGGAAGTTCTGTCCTTTGGGAGAATTGGCAGATTACTTTCCAATGCCAGTGAGACTGTTTCTTTAATTTCTAAAACACAATTCAGCACATTCTGATTTCCAGAGGCATGTCCTTCAGAGGAAGTACATGTCCTTGAGTCAGTGACCTAGCAGATTTAAAGGACACATTCAGCTAAGTATGCGGGATAAGGATGAATATGACAACTGCTCAGATTCTAGTTAAGTCTCCTGTTCTTTTATACAACCATGGGGAATAGTAGCATACAAAATGGGACTATCACATCTATTTACAAAGCTACTTTTTAAAAATTGCATTTCATTATTGCACTTGGTGTGTGTGTGTGTGTGTGTGTGTGTATTTTTTAACAAATGGCAGGTATAACAACCATGCCTCCAGCAAGTCTATCAGCACCATTTGTCTAACAGCATGTGCTCAGTGTATATCTGTGTGTGATTTTGGTAGGCCTCATAGTATTTCAAACATATTCATCATTATTATATCCACTGTTGTGATCTATGACCAGTGATCTTTGATGTTAATATTATAATTGTTTTGGGGTGCCAAGAATCACATCCCCAGAAGCTGGCATGTGAAAACAATAAAATATGTGTGTGTCACTCTGCTCCACTGACCCGATAGTCCCTGGTTGATCTCTCTCCTCCTCAGGCTCCCCTGTTCCCTAAGACACGAGGATACTGAAACGAGGTGACTGAGTAACCACGCAATGGGCTCTGAGCGTTAAGTGAAAGAAGAGCTACACGCCACTCACTATAGGACTCGTGGGGTATTGTGGATGGGTGTGGTGTGGTAATACCCATCCGAGTAGGGGTGAACCTAGCCCCCTAAATCACAAATGGTGTTGTAGAGCAACACTCCTGCAATGAAAAATTAAATTGAACATAAAAATATAAACATGAACACAAAGGAAAAGTTCTTGAAGGAAATAAGAAATGCTCCTTGGGACAAACAAATGATAAGAAAGCAATTCTTATTGTCAACAAGGACAAAGTTGCCGTGGTCTGGATAGAAGATCAAATCAGCCCCAACATTCCCTCAAGCAAAGTCTAATCCAGAGCAAGGTCCATATATCCAGTTTTCTGATGGCTGAGAGAAGGGACAACACAGAAGAAAAGCCTGAAGCAAGCAAAGGTTGGTTTGTGAACCGCAACGTGAAAGTGGTATGTGTGTATGTGTGTGTTAGTATGTTAATATGGGAGGTAGTAGCATAACAGTGTGTCCGCCTAACTGTTTTAGAAAATACTTACTGCTTTTTGATCCCTAGAGAATCCACCACAAATGACACAGGCGTCAATGTGGAACATAAAACACAGTTTGGGGAACACCAGGAGGAAATTAGTTGAGGACTCTGGCATGCAAAAATACAGAAATAGAGGCTCCTACCCCAATCCCACCTCCACAGGAATAGCAGACTCCCCTGCCCCACTCACACTGCGAGAGGCCAGGAGGCTCACTCTTGGCCAGTGGAGCCTGGGAACAGTGCGCCAGTTCTGACTTAGGCTTTAAGCCACATCAGTCTTCTAGGCACACAGCTTAGTTTCCACAGTCTAACAGGAGAAGAACAAGCAGGCAGGGTGCTGCCTCTGGAGAAAGAGTCATATAGAGCAGACCAACCTCATCCACTCTTTTTTTCTTTTTCTTTTTTTTTTTTATACAAGCACTGGGTACAGTCAGAAGCACGGGAGGGTGAGAGACTTCACCAGAGCGGGGAACAGAACAGGCAGACTGACAAAATACACTGCTGAGAGGAGCAGCGGGTGGCAGGAGAGGTCTGCGTGCCATGTGGGACCCTCCTCTGGTGGCCGGGGAGCATCTGGGGATCGAACCGGCGCTGCAGAGGATGCGGGCAGCTTCGCAGACTAGCGCTCAACCGCTGCACCACCGGGGAGGCCCCACATCCATTCTTGACAGCCAAGGGAGCAGAGCCCCAAACAGTCAAACTCTAGCCAACCCAAAGATCCTTCTCACATGATGCACTGAAATTCTGCAGTTATCATAAAACAGTAGAACAATAGAAGGTCAAAAAATTCTACAGATATGTTAGATGTCAGTAAATTAATGCTACTGGGGAAAATCGGTAATAAGTATGTCCACACATGTGCCAAGGATGCTGTGGACACGCAGCACGGTCTCTGGAGCCTTTTTCTGTTCTTGTCATTCCTTTAACAATCACAATCAAGACTTCATTCTACCTTCTGCTTTTTGTTCCCAAAGGACTTCTACTTTAGGACAATTCTGGCTTCCTGAGTGATACTTTTATGATTTTGTCATTTCAACAAAGTAAATTCTGTGACACTGTGCCTGTATTTTCATCATTATTAGTCATCTTTTATCTTCTACACACTTGGTTAAGAGCCATTGATAGAGTAGATGCTGAATAAATGTTTGCAAATTGAAATCTCACACGCACACACGCACGCACACACATGCACACACGATAAAGGAAATCCACAAGATTCTACCATCATATGGAAAACTACTTAGGGTTTTTTTCTTTTCAAAAAAAAAAAGTGTATTCTCTGAGAAAATTAGACCATATTTTAAAGGTATCATTACATTATTGTCATCTCTACAGTATATAGATGAGGAATGATATTTAAAAAGAAAACACGAGCAGATTTGCAGTGTAAAAATATTATGCTGCTGTGTATAAATTATTTCCACATTCAGTAAAATGAGATTTCTGAGGGTGTTACTATAGAATAAGTTCTTCAGAAGGATGGAAATTACCGCTCAACTTTTTTTTATTTTGCTTTTAAAAATGTACTTGCTGCCAAAATCTCTGGACAAATGTATATCATTAAAATACATAAATAAAAACCAGGAAGCAAAGTAAAATAATAAGACCAAGAAGAACACACTAAACAAGAAAACCTCATATTGAGCTTCAAAATAAATTTCAGCTCAAATAAATCGGAAGGAAAAAATAACTAAAATAAAATATCCTTTCAACCTCATTTTCTTGAGTCTGGGCAATCCACATCCATACACAATCCTGGAGAACAGGGTGCTGGTGCCTTCATGGAGAGAGGAACTACAGGGGCTTTGTGATTCAATCACATTTTTGTACAAAATCCTCATTCCCCATTAATTTAGGGACAACCTCCAATAAATACTGTCTCTCTCTCTTAAAAAAAATGTGACTAGGGGTTTCCCTGGTGGCACAAGGGGTTAAGACATAACCTATGAAGCTATTCAAAGCCACTGCAGCATGAGTTCGATCCCCGGGCAGGGAGCTACCCACATGGCACAGCAGACCTCTCCTGACTCACCCACTACTCCCCTCAGCAGTGTATTTCAGTCAATCTGCCTGTTCTGTTCCCCACACTGTCTCTGGTGAATCCTCTCACCCCCCACACCTTCGGCCTGTTCTCCAGTTCTTGTTTGCATAAATAATAAATAAACAAACAAACAAATAAATAAATAAATCTTTAAAAAATGTGAATAGAGTCTTCACTGCCAATGTCACCATAGTCTTGTTGAAGGAATGCCAATAATCTCTAGCTGATGTCCACTCAGGACAAATTGGAGCTTAGAATGTCAACCAAATATCGACTTCCTATCCCATGACTATTTATAAGTCTAAGTCAAGAGGATTAGATTACAGTCTTGATTGCATCATTCTTGGTGGAAACTTGGCAAATCTTTCAATCTCTCCAGGCTTCAGGCTCCTTAAAGGCCAGGCTATATTTAGTTGGTTAATTCCTTTTTTTTTTTTTTAAGGATTTTTTTTTAAGGATTTTAAAAAAAGGCTCCTGCCTGCCATTTTGGTATAAAAGACAATTCCAATGTCTTCCCCTGATAAATGGTGGGGGAGAGAGGAACAACAGCAGGAGATGCAGGAATAGATGGTGTTGCTTGGAAAGTCTCAGTCCACCTGGGGGGTGGAAAGTACTAGACAGATTGAAAGCCCAAATGCCCAAAAATAGATGACTGGATCAAGAAGATGTGGTCCATGTATACCATGGAATATTACTCAGCATTCAAAAAAGATAAACACATGCAATTTGCAGCAACATGGATGGCGCTGGAAGGGATCATGCTCAGCGAAATTAGCCAGAAAGAAAAAGAAAAATACCGGATGGTCTCACTCATAGCAGGAATCTAGAAAACTTAAATAAGGGATCAGGAAAAAGAATAACTATAAGAAAGTGAAAATCAAAATCAACAAAAAACTATGAACCAGAGACACTTTTTGGGGGGTGGGGGCGGGAGGGGAGGGATTGGGGTCAGAATGGGGGGTTGCAATTGTATGGGGAATATAAAAATAAAATTTATTATTTAAAAAAAAAAGAAAAGAAAGCTGGTGGTGGCGGGAAGGATCCAGAGGCTCAGCCTGGGACTGAGCTGCCTCTGCCAGTGACCAGCCCTGAGAGGCCGTCCTACAGGCCCGTCTGGTGAACAAGCTTAGCTTGTACAGTGTGCACAGCAGGCTAATTGCTGCCTGCCCACACAGCCACTGTCAGGGCGTCCCATTGTCCTCCGCATCTGAGAACCCTAAGACACCAGCCATGGAGCAGTAGGACAGCAGTTGGGATTCAGACACAAAGGCCAATCTGCTGCACAGGACATTCACCTAACACAGAATGCTAGGAAAAGAAGGTGGTGGACAAAGATAACCTGGCTGTTTTCTGCATTCTGATTTGATTGGCTTATTTATGTACTCTCAGTTCTCAAAGGGGGGATGTGGGTGGTGGAGGCACAAAAGGTAAGACATAAGAGAGCAACGTTGTGACCATTCTGCCAGATGCACCTGGCTAGGTCTCCATTGCTAATTGTAAGCCCCAGACAGTGAGAGGAGCTCTGTTTGGCTACAGAGCAAATCAAGAGCATCTCTAGAGAGTTCTATGGGCACCTTTGCAGTGGCCAGACCCCTTCCCTGAGGCAGGGGTCTGCAGGGATGTATAATGGAGACTTAGCCAGAGAGAAAAATAAAGAAAAGCCTTGTGTGACACTTGCAGAAGGACCAGTGCCAATAACACAGAGATTTATTTTACATACATACGTAACATTCCATTGCCATATTTAAAAATTTAAAAATGAGCTAATCTGATATAAAACAATAAAATACCAAAGAATGAAAATTTCCACACTGACTACAATTTCAGTTCACTACCCCTCAGCTACATCATCCAGGGTTAAGCAGGATATGGAACAAAGTATCCTGATTTAGGCAAGAGCTGATATTAATTCAGTTTTCATTTCTGACCACCCAATGGGGAGTTATCATTTTATACAGTGTTCTAAATATCACCAAAGACATAAATCAAAACTAGGAAAGAATACTACAATAAATAGTATGTGATGTCAAGTTAAATATTTTGGAATTTCAAATTTTTAAAGACATATCTGCCACAAAATGAAAAGCTAAACAGAATCAAAACACTGCTGGTCTAATAAAGCAAGCAACAACAGTAGCCTAATTATTGAATCTAGCCTCCCTGAATCTATCAGATGCAAATAAAATTGTTTATTTTCTTAGTGAAAATAGTCCAGAGTTCTCATTCTCACATAATCCAGCTGCTATGCATAGAAGAACGAACAGAGAGCCCACGGAGACATGTACAGTCCAGATGACAGAGCGTGATCTCTGAGAAATCAGAGCAGAAGCAGAAACCCAAGGTGGGCGCTTAGGATCAGCCATGCAAAATAACTCAGAGACTAGGACATGACTAAAATAAACTCATTCCTTGAGAACACCTTTGCTTTTATATGAGAAAATGAAACTCAGAAGTTAACATTCCACATCTGATCATAGATAGTCCTGTGCTCCCACCAACTGATACTCTTGAATAAATGCCATGAGGAAACTAGAAAACTACATGCATGAATGCACCAGTGTCTCAGAAAGGTGACTCAGCACCATCAGCCTGGAGCTATAAGGAGATAAGTCACATGACTGCATGACAGACCTTCATGAATTTGCCAAAAGAAAGTGCATATAATGGCAACATTTTAATGATATGTTTTTTATAAGTATTTTCTGAACACTGAGATCTTCAGAAACTGAGCTCACTAAAATCACATTTAAATTAAAGACAAAACAATGCTTGGCTGAAAGCCTTCTTGAAAAAAATTCTGTGTTTCTATACTATGCCAGCCTAATGTACCTGCAATGAAAGGCACTATGACTAAAGAATTCATCTCCCCTATGTCAGATCTAATATTAGCAAATTCAATGTCCTGTCAAACCGATTGACATAATACCCCTAAGTATAATAGAAGGATTTAAACCACACCTATAAAAGACAGCGAGAGGAGGAGGAGAAGAGAGAGAAACTGGAGAGTGGTTTCTTTAGAAGACAAATGAGATGTGGAATGAAAAACTGTAAATCCAAAAATATTAAGTCATTGATATGAGAATACAAGAAATACCCAGCTCAGTCTTCTTGAATAGCTTAACTCATGGAAAAAAAAAATAATTCAACTCCCCATAAAGACACATTACATCTACTATTTTTACTAAAAGGGATATATATTATAAACCATAAATATTGTCCTGGAATTATTTCAACCTAATTTTGTGTAGAGCTTGATCAAAATACTGGTGTTGTTCATAAAGACACAAGTAAAAGTCAGCAGAGGCAGATGGGGCTCGCATGCTTCTTGTAACAAACAGTGAGGGTCTCCAGTCACCTCACTTTGGAGTGATATATTATAGCTCCTCCAACAATGAGCCCCGTCAGGGGCTTCTGAATGTCACTGTATTTGTAATCTGTCCATCAGAGGCAACTCCCCAGTACTTCTCAGTTGCATTCAAGGGAGCAACATTCACAGAATCACTGCTAAATAACCAATTATTTTCATATACATCCACAGGAGACAGAGGGACAATGTGAAGATGGTAAAGCTGAAGCCACATCAGCTTACAAGGAAAATGTCACGTCACCTTGAGTACTGAAAGCCCCACAGAGTGGACCTGCCCTTAAGAACTCAGAGGATTGATTTGAAAGAAATCGGTGCTGCTATCATAGCTTAAAGCAGCAATGAGGCAGGACATTTTACCTACTAGGGAAAAAAAGGGAAATGTTGGCGAGTCTTAAACTGGCACTGAGGTGACTTTGACTGGACAAGGTGAGGAAACTGAAGAGCCGTTCTGTTGCCCTTGGCAACTGATAGGATAAAAGGGCCCCAAGAAAGTTTCGCTGCTATTTGCAGGTCTGCTTTACAAGGAGTCCGAGTTAGGGGCATTCATTTCTTAGAGTACCTAAGAAAACACTGCACCTGAGATTAGTAATGGTGTCATTATAATTCAGGGCACACAAATCAGACCGGTACTGAATTATTTTTCAGAGGCTTTGATGAGAAAATGCACTGTTTAATATCTTAGTAAAAATTACTTTTGCATTCTGTGCTTTCTAATACAAAATGTTGACCTAACAAATGGAAGTGAGAAATGAAGTTGATGCTCATAATCAGGGAATCGATGGAGGTAAAGGAGCCTTTGCACATTGTGGCAATGAGAACACAAAACGTGGTGATGATATTAAAAGGACAAATTATAAAAGAAAGGAGCACATACCCCACTGGCGCACAAAGCAAGCCCTTCTTCTTAAAAGGGATGTTATATTTCAAATAATTTTAAATGACATTTAATTATTTTAAAGAAATCCCTAGATAAAAACTGAAGACAAGCTACTGTGTGAGAAAATCAAGCTAGAATCACTCAAATAATGAAAAATTGGGCTCCACCCTTCAGGATAAATCTCATAGGCAAACCGCATGTACCGAACCAATCTCTGGGAACTCCAGGTTTCCCAAAATATCACTACAAAACTTGTCATGAACACACATGCTGTTTCTAAAAATAGACAAAGCGATACATGTTTAAGAGGGAAAGTAAAACTCCAGCTTAAAAAAAAAAAACCCATCGGATACCAAGGTTCTCAGAAAAGCACACCGAGATCAAAGCTGAAACTTTCACCTACCATCAAATTTCTTGTGCCTGGACACGAACGTGGTACGTACAAAATGGCTCGTCTCCTCGACAAGGTTTTCAAACTCTAGCTTGCTTTGCTGGCTTAGCTTGTCTTCCATCTCCGTGGTACAGCAAGTATACTCTTGAGGACAGATCCGTAAGTGTTCCCCTGCAAGAGAAGGCACGTGTGAGTACGGTGCGCAGAGTGCCGATCCCAATGCCCTGTCCAGTCATCCCCATGGACTGTATCTGGTCCTCAGTGCCCATCATGATCCAATCATTCTGGCCTTAATTTGAACCTGATGCTCTGGTTTGAATATTCATGCCTCACACCTTCTTGCCCCAAATCCTTAGGTCGAAATCCTAACCCCCAAGGTGAGAGTAGTAGGGGCCTTTGGAAGGTGGATAGGTCATGATGGAATCAGAGCCAGTTGTTCTACTACTGGGTATTAACCCAAAAAATATAAACACTCTAATTTGCAGAGACACATGCACCCCACCCAGGTTCACTGTGGTATTATCTAGAAAAACCAAGAGCTGGAAACAACCTCAGTGCCCATCCACAGACAAATGGATGAAGAGACAGGGCATGAGGATGCAATGGAGTATTACTCAGTTGTTACAAAACACAAAACCCTGCCATTTGCAACAGCATAGATGGACCTAGAAGGTGAAATGAGTCAGATGGAGAATGACAAATACCCTACAATTTTACTCATATGTGGTGAATAGAAAAACCAGAGAGAGAGTGAGCGAGTGAGAGAGAGCACACACACCCAATGAGAGGTTCTGTGAACCAGAGAGAGGCCCTAACCAGACATTCAATCTGCCAGTTACCATGACCCTGGACTTCTCTGCCTCCAAAACTGTGAGAAATAAATGTCTGTTGTTTAGAAGCCACTCTCGTCTGTGTTTATGCATTTCTGTTATAACAGCCCATATGGGCTAAGACACCCAGTAATTACTTGCTGCCTGTGTCATGTAAAGGAAGGTACATTAAAGATTTCAGAAGAGCGCAGCAATTTCCCTGCTTTTTTAGATGAAATATACCAAGTAACCCCAGGTGACAAAAGATGGCACTCACGATAACATGTGAATGCCTTTGGAAACTTCACGTGAGGCACAAGACATGAGGTCCCATCAGGGAGGGCAGGAAAAGATGGACATGGTTCCTTGAGCTGTATTTCCAACTGTCTGTCTGTCTGTCAACATGCATCTGCCTTCTCTCAGTGAAAGCACATGTGTCTGTGATGGCCTCCTATTGTGTCTCACATGCCGTGAGCTGGCATCTCTCACAGAGAGATGCCCTCCTCCACAGAGGAGGGCACTGATGGGCTGAGTGGATGCCGATGTCATACGGAAATGTAGAGTCCAAGCTAATGGCAGTCTCGTGCTGCATTCAAGAGATTTCTCTCTGGGTAGACCGGGCTACTGCTTTTAACAATCTTGCTTTCTTCAGTGCTTACAAGTGGGAGCCTACCCCTTGCTTCATGAAATTAAAACGGTCTGTGATTGTAGAAAATGTGAGTTTCCAGTGGTGCGGATGTGTTAATATTAAAAGTGGTTAGCCAGCCTGTGCAAGGAAGAAGGAAAACCCACCCAACATCTTTCTGTATAAAACCACCAAATTCCCCCGAGATAAAGACATTGTAGGGCACTGAACAACAATTGCACAAAGCACTTGATGCAGTGATTAAATTTCATTTATAATGTTAAGAGCACGTAGGTAACAATGCCCCAGATCATGTGTGAAGAATAAGTGTCTTCTGATTCCTTCTGATGCTTCCCTGCCCTCTTAAAATAATAAATGATCACAGTATGTATTAAGGTTAGAATTTATATAGTTCCTTAAAAGGAAGGAAATCATAAAATGTTATTTCATATATTAAAATATTGTATGTGCATATGTATGTCATAAATCACTAAAGGAAAGAATCATGCATTGTCCTTGAAAAAGAGAAACATCAAATTCATAATAGCAGTTTCCTCCCAGGAGGAATTCCAATTTGAGAGAAAAGCTCAAATGATTTTATTTATAATCTTTAATTTCTATATTATTATTTTTCTATACACTTAAAATATTTTAATAAAAACTTGGAAATATGCTATTAAAAAGCAAGATCCACAATAGTTGTGCCAGGTATAGGTATAAATTGTAAGAAAGAAAAACATCCTGTGCTTAACACTTACAAGCCAGCCTGGCACTCACTGATAGTTCATCATAGTTTATTAGACCTCAAGAATCTCAAAGAATGCCAACCTCAGACAAGATTACTCTGAGACCAAGATAAAATGAGATAAAACAAGGTCATTTCAAAATTCTGTGTAAGCATAGACAAAAACCAAGGTCACAACGCTTCCAGAAAGTACAGGACACCTCCTCTCTCAGATGAAATGAGTGTCTGGTACACCTTCACCATTTATAGATTGATCTACATATTAGTCTTTTGTTGATCAGATTGATAGAGGGAACTTATAATAGAATTACATCTGCTTCCTAATGGCATCCAATCTAGGATGGATGCTTCTTGAAACTCTGCCCCAAATCACCCAGCCAAAATCCAAATAGATTCTATCAAAGTCCCTGTTCCTAACAACATTGTGATTCTCCACAGTGTATTTATTCTCCTTGGCTGAAAGCAGTGATCACTCAACTTGTTCAACTACAGGTGTGTTACTGATTGGTTCTGATTTGAAGGTACTGACAATACCAAAATGAGAAGGTATAGTGATTATATATTTTGAAAAACTTCCCCAAGTGACTGAAACGGGCATCCCATTGGAAACTATAGTTACTGGGTTAAGACACAGAGAAAGAGTTTAACTGTAGCTTTGTCAAGAGCAAATGATCTAATAATCACTAATTTTTCTTTTGATAAAATAGCAAATCAAGCTGGTAATCACAAAACTCTGTATTCAGATAGAATGGCTCTTTAGTATTAACAATGTAGTTGAGTGTTCCTGTTTTCTGATCTGTTACAAATCATACTGTTAAAATTCCCCTCCTCTACTATTTATTAACCCCCACTGTGTTATGCACAAATGAAGTATCTATTTCTCAAGATTCAGTACATCAAGCTCCATTACCATCATGTTCACAACAAAATGCAGGGGACATTTGGTGGGAAAAAAAAAAAAACTACCCAAAAGAAAATAAGCATTTTATGACATGAGAGAAACAGTTGTATTTGGGAAATCTGTGAGAGAAAACCCCAGGGATCTACAGTCATTAAATTAGATCCGATTGGAGGCATTAAACTCTCTAATCATCCAAGAAGATAAGTATCTTATATCCAGTGATTCATAGAAAGATACTTCTTAGTGGGATAACATGAAACCAAAATTATTTGGGGTGTGTGGGTAAGAGGCTGCCTTGATAAGGCAATGTGGTATTAGAAAGTATCTAAGAAGTCAACTTATTTCTCCTCCTTTTTGGTAGAACCTGTCTGAGAGAAAACCAAAGAGATGGAGAGACAGAGAAAGACAAGCATGGGGAGAGATCATGAAGGGGTGAAGAGACCAGCAGGCTGTTGAAGAAGGCTGAGCCAGGAAGAGTAAGCCTCTCACACAAAGTTCTTGCGGGTGTGTCTGGGGAGAGGCATGAATGTGCCCCAAGCATACAGACTTAGGGTGCATGAACTCCACAGACAGCCTTGTTTTCTTTCTAACATATTGAATATTACTGGGTAAGAAGACTGTGGAAGAAATGAATTACTGAGCACATAACCCTTCTCTCTCTGATCTGAGGCCGCCGATAGTTGCCAAAACAACTTGATGACTTTAAACAGCCAAAGAGACTTAGGATAACAGACATTATATTGCAAGTCAGTTTATTTATTTTGTTTTTAGCCCTAGAACAGGGCTTAACAAACCACAGACCCTGGGCCAAATCGAGTCTACCAACTATTTTTCTGGGACCTGTGAATGAATGGTTGGAGAAAATTCTAAAGAATATTGTGTTACATAAAACTTTACAGAAATTCAAGTTTAATTGTCCGTGAAAGAAGTTTTATCAGAAAACAGTCACGTCTGTCCCTTCTTTCTCAGATTCGCTCTGTCTGCTTTAGCATTAGCCCAGGGCAGTCATGACGGAGACCACATGTCCCCCACACCTGAACAATTTACATTCTGAAATCATACGTGACAGTCACTCTGCTATATAAAGAATGAGCTCTAATCCTTCCTGTTCCAAATTCTCCAAATAGCCAGAATAGGAAACCTTCTCAGTTTAGATACTTCCTGACACTTATGAGTCTTTGATGTAATAATAAGATTCTAAGATGTAAGCGATGAAGGATAAGAAAGTGCTGTCCTTTGGTTTTCCACCCACATTCCTGTCTCTGCGCCCCTCTGTCTGCGTTATCTGTTACATAACTGAATGCATCACTTCGCTCAATTGAAGTGTCCCTCCACTCCTCTGAGATGACTGAATAATAAAGATACTAAATAGCTCCTTCTGGAAGAGCAGGAGAAGAAACCATAAATACAGAAACTGTGGGACTGGAACTATGATGACTTAATACCTTTACACATCACACATGTACTGAAAACCCTGACTGTGCACATCATGCTGACAGGCGCCTGCCCACGAGATCAGACACAGGAGCTGCCATCAGCTTGCACAGGGCACCAAGGTTCATGCCAGTGAGCACCCAGAACTCTGCATTTTTATTGGAATCTTCACTGGCTGCACAATAAAGAAGAGGAACTGTAGATGTGGAAGAGGAGAGTTCCACCGGGATGTGGGAACCTGAGCAAAGGCTCTGAGACCCCCAGTTGGGCCATAAAATGTCATCTGTGTTCTAAGAAAGATGAGCTGGGGCTACTCCTCCCCCTACATTCCCCTTTCAACCACGTGTCACTCTTCACAACTTCTTTCCCCAAATGCCTGTCCAGATGTTCATTTTCAGTCCAAGAAGCTGAGGTGACAGCAGAAATGGGACTCTGCCAGAGCGGCCTCCCCCCAGGGCTGGCCCCGGGTCTCAGCGTGGCTGGGAATAGATGGGGTGAGTGGCACAGTGAGGAGCAGAGGAGACAGGAAGACCTCATTAACCGCAGGAGCCAGCCCCTGCAGGTCTGCTGTGACAGACTCTGCCCTCGGAGGTGACACGCAGGGACCCTGGAATGCACGCTACAAGCAGACAGACAGTGAAACTGAGTGTCCCAAATGAGCCACACTGCACAGACACAGAGCCAGCCGCGTGCATGGCTTTCAGAGAGCCGTGGGGTATGGACGGAAATTGCCATCCTGAGTTCCTAGAAAGGGGGCAGGAAATTTACCCCTGAACAGTGCAGAGAAAATGGCAAGATTTCACAAAGCAGAGCCCTTCATTTCCAAAGCTCCAATTCCATTTGCTCAGGATGCAATATTTGTTTTAGACTTTGTCCTCTTCAGAGTGTGGGTCTCATCCTCAACTATCAACATCCCGGCTGTCTTTAACTGTGTCAACTGCTGTGTCCTCAGCATTTGACATGTTGTCTTGAATAATCATTTGCTTATTCATCTGGTGCCTACCGAGTTGACTGGAGCAAATGATCTAAGGAAACAGGTTTGGGGAAGTAAAATACTCTAGAGTAAGTTAACTTTTAGCTAAGTTTCTGAGAGGTAAGATAATTTAAATTAGAGTTACTAGTGCTGGACTGCCTGGAGACTGAATGTACAGAAAGTTCCTACGTAAGCGTATCAGGAATGACGAACACAGAAAAGCAGTTTTTTGAATGTATGTTCCGTTCATTTCCTTAAGTTTCAGATCCCAAAACTTCCAAATAAGCAAAAAGATTTCTTCAAAATCTTTTGTGAAGCATTACTATAAATAGCCCTTTCATATCTTTAAGGACTGTTCTTCATTTGTGACATTGTTCAATACCATAATCTGAAATGTTCAAACTTTCCCAGAAATTTTAAGAAATTCAATTAATGTTCTACTTCAGTGTATCTTATCACTCAAATAACCCAGAATAGTGTCACCCTTTGATGTTGTCAGTTTCCTGATAAGGTCTTTACATACCAATTCTTGTATAGAATTTTCACTCTGCATTTTGCAAAAATAATTCCATTGATAGACTTTGTAAGTTAGTGGTTTTACTCTGTAGAGGAGATTTTAAATATGCTATGTTAGATGGCACAGCTCTCATCCCCACACCACGTCTGCAATGGTTCTGGCCCTTGCCATTGCCTTGCCTTTCTTATTTCAGAGAAATAGGTGAGGGGGTGTAGGGAGGAGAAGGTTTGGACTTGATGGGGATGCTTTTCCAGATTTACATACAGCTATTCTGATAAACTCAGCAAAGTCCCAAAAGATTCTTCCTTTTCTTTCACAATTACACTCATGAAGTTGTGTGTCCACTATACATATCTGATATAATAAGAGGTCAAATGATAATAAATGCTTATTAATATCCAAAAAGTTAATTTGATGGTCTCATACACTTCTCCAAGCATTAAGACTGGTAAAGGAATCTTGATCTCATTATTTTTGCATTTCAAAACCAAACTGAAAGAGCTACTAATAGAGGAAATTTCTGTTATAATCTACAGGTATCTGGGATCAAGATAAGAAAACTCCAGGGCAGGAATAGGTATTCCCTCTCCTTTGTCTCCACCCTGTAATTTAAACCTTCTCATTTTCCAACTCTTTGAACACTTTCTATATGCCAGGTACTGTGAAATAGGCATCATACTATGTTCATTTTACAATTTGGAAACCAAATCTTAGAATGATGAAGTAGCTTAACATTTCAGCTAGAAAAGGCCTCCAAAGCTCATCCTGGTAACCACGCTAACTCATGGAAAGACTCAGGAGAACACAGCTGCAAACATAAGGGGGTGGCATGGGATATTTTCCATGTTTTAAGGGAAATGTGACATTTAGAGGTCACGATGCAACTAGTTGTTGGAGGTAGTTCAAAGATCAATACCAGCTGGCACTGTACCTTTCAGTGACATCATATCTCTGAAAGCTGGGTTTCCCATAATTTCCATTTCATGAGTAGCATGTGAAAATCAATAAGGAGCAATAAATAAGGTCAGTGTTGTCCAGTTTCATCCTAAAGGTTGAGAACTTGTATGCTACCCATTTGTGAATAATTGCCAGCATTTAAAAACTAATTTTGATCTATATGTACTGTTTTCCAATGGCTACCAAATTCTTCAGGCTATAAATACTTAATTGCTTGGATTTAAGAAAGAATGCAATATTTAGCATTTCCACTGCCTAGGAGTGTCAGAAAGGTTACAAAGGTGCTGTGATCATTTTGTGACAAAGTGGTTAGGATAGAGTATCAGTGGTTTCATCAAATACTAACCTAGGCATTGCTGTGATGATATCCTGTTGGTATGCTTAAGATGCATGGCGTGTCTGTAAGGGAGATTATGCTCCATAATGTGGGTGGACTTCATCCATCAGTTGAATAAGTCTTGTGAGCAAAAACGGGTTTCCTTGAGAAGAAATTCTGCCTCAAGAGCATAGCATCAACTCAGTTTATTGTCAGTTCTCACAATCATGTCACTTGAGCCAATTCCTTAAAATAATTGTGTGTGTGTGCGCGCGCGTGCGTGTGTGTGTGCCCCATTGAGCTTGCTTCTCTGAAGACCCCTGACTGATATAGAACTCATGATTCCATGAACAGAGGAGGTTTAGGTCAAACTCTGCATTAGCTCAACTATCTCCTAGAACATCTACAACTAACCTGATTGCAAGTCCAGCCTAAAGTTTTGAAACATTTCTTATTCTTCCCACTAAGCCTTCAGCACCTACAGAAGAGTATTCCCTCAAAGAACATCATTTCATTCCATGTAGTTTCATTATAATGTTGATAAGAAAAAAAATCCTAGCCAACTGCCTTAGACTAAATGACCTTATTCAAGGACACATTTTTGTTATATGTTATTACACTTAAATTCACAATTTCCAAGAACCTGTCAAAACATTCAGGGAAGACTTACTGTAATTGATATTATAGATGGAGTTCCATGTCGGTAAATATTTAACCATCAGCTCCCCAGTTTTCATGGACACTCTGGCTTATAAGGTTCACTAATTCCCATATATAAATTCTCCCATCATAACTGATTTCTAGTTACTAAAATGTTACTGAATGTTGAGTTGGGAGGGGGAAGGCTTAGTAGCACACCATTCTACAACATTTCCTCTATGCAGATACAAAAGACCTGGGATGTATAACAATGAAATAATAAAAATAATTGAAAAGTGATACATTTTGTGTTTGTATTGCCTTTGTCTTTTATATAGTCTCATTTAAATGTATACAATTTAATTTCTAATAATGTGTTCAACAACAGGTTCACAATATTCCTGTTATTTAAATAACCAGTTCTCCTAAGCTGGAAGGGGTCAATACTCATGTATCTCTACATGAAGCTAGAAGGACTGTAGACTGTGGATTGGATTCTTATGTCAATTAGGTGAGTTCTCTTATTAAATTGAAAAAGAAAAACAAACCTGGACCCACAGAATCTGACATTTCCATAAGCCACACTGAGATCTCAGGTTGAATACCTATTTGCCTCAAAGGAAAATCACTTCACAGTCATTTCTGACTGCTAAAGAAGAGTAAAGAATTTCCGTGGGAGAGAGGAATGAAGAGAGGAGCTATTTTAGGCATGGTAGAGAGTAGAGTCCAAGATTAAACCATATGTCTAGAGAAAAGTCACCACTAGTCACAAGCAGGGATATTGACATGGCAAGGTGGGTCACATGGATGGCCTGGGTTTTGCAATTTTGAACCCCAAAATGTTGCTGCTATTCCAGGACAGAAAAGCTCCAATTCAGTGCTTCTGTTATGAAAGATCTGAGTTTCATCATACCATCGCAATCTGCAGTATCCCATTGACTGTATCCCAAACCAATAATATGAGCCATTTCTTATTTACCTTCGTCATGTCGACTACCTTAGCACAGCTCTTGGTTCAGTAGTAAATATGGAGTGGAATACATGTTTTTGCTTTCCTGCTCATTTAATTACCTCAACACACACAAGCAACTGGTTGGTACTGGCTGCTCAGGGATAAAAAGAAACTCTGCTTAAGAAGTTTGGAATCCAGCATGGAAAGAGGCATCTGTGTCAAGGTTCTCCTTCTAGATAAACACAAGATTTACTACAACACATCACTTTCAACATGCACCTACCTCCCAAACTTTCAAAGGGACAATGTTCATTATAGAACCTCTTTCATTCTAACTTTTCACTTGACTTCTCAGCAAACAAAGAGTAGTGCTTTCAGTTTCACTAATAGGTGGGGATATGCAAGTAGAGCTTTCACCTGTTTCCTTCACTTCCCCTGGCTCAAGTATCTTTCAAACTGCAGGACCTGAAATTGGTTAAGCATTGTCCACAAACTTTCATGTTTAGGGTAGGGCATTTCAGAGCTCAAGTGGTCTCTTACTACCACCGTATCTATCATGTGTGCCTTGGGTTGCGATATTATTTCCTTTAGTAGCTTGTCGGGGGCAGTATGAAAGGTAAAGTTTGACTTTGTGTAAAAGAGTTAACACTAATGGCAAGAGCCCATTACAGATGCAGACATGTAAGATCACAGAGAGCCATGCTCCCTTAGCTCAGCTGGACTGACTCTATGCATGTTTTCTTCTTCAATATCATCAAGCTGTCCTCCCTGAAGGAATTTTTAGAGATGTCAAGTCTTTGCCATGCTTCCTCAAAAAGTTCATACAGGCTTATTTTCCACTTGTGTCTCATAAACACACTGTCTTGGGAACCATAAGAGAGGCTAGCTGTTAGGCTAGAACAGAGGGATCTAAGGAGCATTCATGGATACATTGCAAATTTCACACCTGCTTACAATTCATTTGCCATGTTTGTCTTAAGAGTTGCCAAAACTTTGTATTCAGATCCTCAACAATGTCTTCAATCCCAGCCCACACAGCATCATTATGGGCAGGCCATATGAGCTCCAATTTGGCTGCTCCAACACTGCTTGCCAATCCAGGCAAAGAGTAATTCACCAGTCCCTAGTGACCTCTGCAAATCAACTGACCAGAGATGCTGACTTACATCTTTCTTTTTCTGTATACATCAAACCAACTACCTCCCACAAGTTCACCCTCAGATGATGATCAATTTCAACTTTACTGCAGCTGTATTCCCACACACATCTTTGCTTACTCAAAGTTAGCCATTTTTACAATTGAATTTGGTGATCCTGTGGTGATATATAATAAACCAATTTACAAAGTGCTTGTTTTTGACCCTGATAACAGCAGATCAGCATTCTTGCTAAATTATATGACAGCTCACTTGAGAACTTAGGATTTACAGTTTTAAGCCCTGTGGCTACAAACTAGTTCAGACCAATTCAAAGGGGCTGAGGCTGGGTGAGGGTGATTAAGAACCTAATCAAATTCAACTGCATGTAAGCCTTTATGAAAAATTATTTTTCTTCCCCATAAAATACTGCAGTTTTAGTAGGCATCTGTAAAGCCATGATTGCAACACTGATCATATCCTACAGAGTCAAGTAATAAAAAGCAAAGCAGCTAGAAAGGTTACAAGATCTATGGAACAGTCTATAAGTGTATATTTCTTTAATTGTCTGCCTCCATGACAATGAAACTCCATAATATCTAACCTTTTATAACTCAGAGTCATTAATTTATAATAATTACTTTAATTCCCACTAATCATTTAAGATGGATGCCCACAGGTAAATATCACTCAATTTCTACTTCACAGATGAGTGATGGAGGCCTATAAGAAGGAGATAGCCTTTTTCCCCTGAAATCGCTTTTGCAATTAATAAAGGGCAAGAGGTCTCTTTGTAAAAGTTGTGTATGGGGACCTAGATTTCAAAATGACACCACTTCAAAGGCTATAATAAATTCTAACACCCTTTCCAACCTGGGACTTTGAAATGTCAGTGTTCCGCGACAGCAGTACAGTCCAGTATTTTCATTAAAAAATGTGTGTGATGAAAGATCAGTCCTGGTTTTCAAACAAGAGGCATGCAGAACCTCAGAAGAGGCAGCATCAATACCTCTCCCGAAATTAAAGCACATATTCTTACATATTTAAGAGAGAATTGAAAGGCCAACTCGAATTTTAAAGAACACGCTGCATAAAGGCTTTTGAAGAATGCCTTGAGACAGAACATAACATTTTAAAGAAACATGTTTTTGTTTAACTTAAAACAAATCTCAATAGGAATAAAAAATACTAAGGGGGTATTAAGAATAAACAGTTTTTTCTTCTTTATAGTATCTTTCCTTGGGATATATTCCTTAGAGTGGCCTCAAAGGAGGCAAAATCGATAGTTACCTGCATTTTGTGAGAGGGATAGCACCAAGTGTAGCCTTGCACTTGAAACCCAAATATGGAAAATAATTGATTAATTCAATGTCCTCTAACCTAAGGAAATGTGTCATTTATCAGATTGGCTTTTGGAAGAGGGTTTTGAAACAGGATCTTATTTTGATAAAAGGTTGGGATGACATTAGATATTTGGAGGGAGATACAGCTTCAGCAAGTTAACATTGGCCTCTTTTGTCACAGTATGCAAGTTGCATACTCTGTGTTTAAACCTACTGCATTAAATGTTGCTGCATGTGAGAAGAGAAGACACAGATAAGACATGTAGAAAACTAGCAGACACACAGGAGCTAAAGGCCCACTTTATTACGTATGCATGATTCCTTTGACCTGGGTTACTGAGTTTATCTTCTTAGGATGTCTGCATAGAGCCCTGGATATGAAGTATTTGGGATCCACCCTCTTCTCCTTGAAAACCGCCCTGAAAGTAAATATTTTCTCCTCCAAGAAACTAACAAGGACAACCTTAGTTTAGGTTACACTACATGTCCCACACAACAGCATTGCTTTAGGTCTGTGCTTTTATTGAAATGTTTGTTCCCATGCATCTGAGTTGTAGTTACTTAAGGAGAAATTTATGTTCGCATTCATCTCACCCCACTCTCCTTAAGTCCTGTGCCAAAAATAAATAAATAAATAAACTATTGGCAGCACAAACAGATCATGCGCTCTGCATGGAGAACTTTGAGCTTCTCTTTGCACCTGATCTTCTCCCTTCCACCACTCTTGTACATCAGGGCTCAGCTTCCTCATCACTTATTTTAAAACTTCCCTACCTGGATTATTGCTAAGATGTCACTCCACTTCCTGCTGCCCCGGGAGCTCAGCACAAGGCTCTGCATTATCAAACAGCACTGACAGTCTAACCACCCACATCCCTCCCAGGAGGACAGCCTGATTGCGGGCTGCCACTGCAGACTGTTCATTACTCAGTCCCTCTGTCTAACTCAGTACTTGGACCATGATGACACACACTACATTCTAGCTCAGCAAATAAATTTTAAAAAATGATGTAATAATGAAAAAACATTGACTTTACCTTAAGTAGAATTCAAGGAAAATCTAAGATTGAGTCAAAAACAAATAATTTAGGGGGTCTCCCTAGTGGTGCAAGGGGTTAAGTCTCAGCACTATGAAGCTATAGTCAGCCATTGCAACATGAGTTCGATTCCAGGCCAGGGAGCTGACCCACATGGTGAAGCAGACCCCTCAGCAGTGTATTTCAGTTGATCTGCCTGTTCTGCTCCCACTCTGTCTTTGGTGAATCCTCTCATTTCCCGCACTTCTGGCCTATACCCCAGTTCTTATATGCACAAATAAATCAATCTTAAAAAAAAATACAAATAATTTAGGAAAACATGCTGAATCACCATTGGCTATCCAGGAGAAGGCAGCAAAGCTGGGGAGGACCCTGGTAACTGTGTCATGAAAATACGACGCCTGCAGTGGTTTTCAAATTATCAGTACTCAAACCACCTTTTTATAATAATTATTGAGAACTTCCATTTACATTTTTTTAAGGAAATCTATGGATAGTATAGTGTCCATATATATAATTATAAAGTGAATATAATACTCTCACTGTAAACTAAAGGAGAGATTCTTAAAGTTGCCATTATAAATACTAGGCATATTACTGAGCAAACGCTGTATGAATAAATGTAGAGCAAAAGAAACAGTCTGAAATTTGACCCATATATATCATCACCCCAAACACAACTGCTATATAGACAGACTAAAAAGAGGTCAGTCAGACTGGAATGTCAAATATTACCAATGGCATAACTTGCAGTGATGAGGCTTTCTGAAAATATGATATAATTCTTGGTAAAAATCTCCAAATAAAACACATACACGTTTTAGTGGTTAATATCATGGTCCTATTCCTAGAAAATTCACAGTATATTAATATCACACACCATGCTTTAAAAAAAATTAGGCTCTATCCTCATTCCACTGTAAACAGCATTTACCTATCAGATAATATGACAAGTTTACAAGTTTTTTAAGACACTGGATCAGTCTTTATTTTTCAAGAAGGTCTACCTTACAGGACAATGTTTTACATTCATAGTAACCACCTATCAATTGCCAAAGCTAGAATGTTCTAGAAGGAATATCTTCTGTAGAAGAGTACTAAAGGAACTCACCAATCCTTTTAACTGTGGGGTCCCACAACGTTATATATTCTCTAGATAAAAGATATTTATAGCAAATATATAAATGTGAATGGGGTATAAAGCACTGAGTAGAAGCCATTGGTTTATTCATTCTTTGATTCACAACACCTGTACATCATATACTCACCCATTGGGGTTATGTACTGACCTAGAGTTACAAGAAGGGGCTTTTGGAGCTTCCACTTTAATTAACCACCTCTGAATTTTCTACAGAATAGTAAGCCTTGTACTATAGTTTGAAAATCCCACTAACTTCAAACTCAACCATCTTCCCGAGTGTCCACCTGCTGAGAGATTTGAGGTGGGCGAATAAAAAAAAATGCCTCCTGGACAGACCAAGAATTAGCAGTTTACTATATAAGTGCCCAGAAATGATCAGTCCTTTATACCTCAAAATACTCCCAATTTCCTGGAAATTCCCCAAAATAAGGCAGAGTCAGAGGTGAGTGAACCCGTACAGACCTATTAGAAGAACGCCTGACCGTTTTCCCAAACTCCTACAAGCTTTTTCTATTTTGCTGACACTTGGGTTTATTTTATTTTCCAAACACACACTCCTAGACAATTGGTTTTGAAAGCACATTTTCTGAGAAGAATCTTTAGCTACCTCTTGGGGGGCATGTTCCTGACACTTTGCCCAATGCACTGTGGAGAGCAAATGGTACGGCAAGGATTTGTTTCATCACCTTGCTGTGCAAATGGCTGTAATTTACAAGTTTGGAAGCCTGTATCCTCTCTTGGGATTCACAGTGAATTCTCCTTTTTTCTCCCTCCAAATTAATTTTGCTCTTCATGGCTGCCCCACCATAGGAGAGAAGCATTGCAGGTACAAGGAATGGTGGAATCTCGCCAGGCTTGCAGTTTCCACGTGAGCCATCCCTTCCCAAATCCTGCAGGGAAATGACAGCTCTTGTTGAGCCAACAACCAGACATGGATTTTACTATTAAGAAGGGTTGAAGCCATTTGTAACCAAAAAAAAAAAAAAAAAAAAAGGACCTTTCACGGCTCATTTCTACTTCTTCTGAAGAAAGTCTTCTACAGAATTACCATCTTCTGTGGAATGATTGTAAGTGAAATTATACCAGCACATCATGAAATACACACATTCAGTGCTGGCTGGAGCAAAGGCATCCCGTCACTCACACTGTGAGAAAGAGTTAAAGACACAGGGCTTTGGTGCTTGAAAGATTGTAATGGCACTGGCCGACCTCCATCTGACAGAAGTCCACATGCAGCTGAGCTCATTCTATCTTTCAGTTTCAAACACAATGATTCTTTCTCTACATAACCTTTTGTCATAAAAGAAGTCTCACTGTGCAGAAGAGTGTCACAGAAGCTAACAATATTTGGATGACTGAAGTGACTGATAAGTGGGATCATGCATGCATGAGGAAGGCAAGCATGCATTTTGTTCTCCTTATGATGGGGTAGGTTGGGGTAGGTCATCTCAGGCTACGTCCTATGAGAAGCTGACATCAGGATGGCGGCAGCCAAAGGAAATATCAATACTTCAGTCTGTGCTTCTCAGCCTGCAAGCAAACTCCTCTCATTTAATCCTGCAGCTACACTCCAAGGTAGGTTTATTGCACCTATTTACTCATCCGTAGAGGTAAAGCAACTTAACTGCCAATGCCCATGCCTTGAAACAACCATCACTTAGCAAGCTTACTATATATTTTTCTTTCATTCCATGCCTATTTCTGGTGATTTGTGGCTAAAGAGGCAGGTGGAAATTCTGGGTCGAAGATGTGGTAAATTCACTGCAAGTTACCTGTTAGTGCCTGCAACATTGTGATTTACGAGGAATATATCTTTCTCATACATATTTGGTATTCATTCAATTCCTGTATCACAGCTTCCCCCAAAGCCTTGGGAGTTCCTAAGTGTAGTAAGTGTTAGAGCTATTGCTTGTTAGTTAATGAAGGGGATGCTTGGAAAACACCTGCGGATGGAGGCTTGTTGCCAGGGAAAACAACTTGAATATAAGTTTAGAGTTTCTATTCCCAGTCCTCCAGGGAGGGGAGAGGGGCTGGAAGTTGAGGTTCAGTTGTCAACAGCCAATGACTTATTCATTCCTGCCTAAGTAATGAAGTTCTAAAAAGTTCCTAAAGGAGGGAAACAGCATTTCCAAATGCTGCCCCGCTGGACCCCAAGCCCCATGAGCACAGAAGATCATTCATCCAGAGAGCCCCCCCTGTTTCTCTTCATCTAGCCGTTGGTGATACTCATTGTGGTAAACTGGTGAACTAGTGAGTAAATGGGTTTCCTGAGTTCTGTGGGCCATTTTAGCAAATTAACTGAACCTGAGGACATGGTCCTGGGAACCTGTGGTGACAGCTAGTTGGTCAGAAGACAGGTAACTAAGCCTGGGCTTACCTGATGATCATGGCCAGAGGCTTCAGTGGAATGTGGTGTTGGGACAATGAGCCCTTCCTTAATCTGTGGTAGCTGATGCATGGCTGAGCAGACAGTGTGACCACTGAGTTGAGTTTGTAGAGAGTGTGTTTATGGCTGGGAATGGCTGTTAGTCTGGAAATCCCATGCACCCCAGCTGGAAGTGGGTCCAGGAACCCAGGAACACAGTGTTATGACTAGTCCGTTCTACAAGATGAACAAAATGAGGCTCAAATGCCTATAGTCCCTTTGTAGTGAGCCCAGAATTTAAAAAGCTGCTTTGCTTTCAAATTCTGGTGTATAAGTGACTTTGCCCTCTCTCTTCACCCAAAGTCTGGCAAGAGGGGACTCTCTAACTGCTTTGGGTTCCCATATTGAATCATCTGAATGATCCAGACTCAAACACATCTGCACCTACCTTGGTTCCCCCTACCAAACCCTTCAATCCCCTGGGGTCTCATGGATTCTCATGCAGATTTTGAGAAAAACTATGCAAATTTAGATAAAAGTAGAATGTTTTCAGAAGCAAAGTATAGAGTGGGACACAATGGTTGGTGTGGAATTTTTATGGATTCTTTGGTTGAGGGTGTGGTGTGTTAACATACATCTGAAAAGGGGTGAACCTGTACCCCTAAATCATATACAGTGTTATAAATCAATGTTATCACAATAAAGACAGTTACAAAAAAGCCACTAATACAGAAAGAGAAATTTTAAAAATAAAAATCACAATTAAAAAAAAAACACCTCAAGAAATGGAAATTTCTAGCAAATAAGTATTAAGAATTTTGCCTAGACACTGCTTAGTTTTCCAGTGAAGCCACCTAGGGATCATTTGGGTCCATTTCAATGTTCATCCACAACTTTTCCTATATATCTGGGCATCTAGTATACATTAAATGTGGAAAAAATGGAAATATAAAGTCCACACCAACAATCTAACAGGAAATAACTATTTCCTATCTTCTTCCCAACTTCTAGAGTTAGACTACCATTAACAGATGCCTGGAAATACATCCTCATAGATGTCATTATTGTTTCTAGCAAGGAACAAGACAATGAACTAAACACCACTGCAGAACTAAATGAGTGGCACATTAAGTAGCACTGTGCCAATGTTCACCCCACAAAACCAAATCACGAGGCGTTATCTTAGTATTTGTCACAATCTATTAACAGCTTCCCAGTGTGATCCTGCTGTGCTAAAATCTATGTAGGCCTATGAGGCTTCTTCCTATAGAAAGAAGGCAATTCCAAGCAGAAGTGACAACAGTAGAAGCAACTGATCAGTTAATCAGCCTGCAACACAGTCCACTGGTGTGCAAGGCACTCACCAACCTAAGGCAAGATTTGAAACATCAGTAGGTTTGCAAGAATAGTATTCTTCTGTAAAATCCAATGGTCCTCTCATTGAGTAAATGACATTAGTATTTTGAATTGCTTTACTAAGTAGACTGATCTACTAGCATCAATTCCATTTAGGTAATTTAAGGAATGTTTTCACCTTAGAACATCTTTCCCTAGAGTTAATTCTTAGACTTCCTTAGCTCTCTCAGACAGGAAATGCAATATCATTGAGTTTAAGAGTCACAAAACAGACTCAAGGAATCCTCAAAACCTGTTCCACAAGATGCCTTCTAGGTGATTGTTTACAGAGAGATGGTATTTGGTTTTCTGAAATTTCAAGTCTCCATGAAGCTATTTCTCAAAAGCAAATCTAGTATCTCGATCAATCTCTGTACACACATGTATATAAACACCTATCCATAGATGTCCATTATTCACAATTTGTTACAATTCTGATTATTTTAGTTGTAAAAGGTAATGTCATGATTGCTTCATGTGATATGCACCCTCCACAGGTAAAATCTGTGATTCCCACTCATTAGTTCCTAAGTCAGAAACAGATACATAGGTACATGTGTTCTGATTTTGTGTTCTTTCCTTGTCTCCATTCTTTGTCCATCCACATATGTCATCTACTGTGAAATCTGCTCAAAACTAATGACATTTTCTACTTTACATGTGTTATACACATGCTACTCACAGGAAATTACAGAAAACACATACTATTAAGAAGGATTAAATCACAGTCTTGATATCATAAGTGGGTTTTACAAGATGTTTTCCAAAATTTTCAGGTATTTTTAATAATCACCATGCTTTAAAAATGCCTGTTTCAAAATTAAATTGTGAGAATAATTACTGATTTCTTCAAAGCTACACTAGTACTTATTAAAAGGTTATTCACTTGCAATGGGGTCTTTGATTAAAAAGCATTAATGCATTTTTGGAGAAAGTGACTCCTTAACAGGTCAATTTGTCACCTGGCAAAGACTTTAAGGAATCTATAACTCACATGCTAATATGGTGAAAAACAAGCCTAGGGCAGCAAGCAAAATTTGTAGTCAACCAGCACTCCTCAAATCAAGGGAGATGGACCATCTGGTTCCTGGATTGGACAATGCTATAATTTTACACAGTCACCAGTAATATATCAGCTGTGCTCTGCAAGTTGGTGGTATTCTGATAATATTTTAACGTTCTTCTAACAGCTGCAAGTCAAAGCTTTTTATGGTTCTTGAAAATGAAAACGAGAGCTTTCCCAGTTGGCCTGGTATGTCTTAATCATTCATCATAAGTTTACATACCGAAGTTTAGTAAAAGTTCTGTGATGAATGAAGAGCTGATATTTACTAGGTCAGAATAGGCAAGAAAGTGAAGATGTCAAAGATGTCTTGCAGATGACATTTCATCACAGAATTCTATTTAATGCTTTTCTTATAGCTAATACTTGATGACAGAACATGTTTCAGTTAAAAAAAAACTACAGCAATGCATTATTTTAAAGACTTTGAATATTCACTTTTTTGTGTTTCACAAGGCATAGAGTGATATAAATACATACATTTAAATTATTTTTTTAATTTCAATCTGAATCAAGTAGGAAAGGGTCTCAACCTTATGGACTCTTTTACAATGTCTATCTCACTAAGTTAAATCCCTCAGACTGGAATGCAAGTAAACTAAAACATGTTCCATGACTTTAAGATGTTCTTTGTTGGATGATACTTTTAACTACTGTAAGCCTACCAGAAAAATTATCTACTCCAATATAACTAAACATGTTTCCATTTTACTCTTTCCCTCTATCAAGTGACAAACTATCATGTAAAATATAATTTTGAGGTTGAACATGTCAAAGACTCTCTTTTTAAGGTTTTGTTTAGTGTTTCTATCTTATTCTTTGACTACCAAAGTGTGGTTTAGTTTTATATGGATAATACATGGGAATGCTTGGGGATGTGTGTGTGTTGTATGTGCACACATGCAAGCACATGCCAGAACATACAGATGTGCATTTGTACACAGGTGAATTCTATGTAGAAACTCTATACAGAAAAATAGATAAAGCCTATTAAAGTCACAACAGTTAAAATAGAACAAATTGCAAAGCCTATCATATAATTTAAATTGAGGATTTAAAAATCAGCAAACATTTGGGAAAAAGCCAGAGTAAATATGTTAGACTTTGTGGTACATAAGGTCACAACCACTCAACTCTGTCACTGCAGCCTGTGTTGAAATAGCCACCAATATTATGTACACAAATGAGTGTGGTGATGTTCTGATAAAGCTTTATTTACTCAAACAGGGGCCACTTTAGATTTGACCTACTGGGGATAGTTTGCCCATACCTTATCAGGCATAAAACCTACTTGTTCCACAGTGATGTGTCATTTTTCTTTACCAATCAATCCAATTCATTATTAGTTATAAATACAATTTATTACTTGATTTACTGATAGATTAATGGATGCATCGATTTATTAGTAGTAATTGAATTATTATTGGTAATAAATACAATTTATATAGCTACTCAGAAAACAAAGCAATATACCATCTTCTATCTTCTATAACCTCACAGTATTCTGTGAGAAAAGGCACTCATTTATCCCCCATTTGCAGATGAGAAAACTGAGGCTCAAAGAAACTGAACTCTTGGGGGCTTCCCTGGTGGCACAAGGAGTTAAGCAATATGAAGCAGTCCACACCCTCTGCACAAGGAGTTCGAACCCTGTCTGGCCAAATAGCAACCCACATAGATAAGCAGACCTCCCCTATCTTGCCCGCTGCTCCCCTCAGCAGTGTATTTCAGTCAGTCTGCCTGTTCAGTTCTCCACTCTGTGAATCTTCTCACCACCCATATCTCTGGCCTATATCCCAGCTCTTGTATGCATAAATAAATAAATCTTAAAAAAAAAAAAAAAAAACTTAAAAAAAAAAAGAAATTGAACTCTAAGTCCAAGAGGGGCTAAAGCAAGTCCTAGCTCCCTTCTGTTGGCAATGTCTTGCAGCTTACTGTGAGGAAACTCAGTGTTTTTAAGATAATGATTAAATGCCTTTTGCAACAACATGGATGGAGCTGGAAGGGATCAGGCTCAGTGAAATAAGCCAGAAAAAAAAAGAAAAATACCGGATGGTCTCACTCATAGTAGGGATTTAGAAGACACAAATAAGGGATCAGGAAAAAGACTAATTATAATAAAGTAAAAATCAAAATCAACAGGTAACTATAAACCAGAGACACACTACAGCGGGGGAGAAGGGAGGGCGATCAAAACAAGAGTAGTGGGAATTTTACAGGGACTATAATCAAGATGAAAATGGATACATTGTACAAAAATGAAAAAATGATGTAAAATATATAAAATAAAAAATAAATTAAAATAAAAAGATGATTATTAAAGAACTTTTCCATTATATAGTTTTTTTAAGATTTTTTTTGTTTATTTATGCATGAAAGAGCTGGGGTGTAGGCCAGAGGTTGGGGGGGTGAGAGGATTCATCAGAGACAGAGCGGGGAACAGAACAGGCATATTGACTGAAATACACTGCTGAGGGGAGCAGTGGAGAGACAGGAGAGGTCTGCTGCGCCATGTGGGTTGTCCCTCGCAGGGGATCGAACTCATGCTGCAGTGGCTACAGACAGCTTCCGAGTACTGAAACTTAACCCCTTGCTCCACCAGGAAGACCCTCTGTTATACAGATTTTAAATATTAGTTTGTAATCAAGGATGCCAAAGACTCTACTTTTAAGAAGTGAAGGTAAGGGTAAGAGAGAGGTCCAGGTGTAGTAGGCTTGCCTCCTGGTGACTGATAGTGGTGTCAACAGTAGACTGGAAATTCAGAGCAGAAAGAAGAGATAGCTAGTCTCAATTATGGCCAATAAGAAGACTTATAGTTACAAACTGGAAAATAGTTGCATATTTATAAATTCAAAGTAGACACATAAAGCACATGAAAAAGCCAGAAGATTCCAAAGGATCAGTTGCAAAGTAATGATAAAAGTCCTGTCTTCGGGTCTCCCTGGTGGCGCAAGGGGTTAATATGCAAGCTATGAAGCTGTCTGCAGCCACTGCAGCAAGAGTTTGATCCCTGGTCAGGGAGCTGACCCACATGGTGCAGCAGACTTCTCCTGCCTCACCCACTGCTCCCCTCAGCAGTGTATTTCAGTCAATCTTCCTGTTCTGCTCCCCACTCTGTCTCTGGTGAATCCTCTCACAACCACTCCCCCACACCTCTGGCCTGTACCCCAGTTCTTGTAGGTAGCATGAACCACCACCATAGTCCCTCAGAGAGACCTAAATTTCAGGAACCTGGGGACCCCTGTTGTCTTTGTTTTCCTAAAAAGAATCTTTGTATCCCAGATGGAACTTTAAGAGTTTGATAAAGGAAAGGATTTGACATTGAAAACTTCATGAACACACAATAGCTTATGATTTTGCCATTCTCCCTCAACACACACACAAAGACAACTGTTTGATGGATGTGTTAATTAGCTTGATGATGGGATTCATTTCACAATATATGCATATAGCTAATCTTCACACTGTATACTTCACATATATACAACTTATATCTGTCAAGTATATTTCAATAAAGCTGAAAAAAATTCATAGCACTCTTCAGCTACGAATCCCTGAGATTTACTGAAAAGTAAAATTATAATAATGGCACTTGCTGAAAAGTTTAAATGTCCCCTGATTTCTAAATAGTAGGTAGATAAAAATTGCTGATGTGTTTTTTTTTTTTTTAAATTAACTTTTCCTAACTTTAGAGACAGCCATGCCACTTCCTCTCCTCTATTCAAAGAGAGGCTTTTACTCATGCATATGAGTAATTGAGGGTGTTTAAGAACAAGGTTAGGTGACAACCTAAATATGCTGAGGGCTGGAAGAAACCAATGAAATAGCCATTTTTAAAAGGGAATTCTGGGTCTGTGTGGCTGAAAAATAGCAACAGCCACTGAAGTCTAGCTGGAGTTATTTTTTTTACCAATTAATGACCCCAAATAAAAGGAACATAAAAATGAAAAGAGAACTAAATGTGAATACATTAATTATGACAAATAGAAAAAAATCTAATTCCAAACAAATGACTAACAAAACCTCCATAGAGTGATTCACATCACCTGAAAATTACAGTCATGAACTTCAAGATTGAATCCAAAGCAATTACAATCTAAAAGAGATTAATTTTTCCAAGTTGAGGATATGAACACTTAGTACATCTTATCAAGTTGCCTAAAAGGAGAGTTAGTCTGCAAAACACATTGCTCTGAAACGCCATGAAAATTAAATGTGGGGAAGGGAATCACAGTGTCCGCTTAGAGTTTCCTTCTCCACACAGTCTTCCTTAGATACTCCTAATCCCTGTGAAGCAATAAGATGTCTCTAAATTTCAAGGTATGCTAGGGGCATAGCAGCTGATTCTTACTGCCTTATTGAAGCTCTTATTTCCCATTAGAGTTTAGTGACAATAGTACACAGTAATTCTCTCTGCCTATGAGTGCAACTGAAAATACTAGCAGGTGAGCTCAAAGTATTTTTCATTTAAAGATTTATTTATTTATGCATATAAGAACTGGGGTACAAGCCAGAGGTGTGGGGGATGAGAGGATTCACCAGACAGAGTAGGGAGCAGAACAGCTTGATTGACTGAAATACACTGCTGAGGGGAGCAGTAGGTGAGACAAGAGAGATCTGCTGCACCATGTGGGTCTCCCCGCTGGCCAGGGATCAAACTCATGCTGCAGTGGCTATGGCGAGCTTCACAGTGCTGTGTCTTAACCCCTTGTACCACCAGGGAGGGCCCAATATTTTTCATTTAAAATTTACATTTCTGTTGCAAATGAGGGAGAACTATGCCCTAACTGGCCTCAAAGATTAATGCAAAAGTTCCTTGTACTAATGTCAGCTTTAGTCCCCCTGTGTATGCCCTGACTGCTATATCTATTGGAATGATCCTCCTGATTCCAATGAGACTGCTGCAAGCCAGCAGGTCAGGAATTGCCATTCATACCTACACATTCAAAACACTCAAAACGAGTATGTGATGTCAGGATTCAGAGGTGCCTAGGGCTTATCCACCTGCAATCCCTATGGATAAGGTGATACAAAAACTAACACGGGAATTCATGCTATTTTGTGCATGATAGCGTATCTCTGATAGCATTCTTTTTTTCTCACTTTTTAAGAAATTTTTTCTGTTATTGACATAATGTTGATTTATAACATTGTATATGATTTAGGAGACTAGGTTCATACCTCCTCAGATGGATATCAACACAGCTTGCCCACCACCAAAGCACCCTTAGACCAATGGGCCCCACACCCCTGCTGTGCTCCTGACCCTACCACCCCTTCTAGTAGACTCAATTGTGCAGTCATATTTCTAGGGTTCGTTTTGGTTTGGTTTTGTCAGTTCCTTTGTTTTATTTCTCTATAGTCCACATATTAGTGAAATCATTCACTATTTACTTTATTCTTTTGACTTATTTTATTTAGCATAATACCTTCCAGTTTCATCCATGTTGTCGTGAATGGCAATATATCATATTTTTTATACCCGAGTAGTATTCTACCCTCCATACTATCATAACTTCTTAACCACTCATTTGTAGTCAGGACCTTAGTTTGTTGCCATACCTCGGCTATGGTAAACAGTGCTGCAGTGAGCATAGGAGTGTCTATATCCCTTCGAATTAGTGTTTTTGCATTCTTTGGATAAATACCAAGGAGTAGAATTGCTGGGCCCCTTCTCACTTTTAGAACTAAATGTTTCTTATGTCCTCATACCAGTTTCTGCTCTCATTTTTAGGTTTGCTCAGAAACTTTTGACTGGTGTGAATAACCTGTAACCATCTCTTAGAAAATATATTCACAGTATTTCCATTGTTGGGGTAGCCACACTTTGAAAAAAGAGAAAACTTGTAAGACTTTACACTTACTGCAAATGAATTAGGCTCAGAGGAAGCTTATATAGTAGCAGTGTTCTGGAAGAGTTTTCAGCAAAGTTGAAAGTAAGAAAAATGTTGATCTTTGGATGGATTTTGATGATCGTGGATAAAAAAAATAGCTGAGGATTTCTTTAGAATATTACAAATAAAGAGCCGATATTTGAGTTCTCCTATTCAGCTTTTTCCTTGGTTTCTTGTGTGGTATTCTTGATTTCTCATGAAGATAATACTTCACTGACATTTCAAGCCCATCATTTGTGCTTCTATCATAGTGAGTTTTACATGGATGGTTACTGGTGTGTTTGTCTATTTTGCTACAAGTCACTTCAGGGCAAGAGTAGTTCTTTCACAGGCTACCTTAACTTCTTGCCAATTGGGATTTAATATAGAGTGAAGGGTAGAAATGAACATACTTTGAGTGTTTATTTTGCCTTGGGAATTCTGCTAGGTGACTTATATACAATTAATCATTTTTTCCTCAGAACAAACCTATGAGGTAAGTGATACTGACCTCATTTGCAATTTAAGACTCAAAAATGTAAATAATTTGCCCAAGGTTCTAAAGCTAGTAATTACAGAGGCAGATCCAAACCCCAATTTTCCTCTAAAAGAAGTTGCTACATACACGTTTATTTTATGTCTTATAAAACAACTTGATCATTCTTTAGTAACATGTATTACCTCATGCAATTTGAAAAAGCTATAAAATATGGGAATAATCAGCATATGCAATGTTATTTTCAGATCACAAACAACCCCTACAGCTTATTTATCATTAAGATCCTAAGTCCAACGAAGATTGGTAGGGAACTCTATCCCCTTGAAAGCCATCAGAAATTCAGACTGACCAGTTCCCTTCTCAAAGCAAATAGCATCCTGGACCTTAAAACCCCATCTATAAGCAAAGCCCTTCATTTCCACTTGCATTCCATAGAGATATGTCATGTAATCACACCTAAGTTAAAAGGAAGAACGGAATAAAATCCTACGTTGTGCCTATGTGAGGACCATTAGTGTATTTGAGAGCAGTTCTAATGAGTATTGTCTGAAAATATAAACCCCACTCATCACCTGCTTACATGCCTGCCTTGAAAGTTATTTGTATCAAGTTGCTGTGGGCTACCTAGTGGCTCTTGCCCTAAGACATTGAGTGTCTATTCTTGGTCGATGAGGTCATGGAGTGGTTGAGGGTCTTGTTTTACTTTGGGAGGATCTTTGAGAATGGTGGAATAGAATTTGAGACTGTCAACAGTTGACCCCTTTTTATATTCTGTGAGTCAGTGCACTAAGTCTCTGAAAACCCACAGCGCATCTATGACTTCCCTTTTGGCACGCATTTCTCTGTTCGACCATTCCTCTCAAAGAATCCAAGCTTTTGTGGTTACCATTTGAGAGATGAATGTACCATCATTCAGCAAAGGATTCATTTCCTATTTCTGTCATGGGATTTCATGCCTCTGGTGGTTGGGGAAATCATCAGTGAGGTTGATTCTTAATATATCGAAGGACTATAAAATATTAAGACTGCAAGGAGTAGAGGTTGAATCAGCCTTGTCTGGCATCACACAAGCCACACACCAGGCAGTAGCTATGCTGAGTGACTTCAGAGACTACCAGAGGGCAGGAGGAGTTATTAAGTAATTACCTAAATTCCAAATATGATCTTTTATTTCAAAATCTAGCCGCTGCATGTTAATGAACACAGCAAAGCAGAACATGATAAGATTCACTCTGTAAATACCAACATTTACTAATCACCAGCCACAAAAGTAAAGCCAGGAATTACCGTCAAGCATTATAAGATGACAATAGTAAAACTGCAACAAATCTTTAGGACAAAGAGCACCCAAATGATTGGACTCAATTTGTGTGGAACACATGCATATTCTAATCATACAGTGAAGGAAGGCAGAAGGTGAAGAAAAGAGAAAAGCCCAAAGGTAAACAGGGTTGATTTATGTCTTCAGAGGCATCCATGATCTGGGCCTAAGTAACAAGAATCATTCTATTTAGAAGGGTAGTAACTTTAGTTCTAGCACATAGAAGGAGGGAACAAAACAAAGTGTTAAACTTTCCCCTCTTTATTTCAGGTATAAACTACATTGAAGAGAGAACCAGTGAAAAGAAAAGTTTCAGCATTACCCAAAGAAATCAAGTTTGCTTTTTTAATCTAGTGTAAAGCAATGACTCAGTTTTCCCAAGGATAATAGCTAACAAAGTGAAGTCCTCCTGGCGGCTAGTGTAGAGCAGCCATGCACGTCTAATAAAGCTAATTTACTCAAGTTAAATGGATACGTCACACTCAAACATTTTTTAAAATTTGATTGTCGAATATGTCTTAGATGAGCTAGCTCCCTGCTCTTAGCCCTGTAATATGTGCCTGATGTTACAGACACCTGTTTTTCTTCTATAAGAAATTCTTCTAACATGATATTGTCTAACAGCTGGATAACGCCCATTTTTTGAAACCTACTATTTAGCTACAAATTTAATTTCCTCCTAAAATTGATCCACTTATGGTAACCACATAACCTCAGAAATAACTAGTTATGTCCTTCCTTCTCTTAACCAAAATTAAGCCAAAATAGTTTTTGAGGGAATGGGGAAAAAAAAAAAAAAACAGATTTTTTTTTTTTTTAATTTCGGGAGAGCTGAAAAGAAATGACATTCTATAGAATCCGGTTTATTAACAAAAATATGCCTTAAAGTGTAAATTACCTTCTCCTGAAAGGAATTCAACTTATGATTCAACAGAAAAATCTGTGCACTGGGTAATCTGAGAAATCTGCATCTGCAGAGGCTCCTAAGAATCAGAAACCAGCCCAAGCTGTCCTAACTATTATGCAAAGCAAAAATGAATAACAAAGTAGGCAATTTCCTAAAGCAAATTAAAATGCAATAGCAGGCATTTCATGAATATTTGAGAGTTCTCTTTTTTCTCAATGACAAGCACCTGCATGTCTTTCACTATTCCTGCTTTTCAAAACACATTGAATAAAGGTGCTAAACCTTTACTCCCAAGGCACCTATGAAACACAACAGGACACCCATGTTTAAGGCAAGCTGCCTTGGTATTTCCACACATCCTTCGACAGAAATTTTGAGGAAATTATAATCTTTATGAATAAGCAAATACTCTTGCAAGGCATTCTAATAAGATCAGTGGCAGGCATTACAAATACTCATTACATTGTTCTGGGGTTCACAATGGGCTTGCTGAGTTACAGGAAGGTGCACCTTTTCTTTTGTAGTCCATGGAGATCTGGGTCAAGAACAGCAGCCACAGATCAGTGGGTGGACCCCTGTGACCTCTGGCTTGTTATTCAAAGAGGCAAAGCAAGCTGGCTTTCATAGTTGTAAGAATAACACCATTCATTTAACAGTTATACTAAATAGGGATCATACTCTTGGGAGAAACAGCTTTCCACAATATGCCATTACATGATTTTTTGCTGATAAATAATTGCCATTAATATATTTTCATTTTAGAGATATGCAATATCAACCAACTTAATACTGTAATGCTCCTTCAGAACCTGGGTCTCACTCAAATTATTTTGAGCAAGAGACACCTTCTACACACATCTACTAATTTTGTCCTCCTCTGTCAACCCTGATTGGCAGGGCTGAGCTCCCCAAGACACTCCCTCCTTCCTGCTCGCCAGTCTTGCTCTGCCATCTGCTCTCCATCTTGCCAATACAGTCCTCTTTCCATAGGTGACCATGCGCTAGGTTGTCAAGGCTTAAGGACTCCCCAAGTTTAGCAGGCTGAAGCCCAAATACAGCAGAATGAAGCAACGCACATTTTCCAACCTTAACCCAGGAGAGGAGTCATCACACTAAGCTACATTGTACCACTGCCCCCTTACCAAGAATTGCTTCCCTCTTCCCTTCCCATAGCCGTCTATAAAGACTTGACTTCCCTTCCTTCAGGCACAGGATTAGCTAGCCCGCCCACCACAACCTAGCAGGGTTTCTAGCTTGTACACTTCACCTACAACATATTCTCAGCACAGAAGCCAGGTCAACCCCGCGCTTCATTCCAAACCTTCAAAGGCACCCAGCCCTCTTCAGAATAAAATGCAGCTTTTGAGACCCACTCTAAAAAGTTTGCCCCCGGCTCTCTCTATGACATCATCCTGTCTCATTCCCATCTTAACTTCTGGCAGCCACACATGCCTTCCTCCCTTTGCTTAGCCACACCCAGCCAGTCATGCCCACCTCAGGGACCTCACGCTCCACAGCTCTGCCTGGAAGGCTCTTCTGTCAGATACTAAACAATCTGTCCGCCATTTCCCTGTTTTCCCTTCACATGCCACCTGCCAGGAGGCCTTCGCTGATGCCCCCAAGTTTGACCACGTTTTCCTGTTTCCAGGCATCCCGTATTTCCCCATCCCATCCCTATCCACAATATCACTAACATTGTGATTATTACGTACCGATTTCAAATTGTCCACCCTTGGCCATCTCTTTAAAATTGCACTTCCCACACTATTTATCCTCTTAAGATGCTTATTTTTCCTCATACTTATCACCAGCTGACAATTTGATATGGCTGATTTAATTTATTTTCTTTCTCTTTCAATTACAATAAATGTTAAATCCAGAATTTATAGTCTGAGCTTATCAGAACTGTGTCGGGCATATAGTAGCCACTTAGTTCATATCTGTTGAAATAACAAACACTCTATTTCTTAAGTTTTCTGTCTCCTCTACTACCTCTCCTAGAATTTTAAATTACAGAGGACTTTTTTTTTTTTTTTCCATGAGCTCGATGGTAAGCCCAGTACTTGGTAGAGAGAAGTGATTTAATCAACATGTTCATTAAACATGTTGACATTTCAGACCTTGGTCAGTATCACCGAAAGGGAGAAGCAATACTTTTCTCCAGTTCTAAAAATACTCTATATGCCAGAATGGTCGGGGGGGCGGGCAATCTTTGAGGAATATAAAATCACCTCCTATCAGGGCTATCTTATACTTTGTTAGCCCTTGTCAATAATAGCTAACTCAAAAGAAAAAAAAGGCACATAAATTATGTATAGATAGGTGGTATCTACAACATATTTAGGTTATATCATTATTCATACTACTGAAGTTCCATTGCCTGAACCTTGAAATAAACATTGAGTTGAGCTATAGAATTATCTTAAGTAGCTCTTGTAAAGCTGTTTCATAATAATACAAATTATCTTTCACATTTGGCGAAGGTGAAGAGTTGGCATTCTTCTTCCTTAATTAAAAGATTTGCAGATTTAATGTACAATATTCGATTGCTGACTCGAAGTGTCAGTGTGACAAGAAGTCAAGAAACTCACCAAATTCATGAACGATCCATGGCGAGAAGCAGAAGAACGAGGAGTCGAGTGTCGTCTGCCCTTTCGTGTGACCTGGGAAGTGGGAGCCAGGCCCTCAGGCTTCCCAGCTGATAATGGCAGACACTCTTAGATGCCTGTTTATAATCTCCTTTCCTTTGCTCTTTATCCTTCTCAGGGACATTTCACTGAGAGGGACATAACCCTACCAGCCGAGGCTTAGAGTTCAGAATACACTCTAGGATTTTAAAAGTACATCCTTTATAGTTTGAATGCAGAGAAAGTTTGAGGCAGGGTATTTAAGTACAAACCACTGTACTTTTAAAATGGGTTATGGAACCATTAATTGTCAGCTTAGAGCCTCAATTATAAGATCTCTAGGGTATGATTTCAAAAAATTAAAGCTTAAAAGAGGCACTGGTGGCCTGGAACAATTATTGTTGCCTCCAGAACCCCTCCCCCTCCCAGAGGGGTAGAAGAATCATGTGGGGAAGCCATATAGAACAATAAACTTTTACTTCCTCCAAGCTTTTGGACATGTTGGTTGAATCATGCTTTGAGTAATCTCCTTACAGCTACCTACTTAGTGGGTTCAAGTTTTCCTACTGGAAAAAAGTAAGGGCAATATTTCCCCAGAGAAGAAAGATGACTCCCTATTGGCTAGCTGAAACTATAAACTGTCTACCAACTATCAACCTCACCAATTAGGCAAGTTCCCAGACAATTGAACCCAATTAAGAACACTTTCTGTAGATTTCACTGAGAACTCCTAGCCCCATTAATGGTAGATCTCCCCAAGCCCTAGGACGGGTTTTGAACCACTGATATAGTCAAACGTATTGAACCACGGAAAATAAGCAGGTCTCTGTCATCTGCAGACACTGTCCATAGCAAAGCCTACTGGTCCCAGGAATCGCTGGACAATAATCACCATGTCCAGTGAGGAAGGGAAAGAAAAAAAAAAAAAAGAAAGGTGAGAACTGTGTCCTGAAACCCAAATTTTAGGGATATTAATGATGAAGCTATTTCATAATAGAAATAGACTCAATCCTCAGTATTGGCAGATTCAGTTTTTGTCAGTTTGCTTACTCACTAAGAATTGTTTGTAACCCCCATAACCAATTCAGTCAGCACTTTCAGCCATTCACAGGCATGTGCAAAGCAGCAAATAAGTAACTTGACAGGTACGTTCCCTGGTATGGTCAGACAAGGCAATGTTCTGCCTGACTACAGCTCTCCTTCTGTAAACATCATCCTTTGTGTTCTGTTTAGTGCCACGTTACTTTTTTTTTTTTTTGCATTTCTATGGGTTTTGGATTTTTTTTTTTTTTTTTGGTGATTTGACTGTTCAGTAGTGCTGAAGTGCGGTTTTCCAGTGCTCCTAAGCTCAAGAAAACTGTGACGTGCCTTACTGAGAAAATAAAAAAAGTATGTTAGCCAATCTTTGTTCAGATGTGAGTTACATTGCTGCTGGTTGTGAGTTTAAAGTTACTGAAGCAAATATTTGTGTCTATAAATAGAAATACACCAAAAACCAGGTTTGCACATATTGACTGGCTGATGACAATGATGTGAGTAGAGGTTCACAGGAAGCTCAGCCTGTGTTTCCCCCAGGAGCCAAGGCCCCACATTCACTAATTCAGTGTGCACATCTATGCCACAGAACATAACTGGCACATGTAACGAGACAGAATCAAGGCCAAAGGAGTCTTTTAGGCCACAGCTAATCTGAAAGGACAGCTCGTGTGCTGCTGTATTAATAGTATGAAATTGTTATAACCATTATTTCTATTCTTAGAGCAATCTTACTTCAAATCTTTTGAGTCCTTTCATATTTCCTTGCTTCAACTGGATCTTAGAAGAAACTATAGCAACAAAGCAAGGGCAATGACATGGGCCCCTTCTTTGGTTAAGCCAATCATCAAGGTTCATTTTACACTTGGCGGGGAGGTGATGCACAGTGTAAGGAGAACTGCATTATGGGGACAGGACTGGGATTTGTACCCTGGGGCCATGGTCTCTACTTTGATGAATCTGAACAAATAATTTACCTTTCAGAGCCTCAGTTTCCTGATGCTGTCTAAAAATACTCTACAAAAAACTGCACATGGGAGACCACAGAAGGAGCTCCTGTGATTGTTTCTAAATAGCAATGCTGCTATTTTTTTTCATAAGAAGAACTGGCCCTTACTTCTAACTCCAGATATCTGCTTTTTTTTTTTCTTTTTTTAACCCTTCTCTAATTTTTGAACTAATGCTCATTGATTACTTTAACTAATCTGAGCAGAGGGCCTACTCTATGTTAGGTTGAGGGGTCATTATGAATGACACACTGATGACTAAAATCCAGTTTAGGCCCCCAAAGTTACAATCCAATGAGGAAAGCAGAAAAATTATAAACATTATTTTTTTACAAATAAGATCATGTTATGACCAGAATATGCAGCATGATATAAACCATACAGAAGTGGGGAAAGACACTGGGGAATGATTTTTTAAAAAATTTCTTCCTAGAAATGGTCACATTAAACAGGCCTTGATGTGTGAGTAAATTCAAACAGACACAGGTAAAGAGAGACAAAGGATGCATCATATACAAATTCCTGGGGGCAAGAAAGAAAAAGGTGAACTTGGGGTCTTGTGAGAACTTCCAAACTTGTAAGAAAGTTAAAAACAGTGAATGAAAGAACTGGCATCCCTGTGGAACCAAGGTTTTCTGTGTCATTTCCTCTATTTGAAAAACAATGAAGGTGAATTAAGCGCAATAAGTTAAGGACACACAATATTCATTAATCTCAAGCACTATTCTCTAGATTAATGACACCAACAAACATTTACTTCAAGTCACTACTAAAGGTCCAGACCTTGTCACAGGTCATGATGCTTTTAGAGTAGAAGACACTCGAGAAGCACTGAAGGGGGTTGCTGTAACAGGGTCTGCATGGGGCACTGCCTGGACTGGGATGGTGGGTGGAAGCAGCCTGTGTTCTAGATTCCTGAGGCCTGTTTCTATTCATGCTCATCTGACACTAGTGTCATGGACTTCAAAGTGATCTAGCCCTGCTCCTTCCTATCGGTTCGGTCTTCTGTGGCTCTCAAGAAACTTCTAAATTGATCAAACACTGTTTCTCTCAACTACTCTACTTCATAATAGAAGCACAGGCAATGAAACAAAAAAACCGGAAGAAAAACAATTTAGGATTTATACACTATACTTCAGGAAGAAACTTAAGGAGGACAGTGAGATGCATTTTATGGTTCATTGGTGCTATCTGGCAACCATCATCAAATCTACACCATGTCCAAGTACAGCTTATTTGCTGAGTCAACCAGACAAGGAAGCTGTTCTGATAAAACAGTTGTCTGGTTAATAGAGAGGCAAGTAAATTAGGAATCTAAATATATTACATATTCAGCACAGGGTAGAAGACAGCTGAGGCTGTCAATTGAACATAATTTGGACTTTCTTCTGAGTCTCCTCTAAGACCGTTTCTCCTTACAGTCAGACTAATATTTGTTCCAAATATCCAAAACATACAGTTCTATTTGCTCCATGCACAGAGGGCATGGAAAACTGAATCCACACCAACTTTTAGATAGTCATACTTCATCATCTATTGGAAATCTTTAAAGACTTAAATAAGACTTAGTTTAGACTGTCTGCAGTCTTTCATTTCTTGCTCAATTGGAAAAAGCAGTCACAAGAACTGGTTTGTTATCATTTCCCTCATTTGAAGACATTAACTAAGTTGTCAGTCTCCAAATGAAAGTGATGACTGTAAAGTGAATGCCAGGCAAATTTTCACTGGGAAATGTTCAAAGTGCCATATGACAGAAGCTTACTTCACAATCACAGATAGTAAGGACCAATTAAGTACAGAGTCCTGCATTCTCTGAGCAATGATTAGAGTAGGACTCCAATAGAAAGTTGACTCCAATAGCAGAGCGATTATTAAACAAAAAAAAAGAGAGAACATATGCTTCCTTTAAAAGACAACTGCTTGTTTAAAAATCATTAAACATTACCACATTGGCACATATTTTCCAAATGTGAAGGACTACTTCACACCTACTCAACAAACTTAATGACTGCCAAAGAGAATTGAAGGCAATGATTATTATTACTTGAATAATTTTAGGAATAATGAGTGTTATTACTTGAAGCCAATCACGAGAACAAAGTCTCTCTCAATTATTTCAATACAGGATTATGAAACTTTTTGAAAATCACTAAATCCTTCCTAATGGGCAGATCAATGCATTGTCTTCCTGAGAAAATTTTTTGGGTTATTTATCCTGTTCTTATAACAGGAACCAAATAACAAAAGGCCACACTGATGACTAGAAGCTTAAGCATATGCTTAAACATTAAATCCACATATTTGCAGATGACTCACCTAAAATGGAAGAGTCTCCTAATAATGCTGAAAATACATTTCCATTCTTAAAACTGAGCTAAAGTATTAAATTTTTATTATTATATAATTTAAAAGGTTACCAATGTTTATATAGTGTAAGCAAAACATTTAGATTAATGATTCTTTGATTCCAATTGTTTTATTATCAAGTAGATATTTAACTTTTGTTTAGAAATTAGGAGATATGCTGGTATGAATGGATTAGCATGTTTCTAAAGAATACGACAGACTAATTAGTGGTATAATGCTGCTGTGTATGCCTTAAAAGTTGACCAAGTTCACCATAATTTTCATTATGAACATACTTATATATTATCTATTTTTTTAAGATTTAAGATTTATTTATTTATACAAGAACTGGGATACAAGTCAGAGGCGCAGGAGGGAGATAGAATTCATCAGAGACAGAGCAGGTAGCAGAACAGGCAGACAGACCAAAGACACTGCAGAGGGGAGCAGCGGGCGAGGCAGGAGAGTTCTGCTGTGCCATGTGGGTTTCTCCCTGGCCAGCCAGGAATTGATCCCATGCTGTAGAGGCTACGGACAGCTTCAAAGCATGACGCTCAACCCACTGCACCACCGGGGAGGCCCCTTATCTATTTTTGATACCAAATCTCATATAATAGTCCACATTTGACAGCTGAACATATTATTTTTTAATTCTACAGAAAAAAGTGTAAGGGCCTCCCCTGTGGTACAGGGTTAAGTCACAGGGCTATCACCCCTAAGGCCTAAGTTCGATTATCCACCCAGGGAGCTGACCCACGTGGCACAGCAGACCTCTCCTGTCTTGTCCGCTGCTCCCCTCAGCAGTGTATCTCAGCAGATCCACCTTTTCTGCTGCCCACTCTGTCTCTGATGAATCCTCTCATCTCCAGCATCTCTGGGCTACACCCTAGTTCTTCATTCATAAATAAAATTTAAAAAAAAGAAAGAAAATGTAGACACCTACCCAATAGAGCAAAGTAGGAAGCTAATGGATATCGCAAGAACTGTTATTTATAATTGGAACCAGAAACGGGGTTTTATCATCTCCTTGATAGGAGAATCTTGTAAAGGAAATGAAAAGGGACTGCAGCCTTGCACAGAAAAAAAGAGAAAGACAATCTATACCTCAGGCTAAAAAGAATGAGAACCTCAGACAGTTTTAGAATTAAACTTTATTAAAAGTAGGTTGAGCATGGGCCATCTTTTTCTGTATCCTTCCCTCTTCATTATTACCTGCACATTTACATGAAAACAAACTCCATTTTTCAATATTTATCTGTTTCCTGTGGTTTAGGCTCTACCTGAACTCTTAATCCTCCCTTTGTGACAGAAATCCTGTCTCTGTGGAAATCATCACCATGCCAGGGACAGGATTACTGCGTCACGTGGGCACTATGCAGCCAGAACAAGCCTGAATCCTCAGCAACCCAAAGTCTATAGCAGAAAGTACAGAGCAAAGAAATTAGAACACAGAGAAGGCACAGTTGCACTAGAACTACAGTAACATAACTGTTGCTGAAAGTTCAGACTGATATTTGATGTAGGATATTTTAGCTTTTCCTTAAACTAAAAGTTTGTGGCTTACTTCAAATCACCATTAAGATATTTACAAACATACCATAATGATTCCAAGCATATCTAGTGTGGTGAAGGATCCTATGTTGAACATGCCTTGGTATGGGTAGGAATCCAATTCTCTTAAAAGCTGTGAGATTGTGGATCAACGGAGGAAACAGGGTGAACTTTACAGGATTGTTGCACTGAAACTAGAATATAATTCAATAATGTCTGCTAAGTACCCACCTCTGCACCTGGAGCATAGTGAGGACTGGTAGTTAGCACTGTCATTTGTGGAAAAGTATGGTCATCTATCATGTCATCACTTATTACCCATTCTTAAAGATTTCTCTATTATTTAAGTGTACCTTCCTTTGTTAATTTAGGCATCAATTGTCATTGATCCTTATTTTACATAGATTCCACAATGTGATGTTGGCTACTTGCTAAAATGTATGTGTAACCTCAAAATCAATAGTTTCTTACACTTTCCTCTGCAGTTGCCGATGTGCAGAGAATGGTGGGGTTTCAGAAGGTGGCTCATACCCACCGCCAAAACAAGGCTGAATAAGAGAACACTTTGCCTGTTTCAGGTCTACAGTGACACCAGTGTCCTACACAGTCTATTTCATGCCACATTTTTTGGGTCTTTGCTTTTTGGTGGTGACATCAGTGTTTAAAATTTAGTACTGAAGTGCCGTCTAGTGTGCTAAGGTAAGGATGTGACGTGCCTTGGGGGGGGGGCATGCAGCGTGGTAGATAAGTTTTGTTTAGGTTATTAAGTGTGTGGTCAACACACTTGTTGTCTTAGGTCAACATCAGTGAATAAAAAAGGATACCGATCCAGTAAAATGAAGAGGAAATTCATGGATCTATCTGGGAGGGCTGATCTGGAAAGTACTAAAGATATCTATGAGGCTAAACTTTGTGGATTCCTGAGATGATGACTGATTAAAACAAAACAAGCCCCAAAAAACCTCTGTTTGACAATATGCAGTGTGATTGAAAACCAAAGAAATTCAAAGTGATGGTATCATCACCCAGGGTGAAGAAAACATCTAGCTCATCACAGCTAATGTATAATTATGATGAAATATTACATATAATTATTTGTAAAAAATACAATTTATCCTTTAACAACATGTGTGGTTAGGGGTACATACCACAGTCAAAAAATCTACATATAACTGTAGACTCCCCCAAATTACAACTACTAATTGCCTGCTGTTGAGTAGAATAACAATAAAAATGTCAATTAACACAAATTTTGCATGTCATATGTACTATATATTGTGCTCTTACAATAAAGTCCACTACAGGAAAGAAAATGTTATTCATATCATAAGGAAAATACATTTTATTTTACCTATTTATTGATACTGTAATCTACATCTATTTTCAAGAAAATTTACATAAGTGGACACGTACAGTTCAAATTTGTGTCTTTAACTGCATATAATATAGTGACCATATTTAAACAGAAATGCACACAAGGAAGATTACATAAAGAACAGTTGATAAAACTCTGTGACCTGAGTCTCGCAGGAACCTGACCCTGTTTCCCCCAGAAGCCACGGCTCAGTATTCACTAGATCAGTGTTAGTGCTGACTTAATACAATGGAAATACCACAGGTAATGAGAAGCAGCTGCATGTAAAATCTTAAGTAAAGATCATCTACCAGTTCAAATCTCTATTGCAGAGCAGCGTTGCTAGATACCAGTGCAAGGAAACGGGTTAAATTTTAATTTCAGAAGAACGATAAATAATTTTTAGTATAAGGACATGCTATGCAGTATTGGAAATTTGAATTTCCCTAGGCATCCCATATTTTTACTTGCTCTGCCTGGCAACCTATTAGGGCAAAACCAACACTTACCCTACATATCTAACAACTGCCCCTACTCTCACCGCTGTCCATATCTTTAATTTTTTACCAATAGGATTTATTTTATTAAAGGAATTTTGTTTTGTTTTGTTTTGAGATGGCCCACTTTCCAGCCTCATAAAAATACATCAGTATGTTAATTTTCTGTTTTCTTGCTCTCTTTTGCTTGTATTTTGAACAATAATGAAATGCACGGTTTTGTAAGCATGTTTTCTTTGAGGATGTAGCTTCCCCAAGACGCAAAGTACCAACTTCTCTCCTGGGACAAAACTATCTTAAAAATTAGTGCTAAATCTAAAAAGTTAATCTTATTGCTCAGAAATGATAAGTGGTTACATACTAGAATTCACAATATCTTAAATAGGGAAACGTCAGCATTATTTACTAAAAATGTAAAAACCACTCTAACTGGTTCCATTTAAAAACATGCTACAGGACCCAGTCACTGAACACACCGGAACATGGTTTGCGAGTTCTGATAGAGGGGCTGTACTCCCGAGCCTCACCACTCAAGCCCGAGAATCTTACTAGGACTCTATCCCTCTCAGAGGGTCAGGTTCCAGCGAGACTCAGGTCACAGAGTTTTATCAACTGTTCTTGATGTAATCTTCCTTATGTGCATTTCTGTTTAAATATGGTCACTATATATATGCAGTTGAAGATACAAATTTGAACTGTAGATGTTTGATCTCAGATGTTTGATCCACCCTCTTCCCTTGCTATCCCCTAATCCAGATTAGCATCGAATAGACACCCAAAAAGATTAGGCAGTTATAATGGACATGATCAATGTTTTCCACTCTCCATTTCATCTCCTTCTCTTCCAGCACATGTGCCTCAACTATTCTGTGTCTTTGCCTTGATTATTATTTGTTTTGACTATTCTGGGCCTGAGAGGCACTGCAAGTGTGCAGAAACAGGGAAAGTTGATAAGAAACCTCTAAGGGCAAAAGTCCTGGTATGAGGATCTACACCTGCTGAAAGCAGCATGTGCAGAAACAGCAATGGGTGTGATGGTTAGAGCAGCATAAACACTGAGACTTTCCTTGATTTTCAACTTATTTCTCAACCTTGGCTGGTGCAGCTGGTTACGCACCCCCCATACACTTGTGCATCCCTCATTTGCCTGCTTGCTTCTTTGATCTTTTTATTTTCTGTCTAATTCTAAATAAAAACGAGAGTGCCCTTGGAGCTGGACTGCACTTTCTTGGTGTAGTCCCTCTTGGATTCTGATTGTTCTGGACACAGACTTCGAGTAATCCATTTTCATCCTGCCGCTACACGTCGTAACGAGATGCAAATGGTAGTTTCTTCTGGACTCCTAGTACCTGAACCTGCCCCTGGGACTGACTGTGGCCAATGCAATGAGAAGACATGATATGTGTCCTTTCTGGATGGAAATATTTCATCCGGAGCTCACCTCCCCTGCCTGCCAGAAGAAACCCCAGAGCTGGGCTCATCTCTGTAGTCTCACAGCCCCATGGGTGGGAGGTGAGCAAGCACATGGAGGGAGGCTGAACAAGGCAAGGCTTTGGGTGCTACCACCCACAGGTAAATCCCACTTAGGGGCCACTTCTGTGGTGTCCTACTAAAAGGGATTTTACATTTTGAGATTAAAATATGAAAATGACTCATCTTTTTAGTAAGAGCTGTTTGCCCCTAGATTCTCAATGCTTAAAATATTTACTAGCCAGGGCCTCCCTGAGGGCACAGGAGTTGAAGTCTTAGCACTATCAAGCTATCACCAGCCACTGTGGCCTGAGTTCAATCCCTGGCCAGGGAGCTACCCACATGGCACAGCAGACCTCTCCTGTCTCCCCCGCTGCTCCCCTCAGCAGTGTGTTTCAGTCAGTCTGCCTGTTCTGTTCCCCACCCCTTCTCTGGTGAATCCTCTCACCAACCCTGCCCCCGCAACTCTGGCCTATACCCCAGTTCTTATATGCATAAATAAAAAAATCTAAAAAAAATATTTACTGTCTGGCCATTTACAGAATTCATCACTAAACCTTGTCCTAAATATTCACCCAGAGCAAGAGCCACCTTTGTGTGAGTATAAATAAACTGGTATGAAGCAACAGAGAATTGATTGATTTGTCACAACTGTATAACAGACTTCAATCCCAACATTATCACTCGTGGTGATAAAATTCTGCTTTCTCCTGTGTCCCAGAGTGCACATTCTATGAGATAAAGTGTATGAACATATAACTTGAAGTCAGAAATGATCAGGGTAAGAGACTAAGTAGGAGGTAAGTAGAGCAATATATTGATTATAACAATGTCTTCTCCCTGCTTCACAATTTTGCCAAAGTCAGTCCCATCTACGATAGTCAGCAAATGCTTAACCTTGTCATGTCCTTGTCATGTTTCTAGTTGCTCAAACTTTTCTTCATTTTTCTAATAGCTCTTTCAGTTTATTATTTGGGCAGTCAATATAGCATCAGTCTTGTGGTCCAACACATGATTTCCAAACAGAGAAAGTCTACAAAATTAAAATGAAAAACAAGTTACCAGTCTTTTTTTTTTTTTTTTTTATTTTCAAGAGTGAAAATTCAGGCGAGACTTTCCTGAAAGTTTTTCAAGCAATTCCTGTGCTATTAATAAATAAGCCAATGGGATCTCAAGTTCTGATTTCTTCAGAAAAGGAATAGTTCCTGGGGCTGATTACTCCCTAGGGTGTTCTTTCTCTTGACAGGAGCCTGCATCAGATGATTGCCCAGAAGTTTGGGATTTATGCATATTAGAAAATATCCTCGATGGCTTCGAAGGCCAGTTCCAATTATCCATACATTTTCAAGCTTAGCATTCCCTCCGCTGAAACAATCCATTGGTGACAGATGAGAGTACAATGTGGATATCATTGTACTTCCATCAAGTCACTGATTCTAGGAAGAACATGCAGAAGTACAGAGAATGAAGTTCTCTTTAAGGACAGGCCTTTGGCATCTCTCAGATAGTATAGAAAATATACATAAGAAACAGGAGGTTCTTGTAAATAGGAGAATGCCTCCCAGACTCCAATGAGGTAATTGTCACTTTCAGGTGTAATTTCTAACACATCCTCACAGATTAATTCTTTGGGTGTGACTTTTGTAGGAGTTTTCCTGTGGGAGGAAGCTGAGCAACAATATTAGGAGAAACTGGTTAGAAAGCTTTGCAAACTTGATGTTCTTAATACCCATTGTGTATTTTTAACCACAGCACTTGCTGGGTTCTTTATAAAGTGATTAAAGCAGCCTTTTATCCTGTGTAGGAACGAGATTTTCTTTCTGGAAAAATGTTGTTCAAACGGAGCTGTTTAAAAACTTAAAAATATATATTTTCAGGAGGCAACAGCTAATTTGCATTTTATTCCAAATATAACAGCTAAAGATGAGCCCTGAGGATGCAAAGTAGATGGAATATTAAGTAATATGCAATTATTTTTTACAGTTTGGATGCTTTTCATGTAAAAATTAGTTTTCTCCCTACTTCACTGAAGCACAAACCAAAACACTCTTCTCCTGCCGACCCTGGCATAGTTCACTGCACTGGACTCTTCCTCTGATGCTCCATTTTCCAAAGGTCTGATGCTCTGAATTGATTCGCTGACCACAACCTCTATGCTCTCTCTCCCAACTTCTGGTTTTATTTCCTTGTTCTTATTCAAGTTCCTTCCCAGACCAGTGCTCATCATCAGATAAGTCACTTCCTCCCCACCAGGAAGATCCCTCCAGGCGCTGTCCTTCTGAGCTCTTCCTCCCTGTACTTGACATCCAATTCCAGCCCAGGACTGCTTGCTTCACCCTTCCCGTCTGCTCATGGCGGGCTGCAGTGTGCCAAAGACAGCCAAGAAATAAGGGGGTGCAGCATCAAAACTCAAGAGGGATGGGCATGCACGAAGGGCTGTGAGTATCCAGGAGCTGTGACTTTCCAGTGGAGAGACAGACACTGGCTCCTTTGGGTCTAGAAGAGTCGATACAGACCCACAGACACAGATAAGACTGGACAGAGACTGTCAAAAGTCTGTGCAAAGATCTGTCAAGTGCATATCATGAAATTTAAAAGCAGATTCAGCACACCTTCCTGGATCAGGTCAAGCCACTTGAAAAATTTTAACACAAGAAAGGCCATTCAGGGCTGAAATAGTTTAACATGAAAAAAAAAAAAAAAGAAGAAGAAGAATCAGAAACAGTATGTGGTGTGTTCATTTATTTACTGCAGTTCCAAAGAGCTAGATGCCTACAGCTTAGTGCCATCTTTGTTATTTCACGTCAGATCACTATTCAGCATCCACCCCCCTACTCCCATGTCCTAGGTTTTCATTCAGGTGTTAACCCCTCCCTCAGGAAGGAGAAGCCAGCACCGTCCTTAGTCCAAGCATGAGTCCTCACTGGCTGAAGCCAAGCAGTGGATCCCCTCCCATTGCCTATGCTATTATTGGCTTAAGTCAAGGAAGGCATGAACCTCAACAATGTCTGAGGACGAATGTGCTCAGGAAGCCAGGAGAGCAGCTCCTGCTCATTAAGTGGATGTGAATCAGTAAGATGGGGACCTCAATGACAGCAGAAGATAACCTGACAAAGTCACCTTGTCAAGGTATTGTATGTCAAGTGTAGTCTAAGAACTTTGCCCTCTGCTAACAGACTTTTTGTCACAACAGGAATTTGGATGTCTGAGCAAATACAATCTATAAATTGTTGCTTTTTTTTAATATTCTTATCAATAAATCACACGCTTAAAGAATCCAAAAGAGGGCCTCCCTGGTGGTGCAAGGGGTTAAGTCCATCACTGTGAAGCTATCCACACCCACTACAGCACAAGTTTCCATCCGTGTCCAGCCAAGAAGCTAACCACATGGCACAGCAGACCTATCCTGACTCACCCACTGCTCCCCTCAGCAGTGTATTTCAGTTAGCCTATTCTGTTCCCCACTCTGTCTCTGGTGAATCCTCTCACCCCCCCACCCCTCTGGTCTATACCCCAGTTCTTGAATTCAAAAAAATAATAAATCCTAAAAAAATAAAGAACCCATAAGAATCGCTTGGGGTAGTAGGTGGAGCCCCCATAAATGGGCATTGTTGGATCCTGTAGCTGTCTGTGCCCTCAAAATGAGTGTGCGTGTGCGTGTGCATGTGTGTAAAAAGAGATTAAGGTTTGTGGACAGCATTCCCATATTCTCCCACTATTTCCAGGATTAATAAATACATGCTGAGTGAATAAATCCATGAAGAGTAAAAAATAAAAGTAAAGACACAGCTTTCCATATAGACACATTAGATCATCTGCCCTGATTTCTATTATTGTTTTCAGAATGCCAACAAATAATTCAGCCTAAGAAGGGAAAAAAAAAAAAAAAACTGTTTTTCAAGCAGAGTACTTACTGATAATGAAATTCAAAGCAATGGACAGATTGATACCACATAGCACATACATTTCTACCAGTGGAAGGAACACTACAGCATTCTAAAATACCTCCTCAGGTGATTGCAGGTGTATCAAGAAATAAAAGGTGCACATACACATGCTTTTAAAGGCAGCAAACTATATTTTATTTAGTATGGCACTGAGAGCTTGGGCGGGGGGGTGGCAGTGGGGGGAGGCAAACACAGCCCAAGTGACTGGCAGGAAAATCTCAGTAGTAGGACAACTCACCCAAAGCCCAAAGCTGGACATTTGATCAGTAACTGCACGGGCTGCTTAGCAGTTTCGGGGAACTTGCACAGGGCAGAACCAGGCATGAACCAACAAATTGACAAAGGAACAGCCACCAGCAGATGGGATTCCATGGCTTGGAGTAACCCTAAAGCATGACCCAGTGGGGCACCTCCCCGAAGAATCTACAGCTACAGGAGATAACATCTTTTTTTCCTAACCAGTACCAAAATCTTAGAAACTTTCAAGCACAGTATTTCAAGAATCTCTGAGAACCTTTCTTACTGACCCGCTCACTCTCATACACCTTCTCTGGGCAGTTTTTGACTTAACTGGCTTCTCTGGGATATGAAGGAGATTTCTGCAAATGACCTTTGGTTCACCCATTTGTCATGATCATCATTACTGGCTCTCTAGTTCAAAGAATGCCAAGCACAAATTAAGTTCATATGAGACTTATCCTGCCATCAAAGATGCTGGCTCTGTTTCCCAACCAAATTGACATGAAAAATTTAAGGCCCTGATATGTTATCAATTGCCCTTCACCCTCCAATGATACCAACATTGTGTTCTTTAGCATAAAAGTTTCATTTTCAGTCTCTTATTTTCTGTGTTAAATGCCCATCCATCTCCGCTAACTGACCAGGATTACACAGCATATGGAATGCCAGACCTTCTCTCTTTGAAATACAATTTCCTTTTGGATTTTTGCCCAAACACAGTTAAGTAGTATTAGCTCTCCAGGCAGACCTCATCGTCTTTGAGTTAAATACAGTAAGAAGTGCTGATGCTTTTATTTCACTAATATCTTTGCTCTATAATCCTTTATTTTATGACCTGCCCCTGGCTGCTCCCTGAGCTAAGGATTTGCTGTTTATAAAGCGTGGTGACAAGTCTCATCACATAATGATAAAGAAAATGATGTTACTTCAGCTTTCACGTGTGCAATCAGAACACAGTATGAATGTCGACACTTTAGGTAACAATCAGATCCGAGGTGCAAAGTAAAACACTACACTTTCATCCAACAGGAGAAAAATCTAGATTTTTTGTTGTTTTAATCTTTCACTGATACAAGAGACACAGACAGAGTCAACCACAGAGTGTCATGGTCCAACAGCATGGTGGCATCAGAGTCATCATTTCATAAGCCTTTAGAGCCTTTCTGGGATTAATGCGCCAAAGTCCACTGAACAGAAATTCAATTCGGGTTGGTGTTAATAATTCTCAAATTGCTTACCCATGTTTACAACAAGAAGGGAGAAGAACGATAATTTGAAGTCTTCTTCCTTACATACCCCACCTTTATATATAATATTTATATAATATCATATTTATATAATATTTCTTTATATAATAAATCTTCTGTGCCAGGTCTACTTTCAAATGCTTTACAGATATAACTAAGTAGATCTCCATTACAACTACCTAGAGAAGGTTCTCAATGACTACTACATTTTATAGATGAAGACACAGAGAGGTTAAGTAAGTTGCCCAAGGTCACAGAGCTTGTAGGTGGCAGAGCCAGACAGTCTGGCTCCAAAGTCTATACACTCCCCTACTGTAATGGGTTGACTTTCTCTATAAAGTAGTGCTGACCATAAACCTCAGTCCTTAAAGCCTTTGATTAACACTAGTCAAAGTTTTTTTTTTTTTTTTAAGAGTATAATATTAGGCCAACTGCAAAACATGGATAAATAAAAGCTAACATATATCCACACACTTTTCTTTGAAAAAGCCTTAGCCATAGTATGAGAAAAGAAATTATAGAGCTTGGTCTCCACAATCCTGACAAGTGAAACAGGTTCAAGACTTAGATTTAATTTAAATTCAAATTTGGTTTTGATAAGTTTCCTAAATGTCTACTGTTATTTCCCCAAAGACATATTGATTTCCCATCTTACTGTTTGTTTCTAGAAAATCAAGAAAAACATCTGGTTTGTAAATGGCGATCCTACATTTCTCCTGATGACACGACTATTTTCCAAAACAAACGATGAGGTGAAAGGACAGATACAAATAGGTTTTGGGCAGAAAAGACAAATAATCAGAGTAAACGCTCTTGAGCCAAGAACTTTGTTGTCTGTCAACTTTCTCTGCCTTTCCTAACCTTTCCTTCCTCCAAATTTTGTTCTACTTTCCATGTCACCAGTGGCTGCTGACCCCTCACCACTGCAGCCCTTCCACACTTAATTACAGACAGCAGCAGCTTACACCTCCAACTTTTTATCATCTTCACTCTTTTATCCTCTCTATGTCCTCCTTTAACTGAGGAAGTATTTCTTAAATGTGTTCCTTCATTGATAACAACAATAATATTAATAAATTCGTAAAACAAAAGACTGCTACCAGGCACTATGCTAAGTATCTTACATAATGACCTCTTTTAAATCCTACTAATAGCACTGCAAGGTTAGCGGGGCTGACAGTTAAGATATTGACCACCAATTAGAATGGCCGCCGGCCATAAACAGTGGGCAGGGCAAGGAAGTGTGTAAGCTGCTGAATACTAGCCTTGTATAGTGTATAAATAATTTTCATTTCATAGGAGAGGTAACCCTGCCCAGCAAGTTTAAATAATGTGCCCAAGATCATACAACTAATTAGTGCCATGCCCTCATATCAAGATGGTATCCAGTACCCAGAAGCCAATAGATATTTAAAAAGAGCAGTCAGTTGCCAAATACATTTAGAAAACATTTATATTTCTTGGTTTGGGTCATAGGCAATTCATATGAGCACTGAAGACAGTGAGAGGCCTAGAAGAGTCTGGGGTTTCTCAGATTTCAGTGGTATTAAAAAAAAAAAAGTGATATAGAACTATTACATTATGTAGTACTTATTAAGTATTTCAAAAACACAGTTTGGGAAATGAATCTAGAAACATATATTTTTTTTTTCTTGCTTTCCTTTTGTGGTTGATTTCTAGATTGATTCCGTTGTAATCAAAAAATATGCAAAAAAAATCAACCTTCATTAATATCTTGGGTCCTGTTCTGTGACCTCAACAGGTGGTCTATCCTGGAGAATAGTCCATGTGCACTTGAGAAAAATATGCACTCAGGTTTCTGCGGGTGTGCTGTCCATCTATTAACACATGTGGTCTAATTTATCATTTAATGGTATTGCGTTCCCTTGTTCATTTTCTATCTCGTTGATTTCTCATTGATGAAAGTAGGAGGTGTTGAAGATTCCTACTACAATTGTGTTGCTACCAAAATCTGATTTCAGATTTGATAACATTTGCCTTATGCATTTTGATGTTCCTGGTTGTATCAGAAATAAATTTAGTACATTATTATTTTATCACACTGACAATCGCTAGTCCTCTGTGGGTTACGATACTAATGTAGTCACCATTCAATTCAGAAACATTGTTTCCACCATAAGCTGCATTCTTAATCCAAATAATTAAATATGAAACTGTGTAAGAGAAAATACTATTTTAGGGATCTTATTAATTTTTGAATCGTACTGAAGATGCACATATTAACAAATAAGTTTGAGAATAGCAATTCAATTAAAAATGCAATCACTGCAAACTAGAATTATCTGCACTACTAGCTAAGGAATGCATATTGATTAGATGTTTATTATTGAAAATCTTTTAGTTATTATTGAATAGGTAGATGGATAGATAGACACTCTCTCATACGGGAAATAATTAGAATAATTTAAATTCTACCCCAATATCTGATGACTTGTTACTTTTCACAGCATAAAGTATATCAAACAATTAATATATTTCTAGTCTAAAGCATCTCTACTGCATTGTTAGTAGTGCATTCTCAATAGTGTTTATCACAGACAGCTCAGATAAAAATAGGACAGTGATTACTTAGAAATACATTATTTCACTTATGTGCCTGTTCAAATGAAAATGAACATTACACATTGAAGAAATATTTGTAAAACAATTACTTTTATTACAATATGCAATATACCTCTGCTTATAAAGTGGTCAATGTCTGAAAATCTCCAATTAACTATGGGATAAGTGCCTATCTGTAAAAGGCATTACTGGACTGACTCTGGACTCTTGGTCACATCAGAAGTTCCCCAAGGAATACACACTATACACTCTTATATTTTAAAATGCAACCAGAAATGAACACATAAAATTTAGAATGTTTCAAAAGTAATCTAATGAAAACATTTTAAATAGAATTAGAATAACTATCCTAAATTGGATAATATAAGAGTGAAAAGTATTTGATTACTACAAAAGCATTTGCAAAACTGGCAATTGTTTCAAGCATCTCAATTTTGAATGCAGATTTTCGTTTAACAGAAATATTTTGAGCTTCCTTAATAAAGCTAAAGTTCATCTGGGTCCTTATATATAAATTCAAAGTTAGCATATGAGTGACTGCATAGTCTAAAAATTTCATTTTGCTTTCTTAGTGCGTGTGTGCATATGTGTGTGTCTGAGAGAGAGAGAAAGAGAGAGAGAGATTTTGCCTCATATTTCTGAGCAATTAATTTTTCAGAAATAATTGAGGTTTATGAATCAGGTGTACTAAAACTTATATACATCTAGATTTAAATTTATTTCCTGAAAATAGAGATTACTTAAATAAATTGCATTATATTATCTTCTAGGATCTTCCATGAAATGATTTCAAATTAATTATAATAGAATGTAGGCGACTACAACCACTTAGTTGACATTTTAACTTTGGTGAACTAATATTTTTCAAAATCATTCTCACAAGGTTAGTTAAGCAGGGAAAGAATAAATGGAATCTAAATTGTAAGGAAGAAATAAAGATACCTATTTGAAGATATATGATCTTATATATGGAAAAGTTCTAAGTAATACATAAAAGAGTTAAGCAAGGTTACAGGATATAAAACAGACATACAAAAAGAACTTGTGTTCTATATCAGAACAATGATGAACAATCTAAAAATGAAATTAGGAAACCAATTCCATTTATAGAACAACAAAAAGAATAAAATAAATTTAGAAAGAGTATGGGGCCTCCCTGGTGGAGAAAGGGGTTAAGAAACAGCACTATGAAGCAATCCGCAGCCTCTGCAGCATGAGTTCGATCCCTGGCTGGCCAGAGAGCAACCCACATGGTGCAGCAGATCTCTCCTGAGTTGCCCACTGCTCCCCTCAGCAGTGTACTTCGGTCAATCTGCCTGTTCGATTTCCCGCTCTGTCTCTAGTGAATCCTCTCACCCCCCAGATCTCTGGCCTGCACCTCTGCTCTTGTATGCATAAATAAACCTTTAAAAAAAATTAACAACAGTAAGAAACCACAAAACTTTTGAAAGAAATTAAAAATACCTAAATAAGTACAAAGATATTTTGTGTTCATGGATGATAATTAATATTGCTAAGATCACAATACTATCATCTAAGGCGATCAATATGTCCCCAAATTGATCCACACACTGCAAATACCCCCTTTAAATCCTAGTTGTCTTTTCATTTTGCAGGAAACCCAAATAGTCAAAAGAACTTTACAAAAGAACAAACTAGGAGGACTCACATTTTCCAGTTTCAAGTCCTGCCACAAAACTGCAATAATCAAGATATACAGTACAACCATAAGTATGGACACAGAAAACAACAGAATGAAGTCAAGAATCTAGAATGATTTGCATTTACTTGTAGTCAATTGACTTTTGACCAGGATGTCAAAGCTATTCAATGGACAAAAGATGATTATTGCAACAGCTTGTGCTGCCAAAACTAAATATGCAAATACAAAATGAATTTGGACCCTCACCTAACAAATAAATAAACTAGTAGTAGTCACATTTTCCAATGCATTTACATGAGATGTCTACAAAAGGCAAACATTTTTCTTGATTTCATTCTTTTGTTATTGAGGTGATGTGGTTTACAAGAGCACAGAGGGGTATAGGTTCACATCTCTTTATTTTTTTAAAGATTTATTTATGCACACAAGAACTGGAGTATAGGCTAGAGGTACGGGGATGAGAGGATTTACCAGAGACAGAGTGGGGAACAGAACAGACAGATCCACTGAAATACACTGCTGAGGGGAGCACCAGGTTAGTCAGGAGAGTCTGCTGCACCATGTGGGTCAGCTCCCTGGTCGGGGATCGAACTCATGCTTCAGTGGCTGTGGATAGCTTCATAGTGCTGTTTCTTAACCCTTTGCGCCACAAGGGAGGCCTCAGGTTCACATCTCTTTAGAGCTGTGCCATTACACCCCACGCACCACCAAAGCAGGCACAAGGCATAAGTTTTCACCATAGTCCATTGGGCCTCCTCCTCTCTTAGCTCCTTACCCCTTCCCTCCTCTTCAGGAGCCTCACTTGTGCAGTCAGATTTCTAGGGTTTGTTTTGGATCCCCTTTTTCTGTGCCATCTATTGTTTCGTTTAGAGACATAAGGAAGAATGATGGTGGATATGAGAAAGAAGCCATGTGCACAATGGATAGCCGTGATGGCTAGTGATTTCGTTTGTGGGTGATGAAAATGTTCTGAAATTGTGCTATCAAAGAACAACTTTGCAACTATACTAAAAAGCTATACTAGAGCCTCTCTGGTGGTGCAAGGGGTTAAGTACTGCATTATGAAGCAATGCACAGCCTCTGAAGAACGAGTTCCAAGCCAGGCTGGCCAGGGAGAAACCCACATGGCAGACCTCTCCTGACTCGCCCACTGCTCCCCTCAGCAGTGTATTTCAGTCAGTCTGCCTGTTCTGCTCCCAACTCTGTCTCTGGTGGATCCTCTCACCACCACCCCTGCATCTCTGGCCTGCACCCCAGCTCTTGTATGCATAAATAAATCATTCTTTGAAAAACTATACTAAAAAACACAAAGCTGCTTACTTAGAGTAGACTTTATTATATGTGAATTATATCTCAAGAAAACATTTGTGTGGAAAAAAGTCACATGCTCTTATCCCTGATAGAACATAGCTTGACAACAAAATAAGTGTCCTAAAAAAACCTAGTTTACTTTATCCAGCTCATATTCCATAATTTCAAACACTGGGAACAGAAAATAGAGCCAACATGAACAGAGTTATTATATTTAATTAAGCATTTCAAAAATATAACTTTTATAGAACAGTAAGTAAATGAATTATGATGTCTTTGCATCTTGTATTGAGAGTGATATCAAGGAAACAAACCTCCTCTAAATCAATGTGTATATATTACAGCTTAAAATGTTAATTAGTTTTTGTCTAAGCATTAATGTCCCTTGGAGACACAGTGACAAAAGCCACAGGTGGAAATGAAAGGAACACTGCTTATCAGAAATGAGGAATAATGTCTATGTTGCCAAAGTAACTACATGGTCTCATAAGAAATGTATGCTTTGACATTCACTTATCAATATTTTTTAAATGCAACTCTTATCTTGCCTTTGTTGTAAATTTCATTTCCTATTAATGACTTCACAGATACCCCCTTTATATTCATGTCTCATTTATTTCTGCTTCCAGAATAAATTAAACCAGAGAAACTTGGCCCAGGCTGTCTCTCTCTGTCACTCTCCATGGGAAATAAATCATTATTTTCATCCAGAAAAACATGCTATATGATAATTGCTCAATCAATTTTCCATTTTCCACCTGAACCCTCTTTTATTATGATCCCCAAATCACAGAATTGTGGTGGCAAAGGATGCTAGAGGAAATCTAGCTCAGTGTACAAAGTAGATGATCAATACACATTTGCTGAATTAAATCCTCTATTTATTAGCACTACTCATCCTTCCCCAACATCCAACCAACTCCAGTGTTGGGAAACTCATTGTCGTATAAGAGTCTTCATCCCATTTTAAACAGTTTTCATTAGAAAATCTTCCTCCTATTGACTTTTTTTTTAAAGATTTATTTGTTTATTTTTTTATATAAGCACTGGGTACAGTCAGAAGCACGGGAGGGTGAGAGAATTCACCAGAGCTAGTGCGGGGAGCAGAGCAGGCAGAAGGACTGAAGTACACTACTGAGGGGAGCAGCGGGCAGCAGGAGAGGTCTGCAACCCTCCTCTGGTGGCCGGGGAGCAGCCGGGGATCGAACCGGCGCTGCAGAGGCCGCGGGCAGCTTCGCAAGCCAGTGCTCAACCGCTGCGCCACTGGGGAGGCCCCCTCCTATTGACTTTTGACCCTGGGCTCTTGCTTCTATCTCCCATAGCCATATACAGGACTGCTTTTATCTTTCCCTGCTAAGCAGCTGAATGTTTATCAAGTCTGATATTGATTAGCTCTGGTTTTTGTTTGTTTCCAAGCACAGAATTTTATGATTCTTCTGGCTTCCCCTGTCACATTCAGCTCACCATTCATGTTTGAATAGATGACTTCTGGACCATGGTTCTTGGATCCTTTTGTTGGAACTATGCATGGGCCACCAAACTCACATTTCTGGTCTATGACAGATTCTTGACATATAGTATCACTCCACCGCTCTTCCAAGTAGGCATGCTCCTTTTGAACAGGATATAGTTTTAATCTAGTTGCAAGCTTCATCCTTCAAAGTGTAGATGGCATCTGTTCAACAAATCTCCAGACAAATAATTCTTTTTGGTTTCCTCACTCCAATAGCTTAAGCTGCAGTCCTGCAAGGAAAATTCTCCCTTCTGATTTGATCAATGTAGTCAACTGTCCAGCTTGTCCATATCCTCCTCAGTCTTAAAAGGTCCAAAAAACCTACAGATTTGTAGTCTTTGAAGTATTTCCAAGATGATTTCTGACAGTGTTGTCTGTCCTTTAAAGTACCAGTATGTTTGACACAGGTGGTGGTGTATAGTTTGGTATGTTTTCAAAAGTTTGCCTCCCATTCCACATGTACTTCATGAAAACAAGTCATGTTCTGACTGATCATTTCATTTAGATGTAACATGATTTCTCTGCCTTGTTCTAGTAACCTCTCCCTTCCATCTCTACCATCATGACCACATGTCTCTCAGTGCCAATATTAGTGGATCCCATTCTAACATTCTGCTTACTGTCCTGTGGATCGAGAAAAACCAGATCAATATTCTGCAGGATGGCTATTTTAAATAACAGTACATCACCTCCAGAATTTACTTAGTCAATCATAATCATTTTAGGATTTGTTCAGCAAACTCTATGTCATGTCATTACATCCTAACAGAATGATTCATCCATGTCAGACTGATTCGGAAGTGGGGATTTTAAGGAGTCATTTGTTCCACATGTACTTCTTAAACACATTTTACATGTCAACTTCAGCATGAGTCCTGGAGAGAAGGGTTGGAGAATGAATGCTTTCAGAGTCTGAGTCGTGTCTTACTGAGTTGTATCCCTGGAGACTAGAACAGTGCCAGAAATCTTAGATTAAAATACTGGGTGTAGGCATCAAATATATTTAAAGTTTTGTTCTGTGATTGATAAATTAAATTTTCTATAGAGTACAATGATTTCTTAGCCAGGTTTAATCATTTCCAATTGCCAGCACATAATAAATGTGCTCAAAATGTGAAAGAGCTGAGCTCTAGCTACTTTAAAGGTCTCCATTTTGAACATTGTAATAAAAATCATACACACTCACAAATGGATGATCCAAGTGCCATTAAATATCTTCTTCTTAATAATTCTAAACAAGCAACTCATATACAGTGGCATGTTAAGATTAAAAGGCTTCATGCATATTTTCTTATAATAAAAAGAACACCTGCTGTTCTGTCTGTACTTATTCTGTGCATAAGAAACAAATAGTTAAGGATGAAGTAATTAAAGGAGCTCTCAAAATCCTAGCATCCTAGGAGAAAAAGAATTTTATGCATAAAATACATCAGATTTTACCAGCATTTCTATTCCTAGCTCAATACATGAGAATTGTCCTTAAAAGGATCCCTGTTCTCTCTCCTATGAATTATATGCACATTTCCAAATGTTCTTCTGATTGTACCTTTCTCTTTTTTTTCAAAGTAAATAAACAATTTCCTTATGCACTGTTTGCTTATGATAGTTAACTGGGTTTTGACGGTTTTCTAATATGCTTTAGGAACTTATGAACCTCGTCATTCTCTTAGTTTTCTTTGAAAGCATGAAAACTTGTTTAAACATCATAAAAATATGTCATTATCAGTCAACACCAGAGGGGAGTTGCAAAATAAAAATTCAGAGCAATAGCGCTAGTAGCTGAATGCCCCACTAAGCACTACAAAGCCAAAAGGGATATTTATTTCTCCGATTTATGGAAATAATAGATAAAAAGCTTTAAGAATTAAGAAAATTAGAGTCTTTGCATTAACCAATTCTGTGAGTTTATAAAAATTTTAGCTTTTTTCTCAAAGAAAATTAAGCTAATATTTTAAAATCTGGGATGCTTTGAAATATCATTTTTGCTTTTCATTTCTAAGAATTAAGATGTAAGTAGTGTTAAATATGAAACAATTAGGGAATGGATCACACATTCCATAGAAATATTTACAGGTAAGTCAGAGAAAAGGGTTAGGTGTTATACATCAGAACGTTGCTCAGAATACCTATAGGTGATTTACAGATATCATGTAATAATGAGCACAGATTTCAGCTGATTTAAATTTCTAAGTTGATGGTAACATTAGGTTAGTATGAAGTTATTTAGATTTTTTAATTTCTCTGTAGGGTAGACCTCATGAAAGTAATGTCTCATAACTACATGTTCATATTTTAGTATACCATATTTTTCATCTTTTAGGTTCATCTCACCCAACATCTTATTAACATAAACGACCAATTTTTTTTTTTCTTTTTTGAATACACAGATATTGTTTAACATAGGATAACTAGTTTTTTTTTTTTTTTTTTTTTTTTTTTATAGAGGCATGCTTTATTTATTTGTTTGCTGGTTTCTTTGTTTGTTTTGTTTATACATGCACTGGGTACAGTCAGAAGCGCGGGAGGGCGAGAGAATTCACCAGAGCCAGAGCGGGGAGCAGAGCAGGCAGAAGGACCGAAGTACACTGCTGAGGGGAGCAGCGGGCGGCAGGAGAGGTCTGCGCGCCATGTGGGACCCTCCTCCGGTGGCCGGGGAGCAGCCGGGGATCGAACCGGCGCCGCAGAGGCCGCGCGCAGCTTCGCAACCCAGCGCTCAACCGCTGCGCCACCGGGGAGGCCCCTAGGATAACTAGTTTTAAGGGCACAACATGATAATAAAAAGTCACTCACCATCTTGTTCTGAAATATTTTTTTCTATTTTTCATAAGCTATAGTTACACAATGATAGAGGTGCATTAGTTTAGAAAATCACTCACAGTAATCAACATTTGTGTTTTAAGAACTTTATCCACCACTATCATTCAAAATAGAGTTAAAGACTATGCATAAATTTCATTTAAACTGAGTTTTCTTCCTTAATTGTTGCTGTTCAGAACACCAAATTCGGGTGGCTATTGGCAAGAATGTGGTCCACTAATAATTGCTGCTTGTTAGCATAAGTAGTTACTAAAATCCCAATGGATGAAGAATCATGGAGGGAAAACAAATAGAGACACATTCTTCTTAAGTTCAATGTCTACACCTATCTTGATTGGTTGTTTACCATAAAAAGTGACAATGTATATTTATTTCTATTCTAGAAAATCACATTTTGAAATTGTTCAGAGGGACATCTTTTTACCATGTATTTTCCTGTTACAACAGTGATTTAGAATCCATTGTTGAGTGAGATAATGTTTAAGGTGGCAAAATTCTGATCAATATTCTGTTTTGGTTAGATTTTCCAACCAAAAGTGAAGAAATCATATTAATATGACAACATGAGCCAGGTGACTATCCCATATAGTATGACAGTCTTCACACATATTTAAGAGAACATAAACAAGGGAATATGTTCTTATAAAGAAATATCTAGTCATTCTCAAAAGCATAACAAATAATTCTACTAGACTATCTTATTAGCAACATCATGAATTATACAACAGAAATGTTTGTTCAAACTGTTTTTTTCCCTGATAAGAAACACTGCATTTTAAAAAGCAACCTCTAGTTTAATATTTAATATGTCAGCATATCTAGATCTCCAAAAGTAGCAAGCTATTTAAAAAAGAAGTGCGCTTCTTATAATGTTAAAAGCATTTCTGGCATTTTATATTATCTGCTTTTTAATGACTGTATTTTCCTAGCATTAAAAATGAATTAATCTCTTTCTTCCTAAGTACTCTGTTGAACATGGTCAAAGAAATAGTTCAACAGGTTACTTTCCCTGGTAAAAAGCCATATAGATTGGTGCCTCTCTTTGCCTATTTGGTTTAAAAGAAAAGCATCTGACTATGCATCCAAGTCAAAGCTCTTTACCCTTTGTAGGAGTTCACAGACACAAGATTTTTTATTTCCCATTGGATTATATTTACTTGAGGGAAGAGTATTTGAAAAATGAAACATAATTAAAGGACTATCTATTCAGTTGCATTCAGCAGAAAAAGCTGAGTTTTACTCTGTATCTTAAAGTGAAAGTATTTTAAGTAAATTAATCGTAACATTGTGGAATATTCTAAAAGAATTATAAACAATTGTCCCATCAAACATACTCAAAGGTATATTACAGATATAATGCAAAGATGTTCATGCTTTTGCTGTATGACATACTAGTATCATAGTATACACTAATCTGAATCACACTGACTGAACACTAGCATCATGATGGAAAACTGTTTTAAAAATGTATTGGAATCTAGAAAACTTAAATAAGGGACCAGGAAAATGAATATAAGAAAGTGAAAATCAAAATCAACAAAAAACTATGAACCAGAGACACTTTTTGGGGGCTGGGGGGCGGGAGGGGAAGGATTGGGGTCAGAATGGGGCGTTTGCAATTGTATGGGGGAATATAAAAATAAAATTTAATATTAAAAAAAATTAAAAAAAAACAAACAAAAAAAATGTATTGGAAAGTTCCAGTTTTGGGGTAGATGGGAGGAAGCAGCCACCACCATACTGCTCATATATACCGCTTAAATATAGCTGAACAGAATACAAGGTACAACAGTCCAAACGGAAATACCAGGTAGTGCAAAGAAGATCGGAATTCAAAATGCCAGCAATCCAATGGTGAGTTTACCATTTTTCCTGTATGGTATGCCTTGACCTGAACTCAACATAAAGGCAGTGGGCACCAAGGCACAGAAAGATGACAGAAGAATCCCTCAAGTTCTGACACAAAGACCTAAAAAGGGCACAGGATGGGGAAAAGAGCACAGAAACATCCCCTTCCCTCTCCATTCTCTACTTGCCTGCACTCAAGACTTGCAGCAATCTGCAGTTGCAGTGGGACCTTGCTCAGCAAGAATTCTGAGGAAAAGAAAACTGTTCTTTTCATCTGAGGTAGCTACAGTTACAAGTGGGTGGAAGGTCTGTTTCCTTATCCCTCCCAAACTCTAGTACTGAAGGTTGACTCTAGGGAGGAGAAATTTAGCAGAGAGAAGTAATCACAGTTCCAGCACGGTGGATGGAGAAGCTTCAGCCAACAGGAAATTTCCAGGGAAATAATGGAAAGGAAGGAGCTTGGGAATGTGACCTCATAAAGCTTTTTATGAATAGCAGTTGGCTCAACCACCATCGGCACATGAGTACAATTGGCGTGACAAAAACTTGGAGAACTCAATTAACAGAGCACCATCCAGGCTGCAAGCTGGCCAAGGGTGGTGCCATTCAGGACAAATGCCAGTAACACCGAAAAGTCTTTAAAACTCCACTGACATTGGAACTACAATCCACGGTGTGGTTGTAACCAGCTCAACTGACTATGAAAGCAGAAGTATCAAGGGCTCCCAGAAAATCCAAACAAGACTGAGAGCTTCGTATGCTATTCAAAATGTTCAGGATAAAATCCAAAGTTATTCAACATTCAATGAATGATGAAAATCTCAATTTTACTGGAAAAGTCATTAAAGAGTCATCATTAAATAATGATAAAAGGTCAAATCACCAAGAAGATAGAATCATCCTAATTGTTTATGCACCAAAAAGACAAAAACAGAGCTAAAACCATGAAGACAAAGTGGGCAATACTGAAAAAAGAAATAGACACATACAAATACAGCTGACGTGTTCAATACTCAACTCACTGTTACAGATAGAACCTGTAGAAAGGAAGTCTCTAAGGATAGAGAAAAACTAAAAAATACTATCAATCAACTGAATCTAATTGGCATTTGTAGATTATTCAACCCAACAACAATAGAATGCATTGTATTCAAATGAACCAAGAATATACCATCTCCTGGGTCATAAATCAAATAATAGCAAATCTAAAGTAATTAAAAAGAATTATAAAATTCTTTTATAATTCATACAGTATGTACTCAGCCCTAAATGAAAATTCCATTCCAACATTTACAAATTAACAATAAGTAATCTGTGGACCTTCCCTGGTGGCGCAGTGGTTGAGTGCTGGGCTGTGAAGCTGCCCACAGCCTCCAACAGCACAGGTTCCATCCCCAGCCGCCTGCGAGGGTCCCACATGGCGCGCAGACCTCTCCTGCTGTCCAATGCTCCCCTCAGCAGTGCATTTCGTTGGTCTTCCTGTTCTGTTCCCTGCTCTGGCTCTGGTGAATTCTCTCACCCTCCAGCGCTGCTGACTGTACCCAGTGCTTGTATAAATAAATAAATGTATCTTAAAAAAAAAAATAAGTAATCTGCAGATCCAAAAAACTCAAGGCAATCAGAAAATATTTTAAGCCAAATGAAAATGGAAGTGTATTATGTCAAAGTTTATGAAATATATCTATATTATATGAGGAAATTTATAGTATTAACCATTTATATTAGATAGACTAAAGTCTCAGGATCTCCATCTTACACCACCAGAAATTGAGAGAGATAAAATCAAAGCAAGTAGAGGAAGGAAAATAAAAGCAGAAATCAATGGAATTAAAAACAGAAAAAACAACAGAGAACCATAAAAAAACAAAAGCTGATTTTTAAAAGATCAATAAAATTAATAAGCCTTTGGAAGCCATAAAAGACACAAATCTCCACTCTCCGCTATAAAAACAGAAATATTGCTACAGACAGTATAAGCATTACAAGTAAATGAACAATATGTGCACACAATTCCAACAACTTGGAGGAAACTGACCAATGCCCCAGATTCTACAAACTGTAAAAACTGACTGAAATATCTATGATCCCACAACTTTAAAAAATTGACTTGAGGAAAAATTTCTGTTTGAAAATACTTCTCCCATTCTCAACAGCTTCACTGGTAAATTAAACCAAACATTCAAAGAAGAAATGATGCCAACTTTACACAAAATTTGTCTGAAAGTTCTCTCAGCAAACCAGAAACATAAGAAAATTTTCTTTAACCTAAAAATAGCTCCTACTTAAGCCTACATTTATTATCTTACTTCCTGGGGAAAGACTGAACATCATCCTTGTCATCCAAGTCACTGGAAAAAAAAAAAAAGTGGTAGAAGGCATAGACTGAAAAGACCCATATAAGAGCAACACAAAAAATTAATTGCATTTTTATATCTTGGAACTGTGTAATTCAAAACATAAGTTCTCAAAAGTACCAGTCATAATACTTTCCCAAAAGTGAAATACATAACTTAAATATGACAGACCATGTAAAGTATCTATTGCTGAAAACTACAAAAGAATGATGAAAGAAATAAAAGAAAATCTAATAAACAGACATAATTCTTCTGTAGTAAAGCTAGTAATTCTCTCTGAATTACCTAGAGATTTAATATAATTCCAATCAAAACCTCCTCAGGATATTTTTCTTATAGATAGAGATGATATGATAGTAAAATTTATTTGGAATAAAGGGGTCTAAAATAACTAAGGCATTCTTTAAAAAAAAAAAAAAAGACAACAGTAGGAGAAATTACATTATCCAGTCTTGAAAGTAACTAGGAAACTACAGCAATCAAAATTGTGTGGAATAGATGGGAAGATACACACACTGTACAATAAAATGGGATAATGAGGACAGAAATAAACTCCTCCAAAGGTGGTTACTAGAATTTTGGCAAAGATGCAAGATAAATCAAGAGAAAGGGTTGCCTTTTCAGCAAATGGTGTTACAACAATTGCACATCCATACGTCCTCCCAAAAAATAGTTTGATGCAAACTTCACACCTTATGCAAAATCTAACTTAAAGTATGTCATAATTCTGGGCCTCCCTGGTTGAGCAAGGGGTTAAGTCTCAGTACAATAAAGTTATGAACAGAGTTCCTTGGTGGCATAGCAGGTTTAGTGCAGTGCTGTGAAGCTGTCTGCAGACTCTGCAGCACAGGTTTGATCCCAGACCAGCCAGGGAGCTAACCACATGGTACGGCAGACCTCTCCTGTCTCGCCTACTGCTCTACTCAGCATTGTTTTCCGTCCATCTGCCTGTTCTGCTCTCCGCTCTGTCTCTGGTGAATCCTCTCACCCTCCCATGCCTCTGGCCTGTACCCCAATTCTTCTGTAAATAATCTTTTTTTTTAAAGCTACAGACAGTCACTGCAGCACAAGTACAATACCAGTCCATAGAGTTAGCAGACCTAGCACAGCATGGCACAGCCGACTTTTCCTATTTTGCCCGCTGCTCCCCTCAGCAGTGTATTTCAGTCAACTGGCCTGTTCTGCTCCCTGCTCTGTCTCTGGTGAATCCTCTCAACACCCCCACCCCTTCCTCTGGCCTACACACCAGCTCTTGTTTGCAAAAATAAATAAATCTTTAAAAAAAATTAAGTTCTATCCTTCACCATTCCCTTATACTCCATTTACCTCAAGACCACTCCCCCCTTCCCTGTAGAAACCACAAACAGGTTTTATAGTATAAAAGCTCACTTTTATGACATTCATTCATACATTTGTTTGGTTTCTCTATATGCCACATATGAGTGAAATTATATGGTATCTGCCGTTGTTTAACATTTCACTTAGCATAATTCCCTCTAGGATCGTCCATCCATGTTGATGGAAATGGCAGGTTTTCATGTTTTATAGCTGACTAGTATTTTATTGTGTATATAAACCACATCTTCTTTAATTAATGATCATCTTAAAAATAAAGAGACAAAAATGACTACAAAATTTCCATTTTTTCTAGTAAGGTCTGAGATGAAGTTGCACAGCTCAAAATCTAGAGATTTTTATATTTTCTCAGACAACTTTTTAAATGATCTTAATTACCCTAGTGATTAATCATGGAAAGTAACTAGGTTCAATGGTGAGCTAAGTCTCAGAACTCTGCCCTCTGAAAAAGCAAGAACCAAAGTAAAGGTCTAATTAGCATCATTTGAGATGAAAAACTGGGAAAGTTAAATGTTAAAATGGTTTTCTTTGACAATTTAATACAATGAAGTCAAATTTTTATTTGGGCTTTAATCTATGTAACTGCCCTCCCCTTGCATATTGCAACTGTATTAATTAGAAATTAGTTCATTTCAGATATTTATACTTCCATTAGTTTAGTTTAAACCCATTCCTGGTTGGCCTATGTGTTATGTGTGCCCTTTAATTCTGTGTACACCTGTAAGTATCACACTCAAGGATTTTTTTTTTTTTTCTGATTCCTGTGATTTAAAAAAAAAAAATCTTTAAAAACAACACCGTATTATTAAGAAAACAGTGTTATGGAAAACTAACAAACTATTTAAAAATTTAAAAAACCATGTTCCTTTCAAAGTCCAGTGTCCTCCCCAGAGTTATATTTTACATCTTTTTTATCATACGCTGTATAAACCAGTTGGACCTTCAGGCTTTAAGGGATGTTTTACCACAAAGAATTTGTAATCAGTTTTCATGAAAGAAAGAACGTGCAACAGTCTCCTCTGTTGCACAGAGATAAGAAGATGAAGTTTCTAATTTGATGCATAAACTTGACTGAGGTAGGTGAGATGACCAAACAATATCTTAAAATTAAATAGTCCAAATTCATTCCTGAAAAGCCAATGGCTATCAAAAGTCAAGACTAATTGCTGAAAATAGGAGTCAGCAGTGTGGAAATGCACTTAATGGTTTTGCTTGCTACCACTCTCTCTAACAGTGCTTGGACGCAACTAAACATCAGATGGCTTCCTTGAGTCACACTTGGCATCATTCCTTGAGTAGGTTACAAGAGAGGAATGGCAGCATGCCAGCAGGGCAGAATCTAGCATCCTCATGCTTGCTTCTTTGCAGTGCAACAGACAGTAGCTCCGGAGCAAGGAGACAAAATATACATCAGTGGGTGTGCAGGAGTCACCAGGGGAACAATCTCAAGGCTGATGGGCGTTCATTCTACTGCATCGATCCCATAAGCACAGCATCTGGGGACATACTACTTATACGTAGCCTCCTGGGACATACCAGAAGTCATAATATTCAGGAATATTCAGGCAATCCAACATGATGGCAAATCCACTGGGCATCTGTAATTCCCCCCAACACACACACAATTTGCCAATGATGAGTCCATGCTGGAAGGCACATTGCAATGTAAAATAGTTATTCTACTACACTAAACAGGTAACCAGGTGATTAAAAGCAAAGCTATAAGGAAAGGTAACTTTCCATATGTAAAGGATAAAGGGTTTGGTAACATCATCTTGCTTTAAAGTAAAGGAGTGAAAGCAAGAGGGGCAACTTTGCATTTAAAACGATATTCTATACTAGGAGTGAGACGACACGAATTTGAACATAACTTTGCAGCTTGTCATTTGTACAACATTGGGAAAATCACTTTACCTCTTTGGCTTCACTTTCTGCATCAGTAAAATGGGAGTAATTGTTCTCCAACATCTATTCTGAGTCTATCATCTAACAGATTTAGATTTACTGGTGGGTGACCCAGAATTAATAGCACAATGCGGAAGAAAGAAAAAAAAAAAAAAACTGATGAGGCAGCAAATTTTACCAGTGTCTGAGAATGAAAATCTAGACTTTGATCCTCCATAATCAGCCACTAGTTATTTTTCTCTTTTGATCATTCCCCTTTACATGTGTTCAAGTTTCTACTCAATTGCGTTCTCTGTGGGAAACAAGATCATATCTAATGCTTTAAAATTCTCCTAAGGATCATCTAGGTGCGCAAAAAATTCTTATGAAATAAGCAATCACTCAGCAAATAGACTAGCAAAAAAACAAACTATACCATTTTGTGTATATGGGAAAAATTAACTCTTACATAATATAAAGAATACAGATGATTCCAATCAAAAGACTCCACTGAAAAGCAATAAATATTTCCTGAGTCCTTACCAAGTGTCAGGGATGGTGTTAGGTGCTAAAAAGGCAATTCTCAACAGGCTCAAGACAGTATTTGCTCTCACACACAGCCCACATGCATTCTGAGAAAACCAGTGAAAAGGGAGCAACCACTTAAAAATAAGTATTGTGTTGCCTTTGTGAAGGAAACAGCAGACTGGGTTGAAGAATATCTAGGCAAACTCTTTCATGTAAGATGGTCAAGGATGGTGACACTTTGGCAGACATCTGAGGACTTACCCAGAAAAAAAATGAGGGAAAGATGAGAAGTCACAGCAAAGGTCTTGAGTAGAAAGAACCTTAGTATGTTTAAGGATTGAGAGAAGACCATCTTTGGATGGTGGCCTCTCAGTTTATTAGAGAAAATGAAAAAGAGTACAGCAGTTGTACTGACAGGGCATCCCAGAGCGTGGTTCGGGTTAATTAGAGTTGTCATTCAGGTCCTAACATGGTCTCCATTTCGATCGACAAAGCTCAACATGGCACTGAGTGGCATGCCAAAAATCACTAATTAGATGTCTACAATAAGAGCTTCCAGAGGTCAAAAGAAAATCACAACTCCCAAACTTGGCAGCCACCTGAGCTCCTGAAAACCCTTTCACTTTAAGTAGATGTGGTGATTGGATCAGGCCAGAAATAGTTACACTTTATACTGAGTTGAATGCAGAACACCTGAAGGTTCAAATGTAGGCTCCTGCAGGATGGAATAGGATGTATGCCCACCTGGTCTCCGGTCTGCTAGATGATTTGTGATGGCCGTTTGGGCAAACTTCCATTAAACACAGATCTTTAGACATTACTTCTCTCTCCTCTCCCAATAAGCACAAGTGCTGGGCGCTGATGTTATGGCTACCTAATTAAACATCCCATTCCAAGTGGGGGATAATGAGCAATTTCCCTAAAATAATAATAGGTTATACTACAAGTGATTGAATTTCCAATCTGAACGTTCCCCCCAAAATGTGATGGCCATAGTGATTTATGCAATATAATATTTGGGTTGAAGTACAATGTACTTTTCATAAACACCTGAAATTGGAGCACAATTCATTCTACTTCAAACAAAAAAAGATTGTCCTATTTCTTAAATAAAATGATTCATATACAAACTGTCATGTCGGGAAGGCTTTAGAAATGTGTTTAGCAGTCTTTTGAAACCTTAGGAGACAAATAGCAGGAAAGTGGAACAGAAGTGGGGCAGAGGGCAGAGGAAAGGAACAGGAAAGACCTGGGTGAAATCCAGACACTGTCAGGACCAATGAAGTTGTTTGTGGATTTCTGCTCTTTGATTCTTTCTTCTTAGAGACACGGGAGATGTGATGATTTTCTGCTTGCACCCGGGAGAGTTTATTAAGTTAGGTGAACTCTTTGCTGTAAAGTTTACCTAAGGTTGTTCTCGCGCCTTTTCATTTAAATATACTCAACATTTCTTTTTATCTATTCATTTTTTCAATTTTTATCAAATTTAAGTGTAGAGAGTTTTGTGGGTTTTTTTTCCTACTCTTTGCAGCAGCTAAGTCCATTGGCAAACTTGGATTTCCGAAGTTTTTCATCTTTAATGTTATATTTTTCAAATCAAAAAGAATGACTACGTCTTAAAAATACAACTGTAAAACTGCCTTCTAATCCTACCATAATACTGGCGAAGAGCAATTCAAAAGTCTTATCTGTACCAGTGGATTCTTTAGGTCAATAAGATGTCAGTGTTTAAAAGTGTAGTGTCAGTAGAAAATTTGCATTTTTTCCTAGTAATTTTCTCTGATAGGTTGGCAATCCTGATTAGTCTGTCGTTTTTAGGCATCTCAAACTCATCATTCTCCGTCTGCTTTCTATATGCTCTATGAGTTCTGAAGGATCTTTTCAAGGATGATGAGGGATGGAATCTTTCTTAAAGTGTATTTTGAATCTCATCCAACAGAGATGACACAATAAATCTTCAAGATATTTTTGACCATATGTCACAAGTCTTGAAGGCAAATGAAGGCTTTCACAGCATAAAAGGATTATTTAACATTGACAGCTGTGAGGCATTTATCCTGATTTTTCTTTTCTTTTTCCATTAAGAGTATAACATAAGACGGCATAGCTTGTGAATTGCATAATATGTAATATGCATCATGCATTAGGTGAGATTACTCATATTTCTTATTTTCTTTCGTGTTTATCCATTTCAGTTCATCCACAGTTATCTGTACCAACTTTGCACCCAAGTCTTGGGAGTGTAAAGATATGAAAATACGAAAAAAAAAAAAAAAAGGGGGAATGTAAAAGGAAGAGTAACACAGGCCATTAAAGGAATGATATTAGGTTAATTTTTTTAAAAAACTCATATTGTGGGCCTCCCTGGTGGCGTAGTCAGTTGAGCGTAGCACTGTGAAGCTGTCCACAGCCTCTGCAGTGCCGATTAGATCCCCGCCAGCCATGGAGCAACCAACATGGCGCAGCAGACCTCTCCTGTCTCGCCCGCTGCTCCCCTCAGCAGTATATTTTGGTCATTCTGTCTGTTCTGTTCACTGTTTTGTTGCCCACTCTGTCTCTGGTGAATCCTCTCACCCTCTCGCGCATCTGGCCTATACCCCGCTTCTTGTATAAATAAATGAATCTTAAAAAAAAAAAAAAAAAAAAAAAAAACCTCATATCGTATCCAAGCTGAGAAAGTAGACTTGGGAACACTGGGTTAAACAAATGTAGATTTAAACAAATATGACTTAGATCACTAAACATGGCTGGGCCACATGCCTTCACATACAAAATGTATGGCTTAAAGTAGCTGATCTTTGAGATTCCCTACAGGGCTCAAATTTTCCTATCTAGTTTTAAAATATAATGGTAGACTGCATTTGTTTCCCGGACTTATGTATCTAAGGATACAATCAGTAAACTGTATAGTTACTGTGAGAGCATTAAATTCCTTAAAAATTTAATAAATGCATTTGTAATTAGAGAAAAATGCAATTTTATCTCTAAATTTTCACAAGGAATAACTTGATTGTTGAATCAGCTCTCAAGCTATTGTAAGATGTTTTTAATTTACATTTTTTAACATTTTATCTGATTCTGAAAACACAGAAGAGCAATAGGAAATTTTGCATGGATCAAAAGAAATCTGAATAATTCCTGAAGATATAAACTCAGCCATGCTGTCCCTGAACAAAGTTTAAGTGGCAGCTCTTTCTTCCACAAGCAAAGCTTTGAAAAGATATCACCGGTATAAAGTATAGAGCCACTCTGGCAAAAGAAAAGCAGACCTGCAAAGCACTTTCAGTACAACATGCCCATGGCTCAGCGTTCAATGCTTGCTGCAAAGGCTAGGCCACCGTGCAAACTAGTATCACTTCTTCCAACATAAGCTGTATTCATTCCTGTATTTCCAAAGTACTACCATGGATCAAGGGCAGATAAAAATATAAATAACAACCACAAGAGGTATAACTATTACAAGACTAAAAAAGAAATTTTGCTCACTCTTACTTCAGGACAAACATTGGTTCTGAATCCAAGATGTTAGTCTGGCTGTGCAGGAGATACTCAGTGTGTTTAAAAAAAAAAAAAAAAAAAAAAAACTATCCACTCTCACTCTCAAGAATAACTGTGAAGACTCCAAAACAGTACATAAAGGGTGGGGTCTAGAAGTCTTTGTTGTACAACCTTCCTAGATAATGCTGGCACACAGCCGGTGTTGGAAAATGGAGCAAACTGTGCTAGTTACATTCACGTTTTAACTACAGAGCTTAGTGTGTTTTACACATTCTCTAAAAATGAAAAACTGTAGCAATAGTATTCTGTTTATCAAATAAGAAATACTTGGGAACAAAAAAACAAAATGCATCGGTTGCTACCAAATTCATTCAATGAGTGTTTATTGTCTACCCTCACTGGTGCTATGGTAAGTTTCATTTATAGGCATAATAAATACCAAAAACAGTGAAAATAAGCTGATGTGCAAGATACATTGAAAATATTTTAAACCATTTTACTCAATAGTGATTCTAAGTAATGAGTATAATACTTATGATAAATTGTGCAAGAGGGAAACACATCAAAGGAAGAAGGATAATGGTATTCATTTAATCTAATCAACACAAAAGGCAATTTATGTAATTTTTGCTCCAAATTATGTTTTATAGCTGCAGTTTCCAAAGGAATGACTAGTATGACTTTTACTTTTAGATATTCAATTTTAATTATTTTTTCTAGTAAATAGAGTTCTTTTTGTTGGAAAAATTAGACATTCTTGTTAATATTTAAGGATAGTAGTGTTACACTATGGCATTTCATCAAGGACAAGATCATGACTTTTAATTTTCAATATAATATTAAATAAAGTCCTCTATTGAATAAATGTGTTTGTGCAATTTTTAATCTTATTTCTGTGGATAAAAGTAACTGGAAAATCATGTGAATTTACACTAACTTAAATTGCTATGGCCAAAAACTGTCTATTTCCAAAGTGTCAAATCTAAAAACTGATAATCCTGTCATAATTTTCCCCCAAGGTTGGAGAACCAACCAATTAAAGAACATTTATCCAGGCAAAAACCAGAGACACAAAGTACAGTATGACATCAACTTGGCTGCCACAGCCTCTCAAGGTCAGGAAATCCATCACAATGACAACAGTTCATAGCTAGACACCAGGCAGAGTTGACTTTAATGAGTAAGAAGCAGATAGTGTTTTGTAAAGAAGCCAACTAGACACTACACTGTAGGAAAGTTGTCACCAGAGACTCCCTGAAGTTATTTCAACCCCGCCATAGAAACAGAAGACGATAAAGCAGATCACGGTGAACACACATCAGAAGCCAATGGAACAGTCGGCTCTGAGGTCTACAGGAACTGTGACCACGCCATTAATTTAAAAGGGTCTATGAACTATACTTCCCACACTCTGGGTCATTTAAACCTAAATTTAGATATCACATTATACAACTTTAAGGGTATGCCATTTACCTAGAATACAGGGTGATTACAGCCTGTGAAACTGAAAGGACTATAATGGCACTAATTCTAAAATTATAAAGATTGAGCCTTAACTGTGTCAGAATATCTTAAGATAAAAGCCAAGACATGACCTTTAAGTGAAAAATAGGGGAGGACATAGTACATATAAAGTCTCAAAGAAGCACATATCATAATTCTGTTTTAAAAGTTAGCCTAGAAAACGTGAGGACCAGTAATTTCACCAAACTTATGAATGTAAACAAAGCAACAATGCATGGAGAACTCAGGCTGTGATGTAATACTGCAGCTTTATTGTTATAGTCAGATGTTTTCACTTGAACAGTCATTGAATCTTCATAATTGTTTCAATTAAAGTCTATTATTAGTGAAACAAGTAAGCCAAAGAATGATCTTATGTCTTATTTTTAAATACCAAATAATACTCGTGTTTCTTTTAAAAGAATCTTTTAATCTAGGTGTTTTCTTAGAATATAGATGCAAAACTTGTCTACTAAATAATCTTCTCAGTAATATCAATAAAATTCACCACATAAAGTAATTTGAAAAGAATGAATTAATGGTTACTGCCCAAATTCATTTACCCCAAATTACCCTACAAATGGAGTGACAACAAGTATTAGATCATGGATCCTTCGGGCTAACTCTATTATAAATAGATGGCATATATTTTTGCAAGTAAAATATATTTTCTTGAAAATAAGATAAATGCAATTTTGCAATAAATAGCATGCTGTCACAAGAGGCATCCAGAGAAACATAATCAATGGACTTTAGGAAAGAAAAATAAGTTGTTTTGAAATATTATAAATGCATGCATCATAGGTGGCTAATTCTCACTACTCAGACCTTAACAGTGATAAAATATTTTCCTTATTTCTTATCTTCTGCCATTATATTAATTTAAATGTAATACCTATTATATTTATTCCTTCAATACATATCCCCTTCAGTATCATGGAGGTATTATTCACAATGGAGTTGAAAGGCTAGTTATCTGCCTTCATGGAATTATATTTGGATGGGCGGGTAGGGAAGTGTGTGCAGACTAGTATAAGGAAGGTCAGGAACAAGGACACAAGAAAATGTCTGAGTGTGATAAGTGCTATGAAGGAGACAAACTTCCAGAAGGATATTTTGCCGGAGGGAAACTGGGGGACACTTTGGCAAGAGCGAGGTTAACTGGGATATTAACTCAAGAACTCCTGCCAGCTAACCCTCAGCAACCGTGTATCTGTGTCTCCTCTGGACAGTCTGTGACCACCGGGCTGGCAGGTGCACCTTTGAGACTGTCCCTTCTACAAAAAATAAGTTAAATCAGAAGAAGGTGCACATACAAGTTCACCCAGAGTCCCAGCGAGGTTATCTGTGCACACACATGACCACAGAGTAACCAACAGTCACTGCATTATCAGCTAACGTGGCTTTGGTCCATAGAGTGGCATCTTCCACTTTCATTGGAGGAACAGATCCTCTCCAGCAGAGGAGAGGGAGAAAGGAAGACTAACTCATGATTCAACACCTCAAATCCTGAAAACAATCTTACAATGGTCCACAGCTTTTTCATAGCCAGTGTTTTATTAATGCTTACCTTCTGGCAAAAGGACATGTGGGCAATGAAATGTTGCTTCTTAAAATTATTTCTAGTTCTCCTCCTTCTTGTCCAATGGGTGGAATTACCTATCGTCACATAACCAGGAGATGAGGGGGGAAATGTGACTTCTTTCAACAATAAAACGTGAGCAGAAGTGACATGTGCCAGTAGTGATGTGGGTAAGGTGGGTCACGGCCTTCCAAGCCCCCTTCCCCTGGCCTGCAGGTCACAGAGGAGGTGCTACTTAGAGACTGACTCCTGAGCCACCACAGGATAGTGGAAGACACTGTTCTATTAGACTTTGAAAAAAAAAAAAAACTGTTATTTTAAGCCTCTGGAATATTGGAGATGCTTATTATCACAGAATAGCCTGTGAGAGCTATTAGGGGTGGGCTGCTGTCCCTTCAAAATTTCTATATTAAAACCCTAACAAGCAGTACCTCAGAATGTGACCTCATTTAGATGGGGGGCCCTGCAGAGGTCGTATTAGAATAGGGTGTGCACCTAACCCAGTATCACCACTGTTCTTAGAAAAAGGGTAAATCTGGACATCAACAGGCACACAGGAGAACACTGTCAAGAAGGTAGAGATCAGGACTGCAACTGAAGCCAGGAACGATAGCATTTGCCAGGAAGACAGAGGCTTGGGATAAATTCTCTTTCACTGCCCTCCAAAGGAACCCGCCCTGCTGACATCTTGATCTCAAACTCGCAGCTTCCGGAATATACTTATGTAAACGCCCCCAGTACTTTCTTATAGCAGCCTGAGCAAATGATGCACTGTCCTGAGAAAATTATATATCTACACCATTTAGATAGAAGGTAATTTAGGTGTGGGGAAGGGAAGACCCATCCCATATCAGTGAAGCTAATATCTTTATAAGGAAATTGAATCTATTTACATGAGATGATCTAGTAGTAATGTATTTTTTTTTTCATTATTTGAAAAGGGAGGCTAATTTTATGTTGTCCTTTTTTAAAAAAAAAAAAGATTTATTTATTTATTTATACAAGCGCTGGGTAGTCAGAAGCGCGGGAGGGTGAGAGAATTCACCAGAGCCAGAGCAGGGAGCAGAACAGGCAGAAGGACCGAAGGACACTGCTGAGGGGAGCAGCGGGTGGCAGGAGAGGTCTGAGAACCATGTGGGACCCTTGCCCAGCGGCCGGGAATCGAACCGCACTGCAGAGGCTGCAGGCAGCTTCGCAACCCAGCACTCAACCGCTGCGCCACCGGGGAGGCCCTATGTTGTCTTTTTTTTAATAATTAATAAAATACATGGCTTGAGCCTCCCCGGTGGTGCAGCAGGTTGAGCGCAGCGCTGTGAAGCTGTCCGCAGCCTCTGCAGTCTGGTTTGATTCCCGGCCGGCCAGGGAGATACCCACATGGTGTGGCAGACCTCTCCTGCCTCGCCCGCTGCTCCCCTCAGCAGTGTACTTTGGTCCTTCTGCCTGTTCTGCTCCCTGCTCTGTCTCTGGTAAATTCTCTCACACTCCCACACCTCTGGCCTATACCCCAGTAATAATATTAAAAAAATAAATAAATCTATAAAAAAGAAAAGAAAATACATGGCTTTTCAAAACTAAAGTGCCCACAACTTAAGACACAGAGAAGGTTATTCCATTTTCTGGTAGGCCATTTCCATATTTACATGATGCTATTCTGTTGTCTCTTAATTATGAATGCTGAAGCTTTTAGCTTCAGAGGAACTGATATGTTTGCTATGAATGATTGAGGGTTCATAAAGTTTTTACTAGCACATTAATCTCCAGGTGCAGAAAAAGTCAAGGCACTTGTTAAAATTCTCTAGTCCTGGCACCAGGCTGCCTCAGGAAACATGGTAAACAGCTTGAGTGCTGGCTCCCCAAGATAGTACCCACACATCAGCTTCAAAGAAATGCTGTCTAGACAAAATCAGGATTCTACTTTCAATTAGTTGGCCTAGATAATAAGAACTGTACTTTACAACACTCTCTTCTTTCTGAAATGAAACACTCCATGACACAGAATTTCAAAACCAGTAGCTGCTTGATATCTGAGAGGGCTCTATGCCTAGTTCCTTGCAGAGAGCACACCCTAATCCCCCAAGGGAGATCACTTGCAAGCTAGGAGGACAAGTGAAGAAAAGACACACCAGGAAATGTGCCTGTTTGGCCAGAGCTTAGGTCCTTTCATCACCTTCACCTCACACACTAACCTCAAGCACAGGGATCTTTGTTCTTGGAGGTCCCCCATGCCATGGTGTTTTAGATAACTACTGTCATTTTCCTGCTATCTTTTCGCCTTCTTTGTCATCTTTCTGGCTCCATTTTTGAGCCTTACCTTGTAAGGATAAATTTCCCAAGGTTATCCCTGACCTTCCTATTCTTCTCTGTATACACTCTCTGTCTTGGGGATACAGGCAGTAGCATGGTTGGGGGATAAGCGGGGGAATCACAACTCTATAGCCAGTGATAGCCAAATGGAACCCAGGGCTCCAGGTCTGCTAAGAAGTCACTGAAACAACCCCTCTGACTTTTTTTTCCTCATTAGGAAATAATCATAGTTTCCTTATGAGGTTTAAGTGACTGCTAACCCATGTAAAGTGTATGGTAGACACTCCAGAAAGTCAAATGCTTGACTCTCGAAGATCTCACCCATTTCAACTCTTAGACCAGAAATTTGGGAAGACCAGTGAAAGAAAATCCTGGAATGGTACTCAAAGGTCAAAGACAGGGGCACGTGGGAAGGGAACAGTGAGAGAGGAATGAATGCTATACAGAATTTAACCCAAAGAGTACAATTTAGGAAGCACTTAGGTCTCCCATATCAGTAGTATTTGAACAATTCAGGAACCATCCATGTCTCCCACTGCAGTGTCCAGGAAATGGGACCCCTGTGTCCTGGGTGCAGCACACAGGTTTCCAGGAATTTCCTTAAAACGTGCCCATGGAGTTTACTATTATGGACCCATATATCACAGTGCATATAATATGCAAGTAGGGCACATGAGATAAGCTTAGAAAATGAACTCACACAGAGAGCGATATCCTTCAGGGATTGAAGGAGTGAATGAGTTGCCTATGAGGCAAGGGATTTGGGGTAGGAAACCAGAGTTAGGAGTCTATGGTTCTCAATACCCACTGTGGTCCATGTTATGCATAAACATAAATATATCTCAGTCACTGTGATGTTATTTGGAATTTAAATAGAAATGAAATATCAATCGTAAGGATAAAAGAATAAAAACAATGGACCTAAAGTGTAGTTCCCCTTGAATTATTAGGGGAGGCAAAAATAATTCCTCTATAAAGCATTTATAAAATTTTCACTTGCGATTTAATGGTTCCTAGCCCATCATCTCAACATTAATAGATACCATATAAGTACGTCACTTGTGTAAATACGCCTGCTGCTCTGACACAGCAGATACTGAGTTTTTAAACAGATGTCAATGGACTTGAAAGCTATGGAGACAAATGGTAAGGCTTATCAGATCAACCCTGTTAATGGACGGAGGAAACATGTTAAGAAAAGGAAATCAATTTCTGATATTGCTTCTAATATCTTATATTACCTTAAGCAAATTGAACAAGTGTATCTACAAGAGCCATGCTTAGTATGCAGTAAAAATATCTACCCAGCAGTATCAGGCTTTACTTATAATCCTGAAAATGGTATGCGATGCTACTTGAAAAATAGTTATTACTATGGTTGGTTGGATAAAGTTATTTTTTTCTGAAAGCAAATAGGCTGAAGCATGACTGCAAACCAATTTCAGCTATAACTGCTACCATGTTGCACACAGCATCATCTCACTACCTAACACATTCTAATAAAGTTTACTGTAACATGAAATATTGCTGTAGAGCTAATGATACTGCAACTTGAGGCTGCCCTGAGAAAGCATTTGCTATTATTTTCTTTAATGTTAACTTAAAGATAAACCCAGCTAAGATGCGTTCTCTGTTTTTTTCCTCCCTCCTAAATGAATGATATTTTCCCTGAAATACACTCGGTGTCATAAATATTAGAAGAATTCAATACTAATTAAATGCACTGATAAGTTTTTATATTGGAGCACCTGGTAGCTGGCACAGTAATAAGTCTGCAAATCCAACCATAAGAAGTACATGCTCCCTCAACTAAAAGGCTACTATGCGTTCTTAAAGCAGTGCTGTTGCCTTTTGTGTTTTGTTGTTTTTAGTTTTGGGTCATGAAATGCACAAGCAAAATCATCATTTAGCAAAGGGGTCAGCATACATTTTTGCAAAGGTCCATGAAGTAAAAATCTTAGGCTTTGAGAGCCATAAGGTCCCCATTGTGCCCACTGAACTCTGGCTAAAATATAAAAGCGGCCATACACCACATGTAAATGAAGGGGCAGAGTGTTATTCCATAAATTTTTAATGTATGGACTGAAATGTAAATTTTATATAACATCCCCAGTCAGGAAATATTCTTTTCTCAACCTTACCCCAACCATTTAAAGATATAGAAGTCATTATTTACCTGTAGGCCACACAAAACTAGGCCACAGATCATAGTTTGCCCATCCCTCCTTGAGCAAGTTGATACAGAGAGAGAAGCTTTTCCAAATCAAAGATACGCAATACGATTTTAAACTTCAGAAAAATTCAAAAATCCATATTAAGTAGATATTTGCAATACAGTTTTAAGCTTCAGAAAAATATAAAAATTCATATTAAGTAGACATGCATTTCATGAATAATGTAAAATGCTATCAGACAGACTAAAACGTGTGTCCTTTCCCACACTAGCCTGATCCTCCCCACGTGCTCTCTATCTCAGTGACATGCCCAGTTGCCCAGTTCTACAAATAGACAAGAGCCTTGATTCCATTCTCTTAAACATTCTCAGCCAATCAACCACTTGCTTCTGCCAGATCTTCCTCTTAAATAACTCACAACAGTAACTACAATGCACTGCACAGAGCTGGGCCACCATCATTTCATGTTCAATTACTGAAACAGCCTTTTCACTGGCTACACACCTTCCTGCTACCTGATTCCAGCCCATTTTCTTCATTGAAGCTGGAGCTTTTTCTTTATTGACTTCAAATCTGATCGTATTAACCTTTCCAGAGAGGCCCATGGCCAATCTCTGTCCTCAGGATAAAATGGAATCACCTTACCATGGTTTCAAAGCTCCTGTAAAGACTAACTCCATCCTAAAGATCCAACCCTACTTTGCACTATAGATAATAAAATAGAGCTATCACAAAGTGGGAATAAGGGCTCACCCAGCAGTTCTGGGTCTCTCCAAGGAAGGAGGGCTGCAGAAGGTAAGGAAGTTACTACTTTTACCCAGGATGCAGAAACATCAGGAAGATATACCTTCATCAGCCCTCACTGCTGCAAACAAGAGGGTAGCACTGTGTAGGAATGGAAGGTTCTGGTAGCACCAGGCCTGGGATGAGTTTCTCTAGGCCCTCACTGGTTGAATGACATCAATTTTTCTTATTTATGAAATAAGAATGAGCATTTATGAGCTAATTTCAAATTGACATAAAGTCCTCTGGATTCCCAGAAAAGGGGTCTCACATAATTAAGAGTGATGATGGAGTTACATCATGACAGCGGGCACCATGAAAAAGAAATGAACAAAAGCTCACTTGCTATTTCAGTGTTCTCTCAGGAATTGTTAAGTTCTTATGTTATTTTCTCTGGCTTGCTCAACTGTAAATATTTAGCTCTTGTGCTACAAAAGAAAAAAACATTAAGTCTGAGAAGCTACTAATGGGAAGTGAGGAAAAACTCAAGTGATAGATAAAATAAATAATGGATGCCAGAGAAGTATGGTTGCGAGCGGATCGTGACAATGGACACGGTCCAGCAGTGAGGGAAGGGAAGGGATGTTCCCTTTTAGTCACTGGAAAATTCAATCTATTTGACTGAGTATAAATATTTGCATCCAAAGAGTGCAGGAAAAATAATCTGTTTGGAGACTGATCCAGACAACAATTGTCACCTAACACACACCTCAACATCTGACCAAGGGTATCCATGACAAGGTGTTACCTGCCCTGAACACCTTGATTCTAGACAGTCTCTGGTTTACAGTTTATGTCCCAGAAACACAACGGTCCCCACAACTTCCTACCCAGCCATCCCATAATGCATGCTGATTACCACTTTTTTGATTCTCCGTCTCAGGGCCTTCTATGATGACTTTGGGAAGCCATCTCCTCCATGCTCTATGAAGCCTGTATGGACAACCATATCACTATATTTTGCTTGCTCATTTCACAAATACTTTGAGTCTATTGTATACCTGGCCCAACTCTAGGATGTGGTATTGGAGGACAGAATTGAGAGGACATGGCCACCAGTTGACGCTTGAGCTGGACCTAGGCCATTGGGAGTTCCTCACCTCCTTAGGACACACGTTCCCTCATACTATTCCCACACTTACAGCCACTTCAAGAATGCAGCCTTGAGAGAGCAATGCCTTAGCAAGACCATCTGGACAGTGTCCTTGACTGAACCTAGTTAATGCTTCTTTCTACAGCAGGTTCCCTTCTATATAGTTTTGATGTGAATGTTCATGAGACCAGGAAAGGCCCTGGAAGCAGTCCTGCTGATGTAGTGCCCTGCGTACCCCTTCTACCCCCAGGTTGAGATGTGGGCATAGCCCAGACACCACAGGTCTGGCAACCACCAGAGCAGATTCTGCCAAGGGGGCAGATACAAGAGACCCCCAAGGTCTGTGGCTCATGGAGCAGCAAACAAGAAGGCACTCTCCAGAGACAGCTCCATGAATAGGAGTGGATTTGATTATCCCTTGGGCAGTAGAAAGAGTATAAACTCCGACAAGGTTGACGTGAAGGATATCCATGCTACCCGGATCGGGAGATGTGTGGAGAAAGGAACCAGGGGGCTATGGTCTGGAGTAGAGGAAGTGGGGGCAGGGCTCTCAGCTCAACCCATGTCCAATAAGGGGAGTGCACTAGGAAGATGTGGTGCTCATTATGATGGAAAACTACTCAACTGTGTGTGTGTGCGTGATATATATAGCTATATAGCTATATAAAATAGATTTAAAAAATAGATGAAATAATACCATTTGCAAAAACACAGATGAACTATAAGGGACAATGCTATATGAAATAAGTCACAAGGAGAAAGACAAATACCAGAATATTTCACTCATGCTGAATATAGACAAACAAAACAAGCAACTGATCTAACTAAACCCAAATGAACCCCAGGATTATGACTGCAGAGTTGAGGCTACTAGACAGGGAGGGAGGATATGAATGGGAGCAAATGGGGGAGGGGGCCCAATGAACTATGATAAAAGGTGTTTTGGTGGCAGGTGTGTTTGGTGTACAGTGCTGCAAATCACTGTTACCTCAGTAAAAAAAATAAGTTTTTTTTTTAAAGAAAAGAGTAATAAAAGAAAATTTTAGAAATCCAACATTAGAAAAATCCAACACATACAAGTAAGAAAAATCCAACATTAGAAAAATCCAACACATACAAGTAAGAATTACTAAAACAACCACATTGTAAGGAAGAAAGTCTGCAAAAAGAAAAGAAAGATGAAACACTTAGAAATAAGTAACCAATTTTGGAGCATTTCTTTTAGGTATAAAATCACACAGGAGAATCTGAACTTCATGCAAACTATGTGTAATGAGTAGAATTTAGTCAAGTTTCTGGCAATTGCTTCATCTGTTACAGTGAAGTTACATAACCATTTTTTAAATTCTTGTACTTTTCTAGGAATCCTAGAAGTGTAATTATGTTAGGATTTTTTTTTTTTTTTTTTTGGAATGAGAACTTCCCTGCAGCAGTACATTCTTATTTCTCCTCACTGTGAGTTCCACCTGCTCTCATTCACGTCCCATTAAACGTTGCCAAATTTGTCCTCCCCACTTCTTGATCTGTGATTTGTGTTTGCTTCCCACCAATACCTAAAGCTAACCAAATTCTTCTAAAATACTGATTTACATTTCCAGAGGATGAATTTATTTCCTATCCCTAAATTATTTTTTGTAAAAAAAAAAAAAAATTACTGGATATAAAAATATAATGTTGAGGAGGAAAAAAAAAATCCCAGTCACAGAAATGAAACCGAACATTATTCAGGGACCTGCTTTTATGATAAGATGATCCCCTCAAAGTCAGTTTCACAAAAAATCTAGTGATGACAAAGTGAAACTACTATAACTGTTACTATTCTCGCAGGTGGATATGGAGACTGACTTGCCTTTGCATTCGTCCAAGACTAGTCTTGTATGTAATTTCTGTCTGATGTTTATTAAAAGCTACCAACCTAGAGTGCTGACTCTGTCTTCATAATTTCCTTCCCTACTAATACTGGACCAGTTCTGAATTTCAACTGGGGCCTCCAAATTTCAGACTCAAAAAATGAGTATTCCACACGAAAACTCATTGTCTGTGTGACTTTACACAATACTATTCCTTGATGGAAAGACCTCTGGATTATGCATCTTTGTATTTTTCTATGTGAGGAAGAAATTCAGTAACTGAATGCCTTCTTGAATGAAGAAGCAGATTTACTAGTGAATGAGTGGAAGTTTTATTTTGATCTTCTTGCTGTTGTCCTAAGTATGACCTGAGAAACTGAATCTAAGATTCTCTCACGTTAAGTCAAGGTGATTCTTCCCTCAATTTCATACAAAATATTTATTACTGAATAGAACTGAAGAAACTTGTAAAAACACTTTCAAATATAATAAAATAATTTAGAGAAAGAGACCTGAAAAAATTAAGCTTCAATGCAAGTCTCCAATTTATATTATAGTACTCAGTCTTTCTAGACAGTGAATATTTAGTGTCCATTTTAGATTCTTGCTTGAATATCCAAATAATGGTTCTTTGTGATTATTTGTCCATGGTGATTTTCATTTGGAAAAACACAGTATTTCTTCACAAGAGTAACTTTACCTTCTAGGAAGCTCAACATTCATCGGTTTAGAAGAGATCAACTTACAGTTTGATACACCAAACTAATCCCAGTCACCAGTGTAACCAAAACTTCTCACTCTTTGGAAAAAGGCATCATACTCTTTAAAAAGCCTGTGCATGTAATATGAATATATGCACAGAACATATTCTATGCAAATATTGTTTGCTTGAGGGATAAAATCGGTAATAACTTCCACTGATTATCTCGTAAACATGGGATGAGACTCTTTCCGTATTTCAGCTTTAATTTGGTTGTAAATCTGAAGAGCAAAAATGCAAATACTGTGGCTTTAAAAAATGAACTTCCATTTAAAAAGGAGCAATCCTCAACTCTATGCTGTAATTATTTTGAATCAAGTTTCAGTGGCCCATCAAATGGCAAAGAATCCTGAGTCATGATACTTTTTGCTGCAATTAGTAGAATCTAATCTATATGCAGGTCCCACTTAATTCTTGTTAGTTCTGTGATGTACCTGGGAAGATATTTAGCCACTCATTAACTCTATCTCCTTTACTGCATCAAGGCAATAACAAGTGCACATTGGATTGGTTGAAAGGACTAACTGCTATAGTCAGTGCAAAGTTCTCAGCAGAGACCCTGACATCTTCAAAGGAATAGTAAAATATTTCATATTTCTATTAATGCGCTCTGAATTTAAAAAAAAACCACAACCCTCTCTTCATAATTTAGAATTTTATCAAACAACAACAAAAAGAGAATACAGTGGCAGTTAAACAATTAAATTTCAACAGATTAAAAAAAATAAAGATCTGGGGCTTCCTTTGTGGCACAAGGGGTTAAGATGCAACCAGCCAGCCAGGGAACTATAAACATTGTGCAGCAGACCTCTCCTGGCTCGCCCGATACTCTCCTCAGCAGTGCACTTTGGTCAATCTGTCCGTTCTGTTCCCCACTCTGTCATAGCCCCCCACACCTCTGACCTGTACTCCAGCTCGTGTATGCATAAATAAATCTAAAAAAAAAATGAAAACCTGTCAGCACCTTTCCAAAATTACCCCTAGTCATGTACATTTTATAAAGGAAATATAAAACTGAATCAAAGCATAAGAGGGAATTTCTACATATCTTTCAAGCACATTTTTACCTCATTAGAAAAATGCATCCTGAACAGGGCTTGGGAGATCAATTTTTGGAGTAATAGACAAAATAAATCGAAGAAAATCAGGAAAAGGATATCACAGCCATCACACCATGTCTTTTATGTCCACAGACCACTTCTACTGCTTCTTCTCCGTGTGTACAAAGGTTGGTTTGTAACAGATTGTAACAATCCAACTAGACTCTGAAACCACACTCCAGTTTTATTGATGATTCTCGAAGCTACTGATACATTCCTACCCTGTCACTGCAGAATAATTTGATTGTAATATTTCTCTATGAGCTCTCAAATGGTCTAGAAAAGACAACCATGAAGGTGCAGCAAGTCAAGGGATATGTGGGGGGGTGAGGCCAAGGACAGAGAAAGTCTGCCGCAGGAAACACAAACTACAGTTCTCATCACAGCAACTCTATGCATTTTTCAATGTAAAACAACAACGGGCACACAACAGAGGCTGCATCCCCAACCAGCACCAACATCCACATAGTTTCACCTTGATCACAGGAGGGTGGGAATCAACCACTAACCTTAGGGGATTCTAATAGGACTTACACAAGGAAACCTAAAAAATTAAAACAAGTTGCTTTAGTCACAAAGACAAGAAGTTTCCTTTGAATCGTAGATTCTCTTATTTTACTGAAGCATAATTACTAAAAACATTATTTCTCTATACTCAGTTGGAAAACCTTTCTAGTCCTTTCCCTCTCACTGTCTTTCCCTCCCCACCATTTTTGTCTATAAACGTATGTTTCGAGTTCTGACCACTGGAAATAGAGAAATAGAGACCACTCTTTTCCTAGAGCATTATTTATCTAGCCATCCAAAGTCATGAAAAAGTAGAATTTAGCAAAGTCAAGTCAACCAACATTCACTTATTTGCAGCTTCTCTTTCATTGTTCTTCTCATTCATTCACTCAATAAGCCTAGTGTCTACTGGGCACTGGCCATAGGTTCCATGCTAGAAAAGATGAGTAAGACTCCATTAAAAGTTCACAATCCAGAATGGAAGCCATAACTGTACAGTATTAACTGCAAAGTAGTATGATTGAAACTACAACAGATTAACGTAAGGATGAGGGGGTCATGAAGGAAATAATAATTTGCTCTGCAGAAGGTTAGAGGCAGTGAATAGCTGACAATCTACTTCTCTTGAAGTAGAAAAGTTGGAGCTTGTATAACACTAAATTTTTGCTCCCTAGGAAAACAGCATAACTAACTTAGATATGTCCAATATTGCTATTTACCTAAAATTGCAATATGTGATTAATATGCACAATGCATAGAGAAACGATACTTAACTGGCCTGAGTATAGCAGAATTCGGAGCTAAGAGGTTCTCATCATCTATATAACCTTCTATTATGGAAAATGAGATTACATGGACTCAGATAATTACTCCATAAAGATAATGATAGTATATTTACATTACCTAAGCATATACTGGGTAACTAAAGGGGAAAAAAACACCAAAATTCCTAACTAACCAAAGATCTTATGGTATATTTTTCCCATTTCTCTTGCATGCACTATATTACTCTATAATAAAATACCAGTTGAAATTAACAAGTAGGTTATTATGACAAAAATGTTTGTTTTAGCCTCACGATAGGCAGACCAAATGACATTTATGTAAAGAGTTGGTATAGTTTACAAAAATAAGTTACATATTTGAGGATGAAAGAATAAACATCCTATTATCTAAAATTTTTAAATAAGATGTTATGTTCAATACTTACTGAAAAGCTTCAGATTCTGCACTTGTTCAATGATTTCTTAAAAGCTAGTATGCTACCAAAATATTATACATATTTGGAAATAATAAATGTATGTGGAATGGACTGAATAGCATATACACAAAGGAGGGTATTAAAAAGAAATAATTAGGTTGGCTTTCAGAAACAAAATCCAAAGCTTTATGAGAGCTTCTGTCCTAAAGAGAAGGCATTTTAAAAGAATTACTGAGAAGATACATTGCTTTGGCTGGATTATAGGTATGCACATGCATGTTTGTGATGACGGGTTAATATTCCATGTTGTACTAGAAATTATATAGCAGAAGAGTTCTCTTTTCCTCATCTCCATCCAACAACTATTCACAACAAAAAAAGTAAAAGAATCACATTTTGACTCTACTGGGAATTTTATGTTGAGATCCTTCGAACAGTATCTTCTGATAACATTGACAACCAAAGATACTCAATAAATGGATTCACTATTCAGTGTTTATAATTATCTCAAAGAATCTTGAAAACCTAAAAAAAAAAATCTGTGAAGTAATGAATTGTGTACATATGGTCACTGGATGAAAATGAAGTCCCACAGTGCCTTCCAAGTACATACAATAGTTCTTGATATACTAAATGGTTCTATTTTCACAAAACATGTTTTATAGCATTAATGTTATTGAGTGGATGCCTTAAGAAAATATCATTCATATGTTTTTAGAATCAAGTCTTCAAAATCAAGTTGAAATTCCTAAGATCATTATTAAGAATATTTACATTTTTGCACTAACTTATAGGCTATCCACCCCACTGTCTTTCTCTTGAACCATTTACATCCTGGTCCCTGAAAACACAGTGTATTTCTGAATTGAGAAAGCTCAGCTTGGTATGCCCTTGATCTCCCTCAATGCTACACTGAAATCTTCCATCCACATTTTTTTAAAATGTGTTGTATCCTCAAGTCTGACTTCATTTAAGTACTGTTGATATGCATAGGGTCTACAAATGACTTTGTATTCCCTTAAGAACAAAATTATTCACCTCTTTGTTACCCAAGCACTGTGCTTTGCACCCAGTAGATACTTAATAAAATATACTTAAATGAATTCAGTGAGAATTCAGTACCTAATTTACCTTGCTAACCCAGCCAGACTCCTTGTTCAGATACTTATTTTTGCTATCATTTGGTTACTTGGCTCCCAATATACTCTAAAGATAGCAAGGTCTTGACAAAAAGACTATATTCCACAGTCATTTTCCTCTTTTAGATATGATTCTGGAATGTGATTCTTATCATTCAAATTTTGAACATTTGATAAAGCTCTTCAATAATTTCTTATTACTAAAATTGAGCTTTTTTAAGGCTCTTTCATATGATTAAAGAAAAAAGACAAGTAATTAATTATAAATAATTGACAATTGAATGGTAAGAGAAGTGTGCACAGGTGTCGGTTTATTTAAGTAGCAAGCGGTGCTTAAATACTGTTCATCAGCGATGTGTAAATAGATATTAACATATACGATTCCACTTGGTTCTAGAAATTCTTAAAGCAAGCATCAAAAACAAGCACAAAATTATATAACTAGTAGGTGCAACTGAAATGCTTCTATCATATTATAAATCAGTGTCTATTTTCTACCCAGGCATAGTTAGAGGAGAAAGAATAGGTAAGATTCTTTGACTGTTTTCAATAATCAAAAAAATATATACTCAGTAGGCAAAAAAAAAAAAAAGTTTAAAAAGTATAGGCTAGATTTCACTGAATCAAAAATCATCTTAATGAGTCATACTTTCCCAGGAAAAAAATATATATCTGATCTATCTGTGATCTCTTTGGGGATAGGAAATAATACACATTTGCAGCAATCACTGTAAATTCCCATCCTGTAAGATGCTGAAATACATTGATATAAGCTCTTGGTTTGTGAAAGGTAAACAAATGAATTCTCATAAAATGTATGCTTCTTTGGAAATTACTTTCAGTTTGCTCAGAGGAGGCTGTGTATGAGGGTGAAGGATGATGGGATGGTTTATATGGAAAGAATACTGCCATTCTCAAGAATCTTCATTTGCTCCAGCTTTACATGTAATCTTCAAAACACCCAAAATCTCTTTTCCATTTCTACTAGCAACACCCTAGCTTGGGGTCTCATTGCATTAACCAGGATGGCTGCAATATCAATTTAACTGGCTCCCTTGCTTAGAATCTTTCTTGTTCCAATTCCACCTGCACAATGCTGCTAAAATAATCTTCCTAAACTCCTTTTCATTATGTCTTCCCTTTGCTTAGGAGCCTCTGGTGGGCCCTTTTCACTGATCAGCTTAAATGTACTCTTCTCAGGCTGGATATCAGAGTCCTCCATTAATCTTTCCCTTCTCTCCAATCAGTCCCGTCCCTTCCTGCCTCTAAAATCAAGCTGAATTCACATCTCTCCTAACTATAGTCTTCCTGCTCAAATGTCTGCCCTTTCCTGTTTAAAATCCATATTATTCGAACCAGCAGAGAACCACCATGTCCCCAGTTAACTATCCTAGAGTTATTGCATCTGTTCTTATGCCTTCTTCCTAGAGGAAATATTTATTTCCAATGACCATAACTTGTCTCAATACTGAGTTCCTAAAAATGCCCTCCTGCTCTCTACCTAGCCCTTCAGTCAAGCTGGAAGCAGTGCAGTCCAGCTGGATGATTCTTTGATACTCTACCTGATCTCTAGCAGATGTCCAGGTGCATAGTATTTTTTTTTTTTTGAGAAATAAATGATTTCTGCTTTGCTATTCCAATCCTACATGGTTTAGCTTCTCACACAAGAAAAATGTGAACTTCGACAAGCAATAACGGTAAAGAAAAAACTTAACTAAAACAATAAAACTCCTAAATGAAAACCATCATTTCTATGAGATTCGCCACTATGGTCTCTCTGCATAAGTGACCACAAAGCAGAAAAGGGGTATATAACAGACCTGCAATTCCCTAGCTCAGACCTGTAATTCCCTAGCTTGTGACATGGAACTCTAGGAAATTTGAAAATATTCAAATGGTTGAAGAAACACATATGAAGAAGACTCTGATAATCAGAAGCTCATTGTAAGAGAACTTTTGATCTATGCTCCACAACCTTGATCAACAGATTCCCAAAGACCATCTGACCGGGAACACAATGCCTGGATCACTGGTTTATTAACTCATTCATCAAGTCAGCTTATGCTTTAGACTCACTGCAACGCACATACAACACTGTGGGGCTGCTGGTGATCCTGTGCCAAGCAAGACATTGAGGACATCTGAAGCATTCATTTGTGAAATTTTACAATAAGCCTATGGGTTATGTTAAGATATTACAGGTGAGGAAACTGAGGCTGAGAGGGGATAAATAACACTCCCTTTGACACCCAGACAGGTCATGGAGGAGAGAAGATAAAAATAAGGTGCATACGGAAAGGTACATAATGTCTATGTAACAGTCTTATATGAAATATATTTCAGAGCTGAATTCTGAAATTGAAGTCTCCCTGGTCTAAACTTCTTTAACACACTCCATGCAGTTCTGTTCTGGAATATAACCTTTTGCACCACAGTATTATAGTAATCTGGAAATGTGTCCATCATTTCTAATAGGGAGACAACAAGCCTTTGGAAGACAGAGGATTTTTTTCATGATTATAAACTGCTCTGGACACAGTTCACAAAGAAAGTGCTCCCTAAGTTTATAGAGAACAAAAAGATGTGAGTTCTGTGTCTATGCAGGCAGGCGGGCAGATATGGGATCTTCTGGATTTTTGAACATCTAAAACTATACTGGGCATTACCATTCTTTGTCCTTTCCACTAACATTCTAATGCCTGATATTGCTTGTCAGATCAGACTTTAAACCACCCTTCAAAAAAGTTGAAGACATAACAATTTGTTTGTTTTTTTTTTTTAATTAGCTTACACTGATTTAAAAAACTGTACATGACTTAGGAGAGAAGTTCACACAGCTTCACAAGTGCTACCACACCTCACCCAATACCAACACATCCATACTCTGCCATCACAGCCTGTTGGGTCCTCCTTCTCCACACTTCGCTCCCCATGCCCACTCTCCCCACTGGTGGCCTCATTCTACAGTCAGCTTCCGAAAGACTGTTCTGGTTTAGTTTGTCTCTACCTTTGTTTTGTCCCCCTGTATTCCAACAGGAGTGAACTCATTCTGTATCTGTCTTTCCCCTTAGGATTTCTTTCACTGAGCATAGCTCTTTCCACAGTTCTTTGTGTAGATATATACTGCATCTTTTTAATCCTCTTATTTGTTGTTAGGCATTTTACTTAGGCTATTTCTATGCCTTGGCTAGGGTAAAAAGTGCTGCAGTGAATACAGGGGTGCATGCATCCCTTTGAGTGAGTGTTTTTACATTCTTTAGCTAGATGATTCAGAGTAGAATTTCTGGGTCAGGTGGCATATCTAATGTTAATATTATGAGGAATCTCCATATTGCTTTCTGTAGATTCTATTTTTTAAAAAAGATTTATTTATTTATTTATTTATTTATGCACGCACTGAGTACAGTCAGAAGTGTGGGAAGGTGAGAGAATTCACCAGAGCCAGAGCCAGAGCCAGAGAAAAACAGGCAGAAGGACCAAAGTACACTGCTGAGGGGAGCAGCAGGCATGGCAGAAGACGTCTGCGTGCCATGTGGGACCCTTGCCTGGTGGCCGGGGATCGAACCAGCTCGATCACTGTGCCACGGGGGAGGCCCTTTCTGTAGATTCTAGACCAGTCTTATACCCACCAACCATGTAGGTAGATTTCTTGTTCTCCACATCTTGTGAACACTTGTTTCTAGTCTTGAAGATGACTAGTTGTGTGATGGTAACTCATTGTCATTTTGATTTGCATTTCCCTCAAGATAAATGATGAGTATTCCATGTGCCTGTTGGCCATCTGCTGTCTTCTCTGGACAAGCTCTTCCACCCAGTTTTTGATTGGGCTGTGTTCTGTTTGTTGAGTTATATGAGTTCTCTCAGTCTTGCTATCACACAATGCTGGATGGCACACTCTGCCCACTTTATGGTCTGGGAAGAGCATTATGCAGCACAGGAAAACGCCAGATGAATTGTCCGCACAGCTATAAATACATTCCAAAGCCTTGTTTTTCAATTTTACTACTGACACTTGATGTGCAGATGGTTTCAATGTCTTACTGACAACAACATTTTTCCTCCATATGTAGTCTAGTGTTTTGGTTTTCAAGTTGCTTTCCATGATGGCTGAGGGATAGGACCCTTATTCTATTTTTAATACAGAATTGACATAGTCAGCTGCTGGCTTTCTATGTTATATTCATGCAAATCTCTTCAATTGCTCTTGATCATGGGGATTTACTTTGGAATCACAAGGTGCATCACAGCAGAATAAATATTCAAGTATCCCCTGGGAGTGTGATCCGTCTGGGAGATAGATTTCTGAGACACCACAGACAGGTGGTAAGTGAGGGAACATATCAAGGCCCTGGCGGCATCACTCTGTGTCTATTGTTCTAAAACAAAGTGAACTTCAATCTGAAAGGAAATCTGCTTATCCGAGAACATGTCAACTGAAAATTTCCCCACTTGATGTTTGCAGGTGTCTTGCATCTGCAGTTATACATCAAGGTAGTCCCAAATCCTCCCTGTGCCTAGCACTAGGTTTTTGTTTTTTTTTTTTTAAAGATTTATTTATTTATACAAGCACTGGGTACAGTCAGAAGCGCAGGAAGGTGAGAGAATTCACCAGAGCCAGAGCGGGGAACAGAACAGGCAGACTGACGAAGTACACTGCTGAGGGGAGCAGCGGGAGCGGCAGAAGAGGTCTGTCGCGCCATGTGGGACCCTCACCCGGCAGCCAGGGATTGAACTGGCGCTGCAGAGGCTGTGGGCAGCTTCGCAACCCAGCGCTCAACCGCCGCGCCACCAGGGAGGCCCTCTAGCACTAGGTTTGTCAAGTAAAGGAATCAGCCTGGACTGAGGAGTGTCTGATTTTATCAATGACCTGGTGTTACCAAAAATCTCTTAAACTTGCCTCATGTGCCTCCAGGTAGAAGCTTTTCTTCCCTTAAAAATGGGTTTATGTTAAACTAAAATGAAAAGTCTCTGCTATCTGGGACAACAGTAAGATTTATCCATCTGGTTTCTGACTTACCAAGCATGCTAAACCTGTAAAACAAAGCAAACCAACTAAACTTAACAAAACAAACCATCAAAAATAAAAGAAGAAAACTTTGGTGAACATTACTGAAGTGACAGAAGAAATGAAAGGTATAATACACTAACCAATATTTTTTCAAATATTTCATTCGATGTGCTGTTGTTTTATAAATAGCCATTTAGCTTCAATTAATCCCAATGGAAAAAACTGGTTTTAGACATAAACCTATCAATGAAATCAGACTTAGACATAAACTGTTATCTACAGCCTCAAACTGCATAGACTCAGGACACAGAGGGATTATGTGTCAGTTACTTTCCCTCTCAGAATAGAACATATATTAATAAATGCAGAACAAATAGAAAATCCTGTGTAGATTTCTCACCCCAACTGCTCACAGCCCATAATCCATTCTTGCTAATTTGTTTACCCCTTTTCATTCTAAACGATTACCATTTTTATTTATGCACACAAGAGCTGGGATGTAGGCCAGAGGTGTGTTGGGGGAGGGGTGTGGGTGAGAGGATTCCCCAGAGACAGAGTGGGGAACAGAACAGGCAGAATGACTGAAATACACTGCTGAGGGGAGCAGCAGGCGAGACCAGAGAGGTCTGCCGCACCATATGGGTAGCTCCCTGGCCAGGGATCAAACTCATGCTGCAGCGGCTGACAATAGCTTGATAGAGCTGAGATGCAACCCCCTGTGCCACCAGGGAGGCCCCTTCCTCCCTTTTTCATTCTAAAGGATCATCTCACTGTCTTAAGTCCACAGTGTAGTCTATTCCTCACAGCTCCTCTTCCTCAGGAAAAGGCAAACCACCCATTATAGACCCACTGTCTTTCTAGCATGTCCATCAAAAATATGTCAACACCTGGATTGTTTATTTTGTTTTTGTTGAGCCATGTGAGTTCTTTGTATATCTTTGTGATCAGTCCCTTATCAGTTGAATGGAGTGCAAAGATTTTTATGGTATATATACACAATGGAATATTACTCAGCAATCAAAAAAGATAAACTCATGCCATTCGCAGCAATGCGAATGGAACTAGAAGGAATTATGCTCAGTGAAATAAGCCAGAAGGAAAAAGAAAAATATTGGATGGTTTCACTTATGGCAGGAATATAGGGGAACCAAATAAGACATTAGTGTAAAACAATAATAACAGTACAAAACACAACAAAACAAAAACGGACAATTATAAACCAGAGACATCCTGTAGGGGAGGAGGCGGGAGAGGGATGAGAGGGAGGGAGGGAGGAGCACAGGGGATTGTGGTGATGGTGCACGGGTGCCTTGGGGCAGGAGATTCTATGGGGACTCAATCTGAGGGGGTGGGGGAAGCAAATTTTGTTTAATTTTTTTTTAAAAATTATGTATTGTAAAAGGTTAATGCAAAATTTAAAAAAATGGAAAAAATAAAAATATATATGTCAACGCCTTTGGAAGTACTGACATCTGGGTCTCCAAACTCATGTTCTTCTGGGAAGATTGGGTGGTTTCAGCCCAGGAAACTGCTATAATGAAATCAGGTAGAAACATTATAAGATGACTTGCCACTTCGACAGATATCCCTGTGCCCTTTTGTTTGGGGCTCTGGGAGAACAGATGCAGAGGGAAAGGCAAAGCCAAGGGATATTGTCACTCGCTGCTTTCAAGAGCCAGAGTCCCGGCATACCAAGTAACAACCCCACGCAGAGTGAAATAGGAAAGTATTTTGCACCTCTGTCTTTTAAACTGTAGCTTAATATAGTTCACACTGCCCCATGTTACAGATGGGGAAACTAAGGCAGAGAACTTATGCCTAAGTCACCCTCTGGGACCCAAATGAATATCTATTGTCTGTATAAAGTGTTGACTCACTATCAGCTGAAGCCGTCTCTCTGGGGGGTGCACTGTCCTAAGTTTAACATTAAATCACAAACTCTTTGGTGTGGTTTCTTGTCTGATATGCTCTAGCCCCAAATTTGTCACAAATTACTAAGATATAAGGTAAAGACTGTTAGTTTTATGTCCATCCTTCCTTCCCCCTGCAATGCTCATTGCAGCTCAGCAGACTTTAGAAAACCTGCTCTTTCTCTTCTTTATTTAGCGCTGTGATTTTGATAGTATCTTCATTTCTACATTTAATTTCTCAATCATCAGCACATTGTGTGGCATATTTACTTAATGTAAGGCTTTATGACAACCCCGAGAAGCACAGAGAAGGGGAGAGATGCCCAAGTCAGATACATGGGTTAATTTTCAAAACCAAGTTTGTCTCATTCCAAAGACAGTGATCTTGTCTACCGCTTCCTTTCTCTCTTGTTTACAATAACTCCAGCTATTTCCTCTGGACCCCAAGACACATCTGATCTCAGTCAATTACCTGTTGAGGTCCGGTGGCAGCAAAGGTAACTGTCTAAAATTCTACCCTGGGTTTGCCCCAGAACCCTCTGGACCACGTAGGTGTGATTATATTGACTTCCTATGGGTCTCATCACACCGGATTTCAGCATCACAATTCTCATGGCACATCAGGATTTTAAATTAATCAGCCATTTATTATTCTACAATTATCTGCGTTTCAATGCTGCACTAACACACAGCACAGATGTAGGTAAGACAGAAATGCCTCTCGTGACTCTCAGAAGAGCAGTTTTTGTAAAAACAGACAAACACAGTTATATTTTAAGTACAAATGAAGCAATTTCAAAATACAAGCTTTGAGGCTTTAGTTTTTGTTTTTGTTTTTGTTGTTTTTTTTAATTGCCTACCAAAATCCCCACCCAAGTTCTCTGCTCTGGCTGTTTGTACCCTGAGCGTTTCCACAATGCTTTATCACTCTCCTTGGGTTGCAGATTAGTTAACAAGAAATTTTAAAGGGGAATAATAGAGATAAATATCTTTAATTTTCTACCTCATTTTGTCTTCACAAAATATAGACAGGCTGTGCTTTTATTTACTGCTTGTTCCTGCTAGGTTGAAAATTAATACATCTTTTAGCAAGGGACCTATTTGGGGCATTAGTAGTGCCATCCTGCTTTAAACTACATATACTTTGAGCTTCATGCCCAAGAAGCACACATTAAAATGCTTCAGAAAGTCTGCACCTTTCAAGATGTTGGGTTTTTAAATAACATTTCATAAAACCACCACACTCAAATCATTTTCTGCTGTACCTGCGGTCTAGCTCACCCTTCTCACTAACTGCAGCCCTCTGTGGCCCAGCTCAAATATCACCTCCACTAACAGCCACACACTCTTTTCGCTGTATTGTCCATACATTTCAGCTTTACCTTTATTGCTGTTTCACCAAAGATGTGTCTGCAGATACAGTCAAGCCCAGGTCTGTCAAAAGTTCTCACCACACACCCGCCATGTTCACACAGTGGATTCTGGACTTTCTAAAGGTACGTCATTTGCCTTTAAGGACACGTAGTAGAATATGCTCCATAGATGTCAGCTACATTAAATTTGGAAAAACATCTTGTATTTCATTCTGAGTCAATCTGATTATGAATCCCACAGAAGGATTCTGCATCTGATGGTGGCATTCAGTGATCTACAGTCTTTAGATTTTGTTATTTGTTTTTGAACCTTAGCATCCCACAACCCTTGTTTACTATACAGATGAACAAGACCCTCACAATGGGCTTATCAGTAGGATTCTTGGCAGCAAGCCCTGGCTCCAGGGCCTTGGAAACCTTTGGAATCACTAGGAGGGGAACCAGCCACCAGCAGGGGCTGTGATACTGATGAGGATGTCTTTGATCTCCTTTTTAGAAGCCTCATCCACCCATTTCCAGTAGTGGGTCTAGTGGGCCCCCAGGTCTCTGGAGCAGATTGCATAAATCTGGGCCACATGATCACCATCCTACTCAAGGACACAGATGTCCACGCTGGGAAGGCTCCTTGCCCAGGAGTAAAATTGGTTCCAGCCGCTCGCACCGCAGCCTACAGAGCCCCATCATCTCCAAGGGCCGCCCGTTCACCTTGGTGAAGCTGCTTCCTCTTTGCAGTGTGCCAACTGCCAGAGGCTCCTGGCACTGCAGGGCTGTAGATACAAGCCATCCTCGCCCCAGTGCTGCACCCTGGACTTCAGCTTTTAGAACAAACTTTATTCACCCCAAGGCCAGTCATATGTTATTTCTTTTTTTTCATAATTTTGTTTTATATATTTTTTACACTTTTAAGGACACCTGGAAAGTGACAGAACACTGCCTTTCACTGGACTCCCATGGCCCCTGTTAGCAAAACAATGTCTGACTTTCTCTTCTGGGGCTATTTTTATCATCACATTGCCACTAGCATCATTCAGTCCAGAAAAGCAAGTTTAGTATATCCTGTTGAGAAGAAGAAAGGCAATTCTTTCCAATCATTTGCTTGCTAGGCACTAGGATAAGTGATTTAATAAATACTTCCCAGAATTATTTTCAAAGTCATCACTGCCTGCCTTGTTTCCTTCAAGTCAAACTTGTCTTCCCCTTTCTTCAAAACCCTTAATGTCCAGAGGCATAGCACATACTGAGCCTTCTCAGATAATTCCATAGAGATGATTTTCATAAAGTGTGTGTAAGATTTGAAAACTTTAAGAATGGGAGATGGATCATAAAAACAAATTGCAAATAGCTTTTGAATTAAGCTGGGTTTTCATCTCCTGAATGATAAGTCTTTAGTTTTTGCTTTCTTTCACTTATCATGTGCTATCTGAAATATTGCATGAAATTGCCTGTTGACCATCTTCAAAAAATTGCTTTTTAAGGCTACAAGAGGGAGAGAGAGGGGTGGAAAAACAGGGGGAGCAATCAATGATCTTTGATTAAGGACTGTGGGTGCTTTGGTGGTGGGTACAGTGACATACACCTTAATAGGTATGAACTTGCACACCTCAGTAATATACAGCACTGTGAAACAATATTAATGCAATAAAAAATACAAAAATTAAAAGTAAATTATCTTGGGGCCTCCCTGATGGCGCAGGGGGTTAAGCACCGCACGATGAAGCAATCTGCAGCCTCTGCAGCACGAGTTCAATCCCGGGCCGGCCAGGGAGCAACCCACATGGCGCGGCAGACCTCTCCTGTCCCTCCCGCTGCTCCCCTCAGCAGTGTATTTCGGTCAGTCTGCCTGTTCTGTTCCCCACTCTCTCTCTGATGGATCCTCTCACTCCCCACATCTCTGGCCTGTACCCCAGCTTTTGTATGCATAAATAAATAAATCTTAAAAAAAATTATCTTTTATGTATAGCTAGCACTTTAAAATATTTGCCATCTAGTAATTCAAGTTTTAAAACACATAAGGGCACTATGGAGACCTTATATAAACTTTTTGTTTCCCTTTACACTTTGTCAATAACTGTACTTTCTGATATGAACCTTTCATCCCCACCTGCTTTAAAACAGACATGAATTCCATCAGGGTATAAATCAAACATCACCAAGAATTTGGGGTTTTTGGTTTTTTTTTGTTTTGTTTTTAATTTTTTTATTTTTTATTTTTATTTATTTATACATGCACTGGGCACAGTCAGAAGCGCGGGAGGGTGAGAGAATTCACCAGAGCCAGAGCGGGGAGCAGAGCAGGCAGAAGGACTGAAGTACACTGCTGAGGGGAGCAGCGGGCGGCAGGAGAGGTCTGCGCGCCATGTGGGACCCTTTCGCCGGTGGCCGGGGAGCAGCTGGGGATCGAACCGACGCTGCAAAGGCTGCGGGCAGTTTCGCAACCCAGCACTCAACCGCTATGCCACGGGGGAGGCCCCACCAAGAATTTGATTCTAGCTATGGTCAACATAAATGCTTGATGAGAAATATTAGGTGAGCATAATATATAAATGCACATGTATTTAGTTTAGCATTAAAAAGTATATTCACACCTCGAATTCATGATAGTCAAAATACAGCTTGCTTTAGAAAAGTATGAGAAGACGCAGTATATTATACTAGCAAAGATAGCTCTTTCTTGTTAAAAAGAAGAAGAAAATGGAAAAAAAAAATCGTATTGTTCCTAAACACCCAAGGGAAGTCATTTCAACACAAAGGTCTACAGTACATCTGGCTTCATTTTCTCACCACCAGTCTTCCAATATCTGCATCTATTATTATCAACCCCAGTGTTACCAACTGAATGCTCAAGACTTGTGGATGAGATCACACTGTTTCCTGTCAATACCATTCCATGAAGGAATACATTATTTTCTCCTTAGTTTCAAAGGCAGAATAGCTTGCTGACTACATGACTCTTTCACAGGCAGATAAAAATGTATAAATATCTAAATTCCATAAAAGGAACACTTTGCAGGATTTTCTTGAGACATACAGAACAAATGAGCATTTTTTTGGATGGTGTCAAAGTCATGGTTAGAGTTTTTCTGGCTACATCCTGCCAAGCAAATTCTCAGTATGACCGCTAGCTCTCATTTCTATTCAGCCTGAATCCTCATCTCCAACTCTGCTGGGTCTACTCTATCAGCTGCTCAGCCTGCCTTGTAACTCTGTGCATCTTGCCTTCTGCTCTGTCATCTCATCCCACCTGCTGCTTTCTCCTAACGGAGCATTCCTAGTCATTGCCTCTTTCTTTCCACAGGCACAGTTCACAGAGTTAATTCTGCAAATGTCAAAATGGCACCTTCTCTCCACTTGAGTAATCTACCTACTTCTTTTCTTTCAAAGTTCACTTTCAAAACAGATATTATGCTAATGATAACGATGAAAGATAAAGATAATGATACGGTACCGATCAAAAATCAACACTCTAATTATATATGTCATATTCTGCTTCTTGCTTTGCAGAAGGACAAAGTTCTCAGAGACGATTTTAAAAATCTACCATTTCATTGACATGGCATGTGAGTAAGAAAAGTATTAATTACTCTTATCATTCATCAGATTCTATCTTAAAAATTGTTTGCTTATCTTCTGACCACCCCTGTTTTCCTTCCCCAAAAGAATTATTCACCCTACAATTAAGTACTACAGTAACAACTCACAGGAGTTTGGGAGGAAACCTTAGCCCAAGGCATAAGGAATATTTACTAGAGAGCTAGCAATCCAGTATGGTAGGAAGATAAGGCTTCCCTGGAGTTTTCACATATTGATCAAATCTTAAGCTCAAGAATAATGCCTCCTGCCCAGCAATCATTTCCATGGGTAACCTGGAGTTCCTGAGCACACGCACCCCCAGTTCACAGCCATCCCTACTCTTTATTCCTCCCTATGACCTGGCACCTGCCCCAGACTGAATGACTGTACATCGGACCACAGGAGATGCACGCTTTGCCCACCACAGACTCACAGTATAATGACAACTGCGAGGAAAAAAAAAAAGACTGAGAATTCCACCACGAGGGAGTTGTCCCTTTTCTTCAAACCGTAGCCAACGCAAAGATGGAGCCCCTCATTCCAGAATGCCTAGGGGCTGCTACCCTGATGTTCTCCTGGATAACAAGTCAGGGTTTTCATTAGCTGCCTCGTTAATTCAACAGCTACATGGATTGGCAGTGTGTCTGGAGATAGGCAGCAATGGGAAGGATGGCAATTAGCAGGAGCCCAGACAAGTGATCAGAAGCTGACATGTATGCCTCCATCACAGGCCTGTTAACAAGCCTCACAGACAGCATCCTATCCCTCACCCGGGTTCCCCACTACCAACCCAGAAACTAATGTCAAGATTCCATTTTATTCTGAGTACACACACTCCTTGCAGCCTGGGAGAGTGGGGAAATTGATGAAATAAATAAACAAACAAAAATTTCTTAATAGGGATATATTTTTTCTTGGAGGAGGCTCTGAGAAACAGAAGTGTCTAGAACTCAGCAGTCCATCAGATATTGAAATCAGTCCAAGAAGAGAGTTATACTGGATCATCAGTAGAGTTTCACATTTTCAGTTGTTTAAGTCAAAACTTAGTTCCCTTCTTTTATCAGCATGACCAATGCCTAGATTCCAATCAATTCAGCATCTATTAAGAGCACAGCCTCTGTGCAAAGGTGGTGAGGTTTTAGTTGAAGGATTCTGGGCAGAAAGGAGAAAACGTAAACACCCAGCTCAAATGACTAGTTCTGGTGCTCCTGCAGCCAGCAATGTGCTGCAAAGCCACAGGTGTCTTAGCCAATAAAATGAGAGGAGCGTGGTTAGAGCTGCGGGGTTCTCTGCACTTGAAGTATTTGTTCAAGCTATGATACAGAGAAACTTCTGCTGCAACCAGTATGGAGGGCCAGGGTTCCTGACGGTGACACCTGGCAACACTCCCTACCACTACCCTCTTTTCACCCAGTATGTTTCCTGCGAACCTCAGAAGAACACGAGGCAAAGCCCAGAAGAGATGATGTAATGATGATCCTATATCCCCAACAGTCTCAGAGATGCTAGTGCTGAACTGCTGAACGTATTTACAAATGTAAGTTGTGAGCTTAAAAAAAAAAAAAAAATCTAGATGATAAACCTTAACCATTGACAGTTTTTCTCCATTTTTCTCCAAGTCCAGGAAAGAAAAATATCCACCTTCAGTGTGGAGAATTTTTTAATCTTCAGATAGTGAACATTTTCAACAGATGATATTATAGCGGAGAGAATATAGATTTTCATTCCCAAGAGATGGAAAGAAAAGGCGATGCCTGAACTCTGGATAAATTGTAACAGCAGGAGGTGGGCTGCTGTGTATTTGATGCTCACTGTCAGCGACTTCTCTTTAATATGTCCACACTTTATATTTTTTTTAAAGATTTATTTATTTATTTATTTATTTATACAAGCACTGGGTACAGTCAGAAGCACGGGAGGGTGAGAGAATCCACCAGAGCCAGAGCGGGGAGCAGAGCAGGCAGAAGGACCGCAGTACACTGCTGAGGGGAGCAGCAGGTGGCAGAAGGGGTCTGTGCGCCATGTGGGACCCTCCTCTGGTGGCCGGGGAGCGGCCAGGGATCGAACCGGTGCAGCAGAGGCTGTGGGCAGCTTTGCAACCCAGCGCTCAAGCGCTGCGCCACCAGGGAGGCCCTATGTCCACCCTTTAATAGCTATTTTCTATGAAATAAGCAAGCCCAGTTTTGTTCCATAACATTGCATACCTAGTTTACAAACTAGGTATTGTCTCACTGATAATTCATACCTGACTGGATCACACTGGATTACACATAAACCCAAAGTTCAACTGTCCTTCTCTTTAATTGCTTAAATGCATTCTTTTCTCCTGATCAAAATCACAGAATTAAAATTATGACACCTTAATAAAAATTTCAGGGTAAAAAAAAATAGCGGGGCCTCATTTAATAGTCATAATTTCCCAAAACTAGGATAGTAGGGAATTTAGACCTTATAACTTCATTAGCTATATCAGAGCCAAAATCTACCAGGATGCTGCTAAAGCTATCCTGCTTCGAAGAATGGTCTTCAAGAAAATTTATGATAACAATTTAACAGATTTTTTCACAAGGGATATCAAATGCATGAAACTTTACTGAAAATAAAATGCAGAATTCTTTATATCATGTATCTCAAATATGTATGTGCATGTAATATGTATTATCAAGGAATGCACAAAAGATCCACATTTCTGCTTATAGTGGCTGATCACACCCATCCACAAATTCATTTTTCACTCACTGAACTGTCTGCTTATGAGGCTATTGCTATGCCAGGGACTGGTGGTATAAAGATGAACATAACTACATGTGGATTTGAAGTTCCCCGTGCTTTGATTTGTTCAACAGATAAAGTGGCAATAGTATGAAATATTACAGTATGAAATGATAGTGTGATAGCATAAAATGTATTGAAATCAAATAAAATATATCGAAAGTACATTCACATTGCCTAGACCATAGAAAATACTATATAAACAGACTCTGTTATATTAATTTTTAAAGTACTAGGTAAATAAAAGTCTGTTGGGCATGTAAATGTATAATTAGATTTCAATACATTGATCTTCAGTGAGGAAGAAGTTACTGGATTTTTATAACTTTTTTTTTAATTGAGGCATCAGTGGTTTACAGCACTGCATATGATTTAGGGATGTAGACTGACACTTCTTCAAATGTATGTTATTGCATGACCCCCATCAACAAAGCACCCCCAATCCTCCATCACAGTCCACCACAGTCCCCTAATACCCCCCACCTCCCAACCCTCCCTCTGGTGACCTCAGTTCTACAGTCAAGATTTTTAAGGTCTTTGGTTAAGTTTTATCTGTTCTTTTGTTTTATTAGAAGTTTGTTTTGAACCTGACCTGGGAGAGGTGGTAAAATCTTCAAAGAGGCAGCCATAGCAAATCAATCTTGTTTAAAGGGTAGTTCATTCTCCAGGGGGAGAAATCTGAGAAGATTACAGATAGCAGGGGGCTGCAGGGCACCCAACACGGAGCTGGGGCGACAAAAGGGACTGGAACCAAAAACATTTGTATCTGTGACTTTGGATAAAATGTTTTGTAAACGAGAGACTCCAGAAAGAGATCGGCTCATAAATGGGCTATTGTATGAAGAACCTGGGATGCCTTAGTGAGCTTGGAATTTTTTCCACAGGGAATGGAGAGATGTTTGCAGGTTTTAAGTTGGGAATTGGCAAGAAAAATCTGAAAGAAGGAAACAAATCAGCAGTGGTTTCACAACATACCCTCTGCTGGGAGCACTGAAGCCTTCCCTATCCCTACTTGCCTGTGTGTGATCCCAGGACTGAGTCTCAGGGATTAAAATTCTCTGTGACCCCGGGATTTGACCACTGACTGTGTCTCTTAAGTTGATTATTCGATGCCAACCACTTAATCCTCTGATCATCTTTTTATTTCCATCATAATCATCCCCAGGCCAGCTCCCTAACCCAGAGGTCTGCCTCAAGCTGTGATTTCTACACACTGAATTCAAGCACTTAAATATAATCCTACTATTACATATTTGGAATTGTTAAAGAGCCTTTACATCGATAGCATTTGAGTTATTTATGGAATTGTTCCTTCTATCAGGTCCATGGAATTGAGAAAAGGTTGATCAGATTATTTTTAAGATGTAGCTGACGTGGCCAATTACTGGCCAAGCCACAGTAGAAGCGGAGGCAAAAGCAAAATAACAGCCATCATTTAAAATGACAAAATTTTATAGTTTATCATGATTTTGCATTAATCTTTACTTCTTAAACATTACATTAAAATATTCCTTATTTTTAATTAATCTTCAAAATGTTGCAATAGAGTCAACTTTACCTACCCTCATTCCATCCCTAGGTAACTAGATCTCTCCCAAAAAGATTCAACAGTGTGTGGGAGCCTGTGGGGTGTGTATTGAGGGGGTTGGGATGCACAAGATTCAGAACACACTGGAAAACCATGCCCAAACTGGCATGGAGAATGGACAGCGTTTCCCTGGAGAAAGGTCCATTGCTTTCAGTCAATTCACAGTCACTCCGCATGTCTGTTTCCATGTCCTCTCCCTTAAAACATGACACAGCAGGGGGCCTCCCCGGTGGCGCAGCGGTTGAGCGCTGGGTTGCGAAACTGCGCACGGCCTCTGCGGCGCCGGTTCGATCCCCGGCTGCTCCCCGGCCACCGGAGGAGGGTCCCACATGGCGTGCAGACCTCTCCTGACGCCCGCTGCTCCCCTCAGCAGTGTACTTCGGTCCCTCTGCCTGCTCTGCTCCCCGCTCTGGCTCTGGTGAATTCTCTCACCCTCCCACGCTTCTGACTGTACCCAGTGCATGTATAAACAAAACAAACAAACTAACCAGCAAACAAATAAATAAAGCATGCCTCTATTTAAAAAAAAAAAAAAAAAAAAAAAAAAAAAACAAAACATGACACAGGAGGCAAGACTTCCTAAGTTTCAACAGCCAAGCCCAAATGGAATAAAATAATAGCATAAAAATGCTTTCCAAATCATGCATCCACCCGAGACATTTTCTTGTCACATTAGACCAAAGACCAAATGCAACCTCAGGATCACTCATGTCTATAAACTTCATAAAAGAATCGTGTGTTTGCAACTTTCACCACTAGAAGCAGATCATCAGGGTTCAGGCATTAGTTGTGCATCCCAACCCCCCATTACACATCCCACAGGCTCCCACACGCTGTTGAGTGTTTGGGAGATATCTATTTACTTAGGGATGGGATGAGGGTAGGCAGGAGTTCCTCCAAGCAGGTCCTGCAAGCTGCACTGTGTCAGAGGCACGACGGTGGACTCCCAGATCACTCTGCAGGAATGAGTGGGAAGGATGATCCCTCGGGCTCCACTAGGCCTAATGGCCAACAACTCACAGCCCTAGCATCTCTCCAGGACTGGACCTTAGCTGAGGAAGCTTCTTTGCCTGAGTTTAGTTCCAACTCAGAAGCAGTCTGCAAACACTTAACAGGTGCGCAGACATAACCTCCTTGCCCCAATCTGGAACAGCACTGAAGGACCATTTCAGCTGCAGACAGCCTCAGCGGTGAGGCCACCTGAGGTCATATGTTAAGTTGGGGGAAAATGATCTTTTCCCTCTTGGTAGGGCTGCTCTTAGAGGCAGGTATTGCTCTCTCCAAGAGGTGCTGCTTTCAGGATCAATTTTCTGGAAGCAAATAACCATCTCAGGGAACTCCCTGACACACTGAAATCCTTAAAATATATCTGGGTAAAATGAAGAGCCACAGGCAGACAGGCGCAAGGAGTTAAGCACAGCACTATGAAGCAATCCACAGCCTCTGCAGCACAAGTTCGATCCCCGGCCAGCCAGGGAGCTACCCACATGGCGCAGCAGACCTCTCCTGTCTTGCCCGCTGCTCCCCTCAGCAGTGTACTTCGGTCAATCTGCCTATTCTGCCCCCCACTCTTTCTCTGGTGAATCCTCTCACCCCCTGCATCTCTGGCCTGTACCCCAGCTCTTGTATGCATAAATAAATCAATCCTTAAAAAAATATATGGGCAGATACATAAACTGTCCCTAGTTTGCCATTAACTATTCCTATTAATGAGGTATTATACACTGAAGCACTTTCCATTGATCTAACTAAAAGGGCACTCCCGCAACTCGTGGGATTCTACAAGGTCAAAGAGATAATGACCATCAGTCAAGGATATAACAGGAGTCTGTTGGTGGTGATGTGGCAGAGGTGGTGGAATCCTCTGGGCAGAGAAAAGAGTGCTGAAGAAGAAATCTTTCCCAGAAACATGATCAATTCCCACTACAATAACTTCGCAACCAAAAAAGCAGAAGAGCAAACCAATGTGCTAAAAATTCACAAATAACAAAAGCATTAACTGCTTGAAATTCCAGTTAGCCCCTTATGCAATAACCAAAACTATTTTATGCAATTTCTGCATGCAAATAGAAGGGAATTTTTTTTCTAAAATTCAGTGGGCCTGAGTCATCCTTCCAACATTGAGCAATGAGAAATGTATTACTCAGGGATGCATAAGTTTTTCTTTAATGAACATAGGATTCTGAGATATTTTTAGTCCTTCCCCAAGTTTCTGTCCTGCTCAGATAACATATCCTCTAATTTATTCATAATTACACGGTTAGATACACCAAGCCTGACCTGAAAGGATTCAGTTCTGTTGGAGAGTTATTATTATTAATCTTTCCATGTTCCACAACCTACAATGCATGCATTAGCATGGATCCTGCCAGAACCACACGCAGCACACACTACTACTGCTTGTTTTACAGGTGAAAAACCTAAGACTCTTTAGAGGTTAAGTATTTTGCCCCATAACACTCAGCTAATAAATGGGGAGCTGGAAGAATCTAACCCCCAAGTTTCTACTTCAAACCAGTGCCCAGTGCTGGCTCCTGACAGTGGGATAAAACTCATCCAGGCAACAAGCACTGCCTTTTTAGCACATTTTTTTTTAATGGAAAACAGTCTTTAATTAAATCTCAATTCTGCTTTTTAAGGCCTTCATTACATTTGTGTGAGCACATTTTCTCTCATGTTGCTAACTAGATCCTTCAAGTTAAGGGCAGACAGACAGCTTTTTACTGAGAATACCCTTGATACTATTTCAAAATTCAGTTATGCTTTGGACAGTCCATTCAGCATGGGATTGTTACTCCACTGTAAGAATGTTTTAAATACCTTCAATTATTACCTTAAATATGAAAAATTGGACAAGCTAAATCTGCCTGTCTTTTACTCTGAGCAAATGTCTATCCACTCATCTTCAAATCTTCTTACATTAAAATTCAATTCAAATAACACACTGAAAAAAAAAAAGACAAAGAAAACACACCATGTTACTGTAATAGGTCACAGGCGATTTTTTTTATCATAATAACTATTTTCTTATTAGAAAATAACAAGCACAATTTTAAACATAAGCTATATCCCTGCAGTGGCAAAAAAAGAAAAAAAAAAACTATCCAGAAAGTAATTATGTGGCTGCTTAATCTATGTTTGATTTAGAAAAGGAGGCAATTTAATTTTAAAGGCAAACTATACATTAAGAGCTTAAAGACAGCAAATCTCACTTGTGAACACAGCCTGTCATTATGATCGTTTCCCTAAATGAAAAATCTCAAGCAATGAATTTTGTGACTGATTTCATATTTTCAGGGTGTTGCTTAGAATTTTTTCTACTTGAAAAAGAATCCTGGTATTTTGAAGCAGAATGACTCTGCAGAAGAAGCACCAATTGGATTCAACAAATGTGCATTTATTGCTTACTGGCGGCAAAGCGGTGACGGGAAATAGAAGCAGCTCAAAAGTCCCTTTTTTGAAGACTGATAAGGTAACTATTTCAACAGTGGTTTTCATTTCTGATTACATTTAGCTTTATTAATCACAAAGAGACTCCAAAATTCTATTCAAATGTAATGTTAAAAATTGTAACTCTAATGTAATGGCACCGAGGTCTGGAAGAGGCCATCAGTTAGGCTGAGGAAGTCAATCATCTGTTGAGCATATGAAGCTAAGGACACCTACGCACCTCACATCCACCTCAGTAACAATCTGGACCACGTATTCAAGATAATGTATACTAACTTCCCTTGCTAATCATTTTCACTTCTGGTCAGAACACCTTCAAATTCAAGCAACAGCCAAAGTGACCACTTTAGATCTTCTTCTTTCAAGTTTCCACCTGCTCCCACTAAAAAAGAATGTTAACGTGAGCAAACTAGACACTGGGGTCATTTCCAATGCGTCTACACATGAGGGATTTTCAGAGAGAACAGTAAATGTTGTATTATTCGCCATTTAAAGCAATAATGCTTTAGACAGTGGGAGAAATATCTTCCAACATATCTCATTCATTTTCTTCTTTTGAGAACAAGGAAGTTGCTGTTGACTGCATGTAAGGTAGTGAGCAGGAAAATCAAATTCCTGACAATTAGGAGGACTATCAGTTTCTCAAACAACCAAGTGATGATGATGCTCAGACCAGCACCCCAATATAATGAACTTAGAAAGTGATGATAATAATGTTCAATGAATTGTTTTGTACAAGGAATGACAGCAAGGAGTGTGGGGCCCCTAAGCAGGTGGAAACATCTTGTGCTGGTCCCAAAGAGACATGGTTGACACAGCCCATGGTTGCTCCCTCAAACTTGACTTATTCTCCGTCTCCCTGGCCATATGCCCAAAGTCTCATGCAAGTCACCTCTCTAATTCTACATGCTGAGGCCCCACCTGACCTTCTCCCTTTATGAGACCTCCACTTGGTCCCTCCAGCCATGATGGTGCTGTTTTTACACCAAGCTTGTCACCCCATTTTAGGAACTTGGTCTTTTCTTTGCCTGCAGGTTCTTAAGATTTTTCTCACATGTAGTTTCTTTTGGTTATTCAAGATCTACCGTGTCCATGACACTGCATTAAGTTGCTGTACTGTCTCAATGCAACTTAACAGCACTTGCAAATTGTTTAGGCAGGAAAGTCCTTATCTCTTTTAATAATCCTGTTAACCCCCCTTATTGTAGTGCATGAACATTTAGAAAGATTTGAATGGATCTTTGTTGCATTAATGAAAACAAATTCAACCAGCAAACCTTGTTCACACAACTGCAAAGTTGCCTCTCACACTCTCCCCCCTATATTCCGTTCTCCACAGAGAAACAAGGGTGATCTTTCTGCACTGAATATCAGACATTATTTTCCACCTTCAAATATTTCAATGGGTTCTCTTTGGAATTAAAAACAAAACTCTTTCTTCAAGAGCCAAGCAAATCTGAGGGCTCTGGCGTTTGCCTTTCATTTGGCTTCCACAACCTTTTTCCTGGCCTCAGCATGAATGTCTCCTTCCTAATCAGGGCTCACCTCAAGCAGCCTCTCCTCAAAAAGGCTCCCCTGAACACCTTAACCAAATTGGAATCAGATAAAAAGCTAGGAGTATGGTTTTCACTTAAAAACATGTATTTAATACAGAAATTCAGAATACAGAAAAAAGTAATTTTGATTTGGAGGAATAAGTGGTTTCCATCCATTTTATGATGATGGCTAAAACTAAACCTAAATTTAACAACACAATGGGTGTTACTTACATGTTAATCTTTCAACAACGTTATTTTCCAGTTCTATAACTATAAAATTCTTCTCTACAATAGTCAATACTATACACTTTCATTGTGTGAGTACAGGCATGTGTAAATAGGGGTTTTACTTTAGATATTTTTCAATGAGTCTCAGTTACCTTTACTCTCCTATTTACATTCAAACAATTAATGTTTCTTCTCATAAGCTCTTCTACCATTCTTTTTCATGCCCAACATAATATAAACAGAAGGACAAGGAAACTTCATAGCTTTAGTTTTGCATTTTACTTTTTTTATACTTACTGTAATTTCAAATGTTCAAACATAAAAGTTTGTGTCATCTATAAACACAAACCTTACTGTTCTTAACAACTGAGATATAAGCATAATAAAAAGAGCATCATCATCAAAGCCGAACAGCTGTCTGAGGAAAGAATTCCCTCCCAGGAGGCAGTAGACCCTCAAAAAGAGCCTTCCAGAACTGCTGCTAATGTAGTTTCCGTATAGCATAAGGGTTGGGTTCAATCCTTACAGAGAAGTCATACTAAATATAAGCTGAAAGGCAAACTGAAAAAGGTTTGCTTTAACTTTTATTAGTTTTCATAAAAAAATTCTCTTAGATAATTATGCAAGGAACTCATCTCCATAATAGCAAAATGGATAAGGAAATAGATATCAAAATGGTAGCTACAATACAGTGGTTCAGATGCATACAACCTTTTCATACTATTCAGCATCAACAAAGTGTTTTAACTGCAATAAATGTTCTTGAGACATGAAGATGCTAAATTTCCAAAACCTCTATACATAAAGCCAAGACATAAAAAGTTCAAAGTCGCAACTCAGCCCATCCTTTATAAATTGGTGACCTAGTTCCCAAATAATTACATAGAGAATATATCTGCATATTATTCTTCAATCCTTATTTTTACTCAAATTTTGACCTTTATGCAAGAATCAGGGTCAAATGGCTCCTAACAGACTAACACATACATTCTATGGTTGGATTTAGAAAACATGTGTAGTTTTTCATCTTTTAATTTCTAAATAGTCTCATTTAACTACATTGTTAATTTAAAATGAAAGGAATCTGGAAACCCTCTGACAGGAATATTTTGAACTATTCTATTTCTACTTATAATAAATGAATGCTGGATTTTGGCTTTCAAATAAAATATTCTTATAATGAATGAAACTAATAAGCTTTCTATAAATACAAATAAGAGCATATCGTGGAAAAGGAAATGAGTGGTCATCAGAAATTTTTCTCTTACAAGAGGCTTTGAAAGGCAAAAAGGGAGGCTTCTTTGCAACAAATAAGCCTGTAATATAATAATAGCATAGCTGATTTAGATACATATATAGATCTCTTATTTAAATCCATCACAGTTCCAATCTGTTCTTGCAAGCATTATTTGTTAAATGGTTATATATTTTACATTGCCCATGAACAAGAGTTTTATAAATTCTAATAGTCCACACACAGCTTGGCCATGCTTTCTGTCTTCAATTTTGTTTAACAATTATTCTTCAACATTTCTAAAGAAATACTGAGCTTCTGCCACAATTCTGCATCCTATCCTATTCAATCCTTTATTGCATAAAGGAAGTAATTCTGCACAATAGAACCCAGACCGGAACAGTAATTCACTGAGCAAATATATTACACCACTAAGGCATTGGTCCTCTGCAGGATGGTTTCTGGGTCTGAGAGCTCAAGAAAGAATTGAAACTAGTGATGGAAAACTGATTCAGTATCAAATTGTGCTCCAGAGACCAGCTATAGAATTTAGTTTGTGAAATAAAGGCCCCAGAAATAAATGAGGAGCAGAGAACCTTCCATGGGTATTCATTAAAATCCCTTCTTTATGAGTAACTTGACATTACCCCAAGGCTATGTAACTAAAAAAAAAAAAAAAAAAAAAAAAAAAAGCAAACAAACAAACTCTGAAATCAATTGTAAGTGAAACAAACCATAGCATACATATTAAATAAAATAAACATCTTCTCATACCATTGTTTTTCACTTTCCATTGTAAAATTGAAACCGGCATTTACACAGCAAATTCAGAAACATATGTTTCTAAAATGAGACAGACATAACAAAAGTAGAGCAATGGAACCTAGGAGCTTCACATTATTGCTTCTCACTAGGATTAGAATCCCACTGACTTAATTTTTCTGAGAAAGGTGAAGGCACATATTTCCAGGTCAAGTGATTCAATGATCAAGGAATGGGGGTGGGGGAGGAAGGCACTAGATTAGAAGTTGTAAGACCTGGATATCAAGCCAGTTTCTGCATTTTATTAGCTGTCTGGCCTCTGGGCATTACTGAATCTCTCCGGGCCTCTGTTTCCACTTCTCTAATAACGCGGGAGCTGTTCTGTGTCCCTCACCAGGTAACCAAAACAATGAAATGCGATGATGTAGTAAAGGCACATGCAAAACTCTAAAATAGGCAATATATGTATTTATCAATGGGCGCTCGATCATCTCCATCCACTGAAATGATCCTTATCCACAGTGCAGTAACAGGAAAATGCCATGCACAAGTTGCTGAAATAATCAATTAAGTTTTATCGTAAGTTATATTCTGGAAACTCTATTCAAAATCTTTTGTCACTGCAATAGGGAGACGGTACCCAATCATTTGGACATAGGTGCTTGATAACACCGGCTTTTCAAGAAAAAATTATGATAGAAATAGTCTTACACTGGCATAAACCAAATGACAAGACTAAGGTATAAATCTGAAGCAGTACCCTGAATTGCTTGATGATTTCACAAAGCCTTAAATTATTAAACTACATAAAGTTGCTACTCTGTAAGTAAAAAAATGTATAATATTGCTAATTTCATGTTAATAAACTGAATATATCAAATACTCACTACAGTCATTTTGGACTTTTTGAAGTCCTTCACCCCCCAAAACTGATCTAGTAAATAATTATGCTTCTGTTACTTTATTAGTATCAGAAAAAAAGCGTATTTACCAAAAGAAACGTTGGAAAAGGACACAGACAAATAGTTTACCAAATATATTCCAAAGACCTGAAAGAATATAACCAAAATGCAAATTCCTCCATGTTCAAATAAATATAAATTTAAATAACAAGCTTTATTCTCACCTACTCAATAGACTCAATTGACTCAAAAAAGAAACTAACACTCAGTGCTGGAAAAAAGTGGTATTCTGGAAAGCAAAATGGTACTTGTATTATAAGCCTTAAAATTATTCTTATTTGACCTAGTAATTCTTCTTCTGGAAATTAATCATGGAGAAACCGTCTTAGATTTTCAGGAAGATTTTAACTACTCAATGTTCACTCTACTTTTATTTTTTCAAGTAAAATACCATTAAAATTTTAAATGAGGCCTCCCTGGTGGTGCGAGGGGATAAGCACAGCACTATGAAGCTATCTGCAGCCACTGCAGCACAAGTTCCATCCCCAGCTGACCAGGGAGCTACCCACATGGTGCAGCAGACCTCTCCTGTCTCACCCACTGCTCCCCTCAGCAGTGTATTTCAGTAGATCTGCCGGTTCTGTTCCCCACTCTGTCTCTGGTGAATCCTCTCTCCCCCACACCTCTGGCCTATACCCCAGTTCTTGTATGCATAAATAAATCTTTAAAAAATTTAAATGATGGTTTTATCATACAAATGAATAAAATGCTATTGTTAAAATGGGTGCTGCAGACAATTACAGGAAGTTGCTTAATTAGACCAAAGAAACAAGAAACTTTAGAATAGGAACCATGATTTGTAAGTTGCTCTGTCTGGTGTTTTATATGAATGGTATAACATACACATAAATACCTACATGTCAGTTCCTTAATGACATTCGGCTCCATAATCCTCAGAACAATTTCATGAAATGGGTACAGCAATTATGATCCTCCATGTAGACATGAGGAAAAGTGGGCACAGTTTGCCAAAAATCACACAGCAGATAGTGGAGCGAGAATATGAATGCAGAGTGCAGAGTCTATGATGGTAACCACTACAGGATCCCAGCTCTGAGACAAAATGTCTCAAAGACAATAGACACAATGCTAACCATAGATATCTTTTATCAGTGGAAGGCAGGTGTGCTTTTTTTATTATTAACACATGTAAACTTTCTAAACAAACCTGTTATTCCTTTATTCTTTGCCACCATTTATTACTGCATATGGGTATATTTAATGAAGCAAACAGTGGGACAAAGTTTGGTGCACCGAAATGAGTGATCACATCAGGAGGGAAAAGAAGAACTGTAAGAACAAGTCTATAAAATAAATTGCCCACATTTATTTTCACCTCTCCAAGCACATGAACGTCACATTGGCAAGCCCCTCTTTGTCTTTTATCTCAACTTCCTGTCTGACCCATTTGCGATCTCGCCGTATGCCTCTCTTCTACGATGCTATCAGGAGTCTCTTTCTCAAACACTCTGGCATCCCAGACTACTCACTGTTTTTTCATTTGTGAAGCATTACCTAAATGTCCACAGTGTTCCAAGCACTGTTCTAAACCCTGAGTATAGAAAGGTGCATAATCATCCCCAACCTCTGAGTTCTGAGAAAACGCTGTACTGCTGAAATTGGGTCATTTGTAGTTGTAGAGAAAAGAACAAACATTTGCAATAAAAAGTGAACAACCACAACAGAGCAGGGTGTGAAAGAACTATAGGCACAGAGAAGGGCAAAGTAAATTTCCCTCAGTAGGAAAAACTGGGTAGAATTCACAGAAAATGAAGCATCTTTGCTAGTATAAGATTAACAGGGTTTGGGAAATAAAGAGAGATGTGAACAATCTAGACAGGGAAAAACCCATGTACAAAGCATCGGCATCTATATGGGTTATGTGGTCACTTGAGCCAAGTAATTATTTCAAGATTATGAGTCAAAACTCTCCCTTCCAGGTAGGAATGGTAGGCATGTAATTAGCATAGGTAGAGGAAGGTGGAATCTAATCTTATTTGATTTAATGGGGGTGAAGGGGTGGAGGTGGTAGGATTTTGCTTTTTGATGGGAAATTGCCAACATAAATCAGTATTTTTTCGCAATTTTGTGCATCATAATAAATGAAATAAACAATACTCTAAAACAATGAAACTCAAACTACTTTGATTTTTATTACACATGTATTTGGAGGAAGATGTTTAAGGAATATGAAAAGGGGGATTTCTTGCCTCTCATTTATGTACAGTTATTCAAAGTACAGCATTTTTTATTATCCTAAAATCATTTTTATTTTAAAAATTTCAAAGGAGTAAATGGAAAGGGGAAAACTAGAATGAAGGAGAGTATTTTGAAAAGAATATTCCACCAATTAAGCTAGAGTCCACGTTCTTAAAAATGGATAAAACTATCTGGCATTCATCCATAACAACTATTGAAATCATAGTATTTCCCCAAAATAGATAATATGGCTGCATTATTGAATAATAGCATAAAATCCATTAATTTTTCAATGCTATATTCATCTCTTCAGATGAAAAGCACTATTGCATAAAAGTAGGAGATGAGAGTTAAGTAAATGTTAATTCTGTTTTAGACTTAATTTTATATGTCTAGTAGGTCTACACTGAAATAACACAAATAACACAGTAGGTTCATTAACTTGCTTTTTCTGCCAATTCATATTTCTGCTACACATGGCACTTGGTACATAGTCAGTACTCAATAAATGCTATTGTAATTGGTTTCCTCAGATGGTTACACATAGTCATTTATTGAAATAGCATTAAAATAGGTTCACAGGCAGAGATATATTGATTATTAACCCCTGCAACTATCACTATGATCTTCCTTTGTGATGTGAAATAAGCATTTGAGGTATCACATCTGCTGAAATCACCTTCAGTGTAGAGAAACTTATGTTTTTCTCCATAGTGCTCACTAAGCAAATCCATCAACTAATACATTCCTGTATATATTTAATTTAAAAAACTGAGATTAAAAAAACATGAATTTTGTCACCGATGATCATATTTTGTCTTTGTCTCTTATCAACAACATAACATCCACCAGTCCCCAAACAAATTCTATTGTTTGTATAAAAACAGAAAGGAAAAAGCTAAATTTGTGTCCTTTTATACAAAGGACTAGGCAAGATTCCAGATGCAATTTATTAAAGGACCTTTCATTTATTTTCTAATCATCACAGTTTGTTCATCACTGTAGGTGTATGAGAAAGAGTAAAAAGGATTCACACGACGTAAATAAATAATTAGGACCTAGTCTGTGTGGCCATTCCACTAGCCAATGCTGCCTGCTGAGTTTTGCTTTATTTATTTAGGATGCCTGATTTTGCTTCAAAAAGATACCTTTTTTCTGGGATAAATTCAATGCTAATTTATAAGCCAGAAATACAAAAATGAATGATCTAGCATTTTCATTAAAGACTTATTAAGCGTCACTCTGATAGTTATAAACAGAAGAAATGACAGTGGTTTTAAAAAGAGTTTGGCGATGGGGCTGGACACTGATTTCAATCGGGCACTGAAGATGCAGTGGCTGGGTAGGGGTGAAGTATCATATGTACATAGGCTGGCATTGCGCACCAGTTCCCTGTCAAAACATAGACGATCTATATGGGTACTCTTGCCTCAGGAGTGTATCCAGATATCAAAGTGATCCGTGTGGGTTTTTCCAGTCTGTTCATGCCTGAATAATGGCAAGAGAACGGAATGGTCTTTTAGTTACAAGAACATACAGAAGAGTTGTCAACAAACTCTTATTACAAAGGTCAGACAAGGCTGTCTTCTTTTTAATTTTCTCTTCTAGAACTCTATTAAAGGATAAACTTTCAGAAATGTGCCTAGGGAGTCACACAGATGTGAGAATAATAGTAATAGCAGTAACAATCACAGAAGGTACCGTGCTTCCACTATCTGGGAGCTTCTTATCTGGCCACTTCTCTCTGACTGCAATAAGTGGGTCCTTCTCAATCAGCATCTGAAAAGTTTCCCTGTCTGCTCCATGTCTCCAGTCACTGAGATAATCAAACTGACGTGCAGTGTAGTCAAAGAGTCTGCATTGGGTGTTGGGAATAAATGGATGTGGACAGGCACTGTCGTGGTAATCCTGCCTCCAATCTGTGTGGGGCATTGTCTTGACAGTGTGGGCAATGACTAGGCAAGCTGGCCATCAGCAGGCACCCAGAACTCCATTCCCAGCAGGCCTGGTGTCTTGTAATAACGACACCAACAAAGGTAGGCTCCAACAAACAGAGCAGGTGGGTTAATATCAGCCGTGTCTTGGCTATCAAAAAATGGTAGACAGTTTTGGATTGAGCCAGCCTACTAGGAAGAACCTTAGTAAAGAAATATATAATAACTCCATATCTGGTATGGAGAGTCACAGGGCAGAAGGTGGTAAAAATGCATTTATGGCAGGCAGGTGCTTCTGTGATAAGGGAAACTGGAAGGTAGAGAAAACCTCAATGACAGAGGTTGTCACCGACATATATGAATGCAATCATTGCAAATTTGAGTTGGATAAAATTCCCATAGCTTAATTTTACCTAGAACTATTTTGGATGCTGCTGAATATCATTTCCCCTGAGAAAAGAAATTTTCTCTAAAGAAAGTCTAGTGACAGTCACTCCGGAGAGATTTTTCGTTGCAAAAAGTTTAAGATGAAAGTTATAATTGCTTTTTAGAAGCTTTATTATGGGCCAGAAATTCAATGAATGTCCTGGAGTTCCAGGGTAGCACTTTCAAGTTTTTTTCCTTCTTTCAGATTAAAAATAAAATCCATTAATGTAATATACTATGCAGGTCCATTTATGATTATACAGAAGTCCTAATAAATAAAAGGAAATTGACTTGTCATAATTAACTTGTATCTCAACTGTAAGAAATCACTAATAATGTCTTTACCTTATTTTATTTTCAAAGTCTTAACAGGAAAAAAACTATGTAGAAATTATTTAAATAATCTGCCCATATTATTTAAGCAAGACCCCCTCCTAATGCAGGTATGATCTTCCTGTTAGGACCATGATTATGCCTTTAACTGATAAGAGCTTCACCAGCTACTCTTTCCCATGCGGTATACCCAAGCCCTTAGCCCCAGGGAAGAATGATGATGGATTTAGGCTTTATTGTTCAGTATTGAAAAATGAGTCCTGATGGAAATGCTTTCCAAAATTTCTTTTTATATAGCAATTGAAAAGTCTGTAGTTGGTGGTTTCGTATTGGAAAAATACAATCTATGAACCATCAATTCTGCCTGTTTTTTAGGGATTACAATTTCATCATGGAGAAAATCAACAAATAAACTACAGAATAAAATAATTAAAAATCAGTAGACATTAAATCCAACAATAAAGAAAGAGGTGAATCCATGAGCAGAGGGCAATTCTTCCCACTCAATTTTGTTCATTCATTCCCCCGTCATTAATTACCTTGGTCAAGCACTAATTGGTAATGTTCTACCAGCCTGGCTTCAGGTTGGGTCTTGAAATGGAAAAATGAGTTTTATTTTCTTAACTTTAAACTCCTGGTTGTTAAATTATTTCATATAATTTCAATACGTCATCACAAAGTTTAAGCCTGCTGGCCCACCCGATTTTAACCATCTCTACCTCCAATTGGAAAACACTGAAATTTATATGAATCATAAATAGCACATGTAATATGTTTGCACAGGTCCCGACAAAATGGAAATTGCTCAACAAATGTATGTCATTCTTATTTTATTAGTCTTTTCTCTTTTGTGATTGACTATTCAATGGACAATAAAAAATTTCAGTATCATACCAACTAGGAATGACATGCCATTTCATTCAAGAGCAGAGGCAAAGAGGGCACTGTTGGCCACAAATGGAGGGAAGAAGAGGTAGCACACACTGTTTAGACAGCACCTTCCCTTTCACAGTTATGGAAACCAAGGCCCCGAATGAGGATGAATGATTCCAAGAAAGAGCATGCACATTAAAGATGGAACCAAATGCATTTTCAGCTACAACTTCCAATCATGCAGTTGCAAATTCAATTACTCTCTCTTGCATGCTATAGCTTTCAAGTTTCACTATTATCACTATGTCACATTCTGTTCTGTAACAGGACAATTACTTGTAGTTCCTTAAAGATTACTTTAGATTGGGCAAAAACACTTGTTTTGTCCATCTCAATCACTAATGTGTGGAGTTATGTAGTTGTCAGTTACATGATTATTATACACCAAATTACCTGAATTAACTAGTACATGGGACTTAGTAATTTATTTATTAATTTGACCTCCCTGGATGACCTGTGTTCCATATTCACTCAACTCAAGACCAGCTCTTTCTTTGATAAGTACATCAAACTTATGGCAGGAATTAATGCAGTGACTACATGTACTTGACATACTATCCTCAAATACAAGTATAACTGAACCAATCATCAACTTTCTCCAAAACCAGTTTCCAATTTTTTTTTTCCACCATATTGTTTGGAACATTTGATTTTCTTCTTCACTCTAGGTTCGGAACAGCAAATACATGACATGCTTGATTTTATAGTTCCACTGTTGCCCAAGGCAGACATCACTAATCAAATCTCATTACCTCCTACTTCCATTGATCCTTACTACTTCTCTTATACTCCCCCGATGGTGCAATCCTGGAGCCTGTATTTCTGAGCTGAACATGCATCACATCAAAAGTTCCCAAGGGAGAGTTCCTAGCTGGTCTTTCCTGTATAATGCTGCCATGTATTACTTAGTTTCCAATTTAATCACTCCACTGTCAATTCTCTACTCAGCAACCACCGGTGATTTCTCTTGCCTACCACATTAACTCAAATGAGCTTTGCAATGCTTTCTCTGTCTAGCCAACAGTATTGCTCAGGTGTCTCCAATGGAGAGGACTCCAATTATGTCTCCTTAATGTTAGCACAGGAGAGTTGTCCCTGCATATGTCTAGGCACATAATGAGCATGCACTTGGGACTTCTTCTCTCCAATCTCCCTCATCAAGCCAATGCCTTCCCACTGTTACACACCCAATCACGTTTCACCACTTCTACTCTATGTCCACAGAAGACTCGGCCTTCTCTGAAAAAAATGTGTGTTTTTATCAATTACAAAACACAGGTTACAGCAGTCATCTAATTATATCATTTCCTCTCATCCACTGACCCTTCTGGAGCACAGAGATTGGCACAATCCTTTCATGGATAGCAAAGTCACAGGTACTAATTTCAACCTTCTTCTCCAAACCCAATCTTATTTCAGAAGGAAATTAAGAGCTGTGAGGGGAAATAGATTTGTCAAAATAGGGTATTGTAACATCCAAATAAAGTGCAAAACCCTGCAAAAGGGTCCTACAACTATCTCTTACCAGGGGGCAGAAACAGTCAACACTACCTCAGCAGGACACTACTCTATGCGTTTACAAGACTGAACATTTAGATAGGCAATGCTGTTTATCCAACTTCACTGTTAATTAATCCTTTCATGAATTATCTGATGTAAATGAGATTTAGATTTTCCATTTTATAGACAGGTCTAGTTTCACACTAGTGAAAATGACTTGCTCAAAGTCATCCATAGAATTTGAACAGAATGAGAAGAAACCCTTGTCATCCAGGGCTCCTGGTATAATATATAACTCTGTGAACCAGAATGCCCACATAACATACAGGCAAATCTCAACATCTTTTATTATGACACATTGCAGTTTTCTACTTGGTCAATTTTTCTATCAATTACCATATTCAAACAACTGCCGGTACTTGAGATTTTTCTCCTTGTGAATGTAAGTAAAGAAAATGTGCCTTTTTTAGAAAGGCAGCATTCTGCAATTGAATTACTGAGAATTTAATCATAGAGTTGGCATTGGATTCTTTATCAAATAACTCAGTCAGGCATGGTCTCAGCCACAAAATACAAGTTGGTGAGCTTTTCCCCAATTTTTGAGAATTTTCTAATCTTCAAAAACATTAAAAGTATAATAAAGGTGTACAGACTTTTCCCCTAATTTTGTCAATATTCTGCCATATGTCGTTTCTCCCTTTCTCTCCTAATGCAAAATAATTTGTGCATATGAATGAATACATACATTGTGTACATACATGTAGATGTATAATTAATTTTTGCTGACCCATGTGAAATTAAGTTGCAAATATCCTAACTCGTCTTCTCTAAATATATTTTTATTTTTCTCAAATAAGGACATTCTCCTAATCATCAAACTATATATCACATACAGAAATCATAACATTGATGTATTCATGCTATCTAATTCATAGTCCTGGACTGTTCAAATGAGGTCCTTCATAACTTTGTAAAATACAAAGTCAATATAGAGTCAGGAATTATACTTTGTTACATGACTATTTTCATTTAATCTAGAACAGTTCTTAATTGATTTATTTACTGAATTACTGGTCTTCCATGAAGTTGACATAGTTCTAAGATTTCAAACTAATTCTTTTGTGAAATATCTGTGATACGTATTTCTCTGATTATTTCTTGATTTCTAGATTTGGCAAGAATGCAACTTTGGAAATGGTACAGCCTACACATTCTATCCTATAAAAAAAAAAAAATAAATAACAGGGCCTTTCTGGTGCCATAGGGGTTAAGTCTCAGCACTAACACTGTAAAGGCCTGAGTTCAATTCCCAGCCAGGGAGCTGACCTACTTGGCACAGCAAACACCTCCTGTCTTGCCCGCTGCTCCCCTTAATAGTGTATTTCAGTAATTCCACCTCTTCTGCTCCCCTCTCTGTCTCTGGTGAATCCTCTCACCTCCCTGGATCTCTTCCACACAAAAATAAAATCTTAAAAAAAAATAAACACATAATATCCCATTGTTATATAACTGATCCAAAGGTGAGCACTTGGATTATCAAGTTTCATAATTGGTTAAGGCAGTATCTAAACTAATAACACTTAAGCCAGTGTCCAGAAAAATGTATGACGATATTGTTCACAATCTCAAAGAATACATAATTTTTAAAACTTTAACGTTAGAATTAAGTAACTTTTTTAACATAACCTGTAAAATGCTAACGAGCTGACCAGAAGTGGAGACACTGATGGATTAGGAAAAAAAACCAGGGAGCGAGCCAGGAAATCTGAATCTTCCATCTGGGCTCTATCAACAGCCTGAGACAGAGGCCAGATGGCAGATACAGTTCATTTCTTAGCGCGGTTCTGACTGACTTGTGGTAGCTGTGCTAGAGAGGATTTTAAGGCTGCATAAGGACTTGACCAAAAAAGCATCTTAACAAATGATGTGGTATGAATTTTGGAGGAAGAAATGATGGTTTATGGGTAGTAGATTAAATAGAGCCAAAAATCCTTTGCTGTTCCTTCAAGTCCATCAAGGAGTGGCCTTTACTTCCCCAACTCTTGAATGTGGGCTGTCTTTTGACCTGTTGAATGTAGAAGTGACTATCACAAATTCTAGAACCAAAGCTTGAAGAAGTCTTGCAACATGTCCTCACAGTCTTGGACTTCTGAGCTGAGACTGCACGTAAGGAAGGTCATATAAGAACACTGCAGGGAAGAATAAATCTGTGTAGCCAAAAAAGTACTAAGTTTGGGGATCGTTTATTTCACAGCAATGGATAACATACCTCTATTTTGTAACCTGATCAATTATTTTACCTCTGCCAGTCATCAATTCACTCACCTATAAAGCAAAAGTTTCTCTTAAGGTAAAGGTGTGTTTCAGAGGTAAGGTTCAAGGTGAAATCTCACTGGCACTCTCAGTTCTGTTCATGGGAACACACCCCAACGTTCTCGACAAGATGATAATAAGAAAAGGATTACAGTAGAAAGTGAGGATGTCAGGGCCTCCCTGGTGGTGCAAGAGGTTAAGACCTAGCACTATGAAGCTACCAGCAGCCACTGCAGCACACGTTCCATCCCCGGTCAGGGAGCTACCCACATGGTGCAGCAGACCTCTCCTGTCTCTCCCGCTGCTCCCCTCAGCAGTGTATTTCAGTAGATCTGCCTGTTCTGTTCCCCACTCTGTCCCTAGTGAATCCTCTCACCCCACCACCCCACCCTCTGGCCTGTATCCCAGTTGTCTGTATAAATAAATAAATCTTTCAAAAAAAAAAAAGTGAGGATGTCCTGTCCAGAAAACACTGGTCCAAACCCCTCTCTGTGAAGATAAGAGAACCATAGGTGCCTGATGTAAAGTGATTCATCTCACACCATAAGCACATTAGTGCAAATCTACTATAGCAATTTCTTCAACAGAAGATCCAGATCGTAACTCAACCTGATCCACTTTTGATGCCTAAATCTTGTGTTCACCTTGTTGGTGCTTCACCTCAATACCTCAGCTCCCCCGAATAAATGGTCTGTGTCTAGATGTAGATGGCCTCTGGGGTAAGGAAGAAAGGGGGCTTGGAACATTTATAGACAGAACCCAAGATGAGACCGATCTAAAGACGGAATGGGCCTGGACATAGAAAATACTGATGGAATGATACGCCTCTCTGGTTAACTTTCATTTCTGGCATATTTGCTTCTTTACTTCAAAAGTTGGTTGCCCTGGGAATCCCTTAGGTTCTAAATAAAAACATATCCAATGAAACCAAAAAACAAAAACTCACATTGAGTTCCAAACAGAAGAACTGCCTATCTTAGTATTCATTTGTTTTCATATTTCATTAAAGAACTTCCATGCATAGTCTATCTTGATAGATAAGTATTCAGTAAATAAGGTGAGTAACCACAAAGGTCTTTACAAAGTCTATATGAGTCAATTATTTTTAAGAAGCTAAGATTGTCATAGTGGTACTATTGTTAATAAAGTAATATAATTGTCAACAACTATATGTATTGAGTTTCAACAATTAAATACATCTCAACCTCACTTCTGGCATTATGTTAAAAAGTTTTATAGACAAGAAGCCTGATCGCTCCCATCAAAAAGATAATCTGACAAAAGATTTTGGTGAACTCCAAAATCTTTCCTGACTATTATTCTTTGTAAAGACCACAAATATGCTCAGCAGAAAATAAAGTTGATTTTAAAATGTAATTAAGGAAGCCAATTAAATAAGCTAACAACCTGCCAAAATCTTTTCACATAGAAGTTAATCAGATATTTATTCCTGCTTTAAATGGACCTCTCCTAGTGAACTTAAGTTTACAAAGTTAATTGGAATAACACCCCTTATACCAATGTGGGGAATTAGAAGTGGGGAGAACGTAGACTTATTCTGAGGGCCTTTATTTTGATGGGTCACAAATGCAGAGCCAGTTGGAGTCTGCCTATCGCTTCAGTCTTCCTTCACTGCAAGGTCTTCTTAATGGTTGGGCTTTTGTTTCCTTTTTCTCTGAGACCCACTACATCTCATAACTCTTCCCCAAATATATAACAAATCCCATAAATTCAGTCTGCACTCTGACTTTTTAAAATGTTTTTGGGGTTAAAAATATTCAAAAAGCAAAAATAAAGTTTAACTGTTGTAAAACAGCAGAAAAGCCTTAACGGTGATCTTCAAGAACCACAAAGCTGTCATTTGAGGTAATAGAAAATAATCCTGCCTCTTAGCCTACCAGAGAAATCTGAGCTGTCTCCTAGGAAAATGTTCTCTCCCCCTGCTTCCCTAAAATAGGATAACTTCATAATATCTAGATGATTCCATGGTGACAAAAGTATTTTCATTGTATAATGCATCAACATTTCCAATAAGGAGGTATATGAGGACAAAACATTTAATAAAAAGGTAAGCTTTTAAATACACACTTACAATACACGTTTGTTGAGTTAATTAAGTAAATCCATCATTCATAAAAGGACAGGCTTGAGAGACAGAGAAGGAACAATTAGCAAGATTAAACTGATAGGGAAGGTTCCAACCATCCTTAAAAAAAGATATTAACACAAAACAATGGCATGCTGTTTTTTAAAGATACATATATTGCTCAGTGCACAATTTCCAAAGCTCAATCAAATGGTTGGGGAAGCCACAGAGGTAAGATGTGATCAAGTTTTCTGTTCATTTCTATTATGATGGAAATGTACCCAGAAAGTAAGCTTAGATTTACTTCTCAACACTGACAGAAAAAGAATCAAAGGAGCAAAAGAATAAAGGATGCATTTCACATATATTTTTAGGTTGTTAATTGAGTGGTAATACAATAAAACCTTCCAGAACTTTCCAGACAGAAATAAGACCCAGGGTGACTACTAAGTACAGTGCAGAGCTAAGAACAAATGACCTGACTTCAGTGTGCCCTGGGCTCTCCAGTTTCTCTGCTGTTTTCCACTGAATATAATTTGTGTACCAAACACGGATAGCTTTACTTTTCAGTGAGTAAGTACTGAGGATAAAGGGGATCCAGAGGGCATCTCATTGCTTTCCAGATTTAAGATCATTCATTAGGAGTAAGAAGGTGAGGGTCTCCCTAGTGGCAACCTATGAAGCTATCCCCAGCCTCTGCAGCATGAGTTCGAAACCCAGCCAGGGAGCTACCCACATGATGCAGCAGACCTCTCCTGACTCGCCTGCTGCTCCCCTCAGCAGTGTATTTCAGTCAGTCTGCCTGTTCTGCTCCCCACTCTATCTCTGGTGAATCCTCTCACCACCACCCCCCATACCGCTGGCCTGTATCCCAGTTCTTGTATGCATAAATAAATAAATCTTTTAAGAAAAAAGTAGAATGTGAAAGTTGGAACTATACATCTGAGGAGGGGAATCTCAGCATCCTGGTGTCTATTTTTTGAGTGTTTCCGCTTCTGGATTGCCGAGGCACTTATGGATTTGGCCTTGGAGAATGATCGATTAGTGGTAACTGAGGTATTATCTTTTTTTTTTTTTTTTTTTAGGTTTTTTTTTTTTTTATAGAGGCATGTTTTGTTTTTTTTTTTATTTATTTATTATATTTGTTTGTTTTGTTTATACATGCACTGGGTATAGTCAGAAGCGCGGGAGGGTGAGAGAATTCACCAGAGCCAGAGCAGGGAGCAGAGCAGGCAGAAGGGCTGAAGTACAGTGCTGAGGGGAGCAGCGGGTGGCAGGAGAGGTCTGCGCACCATGTGGGATCCTCCTCCAGTGGCCGGGGAGCAGCCGGGGATCGAACCGGCGCCGCAGAGGCCGCGGGCAGCTTCGCAACCCAGCGCTCAACCGCTGCGCCACCGGGGAGGCCCTGAGGTATTATCTTAATGTGGAAATGAAGCAGAAATGGTTCGAGTCAGAAGACCCTGGTTCATGCGTATTTGCATTCCTGACTAGCACGGCTACTCCAGCAGGCTCTCTAAAGCTCTCAAGAGGCTATAAGATGGGAAGGAAAGGTCATGGGGATTTGACGAACACCTGTCCTTGTCCTGGGACACTGGACCTGTTTGCTAGTCAATTTTGTATTTGTGCCCTTCATCTGGCTAAGTAAATAATGCCTCCTTTTCTCAAAGGGTTTTGTTAAGATTAAATAAGATAAATGCGTAAAACACCAAAATACCAGGTACACAGCAGACACTCAGATGCTAGAATCCTTTGGACAACCTTATGGTTAATTAAATCCCCTGCAAAATATGGATAAAACCTACTCTGTTTGACCAGTGTTTGCTGTTAATAAATGCTAACCCAGGGGCAGGGCAGGGATATCAGTAAATACAAACACATTATCATTTTAAATGTATACACATGCAAACCAGCCAATGCTTTGTAAAAGCTTGTAGGGAATGCCTTTCATTAAAAAAAAAAACAAAAAAACAAACAAAAAAAAAACATTGGTTCATTATAAAAGATGCAAAAATATTACTCAGGAGCTTATTACTCTGCAGCTCTTTTCCTCCTGGGGAGAGACTCATGGTCAAACCGTACCCCATCCCTCAGGCTTCTAATTACCACGTTGGGGATTAGACACCAATATTTGAAATACTATCATTGTGTGTGTGTGTATATGTGTGAGTGTGAGTCTATGTGTGTGCACAACCTAGTATAACTTGACTTAATAAGAAAAAATGTAGTAATTCCCAATTGGAAAAGAGAAAGGCGCCCTGTCTAACCTCTCCAGGCCCTCTCTGGCTCACTGTACTCACTGCAGTCCAATTCCACTAGATTTAAACAATATCAGGGAAAAAAAAATAAAATAAAATAAACAATATTGGGCACCTGTTTTTTGTCTGTAACACCCTAAGTACCAGAGACAGCACAGCAAAAATAAAAAACATGCACACTCAGAAAAGAGATAAATACCTCTGCTCTCGTAATGCTTAAATGACATAGGAGAGGACAGTAAGGAAATCATTTCACTTTTACTTTTAGAGGTTCAATGACGCTATGCAGAAAAACAGCAGGGAGGAAGGCCCAGTGTATCGAAGGCCTTCTTTCCATTACTGCCTGGAACCAAGCTCTTCCTGACCAAGGGATGTTACAGGCTTGACCTCCCCACGCTGATTTCATTACATCAGGTCACACTGGGACTATTCCTTTCTCCTCAACTTCCCAGATCAGAATTCAAACTCTGTTAGTGCAGCCTTTATATTTGCCCTTAAAGTCCTACCACAATTTGCAATTCTTTCAACCCTCCTTGGGGTCTTCAGTGGATTGTCAGTCTTAGATCCAGGTTCCTCCTTTTACTTTTTAAACAGGTGCAACAAACTTTTGACACTCAACAAATGTGTTGATGGTCGAAGAAAGGTAAAAGGAAGAGAGGAAGAAAGAGAAAGGAGATAAAAAGGGAGAAAAGGAGGAGTCAGTGGCAAGGAGTGAAAGGCCTCAGACTCTCACCTGAATAGGAGATAGGAAAAAGAGCAAGAATCTAAAATTGGACAGAAGCATCTTGAAGCACAGAGAACCCGAGCTCACGACAGGCTTATCAGGGCAGAGCTTATCACAGAGTCCCAGGATTCAGGTTCAGTGTAAAAGTCTAGAAACTCAGATAGCCAAACTAAAGCAATACCTGGCAGATCTACAAGGTGCACATCATGAATCCCCAGGTGAGAAAAGATAAACAAGGACACAAAGTCCAGATTGGAAGTGATGAGCTTAAAATAAAAACCAAATGCTAAAAAATCATTTGGTTTTGGGTCGGCAGCCACCCAAGGGCGAGTTGCTTCTCCTGATCCCAACTTGGGCTGCCAGGCCATCGTTCCCAGCCAGTCCAGAAATGTTTGATGAGAGCAGAAGGGCATGTCAGCTGTCCACGCTGTCTGCAGCTGCTGGCGACTGTGAATAATGCTGAGATGCACCGAGGGGAGAAGCACTGAGATGCTAGAACAGTTTAGAGCACACAGCAGTGCCCAGCTCTGCTCTCAGACAACTCAGTTCAGAATCACAACCCAATCACCTTGAAGGCACTTGATTTTAGGAGCAATGGTCAGGCTCAGAGGTAGTCTGCACATCTTTAAAATGCTGATTCGAATTCTGCCCCTCAAAGCTGATGGGAGAATCAGAGATAACTCATCAAGTGACGGCATGGTGCTTGGTGTGACTTACAGTCAGAACTCTTGGAGCTGTGAGCTTCTCTTGTAAGGATGACTGTCCTACAGCCTAGAGCTTGGTCTAGTGTCCCATTCGACAACACACCTGCTAACAGCTGCCTGTTGCTCTAGCTCTGGGTGTGGGGTACAGGCCTACAGAATGCATGAGTCTCAGAGATTTGGGTGCCCTCAAACTCCTCTTGTCTTTAACACTCCTCCCTTGTCATAGTCAGATGAAAATAGCAAAAAACCAGAAACATTGATTTTTGGAAATCTAACAGTTTCTGAGAAGCTGAGTGGAGTTTACAAAATATAAAAGGAAGCCCCCCACTTCTGACATCCACCATTACATATTCTGAGCAGATCACTCCCTGGAGTGCAATCCCACCCAGCCAAGAAGTAAAATTGACTCCTTAGTTTGAAAACCCTGCAAGCAAACTTACCGAAGGGTAACTGCAGGTGAGATATTTAAACGTAAAAGGAGCACACATGTCTCTGCTTCAGTGGATGCAGACTTTCTCGTGGGTGGTTCTATTACTGTATTCTCTTTCCCTCTGGTTGTATTATTTCAATATCGCTCTGTGCTCGGTGTGTTTTGGGACTGATTCAAGGTGTATTGAAAGCTATAGCCTCAATGTAGTTTCAAAGTGCTGAAATGGGTATTGGAACAGAGCAAGCCAGAAGGAAACCCAGAACAAATTTACTATTGACAGAATCAACATTGAATCCAAAGTATTGCAACTCTCCCTTGGTTTCATCTAATCCTTTTCAGATACGTTAGCAGCACCTGACAGTGCTCGGTAATGCTGTCAGTTTGTGCTACGAATATACATTTCATACTGTGGGCAGGGTCACAAGATACTATATAATTATAATTACATTTGGCAAAGGACATGCTTTCAGGCTAAGGAAGACATTTTCATAAAGAAATGGCTTCTGAGCAGGAAAAATAAAATAACAAGGGAATAACACATTGTAATCAACAATAGGAATAAAACAGACACCTGTAGGCTGTGGGTCACCTTAGAAAGAGAGTCTTAAAAGCCATCTTTGTGGCGAGCATTTCAACAGAAAGCCTGGCACATAACCAAGCTCATCATATGAAGGGAGGACTTTGATTCCACCATCCAGAAGAAATTACAAACACAAAATCTAAGGAAATATATTAGATTGTATTACAATCTAATTGTGTACCAATATTAACAAGCAAAAATTTAGGAAATAACATCTTCAAAGGTAAATATTGCAAAAAACCAAAAGACAACCAGTTTAAAATGGGCTTGAATAGACATTCCACCAAAGAAAGTATTCAAATAATAAAAAATGGCTTGCAAAGATGTTCAAAAGCATTAATCACTAGTGAAATATAAATAACCAGAAGATACCACATGACACATACTAGATAGATATTACAAAATAATAATGAGGTGATACTGAGATAGAGAAATATGAGCCCCTGTATATTGCTGGTAGGAATGTAAAATGATGCAGTTTCTACAAAAAAAAATGATTTGGTAGTTCTTCAAAAAACAAAACAAAGAATTATCATATAATTTAGCGCCCCGACACCTAGGTATGAGGCCTCCACAAAATAGAAAACAGGAACTTGCACAGAAAGTTTCATCCCTGTGTTCATGGCAGTGTTATTTGCAACAATCAAAAGGTGGAAACAAATCAAGAGTCAATCAACAAACAAAATAGAATATTATTCAGCCATTAAAAAGAAAGAAGTTCAAAAACATGCCACAACATGGACTAACTTGAAAACATCATGCTACATGAAATAAGACAGGCACAAAATGACAAGTATTGTATGATTCCAGTAATGTGAAATAAATTCATAGCTAGGACATAGATTAGAGGTTACCAGGGTTTGGGAGGAAGAAGGAAATGGGAGTTACTGCTCAATAGTCTGAAGTGATGAAAAAGTTCTGGCAATAGGAGGAATGCCTGCACAACACTGTTAATATAATCAATACCACTGAAATGTATACTTTAAAATAGTTATAATGGTAAATTTAATTTTATATTTTGTCACAATTTTAAAAAATGGAATATACCTAAAAGCTTTGAAATATACACTTTTAATATTTAAATGTGTGATCTATACGGCATGTGACCATTCTAATAAAACTATTATTTAAAATGTATGTAACTCAGGGCCTCCCCTGGTGGCGCAGCGGTTGTGCGCTGGGCTGTGAGGCAGCCGGCAGCCTCTGCAGTGCCGGTTCTATCCCCGGCCACCAGCGAGGGTCCCACATGGCGCGACAGACCTCTCCTGCCGTGCCTGCTGCTCCCCTCAGCAGTGTATTTCGTCGGTCTGCCTGTTCTGTTCCCAGCTCTGGCTCTGGTTAATTCTCTCACCCTCCTGTGCTTCTGACTGTACCCCAGTGCTTGTATAAATAAATAAATCTAAAAGAATAAAAAAATAAATAATAAAATGTATGTAACTCAAACTCCTTTATGTACACGGTAGAGCCATTAATAATTCTTCTAGGACTTTAGTCCATGAAAATCAACAGACCTTTACACCAAGATATATAACAATAATTGCATATTAAATTATAATTTAAAATAGTCAAAGACTGGAAATAAATGATTAGGGACTGGTTAAACCAATTCTGATATGAACAAACTCTGGTATAATATAACCAAAAATTCATATTCCAAGAGAATATTTATGTATTGAAAATTCTTAAATGCATTGATGAATTAAAAGTGTTAGGATAAAGCTGTATGCATCAGTGTATAGTCCTGATTTATTTTAAACAAACTGAGCAGGAGTATAACAATAATGGTCAAGTGATCAGTTATTATTTTAAGTGCTTTATGCTATAAATTCACTTAATTCTTCAAAGAACCTGCTGATGTAAGCAATATTATTAATCATATTTTATAAATATTGATAGATGTATATAGGCATAGAAAAGTGATGTAACTTTCCATTGTCCTGAAACTAGTAAGCCACAAAACCAGGATTTTAACCCAAACAGAACTTGTAGTTCTAGAGTTTATGTTTGCATTATAATGCAACAGTGGGTTCCTGGCGATGGACTATGGACATTTAATTTTTTTCTTCTTTATATATTCCTAATTTTGCTAAAATATCCACAATAAACATGCATTATATAACAACAAAACACAAAAATTAAAAAAAAAAAATCAGTTGACCTTTATCATTTTATATTTGGCTCTGAAAATGAGCAATGTTCAAATTCACTTCCAACTCAATTTCCGCTCCCAGAATGGAAAAAGCCAGATCTCAAAGCTGAGATTCCTTTTCAAAAACATGGAAAGCCATTTGACATTTTTTCCAGAGGTAGTGCAACACACCACTTTCTTTTTTGACCAGCAAAATAAGTCAACCTTATGCTCTTTTGACCAGACTTCTGAAATTGCCTCATGCCACATGGAGAAACAAGACCAGGGTCACAGACCAAATGACCCAGGAAGAAAACAAGTAAGACAGGTCTTAATTCAAGGCTTTGCCCTTTCCACCCACGACCTTGGTTGAATCACTTACGTGGCTTGTCCTACATCTGTAAAATGGGGGAGATAATTCTAGCCCTGCCAACCCACACAGTTGGAAGAAGGCAAAACTGTGCTGCCAGCAGAAAGTACCATACATAAAGTACATTTTCCATTGATTTTTAAATTTTCATTATATTTTAATAACAGCAAACCAATAATGTATGCGGGGGATGGTCAGGTGCTAATAACGTCACTGGGACAATAACCAAACAAATTCACCGAATGACATTGTTTTTTCTCACTTATACAATAAGAAAGGTATTAATCAGATCAACCCAATTTGCTTCAGCCCAATTCCTTCAATAAACTTTTTTTGAACAACTACTAGGTATGAGACATAAGGGATTCAAAAATGAGTGAGGCAGGGACTCTCTATAAGAACTAATGGTCAGTACCCGACTGAGGAATCTGGGGGGCAGGGCGGGGTATAGGGGTGGGGGAGATCACAATGGACGGTGATGGAGAGCTATGGGTACCTCGGTGGTAGGTGAGCTAGTGACCACACCTGAGGGAAGAAATCCCATCCTTCCAAACACTAACAAGGATGCAAACCAATGGTACTTCAATAAAAAACTAAATAAATCATAGTCATCTCAAATCGTGAAAAAAAATAAATAACTCATAGCCTGCAGGGAAAGATGTGCGTGTTCCTGCACCCCTGGCTCAAACCTGCGGAGCTGGGCAAGAGCCAGGCATCCATTGCTGCCACTGCATAGAGAGATGTTTCCCTGGCCAAGCTGAATCATGGTTAGAGATAAAACTTCACATAGGCAGTCACCTTTGAAAGGGTTCTTAGTGGGGGGTTTCAATGCCTGGAAAGCTAGGGAAAGGCTTCTGTCGGGAGAATAGAAGCAACAGCACAAAGGTGGGCTGGACACCTGTGACTATGGACAGGACAATGGCATGTTGATGAAGGAGGAGAGACAGGGCGGACAGCAAGAGGGGTGTCCGTAGGCGGGCGAACGTGATGGGGGCTGGGAAGGCATTTGCTGGCAACAGTGAAATGTACCAGGGATCTCTACTGGGGAGAACATGGTCAATTCTAAGAAGGACCCTGGGGAAAGCTGGGGTGAGCAAAAAGAAGAGAGCAAAAGGACTATAGCCTTACTTAGGCATCAGTCTTCACATCACTTTGAATTTACACTTTTCACCTTTGGAAATCACAAGCAAACTAGTCATGCCCAGCGATGTCAGGAGTGGATGTTGTGTCACTAAAATCCTTAATTTCATGTTCTCTCATGTTATAACAGTCTTCATTGGCAATAAGGGATAAGGAGCAGAAAAGCTTATGTTCTGATTTCTAAAAAATCTTCTCTATAAGAACTACAGGCCAAAGCAATGTGAACTTTTGCTAAAATACATGGGGAAGAATCTAACAGTTAATCAAACATAACTCCTCAAAGGGTTTAATGAAATCTTAGTCTTTCCTATTTTGTGGCTGTGGGTTGAAAGTAAGTACTGAAAGACTTTATGTAAACAATAATTCAGGAAGGTTGTTGAAAAGCGCCACTCCCAATCCAAGGGAGAAGATATTCCTTTGAAATAGCTGCCGAACTTGGGAAATAAGGAAGCGTTGCCCACTTTTTTCACTTGGTGTTTTCTTTTTCTCTCCCAGGTCAGCCAGCCTCACCCCAGCCAGCAGGAGCTGTCATGCTGAGTCGTCAGTCTGAGCAGACACTGGGAGTCCTCTGGGACTTCCTTTCATGATTGTCTAATTGTGAAAATCTTGCATTGGGGTATTTCTGCAAATTAGGAGATCTATTAGTTAGACTAGAAAATTGATCGTTTAGGGGACTCCTTAAGGCCATGCTGATGAGTTTATAGAAGAAACAGCAACTGCACTTTGTGCAAATATCTTTGAAGAAAAGGAAGAATGGAGTTTCATTATTTCTGAATAAGCTCGATAAAGTAAAAAACAATTAGGGGGACCAAAAATCACTGGTAACGATTGGCTGCAGTTGCCCAGTTAATGGTGCAATCGGAGATGGACCTTTCCAGTGGGTCTCGGAGAGACAGCACAATGGAAATTGCCAAGAATGTGCCCTTTAGTTATTGAATAGCAGTGCAGACATTTTGTTATCAGCTTAATTGAATAGGAAGCAATGAAGACGGAGTGAAAGGACGGATATTTGAGCCTCCAAGATTTCGAGAGAAACCCAAGTCTTTCATAGCTAAGTGTTATTCTATTTTACTATAAATCCTGATTTAAGAAAACTAAGAAGTTGTTTCCTGCAGAGTACCATCTGGCAACAGAACACCTTCTGTAAGAGAGCTGGGTAATTTCGCTGATATATAGCTCAAAAAATACAGCTGAGCAGCTGAGAAACTAGACGCTCAATAACCCCCCATCCTTTTTAACTGTCAAAACACCAAGAGGGTCCATCTATAGGAAAAAAGAAAAATATACGTATTAAGGAATCTACTATAACTCATCTGCCAGAGTGAATGTAGCCAATGAAACATGCTAGCAAGATAAGTGCCTTTTAGGATAAACCATTAAACCTAAAAGCTAGGAAAAAGAAATCCCACCAAGGAAAACTTACTCTAAGAGGAGGCAGAATCACAAAAAAGTTGAAATCCAAAAAGAGTGCCTGCAAAAGGTACAAATTAAATTAGCCTTAAATGTTTTCTCTTTGACACAAATACATATGCATGTCTGTTATCTCAGTATCTGAGGCTGAGATCAAATTAAAAACCTGTATTGTAAGAAGTAATGTTTCCTCTGCAGCACTTTTACGTTACTGTAAAATCCAGGAAAGGACTTCTTTTTCCGAAAGCCTAAGAAAACCTACTTGAGAAATATTGTCTTTCTCTAGTGACCAGGTAGTTGGCATTTGTCATCAAGACTCAAGATCAATCTGATGCTGGTAGACATCAGTTATAAGAAGTGACACCAGTATAATTGTGTCATTTAAAATCTCTCCACTGTGTCCCTGAAAAAGGACAAGTTAAATTTATACTAAAGTTATAGCTTAAAAGGTAGTCCCTAGAGTTGAAAAGGATGGTCCCTCAGCACATAATATACCATATCCGTTATGTTTCCAAATTATGTTGCCACCTAGTTAGATGATTTACTTCTATGTTAATACTACTCTAAAATGGACCACCCTATGTCATTATTTATTATTATAATAAACTTGGTGGCACAGCACAGAAAAAAGTTGGTGAAGTTCTTCCTCAGTCACCAGGCACACTACCCATGATAATGCAGATCCCACACCCAGAAGAAAGGAGACATAGTTTTGAGTTAAGCAATCACAAACGATCAAGGAGAGCAAGGAGCAGAACAGGGAACAGTGATGTTCTACTGATTTTCTACAGTTTATTTGAAAATTGCACATAAAAATAGCAGTGGCCTGAATGATGGTGAATGCAACAGGAAGAAAAAGAGAACTTGGCACAATGTCCTCACGATCTTTTTTAAATCACAGTAATCAAAGAGAGGGTCAAAAACAAATGACATATGTAAGTTGATAAAGGCTTATTTTTTAAATAGTAGGCTTTGGACATTTATAATAATAAAGAATCAATATTCTAAAGGGAATACAGAATTAATAAATAATGGCTTCATAGACATTGGATACTGAAAATAATTGCCTGTCAAGACGTGGAGCCAACACCCAAAACGCTGGGGGCTGACCAAGCACACACTGCCTGGCTCCTACACACCCATCCACCCCAAAACACCATGAACTGGATCCATTTTGATATGCTTTGTAAGCCTTAGAAGCTACTTTAGCACCTCAGCTGGGTCTCCAGAATACACTATATTGATGGCTCTATTACCGTTTTCATTGTCTCTATAAGTTCCATTACTGAAAAGGAGAAAGCCGTAATGGAATAGAAATTCCCCAGCAGCAGAGAGGCAGAGCTGAGCTCTAAGTAACTGTCTCCTTCCTCTCCCACTGGCCACCCCCTGGGCTTTGGCCCTCCTTCCCATTACTGCTCCCAGAACTGGTTATCAATAATCTCCACTCAGTCCTAGAAGGCAAATTGGAAAGCTAAGCCTTCCAGGGAGGGGGGAAGGAAAAACAGAATTACCATCTCCCACCTTTTCTTTCTTATCCTTAACCAATTAGGTCCTGTTTCCCCCTCTGTTCATAACGCTGATTCCCTCCTAGACTCACCAGCCCCTGACTCAGAGAGGTAAGCCCGGGGTGGAGAGAACAGAAGGGTGCATCTCCCAGCAGCACGCTCGGACGTCTGCAAGGCTGTCCACCCTCTCCAACTCTGGAAATGAACTCAAAGAGTGTGCAAGCAAGGGTCACAGTTCCTTTTTGGTCCTTTATGCAGTAAAATCAAGTGCAGTCCTCTTTTGTGGGAATTGATGGTTGAAAGCAAATAAATATTCCCTAGCTAGAACGCTCTCTCTTAGAGGAGTTAACAATTTCTCCCAAACAGTTTTTCTGAGAGTAGGCATTTATTAAATAAATAATGTAACATTATTCTGCGGTGGTTTTCCTTTAATAAAGGCAAAATAAGAAATTAAAACATGCATACATACATTTGTGTATTTAACACATAATCTATATGCCATCTATATACATACAGCATATATATTTATTAAGAGTAGTATGTATTTATGCCCAATCATTGCTGCTTCTAGCATTTTTACCTGCCTAGTTTTCCTTCTACTTTATCTAGAAGATTTTTTCATCTCTCTTGTTGATTCCCACCCAATAATCATGAAAACGTTCACCCCCATGTCATCACATTGCCTGAGAACACTGTGATCTTCACACAAGCATTTATCAGTGTTTAGGGCTCAGTGAATTCTATCATTTCCGAAAAGTTAGCAGAGGAAGGAGATGAGTAGCATGAACCACTGGTTGAACCATGGCCGCATGGCATGTTCATACATCCATTCACTCACTCCCTCATCCCCTCCTAGTCTTGGGCATTTGTGTCAAATCATTTCCTGAGGATACAAAGGCAAAAAAAAAAAAAAAAAAAAAAAAAAAGGCAAAGATCTTGCCCTCATCAGGCTTATATTCTAATGATGGGCAGAAATACAGGACTCTAATATCTAACATGCTTCAGGTAATGGTAAGTGCTGTGCAGAAGAGCAAAGAAGCATCAGCAGACAGGAGCGATGGGCAGAGCAGGAGGTGGCTATGGACTCACAGCGGTCAGAAAAGCAGCTCTGAGGAGTTATTTGAATGTGAAGCCACCTGCCCATCTGGCAAACACCCCTGAGCTTGGCAAGATGAATGCCTAGAGCCTGCTGGGCAACCAAAGTCTGCATCCAAATAGATGCAGTGTCTAGAAGATCCTAGTAGAAAAGGGACAGGTGGTCCAAGGGAAAATAACTTTGTCCCCTCACTCAGCACAAGCTCCTGTCCTGGAAGCTGCCAGCCAGGGCTCTGGAGAACCAACACAACTCCAGAGTTAGAGAACCAGAATCTTCTTCCTGAATGAGTTCCCTGTCAGGGCAAACAGTCCCAGCCACACTGCTCAGGTCCAGAAATGCAGGCTCTGAGAGCACTGAACTCACAGCAGATGTCCTGTCCTTAGAGGCATACGGGACCATGTTTATCAGAACTGAGTCTGAACAAGAATCTGTAATTGACTCTGGCCTACACTCTAGCTCTTGTATGTGTAAATGAATAAATCTTTAAAAAAAAAAAATCTGTAATTGAAATTGACCAAAATAGAAAAACAGAAAAAAATATACAGCTGAAGAAATAGAACTTTATTAATAATATATAGAAGAAAAATGTTCCTTAATCTAGAACCTAATTCTATGTCCAAGAACCAATATTTCAACACCAGTTAAATGAAAACAGTCATAAATTCTAATCATATTTGAAAATGAATTTCTTTCAGTCTCCTTCACAACAGTTCAATTGAGCAAATTTTTAATATCATTTTACAATTAGATGAAAATCCTTCCTTGTTGAATTATTTTCCCTCACTAAACAGAGATAGGGATTTTTAGTAATTTGATCTTCTGACAATCTTATGAATTAATTCATTTTGCTCCATTTTATTCTTAGAGAGAAAGCATCGAGAATAAGTAGCTTCTTCAAAAGTTGATAAAATCGGGATTAGAAAATAAAACCACCAGCTTACCTGCCTTTGCTCTGTGTTTTGAGTCAGTGGTTGTAGAAGGTCAAATAGTGCTCCCTCCCCCAACTGTGTGCACCCAGAACCTTGCTCAGAATAGAGCTGTTGCAGATGAAACAAAGGGTGAAGCTGGGATCACCCTTGGATTTGGGTGGGCTCTAAATCTGACGAGAATGCATTAAAGGAGGCAAAAAAAAGAGACACACAGAGACTCAGGGAAGAAGGTGACTTACAGACAGAAGGAGAGAGCGGACTGATGCTTTCAGAAGCCAAGGCAGGCCTGGAGCCATCCTCAACCAGAAGGGGCAAGAAAGGATTCAACTCCAAGGCCTCTGGAGGGAGCAGGGCCCTGCCTACACCTTGATGCCAGACTTCTGGCCTCCAGAACCGTGAGAGAATGAATCTATCGTTTTAACACACTGAGTTTGTGGTAATTCACAGGAAAATAACACTGTGGTATTTTTGAAATATCTTCTTCCTGTGCATGAAACAGACAGCGTTCACGCTCACTCGTGTGATAAGACCAAAGAGGACAGCAGAGGCCTTGCCCTATCCTGGAAGGAACCGGGTGGATTGAACCATGATTTTGAAGGTTGCTATTGACCCTACTTGTGTGTCATTAGTGTAGACACCAACACAAAATAAGATGGTTCCAGTGGGCCTCGCTTCTCCCATAAATTGTATTCTGACAAGAGAAAAAAGACAGAATTGCAATTGCTAGTCTCAGAACAGTCTGGGGAGACAGAGTGGGAAACAATAAACATCGCTTTCAAAGCTCAAAGAGGGGAATTATCTACAAAGAGGAAGCACCGCTTCTGCTAAAGGTTTCTACTTCTAGTTAAAGACCGATAAATTTTCCATGACAGTTCTTAATAGCCTCTACAGTTATTCACTGAACTTGCCATCAAAATTACAGAGTAATAAAGAGATAATAGCATTTGACTGACAACAGTAGAAAGGTGGGCTCGCTCAGTCAGGTGCTGTTGGCTGCCCCATGCATCCTATAATGTCCAGTGAGGGGGCAGCAGATTCGCTACCACACATCTTCCGTCGTGGCAATGCCATCTGCACCCTTTGTGGATTAATCCATAGAAAAGGAGTTTATTTCTCCTACTGCAGACCATAGTCATATGTACCTAGTATTTCACTGAGGAAAGTTAAACACCATGATTATTGATTTGAACCTTTAGAGTTGGCTGGTGCTCCACCACGTTCACCCACAAAAATTGCCCCAACATAAACTGTTCTTTCCTCCTTACTGTGGAAACCATAATTATGTAAGAGAATTTCTCTTAGAACTTGAATCTGGAAAATACAAAGAAAGGCATGAATTTGAATTAAACCACTAAGTGTTCAACTCTGGACAAGGGGAAGATCACCCCGTAAGGAACGTAAACTGAAATGCATTTTCTGAAACATTTATTTCTCCATCTTTTTTAGATGGTTGAGCTACAAATGAATTTGGAACAGTGTGTATTTCTTGTTTCAGAACACTCAGAGCAATGGGCTCTATCTGTGAAATTTATCGACGTTACTAACATTGGTCTGCACCTTTGTTTGTGATTTAGAGGACTAGGTTCTCACCTCTTCAAATGCACATTTCCACACCACAGCCACCATCTAAGCACCCATAGTTAGAGAAATCTTTTGAAATAACAGATCCAATGGATTGCGTCACTTCATCCTTCCAATGCAGCCGTGGCTGTCCATTACAATCACACAGGCTCCACAGCTCCCTGCCAACCTCTTCCGGGTCATATCCTGCTCCTTCCCACCCTGCTGCACACTCTCTAGCTCTTGGTTCCTTGCAGCTGCCAAAAGGACACCCGTTTTTTGCAGAGCTGGCACCATATTCTTCAAATTCCCTTTTCATGGTCTCTGGATCCACTTCCATCTCCTGTCAACATTTTTATTACCCATGATAGTTCCCTTACTTTCTTTCTCAATCTGTTTATGTGAGTACATACAACTCTAAATTACTTGTTGATTTTCTGGGTCTCTCCAGTAGAACAGAATTTCCCTGGTAGTAATGGCCACATCTGTTTCCCTCAACACAGTGTACCTAGCGCCTACCACAGCGTCTGGTCCAAGGTCAGCTCTCGGAATGAATAAATGAAAAATGAATGAGTGAAAAATTCAAATTTAGGAAAACAGATGTTGAAAAAGGCATCTTTCTGAACCCTAGAAGAGCATCTATTCCACAGTAATAATGCACCCAGCTCATTTGCTGCCTGGTCTACTGTCCTGGGAGTACTAGCAATTATATATATTCACACCTCTTCCTCTTTTTAGGCTCAAAGTTTCAAAAATACAATATGCAAATAGTAACACATTTCATAATATGTCTAACACAATATGCAAAGTAACTCAAATCTGTTTCATGCTTTAAATAATTATTTTCTTTTATCACTGTAATACTGTGCTACCTGTAGTTACATGTGTTTGTATAAACAGAGACAATTATGTTGAATCTCACCTCATCATCTCAACTGTAACCCACTAATTCTGCCTTGAATTCTTTGTAATTCCCATCACATAAGCATTCATCTATACAGTCATGCAATTAATCAGATTATAAATCAGAATTAATTTATTTTGCCTTTAAAATTATTTTAAAAAAGACTTTCACATTTAAACTCATAATGGTAAAATATATAAAATTAAATATTCCAGGACAGAAACAAATTTGAACTAGGCCCTACCCCTTCACAAAGGCCACCTCCCTTTCCCCTGTCTCATTTTAGACTCTAAAGCAAGATGGAGCCACTTTTAAAAATCTCATAGCTGCTTGAATAAATATCACTTATAAATATTTTATAAGTAAGTCCAGAAATTGCTTTTGAGTTCTGAAACACTTTTCTCATAAAATAATTTTTATATCAACAACTGTCTTTATTTTTCTTAGCTGATGATGTCTGACTCTATGAAATGTCATGAAATAGCCTTTATTTTGTGGTATCATGCCAGGCTTTTATAAATGAGGATAAACACTAAAGCAAGATACAATTATTGGCTATCGTTAGTTTCTTAGGAGTAAAGATCAAATAGAAATACTGTTCAGGTAAAAACAATGAAATAACCACAAGGAAGATATAAAGCTAAAGCATTCAAAAAGAGTGAAAACATAAACATTCAGCACAATTAAATAAACTTGTATAGACAGCATCAATTCCCAAGAGAAAAAATATAGAAAATTTAGATTACATTCAGCAGTAAAAGAAAGAAATAGTAAAAAAGAAATGCTCTGGGGCTGGGAAATACCTAAGGCAAAATCCACAGAGACAATAAGCAGATTTTTCTCAAAGTAGCATGATCAGGGAAAAATTCAATTGTCCAGGACTAACCAAAGATAGGTTTAAAAACAAATACATAATACGGTCTTCAAAAGATCATTAATAAACTACACACAAACCATGACAGAAGAGAAATGAGAAGCTGGGAGCCATGTAAGCCATGTACTTTCTCAGTACACAATAGATATTTCTTATTCGGATTAGTTAGCTGTCAAGGTATTAAATGCCCATCAAGTACACTGGTGAGATGGTCACAGGAGAAGCTGGAAAAGTCTGCAAATCCCCAAGTCGACATTCAGAGCAAATATTACCATCTAATCACGGCAGTCTTTCCCACTGATCTGAGCTGTAATCTTAAAATCTTTCTCTGGTCTCCCTGGAGGTGCAAGGGGTTAAGATGCAACCAATGAATCTATCTGTAGTCACTGCAGCATGAGCTTCATCCCTAGCCAGGGAGCTACCCACAAGGCGCAGCAGACCTCTCCTGGCTCACCCACTGCTCCCCTCAGCAGTGTATTTCAGTTGATCTGCCTGTTCTGTTCCCCACTCTGTCTCTGGTGAATCCTCTCACACCCCACCCAACCTCTGGCCAGTACTGAGTTCTTGTATGAATAAATAAATCTTTAAAAAAAAATAAAAAGTCTTGCAACACAGGGCTCCAGACAGTAATTATAGATTAATGTAAATGCCTGGAAATATGATACCAACTATAGTCTAGTCTAGTATTAGTTAGGGGAACCCCAAAGAGAGAGAAAATGTGAGCCCTAGGCAGAAAGAGACTGGGCAAAGGATAAGAGAAGGAAGGAAAAGTTGTGTTTTGGGAAAATGGAGACATTGTATGAAGTGGTGAAAAGCAAATGGGTTAATCCTGCAGCCAGGCTTAGTTTTCTTCACCGTTTCTTTTAGTATTAGTCCTAGAAATAGAAACTTAATTTGCATCTAAAAATAAGAATGACATTCCCACTAACAAAAATATGGCATGGCCATTTTTAAGATATACATATGCACAGCACCTTTTATGTGTTTATAAGATAATTTTACTGTTTACACAGCTTAAGAAACCTCATGGTTCATAAATTGGATATTTTATTTTCTTTAATAGTACTTAATAAATTTTGACAACATAATTGCCAATGGCCTTTTTACAGAATCACAGGATAAACAATAATAATATACTAAATGTACAAAAGGACTGCATTAAAATTATGAAGAATTACATTAAATCAACTGGTAAAAGGCAAAGTCAATTTTTAAGTTAAAATGTTAAAGTCCTAATTTGAAATTAAAATTTTAAAACATTCATATTCAATCTATAATTAATCACACAAAATATTTGATGAGGAATGAAACAAAATGGCCCATTAGATCATTTCTCAAATTCATGATATTTATAAAAAAAAGAGTTGAACAGATGAGCACGAGAATGCTAGTGTCAAACAGATTACATACAAGATGACACTGGCATGACTCATAAGGAATCAAGACATCCCATGGAAGACTGCCTGATGACCTTATCCAAATGTCGGACAGTAGAATCTTTCCTTCAGTGTGACTTCTCTAAAGGTTTTGAAATATATACATATACACACAAATTTTCATTACAAAAAATTCAAGTTGGATAGTATTTTTCCCCAAAACAGACATATTTCAAATACTTTGAAGATTTAAGAAAGTAACATATTCTTAGGGATTAAGTCCCTGGCACCATGACTGATAAATTCAAAGCACTAAAATGTACATCTTGGTAGTTTGAGAGACTGAAAGAATGAATGAAACACTATAATGTGGAGGGAAAAAAATCCCAGCATTAGAAATTGAAAGACCTACATATTGGTGCCACCTCTATAATGAATTCCATGGAATGAGGCTGAGAAACAGTGAAATCCATTAGATTTCTGTCATCTATGAAATTAGAAAACTGAGCTAAATGATGTATAAGATCTCTTCTGTCACTGTGATTTCATAACATGTTACCAGATAGAAAGCAAGCACCATCTTATCAATGTCCCTGTGGAAGATACTAACCACAGGCTACCTTAACCGAGGCAATGAAAATGCTCAATTTTAGTTTCCGTAAGCTACATATTAGCCAATAGGCATACTGGCTCTCCAGAATACTTTTTCAATAATTGATAATCATGATTTAAAATGCTGCCTATTAGACAATGCCTTCTGACAATCATCCCTTTTTGGAAAGCAAAGAATGTCCAGTTTAAGTCAATAGCACAATAAACTACTCCACCCTAAATTCTCTTAGCAAAGATTTTGCCTTAAGCAATGACAGTATCAATTGTGAGTAAATAGGATCACAATGACCACTTTATAAGGAAAACAAAACATAAACATGGAGGGATGGGATAAATGGTGATCTCAAGTAAACAAGATAAATCTAGCAGTCTTTGCCAATATATTTCATTTTTAATATTAAATGATTTAGTATTGACATAAAAATTTGATTCCTTGCTATTTTTTTCTTTTAAAAAATTCACACATTTTCCACTATCATCTCATAAAATTTAAGTCTTAAGACCAGCCTCCAAGATACACTTTCAAATTTGTAACTTTTTGTAAGACACCTGAAACCAGATGTGGGTCATAGCTTAGTTGAATCATAACTCAGTGCCTGAAGAGACTTTAAGAGATTGCATGGAGTCAAGAGACCAGCTCTCTACCTGGAGACAAGCCAGAGCCATCAGTGATGCATAAATTTCTGTTCCATGAATGAATTCACGAGCTAATATGTCGTGGGGGTACCCCCTTTGACACAGTCAGTAGAAGACAACTATCTTCTTTACAATGACTGAGGAATGAGAAGAAATATAATGAGGTGGAGAAAAAGGATGAAAAAAAGAGTAGAAGCATAGAAAGCAGAGCGTTAATGTCACCAATAATTTCTCTATTGACATTCTCTGACGGTCACACCTCTGCTCCCTACTTCCAACTACAGTTGGTAACTGGCTATTTTCTTCAAAAACATCTCTGGCAACTGACTATCCTTAAGGTTTGCGGACATTTGAAGCAAATCACAATGTTCTTTTTAAGAATTCAAGATTATCATAAAACTCAAAAGGGGTTTCATTTCCTATTCTCTAGAGCTTTGAAACCACACAGTGAAATTTAATGAGGAAGCATCCCTGGGATGTATTCTAGAGCATTTATATGACCCTATCCATTCTTATAGTGGTACTTTATTTCTAAAATTACCAAAACAAATCAGACTATTCAGAATTTATCCTGGGCCCAATTCCCTAATATTACCTGGTCCTCACTGCGCTTCAGTGCTTTGTTGCAAAATTTATGTTTAGGTATTTAATGAAACTAGTCTTTATAACTCTGCTGCAATGGATTTTCCTTACAAATTCTTACGCTTCTAATTTAATTAGCTGGAATCATTTATGTGATTTAAAACTCACCTATACTTTTCCCCCCATTTTTCTCATCAGCAATGTATAAGTTTCAGCTGATAAACACCAGCAATAAGAGAGATTCTTTCTCCTGAATATCAAGACCATAAAGACCATGTAAACACTTCTTGCCAACATTTCCCCACTTAGATATGCCATCCAACATTAGCTTAGCACTACTTGGAGATGGGCAAAGCAAGATTTCAGATGGGCTCTTTTTCTTGAGGGAAAAATTTAACTGTTCAACTATTCTACAACCAAATCAAAGTTTCTTGGCTACTTCTCCATTTATTTAATCTTATTATGTTAGACACCATGGTCCTGCTTTGTTCCATTAATTAAATCATTCATCAAATTTCCTGGTCTATGGGCAATGTACGGGATTAATAAAAGCTACATAGATACATTTTCTCACTGCTTAAAAAACTGGAGATAAAACACGATGGAAAAATAAGAACTGATCAAAAAAACATTCCATCAAAAGGACTACCTCTAGCATCAAAAGGACTACCTCATATATTTCAGGGAACTACAAAAAGTGACTGAGAGAGACTGGATCCTATGCTCGCTAAATTGCGGAGCCTCAAACAATTATCAATAATGGCAATTGATATGTTACCTTTGACTTTTTCATTTATTCCTCCTTACTACGAAAAAATTACTAGTGCATTCATAGAACTATGAATCCCTATCTTGACATCTGGACAAAAATCTGCTCTTCAGTCATTTTCATCCATTTGTTTAAGATTTTGATAGGCTTCTGAAAAAGATTATACCTCCATTTTAGGACACATTCAGCTGAAAGTAGAGTGCACTACACATTTGGGATACGAAAGTCATAAGAGGTGCTAATCACTTCTTTTATCTGTCACTCTAACATTAAAGACATGGTCATCTATTCACTGCCATGGTCGTAGAATAAATAGTTTATTCTGCATATGTAGTTTGAGTTATAATGGGCCTTGAAATTTAGCTGGATATTTCTCAATAGGGAAGATATTGTCCCCTTGTGTGCTCTTTAGACATTTGTAAGGGCCATTTCACCTTGTTGAGTTATTCTTGAGTATTCACTACTGAAAATCTTAACACGTAAGTATATAATAAAATATTTTTATTTTATTTCCCTTTCCATTACAGCTTGGGGACTATACTGATTGTTAAAAATTATATGGATAAGTAAATCATATATCCAAGGATTTCAAAGATAATAAATGACAGGACATTAAATGTTGTTTATTATCTGACAAGGTGCAAACCTATACCTCTGAATCATATAGAGTGTTATAAACCGGCATTACCTCAATAAAAAGAAATATAATATTCAGAATAAAAAATTCAGAAGTGAGACATTATACAAAATATTTGAATATTTTTTTTCTGTAAGTAAGTGTCATGAAATAAAAAACAAGGTCTAAATTTAAGGAGACTGAGGAGACCTAATTATAAAAGGCAGTCAATGATCTTTAGGTAGATTCTGGCTGTAAAAAGCAACGACAAAAAAGAATTTTTATGCTGCTGGGAACATGTATGAAGGAAATGGATATTACACAATGGTAAGGACTTATCTTTTCTTTTCTTAGGTTTACATCATTATTATGGTTCTGCAGGAGAGAGCTATGTATTTGGAAATGAATGCTGAAGTTTTTAGGAGAAAAACATGCTATCTATTCTTTAAAATCCTTCAGAAATTAAACAACTATAGAAAAAGGTAAACAATTGTTGAAACTAGTTAGTAGGTATAAGTATGTTCAATTTCCTATTCTTTCTGGTTTGTTTTTTTTTTCTGTATATTTGAAGTACATCATAATAAAAACAAGACTAAAAAGATGCTTATTGCAAAAAAATGTGTATTATTGTCTAGGATTGAGAACCACAAATCTAAAGGGACAGATATGTAAACACAATAAAAGTACATGGTGGAACATATTGAATGTTAAAATGTCACTGTATACCAAGTGCCCAAAGAACACAACATAGGGCGTGATTAACAGAAATGAGACGCACTCCAGGAAAGGGGGGATTGAAACTGGCCTTCGAAAGGTAAGTGTGGTTTCCAGGGAGAAAAAAGCAAAGGCCAGTCCAGGCTAGGGGGGTCTTATAAACACTAAGAACAAGCAGCTAAGTCAGAGGATGAAGCTAATATGTGAGGCTGGCCTTAGGGCTTGTACTTCCCACTAGGGAATTTTGGGTGCTTATCAAGTAGGCAGAGGACAGCCCTCAAATTAAAGAACAATTTCTCTGGTCATTTCTAAAGACTTCAAAAATCTACAATAATGTCCAATCCTGTGCCTAGAGAAATAATTACTAGACTCTTGATATTTATATTTTCCTTATGATATAATTTCTAAGGCTTTGTGATTCTACTACATGCTTCAGAATACCTTAAAATGCTCCAAGCAAGACCATGATTTTTCATGCAAATAAAAAGGAAATCAGAAAAGGAACATTGATTCAGTTTATATAACCAGTATTATTTCAAAAATACAATTCCAAATGAAAATGCATACTATTTACTTGAATTAAAACACACATTTGTTTAACATGTCCATTTTACCTTGTTGCTTCCTCTGCAGTTAAAGGTATTCCCTTTGAAATACAGCTTCATTTTGGAAGTTTCCAGAAGAAATTGTTTATGAAACATTCTACTTTTTAGACAGCAAGATATTTTGTCTTCTATTTTAGATAGCTGTGTGGGGTAAGGACACAACAGAAGATCTAAAATCTGGTCCTTAATAGAGAAATACACATGCAATAATTTGCATCAAACCAAATGGACACTAAGAAACTAGTACCAAGAGAATAACCCATTTTTTTCCTTCCAGAACATAATGGAAGACCTGCTGCTGGAGCATTCCTGCAAACAAAGGGAGCTCTACACAGGGAGATTCCTTCTGTTTTATCTGTTTGCCTAAGCCAGAGTGATGTCCTCTCCACCATGACCCCTTCCACCAGGCTGACCCTCCCCACACTAATCACTACAAGGCTCCTAGAGCCAGCTGTAAACTCTGGCATTTCTGCCACCTAGGAGGGACCCCCTCTACTTCCCTGCCCTTCTCCTGACACTAAACACTTCCACATTCTTCCCTCATCACCTTGGCCAAAGAAAAGACCTTCCTACCCTCTGTGATCCTGATCAACCCGAGTTTTCTCTCCTGACTTCTTGAACTCACTCATGGATTTTGGCTTAGCAGTCACATGAGCTCTGCTCCAGAGCCCTGGAATTTCTACAGCCTGTCCTGCCCCTAAACAAACAGTGGCCCTTAACAGTCCAGAGCTACTGTAAAATAAATACTCATTTGTCCTTACTGCAGTTATCACCTGACTGAGGTTATGGGAGATGCTATACGTGGATGTGTATAAATATGAATTTGTACAGTGATCTACTGGGAGTAAAGATCAAACTCCCTTGATGACTATGTTTTATTTTATTAGTATTTTTTTTAAATGGAAGTGATGTTAGTTAATAATGTTATATATGATTAGAGGTGAGAGAGTCATACCCTTGATTGGGGGAGAGTCATATTCTTCAGGTGTATGGCACAACACCCACCACCAAGACACCCACAGTCCTCCACTAGAGTCCATTGTGCCCCATTTTCCTTTCCCCTTCTCCTCCTCATCTGGAAGCCTCAAGTCTACAGCCAGATTTCTAGGGTTTTTTATTGGTTTGATCTGACTTTTTGCTTGGTTTCTCTATATTCTACATTATCAGTGGCACCATCTGGTATTTCTCTTTCTCCTACTGACTTATTTCACATAACATCATCCCCTCTAGTTCTTGATGGCTACATACAGAGCAGAATTAAGTGGGGAAAAGTTAGGCAAGAAAAGAAATCAATGGAAGACTTCCTCTGAAGATATTAAATTGTTCACATTTTGAATGACTGTTCACACATTCAGTTTTTCCTTTTAGAAGCCCTCATAAAATGAAGTGTTTAGAAGTGCTTAGGCTACTCACAGCCAGAATAGTTTACATGTTCAAAGAAAAAGTGAGCAGAAACAAAAAAATACAGGGGATACATAAGATGTTTCAAACAGAAAAACAATATAGTACTAAGCTTTTATAATTAAGGTATAATTAATGTATAATACTAATTTTTTAGTTACCACGATTCAATATTTCTCTATTTTATTGAAATAATCACAATAAATCTAGTTAACATCCATCGCCATGCATAGTTATGTATTTTCTTGTGACCAAACATCTAAGATCTACTATCTTAACAACTTTCAAATAAGCAAAACAGTATCATTAACTCCAGTCACCACACTATACATTATATTTCCAGAACTTTCTCTTATAAGCAAGCTTGTACCTTTTATCACTTTACCCATCTCATACACCCCCCCACCTCTACCTTTGTCTAGTCCTGCTCAGGTTCCTTTTTTTTATAATTACAGACTTATACTATAAATATTATGATTAAATAAGGCCGGGTCACAGGAGCTTAATGACAGCAGCCCAGAATACCTTGACATGTTCTTTCCTGATTTTGGGGCTTCACTGTGACAATACCCAGGGCACAGACCAGTGTTCAACCAGAGAGTCTCCATTCCTGTCACTTCCTGTGGGCTCACAAGTCTCCAAGCAGGCCCAGGACAGCCTGCTTGCTGCCTCTGTATCCCTCCTCCTCAACAGGCCATAGTGCAAAATGCTCAATCTATTCTCAGTAAACAGGGGTGTAGTCAGCTGTACTCTCAGGTAGCCCCTGCTGATGCCACATGCCTCCTGCAATCAGGTCTTTGAGGTGGTGATTCTTATAAAAGTTTCTTGTTTACCCTTTCCTGTGTAGGAAAGACCCTTGGATTCGTCAGCTGTATTTTCCTTTTATTTAAGGGAGATTACACAAAACGAAGGCCTACATTTCTGCCCCCACCCCACTTCACCCAACGTTTGCTGTCCACTGCAGGAAAGTTTTCGAATCACTGGCCTGACACGGGAAGCTGTGATGAGGGAGGGGCCACAGGAGCATCAGGACTGTCCACTTCTAGGAGCCTCTCCTGCTGGATGCGTGGCCCAGCAAGGCCAACATCCGGCCAAGGGCCTGCTGATGCTGCCGTGGGGGAGCGAGACAGAGGGAGTCATTCTTCCCACAGTTGTGAAACAGTGGCAGGAATACCCTGGAGGATTTATGGTGACCCACATTTCTATCCCCTCATACCTTGGTGTGGGGCTGGAGGAGGCACACAGAAACCCAGATGCACCCAAACAGCCAAGTACTGGCGTTTACCCATATCACCCCATCTCACACTTCAAAAAAGCTGAGGTCAGAAAGTCTCCTTCTGCATATTGGAAAATACACATTCTTAAGCAGTGCTCTGTTAATGGAATAGGCTCTCTCCACTCTTAGCTTTGCTTTTTTATTACCTTACTGCACACAGAGATAGCATCTGGTTCGCCTCTCTGAAAGCTACTGTTTTGCTTGCTCTTATGCATTGCAAAAATAGTGTAGACTTCTAGTGTCATTTATATCCGAGTCAGAAGAATAATCAGAAAATAATAATTTATGAATAATTAATTCAGCTTGATACCATATTAGAGAGGAGCTATTTTTACTTTACAAAGATGAGGGTAATAGGGATCTCAAGTGAGAAGATGGGAATAACAATTCAAGGAGCCAGCTGATGGGAGAACTGATTGCTTATCAATGAGTACACCATCACTGATTGGACCCCAGTGTATTCCCCCAAATAGGACTAGAGATAAAATCAAGGACCAATTGCATCATAACATGATACATGCCTCAGGACATAAAGTCAATTTTGAATAAGAAAAAATTTCTATTCATGGCAAGATTAAAATTAGCCCTAAACTTGGGCCTCCCTGATGACACAAGGGGTTAAGTCTTAGCATTATGAAGCTATTGGCAGCCACTGAAGCATGAATTCGATCCCCAGCCAGGGAGCTAACTCACATGGCCTCTCCTGTCTCACCTGCTACTCCCCTCAGTCGTGGATTTCAGTCAAGCTGCCTGTTCTGCTCCCCAGTCTGTCTCTGGCCCCCTGCACCTCTGGCGTACACCTCAGCTCTTGCATGCATCAATAAATAATATTTAAAAAATAAAATTAGGCCTAAACTGATCTTGATTTTAAGCTGAATATACTGACATTAATCTGAAAAACAGCATAATCATATCTATATTTAACTGGTAAAGAAAACAGGGAGGAAACCCATAGTCACAATTGCTTAATATTCTTATCTCATTATCTTTTTTTAACTTATTTTTCTTCAACCCACTTTCAAAATAAGGGAGAGGAAGACTGAAAGTAGAATTAGAAATGATGACATTTATTCAATTTTCCAAATAGCCACGAAGACATTAGTAATACATAAACTAGACCACAACTGAGTTCCCTCTTGCCCTTCTTATTTATTTTTACTCATAACATTGATCTACAACACTGTATATGATTTAGAGGTATGAGGTTCATGCCTATTCAAATGCATGGACCCATCCCACCCACCACCATGGCACCCAGAATCTTCCACTATGCCCTCTGCCTTCTGTTCTGCTCATCATTCTCTCCAGGACTTCATATGAGTGCTTAGTCACTGATTCCTTGGGATGCTCACACCTTAACCATACAGAAAAGACCTTCCCGGGCAGACACCTAGAAAGGCAGAGTTGGGAATGACCTCACGACTCATCCTCTTCCCAGCTGCCACACAACTGCAGTTTGTGTTTGAACATGGGAAACATTCTTTTTTTTTTTTAAAGATTTATTTATGTATACAAGAGTTGGGGTACTGGCCAGAGATGCGAGGGGTGAGAGGATCCACCAGAGACAGAGTGGGGAATAGAACAGGCAGACTGACTGAAATATACTGCTGAGGGGAGCACTGAGCGAGACAGGAGAGGTCTGCCCCGCCATGTGGGTAGCTCCTTGGCCAGGACTCGAACTCATGCTGCAGAGGCTGCAGATTGCTTCATAGTGTGGGGCTTAACCCCTTGTGCCACCAGGGAGGCCCCTGAACATGGGAAACATTCTTAACCAGAATGCCTAATTCTGGTTTGATCCAGAATCTTTAGGCTTTTGATGACAATGAAGGTTTTGAAACAGACAGCTGTCCTATAAAGTCTCTCCAGACCTACATTGCTACTAATTTCAGAAGATCTCAATTCTTTATTCCAATCAATTTAAAAATATATCAAAAGTGATAGAGGTGCCAACGATTACTACAATGGCAATCACATCAATATATAAATGTAGCAAATTGAAATGTTGCACACATTAAATTTACAGAATGCTATATGTAAAAGACATTTCAATTTAAAATAAACCCCCAGTTCTCAGCATTTTGTTTTGTTTTGTTTTGTTTTGGGGGGGAATCATTAGGGAAACTCTGGGAAAGATTAATTTTAGACTCTAACTTGGACCTAATGAATCAGAACCTCCTGGTAAAAGATTCCCTTGTGATTCTGTGGAAGTCAGTTACTACATTCCATCCCTAGATTATAAACTCCGTGAGGGCAGCAACTGTATCCTGTGCATCTTGAAATCGCCATACAGGGCTTGGGATAGTAGAGGAACTCAGACCTTAACTGATTGCTGAGTAACTATCTGTTAAACAGAACTTGCACATTTTTGGGTTGTTACAGGATTATATTGCTAGAGAAAGAGGACATGTAACAAAGGCCAAAATGTAAGCTTACTTAATATAATTGTAAATACACAAAACTGGCCTCAACTTTAAACAGGGATATACATTATAAATCAGGAATTAACTATGTAATTAACATATAAACCTTTCGGTTCATCCTATGTTTTGAGTTGCTCATTCTTCTCTGTAATGGTTTTAGCATTCATTTCTTTAATCTGACATGCTTTGTTTGTTTTGCAAGGTTTATCATTATAAACCAGTACACAGTAAGAAAATGCAGTGTACAAGAGAGATACTCTCTTGGATTAACACATGGGTCATTCTGATTTTTTTTCATTAAGTCATTTGTTATTCTTCTTTGCTTTGTTTGTCTTTTAGTTGCTAGAGGAATTAAAAGTCAAAATATACACGGATGTAAATTTGCCTCTGAATTAGATCCCTGTTTAGAGTATAGCAACAATGTCAAACATTCCCTACTAGGAAGCTATTAATTCTGGAAGCAGAGGCTCAGAATGAAGAAAGGGGGTTGTGTATTAGTGTTTATTTCATTATGGTGTGAAATGTGCTCCTTTGCATTTAAATGGACAGAAAAAGACAGAAGCATTAACTTGGGGTTCATTAAAAGTAAGTGAAAGCCTGTCCATTGATTACATCCCCCCAAAAATCTCCTCTGGTGGAAAACGAAAATCACTGGCACAAACAGCTGGGTTCGTGTGACTCCATGCTGCCTGAATACTATTGTTTGATAGGTTTAATGTCACTTTTGTACTATTATATACCACAGAGAGAGATGTTGAGTCGCATCCTGCAGGGTGGCTAACATTCTGTAGCTAATTGCATAGAGCTCCATGACAAAACTGAAGGAAGGACGACCCTGCATATGTCTCAGAAGGGAATAGAAAGAGATTTTCTTTATAGTCACCCATCTGTCTGGTCACAGAAGGATTATATGCAAGTACAAGCTATAGTTTAGTGTGTCCTTCAAGAATGTTTATGAATCATTATAAACCAATGTTACCTTAATAAAAATCATCAAAAATACACGAAATAAAAAAAAAACAAAGAAATGATTTCCCCCATTTTAAGCATTCCATCAACTACCCCTCAAATACACACTAGCAACACACCATTTCTCTTCTATTAACAATCATATCTGTAATATTCCAAGACTTCAACCAAAGGGAAGTTTCCTTAGTAAACGCCTTAATTGTACAGAGAACATTCTTTTGTAGAATAAAGGCTGAATTCAAGTAAAAAAACTAAAAATGTGCAGAGGAGGCAAAATAAAGACTCCAAGATCTACATGTAAACCAACCAGTTTTATTGGATGACCAGCAGAATGCACAGGGCCCTGCATTGGAGAGAATCTAAAACAGTGTGTAACCCATAATCCTTGTTTTGTGGCTGGGTAAATCAGGCCCAGAGAGATTAAGTGGCTTGACTCAAGTCTGAAGAGGAAGTGGCAGAACCTAGTCTCCCAATACCTAAGTGTACATGACAACAAGCAAACAGCCAGCTGAGAGCCTTTATCATACATGTCTTCTCATTGACACGCTACACATTTAAAATACTGAAACATTAATAGCGCTTCACAGACCCAGAAACAATGGTGTGAAAGTAAAAGTTAGCAAACTAGTGGTAAATAAACCAGCTCCTTCAAAGGAACAGAACCTCTACCTAAGGCATCTGAAACTCTCTACCTTGTTACTACAAGTATATAGCGTATTTTACCTATTTGACAGCAGTGTCTATGTCCAGATCACATGTCTACTATAAAAATGTGTGTACAGTAGGTGTCTGCCATTCATATATATTGAAAAGTTGTAAACTATATTAATTAAATATATTAATTAATGAAAGCAAAGCCCATCAAACTTTGCCCCAAGGTAAATAAATCTCTCATTAATGTGCTAATAGTTTACCTAAAACCTAAGCTAACTAGATTTAATCCATTTAATATTATCCTTTGTGATCTGCCTTGTGTATACATCAAACTCTATGAAACCCACCCAAAGACTCTTCCTTCCCAACCCCTGCCAAGCTTCTCCTGCAAAAAATATATATCTTGAATTATTATGGTCTCTAATCAAGAACTTGGATCTTTATTATCTTTGGAATAGATAAAACAGATGACCAAAATTATTTTAAACTTGAACCTAGATATGAAAAATGGAATAAAAACACCTGCCATGACCATCCACATAGCTGTAGACTCTGCTTTGTCAGTATTGCAAAAACAAGAGATTATCTATTATTCATTAATGTCCTCTTATATTACTTATTTTCAGAATCCCTCCTTTCATGGGTGAGTCATTCTGATTGGCAATCCAAACATCAATCAATATAATGGGAATTAACACCATCACTCTAAATAAATATAGGAGTGCAAGCTATTGATCTGCTCTGAAGGTTTTCTAAAAGAGAACTTATGACATAATGATTCCTGCATGTGAAATATCAATACTTTGATAAACATTAAAGATCTACCCATAATTTGAAAGAACCAGATTTGACTGTTCATGTCCATTTAACATAAGGTTTGGCCAGTGCCTGGTACATGTGAATGACTATATAACTCCTATCCAAGGATTATTCCATTTAACTACCAACCTCTTCTTAACAAAAACCTAATTTTTATAAATCCTGCCTTTCCATAGAAGTCATAAATGATGAACTGGCAGGCTAGTACAACCAGAATGCTGGTGATTAAACACCCAATCCCCTAATTGTGTTTGATCTTCTATAATTGAAAAATCTGCCTATTCTTATTTTCCCTTGCTGAAAGGGTGTAACTATTTTTAATCAATATTTCTTTTTTTTTAATAGAGGCATGTTTTATTTATTTATTTGTTTGTTTGTTTGTTTTTGTTTATACATGCACTGGGTACAGTCAGAAGCGCGGGAGGGTGAGAGAATTCACCAGAGCCAGAGCGGGGAGCAGAGCAGGCAGAAGGACCGAAGTACACTGCTGAGGGGAGCAGCGGGCAGCAGGAGAGGTCTGCGCGCCATGTGGGACCCTCCTCGGGTGGCCAGGGAGCAGCCGGGGATCGAACCTGTGCCACAGAGGCCGCGGGCAGCTTCGCAACCCAGCGCTCAACCGCTGCGCCACCGGGGAGGCCCTTAATCAATATTTCTAATGGCTTAATAGGAATTCAAATTATGGGATGATTTTGTAAGTTTTCCTTATTCAAATAATGAAAGGAAAACATCAGTTGGAGGTGTTTGTGTTTGTCATGTATGAAGAATAAATAATGGTAGAAGGTGCTGCTCAAAATTTATTTCTAAATTGGAGGTCCTCCCAGTTAGCACACATTTTTATCGTTTTCTCAAATAGTCCAAAAATCTTTATATAATCTAGAAACCCAAAGGACATGCCAACTCTGGGGTTTTAATTAAAAACTTTAAATGAGTTTTTATTTCAGTATGATGACAACTGTCTAGAATAATGAATGCAACATTGTTCCCTGTCTCCTCCACAATTTAAAGGCATTTACCCATAAAGCTTGGGGCACAATTGAAGGTCTGCCAGAGAAAGACAGAATAATGTGTGTCATTTGAGTGATTTTGAAAAGTAGTTCCTTGCTGCTTTGGGGGGAATATCTATTGGCATTTCAAAAAAATAAATAAATAAAATAATGATATGATCCGCATAATCACTTGTCAGTTAGCTTGGATACAGCAGACCATGGAAAAAACTGACTGTTTGAAATACAGTCTTAATAGATACAGATTTAGTGATGATAATTTTAAAGCAAAGACTATTAACAAAAAGGTTGATTGAAGCTTTTGAATGTTTCTTTTTATAGTTCTAGTATTTTCATTCCTTTTTTGTAAAGTACTGACAGTTTTCTTCAGTGACAAAAATGTTTAAACTGTTTCTTCATCTATCATTAAAATAATAACAAATATGTACAAATTAGCCTACTCTGGGGTTTCTAATTGTACTCAAACTAGAATATCTAAACATGATTATCATCAACTAGTATTTTATTAATAATCTTATACTGAATCTGTCAATAGAATTGCAATAAAACTGATAGACTAGAAAGGCAAAACTCCACTTATTCCTATTTTTGAAAAGTAAAACATAATTTGAACTGCAATGTAAAACTATTTAAAATACTCCATTATTTGATGCATGGACATTTAGGACTGTTCTGATTTCTTAGTGGATTTCTCCCTCATTATACATACTATTGCTTTTTGGTTAATACTTGTATGATCTATATCCTTTTCCATCAATATGCTTTTAACAAGTCTCTATAATTATATTTTCAGTGAGTTTCTTGTAGACAGCATAAAGTTACCATATTTTGTAATCCAGTCTACCAATCTGTTTTTAATCAGTGTATTTAGACCATTTACACTTAATGTAATTACAGATATGTGAAAGGCTTAATCTTAGTAACAGAACACATATTCTATTCAAAGGCTCACAGGACTTAGACAATCAAGACTTACAACATGAGCAATAAGACAAAAACAACCCTTAAAAAAATAGAAGGAATTAAAAATTAGACAAAATGTTTTGTTTAGTTACAATGATGGAATCAAACTAGAATTTGACAACAAAAAAATCTGAATATTTGGTAACTAAGCAACACACCTTAAAACAATCCCTGGGTCAAAGAGGAAGTTTCAAAGGAATTTTTAAAAATACATTTATCTGAATGAAAATCAAAATTGAACATGTCAAAATTTGTGGCACACAGCTAAAGCAGTGCTGAGAGAAAACTTACAGCACTAAATGCAAACATTGGAAAACACCAAATCACTGTGAAACAAATTAAATAATCTAAGCTACTACACCTCAAAAAGCTGGACAAATAATAGCCAAAAAAAAAAAAGAAAAAATTCAGAGCCAGATAAAGTTGATTATTTCCTTATCTACTTTGAGCAGAATAAGAGACGACAGAAAACAAAAATGCAATTGAAATTATTAATGACAGAAAGAGCTGGATCTTTGGAAGGAACAATAAAATTGGACATACTTCTAGCATGATGAACACTGGAAATTTTGTTAGGAGGAATTGTGTTAGACAACATAAAAGTTACCAATATCAGGACTAAAATAGAGAATATCAATAGGTAATATCACTTCTCTCTGTCATATTTAATATTTAGTGTTAAATTGTTGCAAAAGTAATATTCTTCAAGAAGTGTTAAATTTCTTTCTGATAGTAATTTCAAAATTGAGCTATCATAGGAATTTTGAATGTGCACTTCTTTCTTTAATTTAGATTGTGCTACCGAAACCTCAACTAGGCAATGAAATATTTTTTGGTGATGATGAAATTTTATGGCTGAAAAGTACAAATAATGAATAATTTCCCCAAGGGCTGGGACACCCTGGTTGTAGTCACCAGCATATTTGCTGCATCAAGACAGTGTCCAGTGTATCTTAGAGACAGTCAATATTTGCTAAATTAATAATTGAGAGAATCATAAATTGGAAGAAGTATAAAGAGTAAAAGTTAGAAAACAGACCAGGGGTTCAGATAAATGTTTGATTTACTTCATTTTAGTAAAAAAATCTAGAAATCAGAGCAAAAGTCATGGGAGGGACAGAAAAACTGGGAGTGAAATTTGACTTAAGAATAAATATGACATAAATTCTTTCACAAACTGTTCAAGTTTTCTGCTTTATGTCAATCCCACTCAAATGGAACTACAGCTCACTGGTAAACTGATGGGGATGATGAGGGTAATTGGGCTAACCCTTCCCAAAAAGTATCACAAGACTTAGTGAAAACAAATGGTAAGCAAACTAACCCTAGTAAAAAGTAGACCGCATTGCAGAAAGTGGAGACTGGAGAAATGCAGGTGGCTTATTTTAGAAATTTAAGTGATTTAATACAGAGATAATTTCTAAAAAGGAAATTGAGCTTCAATGAAGCATGCATGTCCTCTTCTACATTATCCGCAACAGTGCATGTAATTTGCACACATTTAATTAACTAATAAAACCTCTATCAGTAACATCAGGTCTGGAAATGTCATTGTTGATGACATGCTACTCCATCAGGCTTAGAGGATTGTTTACTTGTTTTGTGAACACCAAACCACAACCAGCCCAAAGGTATTGTCTAGCACTTCTACTTGCTTTCAAATATTTTCTGATTAAAGTTTGTTGGGGGTTTTCCATGTAGGATACAAATTAAGAGCGTTCTGCAAATACAATGAACTAACTAAACCATGATTCAAAGAAAAACTGTGGCATATAAGGGAATACAATTACTAGGGATTCGCTCAGACAGAGATTGTGGTCTGCTGCAGAGAAATCAGGTTGCTCATTTAACCTGATGGGTAGTGTATCTCTAGCTCCTAGTGCTGGCATTGTTATCCTTGCTCCCTCGCACTGAACCCAATAAAAGCTTGCAATATATTGCCAAGAAACTGAAATCCTGAAAACAGAAGCAAAAACATAAACACTGTTTTCTAACTATATTTTATACACCATAGTAAGTTTTTATGCTACGTTGCATCCTGTTTGTCCCAAAAACTGAAGGAATCAGGAAAAGAGGCATTTGTTCTCTGTATTTTCACATGAATATAGTGTTAGCTTTGTTTGGAAGCAATTTTAGTTGGAATCTGCCGGGTGGAACAGCTATCTGTTAGTAGAGATCAGTTTCCTATTATCAAAACAAAAACAGAGTAACTTTTCTTTTAAGGTAATTGGGTTAAAGAATCCTCTAATATTAGGGTCTATGCTTCGTTAAAATGCATGTGCATGTATTATGAGGGTATAAATAGCTCATAGAACCCTTCTCTGATCACAGTTTCATCATTGGGAATTAAACTCTTAGCCTTGAACTATTCAGCAGACTGAATCAGAAGAAGTCATATTTCAAACCGTTAGGCAAATGAGAATACTTAGGGAAAACCACCCTATTATGCACAAAGCGAAGTGGCTGGTGCTGCAGAGTTGTTTCTGGTGTTGCTGATTTTCACAGACAAAATACTTGACCATATCGAAGCAGTGAGAGCTGTTTTAGAAGCGCTGCAAAGCCTGGTCCATAGAGCTCATGTTTGATCATAAACGTGAAGGAATGATCCAGGAGTATTTTGTTGCCAGTAACAGAGATTAGAAAACCTGAAAATCTTAGTTCCAGACAGGTGTCAGGAAAAATGGCAGGAAGAGTGGAAGCAAAATCACAAGTTCCCCTTTGGAGTGATGAACTTGCAGGTGACCTACGGAGGTCCTAATAAAGATATCCTGCACCAAGTTAAACATGCTGGGTCATAGCTTATGAGAGAGTTTAGAAACGTGTTAAAGCACCAGGGTATTTATCATTGGCCACACTCTTTTTTTCTTAATACATATTTTACATCATTCTTCCTTTTTGCAAAACATTCACTTTCTCCTCTCAGGTGTAATCCCGTAAAATTCCCACCACCCATTCACCAGGGCACCATCACCTTTGTCCCTTGGGCTCTTCCCTCCTGTTTTGATCCCTCTCCCTCCCTCTCCCCTGCAGAATGTCTCTGATTTATAGTTGCCTGTTAATTTTGTATTTTAATTTATTATAATTATTTTTTCCCTGATCCTTTGTTCGGTTCCCCTATATTCTATAAGTGGAATCATCGAGTATTTTTCTTTCTCTTTCATTAGGACTTCCTTAAGTATCTATATATCCATATTTACATGGATCTATTTATCCACTTATAAATCTACTTATATGTGTGCATATAATATGGGTTTGTGTATATCCATCTATCTACCTACCCATCTAGCTATCTAGTCCTCTATTTATCTGTATTTGTGTAGATGACTCCACTACAAGGAAAACTGAGATATATAAAGTTGCTTTAAATTCAGTGGTGGATCATTTATCTTAAACAAGATTTTCTCAATTCCTAGTGTTTATTATTAGCACATCATTTGCTAATGGAATAAATAAAGGAAAATGCTACTAATATCACAGCTCCAGTAAGTAACCATGAACAGTTTTTTAATATATTTTCTTCAAGAAAAGTGGAGACATTAAAATTGCCTTAGTGTTTTAAAAATTATTGATTTGCCAGGCACCACTGTGATTTTTTTTTTTTTACTAGCCACTCTAGCTGTATGACATAAATTCTCTGTGAATTTTACTTTTCAGCTCTAATTCTTGCATATGGTGACTAAACCAAAAATAATTTTTTCTTCATTCACAGAGAGTTATCTCTTTGGCAATATTTTAGAGATATTTACTAAGGCACAAAACCCACTGACCTCATTTAATACTTATGAGATGTCTCAGTAGTGCTGCTAATAAATTTTGCAACCATTTAAGAAATAGCTGTTCATCAGTTTAACTTTGATTTCTTACTGTCCTGACCTCTCTTTTCACCTAAAAATGAATACTTGCGCTGTTAGGCAGAAGTCAGCGGGGTGAGGGAGTCTTGGAGACATGCACATTTGTACTTGCTAAGCAATGCATTTATTTAAAAAGATGCAGGGTGCTTAAAATTTTAATAGCCACTTGAGTACTCCCTTGAGAAATATTTATTTAGGACAAAATGTGCCACAGTTGCTTCCTGAAGATTAGTAAAGTAAGTTAGAACATTAGAAAAATCCCTTCTCCTATATAAGACTGCAAACTCTCCTTTATGGATAGTCACTTCCAAATTGCCTTTCCTCTCGGTTCAATCAATCCAATTCTACCTGAATTCTATTTGCAATTTATTACGTGCCCAAGAGTACGCGATGCTAAACTCCATCTTACAGATTTTATTTTGCATAAAAGTCACTAAGACCATCTATAATGTGTTTTGGCGTCTTACGCCGAAAATGACTCAGTCCTGAAATGGTGATTTGGTAGCAACTGGCTCCTCCCATCTATACTCTTGCCCTCTGTTGAGTTTACCAGCTACGATGTCAAAGGAATTCAATCGCAGGCCTTTCACTCTTCATCCAGGCACTTGCACATGCCTACATCTCGGAACATGACCGGGGGCACTTGCAGAAAAATTGAGATTCCTTCCAGTTATAGTTTGTGTAATTTTCAAATATTTTTTTGTCTGAATATACATATACATAACAGTTCACAGTAGCAGGTTGGAACAAACAAAAATAGATAAATAAGGAGAGGATATATTTAGCCTCTTGTAGTCCCACCACCAAGGTCAACATCTGGCCCGTGTGTCATGAGTATCTATGACATGATGTTTATTCCCCTGGATAAGATTGTTATGTCACAGAACAAGTCCTACACAGCAGAAAAGGAAGCTCTTCTGTCTCAAGAGTTTGTGTGGAAGACTTGAAAACACAAGCAGGGAAATCTGGCTGCCAAAATTGTCCTCACTTTTGTCTAAGCTGAGAAATGGGGTGGGAAGAGACCAAGTCCCTTTGACCATTTTTCTTGTTTGGGGTTCTAGGAAGAAAATGGATCCTATTGCCCATGCATGGCAGGAAAGTCTTGGATGTTCAGGCAGCAAAAAGGAATACCCATAAAGTCTGACTCAGGGGGCACCAAGTGCCCTGCAGGCCAGGGTTAAGATATGGGGTGATGGTCAAATACAAGTCACAGTCAATTAAGAGGGGATCTGTAGGGTAAGGCCGGAGGAGGCCAGCTAGAGAGGGACTCATTCTGCAGGTATCAAGAGAAAAATGCAGCAGATTTCACAGGCTAGTATCTGATTAGCTCATGTTGGCTGCAGCATGCGCACCCCAGAATCAAAGCACCAGGCCCACAGCGGGGACCACAATCAAAGGGCCTCCATGACCCTCCCTAGAGACCCCTACATCTTCTTCCTGCACAGATGCTGAGAAGGGAAGAGAGAGGAATAACTATGAGAGAGAACTGTACTTTGAACTTGCTGGATATTTAGTCAACAGAAAGTGTTTACAATTCCAAAGCTAATTTGGAGAACACACATCAATTCACCAATTTAAATCAGGTTCCATCCTACTTCCATCATCTCTATGCAGCAGGGCAAGGGACTCAAGTACAGCTTAATTTAGGAATTAAGCAATCATAAAAAAAAAAAAAACTCAAAAGATTCTATTTTCCAGCATCTCTAAGTTATAGACATTCAGTTTTTTTTTTTTTTTTTAAAGATTTATTTATTTATTTATTTATTTATTTAAGCACTGGGTACAGTCAGAAGCGCGGGAGGGTGAGAGAATTCACCAGAGCCAGAGCCGGGAGCAGAGCAGGCAGAAGGACCGAAGTACACTGCTGAGGGGAGCAGCGGGCGGCAGGAGAGGTCTGTGCGCCATGTGGGTTCCTCCTCTGGTGGCCGGGGAGCAGCCGGGGATCGAACCGGCGCTGCAGAGGCTGCGGGCAGCTTCGCAACCCAGCGCTCAACCACTGCACCACCGGGGAGGCCCGACATTCAGTTTTTATTCACTCATACACATAAACTATGTAATAGGAATCTACTTTGAATATTCATTATTTTATATACACCATGTCCTTGAGTTATGCTTCTCATTCTTGTTGCTCTGTGTCTGCTTTTTCTATGATGGGCTTTTGTCTCCTAGTCACAAATCCACTACTCGGAGGCCCTGGGCACTGATCCACAGGGCCAGAGCTCTTATTGCCACCCCTGACTCCCATCTGTCTCCCTGGCCATGAGCACCAATTACCAAGATTGACAGATCCATGCACCAATTACATGGATTGACAGATCCATGCCCCAGACTGTCTCCAAATCCCTCCCACATTCCAGGCATGACTATTCTGATTCCCTCAGTGGTCTTCTGTGAGGGCTTCCAAAGAATCTCCCGGTCTCTATCCCTCCTCAGTAGAAGACCCACTTTCTTCTGCCCTCATGTTTTAAAATTAGAGAGAACTTCTGGAAAGAGGCTCCTTTTTGGACTCTGTCTAGAAGCGGCACATTCTCTGCACTATCATGTTTCTAAATTTCTCCTTTGAAAAATATCCTTCTTCCCCAGTGATTTGGGGTAAAAATTCTGTATCTAACATAGCACATGTAGAGGAAAAGCAACAAAAAATATCCATTTTGACTTTCTTTTCTAACAACAAGTTCACTGTTTTAAAAACGTTTTTTCTTGCCCAATTCCCTATCATTTAAGATAGTACAGCGTTGAGATCAAGAAATCTGGTGTTCAAAATGCTCAGCATCTTCTCTGCTTCTCACAGAATGAAGTACCACAGAGGGTACCGCGTGCCCAATGTCTGCTGGGCGCTGGACTTACCCCACTTCCTCTCGCTTCCCTGGGCTCAGATGTATCAGGTTTACTCTCTTTGGCATCCAACTTTTGAATTCCTGCCTTCAATGCTTCAGACACATTCTCCATGTTTCAAACGTCTTTCAAAATGTACTTCATATTATCTAAATGCCAGACATATTATGTCCATATTTATTCTATTACAGCTTGCACACTCAAGTATTTCACATGTCAAGTATATATTTCTTATAAATGCACATCCACATAGATATACACACAAATATATATTTATATAGATATATAACTTATTATTTTCTGTAGTCTCACAATTCCAAAACTGTATATAAGTTAAATACAATTAAAACAATGACGGCTTAAGCATCTATTATCAGCAATGCTCTATACACAAGAAGGTGTTAGATAGGACAAAACCAAGGAAAACCTCTGCTTTAGTTTACACACATACTGGAGCCATGTGATACATAATTAATAGCTGAAGTATTTTCTCCAAAGACATGGAAACAACTGAAAAAAATCCATCTTCCAAAATATCCTCTCCTTTGAGAAAAGACAGGTCTATTAATATGAGGACCTCAAGAAATGGGTCTTAGATGATAACCACATATTCCTACATGATAAAATCAGTGATGCAGAGCTCGATTAATTGCTTCCAGGTGGGGTCTTCAATGCAGGCTTTGGCCTCAATCTGTCACTATGTAAAAGCTGGAGGACCTTCTTAAATTCCTTGTGTCTCATATTCCACATGCATAAAAAGGGGATATTGACTAGCTCCTAGTGTGCTAAGGATTAAATGAAAGTGTGCATGAAAGCATTTACTCCATCTCTGGCACACTGTCAACACACAGTGCATGTTCACTATTGCACAAGGATGGCCAACTTGGGCGCCTTTCTAAGAATGAGACTGTTGATTGGTGCTGAGCATCTCTACAAAGCCGGTCTCAGTCACTTCCAACCAGTCACCTCCTAGTTCTTCTAGACTTACATAGATAGTATTCCATATAGTCTCAACATATATAAGTGAAAACTGTGGTATAACCCAAAGAAATGCGGCATTCAATTATAGAATGTCTCACATTCTTTAAGGTAAAACATTCACTTGGCCTTGAGAATATATGACTCCAAAAGTGGCTGGAGAGAGTAAAAAAGTTATATTGGATGAACTATGTTTCCATCTCCTTTGTAGTCACAGATAGTTCAAGAGCACAAGGGACTATGGTGATGGTGCACAGGTGAATTGGCAGTGAGAATTTCATGGGGAAATTATACATTGTGCAAAACTGAAAGATGATGTAATAAATAAACAGATAAAAATAAAATAAAATCTGCTATGTTAAAAATAACAGAAAAAAAGAAAATGATAAAAAGTTTTATTCAAATTCCAAATAATTGAAGATGGGGCAAAGTAAAATCAAAAAGTATACTGAGCAATTAAAAAGTGTGCAACAATTAATTCACTGCTGCCATTCACTTTGGACAGAGAATCTAAACTAAGCAGTTACAGCCTGCAATATATGCAAACCAGCCCAGAGCAACGGAAAGCTCCCAATTGCTCAGCTTGAAGAAATTCAGTTCACAAAGAAGGTGATTCACTCTGTTTGAGGGAAATGAAATGACCTGTCGATTTTATAGTCACCAGATTATCCACCTAGTGAAGGAAATTGGGTTATAGGCTACAAATGCAAATATCAGGAGGAAATTTACTATCTTATTTCTGTCTTCAAAAAACTTCAGATCTGGAGGTGCCACTCTGAAATCTGCTTGGAGGATTCATCAAATTCATCTAACGCCACTTCCTGGAGTCACCTGGCGACCCTGGATCTCATACACAAACTGAGTTCTATATAATAATCAGATACACATTTCATCCTTGCACCTGTATCCATCTCCCAACAAGTCAATTCCATGTACTGGTCTCAACACGATTACATTATTGACATTTCTCAGCTGAAAGGCTTCTGCAAATACCATCCAATTTTCTAGCTCTTTCTGAAAAGATCAAAAGATACACCTTGCATAGTAGACAAGAATTTACACTGATGGCTGTCTTTTGTCTTGAATACCAATGCTGAGGGGAGTGTTTGCCTGGAGCTACCAGGTAAGTTTCTGGGATAACTAACTGCACTCGTCAACTAGAGTGACTTTTACTGGACATAAAATATGTTTGTGCTTGCGAATGCCTTTTCAGCTTGAACAACCTTGAGGCAATGATCTTCAAGGCCCCCTAATTATGGAGGTTGGCAATCAAATAAGAAATCTTGCCCTTGGAAATCAAACACATGTCACGCTTGAAAGGGTAATGGCTTCTTCACTGGATCATGGCTTACATTCATGGAAGCAGCCACTATTAGAGGCACAAAGACTGGAGCTAGATTCACAGTTCTTGCTACATACCTAGTTCAAGGTAATTACCTTGCATTCTTGTTCTATTGGAGACAAAAGAATTGCATTGTATTCCATAGTATATTGCTTAAAATCTGAGATTTCTTTTAATGAGCTAGATTAAATGAATAAAATCCCCTAAAAGGAAAATGTTATTTCATCTGACTTCATCTATTAGCTGGCAACAAATAAGGATCTAATCCTTATTTTGGACATTTTCCACCTCTATATGTTATAGGTACAAAGTGCATAATTAAACTAATCCTTATATCCTTCAAACCAACTCCTGTACAAGGAACCTCTTTTTCTAAGTAAGACACCACCATTCTCAGTCTTGTATGTTCAGTTCCAATATCCCAGAATCCTTCTCTTTGCTTGACCCCTAACCTCCTGTTGTCAGTTCATCCACTCCTCTGAGGCTGCCACCTAAATGTTCATCCCCTCTGACTTTGCTTCTTTACCTGCCAACCCAGTGCAAGCTCTATGGCCAATGTGAAGTTGGTTCCTTCCATGAAAATTCTTCCTGATTTGACCAAATTGATAAGGCAGCTCTTCTGTGAGTCTATCACTGATGTCACGTTTGTTTCACTTGGTATCCTGTATATACTTGATAATGCTTTTGTTTTGAGAAAAGTTAGGTATTTATGTCAACTCAAATTACAGAGAAGGAAAAAGGATAAAAATGGGAAAGGAAGGTTAATGTTTACCAAGATATAAGTTGCTTATCTCTTGAAGGTAAGGAATTGCTTCTACTGCCTGTAATCAATCTGATACCAGAGAGAAAAATCTTTACAGGTCCTGTGGCATCCACAATATTGGGAACACAGGAGCTGATCAAGAATTATTCTTGAATTTTTTGAATTTAACTGTTTACATTAAGTTTTTTAATTGATAAAACCAGAGAGTTGTTAAATTGTTCCTAGGACTTCTCTCTTTCCTGAAAGTTCTTACTTGCCTCTTAGGGTTCCTATCTCTTCTCTTAGATTCTCTTGCTCTTCACAGTGTACACACACACACACACACACACACAGAGCCATGGTTGACAAAAGAAGTGCCATTCATAAGCTGAATGTCTTCAAACTCATTATTCTAAAGCAACCCCTGTTATTGGATATGGAATACATATTAGGATTTGTTTTCTATTTAAAATCCCTCTAACATAAGCACTTCTGTCTATGCCTTTTAAATGAAAGTATACTGATCACTATAAACTAAATCTGAGTATCCCAGCTCTCCATGGACTACTCACTTAGGAGTCAGTATATAATCTTATATTCCAAGTTACCAATCCCTCTAGCAGCTCCACCACCAAATGATTGAGACCAGGGACCTGATACTCGCATCCTATGAAGTAGACTAATAGTCAAAGAAAACACTCTTCAAATAAAAGCCAACAGTTTGATGTACAAGTCTTGCTACTTCCTTCTTGTCTGGTTCTTGGAAAAATAGATCACAATACAGTATATCTGATTGAGCAAATCAGTTCCTGGGAAAACATCAAGAGTTCCACTTGCTTCTCCTTGGATTATCTTCTAAGAAACACACCTTGGTGACTCAAAGCTCTTATTGGATAGAATATTCTTTCTTTGTAAAGAGGTAAATGAATTTTGTCAGAGATATATGAGAAGGAACTAGGAGCAAAGGAGGGATTGTGAATATTAATAGAGGAAACACTAGAGGGGTGAAAACAGCAAGAGACATTAAACATAATAGTAAAAATTTCCACCCATTGTGCAAAACACCCACTGACCCAAGCCTGATGTGCTGCAGAATCACATAAATCTAGGATTCCTAACAGTGACAAGCAATACACTAGATAAAAGAAACAATTGTCCTTGATTCATCCAATAGCTTGTTTTTGGACATCTTTCAAGTGCTAAGCACTGTTCCAGCACTTATTGAAGAGTTCCAGTGTAATGGGGAACAAATAAGTTACTCATCTCATGAAATGTTCCTAAATATTTGGATGGTGTCTACACCGGGTGCTAGAAACACTGGAACACCACATGCTTTTAATTATTATCCTAACAGCAACTATTGTTATTGTCTAGCTTAGGGTGCTCCACTTCTTTCTCGAGTCCAATTTTGCTGGGTCCAAACCCTAGTCTTTGGATACATGTTTCATCAGCTACTTACTCCCCAAGATTCCCTAATCTCATCTAGTCCCATGGTTTTATACCTTATCTTTATGCTACTGGACTCCAAAATTATAGCCGCGACCTCTATTTACCAGATATGTACAACCAACTCATTCCTTTTATGTATAGAGGCATCTCAATCCAGATTCTTGATTTCCAGTTCTTCCAAGAAATCTCTACATCTGTCAGTTTTCTTTTTTGGAGTAAAAAGTATCCCCATTCATCCTGCACTTACCTCACACCCACAAAAAAGGCATCAGCAAATCATAATTTGAAATATACCCACTACCCCATCATTTGTTAACACCTTTGTCTGGACACCTGTATTGCAAATCACCCTCCATTTCTTACCTAAATCAGTTCTTCTTAAACTTGAACATGTGTATATATATCACCTGGGGATACACAGCAGTAGACCTGGGATAGAAATTGAGAGACTGCATGTCTACAAAGGTCTTAGATGATGCTCATTCTGCTGGTCCAGAAACCACACTCAGCTCAAATTCAATAGCTAGAAGTTAGAGAAACCTGCCTGAGCCTTCTAACTACAGCCTTTATTACCCCTCCACTCTCCCCAATAATAATCTACTCACTACACAATAGTCAAAGCAATCTTATTTGTATTATAAATCTGTTCAAACAGATTTCTATGTCTCTTAAAATCAGAATCTAAAGACATTATGAAGTCTGTAAGGCTCTTCAAAATCTGGTACCTCTAAAGCCAAGTGGGTCAGTTAGTCATGCTAGGTCTCTTTCTTATATGTAAGAGATACACGTTATTACTAAACTTATTTTGACATTTTTGATGAAGTATATGGTCCTCAGTTGCAAGAGCAATACATTTTATATATGTAAAATTTTGCTCCAATAAAGATACACCCATTGTTTATAAAAATAATATACTGAGTTGAAGTTCATATAAAATAAAATTAACCACATTAAAGTGAATAATCTGTTGTCATTTAGTATATTTACAATGTGTGGAACTACCAGTTCCATCTAACTTTAAATTATCTCCATGTCTCCAAGAAATCTCATGTCCATTAAGCAGTTACTGCCCATTACTCCCTCTCACCCAACTCATCGTCACATTCAGCATTTCAGCTCTGTGGATTTACTTAGTCTAGACATGTCATACAAATAGAATCATGTCACAATGGAACCTTTTCTTTCTGGCTTCTTTCATTTAGCATGTTTTTGATGTTCATCCACATTTTAGCATGCATTAGCACTTCATCCTTTTTATTGCTAAATAATATTCCAATGAATGGCTACACCACATAGGTTCATCCATTTCTACACCAATAAAAATTTGGATTGTTTCCACCTATTGGTTATAATGAATTGTACTGCTATGACCATGCATGTATATTAATTTGTGTGCGTGCACCTGTTTTCAATTTCTTGGATATATGTCTCAGAAAGGAATTTCAGGATCAGAGAGTAATAGTATGTTTACAGTTTAAGTAATAGTATTTTTACAGTTTACAGTTTAAGAACTGTCAAATGAGAATATTTGAGATGAAAATGTCTATGAATATCAAGCACTGTTGACCTCAGAGATATGTATTATTAAAGAGTTAATGTACTTTAAGATACTGAAGAAAATAACTGCATATCATCTATCTAGTCACATCCTCCCCTATCTAGTCATACCCTCCCCTTCTGAGTGAGATAATGTTGTGGCTGGATGGTTCCAGAAGTTGGGAATGCTACAAATAATTCATGGACTATTAACCTATTTCTTGAAATATGTTGAATTTTAGTGTCCTTATCTAAAAATATTTGATGACTCTATTATAGTCTTAGTTTAAGATGGATGTTCTTTAAGCTCAGCAGATGTGAAATATGAAATGGGAAATTAGTTTTTGTCACCTAAATGTGTACATTCCTCGTTTGTTTACAAAAAGGTAAATGTGGATAATTACTATACTATTAAAACATGTCCAAGAAAGCAGCTTTAACATAATCACTTTTTTATCTTGATCATCAACTTCGCAGGATAGCAAGATGTTTTAGATATCCTACATACATGATCACACAGTTATAGAATGCACCTTGATTCATCTTATATTTTTATTTTATAGCAAAATGCCTGAGATATTAATCAGTGAAACCATGATAATATTAGTCAGTTTGTTTAACAGCAGTTGCTATTATAAAGAGGATAAAATTTATATTCTGCCTCTTGGGAATGCCACTTGCTTTTTTAAACTAGTTTAATATAGTTGCATTTAATTTTTTTAAGGATTAATAACACTGTTCTATTATTAGAAATGTCTTTTTTGCTCTCTATAGCCAATTCTGCCACTACCAAATATGCCATTAAGACAGGTTTATTACTTATAATGTTTTACTTTATAACAAAGAAGTTCCTGATCCAAATTTCAAGGAATCAGCTACATTCCAGAATTCATTCACACACTATTTGTTCTCTGTGAATGTGTGTCTGTAAGTGTATATATGCTTTTGATGTTGCCTCTTCATATGAAAAGCAATAAAAAATATATATTAAATACAACTCACAAATCAATGAAACACCTCTCATTCAAAATCAGTGTGATGGGGGCCTCCCCAGTGGCACAGCAGTTGAGCCCTGGGCTGCAAAGCTGCTTGCAGCCTCTGCAGCGCCGGTTCAATCCCCGGCCACCGGTGAGAGTCCCACATGCTGCGCAGATCTCTCCTGCCATGCCCACTGCTCCCCTTAGCAGTGTACTTTGTCAGTCTGCCTGTTCGGCTCCCCACTCTGGCTCTGGTGAATTCTCTCACCCTCCCATGCTTCTGACTGTAGCCAGTGCTTGAATAAATAAATAAATCTTTAAAAAAAAAATCAGTGTGATGGGCATGGCTGAGAAGGTGAGCTGATAGCTTCTTAAAGCTTGGTTTAAGTCTTTCTCATAAGGTTTAAAGTTCAAATACATACATGTATTTCATTCTACTTGATGTTCTTTTGACCTTAATACAAACTATTCTATGATGAAGTATGATTAATACAGATTGAAATGAGAAATTGGCTAGTAAAATTCTCCAGCATTTAGAATATTTTAGGTTCTAAAGGTCCACCTCAATATCTTACAAGTACTGCCAGTGAGTGTTTTGCAATTAAATATCCAAGAAAATCACAGCATGTATTAAAGAGTGTGCTTTCAAAACTTTAATCAAAACTATTTAATTATGTATGCTTAAGAGTCATTTGAGGGTTTATTTTCTTTTAAAGCAAAAATGAATCAATTGTTATACACTTATTTTCTAATTCACTGGACTCAGACTGTCTTCATGTAAAATGATCTACTGGAATAAACACTACCCACTAAGGTTATAAAAATTCAGAGAAAGAAAAGGTAAAAACACTGTAACATATAAAATTTCAGAGTACTATTTAGCATTATTTTAATAACACTCTTTAACACAACCCTGGAGATGAATTATATACTCACCTAAAACTATGGTGTTTGTTTCACTAACATTTATTTTATATCAGCTGGATTTTAAGTCACCTTTGACTTTTGGACAAAACCATTTGCAATATATTAGTTTAAAGGATGAAAAATTAAAACTTGTACCTGACACAAGTAACACTAATAACTAAGATTAGAAGGAAAGCGTCACTCAACTTAAAAATATATTTTTCTAAACAAAGTTAAAATCCTACCTTTCTGTACAAAGAAGCATCGTTTAGTACTAATGTAAGTACTTAGATTAGTATATAACAAAGTATTTAACTGAAACTCTCAAGTGTTCCCTTAAAAGTTTTAAAGTTGGCATGTTTCCAGATCAGCTGTATCAGTAAGCAGTCTGTCTGGCAAATTAGTCATATACAGAATTTATATTAAAATAATCACCTTAACTGCATTTTCTAGGGCATTACACATTTTAATACTCAACATTTAGTATAGCCTGAAGAGAAAGAGTCAATCTATTTAAAGAATAAGGGTTTGTGCACAGAAAAAAAATCAATTTTTCTGAAACTAATTAGTATTTAAAGCAGAACAGATTGTTGAAAATCTCTTCCATTTTATATTTGTCAATGGTAGAACTTAGTCATTTTTATGGAAAAGAAATAATTCCTAATATGTTCTGGGAGACTGCAAAGATCACTCCCTGAATTTTGGCAAAAGAGTCGAAGAACTTGTCAAATCAACTCCTCAATGGAGAGCAATCATCAACGCATGTTAGACAGACTTTATTCATTTCTCTTCTGAACTAATAAAGACCCAAACTCTGTTGATGTCAGGAATACAAATACAACACATAGAGCAGATGTAATGTCACATTTCAACACATAGCTCCACCAAGGAATCAGTCACTGCAAAATTGAGGCTAAGCCTTTGATGGTGATGGACTGGACTCATATTCAAGCAGAATGTTGTGTCACACACAAAATGGTGACATTAGTGACCTTTCTGTTCCCTACAGAGTAACCCTCCTCCACAGACCATGTTTGTGACTCTACTCATTTATACCAAGCTTAAGGGAAAGAATCAAAGTCCAAATGAAGAAGAAATGTGATTCAAGATCAAATTCATTAAATTTGTGTGGGTTTTCTTTACTGCTGAGGAGTGAGGGGGGCAGGATGAACAGGGAGTTTGTATAACAATGTTGTATCCATCCAAGATCTGATTCAATTATTTTTTTGGTAATCTATAAAAATATCACTAAAAGATGCAAACAATACTTTGATCAAAAATGGAAAGAGCAGTACTTATTGCTAAAGCTATTTCTGGGTACTAGAGGGTAAAATCCCCCAATCACATGCATACAACTAATTTAGAGTCCCTGACACTAATCAGAGGTAGGATAACACTTAACCTCATACTCTCTGTGAACAAGAACTTTACAGACAAATAAATAATGCATGTAAGATGCCAGGAGGATTAAGAAATGAGGTGCTGAAAATGATGCAAATTACTACCTAATTATAAAAGGTTTTTATCTATTAAAAAAGTAAACAATATACTTCACAGAACATTCAAGAAGTTCTTTTATTCATTCTAAATCTTAACTATCTCTAGTGTATTAACAGTCTGTCTCGAGTCATGTTGAGATTTAATATTTACTTGCAACTAAAAGACTAAACAACAGACTTCTCATACTCATCAATCAGTACCTACAAGCTGTGAAATACACCACTGGAAATTTGGTGCACCATCTTGGGCCCATAATCCCATTTCCTTTTTTGCAAACATTCACAATAAAGAGTACTCCAAATTCTGGTGTATGAAAAGGCACCATGTACAGAATTATTGACAGAAGTTAGGAAATGCAAACAACATAAGTGCCCACTGTGAGAGGATCAAATTAAGAAGATGTAGTCTCTCTGCACTGTGGAATATTATTCGGCCAGGAAAAAGACAAAATATGATCATTTATAGTAAAATGGAAGTTGTTTGAGGAAATTATGGGTCATAAAGGCACAATGACAAAGAAAAATATTGGATGTTTCTGTGACAGACAATTTGACAAAGGATGACACATAAAAACTAGTGGAAACTAATAATCAAAATCAGGTATTTGAGGTTGAGAGGGAGGGGAGAAACAGGAAGAGTCAAAGAGGTTTAGGGATTTGGAGGGAGGGATAAAAGCACGATGAAAGGGGAGAAAAGCAATTCCATCATCAGAGAAGTTGTACAAAGTCTGGATGGGTCAGTTTACACTGCAGGCTATCTCAGAACCTTCCTATGAGAAATCCTTGCACATTCCGCTGGGAAGAGCCTGCAGCTTTCCTCACACTGCTGTCTTCATGGGACCTTGCTCTTGCCTAGTGTCTCACAGTATGACCCATGTTTCATAAAAGCACTGGGAATGTTGCCCTCCTGTTCTCTGAGGGAAGTTTCTGGAAAGACTCACTCACTCAGAGCATTTACTTCCTTTCATATTATCACTTCTCTCTGGAGTGAGTCTGAAGTTTTTATGCAAACAGGAGGTTAGAGTTAGGATTACAAAACTAAAAAATAGAGATCAAAGGTTCCAGGCTACAAGACACAAGGAGAGTCATTAAAAAAAAAAAAAAAGCAAAAGAAGAAGAAAGGGAACATTCCATAATGCCTAACAATTTTATTTGCATCCGCACTGGCACAGAGAAGCATAAGACTCTCTGTTAGGACACCTCTAATATTCCAGAGGCATTGTTCCTAGCCCCCACCATGACAAAAACAACTGAGAGCATTCAGGGGTCACTAATAAAGAAGTCAGGGTTGAAATTCCTTTCTCCCACCACATTTATGTAAGGACTATGAATTCATACTAGAAAATAACACTCATGTTTATAAAATCTTGAAACACGAAACCAACTAATTTTAAAAAATGTCGCCATGAATTTGAAAATGATTAAGCATGATGAAATTACTTCTTCCTGATCCATCAATAAGTCCAAACACAGTTCAATTATTTTGTCTACTGCAATCAGGCCATTTCCTAAATTAGTCAGGTATTAAAGAATTCACTTTGTTCACACATATTTTCTTGAAAACTTCATGTGGATTCTTTTTCATTCATTTCAAGCTTCTTTTAATCCCCTTTCCACATATTCATAAACAACATTTATATATGTCATTTGTCCCTTTTCAGTCACCAAAGAGAAATGAGATTATTAATCTGACTAGTCAAACAAATATTAAAATATTTCAAATATTAAAATATTCTAATATTTTAATATTTGAAATATAGATCACTGTTTCAGTATGTCAGATTAGTGACATAAAATGACATGTTGTAGTTGTTGTCCTGGAAAATACTAAAATGTACATGGCAAAAGATGAATCTTTTCCAAAGCTGCATTGAGTCTATCACTAAGTATACTTACATAACTATACACGATACAGAACCAAATGGCAACACTGTAATGGTTAAACTTTCACAAGTAAAACCACACTTCAGAACTAAAAACCCATGTGTAATTCTGATAGTAGGTGCAACTTCCATTTTCAGCCCATTCCAATTTCCATTTTAGTCCTTTTTTATTATTTCTTTCCTCATTATCATTCTAATTCAGCAAAAACAGATGTTCATCTGTTTATTTAATCCATCTTAGTCATTTACTACCTTAACCACTGGATCATCAAGACAAACAAGATGCATGTTTTACTTTCAGGAGGGGGACAGAAAAGCTGAAAATATCATTCCCTGGTACCTTTAAGTTCACAAGGTAGTCTTAATCCCCTGTATATTTAATGCTGAGATGATATAACAGTAGGGATTATACACCATGGACAAGCCAACAGATATGTTTCTTCAGCTTCCCTGGGCACACTTGACATATTCTCCACATGCCTACTGATTTCTTAATGGTCAGAAAGGATCCAGGCAATTATAAATAGGAAACAGTTATTAATCGATTTTGTTTTACATACATCCATTTCTGGTTTTGCTGCCCAATTGCTCAGTTCTGATGCTTTAAAAAGTGCAAGAATGTAAATGGACATCTTAGTTATAAAATTTGGTGTGTTTCATTCTTCAACCCCTTCACCTTCTCTTTAAAACTTAATGGAAAAAAAAAATTAACTGCAGTACTCTGACCACAAAGCACTTTGATCTATAGTGATTTACTTAGCAACAATTCAGCTTCATTTGTATGACACTAAAAGCAGCCATCTCCTAGGCTTTCTTAATCAACTAGCCCAGCAGCTTTCAATAAAGAGATTAACTACGGAATTTTAAAAGGGCATGCTGGTCAGTCCATTCTTATAAATTCCACATGAACCAGTCTTGCAAACTATGGTGAACTTTTCTTTACCTCACGGAAGAATTCTCTGACATCCTCAGATCTCAGCAAACATAACAGATAAATACATAGTAAGCTTTTTATTCTTTAAGACCTCTGGTGCCACAACATCACTTCAAAACCATAAATATTATGGCAAAATGCAATAAAAGGTAGGATTATCACAAGCATTTTCAAAAGTTTAATTTCTAGAGTACAAAAGGAAATCATCAAAAATTAATTTTACCAATAAAATGGCACTAATAAATGAATTGTGGATTCAGTGTTTACAAAGTTCCACTGAACTACTTTGCCTCCTTTCTTACAAAAGTTAGGCAAATATATTGCAAAAACCTGTTCGTAATCTTCATTTTAAGGGAGAGAAAATGCATGCATGAAGTTTGAACACTTCTAATTCTCATTTCTTCACTCACATGTTTCACATGTCTTTGGCATGAGATGTTTTTGAATTTATTTTTTGATATGTAACAGAGAATCAGTTTCTCTACTCTTATATAAGTGGTGAAATACTAGGATAATATAACCATAACATTGGCAATAACAACATCATTACCCATGGGTAGCCCTGAAACAAGCACACACTGTGTGCCAGATCCTCGCTGACATCTTCAGATGATCTCAACCACCCTATAAAATGAGTCACTTTCAATTTGCAGGTAAGGACAGTAAGAGGTTAAATAGTTTGGTCCAAGGTCTCACAGCTAGTAATGGGGTCTGACTTCCAGACCCAATGCTCCTAACAGTGGTCCCCAAACATTTTGACCACCCATCCTTATCAATAACATTATCATGAGCATATAACATCAAAGGATTTATTTTTATAAAGTATGTTCCTGTCCTACTGTTACTCTATCAAGCATATTGAAGAATAGCAATAAAAGGCATGATGTCAAAATCAGTATCATGAGATATCTTATCCATCCCCCACAGAGGTATGATCGCTCTGCTATAAAGATACCCACTAGTATAAAAGAAGTCAGGGTCTTTATAACTTTTCCCAAATTCCTACAAAATAGGCTTGTGTGATAAGAGAAAGAGATCAGTCAATCATCAACACTCAGAAAGTCAAAATGTCAATTGACAGTGATTCTGAATGAAGCCGCTGGTCGCTGGGCTCAAGCAGTGCCCAGTGAAGACCCCCAGAAGAGCAATGAGGTGAAACGCCACACAAAAGGCTTAGGGATTGTCAGGCTTTTACAGTCCAGGCAATTATTGAATTAAATGGTCCCATTCAAGAGTGGGAACAGGAAGCGGGAACACAGCCAAAAATGGATGGGGTAAGCTGTATAAAGAATAAGCCACAATATGGATCAAGAGACCAAGGTTATGGAGGAGGTAATGGAGCTCAAAAAAAAGATGTAACCTATTTTATTGATGAAACCAGAGACCTGGAAAATAGGGGCTGTCAGGCTAATCTTAGATTAACTGGCTATCCTCAAGGGAGATAAGGAAGAAAACACCTGACAGGTTTTGGAGAATTCAAAAGGAAACAATCTAATGCAAGAGGAAGCGTGTCCCTGGTGTAACAAGTCCATCAGCTCTGTTAGGGTGGCTCTGCTGAAGGTACAGCTGGACTCTCCCGGGCCCGGTCCATCCTGCAGGACATTCCCTTCTTTGTATTTATTTTCCATTTAGAACTAGAAAAAGGCAAGAAAATGACCTTGACTGCAGCCTGATCCTTTCAAGATAGGGAAGAAGGAACCAAGAATCATGCTTCGCTGCCTAAGTGAGCTCAAAACTTTGCCCTGAAATGATTTTATGTCCCTGCCGCTTAGAGTTAGACATCGTTAGATACTGAAATTTCAGTTAAAACCATCAAATCCTAATTGGCAACAGCCTTTGTGTCAGGTACTCTGCTGGCAGTAGAACGAATTTGAAGAATATACAAGAAAGAGGCAATAAAACCCTAAGAGGTATAGCTAGTGTGAGAGGTAAGAGGTAAAATATCAAAAGAGAAGAACATACAAGTTACTGGGAGATCAAAGCATGGAGCATTAGGCAGGCATTTGAAATGAGTATAATTTGTGACAGGTGGGGATTAAAGGGGTGAAAAGGCAATTTCAAACAGAAAGAACCCAAGAAGGGCAAGACGGTATTTGTGGGGGAACATGTGAATGAGTTTAGTTCAGCGGACAAAGAGCGATCTTCCTGGAGATTAAGGGATGATAATTCTCTGGGTGGTCCTGGTTTTTCTAGTTGGGCTGGGTAGTTTGAGGGCACTGGAGAAAGCATCTTTGAGTTATAAACCCCACAAGATACAAAAGGGAGAAATTGCAGGAAAGAAGTGTGTTGGCTTTTGCAACCCTGAGTCCATGGGTCACAAACAGGCAGGTACTACAGGTCTAGAAAAATTTCCACTTACATTGGCACTAATTAACATTGTTACTGGTGAATATCTGGGGAACCCTAACCCAATCAGGAAGCACTGAGCATGCGCAATAAGAAATTTCCATGCCCTCAGGCCGAGTGGTCTCTGGCCAGGAGCACATGGGTGTCGGCCATCTAAATGGATGTGTTAAACTTGATCCACAAACTATATCTCCTTGAGTTTGCCAGCCAAATTATTCAGGGTTATGTAAATGAACTGTCTTATCTTTGCAAAACCTTGCACTGTTTTGGAAAGCTAAGTACATTTATATATGCGCAGGTCAAATGCTAGTTAGTGGTAGAGAATGTTGTCATCATTTCACAGAAGTAAGGCACAACAATTATCAGGCATATTTGTATTCTTAATGGCTCAAATAAAGGTAAGGGAGGTCTACAAAAAAGAAAAAGAGCGATGTGTATCACTGACTGCCCCTGAACCAAGAAGGCTGCTTAGATTCAGAACAGGAAAAGCGATAAGGCATTTTGAAGACATTCAGCACATATTTCCACACTGCCTTTCTGGACGGTTGTACCGCAAAGTGGTAACATCATGACCATAACCTCATTGTCCATTTATATAAAACAGTAACATCAATAATTACAGGAATAGAATTAGTGGGATTTCCCCTCAACTTCTTGCCATTATATGCTAATCGCCAATCTGGTTTCTTCTCCTGTTTTACACCAATCTCCATCCTCTCTTTCAGGAAGATATGCCCTTTGTATCTCAAATGCATTCACGTCTTTTCATGACCTTTTTCATGATGCTGGTCCCCAGTACCACTGTTTCTCCCCTGCTTACTTTCAACACCAGTTCACCTCCTTGTCCTTAGAATCCACTGTCCTCAGTTGGAGGAATCTACTTTACCTCTGTCAGACTCCTAGTCAGAGCCTATAAGGACTTCATGATAAAGTCTGTTTTTCCCTAATGTCATCCCAAAAGCTCAAGCTGCCATTCTTCCACAACATCTCACTCACCAAATTTTCTACTCCTGGGCAGCACCCAGCTTACTCCCCAACATCAGGGCCTCTACATCGCTCCCATCACTAAAGGCTGATGGCTGTGCATGACAGCTTCTGTCTCGTCCTTCAAATGCCAACTCATTGTACCACCTCCTCACTGCCCCCTACCACAACACTGTGTATTTCTTTCATTTTGTCATTTTGCCTTCATTTGTCAAAAAAATACTCATGCACCTTATTTGTTCAATTGTGAGTGGTCTCTTCTTCAAGCAAACTTGACATGAACAGTCAAATATAGAACCTATGTAAGGACTTTGTCCATAATGTTTCTTAAGAGTCTTGAAAAATGTTCCATGCATATAAGATAGTTATTTATTTCTGAGTGGATTATTATCAACTAAACCACATATCACAGTTATCCAATAAACATTTTCATGGAAGTACCTAATTCTGATTTTCCAACAGATATTTAAATTCACTTACTCTTCTGGATAAATATTTCTTTTAAAACTAACTTTTTGAACTCCTATCTTCATAAATTGAGAAGAGGAGAGGTTTACTGATCAAACGTGGTATTTGGCTAACACGATTTTGCTGAGTAATAAAGGACTCTCTGGTACTCATTTTAAAGGCCAAGAAAAAGCAGTCAGCTCAAATACACTGTAAAAACAAACATAAATTTGAAAAGTCTTTTTCCTGAGGATCATGCAAAACTGACCGCTCCCCCCAAACCCTGAAATTTAGTCTATCTACGAGAGCCATTTCTTGCCAGTTCCCGGCCCAAGAGTTGTGGGGTTTATGCATTCAATATCATTATATGTCCCCTCCATGTACCTAGCACTGTACATAGAGTTGGGATACAACAAGAAACAGGGTGGATTCTACCTGGATCCCACTGGTCTGTACAGGAGAGAGATAATCAATGAATACACAATAAGATTAAATGAGAAAACTCTAAGATATATTAAGCACTCAGTAAACCAGATGTTGTTGTGAATGTGGCTGTGATGTTTCTTTTTAGAATAGGGTGTCCCTTTCCACGTGCAAAAGATATAAAGAAGAACCATAATCACAAGATATTTAGAAAAATAAAATTTGGGGAAGGGTAGCATCACCCAAAGTGCTTGGAATTCTTAAGACGGCCCAGCTATTTAAAACACCATGCCAGAAAGAAAAAGAAAAATACCGGATGGTCTCACTCATAGCAGGAATCTAGAAAACCTAAATAAGGGACCAGGAAAAAGAATAACTATAAGAAAGTAAAAATCAAAATCAACAAACTATGAACCAGAGACACTCTATGGGGAGTAGGGGGCGGGGAAAGGAGGGGTTGGGGTCAAAATAAGAGGGTTGCAATTGTATGGGGAATATAAAAATAAAATTTAAATTAAAAAACCACTAAATAAATAAATAAATAAAAATAAAAAAAAAATTAATAAAACCATATGAAGATACCCTTACACATTGATTAAAATATTTAGAATTTAAAAGAATAACAATAAATATCATGTTTGGAGGGAAAAAAAATAAAACACCATGAGTTCTGGAAAGATTACAAGGCATAGAAAAAACAAATTCAGTCTGATTATTTACCGATCCGAACAAGGAATGAATGAATGCAATGAGTCCCTCTATTAGGTATGAGGAAGAAATTTTAAATAATTCTCAAAGTGCAATGGGTTATTTCCAAAAGATAGTTAATAAACTTCATTAGGAGACAAGTTCAAGACTGACACAGTGTCTCTCATTGTTTGGAGAAATAAGCCCTCTGAAATCTCGTGGGAAGCTGAAATTAAAACTGGCACCAAGACTAAATCACCTAGCTCATCCAACTGCTGTCTCTCTCCCCTCCCAACAGCACCTGCAGACCAATTTAAAAACCACTGATGAGGTGGGTAAGGTCCCTCTCTACCACAGAGGTACAATATTTGTCTGGTTAAACTCACATTTTGAAAAATATATTGGTATAGTAGAATACTGAATAATATCTAATCTCTAATGGGGAATGTAAAATGCATTAAATTGTAACATGCTTATAAAATTCTCAGAGATAATCATTCATGGACAGTCACTAATGACGGTGATTAAGGAAGATGACTTTAGTTCAAACAAGCAATGATTAAGCTTGAGAATACAAAATGTTAAAGGGCTCTAATTAATAAAGTAGCAAATTTTTCTTCTCAGCATACTTTCAGCAACATCAATATGTGAATCATCCTTCCAGTATATAGATGAATGACCTTCATGTTCTAAAATTCTACTAGGGCAAAAGCTCCGTCCGCAAAGCAGAGTGTAATTTGAAAGGTCTACTGGAAATGTGTCGAGACACATGTTTTCTAATAGAAAAAGAAGTTGAGAAACTGATTAGGATGAAGTGAAAATCCAAATTTCCTGATTTTCTTGTCTATCTTCCTAATATAAATCTCAACTTCATGGCTATCATATTGAAGACATTGTTACTGTTGCATATTTATCTTTAAAATCTACTTTTCCATACTTCCTCTAAATCCTTTCTGTCATCAGTTCAAGTGAATTATAATGCCTATATTCAACTCACTGGGTATAATCATTTCACAATCAGAACCACTCTTTTTGGTACTGACTGTATTATATTTAGAGACTAAAAAAGAGAAGAAAGCATGAATCTCAATTCTTAAAAATCAGTAGCCTCTTCATAATATTACAGGATATTAAAGTTCAGTTCTGCTGCGCACCATCTGCGCACCATCTGAGGTTGAAGATGCAGTAATGCTTTAGGAGAGGATCAAGATCCAAGATTAAGAGAAGGAAAATGGAACCTAGAAATGTTCACTCTTCCTATTCTAACCATTCTTCATTTTCAGCCTCAGAAAATATGATCAGAGGGTTAGCTAAAGTCTATGGTCCAATACCACATTATAGAAGAAATCTATTTTATTTGTTAACTATAAACACAAAAATCTCCATCAGATAGCCACGTATTCAGTCTGTGTTTTCTCCCATTCAATGCCAAGATTGTATACGGTATTGGTCCAGTCAATTTGATGCACTGGTTTTAGTTAAGAATACAAAGCTTTTAATTAGACTATCTGGATTCCACCAGAAGTTTACCATATCTTGCCTGTATGGACTTGGGCAAATTAACCTCCTGTTCCTTCATTTTTTTAATCTGTGAAATGAGGGCAATGACAGTCAATGCATAGGTTTATTGTGACAGTTAAATAAATACATATGTAAATATGTAAATATATCTGTAAAGTACTCAGAACAGTTCCTGGCACAGAAGCAGCAAATGCATGTGTTAACGAGTATCTAGGGGAGTGGTGCTGGTAGTCTTGTATTAAGTAGTTGCATAAAATTAAGCCATGAGTCAGCTATAGACATTCTATAAAAACCTTTGTAGAGTTCTCATTCTTGGCTTGTACCTTAGCCTTTATGATAAATCCATGTCTAATCATATGCACAATGAAAAACCATACTAAACAAACTCAAGGATTTCAAGGCAGGTAGGTATATCTATTTTACTTCTGGGAGAAAGTGAATGGTTAAGAGTCAGCATATCTTCACAGCTTGCAACTGAACAATTTTGTCATTAATGGTCACTGGAATGAGACTTTAACTGTACTTTGTGGCTAACGGGACGGCTCCAGAGACCATGCTGTGTGTTGAACAAACAACTGATGTGTGCTTTGGCATCATTAAAATAAAAGTTAACATGTTAAATACAGCAGAAAATCTTTGCATTGAAGGAGCTCTGAAAGTATTTGTCAGCTTGAACATTTTATGGCACCAGCGCAGCTTGTTAATAGGCAGTGAAAGACAGCACTATTAAGCTCAGGGTGGTGCTGAAATGGTTTCATACAACCCACACTCATTTTCCCTACCACCAAGTGAGGATGCCCATGGAGAAAGACCATCACGTACAGGAGGTCTCTGTACTCATCGGTATTGATTGTAATGAGGAATCCATTCTACCGCCACCTGGTGTTCCAGCCTACCCAGTAACTCATACAGATGTTTTGATTAATACATGGACTTCATAAAGAAGGACTTATACAGCAGTTTTACCTAACAGAGCTTCTTTTATAAATTCCAAATAAAATGGAATTTCCTACAAAAAGAGAAATGATTACATTGAATTCCCTTGTCTGGAATTCAAAAGCCAACCTTGAAGGCCTGAATGGATTAAAGCAGGCTACCTTTCCTGGAGTTAACAGGATACCATTTTTGTCAGGAAGTATAGGTCTTAATGGCAGCTTAATTAATTTTTGCTGCCACAACTGGAAGGCATCTAAATCTGGGGGAACAAATATTGCTCTGGTAAAGATTACAAGACGAGTTTCATCAGTAAAGACAAAGAGAAGCATTTGCACGTGGAGGGAAGGGGACATCAGTATAAAAATATGGCCTGTCAAATGTGCCTTTCCCTTGTAAAGATTTCATGTACTCTTTCTGCCAGTAGGAGCAACGTAATCCAAACTATTCTTGATAAAACTCCACACAGTTCCAAGCGGAGAGAACATTTGATTTTAGGAGCAGATAATATACTTTTTCTGTTGAACTGAGCCACTTTCTCTTACAGTGAGTTCAAGTGACTTCAAAATTTGATTTCAAAAGATAACCATAAAATCTTATTATATGGAGAAAGTTTTAAATCTTTTCAATCATCAACTAGCATTTAGTAAGCACACACTGAGTGCAAGGCACTGTATCGTGTTCTGTGCTTATTCTCAGAACTGTAATTTATTTGTCTTTTCATAATAAAATAGCGAAGCAGTCTAGAAGATTTGCCTAGCGATAAGTAAATCAGAACAGGTAGAAGTTAGCAGCAAGTGCTGGGGGGAAAGGGGAGAAGTGTAATATATAATAGGGAATGCCAGGCTTGTTTTAGGGAAGAAGTGCTAAACTCAAATGCCCCCCAGGACTGGGAAGGCAAACAGGGACAAACAGGGCTGGGTCTAGTAGCAGACAGAGGCAGGATGCCTTCTACGGTCTATCAATTGAGACACCCCCATTAGGGCTTGGAATGCAAATAATATTAGAGGACCTACTTGAAAGACAGCCCCCAAACCTGTATCACCCCCACCTTCATGCAATAGAGAGGCAAGAACACTGGCTCTAAGTTCAGAGAACCTGAGTTTGAGGTTCCTCACCACTGAACAGTCACTAGGTGATCTTGTGGAAATGACTTCATCTTTCCATATTTCATGTTCCCCATCTTCAAAGTGAGGATAACACATGCTTGCCTGGGCCTACATCCAGGGGTTAAAGACAGTTCTATCAAGCTATCGCCAGGCACTGCAGCACAAGTTTGATCCCCAGCCAGGGAGTTGATCCACATGGTGCTGCAGACCTCCCCTGCCTCACCCGCTGTTCCCCTCAGCAGTGTATTTCAGTTAGTCTGCTTGTTCTGCTCCCCACTTTATCTGGTGAATCCTCACCCCCCACCCTGCACCTCTGGCTTACACCCCAGTTCTTGTATGCATAAATACATAAATCTTTAAAAAAATTAAAAAATAAAAATAACACATGCTTGCCTTGACAATGTTGTCAGGAAACCCAAAAGAACACTATTAGTATGATTATAAGGCAGAGAATCATATAATGAGCAGCAGCTAAGTAAGGGATAGTATATTAGCTATTTATCATATTGTACAATGCAATACACAAAAAACTTATTTCATAAAGGATAACAACATACGCAAGTAGTTCTTGCTATCTGGAGAAACACCCAGATTCTTAATATTTAATCATGTTATATGCACAATGTGGATGATATTAAATTTTACCAGTTATTGTCAAGATGGATCAATGGTTGGAAAAAAAAATCCACCTGTGGAGGAGGGAGGGAAGGCTGTATAACTATTTGTTCATTTCATTTTGGTCACTATATTTACTTTATTGGGGGGCGGGAATCAAATAGCATTAAAGTAAAATAGGTTACTTTCAAGGAGATTATCTGAAAATATGAGAAGCCCACCTGATTTTAAGGATTAGGATCATTTTTTATGAAGAAATCAATAAAATTTTATTGAAAAACATCTTAAAAATTCCTAAGTCAATGATGAGATATCTATATTTTTGGATTTTAAGATTCAATATCAGAAAGACGTTAGTTCTCCAGATTGATACGTTGAGTCAACAGAACTGCAGCCCAAATCTCAGCAGAGATTTTCCTGGATTTTGATTATATAATGATTCCATAATGTATGTGGAAGGATTCCACAATGTATGATGTATTCCACAATGTATTATGTATGATGTATTCCACAATGTATTATGATTCCATAATGTATGTGGAAGGATTAAGGACTATGGAAAACAAGGTCACTCTAGAAAAGAAGGTGTTCTTCTAGAACACTAAGACTTTGGTACAGAACTGAAGTAATTAAAATAATGTATTTTGGTTACACATTCAGTTAAAGAGATTAATAGAACAAAGTAAGATCCAGAAATAAACATATAAATATAAAAGAAAACTATGACAAAAAAAGGCATTGTAGATAGGTAAGAAATAGATGGATTAATTGCTACAAAAGAGAGAGAAGGAAGTAGTGGAAAGTTTGTATGTACAGAAATAAAAGAAACTGGATCTCAGCTTCACAAATAAAATTTAAAGTCACGACAGATTATAATCATATAGGGAAGCATTTCGTAACCAATATATTAAAAAATATATAGGAAAAGTCTGAGGAACATAATTACATTAAGTTAAGGATATCTTGTTTGTCAGAAATAAAGTTAAAAGAGTGAAAAGAAAAGCCACAAAATGGGAAAGCTACAGACTGAAACACCAACGAAAGATTTACATCCAGAAAATAAGCTGCTGCAAATCAATAAAAAAGGTTACAGTAGAAAAAAATGTTGACCTACATGAAGACAAATTCAGCAGAAGAATAAATACAAATAATCCCCCCCAAATACTTCACACCCAACATTTTGGCAAATAAATAAATAAATAAATAAATAAATAAATAAATAAATAAAAGATTATTTTGGGGTAGAACTGGGGTATAGGCCAGAGGTATTGGGGGTGAGAGGATTCACCAGAGACAGAATGGGGAGCAGAATAGGCAGATCTACTGAAATACACTGCTAAGGAGGGCAGCGGGTGGGAAAGGAGAGGTCTGCTGTCTCATGGCAATGTGGGTCAGCTCCCTGGCTGGGAATCAATCAAACTCAGACCATCATGGTAGGCCTTTGTGGTGGTAACACTGAGACTTAACTCCTAGGCAAACAGGGAGACCCCATTTTGGCAAAAATTTAAAACCATGGTATCTACTGCTACCAGGTGTTGTACATATTGACACAACCATTTACAGATGATTTGACATTAAACGTGTGTGCATTGTATGGTCCAGCAAAAACCCACATATAAACCCTAAAAATAATCCCCACTTGTGTTAACCAAGAGACAAGGACAAGAATATCCAGTCATTAAATAAAAGTCTACAGCAGAGAAAATGAGGAAAATATTCTATAGACATCAGCAAAGATGAATCTCACAAATATAAAATTGAGTTCTTAAAAGAAATTATTTTTCATTAAGTACATGAATGTAAAGTTTAAAAACAGGCAAAACAGACTACTGTCTTCAGAGATATACGTAGGTAATTAAGTTATAAATACAAGTATTAGAGTGATTTTCACAAAATTGAGTACATAATTAAGTTTCATAGAGGGGTTTATAAAGAGGTGATCATAGAGATAATAGGATGCTTATATGGTTCTGATAAAGCTTTTTCTTCACTAGCAGGTGGTGAGCACAGAGTATTTGCCTTCTTATTTCTCTGTAAACTATACATTGTTAAGCAAGGAAGCCACAGGCTGATGTGGCTCTAATAACTTGGCATAATTCATTAACCAATCAAAATCAAAGTCTGTAAATGCCTCAAGTTTAAAAATCAAAACATCAGGGCCACCAATCAGTCAACCAGGCTTTAATCTAGCTAAGTAATCACTATAGATATAATGAAATAATGCAATACAAAATGATATATAATATAAAAATAGTTCAACGTTAAATACTGTCCTTTCTCTATAGAGGTCCTTCCTTGTCTTTGGCTAGCAGAGTGCTCTAAACCACTTTCTGATTGGCTCTGCTTTATTTGAATCAATTTCACTCAAATAAACTCTTAAATGTTTTAATATGCTGCAGTTGACCCTTTAATCATGCATATTATGTAACTTATTATATGACTATTATATATATTTATGTATATATTTTTAATAAACACATTTGTAAAGAAGAAACGATTATCAAAGTATGCAAGATTGTGCTGGATAAACAAATTACTAGAAAAGCTAGTTGTGCATAGACATAGTTTGAAGCAACAGGATGAAATGAAGGATAAAGTGAGTTATAACTTCATTCCCTCATGAAACTTAAAGACAAAGAGAAAAATGAAAAATGAATAATGTTTTTGGTGTGTCTAGGGTAGAATGGTTAAAAATACCTTACATAAGAAAAAATATCACTTTTCAATTAAGTTCTACAGATTACTATATGTTTATATTGGAAGAGAAAAAAAAAACAAATTTTCACCTTAGGTGACAAAATTCAACCAATATTTCTCCCGTAAATTTTATCTATAGCAAACCTGACTCAATTTGATGATGAATCATCCTCTACGAAGTTTCATAAAAAGAGAACTAAAGGGCATCACTTTTCAAAAATATGCTTTTAAAAACATAATAGATAAAAATTTCAATTTGGGATGCACCAGTGAAAACAGATAATTTTCATTTACACAAAAAGATACTAAAATTCCTTTCAAAGGCCACAACTGATGGGTATATAATTAAGCTTACTTGGGACCTGAAAAAAAATGCAATATGAAAGCACTGTTAAAAAGAAAAAGAGAGAGAAAGAAGGCAGGGAAGTAGGAAGGAACTCAAAATATAATAACACTCATAATTAACAGATAAAATATCCTACAGAATAACAAATAAGACTGAAAAACAGCAAAGAACCCAGCCTACTAAACAGTGATTCTGAAGATTGCATGGATAAAAAGAATATCACGTGATTATCAATATCTCATAAAAAAATCAGAACAATGTCTCCTCTCTATTTTATTATGAGGTCTATTAAAATCAGGTTAATTCCATAAGTCAACAACTTAAAACAGTGATAGAAGCATAAGATCCGATAGGAGGATGAAAACGGTTCTTTGAATGTTAAAACTTCGCTTGGGTTTATATGTGATTGGATATACAAGCTTATGTCTCCATGTTGACAGAAAGCTTAAACAAGTGTGAGATGCAAGGGGATCTTTAATCATTTAAAGTCAGTCCTGGAATAAGGTGTTGGTAGGTCTTGGTATCAAGATCAAGGATAAAAACTAAAGAGCTAGAGGGAGGAAAGATGAGCAAGTGCTTAATAAGAACCATTAAGTCCTTGTGATAAAGCAGTGGACACCTCTGAAGGCAGTTTTGGTTATCACAATGACAGGTGGGCTCCACTAGCATTCATGAGTGAGGACTAAAGATAGTGAACAGGGCCTCCCCGGTGGAGCAGCGGTTGAGCGCTGGGTTGCAGGGCTGCACGCAGCCTCTGCAGCGCCGGTTGGATCCCCGGCTGCCTGGCGAGGGTCCCACATGGCGGGACAGACCTCTCCTGCTGCCAGCTGCCCCCATCAGCAGTGTATTTCGTCAGTCTGCCTGTTCTGTTCCCCGCTCTGGCTCTGGTGAATTCTCTCACCCTCCCGCGCTTCTGACTGTACCCAGTGCTTGTATAAATAAGTAAATAAATAAATAAATAAATAAATAAATCTTTAAAAAAATAAGATAGTGAACAGCCTATAAATGCAAGACATTGGCACAACGAATGACCTCACCCAATCACAAAGGGCACCCACGTGAAGACACACTGTAAGCCTTTGTCTGCCTTTTTGCTGATGCAGACATTGGTCTTAATTATTGTGCACTAAGATCATTAAAGCACAACTTCCAAGACTCATAAACTGTCCACCTGTGAGGTAGATCATTTTAATGTTAATAAAATATGACCTCAGCCTTCTTGAATCTTCTTAGACAATAATTTATCTACAATTTCATTATCGTACAAATATAAATCTTACGAAATCTCTGTAATTGGAGTTTTTGTTCATTCCTTTTATTTGTTGGGTTTAAGAAAACCAGAGAAAAAGAAAAAGACTCAGTGTTTTAAAAAACAAGACTTTTCAGGCAACTCATTTCTATTAAAATATTTTCCCCTTCTGGTGGCTGTTCAGCTAAAACCTCTGGCAGAACACAATAAGGAAGTCCTAAAAATATCAGTAACATAGGCCACTTTTCCCCACAATGAAATTAATACAGGCTCTTTTAAGCACTCTTCACCATTAACTACTGAAATGGAGATTTGCTGATAAAGACTAATCTAAGGAACATTAGAAAATAACACAATTCCCATCAGCCATCAAAATTCATTTAAATATGCAAACCAGTTTCTTATATTGCCTCTGATTAAGAGAGCCCAAGTAGGGAGAAAGTGTTTGCAGAGTAGCCAACCCTGTTATTAACTGAATGATGAAGTAAAAACTAATATTTTTTTATATAATTAGGAGCACTTTAATCCATTTGTGAGTTATGATAGGTGCCAACAGTGACTAGAGACTTGGCTTTTACTTTACTTTATCAGTATCAAAGGGATGCTTACATGTCATAAATAATTCCAACTTTATAGCTGGGATCAGAATCAGTAGGGAAAAAGTAAGGACTTTTCCTCTACGGGACCTTAGTTTTACCATAAAACCTAGAGAATCTGAGTGTCAGAGTTTCCCTGGGGCCAGTGTATTAAGGGCAATCAACAAACTCCTCAGTACCTATTTTAAATTAGTATATTTCATAGTCTAAAGTTTAATTTAGGTTACCAAGAAAGGAAATTTCATAGGCAATTTCACCCAAGATAATGCTCATAAAGATTTCCTCAGTTAAGAAGAACAGAGGTACAACAATCTACCTGGTCTTTGACCTTCATAACAGAATCAGAATCTGCAGTCTGTGTTCTGATGACTGTACCTAAGTGCAAAGTCCACTACTTGGACAGGATGCATAGAAATTTTAGTGAACTTTAGGGGAAATCCCTAATTTTACCAATGTTCTCTACACTTCTCTAATAACAATTCAGTACATAAAATACACAGGGCCAATAAATATCTTGGTTTTGCCACCATGTTTTACAGAATCTGACAATTGATTGGGTTGCATTCAAAATTTTATATTCCTTTCAGTTTGTTTTTTTTTTTACAGGGACAGATTTATTTTATAGTTTTGAGAATTATCTATATTATATATTATATATTCACTTTGATTTATTACACAATTTTACAAATTGCACTTAACAAGGCAATAAATTCATACAATTCAACAGTAAAGGTGACCTCCATGCCCACAGTGTTGCTGAAGAAAGTTTTTTTGGGACAATGAACTGTTTGTGTCACCTTAGTTGTACCAATAGAATCACTTATTTTGTATAATAAGTTAGAAAATAACTCAAAATGATTTCTTGCTAATAAACTATATATTTAAGAAATCAAAATATTAGAAGTAGACTGTACCATATTCCAACTGCATTAACATTCCTGTTGCTCTTTCATTCATTTCCTTGACATTAATCCATTGTTTGAGCTAAAAGATTTCACAACAGAATATCCACAACAGTTTTCTTAGTCTTTAGTAAAGTATTGTTCTACTCATGAGCCTCAGTCATCTTGAGCTTCCTCTATGTAATGGACTCTGCCTCTTACTCAATGAGCATCAAGTCAAGAACAAGTATAAAGGATATAAACCTGCAAATCCAACCGAGTAGTGGAAAGTCTTACTCCTGGAAGATCTTCAGTGTCGCACTGACCACATCATGGTAAAGTAAGGATACCTGGGCCTCCTTGGTGGGGCAGCGGTTTGAGTGCAGTGCGGTGAAACTGTCCACAGCCTCTGCAGCACGGGTTCAATTCCCGTCCAGCTAAGGAGATACCCTCATGGCGCGGCAGACCTCTCCTGCCCTAGTGCTTATATAAATAAATCTTTAAAAAAAGGATACCAGGTCATAGAAATATCCCCACTGAAGGTGAGTGATATTTGCTCTGATTTCCCCCAATCACTCACATGTATAATGCTCAGAATAAAGAGAACATCCACCAGTTGCTGTAAGAGTAACTATTACATGTGTAAACATAGATTTAAGTCAAATACATTATTTACAGAAACATGAGGAATATTTTAACACATCAAAATCTCTTAGGACTCCTGCTTCCCTGTTATTCTCTGCATCTTAGAAGTCCCTTTGCTATGTTCTCCTCCTTGTTCTTACCTAAGATGCACAGAATAAAAAGCTGAGGACTCCTTTTCAACTGTTTTGTCTAGTGAGGCAACCTAAAAGTGAAAACACCAATAACACCTATTGTTCTTTAATACAGACTCAGAATATGACATACAATTTCCTTTATTTATTCCATAAATGACATTTGCTATATTTTTCCCTAGAGGCAAATATTATTTCCCTTCACAGAAACACATTCCTTAAAATTGTTTTAGCTGGACATTTTGTTTCCCTTTTTTCTGTCTTTCAGATTTTATGGATTAAAGTAGAAAAGTCAACTCTTAAAAATAAAATGTAGTTTGGAAATGGTTATCTGTAAATAGGAGTTCATTATTCCCCTTTGCCAACCACAAGGAAAGTCAACAGAATATGCTCTGTCCATGTTTGACATGATGAAATATTTCCAGATGACCTGGAGATTATGGAATTTCAACAAAAGCCATTTTATTGTAAATGGCTATGTATACCCGTATGTAGGCATTCCCCAGCTTGAACCTGGCCCTGCTCCCAAAGAGTCTAAGTTTCTTCTAAAGCTGAAGGGGCTGGTTAGCACTGAAGAATCTCAGGTTCCAACCCAGAGCTACTGCATCCAAGTTTGCATCTTAACAAGAGCCCAGCTGATTCCAGGACATGTTGAGATCTACAAAGTGCTACAAGAGACATCTCCACGTTTCCCAATCACTACCCAAGTCGGTTAACTCAACTTGTCCAGCAATGAAAGCCAGGTGTATGTGCTGATGCATCACCACCCAGCTGCCAGCACAAGGCTCTTTTTCCCCTGCTTATCACAGTGCCCAGTGCCCCAGTTTCCACCCACCACCTCTAAAAGCAGAGATCTGGTGAATGTCCCAAACTTCTCCAGAAGTTTGTGCTCCATGAGGGCAAGCATGGTGTCTGGGTGGCCCTCCTTCAGTCCTGGCATGTGGGGACAAGATAAAATTCTACAAACGTGTTGAATGGATAAAACTGGTAACCATGCAGGCAGGTCCCTACAGCCCTCTTCTGTAGCTGCACTGCTGAATTCCCTTAATTAGTCTTTCAAGCTCTGATTTCTTCTGTCAGTATAGGAATTTCCCTTTCAGGAAACACAAACTGTGTTTAGCTCAAATAAAATGAATATATCTGCATTGCTTCCAGATTGATATCTAGTAGCAAATCAGATGCACCTCTCCCACTCACACACTCCCACAACCAGAAAGTTAAGTACAGCGTTTTAGAAGGTCCACCGCCTACACTTCCAGCATTATTGCTCACTGTTCCTCTTATCTGTCCCCCACTACATTCCCTTTACTGAATATAAGTCATTTCTTTCCCCATTTGAATTCCCAGCTCCTCAACTCAAGTTAGCATAAATTGAATCCTTATTTTCTGCAAGCATAAATTAATGCATTGGGTTTCCACTATTGAAAAGCTATAGTAAACCTTAAAAATATCAAAATTAATCAAGTAAATTAAAAATACACACAAATACATTTCTGTGAGCAAGCATTATGCATGGAATTCAAGTACCTCATAAAAAATTTCAATTTTATTGGAGAAAATATTTTTGCATAGGCTAACAGGTTGGAGAGCCCTAATATACAAACCCAAATAAATATGGCCTAGAGAATATTGTCCTTACTTTCCTTGTGTTCCTAAACACAAGCAGTCTTCATTTCTTCAGAGATCTTCCTAAGTCTTTGAAAACAGGGCTTCCCCTAGTGGTACAGGTGGTTGAACGCAGTGCTGTGAAGTTCTCCACAGCCTCTGCAGTGTGGGTTCAATCCCAGCCAGCCGGGGAGAAACCCACATGGCGCAGCAGACCTCTCCTGTCTCGCCCGCTGCTCTCCTCAGCAGTATATTTCTTCAGTCTGCCTGTTCTGCTCCCTGCTCTGTCTCTGGTGAATGGTGAATCCTCTAAAACTCCCACGCATCTGGCCTGTACCCCAGTTCTTGTATAAATAAATAAATAAATCTTTGGGAAAAAAACACAGATAATTGTCTACAATATTTTAATTGCCTATTTGTTGTACATAAATCCTAATATTTCTTCCCAAGCAAATGCCAGTTTCATTATGGCTCCAGCTGAATCTGAAAATGCATACCACTTTTGGTTTTTACTACAGGAGTCTCAACACAACCTAAACCAGGAAGCCTATACTCAAGCTATCTCTATTGGGGAACACGTGAAGATGTAGCTCCAAACCCCAAATCTACCATCTTCATACCTTAATATCTTTTTCAGATTCATCTGCCCTAGAACACACTGTAACACCCAAATCCCCCATAGAAGATCACACCCTCCTCCAGAGAAATGCCTAGACGAGCCTGATCATGGTCCTCTGCTGAAACCTTTGCTGACTTATCCCCCCAGTAGTGACCTGCTCCCTCTTTTGTATCCTCATCATGTCCTGTGAAGCTTCTACCATCTCTTCCATTAACACGTAAATATGTGTCCACCTCCTACTAAATTCTAAATCCTTGCTCGGAAGCAGTATCCATGGTTTCATCACTGTTTTTCCCAAGCACTGAACATGGTAACACTGAATACTAAAGAATCTAATGGAGATAACTTAGCATTAAGAGCTACAAATGCACATTCCTGTTAAAGAGGTAGAATTTTCTAAGTTCGGAATGTTCTGGTTTAAAGTCAAGAACTGAACATCTCTCTGACCTGAGAAACACTTTGTCCCCAACCCAAACCATGAACTGCACACAAAATAGGACTTGGACTTAGAGGAAAGATGGCAAGTGGCGATTAAGGCTGGTCCACAGAGAAAAGGCTCACACAGCAAAGGTGGATGGGAGGATGGTGAGAATGAAAGAGAAAGGGAAATGTTGACGAAGACCATTCTAATGAAGTCCTTGGTAAGATAACGTCTAGAAAATCGATACCATACATATATGCGTAATATGAATACATATATAACAAAATATACATATATTATACATATATCACACATACATCACATAGTTTTGTCTATTACATAACAAATTCAACCATTTATAATATAGCCACAATAATGCTATCACAGAGTTCTTAAACTAACAGAAAAAATAGTAACTAATGTTGGTCTCAAGACCATGAGCTGAAATGGGCTGACAATTCCCAATAAAATATCAGCAACAAAATGAATTTTGTCGCTCTCAGGCAGGGGGCTTTGGGGACAGGCCTTAGTGATGCCACTTCTTTGATGTGGCACTATTTTCTGGGGGGAGATGACAAGGTTCCTGCTCTAAGGAAAACCTTTGAAATTTGAAATTGATGGACTTAAGAGTAAATAATTTCTAGGTCCATTTTCAACCATAAGATTCTCCACTTCCATTGCAAGCTTTATTGCTGAGAAAATGTGCTAAATTGATTCCAGTGTCATTTGAAAAAGAGTTTGACACTGGAATCAAGGAAAGAATTTTCGGTTAAACTTATAATCTGTACTATATACAACATGGCATAAGACTGGAGCCCTCCAATGCAGAAATAGCAGAGGGAGACACGGCCCAGGGAAGAGAAAGTGAGAAAGTTCTCCTTTACCTATTGGATAGATGAGAGGGCAGGAGGGCAGGCAGAGGGGGGAAGGGAAGAGAGGAGAATGAAAGATGGAGTGAATGTCTTTAGCCTGGAGATAAATTGGGTTGTCACAATTGGTTGAAGTTTATTTGAATGAAACACAGTCATTAAAGATGTAAAATTAGCAAACTCAAATGTGATAGGATCCTGAGTGAGAGAGTGGGATTGGGTACTTCAGCTGCTATAGACAGGGTGACTTCATCACAGTTTTAAATCGAGTGTCCATTATAAGCATAAATTATCACCCCATGGGACTTTATGACAGACTGGATACTGACCTGGAAATTAACAATCAAGCATATTGCAAGAAAAAATTGAAAATGAATCTTTTCACTTACAGACAGCATGGTGCTGATTAGAGAAAAAAAGTGAAACCACTGAAATTTTTTAAAATTGCTATTGTTAAAATAGAAATTAGCCCAACCAACAACTAGGATTCAATTCTTCATCTATCATAAAAATCAGTCCTTCCCCTGCCATGAAGATTTGCTGATGGGAATCAACTTTTAGTAAAGTGTTAATAGTTGAGTGAAGAATAAAACTATGGAATTTATAAACTGCTCCTACAAATAGTGTTTCCCCAAGTGAATCACTGCTTTGTTTTTTTTCCCCCACATTATCACATATTATCAAAAATCAATCATCAGGTTTGGGTATGTTATCTTCCAATATTATTATTTCCTGTGAAAAATCACAATATTTTAATTATGCAATACCTCTTAGTTCACATACTTAATACCACACACATTTCTGAAATATTTACCTACAAGAAAATAATTTGTTTCCTCTCAAAACAATCTGATTTCAATAGTTCACTAATGCCATTTGCTGTTCTCTCATGAATTAGTCTTTTCAGAAGTATTTTCTATAATATAAAAATTTACAAAAGTTTAGTATTTTTATCAATCACTTTTTTTTTCCTGTGAAATCCATGTTTGTTTTTAAGTGTGGTAACACTGTTTTACCACACTGTGTAAGCTTTGGAAATATCACTTCACATGTCTAACACCGCACCATGCCCGCCGCCAACTTTCTATTAACCTTCTACCAACATCCAATCGAATCCCCTCTACCGATTCCTCCTACCCATCTCTCTTCAACTCTGGTAACCACCATTTTGCTGTCAGTCTAAAGATGTTTTTTGTTTGTTTGTTTGTTTAATCGTTTATTTTGGTTCTTTATGCTCCACATATGAGGAAAATGATCCAGTATTTGTCTTTTTCTCATTTATATTAGCATAATCATCTCACATTCCATCTACGGAAAATGTATCTCAGATCCTCTGCATCCACTCATCTGTTTGCTTCCATGTCTTGGCTATTGTGAATAGCACTATAATAAACACAGCAGTGCAAATATCTTTCCAAAATTAATGTCACAGTATTACTTGGATAAATATCTAGAAGTGGCATTGTTGGATGTCAGTTCTATTATTAATTTTTTGATACCTCCATATTGTTTTCCACAGAGACTACACTCACTTACATTCCCAACAAGTTAGTATATGAGGGTTCCTTTTTCTTCACATCCTCCACAACACTTGCTTCTTGTTTTTGATATAACCATCCTCACGGGTGAGAGGTGATATCTCACTGTGGTATTAATTTGCATTTTTAAGGGAATCTCCTTAAAATGTAGTTAAAACTGTTGAGTGATTTATTATTCCTTAGTAATAATAAAGGAATGTACAACTCTTGTCAACTTTTTCTGTACCATATATATCACTCTGATTTCTTTCAAGGGACTGCGTGGGCAGTATTGGCATTGTATGAGTATATATTTTCTCTGATGAGCCACAGAATGTATGGTGGTATTTCCCTTTTATAGAACTTTATATTTTTCCTGGATTTAATCATTGTTTCTTTTTTCCTTTTGTTTAGACTTCTGATGAACATTCCAAATTTAGAACCATTTAAGATGTAGGTTTTCATGTGGCCAAAGATACCATGTAGCTCATAGTCCCGGGATTCCTCATTTCTCCTGCTCCGATTTAGTCCAATTGTTTCCTAGACCTATCAAATAGCTCTTGTCTTGTGAGTTTCCTTTATATCTAGCTTTCCTATTGCTTCAGGGGTACTGTATATCGCGAGACACTAAATCCTCTCTATATAATACAAACACATTTATCTTTTCTCATTTAAAGGTCTTTAGGATTTGATCTTCATGCCTAAAGTTCTAAAATTTCATCATCATGTCCTGGTTTGTCTTTTTTTTTTTCTTTCATTAATTGTCTATGTACTTGGAATGTGGAAACATGTGTTCTGCAATTCTGAGACTTTCATTAAACTGAGAATTCTTTTCTCTTCATTTGCTCTGTTCATTTCATGAAAACAGTACCAACCAGACATTATGTGGTCTACTTGCTATATTGTTTAGGATAGCTCCTTAATGATCAGACCTTCCTTTTGATACATTTTATTTCTACTTCCAACTTTCAATTTTTTCACTATTGTTCAATTGTTTTGACTGCAATGCCCTATTTTATAAATTAATTTTATGTTTTTATTTGGGTCATTTCTTTGCTCCAACTATTAATTTAGTTTCTCCGAGCTTCATTTCTAGTAGTCTGTGTCCCTTGGTATTGTTTGGTTTTGTTTTTCTGTTTTGATGAAATGCTCCACGTATATGGTGAGACCTGGACAGATTTTAAGAGTAAGGAAATAAAATAATGACTGGAAAAACTATGGACAAACACTGCAGCTTATCAAACAATGGATTTCACTGCAAAGTGAGCAGTCAGGCAGCTGATCCTTCAAATATCAAAGATCTGTAGAGCCTGTTTCTCTAGAAAGTAAGCTTTCACTAATCTCCTATTTGGGAGTTACAGGCCTGTCTGCCAATACTGTTGAAGAAGCAGGCAAGCAGGAGAAAACCGAGGTGCTCTCACTGCTTATCATGCTGACCCTATCCTCAGCTGGGCTGGATGCTCCCGTGTCTGGAACTGCTGTAGTTCAATGTCTCCATACAATAAATTTCCTCATTTATGACTAAAGTAAGTGTACTCTCATCATCAGTTGTGTGCTTATCTAGGGGAAGGGAGCCTGGGGATCTATAACATATTCAGACATTCAACAAACTCCCTGTTTTTACCCATATTTCACTCTCAATTCTACAGGATCAAATATTGCCAGTTCATGTCTTTTCCAGGGTTCTGAAGCATAAATTTGCTTCCTGCTTGTTGGCACCTCTTCTGCAGGTGCTAGGTATTCAGCTCTCTGCTCTGTGATCCCTCCATCCAATTTACATTATCCAGAAATTCATGGCCTTTCCAATCCATTATCTCCTCTCTAATTCTCTTTGTTTGTGTGTGTTTCTATCCTTTTTATTCATTTTCTTTACTGCTTGGCAAGATGTCCAGGAGAGAGAAGAGGCAAATGCATTTGCTCAAGTTGCCATTTTAAGTTGGAATCTCAAGATCTTTTGTTTTCTATGTTAGAAAATATTCTACTCATAAATCAAATTCTATGAATTTTATTATAGAAAAAATATGTATTTGTCATATTATTCACTTACTCTTTTACTTTTAATTTGGGGTGGGAGAAGGTCCATCAGCATCAACCAAAATACTGGTATGTATTTATGACAACACAGCTACCTAGGGTCATTCTTAAAATGTCCTTAGTTATCGGGCAGAGAGGGGAGTCTCAATTGAGTGTCTTCATTCTATCTGTCCACTTTGTACAATTCAAGAGACCAATCCTGTCAGTCACCTACAAAATACAGAATTGCTTTTCTATCTCCGTGGCATCCATCCCAAATTTCCCAGCTTGTCTGCCCTTACAACACATCAATGCTGCATAAGAACAGCTGCGCTCATGGAGGATAGGCAGGTATGATGGACAAGAGGACATGACTATGACAAAAAGCATTAAGAGTAAGTTCTTTTCCTTGCCATGTATCATTCAGTCCTCCTGCACCCTCCACACGGTCATGAAGTGAGACAGCTGGTAGGCTTATCAGAATCCAATAACAGCCAAAGAAAAGTGTCCAAAATTGGGCCCTCCCTGGTGGCGCAAAGGGTTAAGTTGCAGCACTATGAAGCTATCCGCAGCCACTGCAGCACGAGTTTAATCCCTGGCCAGGGAGGTGACCCACATGGGGCAGCAGACCTCTCCTGTCACCTGCTGCTCCCCTCAGCAGCGTATTTCAGTCAGTCTGCCTGTTCTGTTCCCCACTCTGTCTCTGGTGAATCCACTCACACCCCGCACCTCTGGCCTGTACCCCAGTTCTTATATGCATAAGTAAATAAATCTTTAAAAAAAAAAGAGCCCAAAATGACAGACTTTTTCATAAGAAGAAATATTTATCATGGGAGGACAATCAAGGTTCGAGCCCACTCCATGCATTTTGCTCTCCACTGGTAATTTTAACCAAACCAACTGAGAATTCAACATGATTCAGTCAGTTTTCTGGTAAAGGCAATAAAAGTAAATGCAGAAGTCAGAGAGGGTCAGCCTTGGCTCTGCAGAAATTTCCCTTCCTTCAAACTAAAAGTATTCAGAAATCCATCCCGGGAGAGGGCGGGGGCGATGAAAACAACAAAGAGAGCCACGTCTCTCTCGGTGTAGGATGACTAAAGGAGGCCCGTGAGGTTTGCACTGACCACAAGCAGACTGTGAATTCAAAAAAATCAAGAGTAAAGCTCTCCAGCTAACCAAAGCATAACCTTCCCCAAACTTCTAGTTATAAATATTAGTTTTTGTCTATGCAGAAAAACATTGACATACCCAATGAGTTCAGCAAATGTTTCATTACAAAGGACGCAATGGTACTTTTCTGTGACTTGGTATTTGCCAATTTCGATTTTTAATGGGAAAATGCTAATAAGCAGACTGCTGACATCTGAATGTGACTTTGGAATGCAGGATCATTTCTAAACAATCCCATGAATTTATTAAAAGGGAGCCAAGTTTTAATAACGTGAAGGATCAGAGCAGAGACCACCTCTCCCATTACATTTCTAAACCTTCCCTAACATTTATAATACAGGTCTACATACTTGAGAGTGCTGTCAAAATTGACTTACTAATGAGGATGGCTCAAAGTACTCACAGAGCTTGTTCCTCTATTGGATATCAGATAATGAGAGCTTAAACAGTGTACATGCGGTAGAAATTAAACGAAAACAACGTAGGACACCTTCTCAGCAGAGCAAAGCACATTAAAGTTGTACATGCTGAGCAAGGAAACATGCTAAAGCCAGGACTTCCTAATAACACAATAAAATTCTGACTTATTGATAGTGGGAAATGGTTTATAACTCTGATTTAAGGTAAAATACTTTCATATAATGTCAACCTTAAAGACATATCTGAAAATAATTGTAGATGCCCAGCACATAATCAGGGCTGAAGAGGTGGTTCTTTCATTTTAGTTATTATTTAGTGATGGCTAAGGAAAGAATTCCTTTTAGAAGTGGATTTTTCCCAATGAAGACAGTACAGACTCTTGGGGGTCTTGCTCTCTGTGCCCCAAAGCATGTTTTTGCATTAGCCTCAACAGCACTCAGCCTACAGCACTGTAATTCCTTCATATGTCCTGCTAGAACATTTGATCACGTGTTCTTTGAAATCAGGGAAATATGAGGCCCCTTTGTGTCCTGAACACCTGGCTTTCCCCACGAAAGGTGCACCATGAATGGATAATGACATGCCCATATATTATGCAACCCAGGTGTGAATGTTGGTTTTATTTCTCTATTTGGACAATGCATTACCTAAAACCCTTTCATCCATAATGGTCTAGGGCACGAGTAAAAATAGTGTCCCACTGAAATCATTTTAATCAACTGGAGGTTGCACCTGGAGCACTGTGCTTAAAAGGAACTCTTATAATGAATGTAGGTATAACTGCAAAGTTCCTACACACTGGATGCAGAAAAAGGGTAAATCAAGTATGTTTCCAAGCTTAGGTGTAAAAATGTGATAGTCTCACAAGTATATAAAGAAGTACATCCTTGTGTAAAGACATTACTGGGATCATTTTGAGCATGAATAAGCAACAGCACACTTATGCTACTATATTTTTCTTTTTTTCATGTGTACACACATTAGCATGCAGACCAGGAAAAATGATTTGTGCAAATATCTCATTCCTATATGTTATCAACTACATGTCTATACTGAAGTGATAAATACAGAGAAGGGAGGACAGACTCAAATCCCTCAAACACCAGTTAGCAATGATTGATTTCATACACAGGGTAAATAAATGAGGGGAAAATATTTTTTCAAATATTCCAATTATAAATTATAAAAGCACGTACATGTTCAAAGCCTCTGAACTGTCAATCTTAGTTACACTTCTGGTCTTAGTGAAACAATGTACAACTCTATAAAGAATATTAATTTTTAATGGTTGACTTACATCTTTAAAAATGAATCACTGGGCCTCCCCAGTAGCGCAGAGGTTGAGCGCTGGGTTGCGAAGCTGCCCGCAGCATCTACAGCACCAGATCAATCCCCAGCTGCTCCTTGGCCACCGGGTTAGGGTCCCACATGGTGCGCAGACCTCTCCTGCCGCCCGCTGCTCCCCTCAGCAGTGTACTTTTGTCCTTCTGCCTGCTCTGCTCCCTGCTCTGGCTCTGGTGAATTCTCTCACCCTCCCGCGCTTCTGACTGTACCCAGTGCTTGTATAAATAAATAAATCTTTTAAAAATAAATAAATAAAAATAAAAATGAATCATTAACATGTAAAATGTTTCTGAAAAATATCACTAATCAAATGATTTAATATTTAGTCATATCTATTAACTGCTGTAATTATAATTGTTATAACTAATAATATAACTAATAATTTACTAATTTTTAAAGCAAGATAACAAATATAATTGCAATAGGATGATTATTCTCTTTCAATAATATATTTTATCATTTCTCTAGAAAACAGAACTATAACTAGAGTTAAGACCATTCTCCACAATATGGCCATACTCATTTTTGATGACAAGAAAAAAATTACAGTCTTCAGAAAATTTCAGGTTAGAATCATGTTGATCACAAACAACATAGTGGCTAAACAAACCAAAACTAAAATGACAGGTTCAAATGTAAACAATGTTTTAAAAGTTGGATATCAAAATATCAATAACTAGTTTTTTAAAGGACATAAATACTTGACAAAGACAGCTCCCTCTCTCTACCCAGTGATATTATCAAGAAAGCACTTACCTAACGTGCAAACTCACAATATTCTGGCTTTTATGATTTAGTTCTAATTCTCTCAAACTCTTCCTCTTCTTCTTCTACTGTCATCACATATGAATCTAGGTTCTCATCAACCACATATTCAAGTTACTCAAAAAAAACAAAAGCCTTTGACTTTACAATCTACTCCCAGGTTAATCTTCTTATATGACCTGACAATGCAAGCATCATAACCAGCCTCATTTTTCAGTACACACACCATCCTGTTTCTCTTAAATCAAGTCCAAACTTCTTCCTTGGACTCCACCACCCTGCGTAATATGGTGCACATAAGTCCATTCAGCTTGACATGCCTTCACCAATAGCTAGAGATACCAGAAAACCAAGATCCCAGTCCAATTCTCAAAGAAGCCACAACAAGACAGCTCCCCTACACTAAGTGCTCCCATTTTACACAACAGGGCGTGAAAAATAAAAGAATGCTACATGGGGAATACAAGATATTAGGCTTATATCCTCACCCTGATCATCTGTTCTAATTCCTTAACCCAACGCTCTTTAACCTGATGAAACTATAAACCACAAACTATGAACTGCTTAAAATTATGATCACTGGAAGAAGGTAGGTTAATGTGCTTAACTGATGTGATCACTTAGCTTCTGGATCTGTTTTCCACACCAGTTTCACCTGTAATAGCTTGGGTTGAAAGCACCTATTAATGACCTATTTGACTGATTACATTGTGTTATTTCAAAGGATAAAAGAAAGTATTGGCAAAAAGTCAAAAAATAAATCATACTTCTCTGCCATTCAGCTCACCTACAAATTGTCCTGTTCATCTCTGAAGACATCAGAATCAATGGCAAAAAGACATTTCAGAGCAAGGAAACCCAGAGCAGCATTTTCTTGACTACTCAGGGAATGGTTTTGCATCACCTAATAAAATCAAGTTGACAACAGAAAAAACAAGAACAATCTAAAGGTGAGCATGAATTAGGATGGAATGCAAGGCACCCACTGGAAGGAATGAAATATGTGATAATACAGAAAAGTCCCCATTGTTTGTTGCTTGTGAGCAAGCAAATTGGACAGTAGGATATGCAGTATATTTCCTCATTTATATAACTCCCAGAGGATAACTCTCTGTAATACACAAGCTTGTATATGAGTAGAGAATAAAGCTCACACGCAAGAAACTATTTACACTGGTTACACTGGAGTGAATGAGAAACTTCCTATTTCCACACTGAAACACCTTGACATGTATAAATTATTCAGTAAAAGCATCTTTTAAAAGAAGATAAATGTACTGAAAGCCATGCTATTGGTCATCTCAAGTGCTTTATGTTATGTTCACACTTTCAAGTGATCTCTAATATTCCAGCCAAAGGTTGAGAAATTGATGAAAATCATTCCCACCTGATTTCAAAAGAAAGTGTATAAATATCACTAGCTGCTTGACATTCAAATAATGGATTGGTTTACATTTCCAAGGAGAAGATACATGACTTCATTTCTAAAGTTTCAAGCCTCAAAGGTTTTATTGGTTCTTACTTTTTGTTTGTTTGGATGGTTGCTTGTTTATATTCTTAGGCTGTATCAAATAAACAATCCTTGAAGCCATCATGTCAAAAATATAACAGCAAAGCATCTAACAGATAAATGAGTTTTAAAATTCAGAATTAAATTTTCTTGGATCCAGAAAAGAATCTCTGAGAGTTAACTTGTGCAGACAGTAGCATGTTGGAGTCCTAACTTCATTACTTAGAACACATTGCTGCTCTATTAAATATGAAAATGGTTATGTCTTTAATATCTGCTTTCATTATCACCTAATACCATCACAGACTAAATTACATTATTAACTGCATGGCAAGGATGGCTTCAGTGCAGTTTATAGAGCCAAATAAGATATCATTAAAATCAAATTAAACCATCCACTGGCAGGGTAAATCTACTTGGGCACATGAGATGTTAGCAATGGCAAAAACCACACACCAGCATATGGAGCAACTGTTGAATTTCTGCTATATTCTAAACAGACTAAGGATTTCAAGGTGCTCAACTAAATAAATCATTCTTGATTTAATTGACTGTGCTACTGGCAATGAAGATCTCTTTAAAAAATGGCTCAGTAAAGAGATACTGTCTTGACAACTTAAAGTAGGTTTCCAAATGAGAGAAGGCTATTGTTACATACAGATGGAAGAACACTGCAGCCTTGTCAAAGCAATTATCAGGCTATATGAATTATATGAAGTCTTTGTAAAAAGAGAGAGATGAGGTGGAGGGAGAGGAAGATTATATATATATATATGTACATATATGTATACATATATATATATACAAACTAATTAAACAGGGATAATACAAGTAGTAAATAATTATAAATAATTGTAAATAAATTTAATTAGTTTCAGTCTTGCTTGCTTAAGCAGTTAGCAGTTCAAAATAGGAAGTAATCAGTATACATATACAACGCACAATGCAAAAGGAAATTGACTTGGCAATTAGGCCCTCTGGCCATACAGCATATAAGCAATGATGTGAGTATTCCATTCTCAGGATCCACTAATACTGCAACAGAAAGGAACAATGAAGAGATATGCTGAGAAATTAAAAGAAAATGCCTTTCAACAAAAGAAAAGAATTCAAATCCATCAGAAGGAGAAATGACTATTTTCAAGAGTCTCTAACAAAAGAAGGGGCAAAAAGAGCAGCTATCTGGATACTTAGATGTTTTCTAAGTCAAAGCAACATTCTGAATGAATCGCTTATCACTCATACATTATTAGCAAATTTCCCACAGAACTTTCCATAAGTATTCTACAATTTTACAGAGTATTCTGCTCATTTTAACCTTGGCTTCCCTTTCTTTTTTATCCCAGAACAGGACCTAAAAATCATTCTTCTGACTACCCCCAAAACCCTTCTATCCATGAACCCCCAACAGTTAACTGACATCCAGGTGCAAATTCTGTGAGGGTAGATTCTGTTCATGAATCATGAGTTTAAGCCTGTCTGTCTGGATTCAGTCACAACATCCCCTAGCACTCTGTAAGCATTCAGGTTAGCAATCCCAGCCAGAAAGCAGGTGCTGCCTATGGATCAAGGACTAGGTCTCCCCCTACGATGCCAGTATTTCTTTACAGAAAGGCGATCTCAGCAGGTTTCTGTGATCTCCCAAGTACCACAAAGTGGTCCATACAATATTTGCAGGAAACAGCCTAACCACAGGATTTGCAATAGATTTTGTAGGACTTGGACTATTTTAACAGCAATACCCATCACCTCTAATAGGTGTTACCAGAACAAACAAATAAGCGGCCTCATATTTGCCTGCAATAATGGAAGTATGATGTCCTGTCTGAAGGGAACAGTCTCCCTCTGTGACTGAAGATGAGCAGGACCTTGCAAACATTCATAGAACTGATAGGAGAAACTGGATGTTAGTTTCTTCAACTAGCTAAAAAATCATCATATGAAAGAAAATGTTAGTTTCTTCTGCATGTTCCCACAGAGAGTATGTAAAATAAATCAGCGAAAGTTGTAGTTAGCTGTATCTCATTCCCTGTGAAAGAATTATTTGAAAATGAGAGCTTTCCAGAAATAGAAAGAGTATCAGAATTTCCTTCCTAGACACAGCGATAGTGGGCTGGCTCTGTCCCAGCCTTTTTGATGCTGGAGTTTTAGGTTGCAGAGCGTGGGTAAGGTAACATGTGGATTTCTAAGGCTGTGATGACACAGGCACATAATTCTGAGACTCAATACCTCTTTATATCAGATCTGAAATTCGCAGACAATATAATCTACCTACTCACACACATATGGTTTTAAAGTAGTAAAACGGACCTCCCTGGTGTTCTAGGAGTTAAGTCTCAGCGCTATCACTGCTACAGCCTAAGTTCGATCCCTGGCCAGGAAGCTAACCCACATGGCATAGTAGACCTCTCCTGTCTCACCCGCTGCTCCCCTTAGCAGTGTATTTCAGTAAATCTGCCTGTTCTACTCCCCACTCTATTACTCTAGTGAATCCTCTGACCTCTGGCCTACACCTTAGTTCTGCTATGTCCCCCCAAAAATTAAAAAATCAGTTGATATTTAAAAAAAAAGCTAGGAAAACATATTAAATATAACACAAAGGGACTTTTCTGTATTTAAAAATTGTATACAATAAAATAGTTCAGTAGGTAAATGGTCAGGTACAAGAAGGTCATTAAAATAATAAGAGAGCTAACCTTGCCGATGGGTTCAATGGGCTGTGTGTTATTCAAGAACGAAAAGCAGCTTAGCCATCAGTAGTGTGATTTGTTACAATGGTGAATAACATTTGGGGAAATATGGAACACAGTAAAGTATAATCTTTTCTCGATTTACAGAGTAACTGCTTTTCTCTAAAATTCACTGTATCACAAAACCATAGGAAAAGAATTGAGTTACTTTCAAATTCAGAAAATTGTACACAGGTTTTTCACTTACAGGCTTTGGTTGGCTCAGAGACAACTATGAATTCTGGAAGTTGTGAAGTTCTAGTCCCTTGGCCACTTGAAGCCAGGGAAACCCACTCCATGAATGTGACACAGATTTGTCATGTCTGTTTCCAGAGTGACCCCGCAGGCAGCCCTGGTTTTCCCTGCTGTGAAGGTTTGTCTTATATGTTAACTTGATAGGATTGAGAACTTCCCAGAGAGATAGCAAGTTATGATCATGTTTCAGAAAGAGATTAGCATCGATTCAATAGACTGAGTAAAGAAATCCACCCTCCCCAATGTGGATGTACACCCCCCAATCCATCCATGTGGGACCCAAAGAGAAAATAAGGCAGAGGATGGCAAGATTCCTCCCTCCCATTCTGAGCTGGGACAGAAATCCTTGGCTATCAAGCCCCTGATTCTTGGGCATTTAGACGCTGAGACTTAAAAGTAACAAGCTCAGCTTTGCAGGACTTAAGACTTACACCAAGTTGTCCCAAAACTGTCCTGGCAGGTTGTGGGATTCCTAACCACATGAGACAATTGCTATAAATCTCAGATAGATGGGTAGATATTGTCCCTCTATAAATCCAAATATTTAAAATATGTGTGTGTATGTATTTTAATATATTAGCCATTATAGTGGCCTGAGATGAGAGCTTCTGGACTTCCTGCAACTTTACAGTTGTCCAGTTGTTGCTGATCCTACAAAATTATCACATGTTCTTGAAGACATCCCTATAAGTTAAACCTATATATATAACTTTCTGAATTTGAAAGTAACACAGTAATATATTTAAAAATGTTTTTAAGGATTTTGCTAAAAGAATTTTATTTTTTATTTTTTTTTACATCGTTGTTCATTTTTAAGCAATATTTGCTTCCCCCCACACGCTCAGGAGTAGTTCCCATGGAATTTCCATCACCAATGCACCCATGCACCAACACCTTAGTCCCCTATGCACCTCCCTCCCTCCCTATGATCCCACTCCCTGCTCCTTCCCTGCAGTGTGTCTCTGATTCATAATTGTCTGTTTTTGCTAAAAAAAAAGTTTTCCATGGTTTTGTGATACAGTGAACTTTAGAGAAGGCTGTGTGTGTGTGTGTGTGTGTGTGTCTGTCTTCTCTGGAGAACCCTGACTGATGCACTCACCCCCAATGAGACAGACCTTCATCTATGGATTCCTCAACAATAAAGAGAAGTCACAATCCAACACTTCAGCTAAGTGATGCAGAAAGAAGTAGGTAGAAAAAGATGAGGCCTGGAGGAACCTGACTGAAAGAATAGGTAACTGCGGTGTGATTTACAGGGTTTCTGCAGCAGGGTTTCTGCAGCACCAAGCTCTCCCCGAACATTTAAGGGCACAGTCCAGAAGCAAAGAGGCTGCAGCTTGCAGTCAGCTGCAGGACTATCCAAGCAGAGGCCAAATGGCCGTCACAAGGAAGACAGAAGTGGAGGACTGGACATCTCTGAATCTATGAGTCTTCATAAAATATTTACTCTCCATGGTAACTGGTGAAGCCAGGCTTCCTAGGAACCTACACGTGTTGACAACTTTCACAGCTGCTTCATACACAAACAACCCTGCTCACAATGTGTTCTATGACTGCAGAGACCATGCTATTCATCATCCAAACCAGGTCACTTTTGACAGTGCAAGGAGCTGCTCTCAATAAATTACACGGCACAAGAATAAACCAGGACTGTCCCAGCAAAGCTGGACATGACCATATCTACTGTGGAATTTATGTCTAATAAGACAGGCCCACCAAGGAAGAAACAGGCACATGACTAAATAAGTAATATCCCAGGGGACTGCCTCGCCTTTCAAGGCTTTTTTCTTCTAGATTTAGGAAAAAATTAAAAACCCAAAATCATGACATCATGAAAATAGTTGACTATATTCTTGCATACATTTTTCCCAAATAATATATTTGCTATGACTGTGTTGATCCTAAATCTTATATACTTCAGATTGCCTATACCATTCACAGTATAAAATGTCATATTAGCAACTTTATTAATTTAGAAAATGCATACACAAATATAATCATATTGCATTCTTAATATATTATGTTGATAGGGCAGTTTCAACATGATTTGCTATATGTAACAATATTAGAATCAGTCATCTAAAATGAGAACAAGATTGAAGGGTTATAGTCATACCAACTGAAAAATTAGCAATCTCATGAATTAGCCCTATGTTTCTATTTCAAAAATGAAATGGCTGTTTTTAAAGTCACTTTATGTAAAAAAGAGGTATTTACATATTATGCTGGCCCTATGATATTAAAAAGTCACCATTTATAACATTCAGGCTCTTTAAAATTTTTCCAAAGCACATTGTTCACATGGTAGACAATTATTTGTATATGACCCACCAAGAGGGAGCACAATCTTCTAAGATGAAATTAAGCCTTTTTTAAAAGAAAGGAAAATACCTGAATCTGTCCCCTGTTCCAGTTTAGTACTTTGCTACAACAGTAGTCACTCAATAAATCCTCATTAACTCAAACATGATGCAAAAAAATGAATAAGTGAATGAATTAACCTGTAATCTCTCACAGGGGAATGTTTAAAAGGTAACTACTCAGTGCTCATCAGTATTCCAGAAAGAAATGAACCAGATACATCAAAAACACAGGATTGCAAATTGGCATCCTTATATTTCTTAGACAATTATCACAAAGAAACTTTACAGTCATTTATGAATTAAGATTACAAATGGAGTCATCTTATTTACCCGAACCAAAGTTTTAGAAATTAAATTATACATGCAGCTATAGAACCATTTTTTTTATTATTATTTTGTTCTGCATCAGAGGATTTACTTAGAACCGGTTACTTCCTAGCTACAAAGGCATGTCTTAAGGTATGATTTCCTAACAATAAATTTTTCAAATGTTATATTATTAAAATGAGCATTACTATAAAATTTTAACTTATCTAAGACTCATGAGGCTTAGAAATTGTTTGGATTACAATATTTGTATAGTGACTTTTAAAACCACCCTAAATCATACACATAAACTCATCCTTGGTTAATATGATGGAGCTAACCACAAAAATCTTCTACCATTCACCTGTATCTCCATGCTTAATTATTAATAATTTTAACTAGCGTATTTTATTATAATGACTATTTTTAAAATAATCTGAATATTTTTTAAATTTTCTCCTTGCACTCTAAATCACTATTGATTGAATTTCCTATGTGGTTAAGATTGTTAAGCAAGGATAGACATCTTCTCAGTTCCCATTTGATTTATCATAAAGTCTGAATTAGTTGAAGAGTCAGATAATGATCTATTAATGGATAATTGTGAAATAACAATGAGAGTACATGATCACTTTTGGCAGGGAGGATGTAAGTTGATTAGGCAAACATATGCCTGTAATTCCACCCATCCCAGGAAGTATACTGCTACTTCTATATATATATAATATCATGCTAAAATATATGTATCTTACAAATCTTGTTTTCTCCAATTCAGAATGTACAGTAAAGTAAAAGCAAAATTCTAAAATTGGTTACTAAGGCAGCTGCAATTTCTCTTTCACTGACAATATTTTAAAACAGAAAAGAAACAATAAAAATTCAAACCATTTATTGAGCTTCTAAGCACCTTTTATCTTCTCAGCTTCATTCACTACTCTTCCAGGCAATATTACAGGCACTCAGAATATAAACATAGGGCCTGCCCCCACCCCACTGGAACTTCAAGTTTGAGAGGGGACATACATGTTTTAAAAGAAAAACAAATATACAATGAAAAATGTAATAAAAGCCTAGTCCGACAGGATCACAAAGAATAGTTGCTCAGATATGTAGTATGTTTTTGATGTCTAACTTCAAAAGATGGAGAGACTGACTTGACAAGACTCCTTTTAATCCTATGATTCAGTGGATTTAGCTTCCTTAAACCCTAAGTAAATTAAGTTGCTTTACTATCAATATGTCAGATAGCCTCATATAACCACCTAGAAGAGAGTAATTATTTGAAACAAAATCTTAATCCATTGTATGAAATATTTAACATCATTTCTGATACTCTTAAAATTTAGTTATTGTATCCCATGGACCACTCTGAAATCTTTTTCAAGAAAATAGATCAGCACATGAATCAAGCAGTTAAGATTTTTTCAATATACTTAAGATCCAATTAAACAAACAGTAAACCATGCTGGCTCTGTTTTAATTACACATTGGTTAATAGAATTTTGCCACTCAAAACTATCAGAAATCACTAGAAAATCATTTTGGTCACCAGAATAGCACAACTTTTGAAATTCAGCAATAACTTTGACATCAGTTTTAATCATATAGTGAATTCATGAACATTCCTTTCCACAATACCATTTTACTGTTAAATAATAACTATTTTGGTTGATATTTTGCTTCTACTTTGCACTTTAACAAAACACACTGAATAACTATATATTGAAATGTGACTGTTCAGTATCCAACTGCATGATTACTTGAAGTTACATACTATGCACAGCATGTTAAAAACTATCTGCTAATATTCTAAACCTAGTTTGAAAGGAATACACTACCCTCCCCTCATTTACATAGGAAATAAGCATATTTATGACTACCTTAATCTTTTGGTAATCTGCACTTTCTGCTCTTTGGTTTTAATATTTTATTTTCTAATATAGCTGCATATGGGATGCAGAAAGCTGATGGCTTGATATTGCACATTTAGAAAAATATGAGAAAAATAAAAACAAATCTGGAAAGTAGATTGCTTGATAAAGTCATTTAAGAAATATGAGAAAACTAAAATTGAATCTGGAGCACTTTTCTATATGAAAAGCAATCTGAAAAGTTAGGAGAACAAAGTTGTTAAGTCATCCATAACACATCTGTGGGCTCTAATGTAAGACAACGTGACTAGAACAAGAGAAAAGAAATAAATGAAAAGGAATAATCATCTAGAATGAAATAGTACTCAAGAAATAAGAAGAGACTTAATGTTCTCTGCCCTCTGTGGTGTTTCTGTGGCTCTTTCAAGGGTAGACGTTGTGTGCCTTTGGCCATAAGAAAGAGAGGAGACCCAATAATTGTCTCCTTGAGTAAATCAACTAACCCTCCTGATAAAAGAATAGTGCCTATCTCACATGATTGTTGGGAATATGAAACTAAGTGGTAGACCACAGATGAGCTCATCTGACCCATAACATGGAAGCAAAGCAGGATTTTATTTTCTGCTCCCTCTGCTAAAAGTTTAAAGACATGATTAATGCTACAGTCACTTAGAGGTTCACAACTAAAATTCACTTTGCAGAGCATGCACCTCAAGTCCAGACAAAATATAAATGACTCAGTAGAGAACCCCAGTTGGTTGGAGAGGGTGCCATTTTCTTGTCAGGGCTTTCCTACCAGTAGCCAACAGTCCTGGTCCCAAAACAGCAGCAAAGTGAGCACTCCAGCAGATGCTGACCAGGAGACCTTGCATGTCATCAGTCCTCAATCCAGGATGCTCCTCAGCATCAATCCACAATTTTGATCAAAATATACCAAGGCCTGGACCTCCCTGGTGGTGCAAGGGATTAAGTCTCAGCACTATCAAGCTATCGGCAGCCACTGCAATATGAGTTTGATCCCTGGCCAGAGAGCTGACACATATGGCGCAGCAGACATTGCCTGTCTCGCCCACTGCTCCCCTCAGCAGTGTATTGCGGCAAATCTGCTTCTTCTGCTCCCCACTCTGTCTCTGGTGAATCCTCTCATCCCCTGCACCTCTGGCCTATACCCAGTTCTTTATGCATAAATAAAGAAAAATAAATCTTTAAAAAAAAATACTATGGCCTGGGCTACCCCCATAGACTCAAAGTCAGTTGTTCTGGGGTGAAGCCAGATAGATGTATTTTTGCTTGTTTGTTTGTTTTGTATTTGTTACTTGTTAAACACGGCCCCTGATGTCAGGTGTTTCTAATGGGCAGCCATATTAATAAATACTCCTGCCATAACTCAAAAGTAAATGTTCTGAACCCAGGTCCCTTCTGAAACCCTATGGCCTCTACCAGGGAGTCAGAACTGATCTTGTTAGGGTTTTCAAGGATCCTATGTTCCAGACTGAAGGCTGGAGGGTGGGAAGAAGATGCAGATGAGAAGTTCTCTGAGAGCACAAAGGCAAGTTGCTGAAAGAAGCAGCGCCTTTCTGAGGTGAAAAGAATTCCTCTTGACCAAACTTTGGTCAAGCCTTGTCCCTCGGCCTGCTGGGCCCAGTTTAGCAGAAGTACCCCACCCATCCTTGATATTTAATCAAGCTCTCCTTTCACTCACTCTTGATACCTCATCAGAGAGTAATTTTCCATCCTTGACCCCCTCGCGCTGCCCATTAGCTATAAATTCCCATGTTTTTCTGTACGTGGAATAAGCTCAGCCCTATAATTAAGGCTCTCATCCCCTACGGCATCACTCTAATAAAATCTGTGTTGTTATTTTAACAAGTATCTGAATAATTTCTCTTTAACAGCTGTTGTACTCTTCAAAACATAGTCAAAACTAAAGGAAATTCAAGCCCAAGTAGATATCTAAGTATGAAACTGAGACTCCTAGAATCAGAGAGGAAAGGCAAAAGGAGGCGAGACTGGGGCAGATGAGGCAGGTTCTAGAGGAATTTTCTAGAAGAGATGCGAAAGTCAGGAAGCGTGCCTATAAAAGAAAGTACCAAAAGCCACCTTCCAGCACACATGGACCATGCCCCCAGCCCCACTACTCCAGGTCACGTCCAAAATGGAAACCCCAAGATAGCATTTCCAGGTTTTTCTCTCTAAACATGTCCCAGTAAATACCATTCCATGCATCGTGCGCTTTAGAATCCCTTGTGATAGCCTTCAGTAGTGTCCATGACATTTTCAAATCCTTTTTGCCAAACCCATCATTTACCTTAATTGAGAAGTGTAGTTCCAAGTCTGCAGGCCGGCAAGGCAGGGGCGCTGTAGTGGCAGGAGGACATGGAGCAGGTTCTCTACGACCCGAGCAGACGGAGTAAATTAGGAGGAGGGCTGGAGCCCTCAGTGGCCTTTCAGGCTTTTACTGGGATTTACCAGGTATACGGCAAGGGGGGGTTCTGGGGGCTGGGAGGCCTGCCAGCCCCCAGCAAGTCTTCACTCTACCTGGGGTCTCAGCATTCTCTGGTGGCCTTGTTCTCTGCTGCTCTCGTGGTTCTGCTGGCGTGCCGGTGACGCCGCCCTTATAAGCCCAGTCTCTCAGCCGAGGTGTACCCACTTACACATGCCCACACCCCACTCCAGGTGCCGGCCATCAGGCATGCACTCAGGACTGCAGGGATCCATCATCCATCCTACTGGCGGGAGGGCAGAAAAGCCTGATACTTTTTCACTTACCCCACAGGCACAAAGCAGAGAGGCATGGCAGAGAGGCAAGGCAGGGGGCCAGGAGGCCAGACTGGGGGTGCTGGGAGGCTCAGAAGGCCCCTACCCCACCACTGACCTCTATGTTCTTTCTCAAGCTCGCTCTGGCCTTCTCTCATCATCTTACCTCCTCTGTGGTCGGGCCTCCAGTCCTCCTGTCTCCATTCTCCCGTAGCCGTCTTCGGACTGTGAGTGACGCCGCTCTTCTAGCCGCCTCTAGGCGCCAGTGTGCACACTTGCACACGCATGCGCACCCACGCTCCAGGTGTCCACAATCAGGCACGTGTGCCCCGCACCCACGCACCCAAGCCCCTTCTGTACGGACACGATCAAGGCCACAGGTGATAGCCACCAAGGCTAGTGGTGCAAACAGCCTGATCAATCCATTAAGGTACAGAACACTATAGACACAGACCCTGATACCTGTTCAAATATTGTCCTTTCACCCCAGTTCAACCCTATGATCAGAACATACAGTTGCCATCTTTCCAACTTTGCATTCAGTAATTTCATTTTTACACTGCCTAAGTATTTTTTAAAAGGGTTGGGCCTCCCCTGGTGGCACAGCGGTTGAGCGCTGGGCTGCGAGGCTGCCTGCAGCCTCTGCAGCGCTGGTTGGTTCCCTAGCTGCCGGCGAGGGTCCCACAAAAAAAAAAAAATAGGTGTCTGAAATTCACCCCGTCCATTAAGGAACACTTTGCTCCTCCCTCCCAGTGATATTTTCTATTAATCTCATAGATACTCTGATCCATTGAAAATTTGGCCCATATGCCTCATCAACACAAGTCTCATCATCACCTGCTTTTCATGCTGAAAGCTGCTGGCATGGGTTGGGTATTTATGTTTGATATGCTCAAAAGCTCAAGAGAATTTATGAGTACAGACATTATCACTAATAATAGTAGTAATAATACGGACTAACTGTGTCAATTAGTGTCCTAAACACTTTGTGTGTATTAACATATTTCATTCTCCCAATAATCATGTAACATAAGCATTATTTTTTAAACATTAATTTTATTGATGCATCCAAGAGCTGGGGTACAGGCCAGAGGTGCAGGGGGGTGAGAGGGTACACCAGAGACAGAGTGGGGAGCAGAACAGGCAGATCAACTGAAATACACTGCTGAGTGGAGCAGCAGGTGGGACAGGAGAGGTCTGCTGAACCACCTTCAGGGATCGAACTCATGCTGTAGTGGCTGGCCATAGCTTCATAGTGCTGAGACTCAACCCCTTGCACCACCAGGGAGGCCCAGCATCTGTATTATTATTAAGAAACCAAGTTCAAGGAGTAAGTTGCCCAAGTTCACAAGTTAGCAATGGTAAGATCTGAATTTGAACCAAAATCTACATGGATGTCAAAGCCTACATTTTCCCTCCACAGCATTCTGCCTTGTCACATAATTCTGCCCCTTCATCTCTCTAGGAGAAACAGGACTGACACAAATCCCTATCTTTAACTTCTGCTGAGGTATTCCAGTCACACTCAGAAGTGTGTTCTTAGGGCACCAAAGTGCAACTCCAGAAATTCCATTCAATCACGTATGGTTCCTAGTTTACCAAAGACCTCTCTGATCCTGACAGGGACGTAATAACTCTTCTCTGACCTTTGGCCCCAGAGCAGGCAAGTTGTTCCTTTATCAGCTTGCACTATACACAAATAAGGCCAACATTTCATTACCTAGATTACTTGGCTGTCTTCTCTTCATTGAATACAAAATGTTATTCTTAAGTACCACTCCAGAGATTGAGAAATGTCTTCCAATCTAAATGGAGAAGGAAAATAGGGGATGGGGCCTAGGAATGCTGGAGACAAGTGTTGGCCAGTTGATATCCTTTCTCACTTAAATAATATTCTGAAAATAGATGGGCCATAAGTTTTTTTCATTATTTACCAGGCAAACTAAAGGCAAACTGAGGATTTTTACAATCAAAAATACTGAACTCAATTAATTCTCATTATCTCAGATAGAACACATACCAGAGCCCACATATTTTAGAATTTAATGCTTAAAATAGCAACATACCATTAGTCAAAACGGAAAGTGTTCCCACAGCATTCCCACGCCCTGCTCCCACTTATGAGCAGGACTTAATAACACTTTGCTTAACACCCTCTGTAGTCACAGACAGAGGGAAATACATGGTGACCCAATTTTGATCTCCTTTCCAGAAGTTTGAATAAATTATATTTTATTTTTGTGTGAATAGAACAAGTCCATAAGCGGAAGTTTTACAGGGTGTCAAAATTGCTAATGTAATCTTGTTCCCGACCCTAGAAAGTTCTGGTCACTCTCAAGAGTCAATCAAGGTTAATATTAATGTGATGCTCCAAGAAATTTTGCCCTTTAGATGTCAAGGGAAGTTCCAGTTGATGCTGGGATCTGGCTAAAAGAACCACCCCAGCTGGCTAAGAAAGGCTTTCTACTGGCCAACACATGTCTCCGGAAGCTTTGGCTGCCAAGTACTGCATTTCTGCTGAGAAAGGAGGAACTGGTATTATATATATTATTATTATGACATTCCCCCCAGCTATCACAAGCTATAAAGGAGCAAGCAATAAAGAAGCAAGCATCTCCTGGAGTTGATAGGAACAAGTGAAATGAATCTGTGTTCAGACTACTGTCAGTGTAAAATAGGCCGGACTTAGTCAAGGCTATCATCCCTTCTATACTTCTGCCCTTCCTCACATCTCACCTATACAAACTGCCTAATTAACTATTATCAACAATAATTCTAAGTTCAAGATAGCAAATGCCCAAAGAGAGTAACTCTAGCAACTATCAAGAATAACGGAACACGGTGCTCCCATTATTTAGAATAATCTTTCTTCTCATCTCTGCTAGTTCAACACATGTGCTAGTTAGTCATCCTAAATGGTGCTTTTCAAGGTCCCTTCCGGAGGATCAGTACCACATTTCCAAGTGTCACCATTTTAGGGCATAAATTATCATTCTGCAGTTACTTGTTTGCATAAACTACAATATTCCGGACTCTAGATGTTTTGAAATCAGGAAACCTGTGTTCACCCTACCCACAATAGTGACAGTGAGCTAATCATCTTGCAATATTATTTGTTGACTGAGTGAATAGATAAATGAATAAATGAATGATTTAGTAAAGCCGAGATTAAGGTACTCTCTGCCAATTTAACATGGCTGGTCTTGGACGAGAATTTAAGCAAGTAGAGGTTTTTGTTAATTCTATACAAATCTGGAGAGACTCTGTGCTGCTCCCACTCCTATTGTTATGCCTCAATTCATAAAAAAGTGCTTGCTGAATTTACAAAAAATGAAAGAGGGCTAAATAAATATCAATACTCACTTTCGATAATACAGTGCAAAGACACAGACTCTCAATGCACTGCTAGAAGATAAACACCTGCAAAATCAAGGATATCACTAAATGACTTTGTCTTTGCCACAGTTCCTGGTTGTGTCCCTGCTTCCGAGTCATGCATCATAGTGATTAGGCTCCTTGTTGTCACTTGTGTTATGTAAATGGTGACCTTGGTGTGTATTTAGAGATAGAGCCCCTCTGAACTCCGCAGGCTCACTACCTTATTTCACTGGGAGGGTGGTTTTCCCAGGTGCTGGATGCTGCAGGCTGGTATAGCTGTTGATGTTAATTAATTTATGCAAATCAGTGAGATACCATCCCTGATTAATGTCTTCACCACTTTATTAATTTTGAATACTTTAAGAAGCTGTTGGACATGTATGATGCAATATCTGCTTAGAGAATAACTATTCCTGTGATTAATTTAGAGCCTGAAGAACAGTCCTTGATCTCTGCTATTTGATACTACTAATTACACAAAATTTCTAACTTCAAAAAAAGTAAATGCATCAGAAATAAAACTACATTTTACAAATTTTCTTCAAGAGACATTGGTGTAAACCACCTCTAAAATAGCTATAATGAATCTGCAATCTAAAATTAATAGCACAGAATGTGGAATGAATTGGAGAATGTTCTGGGCACTATGCTGGCTTCACATGCTCTATCAATTGCATTAGAACAATCTAGTGTGGCAGGAGTTGGTGGCAGTTATCAATTCCAACCTTAACCACTGGTACAAAAGTCCAATTCTGAACCACTATGGCATGTGGATCCAAACAGGTAACACATTCAAAATAATATTTATACACAATTCATAGAAGCCATTTTTTGCTATCACCATTCCTTCTAAAGGTTGATGTTTTCTGACTTAATTTATATTTGTCCCTCCACAAAACACCAACCTTCCATGAGGGCTGAGTTAACATCTCATATCGCTCCATGTGACCCACAAACATAAAAAGAGCAGTAGCTTGGACTGAAACTGATTTTATTGATTTAATTTTATGGTGAAAATTATTTTCTATCAATTGGTTAAAAGTTAAACTCAATGAATTTTCCTCCTTAGATATTTTCTAAGCAGCAAACACTCACCTAAAGGCATGTCTGACATAACAGGGAACTGTTCATTAGAGATTCCATGACTAAGAAAGTGGCAGAAGAAAGTCTGAAAGCAATAAATGATCCTACAAGATCCTACAACATCATGTATTCAATAACTATTTATTGAATATCCAAATGGCTGAATAGAATGTCTCCCAGCATAAGTGCACAATAGTAAAATAACAGAAGTGTAAAAATAGGTGCAATAGGAGACATTGTTAACTAATTTCCATTAAAAATAAACTAGAATAAAAAGCTATTGCATATTCTAGTAAAAATGAGTACACCATGGAAGAATCGAACAACTTGAGAAATAACTCATCTAGATTCCCAGAGACAGTGAGAGTCCCTGCAGGCAGCAGGAAGAAGATGATAAGAGGAAGAGCCCAGAATACAGTTCAAGTGCCTCAGGGAGGGCCAGGAACCCACCAGTACCTGAAAGGATTTATTAGGTCTTTCACTTGGAAAATGGGGTCACTTTGTCCTTTCTGATGAGTGCAGGTGCTAACGGTCTGAGGAGACAGCCCCACCTTAATTGTGAAAAATCACCTTCTCTTTCTCTCATCTCCAACTACTTTATTTTTTATTTAAAGGAAAAATTAAGTCATGTTTACACATATGTAATACTCCTTATTTTATCAAGTCCAAGGCACAGCAGTTATATTATTATAAGACACAGGGACTACCCTTGGCAAGACCCAGCTCAAATATCCACCTCCTCGGAAAGGCTCCACCCACCCCTTATGATTTAGAGCATTTTCTCATTTAAACAAATCATCTGAATGACAGCATCCTAAGTGGCAAGTTTGTCCTTTGTCTAAAGAGAAGACCATGAGTAATTATAAAATAAGTTAATAGGCAAAGGCAAAGTGATATGGTGGCAAACAGGTAGAGCTACTGAGTCTATATTTGAAGGTCAAGAATTCCTGGAGGAGGTGACATTTTCATTGAAGTGATGAGGGTAGGATGGGGGGAAAGAAACATTTCATTTAGGAGCAGTTAACTGTAAAGAGCAGTCTTGCTGAAGGGATTTTTAAGTAAGGAAGGAGAAGAAAGGGGTTCTCTATAAATACACATAAGAAGAAACCCAAGAAAAGCCAAATAACTCAGCCTCAAGGGAAGTATCTGGTGCACGAAGCAGAGACACAGGGGCTAACACTCTAAGTGCCTTGAACAGTCCAATTGTACATTGATGGGGTCTGTATGTGGCTGTGGACCTCAAGGTAGCATCTCGTGCCCACAGCACGCCCAGTCATCTTTACCACATCTCTTAAGGGTATCCTTTGCCCTTGTATTTGATTTAACCTTGTGTTGTTTTCTTCATCTTGGCCTCCAAGCATACAAAACCCACTGCTAATGTTGCCACTAAGAGGTCACATCAAGTCACAGATCCAGAAACAAAATTAAAAGTTAATTAAGGACAACAACAGTGGAAAATCAGGGATGGTTACTGCTGGCCAGTCAGGCATTTCACCATTTCACTGTAGCTACCATCCTGAGGAAGAACAAAATGGCAAAGGCCATGAAAGGATCTGCATAATTGAAAGCAAGGAGACTAACACAATATTGAGAAGGACCAATGAAAGATATGAAGAAATTTCTGGCGACCTAACAATCATGACGTAAGCCAAAAGTTTGTACATATAATGTTCCCACAATGAAATCATCTAAAGACATGTTTCTTAAAACACCTGAAATGAAATATATGTGGGATGCAAAGATAACAAGTTCAACTCGGGCCATGTTTAAGGTAGATACAAATAGAATAGCTAGTAGGTAGGTGGACACATAGTCTGGGGCCCTAACAGGCATCCGAAGCAAAAATAAGGACTTGTTGCCTACCCAAGATTGTACTGGATAAGAATCTTAGGAGAGTGTGAAAGAGGACCAGCTACAGAGTCCAGCCATGGGGCGGTCACCTCTTTATCACATACACAGGGCTGTTACCATGCGAAGGGACTCAGCTCCCTGTAGACTCACAGCAACTTGAAGACAGGCATGCCTCTTCCTTTTCCTCATGAGTAAGAGCCGAGCACAGGGCATAACATGAGAAGGATGTGCCTGGGCTACCTTCTTGTACAGACACCAAAGCAACTCTGTCCTACTGAGGGCAGAGAGCCAAAGGTTGAGGAGGGAGGTTTTCTCAGTAGTGGGCCAAAGGTCATTGGAGTATTTAAAGTCATTAAGAAAGTAATAACTAAGCAGGTTCATTATTAAAGAATTGATCCCACCCAAGAGTTTCACTGAGTCAAATGGTCACGTGCCTGATTATGTGTTTGGCATAAAAATTTATTTTCTCCCTTGCTTATTGAAACCCTGAAAGGCCAAATGTATATATTAGTCAGAATTCATCAAAAGGTTTACATAACATCCATGAAATCTATTGGAGCAAAATTCTCTTTATTTCAAAATACCTGTGGGGAGAAGGTAACTGAATAGAGGAAAACATTTTTTTTTTAATTTTCCTAGTATATTCTCATCTAGAGTTTTTATTAAGTGTTCAGAATCCATAAAACATGACTATGACAAAAGTTAATGTTTTCAGGGAACTTGCAGCTTAGGGTATGTCAGAATTGAAAAAAAGATCATGATAATGGATTATAGTTGAATAGGGTACCAAGGGTCATGCAGGATTATATAAAAAGGTTAAAATCTTGCTGTGTCTTCTGTGCTCCTAGGTCAGATGTACAAGCAGGAATTAAGCTGAAAACCTCACTTCCCAAATTTATGAATACATTATCAGAACTATGTGCACAACTGCATATGTAATTCATTATAAGAAACATAAGCCAAAAAAAAAAAAAAGGGGAAAACAAATGCAAGATAACACCAATGTGCTACTGAGTGTGTATCATTCTGTTTGAATCAATAACACAGCCCCAGGTTAGGGGTTAAAGCTGGGAAGAGTATTTATATATAAATATATTTAAATATATAAATATAAATATAATGAATAATATATAAATATATTTGTATAAATATAAATATAAAAATAAATGTAAATATGTTCATTACTCAAGTAATCTGACTTCACTTTCATCAATAATAAGCTCAATTCTATTCAAACTGAGCACTGATCTCAGGCATAAGTACTAAGCAAACCTTAGTACTAGTCAACCCTTAGTTGCTTACCTTACCCAGAAAGACAGATATCAGATTGACTTCAGGGAAAAAAATTTCCTATAGAGGTACATTTTTGTCCAGATTTTCATTTATTAGAACGGCCAAAAATTTCCAACATACTATATGGAATATTATTTTAAAATTGTATAAAGAGATAATTATTATTTTTAATTTCTTAAGTCTTTCTAATACTGTGACACTACAGCTACTTAAAAAAAGGAACTTCTACATGGAACATAACTAAATACATAGGCCAAGAAAAAGGTTTCTTTAGCCAACCATCAGAGAAGCAATAAACCATTATATGTTGCATTATAGTGTCTCTGTGAATTTAAATTGTAGAAACTGACTTCTGCAAAAGAGTTAAAAACTACACATTTGAACTAGGAATGAACATGGGTACAGAAATCATCGAAGTATTTCATTCAAAGAACAAGAATCATGGTAAATATATATGCATTTGATTCATTAAGGGTAAATCAACTGCAAGAAAAGGGAGCAATTCACTTCTATTATAGATCCATAATGCCCTCTAAAAATTATATGATTTTTTTAAAGATTTATTTATTTATTTATACAAGCACTGGGTACAGTCAGAAGCGCGGGAGGGTGAGAGAATTCACCAGAGCCAGAGTGGGAAGCAGAACAGGCAGACCGACAAAACACACTGCTGAGGAGAGCAGCGGGTGGCCGGGGAGGTCTGCGCACCATGTGGGACCCTCTACTGGAGGCTGGGATCAAACCAGCGCTGCAGAGGCTGCGGGCAGCTTCGCAACCCAGCGCTCAACCACTGCGCCACCGGGGAGGCCCTAAAAATTACATGACTTATGATGTACTTCATATATGTTTATCCTGTGCATAAGTATATACACAGGTAACCACCATCATGTGTCAGAAAGATATTTTTTAATATTTATGTACAAGCTCAAGAGAGTATCATAGTTTTTAACAGTAAAAAAAATCACTATTTGTGTTGTTGCACATACTCTGGGCTGTATATTACTGTGCTGTATACCTTTTCTCCTTTTAAAATCACTATTCATTTTCATCAAATGCTAGAATTTCCCTCAATCTTCAAAAATGACATCTTTCTTTAGATAAGTATGTGAGGACAAGTTGCACTTGAGAGGGATGTCAATTATGAATCTTCATAGAAGTATTAACATGAGTCAGAAGCCATATATCCACTTGAAAGCATGCTATTTTCTATGTTTTCAGGACACAAGACTTCTCAATTGACATCCTTCCCACAAAGCAAACAAACAATGAAATGCACTAGAGTTGTTAGCTATTGTGTATCTGTTACAAAACACCTTATTTCTGTCAAAATTTCTTTTCAATTTATTAATCATCACTAGATATTTTCAGTCACATTGAGGTTTAGAATTTCTAGGCTCAACTAATAAAAGTATACCATAGTATATAATGTCTGCACCATTTTAACTTTTATGTTTTTGTAGTACCTTGAAAATTGTTATAATTGCTTCTTCTTTCCAATATCTATGTGTTTTGCACAAACAAATGTTAACAGGAAATAAGCTAAAATAAATGATTGCAAGATGAAATCTGGATGGTAAATAGCACACTGCATTCTCTGATGTTGTTCTTCACTAACCTATGTTGGAACATTTGTTCACACACATGTTAACTTGACTGGCAAAATGTAGAAAATTAGTTCACTCTTAATATTTATGGCTGTAATGAGTCATATTCCAAAGATGAAATGGCAGGTAGACACACCTGATAAAATGCAAGGGGAATTAAAATGTTCAGGTAAATGGGTTGCATAATTTACTATAGCTTAAAGATAAAGAATAATAGTGGGGGGTGAAATGTATTAAAATCTAATAATAAAATAAAGAAATTGTCCAAAGACTCCAAGAATCAGAAACATATACTAAAAGTTTGAACTGTAGACTGAAAATTGTAAAGCCCCAGTTTTACCTTACCATATTTTGTTCAGAAACCAACTGAGTCATAATACATACAGTACTATGAATAAAGGCAGGAAAAACAGCACTGTCTGATTCCAGCTCAATATAGAACAGCTGCCTGAAATCATAAACCAATGACCTTCTTTAAGGACAGTTGAGGGCATGTAACTTGGCTCATTATGCCAGCAGAAATAACTATCTCAAGCCAGATCTGGCAGCCAAGACATGGTTAGAACAGAATCACCAAACTCTTGACTATAAGAGTTTATAATATCAACGCTTGGGCCAAATAGTCAATATGCGTCAACCTTCATCAACACAATATCAAGTCAGAATTCATATCACCCACCATGTGGTTGATTTTAACTAGTGATTCCTAATTAATTTTCTCAATAGACAATATTTGATTGGTTTCTTTTTTTTTAATCTTTTTTTCTTTTTTTTTTTAAGATTTCTTTATTTATACAAGCACTGGGTACAGTCAGAAGCACGGGAGGGTGAGAGAATTCACCAGAGCCAGAGCAGGAAACAGAGCAGGCAGACTGACGAAGTACATTGCTGAGGGGAGCAGTGGGCGCGGCAGGAGAGGGCGCGCCATGTGGGACCCTCGCCCGGCGGCTGGGGATTGAACCCGCACTGCAGCGGCTGCAGGCAGCTTCGCAGCCCAGTGCTCAACCGCTGCGCCATTGGGGAAGCCCTTTGGTTTCTTGACCTAAGTGGTCAGCCACAATTAGTATTCTAGGTCATGAAAAAATACACACCAAGAATTTAAAAATCAACATAGTGAAACATTATTCTCTGACTGTAATAGTAAGTATACTTTTTTGAATAAAGACTACTTTTATGCAGCCTTCAAATAAAGACATATTATTTACCTAAGCTGATTCTTCATAGCTAAGTGATAAATCTCAGACCATATCTTGTATGGGGATAGTTATGAGATCAGCATGGTTCTCAGAAATTTTATTTCTGTCAAAGGTTGGAACAAATGACTTAGCAAAGTTAGACTAATTTTCACAACAGTGGGTAGTATGCCTATGTACAGAAGTCTAGTGGGAAATGCACTGAGTCAGACTGGGTGATGATAATTCCAGGGGTACAGAAGGAGGGAATCCCACCAATCTCTGCCACTTTGGATATCAGACACATCGATGATCATTACTTCTTTGCAATTTCCTGAGTAACTGCAGAGATTGTTTGATACTATAAAATGAGACGATTTGCTAGCTTTATCGTCTCCATTTTTCCCTCACTGCTAAAAAGAAAAATAGGAGTGTACTGGTTAAAGGTAGCATAGTGCATATTATTATGGAATTCCTGGACGGATGGTGGATACAGTTCTTAATTTATGTGCCCAGTGAAAAATATTATATCTCTGGTCTTGACTCATTCATTTGTATTCTATTTTTTTTTTTCAATTTAGCAGTCTTCACCTACATTTTCTTCATTCTCATCATTTAAAATAAGTTGCATGTAAACACTCCTTATTAGGGTAAGCATTTAGATGACTTGAAAAATTTGCACCGGGACCTTATCAAGCCAGCAAGTGTTTCTGTATGATTACCAAGAGTCTCATTACATTAAATTCCCTGCTTCATTTAGACCCCAGACCAAACACTGTGGAACAAAAATGAGTAATCCCAAGTACCAGCTAAAGAAATTCTGTCATATTCAGTTTCCTGCTAAGTATATGTGATGATACTACTAATAGAAAATGTCTCTTTGAGTCCATATGACAAAAAAAAAATATTTTTCCCCAAAAGGGGCTTTTTTTTCATGAAATATCAGCCTTGCATGACCAACAAAAATGATGGATTCAGAAAAATGTAAAAGAAGCTTCAATATTTATTTTCAGACTCTGCTGCTCCTCACCTTTTGATCCTGAAAGCAATGAAAGCTGTACACATAAACAAATCCTTTTACAGAGATTGGAACTCACATAAATTTGAAATGGCCCAAAAGCACCAAATTAAATCTGCCTGGACTCTATCTGTAGGATTTGATCATCTAAATTGAAAAGCTGAATTTTGCATACAAGTTTTATCAACACAGTGTGTAATTTTCTATGCACATATATATATTGTCTGTAAGTGGATATATAGATATACTTACGTTAGTAAATCGGGGCACATAAATATGTATGTGCTACAGAGATTGTTCTACATAGTATTTTCACTTCTAAAAGGGGTCATTACCCTTCCTAGTATTACTTATAAATACATCGCCATCTTTCATTGTCTTTCAGTGTACTATATTAATGATACCTTTCTTAAATTTACATAGTATTTTTTCAAATATTCTCATAGTTGAAACCGTGTTTGAGTTTCAGGCAGGGATTACTTTCTGCATTTTCCAAACAGGACGGGGGAAGGCAACATTGATTAAATCACTGGGAAAGCAAGAGAGCCCAGAAATTCTGACACTGAGGCTAAGGTTCCTCCTCTCCTGCTGCTCTGCATTAAATGCCCTGGGAATTAATAGAACTATTGACAATTGTTACACCAGGGATTCCACACGGTACTAATAACATCCAGTTATCAGAGTCCATGCAAGCACAGAACTATCTGTGGAGATGATTGGTCTTGAGGCTGTTCTTTCTTTTCCATTTTGAACCAAAATGAGGAATTCTAAATAAGCCAAAAACCATGCTGTGATTCTCTCTTTAATGCCCCATCATCATGATCTTCCAGTTGCTTATTTCATTAATGAAACTAGCTGAGGCCATAGACTGCCCTATTCAAGGCTGTATAAACCTTCACTTTGCTCACCAGGTGGTTTATTCACTGTGGTGAAACCTTCCTTCTTGGGCTGGGTGTTTGGCTCTGAGCTTCCAGGCCTGAAAAGCGGCTGCTGAAAATGGGAGATGATGCCTTATTCATACATGCATAGTTTTTTTTTTTAGAAAGCACCTTACTCCATAGAAAACAACTATCTAATACTCAGATGTTTTTATAAAAGAATATTCCTAAAAGTACTGGCAATAGTATAGTACTAATACAGGCTAGCCTTCATTTTATAAAGCACTGTTTCAGGGGAATTAGAGAAATATTTCATATTATTTGCATACTAAATATCTCAAACTTTTCAAATAGAAACTTTAAATGTTCTTTTATCATTGCAGAATCCCTAGATTAGAAACCCTGATAAAGAAAACAAAAAAAAAGTTTTTACAGAATTAGAGATGTTAATGAAATTTCTTTTATCCAGATTGATTAGTGTAATTCATTACTCACTACTCTTCTGGACAGACGTGTTAAATTACAGTTGATAAAGAACACTGTTGATATTTTATTTGATCACATTACTTCAGGCTTAAAAATATCTACACTTGAAATTAAGAGAATATACAGATTTCTTTTCCTGCTCAACTTTTTTCTTAATGTGATCAAGCCTTAATGATAGTAACTGTCTTCTTTCGGATGTGTTTCTACAAATTATCTTTTGTAATTATTTTAATTTCAGAAGTGTTACTTTAAAGTTTCAAGGTATTAGAATATGAATATTGCTGAAACCAAACAGCTTACTCTGGATAATTTCAAGATATAATTTATCAAGGACATTTTGCAAATTTTACTTAAAATCAAAATTGATGAAACTTAATGACAGACGGTTTTATAAAATTCGTTAAAATCAAAGAGATTGCCTACAAGAAAATCATGATGATTATACTCACTGGCTGTCACTAAGAGTTTTACCCATAAGAGTGTTTGAAGGAAATTCAAATTACAAGCAAACAAAACAATTTTATTTCTTCCAAAATGGATTATTTTTAAGTGAGAATAAACTTTTAAAGCATTATTAAATAATCTTTCAAATATATTCTCAAATGAACTGTGCAAATGAATCAAACATATGGGTATCGTTTTTCTTGTAATACATATGGGTAAAAGTTACAGGAAATATTATAAGCACAATGTGTTGCAGACTTGATTACAGCTCCTAATATTTGAAAAATAGCTGGATGTGTTTTATAAATGCAACATGTGCCACATTCCTAATTATTACTCAATTTCAGCATCCCCTTTTATATTTTTTTTAATATGTTGACATGATGATAGTGTTCACCAAGATGAAAAGGCAGCATGCTCAGTGTCACTTGACTCACAGGCCTGCCCTTACCCACTGGCTTTTGTAAGCCTAAGGAATGAGCTGGGCCAGCTGCAGCCTATATCCTGGGTAAGAAGAGTCACAAGGAGGGAATCTCAATTTCCCACTCCTGGAACAAACTTCTCTGCCTTCTATGTCCCTGGCTCACTCTGGGCAGGGATAATCTTATAAAATCCTTCTGCAGTCTCATTGCTGACTTTATAATTATCTAGACATGATTACTGTTATAATTCAATTTCTCACTAGGCTTTTCTATGTGAACCTCTCAACACAGCAACAAAAAGAAGTAGTGAGAGATGGAGGGAAGAGGAGGGCAGGAGGGAAGGAGCGAATGTGTTGCCTCACTTTCTGCTCGCCTTCCTTTATTTTTACCATCACTCCCCAAATCCTCAGAAAGACCAGCTCCTCAGGCTATTCACTCTGGACATAAGAATTCTTAATTTTTCTAGCATTCCTCTGGAAGGAACTTGAGGTGATTATGCTAAGCAAAATAAGTCAGAAAGTTAAAGACAAATACCAGATGGCTTCACTCAAATGTGAAATATAAATAAACAAAGCACAGGAACTAACCAAACACAACAAAAATTACTCTTAAAACTCGGAGAAGGGCCTCCCCAGTGGCGCAGCGGTTGAGCGCTGGGTTACGAAGCTGCCTGCTACCTCTGCAGCGCCTGTTCGATCCCCAGCTGCTCCCCGACCACCAGAGGAGGGTCCCACATGGCGCGCAGACCTCTCCTGCCGCCCGCTGCTCCCCTCAGCAGTGTGCTTCGGTCCTTCTGCCTGCTCTGCTCCCCGCTCTGGCTCTGGTGAATTCTCTCATCCTCCCGCGCTTCTTACTGTACCCAGTGCTTGTATGTATAAATAAATAAATCTTTAAAAAAAAAAAAAAACTCGGAGAAAAGTATGATACCAAAGAGGAAGAAGTTGGGGTAGACCAAGGAAAGGGGTCAACCTGGTAATGGTGAAAGAAACTAGAATTATGGTGGTGGGTGGGGAGTAAGTTACATACATATTGAGGTGTGAAGTCATACTCCCAAAATTTATAGTATTGTATTCCAATGATTAAAAAAAAATTAAAGAATTCCTGATCTGTTCCATATTCCTTCCCTAACAGTTATCAACAACTAGAACATTCTTTTTAAGTTGCATGGACTGACAAACTTATTTAATAACATAAGAATTATCAAGCTGCAAACTACATATGAATATTTTAATTACTGAGGTAATGCCTCCTCTACTTTGGAGGGAAAATAGTATTAACAGCAGATATGTTATAATCTGAGTTATTAATAGCCTCTGGAGACCAGGTCACTGAGGCCTCAGTCTCTTCTGAGCTTTGCCCTCTATGAGGTTGGGGTGTTTCAGGAACAATGAAGAACAAACTCCCAGCCAGTGAATGATGCCCTGAATGAACTCCTTCACCCCTTCTCTTCACTGAGGCGATCTCAGGCATGGAGGACTACAATTCCCTACATGCCTTAAACCTGACTTCCTGAAGTGGGGGCTGCTGGGACCAAGAGGTGGAGCTAAGTGGTCATGTTAGGCTTTAAACATCAAACACATGCAAACTCTCTCTCTTTTCTGGATGACTTTTGAGTACACCCTGGTCTCTGTAGGTAGGACAAACTAATCCTGCTACATGTTGGTCTAGAAATTCTCTCCTCTCTTCTCACTCCCCTTGAAAATAAACTTTTTTTTCACATTTCTTTATTAATGTCTCTTTTGCATCTTGTCCCATATTCTTTTTTTTAAAGATTTATTTTTATTTATACAAGAACTGGGGTACAGGCCAGAGGCACAGGAGGGTGAGAGGACTCACCAGAGACAGAATGGGGAACAGAACAGGCAGATCTACTGAAATACACTGCTGAGGGGAGCAGCAGACAAGACAGGAGAGGTCTGCCACGCCATCTGGGTATCTCCCTCGCCGGCTGGGAAACAAACCTGTGCTTCAGAGGCTGCAGACAGCTTCACAGCAGTGTGCTCAATCTGCTGCACCACTGGGGAGGCCTCTGTCCCATATTCTTAAGTGTACAGGATCACTCCCTTTTCCTCTGGGGTTATTCTGTAACTGGGACTGCTTCTCTGAGTTTTTGGAATCAGAGACTTCACATGGTCGGCCCTGTTTGCCCAGTTTTTAGGCTCATGTCAAAATGCCAACTTTGGCACAAATCCAGAAATAATTCACTAATTGGTCTCCCTTTCATGTTTCTATTTCCAGAGTGCCAACTGCTGGCATCTCCAAATATACCTATTGTCTCCTAAAGCTTTTGGTTTATATTTCTCATATGGATTTAATTGATTTAGTAAACCTTTACATTGACAATCACTAAATGAGAATATCTATACTTCAACAAGTATAGTGTCCTTAAAGGAAGTAATTTTGTACCAGTAATTTTCATACTTTTTAACATGACCTAGAAAGAACATCCCCTCCTAAGCTTTGTTAACTTTTTTATCAGGGTCTTAAAAGATGTCATTAGTGTTAATTTTTCTACCTACCACCAAACACACAACTGTGTGTGTGTGTGTGTATCCCATAGAAAGTAATTTCTCAATTTGGAAAACAAATTACAGAAATTGATTATTTGCCCATATGGTAAAATGTCATAAACAGAACCATGATTTATTATAGTCTAATTGCCAAACTGAAACTAGTGTTCAAATAAATCATTGCTTAACTTATGAAGTTCCTTCCTATTCCACATATTAGTAATAGACACAGCATGGTAGTAAGGACTGTAACTCCATTACCCAGTTCAAGAGAAAAGTATATGTTCACATACTTACTTTTATCTGCAGATAATGAAAAATATTGATATTTTTAAATCAATAACTTTCCAGTTCCACTGATATGTAATAAATAAAAATTTAATTCAAAAATTATAATAATTAAATGAAGAAACTGAGAAATAGAATTTTCAGTGAATTTTATTTTCCTCCCTGTGTAGTGCAAGTCTCACATTTCTTTATAATTCCAGAGCTAAGGATCAAAATCCTTCACACAGCTCTCCTGAACTTACTGGCCTTAGAGCTCTCCCTGCCCGTCTCTAATGCCACAGCTTCCACTCATTTCCTTGAAGAGGCCTTCACCTATTCTGTTTCAGAACCTCCATGGCTAACATTCCCCATGATCGGACAGTTCCCTTCTACTTCATATTAACCTGGTTAACTCCCATTGCTCCCAATGTTAACCTGGTTAACTCCCTCCAGCTCAATTCAGACATTACTTTCCCAAGGAGACCCTTTCTCATTTCCCTGACCAGATGAAATGGTTTTCATTTCTGTAAGTCATTAACACCGCTAGGCTCTGATTTGCCCAACATTATATCTCCAGCACTTGGCACACAGTAGGCACTCGACAAGTATTTTCTGGATAAATGGAAAGAACGTCATTATAACATTATATGTTGAAATATTTGTGAGACTCATGTATTTACTATATGATTCTTGGACAAATTTGAGGTTAGAAAAGTGCTAATGACACAGAAGCATTCTATTATGCTTTCACAGAAATCTGACACATGAAATACAAAGGCACATATCAAAAAGTATCTCCTATTACTGACCTTACTCCAAGCGAATAAAGAGAATGTCAAATGACAACAATGTACACACTAGAGAATTTCATTTGTTGAGATATTTCTACCCATTAATCCTGATAAAATAAAAAAACTATTAAATATTCTCTGTAGCTTGAACAAAGCAGCTAACTACTGGTATAAATCTTCATAAGCCTCTAAAAGGACTTAAAGGACATAATAAACCCTATTTGTTAGACATACACATGATGTGAGGTTGGCTTAGTTTGGGTGTCCAATTAAAATTATCGTTAACTGCACTGTGGCTGTGCCCTGCGGGACTGACTTCTGGGACTTCAACTCAACTGCCCAGCTGTTTGTTTTTTTGTTTTTTTTTTTTCCGTTGTAAGAGAACACCCTTTTAAACATAAAGTCAGACTCACTTGCTTAACAAAAGCAAACTATATGTTGTAATTTGCCATCTGCAAGGAACTAAACTTCATTATTCCGAAAACACAAACAAAGCTAGTAAACTCAAAACACACAATGCAAAAAAAAAAGTGTTGCCCTGAAAACATGAACATCAACATACAGTTGTCAAGACCTCATCATCCATTTCTTTGATTAACTACTTCAGGAGTCTTAAAGGAACTTGAAATGATGGGTTGGCTTTCAACAACCCATCTACTAAGCAATGTGCTACCTTCAATGTATTTCGGGACTCTAGGAATACCAATTAGATACTACTCAAATAAAAGGAAATATCAGAAAGTGAATAAATGTAATGAAAGCATCCATATTTATCCCAATGAATGAAGACATAAAGTACCAAATTAAATATGCTTTAAGGTTTTGTATTACCTGTAGTTTGGGACTGTCCATCATCTTGATCTCTATCCCATGATCACATGTAATTGATCAAAGACCACACTTCTAATAAATCTTACCTTCACTAAACTATGTACCTTTTTCTTTTCTAGCATTTTACTGTTGTCTTTTGTTCTTTGCAAATAATGAAAATTAACATTCCACTCTTCAAAACAATCCCACTGTATTTGGTGGAGACCACTTATCCCATGCGTTCTTAACACTTTCCCCCTGGGTCTAGAGCTTTACTTAGATTTATCTTTTAATTCCCTAATGAATTACTGCTAGCAGCTAACAGTAGCTTAATCCCATAAGATTAACCCATACCTTATTTTGTTTAGAAAACTGAGGCCATCCAGTCTGTGACTTTTCCTAACATTTTGTTTTCTTCATCCCCAAATCTCACCTTCCTTTGTCTGAGCTTTTGTTTTATCAAGAAAAAAAATCATTCCTAGTTCAAGGTGATTAGAAAAGTGAGTGTAGGAAAAAAAACAGGTAATGCTAAATCCTCACCTACCACCCTGGGCAATCAATTCAAAATGTGTAAAGTTTTTTTTTTTTGGGCGGGGAGCAGAACAGGCAGATTGACGAAGTACACTGCTGAGGAAAGCAGCGGGCACAGCAGGAGAGGGTCTGCGTGCCATGTGGGACCCTCAGCGGCAGCCAGGGATCGCACTGGCGCTGCAGAGGCTGCCGGCAGCTTCGTAGCCTAGCGCTCAACTGCTATGCCACTGGGGAGGCACAAAATCTGTAAAGTTTAAGACTAATTACAAAAAGAAGTATCTAGAAGTTCAAAGGAATAGATCTGTGATGGAGAAATGGACATGACAGTAGGTGATTCTTCTAACTGGGTAAAGTACTTGACTCTAAATTTTAAATAAATACACTTTTATTTAAATAAATATATATAATTTTAAATAAATATACTCTCGTTAATCAGAAATAAATTCCCCTAATTGGTCTGTTCTTCTATTTTGAGAGAAAGTTGTTATTAGAAAAAAAATCAATAGGATTTTTTTTTCACTCTAATCCACTGGATAGGATAGCTGAAATGAGAGGGGCATTCAGAAGCATGAGAGGAATTTTTCACACAATATATACCAACCTTCTCCAAAGATTCTGGTAGCTTCAGAATGGTATTAGGATCTTGGAATGGAGAATGAGTTTGTTGAAGTATGAAAAACTTCCTGGAATAATTCTGATAAATTCTCCTGAGTTAAGAGTTCCCCCAGATTGCAGACTTTTTTTTTTAAAGATTTATTTATTTATTTATACAAAAACTGGGGTACAGGCCAGATGTGCAGGAGGGCGAGAGGATTCATCAGAGACAGAGTAGGAGCAGAACAGTGACGAAATACACTGCTTAGGGGAGCAGCAGGCATGACAGGAGAGGTCTGCGCGCCATGTGGGATTCTTGCTGGCTGGCCAGAATCGAACCAGCACTGCAGAGGCTGCAGACAGCTTCACAGCACTGCGCTCAACCGCCTGTGCCACCAGGGGAGGCCCTGCAGACTTTTTTTTTTTTTTTTTGCAGAAAGTTCATAGGCTTGTCCCTTCAGTTAAAGTGAAGGTCCTTCAAAGGGATGGAACAATAATTCTCCAAGAAGTGTTTTTCTTTTCCTTCTTTTCCTCAAAATAATTTCAAAATGTTTATTGTTCTATGAAAAACAAGGTAAATATACCTCCATTTTATGGTACATTGACTCCTTAAATAATGTTACCTTGATGTCTTACTTTCAGAGAATATATAAAATGTTCCTAGTGAATGCTCTATTGAAGAAAAAACTTTGAGGTAAACATTATTATGAATTCTATCTCACTCAGGATGGTTCTACTAGCATACATTTAAAAACTATAAAAATGAAATGTTTACAGTGGTCTACATAACTCTCTCTTCTACAGTTCCATTCCAAGTCCTACCCAAGAGAAACCATACATTCTTTAATATCCACCACTACAGTTACCTCTTCCAGGCAAAGTGAAGACCAATTCAAAATTGGCTCCATTGTAATGAGTAATAGAGCTCATTTGCTGATGTGAATTAAGCTAATGCTTGAGGAAGATTCACTCACATCTGGTGAAAATCACTGGATCAGTTACACATTCAAATAGCAGTTTAAGCCCAAGGAGGAAATAGAATAGAATAGGTGACATGTAGAACAGAGAAACTACAGGACAGAATGAGACTAGGACCACTGCTGTCTTGGTGTTTCTCCCAATGACATCATTCCCACAACCTCACCGTGTACAGTTCCTGAAATAACTATTTTACAAAATGTTCAACTTTTAGAACAGTTAACAGGATCCACCTTGCGGTGTGATGACTCAAATCACCCAGGGATCCCAAAGAAATGGCAAACGATTCTTCCCCCTTAGTGGTGGGGTGAGAAGAGCAAGCTAACAAGCAAAGAATTGATCCACGGTAGCTCTGCAGGGGTGAGTGAGTTGAGTGGGTGAATTTACTGACCAAGTCACTCAGAAATCACATTAGTCACCAGAGTTACCAGATTACGTACCACTTCCTCTGAAAGATTAGACTGCTTCCTTTTATAATATGTGAAACTTACATTGGATTAAGCTTTCATTCCATTGCTCCACACATGATCTATGGTTTGATAGGTCCCCATTTTTCAAATACTATTTCTACCGTCAGCTCATACTTCAATGTTCACGTATAAAGAATGTACTAGAGGCTTAAAATGACTTTACTATAAGAAACTCCTAGCAAAAGGAAAAAAATTAGCTTACCACTAATAGGGTTTTGAGCACAAGATCACAATAATTTCCTAATTATATGAACTTTCCCCATGTACTTCTCAAATCCTTATTTTACTTTTAAATTTAGGCGTATACTACTGGAATTGATGTCAAAAAATAAACACACAAGAGACAGGATAAAATGTTAGTTTTTGTTCTGGTCTATGTACTAAATACCAACATGTTCTAAATCTGTGGTTTCAAAAGAGCTGCACATTGTACCTTTTTTATTTAAAAGAGCACTCTCACCAAACATCAGCCATTAGTACAATGAGAGTTATGGAACACTCAGGTAGTACAATTAATTGTGTTGTATTATTCCATAATATGCTAATGATTCCTTTCTTTTAAAGGGAACATTCACTCTGCTTTCAAAACTTCAATCGGGTTTCCAGTTAATCATAGTAGACTTTTGTATTCTGGCAACCTTTCCACATAGTAGAAGGGAAGTGATGGAGATTTGGGCGACCAAATCCTGGCTTAAATCCTGTTCTCACCACTTACCTACAGTATGACCTTAGGCAGATGAGGGAGCCTGTCTGCATTTCATTGAATTTTAAAATGAAGGTTAATAACACCTTCCTGAGGGAATTTGCTTGGCCCCATATATGGGGAAAACACCCTTTGCTGGCTAGTCCCTTATAAAGCCCTGTTAGTACTGAAGGACAGGCCTTCATCCCAAGATGAAAACACCATATATCATGAGACTGACGCGCTGCCTACTGCGCTAAGAAGGCAGGTAGAAAACACCATATATTATGAAATATAGCTTCATTTCTATCTGCCATTTGCATGAACATGGCCATCCCATGCAAAAGCAATAGAGCCACATCTGGTTAAAATAAAAAAAAAAAATCAGCATGTATAATTAGGCATCAGCTGTTTACATCTTTGTAAAACCTCTCAAAGCCATGTTGGCCAGATATATTATTTGGCTCTGGGCTGAAAACTGGATCACGTATGTATCTACAGAAAAAAGGTTACAATATGCATACCGTTATGCAACCATCCCAGGCTGGGCAGGTTCATTGTTGATTCAGGCAGACAGAAAGAGAATATTGGGGTCTTCCTTGTCTCTAACTTGCTGTAAGGGTCAGGAATGGGCACAGTGCAGGTTTTCTGATCCCATGCAGACCGGGTAAAGGAGGAGTTAGAGTCCTCAGTGGTTTTGCAGGTTTTTTTTATTGGGGTTCACCAGGCATATGGCAGGCAGGGGTGCTGGCTGGGGGGCTGGGAGGCTGGCAGGCCTCCCAGCCCGCAGCAAGTCTTCACTCTATCTGGGCTCTCTGGTGATCTCGGCTTCTCTTCGGCTTCTGCTGCTGCTTTCTCAGCTTCTGGCGTCCCTGTGACACCACCCTTAAAAAGCACAGTCAGCGCAGGTGTACCCACTTCAGGTGCCCGCCATCAGGCATGCATTCAGGACCACAGGGTTCCCTCATCTATCCTGATGGCGGGAGGGCAGAAAAGCCTGATACCTTTTACCTTACCCTACAGTCCACCCCCTCAGGGTTTTCTGCCATATAGTCTACATATATATACAATTTTCTAAGCAAACAAACAATGCAGCCATGGCCCACAAAAGCAAATACATCACAATATAACAAAATACAACAGAACACAAATAAGTCCAGGCAGGACCCCAACCTAGTGCAAAAGACAATTATTGGTACCAGCAGATGAGCCACCAAATCTGCTGCCAAAGGCACTGCTCATACGAGGGAGGGGAATCACTCACGGCATCTACTATATCACACCAGGAGCCGTCAGGCTTCCTGGCCTTCTCTGGCTGTAGTCTCGGCTACAAGCCACACACCGCATCCACCCCCAGGATGCACTAGCTCTGGGATTGGCAATTTTATTCTGTTGGGGGTAATCGCCAATCCTCAGGGTTTCTGTCTGCAGTCGCTCCAACACTCGGCCTTCATGGCCAGCAATGCGACTCGCAGACCCCTGCATTCAGGCCAATCCACTGCACAAGCACATGGGTCGGGGATCCAAACTCTACATTTGGCTTGGGCTCCACCCCAAGCCACATTCCCCACCCATCCCCCAAGGACAGGTTCCTCAGCTCCTCACCCTCGCTCAAGAATGAGCAGGGCATCACCCACAGGTGATTTTACGAGACTCACTGGCCTTCCTCAGCTTACTTAGTGCTTAACAGCCACTCAGGGCTTCCCAAACTTAGCATCAGTACCAGCTTTTGCCTTCTCAGTGGCTTTTCTCCACCTGGCTGCTGGGCATGCACAGGCTGCTTTTGGCCATCAAGGCCCACTGGCCACCCCCAGATTCTCAAAAAAAAAAAAAACATAACCTGCCAAGGTCCTCCGCCTTCTGGCGGGATTGTCAGTCCAAGTTTATCAGTCCATGTCCATCAGTTGAAGTCCATTGGCCTCTCCCTGCATCAGCACTGGCGAGCGCTGAATCATGGTCCTCTCCTCCCCGATGATTCTGCTGCCTCAGGGGTCGTTGGCCGGTCCTTTCGGGTGTCATTGGCTGGTTCTCTCGGGCGTCTCCTTCACGCCAGGTCTTGTCCTGTAGCTCGTGGACGTTGTCCACCTTCTGTGCTGCCATGGCGCCTCCACAGCATCATCACAGGCAAACAGTCTGTTCTTAATCCCTCCAGGTCTTTGGAGGGCTCCAATACCCGTCTACATGGATCTTGCCGACTTACGCCAATTGTAAGGACAGGAACGGGCACAGTGCAGGTTTTCTGATCCCATGCAGACCGGGTAAAGGAGTCAGAGTCCTCAGTGGTTTTGCAGGTTTTTTTATTTGGGGTTCACCAGGCATATGGCAGGCAGGGGTGCTGGCTGGGGGGCTGGTAGGTCTCCCAGCCCCCAGCAAGTCTTCACTCTATCTGGGCTCTCTGGTGATCTCGGCTTCTCTTCGGCTTCTGCTGCTGCTTTCTCAGCTTCTGGCATCCCTGTGACGCCGCCCTTAAAAGCACAGTCTTAGCGCAGGTGTACCCACTTCAGGTGCCCACCATCAGGCATGCATTCAGGACCACAGGGTTCCCTCATCTATCCTGATGGTGGGAGGGCAGAAAAGCCTGATACCTTTTACCTTACCCTACACTTGCTTTAATGCTGAATCAGGGGAGCAGACACACAGGTAGGCTGCAACTGAGTCTCCTAGGCCCCTGATCTCCCCTTATTCTTTGCGTCTTACCCAGGTGTCCATATTTATATATGCACATGCTCTGTGCTTGCTGGCTTCTTGTCCCAGGTGTCCATAATCATAGGTGTGCATGCCCCATGCTTACACTCCCAAGCACCTTTTGCAATAAGACAATATCACATATGGGTAATGAAACCTGGGAGGAAAGCAAAGCCGCAGGTGGTGGCTACAGAGGCTGGTGGTGGGAGGTAAAAATGAGCCTGAGTACCCCAGGTTCCGAACACCTGAGAGAAAGGGACTGGCTGCAAAGCTCTTACATAAGGAATGAATAGAGGTCCGGACAGGTCCTTCTTATCATTACAGGAAGTCAGATACTTACACTTCCTAGAGGGAAAACTGTATTCTGATCATTCTACATGTGAACCAAAGGACGCTGGAGGATGCTAATATGTGCAGATACTCACCTCAGACACAAGGGTTAATGTGATGCATTCAGGTGAACCACAGGCTAACCACAGATGCTTTTAATCATTGACTTGGCACTACCCTCTAAAGCAAGCTGCTTGGCGCACTGCAGACTCAAGCAGGTATCAATCACCCTCTCAATTCTTGCCTCAGGCTCAGCATTGATCACAGGATTCCTACATTCAACCAATTTGTGTCTATTACTGTGAAGTTTACGCAGATCTTAAATGAAAACTAAACCACCCATTGAAGACACCAAGATGGAAATTTTCAGTTGCAAACCTCAAAACCAACACTGGAATTTAAATGAACAGAGCTTTTAATTCCTTCATTTTCCATCTCTGAAAAAACTTCAAGTACTTTATTTAGCAAATCCTTTATATGCCTCTCCTATTAGGAAACTGAGTTTTATTGATTTCAAAAGATAAAGAATAGGAATAAGCGATCATCATGACTCACCATGTAACATATAACCTCACACATCCTACCAAAACACTGAAAACCTTATGCTGTTCTGTTTTTTATCCTAACAGAGCACTTTTCAGATTATGCACTGTAGAATATGTGTCCCTCGAGACAATAGATGTTAGGTTCTGCAATCAAGCAAATCTAGAAAGCTTTGGAAACATGTTAAGGAGGCTTTTTAAAGCAAGATCTCAACAAGTCTTTCATATGCAAATAGTCACTGGGCACTCAGAAGTGATTATAGTGCAGCATTTCAGAACCCACTAGACAGGTCTTGACAAAGCATTTATTACTATCTTTAAAAAGTATCTTGGGAACCGCTGTTTCACACCAATAGTTCTCAAAGTCTGGTCCAGGTCAAGAGCATTCACGTCTCTTAGGACCTTGATAAGTGTGCAGATTTTTAGGTGCTCCCCAGATGTACTGAATTAGCATCTTTGGGGGTTTAGTCCAGTGATCTGTACAAAGAAGCTGGGCTGGTGATACAGGGAGGCACGCAAGTTTGAGAACCACTCATCTAACTAGCCCAATCTTCTCCAAAAGTAAGAACGTGATTTCTGCAACAGTCTTAGAAAAGAACAGGTGTTCAAATTAATGTAAGACTTTAACAATAGTTTTTATAATATATCATATTTCGTCTTCCCTTACCTAAATCTACTTTGATTTTAAAAAGCACCTACTACTTTACAAATTATATAAAAGATTTTTATTTGCTCTCTCCTCATTTTACTGTTTACCCTTACCAAGGTAAAATGCCTGATGCTTATTAAAGAAAATTAGTACTTGGTTTTGTTGCGTATGAATGAGAATGAAAACATCACTTAGTTGGGGCCTCCCTGGTGGTGCAAGGGGCTAAGTCTCAGCACTATGAAGTAATCCATAGCCACTGCAGCACGAGTTCGATCCCCAGCCAGGGAGCTGACCCACGACACAAAGACCACGACTATCTCTCCCACTGCTCCCCTCAGCAGTATATTTCAGTCAATTAGCCTGTTCTGCTCCCCACCCTGTCTCTGGTGAATCCTCTCACCCCCTGCACCTCTGGCCTACACCCCAGCTCTTGTATGCACAAGTCCTTAAAAAAAAGAAAACATCACTTAGTTAGTATGAAATGACCCAGATTTCCTGCATGATTTTTACAGACACAGTAAGAGCAAAAAAGTAACTTATGTAGATCCTTTAAATATATTTGTCTATAAGGTATTTAAAGTGGTCAACATCATAGAAACAGAATGTAGAAAGGGGTAACTAGAGTTTAATGGGGCTAAAGATTGCATTTTGCAAAATGAAAAAGTTCCAGAGATCTGTTCCATGACAATGTGAAAATACCTTCCACTACTGAACTAAACACTTAAAAACATCTGAGATGTTAAATTCAATGCTATGTGTTTGTAACCACATTAAAAGAAAACAAAATACTAAAAAAAAAAAAAAGCGCATTTTTCTCTATTCAACCAACAGTGAAATTGACTGGCACTTCCTAACTCCTGGAAACATCACCCAATCAATTTACTGTGTTCCAAAATAAGGACGGTATTGCAGGAAGACATATTTAACTCATTGATACAGAATGTAAATTTACTTTTAAAATAAGGAGTCTGACTGAAAAGTGCAGGGAACAGCATGGAGAGGCTAAACTTTAATTTTATGTTAGGAAAGTAAATATGAAAATCCTGAATGTGAATAAAAGAAACATTCCTTGGTTGTTTATTCCAAAAAAAAAAATCTGTTGCTATCCAGACACTGAGCTTGCTAGTCACTGGGGAACTTAAAACAAAAGAGCTATTATTCCTGCCCTTAGGAAGCTTATAGTACACTGGAAAGATATTTACAAAAACAGAATTACCCATAGCTGAACAACTACTTTTAAAAAACAAAGGGAGAGGGGAGGTGCAGGACAGACAGCAAACTGAATATTAAATAAAAAAGTTTAACCATAGACTTTCCCAATATATGCTCCTTTTTAAGTTCTAGCAATCTCTACACCACCAGTTCAAGCTCAGACAGGGATTTCAGAAATGGGGTTCCAATAAAGACATCTTGGTTTAGTCTAAACAGACCAGATTTTTGAGAAGTAAATGCGTTTATAATAGGCTTTTAATGCCTCTAATATAATCTCACATTTTTCTACCAGCTTTTGTCAATTCTATTTGTATAGTGCCTGACGGTTTACAAAGCACTTTACTTGACATGAATTCACTTGATCCTGACAATTCTTAATTAGCCTGGCAGATATGATCTCTATCATTTAATAGGTGAGATGCTGAGACAGGGAGCTGAAAGGCTTGCTAACAGTCACCAGGCTACACTAACCCCAAATCCAGCACTAACATCCAGACCTTCTCTTCACTATACTGGTTAATTTGTGAATTCTTCTATACACAGCAAAATTATGAGGCAACATTTGCAAGGTTTTACGATTAAGCTAATAATGAACATAAACATCTGTACTTAGGAGTTGGTACAAAGCTATAGGAGATGTAATGGGGAGTTTTCCAGGAAAGAATGCCTTCCCTGGGGTTCCCTTCTCTCAAGTCATGGACCAATGCAAAAATTCCACTTCCGGCCTGAGATTTTGGAAGCATGAATTATCATCTTTACTGCCGTAAGAAATGTTGACATAGAGGCTGTTATTTGTATGAGTCTAAGCAGAAGGGACATAAAATAGAATTCTTTCTTTACAAGTCACCAAAGAGGCTAGCAGGAATAAAAGGTAAATTGGAAAGAAATAAGAAGCGCCTGTCCAAAAGTTCAGAGTGAACAGCAGGATGTTCCCTCATGAGAGTTCCCTGCCAGAGAGTGAGGCCTGCACCAGGCTTGCAGCCACATCCCAGACACTCTGGATGAGAAGTACAAGAGCTGGGAACAAGTCAGCCTGAGGGGAGGGGGCCAAGATGATCTCTAGAGCTGAGCTCCATGACCCGCCCACACTACAGATGCCCCTCCTGGGAGGGGCCTAGACATTCGCCAGCACAAGTGGGTGTACTTCTTCCACCATCCTAGAGGATTCTCATCATGACACCCTCCAGCCATCCTAGTCATTCCCCAACATGTGAGTGAGGGCACAAGCCTCCCATACACACACACACACACACACACACACACACACACACACACACACACACAGAACTCAGGATGTCAAAGTGAGAAAAGGTCAACCAACCTCCCCCTGGAAAGGCCAAAGGTTCTCACATTTTTTAAGTTGTGTGCTCCTGACTCAACTCGGGGTAAGATGGTCACCTCCATCTAAGGTAAAAAGGAGCCTAGTTACCTGAGACTTTTCACAACCCAATAGGAGAACAAGCGTGCAGAGAGGTCAGCCTGGGGGCAGGACAACCTTGAGGAGTTACTTGTTCATCTTCCCTCAGCTGGGGTTCTAGGCTCGTAGTTAGTTCTTGGTGCTACCTTGGTCATAAATAAATCAAAATACATCATAATTTCTGTTATGGGCTGCATTTTATCTCTCCCTCATCCCCAAAGAAAACAAAATCCTCATCTGTTGAAGCCTTAACCACTAGCACCCCAGAAATGACTGCATGTGGAGAGAGGGCCTTTAAGGAGGTGCTGAAGCTAAAAATAGGGTGCAGGGTGGTCTGACATGACTGCTATTCTTATAGGAAGGAGTATTTAGTCACACAGAGGGCCTATGGCATGGACGCATCACAGAGAGGGGTTTGAATGGGGCCATTGTAAGGAAAAAGTCCTTAGAAGAAACCAAACCTTGCTACCTTAATCTGGAGATTTCTAGCCTCCAGAACTATAAGAAAATACATTTGTGTTGCTTACACCATTTGTTCTGTGGTCTTTTGTTATGGCAGCTCTAGCAAACTAATACACTGGCTAAAAGCTGTGCTCCCGCTCATATATGTTTGAGGTCTGCTGATTTACCCCTTTGCTATCTAGTCAAAAATTGCTCTAAAGAATTCAACTCTTTGCTCCTTTTCTATGCCTCATAAAACTGGGTCATGTTTAAAACAAAAGGATCCTTTTGTACATTGCAAATGTGCACATATTAGGATCAGTGACAGAAGAAACCATTTCATGTACCCAATTAAGGTCTTAAATGAACCATTTTTAGAAAAATAACCATTAAGAACTTTAAAACAGTCTTTCCCCCAATGAGATGAAAAGAGTTTCAGTGCATTGCTGCATCTGTTTGCAACATGTCAGAGCTGGCAGACAGGTTAGTCTATAATCAGAAGAGGCTTTCAGTTTGAAAGGAGGACTTGTAATATTCCTCAGCATTTGCCTGATTAAGTGCTTAAATTCAGAAGGTTCAACTAGACAATCAAAATTTGTGAATATATGATCTTGTGATTAAATTCCCCAGCGTCTAACCCCAAATCCTTACTAATTCCCCTTACAACATTTCCACTTAGTCTTTTATACAATCTGAGATAAATCCTAACTCTTGATATAATATTGGTATGTAAGTTAAAGTACCCTGAAAGCTCAGGAAATTATTATATCAAAATTAGAACTAGGAGAATTACTAGTATGCCTTTCCTTATGTTTATCCAGAAATTTTTAAAAAATATATTTATTAACAAGATGTTTTATAAGTTAAAACTTAGATTTCTCATAGAAAGTTATGGATCACTTGCAGGGAAAAACTGCCAATAAATGAAGTTGAAATACCTGAGGTTAGGTTCATTTTGTAACGGTGTTTTTAGATGAAAATACTTTCCTACTGTGGTTTTACATAGAATCTTTTATATCATATTTCTAGCAAAATCTCTGGCACATAGTAAGCACACAAATAAATGCATGACTATATCAATTCTGTAAATCTTTTAGAATGGAATCTCTACATGGCAAAGAATCATAGTCTCCTTTGGAATCCATTCATTGAATCACAGAATTCACTGTTTTGATACTAAAGGTATTGTTTTTGTACTGATGATAATAGAAGCAAATTAATATTATGTCTAGAATCAATCTGCTGTGTTCCCCCAACAATGACATATTATTCATTTGTTTATCAAGGAGACTGACACCATCATGTTTAGTTGATAATGACAAAATGAATGAATGTCCAGAGGCATAATTTTTCAACTATCTTTTAAAGTTATAAAATTCTCATACCAAAGCTGTGTGGGGACAACTTTACTCATTCTCTTTGAAAAACAGAGGAAATCAGTCTGTTTATTTATTTATTTTTTTTGCACGTAAAAGAAGTGGGGTGCAGGGGGTGAGAGGAGAGAGGATTCACCAAAGCCAGAGTGGGGAGCAGAACAGGCAGATTTACTGAAATACACTGTAAGGGGAGCAGCGGGTGAGACCAAAGAGGTCTGCTGCGCCATGTGGGTTAGCTCCCTGGCTGGGGATTGAATTTACGCCATAGCAGTGACAGCCTGAGACTTAACCCCTAGGCCACCAGGGGAGGCCCCTCAGCCTGCTGATCTTAAAGGGAATACTATCTACTAAAATCCACAGCACCATCGCTTCTCGGCCTTTTGGCTAAGATCAAGTGTAAAATCCACAGCACCAAAGTGCACAAATTTTTCATGACAAACAGTAAAAATCTGACATGTAAGAGACCTTTTAAAACATTTAGGTAAATGAATTCTATCAGTTTAGCAGCAAAGAATTCAGTGAGTCTTGCTATATCTGAAATAAATAGTATTTATTGTGTTCAACTTTTTTTTTATAAAATTCTCCTAAAATGCAATACTGTTTACCTAGATATGATTCAGACTATACTTTTGTAAAAATTATTTGTAAAATTTATTTCTGGATTTCAGAAAGAACTAAAAGGTTTTTCCCAGCCTCCATGAGACACTTTGCTATACCAATCTACAGTCATTCAAATTGGCCTTTCTCAGTTTTATTTTAGGTCAAAACTTTGTTGAGAAATGTGTAAAACATTTTGCCTTTTTCCTTAAGTGCTGCCTATCCCTCCTTTGTCCTAAGTTTTTATGAGATAAAACCTACCACCTGTCATTTATGGATAAATCAAGTAAAAGCTTTTCCAAATTTTAATACAAAGAAGCATAGTGCTGTTTAGCACACATGTTCCTGAACTGCTGATATCTAATGTGGAAATAAAAGTTGGAAAAGTTAATGGGTATGTGCATGCATCCAAGTCTAGATTCTGCAGTCCATTGTCTGCTCAGAGATTCTCAGCTGTTGCCAGTGATAAAAAAGATGAATATTTATAACCTCATTTACTGAATCATTCACAGACATTATATCCAAATAAGACTAGAATAAATTGTTGGGGCTTCACTCTTATACCTTACATGAATTATTTAAGAATTTTCACAACCTGGATTGTTGTATTTCAACAATATGTGTTTTGCAAAACTTATAAACACTATGGCTCCGTCCTAATCACATCATTCAAACATTTCCTAAGACATATATAAACGCAACAAATTGCCTCATTTTTCAGTTTTCACTCAAATTTCACTGCTCAAAATCATTCACATTCGTTGTTCTTAAAATTATTTCTCAAACAACACAAGTGTTATTGAGATATTTTAAAGGTAACTGCAAAGGTAATATAAATTAATTTATCATGGTCAAATCCCTATCCAGTTTTAATTTTATTTATCTTATTCATTTGGGAAATATATTTAAAGACAACTTACATGTTCTCAAAGCTGAGTCATTAAAATTATACCTCAACTTTAATTATGATGTCACTCAAACTAGTCCCATTTCCAAATTGGAAAATAAGATACCCTGATGTGGCCTTCTTTACATTATCCCATTTACCTCATTATCACATGCAGTTAATACTAAGTAAAAAAAAATAAACTCTACCTTCCTATTCAGTGAATGACTAGGAACCCTTCTGCATATATTCTGTTCATATTTCTTTCTAAAGGATATGATATTCTTCACAAAATTGCCCTCCATATCTAGCAAGAGTCTCAGACTCATTCAAGCTAAAGAAAAAAAAAAAAAAAACTAAACATTTAAATCACTCATTCAAGCTTCCTCAAAAATTCTAAGCGTCATTATAATTGTTTACTTATGTTGGTCTATTTCCAGCCATGTGTTTTACTTTCAGATCTCTGTGTGGAAGTTTACATATACTCTGGAAGTATATTTGATACACATAAAGCCTCCATTTTCTCCACTGTTTTAGGAATTACCTAATTGCATTTTTTCATCAAAGATTTCTGAGTACTTTTACCTCAAGCCCTAGCTGTTTTGTAAGAGTGTAGGTCTTGTAGCTTCACCCCGATTCCTGAGTGCACTGCTAAATGGAAGGGCAGGGCAGGTCTCTGGTGGGCTTTAAAGACAGCCCTGGTGGGCTTTAAAGACAGAACAGGGGGTGGTAGGGGGGTCCGGCCTGTGGATGTTGGCTGGGGGCTTTTCCGGCCAGCTCCTGCTTGCAGTTGGGGCTCTCCTGGCTGGCTTCTTGCCTGCTACTTTGGTAGGTTTCTCAGCTGTGTCCCAGTCTGTGGCTCATGCCCGTACCCCAGCCACAGTGAATCAGATGCTATGTAGGGTAGGATAAATAAGTGTTAGCTAAAAAATTTTATTTTCCTATACACTCCCCTTCAACGTTTCTCCCCTTATCCTTATGCCCCATGTAAATACACCTTTTTTTGTTTCTCTCTGCTTGTCTTCTTCTGTGTGTGTCCTGCATTCTGAAGCAGGAGAGTGAGGCCCCACCAATGGGTCAGCTCCTTTCCCCTGGGTTTGCTTGTTTCATTTTCAAAAAGAGAAATAGTCAGTGTTTCCCAGACAGTGCCTTTACTGTCTTAGGGGAGGGCAGGTAGAGTGGGGAGACAAACAGATTTGATCACTAGATCAGTTTTAAGCAACTTAATTGACTTATAAGTAGAACAACAGACAACGTAGAGAAATTCAAGGTCTACAGCTGAGTACAACTTACTTCCTCAAACCTGAGGTTTCCCCCAGACCTTTCTTGCTTCCTTGAGGCATGTCAAAGGAAGGAGGAACTATAATCAGAATTAGTAAATGATGGAGAAGGACTCTGGCTTGCTATTCTAACTCTTGCTCTTCCCTTGAATGAATCTGCTTTCTGATCTACCCTTTGCCCAGAGGAAAAATGGCAAAGGCCTCTGGTTGTCCAGATGTGCCATTAACTAGGAAGGCACGACCGCTACATTCTGCTGGGAATTGGCAGTGAGCCTTTTCAACATAAGATCTAAATGCAGACCTACAATCAGCTATAATCTTTCTCCATTTGTCATTTTAATCTTCATTTATTGGTCTTCTCCATGCTGTTTCTCATTTTATTTCAAACTATGAAACAAAAGAAAGGTGAGTGCTGAGTATTGACACTCTAAAACCCCCAAATTTATATAGAACGCTGGGGGAATGCCCACTGGTATTTTACTCCTTTTTGAGTAAATAAATACATAAATTTTCAAAAATGACAAATGTGAAGAAGCTATGATAGAGAAAACAACATACAAGGAACTGGTGAAGGCAGAGGGCAATTCTACAAGAGCATCAGTAAGAACATTAAGGAGAACTTGAAAGTATTTTGGATTGAAAGCAATTTACAGAGAACAGAAGGGAAAATATTTCAAGCATACACAAAAATATTTATAATTATTGAAAGGAATAAACACTTTACCACACAGACTATCTAATCCCCAAATATGTTACAAATGTGATCTACATATATGTAATAAAGGTACGTATAATATTGTGTGTATGTGTGTATTCATGTATGTAAATTCTCCAAAAAATGCTCTGATGGGAAATATTAATTGAAGTAAAAAGTCATTGGGTCATAGTCATTGGGGACGCCAACCAATTACTCACACCTCTGCTGTCAGTATATGAACAACACAAATGTCCACGCTGTGGGCTTTTGGTCACATACTATGTATTTAAGAAAAGAGATGAAGATGACACAGCAAAGAACTCGACACAATAAAACACCTTCACAAACTACTGGGCATCAAGAAACATTCTGTTTGAGGTCTGAAGTTAAAGGGGAAAGAGGAAGGAAAATGACAAGAGGATACAAGGGATACTGGGTGGGGGCAAAAAATTTAAAAACTTGAAAAGCAAGATAGAGAGATATGTAGGAAAGGAAGACACAGAAGAAGGGAGGGAGACAGGGAGAAATATGACGAGAATCACTACAACTGAACTACACAAACCTTAATTTACTTCTTTATTCAGAAGGACTTACTCTAAGGACTGTAAAATGTCAATGGGACATGTTTATGACAATCAATATGCATTACATTGATAAATGCAAAAGTAGAAATCAATACTCAAATTTTCAACTAGTAGAATGAGGCATAAAAGGCATTTCTAAAATTATAGGTTTCATATGTCTGTCTTAATCAATCAAAATTTAATTTTAATATCTTTTCACTGATAGTATGTTGAGTGAGTCAATATTGCATTAGATTATTTCCAAATTTGTGACATGCCTCCAATTATTCATCAAATACACAACTCAGAAAACAATAATGCTGACAAGAAGCATCTTCTCTCTAGAGTAAAATGTGTCATTCCAAACCTGTCCTCAACCTATTCCTCCTTCAAAAGTGAACTTATTCTGTATGTTTCATAAATTTAATGATGATCTTATTTGTTTCAATGCAGCTTGATCGTGAGAATGGTTACCAGTGCTACACACACTCACACACACACACACACACGAATTAACGGGGTCAAAAGGAGGCTCTGACCTTGGTAAAGGACTTGAGGCAGGCTTCTGGATGACAAGAGGCTGGAGAAAAAATCTGAAGGATGCACGTGAGGTCATTTGATAAAGGTGGGATAGCAGAGGGCAGACACAAAGGACAGCACCTGGGCCCTGGACAGTCACTGACTTATGGCCAGCAAGCTAGCGGAGAAAATACCAGGCAACATGAATCCCTGGGTCAGGTTAAACAATGACATAGTACTTTCAGGAACAGCAGAAGACACTGCAGTGTTTGAAGCAGCGGAGGAGCACTGTGAAAAGACCATCCCAGCTTCAATTAGTCAACCTGACCAAGCAACTTCACATTCAAATGCTTCCAAATAAGACTGACTTGGCTGAAGCAGATGGTACTGACCCAGAGATGGCCAAAATGCTTAAATGGGGGCAGCCACGGCTCTCATTCACTTAGCTCTGGCCTTTATGTAGACAGAAATGCTGCATCCACCCACCTCATCCCCACTGCACCTCCTGGTAGCTAGTCATCCTGCTTGTCTACTTGCCTGTTCATTGCTGTATCCCCAGGCACCTGCAGTAATATCAATAGGTTTTCTCACTGAGGAGATTACATGGATATTATCCAAAAGTCCTCCCTGTGTCTCTATATTGCACATAAAATGGGTAGTTTTCCATACAGATCAACACCTTGAAAATATATGGACAATACTAGCCTTGGGCAAATGGCAATGGAGAACCAATCATCTACCTACCCACCAACTAGCCAAGGGATCTCGGTGTATATTCAAGAAGATACAAATGTATCCTTCAAATCTCTCATGTTGCTTATGCTCTACAGAAATACACAAAATCCTCTTTAAGATACATTTTATGAAGCACATCATGCTAAAATAAGTCCTGAGAAAACTATGCAAATATAGATCATTTATTTTAGGCCAAATTGGATACAATCTAAATTAAGGGGCTAGTTACTAAGGTTACAAAGAGTTAGTGAATAAAGTAAAACAGTGTTTATAGTCAGCCTTATCTACAAGTGCAAAAACCTTGTTCAACAGCATGTTTCTCTATAGAGAAAGCTACAGCAGCACATAATTCCCCAAGAGCTACATGTCTACTAAGCTAAGCACATTCCTTCTTTCTTTCACTTGTTATATGGAAATTCTATGCCTAAATATAACTAAAAACTCTTGTCCCTGCAAGCAGATGAAAACTTGGGTATATAATGTAATAAGCTATCAATCTAGCTTAAGTCACATTTGGCCTTAACCATGAAACAGAGAATAATGTTTTAATGATATCTGCTTTTTTCCAAATTCCAGAGACCACACAAAAGGTTTCAGTCCCAAAATTATGAAGCTAGGCATTGAAAAAAGTTATATAGTGATTAAAAATAATATTGTCTATTTGTGCAGTTCTTTACAATTTGCAAAGTGCTCTTAATTATATTAGCTGATTCATAAATAAAATATTAAAGGCAAGGGTATAGGAATGGTAGTTTTTAGCCACAAAATGAAATAATTACTGTAACTGCATATGAATTTTGAAATCTAGAGAAATTGCTCAAAACAATCATCAGAATAAAAATAACAGGAAAGCTGGGATGCATTACTTTATAAATAATGACGTTCATAGTGAAAAATTCTCTAATTGAACCAATGAATGATTTCAAAGATCGGGGTGAAGTTGTGAAGTCTTTTCAATGACCAGACCTCCTGTCTTAAATTTCTATGAGAGAAAATGTGATCCTAAAATTTGTCATCTTAAAACTGAAATGAAATCAATTTTTACAAATTTAAATTCATCAGAATCCGAAAAATTAAGTCTTTGCATTCCCAAAGACCTAACACGTAGGTCTCCAAATTCTACTGAAGACTGCAATGTCTCTGTTAGAAGAAACAAACACAGCTGGCTTTCATTATTAGTAAACTATCATTACTCCCGCTTAATTTGGGTTTTACAAGTTATTTTCTTTATAGATCAGTAAATCATAAACTAAAATAGGTGTCACAGGCTGTTTATAATCTCTCTCACATCCAGAAAACATAAGTCTCTCAGTTCATTTTTGTGCAGGATTTTTTTTTTTTTTTTTTTTTTTTTTTTAATAAATTTTATTGTTATATTCCCCATACAATTGCAGCCCCCCCATTCTGACCCCAATCCCTCCCCTCCCGCCCCCGCCCCCCTAAAAGTGTCTCTGGTTCATAGTTTTTTGTTGATTTTGATTTTCACTTTCTTATAGTTATTCATTTTCCTGGTCCCTTATTTAAGTTTTCTAGATTCCTGCTATGAGTGAGACCATCCGGTATTTTTCTTTTTCTTTTTGGCTTATTTCGCTGAGCATGATCCCTTCCAGCGCCATCCATGTTGCTGCAAATTGCATGTGTTTATCTTTTTTGAATGCTGAGTAATATTCCATGGTATATATGTACCACATCTTCTTGATCCAGTCATCTATTTTTGGGCATTTGGGTTGTTTCCAAAGCTTAGCTATTGTAAACAGTGCTGCTATAAACATAGGGGTGCAGGTGTTCTTTGGAATTGATGTTTCTGTGTCCTTTGGGTAAATACCTAGGAGTGGAATTGCTGGATCATATGGAAGCTCTATGTTTAGTAGGTCCAGAAATCTCCACACAGCTCTCCACAGTGGTTGGACCAGTTTGCACTCCCACCAACAGTGCAGAAGAGTTCCTTTTTCTCCACACCCTCGCCAGCATTTGTTGTTGCTAGTTTTTTTAATATGTGCCATTCTCACTGGTGTAAGATGGTATCTCATGGTAGTTTTGATTTGCATTTCCCTGATGGCAAGTGATGTTGAACATTTTTTCATATGCCTGTTGGCCATTTGCATTTCCTCTTCAGAGAAGTTTCTTTTTAGCTCTTCTGCCCATTTTTTGACTGGATTATTTTCTTTGTTGTTGCTGAGTCTCATCAGCTCTTTGCAGATTTTTGTGATCAGTCCTTTATCATTAGTGTTGGGTGCAAAAATGTTCTCCCAGTTGGTGGGGTTTCTCTTTGTTTTTGTTATTGTCTCTTTTGCTGTGCAGAAGCTCTTTAATTTGATGTAGTCCCAGCTGTTTATCTTTGCCTTCACTATCACTGCTTTGGGTGATGTGTCTGTAAAGATGTCTTTGATGTGCAGATCACGTAGTGTTTCGCCTATATTTCCTTCTATATATTTTATGGTTTCAGGTCTTATGTCTAGTTCTTTAATCCATTTTGAGTTGATTTTTGTGTATGGTGTGAGGTAGTGGTCAAGCTTCATTCTTTTGCATGTAGCGACCCAGTTTTCCCAGCACCATTTATTGAACAAACTTTCTTTGCTCCAATGCATAGTCTTTGCTCCTTTGTCAAAGATTAGTTGACCATAAATCTGTGGATTTATTTCTGGATTTTCTATTCGATTCCATTGGTCTGTATGTCTGTTCTTGTTCCAATACCATGCAGTTTTGATGATTATGGCTTTGTAGTATAGTTTGAAGTCTGGGAGTGTAATGCCTCCATTCCCTTCTTTTTTTTTCAGGAGAGCTTTGGCTATTCGGGGTTTTTTGTGATTCCATATGAATTTCATCAATAATTGTTCTATTTCTTTGAAGAATGACATTGAAATTTTGATTGGAATAGCATTGAATCTGTATATTGCTTTTGGAAGGATGGCCATTTTAATAATGTTTATTCTTCCAATCCACGAGCAGGGGATGTCTCTCCATTTCTTTGTGTCTTCTTCTATATCTTTTAACAGTGTTTTATAGTTTTCTTTGTATAGGTCCTTTATCTCTTTTGTTAGATTTATTCCCAAATATTTGATTTTTTTTGTTTCAATAACAAAAGGGATGGTTTTTTTGATTTCTTCTTCTTCAGATTTATTGTTTGTGTATAGGAAGGCTACTGACTTTTGCGTGTTGATTTTGTATCCTGCCACTTTACTGAACTGATTGATGAGTTGAATTAGCTTTTCTGTGGAGTTTTTGGGGTTCTCTATGTATAATATCATATCGTCTGCAAATAGTGATAGTTTGACTTCTTCTTTTCCTATTTGGATTCCTTGGATGTCTTTCTCTTGTCTTATTGCCCTGGCTAGGACTTCCAGTATTATATTGAAAAGCAGTGGTGAGAGTGGACATCCTTGTCTTGTTCCAGATCTTAATGGAATTGCTTTCAGCTTTTCACCATTGAGAATGATGCTGGCTGTTGGCTTGTCATAGATGGCCTTTATGATGTTGAGGTATGTTCCTTGTATCCCAAGAATTTCAAGGGCTTTTATCATGAATGGGTGTTGCACTTTGTCGAAAGCTTTCTCAGCATCTATTGATATTATCATATGGTTTTTATATTTCTTTTTGTTGATGTGTTGGATAACGTTGATTGATTTTCGGATGTTAAACCATCCTTGTGCCCCTGGAATGAATCCTACTTGGTCGTGGTGAATTATCTTATGGATACATTGTTGGATTCTGATGGCTAAAATTTTATTGAGGATTTTTGCATCAGTGTTCATTAGGGAGATTGGCCTGTAGTTTTCCTTTTTTGTGTTGTCCTTGTTCGGTTTTGGTATTAGTGTAATGTTGGCTTCATAGAACGTGTTTGGTATTGTCCCTTCCTTCTCAATTTTTTGGAAGAGTTTGTGAAGGATAGGCACTAATTCGTCTCTGAATGTTTGGTAGAATTCATTTGTAAATCCATCAGGTCCTGGGCTTTTGTTTTTGGGGAGGTTTTTGATTACCATTTCAATTTCGCTAATTGTAATTGGTCTGTTTAGGTGTTCTATTTCTTCTTTATCTAGCTTTGGGTGATTGTAGAGTTGTAGGAATTTGTCCATCTCCTCTAGATTATTGAACTTATTTCCATATAACTGTTCATAGTAGTTACTGATTATTCTTTTGATTTCTGCTCTGTCCGTTGTGATTTCTCCTCTTTCATTGATGATCCTGTTTATTTGTGCTTTCTCCCTTTTTTCCTTTGTGAGCCTGGCTAGGGGTTTGTCTATTTTATTGATTTTTTCAAAGAACCAGCTCTTGGTTTCATTGATCTTTTGGATTGTTTTTTTAGTTTCAATTTCATTTATTTCTGCTTTGGTTTTTATTATTTCTTTTCTTCTACTGGTTTTGGGGTTTTTTTGTTGTTCTTTTTCTAGATCTTTGAGCTTCGAGATTAGGTTGTTTCTTTGAGTTCTTTCTTGTTTCTTGATGTGAGCTTCTATTGCTATATATTTTCCTCTTATTACTGCTTTTGCTGCATCCCATACATTTAGGATATTGGTGTCCTCCTTGTCGTTCAATTCAAAAAATTTTTTAATTTCTTCTTTGATCTCCTCATTAGTCCAGTGGTCTTCCAGTAGTGTGGTTTTTAATCTCCATGAGGTAGGAAAGTTCCTTGCCTTCTTTTTATGGTTTAGTTCTAGTTTGATGCCTTCATGGTCAGAAAAGATGGTTGGTATGATTTCAATCTTGGTGTATCTGTTGATGTTTGTCTTGTGCCCCAGTATGTGATCGATCCTGGAGAATGATCCGTGTGCGCTTGAGAAAAATGTGTACTCCGTTTTTTTGGGGTTTAGTGTTCTATAGATGTCTGTTAAGCCCAATTGCTCTAGGTCCTTATTTAGAGCTTTGGTTTCTTTACTTATTTTTTGTCTTGTTGATCTATCCATTGTTGATAGTGGTGTGTTGAAGTCTCCCACTACGTATGTGTTTTCTCTGATGTCTGTTTTCAGAGAAGACAACAGTTGTCTGATATATTTTGGTGCTCCTTCGTTTGGTGAGTATATGTTAATGAGTGTTATTTCTTCTTGAAGTATTGTCCCCTTGATCATAATGTAGTGACCATTGGGGTCTCTTTTTATCTTTTTGAGTTTGAAATCTGTTTTATCTGATATAAGTATAGCTGTTCCTGCTTTCTTTTTTGGCCCATTTGCTTGTAGGATTGTTTTCCATCCTTTGACTTTGAGCCTATTTTTATCTTTTGTAGCTAAATGTGTTTCCTGGAGACAGCAAAAGGTTGGGTTTTGTTTCTTAATCCAGGCTGCAACTCTGTGTCTTTTTATTGAAGAGTTTAGTCCATTTACATTTAGAGTTAATATTGATATGTTAACATCTGTATTTGCCATTGTGTTTGTCTTTCCTTTGATTTTATTTATTTATTCTTTTAATAACTTTTTTTTTTTTTTGGCCTTCTTTCATTGTTATTCGTCCCTCTGAGGTTCTGGCTTTAGGACTCCTTGTAGTATTTTTTGGAGTGGGGGTTTAGTTGCAATGACATTCCGGAGTTTCTGTTTGTCTGGGAAGGTCCATATTCTTTCTTCAAAGAGGAAGGAGAGCTTTGCGGGATAGAGTATTCTTGGTTGGCATCTGTTTTCTTGGAGTCTGGTGACTATGTCCCTCCACTCTCTCCTTGCCCCTAGTGTTTCTTCGGAGAAGTCTGATGTCAGCCTGATTGGCTTTCCTTTGAATGTTATCTGTTTCTTCCCTCTTGCCAGCTTCATTATTTTTTCCTTGTCCTGGATTCTTGGGAGCTTTACTATTATGTGTCTTGCTGTATTTTTTCTTTCGTCGTGGAAGTTTGGTGTTCTTCTTGCTTCTTGTATATCAATTTTCAGCTCCTTCTTCACATTTGGGAAGTTCTCTTCAATTATCTCTTTGAATATTTTCTCTGTTCCTACTTCTCTCTCCTCTCCTTCTGGTATTCCTATAACTCTTATATTTCCTTTCCTCATGGAGTCAGATAGTTCCCGAAGTCTTTCTTCATTCTTTTTCCTTCGTACTTCTCTTTCCTTTTCTGTTTTGGTTCTTTTTATTTCTGAGTCTTCAAGAGCACTTATTCGTTCTTCCATTTCATCAATTCTGCTTTCATTGCTTTTCCCAGAATTCTTTAGTTCTTCCACTAATTCTTTGATCTCCTGCATTTCTTTTACTTCCCTCTTTAGGGACTCAATTTCATTCTTCTGATCGGTGATTATTTTTCCCTTATCATTGTTTTCCTTTATGACTTCTGTCAGTTTTTTAATCACGGCAATTTTAAATTCTCTTTCTGGAAGGCTCAGAAGTTCTTCCAAGTTACTGTCGTTGCCATCTGGGGGCTGGTTTTCTTTTTGTGGTGTGCTTTTTCTCTGGAGAGTTGCTAGGTTGCGTGTGGTTCTTCTCCTCCCTACTGTCTGTTTTCTAATTTGCCGTATGCGTTGGGACACTGTGTTGTTGGGACTGGCCGGCATCTTGGGTGGGCTTCTCTTCTCCCCTCTGGTTCCTCCTGGAGTCATCTGTCAGTTTCTAGCAGTCTTTATTGGAGAAAGGTCCCTGTCCTAAAATGTCGATGTGGGGACACACTCCCCTGTGCGCCTGGTCTGCCCCGGCGGTGGGTTCCTGCTCCCCCTCTGGGCTTGGACTGCAGGCCAGAGGGGGTCTGGCGTGGGCGAACTTCCCCCGCTCACCTCTGGCTCCTGAGGAAGCCTTCTGCGGGTAGTCTTTACTGAAGAAATGTCCCTGTTCTAAAATGGTGATGTGGGACACACTCCCTGCGCGTCCAGTGTCAGGCACACTCTTCTGCGTGCCTGGTCTGCCCTGGCTGTGGGTGCTCGCTCTCCCTGTGGGCTCAGACTACTTGTTCGGAAGGGGCCGGGTGTGGGCTAACTCCCCAGCTGGCCACTAGCTCCTTCAGGAGCCTGTGCTGTCTACAAGTCGCTAGGTGGCGCCAAAGATCTCTCCTAGAGCCCTTGGGGAGCTGATTTTCCACGCCTTGGGACAGGGAGCAAAGCGGGGATGGTAGGGTACACCTCAACGGCTTTGGGGTGCTGTGTCTGCCTTGTGCCCCACCGTCGTGGGGAACCCACGCCCCTAATTTCGTGCCCCGGGTCTCAGTTCCAAAGCCCTCAGTTCCAGGACGCGGGCTGTAGCCCAGTTCAGTGGCGCGGGAAGGGCGCCTTTTGCACAGCTCCCGTGCCTGGGCGCCTGGTTCCTGCTTACTCAGGGAGGGACCTTCACCTCAGTGAGGACCTCCGCGCCTCCCCGCAAGCCTAGGTCGTCTCCCAAGCCTAGGTCGCAGGCGCGGGGACCTGGGCAGCCGCGATCCTGGTCTGCACTTGCTTTTCAAGCGCGCTGAGCGCGCCGCTATCAGCGCAAGCTTACCGGCAGCCCGGGCTGTGTGCGCGTCTCCCGGGGTCTTTGTTCTTCTCTAATGGCGCCCGGAGCCGTTCGCTCACCGCCGCGGCGGATCCTGCAGGGTTCTCCACAGCTCCCGTTCACGGGGTGTGGTGGCTGCAATAGTTCCTTTCCACTCACAGTCCCGCTTGCTGCGTCCGTTTTTCTTGTTGGCCGTTTTGGTTTGTTGTTTCCTCCCCTCTGCCGGTCGGAGAGTGCCGCCTCTGTGGGCGGGGGAGGGGAGCAGGGTTCTGCGCTTCCCTCCCTTCTAGTCCTCTTTTATGGCAACTTTCTTCTTCTTTTGTGCAGGATTTCTAAGTCATCATTTCTTGGTGCCTCTTGAGTAATACATGACAGAGTACAGAATAATAAATCACATTTTACTACTTATAGAATGGCAAAAGCCGCAAGGCAATATACAAATGTCTATTACTTCTGCAATTCATAAATGATATTTACCAGCAGAGCCTTCATTCTGACATTTAATCTACTTAAATTCTAATCAAGTTATTAGCATTACTATTTGAATGGATAATAGTCATTCTTCCCTATTTCAATATTTTTTAAAAATTAACAATACAACCTCTATACTCATTGCCATGCCCTAAAGCACTCAGTTGCTATATTCATGCTGAATGCACTTAAAACTTGGCTGTGCTAAGCCAGCCAATTCAAATACTAACTCACATGAATCCTAAAAGCATTAACTCCCTATTCTTCCTTCTTATAAATAAGGGAAATGAGTCACAGACACTCTAACCATCCTTCTAACTTTAAAGTATGTTTCTTTCATTTCAAAACAGCATTTTGCCAATTTTCCTGATTCCTATGTTCAAATATTATGTGACTTTTGCTCATTAGGGTCATTTAGTTTGATAAACCATGCATCTTGATAAATCAAGTTGTCAGTATGTCAGTTAATCTTTGCAAAAGATTCTTTTCGTATGAAAATAGTCAAAACAACCAGAAGTTTAGACAAGTTTAAAAAAAAGCTATACATGTATTACTTGTGCTCATAAAAAGTATAATAAATCTATAAAACAGTACCAAAATTTTGATGAGAAAATTCACGCAACTAATTTCTACTTTTTTTCTGCTATTGGAAATCAGACATTGCAAACAAGTCGCTTTTGAATGATTCCAAAGGCTTCTTCATTTGAGGCGAGAGTATTGATTATACATACGCATTCCCATGGTGGGAGGGTGAGAGTTTTAACAATCAGCAATCTAGGAAATAAGCCCTGGTTTTTAGTGTTTGCCGATTTCTATGGTATAAATACACAGAGTGGCTGATTTCAAGCTACTAATATGAGGTCAATCACTTCACAAAGTGCCTGAAATTTTGACAATTGATCCTTGTAGCCCAGTATAAGCTTATAGTTCTTAAATCCATTTCTTCAAAGTTAAAGCAATTCTTTGTAAAGGTCAGAATTTCACTTTGCATCCTTATCTTTCTAACCACATATCTTATTATCATTGCCTCTGAGGTCCCTACAGAGTAATATCAATGGATTTGAAATGCATCAGCATTTAAGCATTATTATAATTAGCTATAGCCATGTTTGGTGTCTAAAATGAAGCAAGCCAGATTTAAGAGCTCAGACAGCAGACCTCTAAGAAATTTCATAATCTGGTCTTTGTATTATCCTTCATGAAGTTCTTATATGAATGTGCATTAGTAAATGAATACTGGATTCACTTGGATAGAGACTCACATATTCTGTTCCAAATACAGAGATAAAGCATTTAGTTTCCTGTGAACTATTAACCCCACATATGTATTAAGTCTATTTTTATATTACTCAACTTTCTTCTGCAATGGTGTATGATCCCTAAGGAGGAAAGTTGCCTGGATGGAATCCCAAAAACCCCATCCACCTGAAGCTGAAGAGTCCATATCCTAAAACAACTACTAAGGGTCCAAGTAAAACAGCAGTGAGCCGGGCAGGAAGAGCTGCGGACAGACCACTGTGGCACCATCTGCAGAATTCCGCCGCCCGCACCCTCGGGTTGTGCAACCTGGCCATTCCGCATGCTCCCATCCCTCTGCTCTGTTGGGAAAGCAAGTTGGCAAACTAGAGAGAAATGTGGCAAAGTTCACCAAAATCTTCAATTCCCATGACTCCCTAGCCATTCCACTTCCAGAAACTTCTCTTAAAGATTAACTTTCACTTACACTAAAAGCTGTACATATAAAGACACTCCTTACACACAGTTTGTTACAGCAAAGGCGAGGCATCCGAGATGTCGGGGAATTGGACGCTGGCTCGCTAAGGTGTAGTGAGTCAGTACCATGGAATAAAATGCAACTTCCCAGGGGGTTAGAGGGGCTTTGACAGAGGCAAGTCCTTATAAACTAAAATGACTGTTCAAGATAAGCTGTTAAGTTGGGTGGGGGGATCTCTATAAAAATATATTGAGTATATTGCCATCTGAGTAAGCAAAAGTAATATTTATAAATATTTGTGATACATAAAACATCACCCAAGGATCACAAATGCCTACAGGAAGGGTTGCTTCTGAAGAGACCAATCCTTTTGTATCAAATATGTCTGTAGTATCAATACATAAATTTTTAGAAACAGAAAACATCTGGAATGAATTGTAATGATACGTCTATCGTTTGCGTTTTGAAAGACTTGAGGCTTTCATCACGTTTCTTTTTATTAGAAGATCTAAATCTAATCCAGCATGAAAGCATCCACGTTTCCATTCATTTTTTAAATTGCTTTCTTCCATTCCTCCTTCTTCTGGAATCCTTTCTTCTTTCCTCTGCTGAGGTGACTTTTGAAGCCAGTATCCCAAAGTCACTGTCACTACAACCCTCTGCAGTCAAAACCTGAGAAAGCTAAAAAGCTACATTTGACTTTAGAGGCATTCTAGAAGTCAAGAAAAAATTGGGAGGAGTTATAAAATGCAGTCAGCTACAAGATGTTATAGTCTTATTGTCTGATTTGACATATTGTGGTTCCAACATCAGTTCTCTAATTAGTGACATGTTGGAAAATACATAATCAACATAGTTATGTAAATGGGGTATGTGTTTGTGCGTGTGTATGTGTGTATATATGTATATCTACATATATACGTACAGACACATTAAGCATATATGTCTATATACTAGAGAAAAGATAAACAGAGTGGTGCCAGAAATATCAAAGTGACTTCATGTTTATTAATCTTCTTTTTCCTTTCAATACTTGCCTATCGTCACTGAACCCCAGGTTGTCACCTCAAAAGTGAACATCGTCAGTTAAATCCACCAGTTAAGAAGCTTATCTGTTTGTCCGACCCTGGGCAAAATACATGTGAAACAAGTGAAGCTACATAAGCCTGGCCCTGGAGGAGCTTAAACCCTTCAAACAGCAAGCGCATGCCTCAGAAAATTCTGGAGCTGTGGATTTACACTCAGTTTTCCTAGGCAAGAGACCAGCTCTTTTTTTATTTTCCTGCAAAGAAATTACAAAATTTATTTATCTAGAAGTGGCCTTTATATAATGATACATCTTACACCTCAGAATGTGAAAAATGCAGTATTCAAACTGCATCTAAACAGAGCTGGTTCAAATCAATACTATAGGAAAAATGACTGGCACAAAAAGCTGAACTCATTTTCCAACCACAGAGGATGCTATTATCACTCTTAGAAATTAGTTGCTAAGAAATAAACTTCTTAGAAAATAGAAAATCTGGGGAAACCTAAAAGATAGGCCACTTTCTGCATTTGAATATCTGATTTGAAAACCTCCATGCTTTCTCCCATAAGGGACCTTTCCGCAATCCCTCTCCATCTTGTCCCTCTTCCTGCTGACTGAGCTGCATTCCTCAAGCTTCCTTCTCCCGGACGACCCACCCTTCAGGGGACTGACTTTGCACGAGGAATAAAACCTGCTCAACAACCAATGATTTATGAGAGGAAATAGAAACTGTGGTAATACACCTTGGTTCTTGGATCTGCAGGTGTAAGTGCCTTCATTTTCCTTCTGGAAAAATGATTTGCTTTTAGTGAGAGGGTTTGCTTTACACCTCAAAGGGCATGGGAATAGGTGTCTGACCCTGACTATGAAAAAGATTACAGTGCATTACCACATACTCACTCACTGGAATAATGTATCATTCAAAGTTAAATCAATACGGAAAGTACAAAGAAATACTGTCAAACCCTAATTTCTAGCCTGACCCTCTATGGAGGGAAGTATTATTTTTCCCAAATACTTCTCTATGCCCCTGTTCACAGATGCCCTCAACAGCTCCAGGGTGCCTGCTCAGCCCACAGTCATCACTGCAGCCACCCGACACGGCTCTCAGAACCTCCCTCAGCAGCACCACAGCACACAGACCAAAGCCTAGGATTTGGCCAAGTCTATAATATAATAAATTTTAGTCTTACTTGGGTTTTCCCCAGAACGAATTCTCTACTGTCCCAGCTTCTTTGTGTCACAAGCTCCTGAGAAAAGAAACCAGAATACGAACTTCTCCTTGGCTCCTGCTGAGTCATGTGACTCAGCCTGGATGCCAAGGAGTCTGGGGAAACAAGTATCTGTCAGGTTCAGCTCCTGTAATAGTAAGTAAGCTCCGTCTCCCACTAGGCTCAAAAGGATAAGAATTTCTCCAAACTAGGAAGGGGGACTAATATGCCAAAGTTGAGGGTGTGGGGGAGTGTCAAACCTAACATGGAGATTCAGAAGCAGCTATCACATGAAATATATATGGTGAAAGTCATCACTTGTTCTTACTGGAAGATTCTAGAGATGTCCACTTCTTACCTGTCCAACAAGGAAAACTTAGAGATTTATAATTTTCAGAAAGAATTGCATAAAAAATTATATAACCCAGGGATTTGGAAAAAATTAATTCTAGAAAGTTATTCCACTCATATTAAAAAGAAAATATATGGTTCAAGTCAGCAGAAGTTAAGTCATGGGCTTGGACACTTCCTGGCTCATACCCTTATCCACTTGTATCCATGGAGCAGTAAGTTGCAGTTTCTCTGTTTCCTCTTCTATACAATGTGAATGATGATATCTATGATGAAACAATGTTACAAGGATGGCATGAGATCCTACAGTTTAAAACAATATGTGGAACATAGAGCTGAATCACTGTTTCATGTTACGATGTAATACTCAGTGGTGTAACATAAAGTCCATTTTTAGGAATCCCACCAAAGTCTCCATGGTTTACCTTGATTCCATTTCATTTCATTAAAGAGCAACTTTCAGCTATCTGGAAAGGTCAATCAGCTGAGGCTTTTGTTATAAAAGAAGAAAGCAGAGCAGTGTCCTTTATCCTTCAAGAAATAACAATGAATAAGACCATCCCCCTTACTATAAATTTATGGTTCTATCATGCTGATATTTTTTCTGAAGCAAAGGTACAGGTAAAATGTAATTAGAGTGGGGACAATCGTGTGTTTAGCTGGATTGGCTCTAAATATAAATTTTCCTTTCTTGATTACTAATTTACATGGTAGGGAAATGTAAGCATCAGTTTTCAGTAAGAAATAAATTACATGACTCCTTTACTGTGTATGCTTTTGAGATCTCTTCAATAAAATATTGCCAGGGATAAGAGAAAGGAGAAATTATTCCTTCTAAATGCACTCCTTTTTTTAAAAAAAAGAAAGTTGATAATCTCTTTTGTACACCTTCAAATCACAGCATCCTGAGTGACCGTCCATTTTTTACAAATGAAACAGAAAAAGTTCCTTTAGAGATCAGAAAACTAAATTCCTAAGGTTATCACAGCTGAAATGAAGACTTTAGAAAATAGGACTTAGTATTAGTCATTAACAAAACTGATTGTTTTTATTGTGGTTAGTAGTGAATTCACTCACACACACACACACACACACACACACACACCCCTCTATCCTCGACATCTAAACACTTATGCTATGTAGAGAATGATATTTTCCAGACTAGGAAGCTGGCCTACTGTTGAGAAAAAAACAAGGTCTCCAAACTTACTATTCAACATTTCTGAGAGTGGTTTCTGTATTTCACTGAGAGATCAGACATAGGACTTAGAAAGGTAGCACCGCCTTCCATTCTCTTGGAAAAACTCAGTGTACCCAAAGAATCAGTAAGTAGAATGTGGAAAGAAATACACAAGCTCAGATCTTGAATTCCCCATGGTGAGAAGACAAACACTTGCAGCCTTGCTCTTAAAAAGAAATACTAATTTGTACGAATCAACTCTAAGGAAAACAAAATCTGCGGTAGTCATTGCTTTTGTATTCAAACTATTTCTGGAGTTCCTTCTTTCATCAACCACTGCATTCTGCCAGGACAGGTGTTTGCCAACACAGCTGCCTCCCAGCTCCCACCTCAAGCACAGACCAGACCAGGCTGAAGTGCCTGTTAGAGAGCAGAGTGGACACGTCCTGGCTCCCTACCAACTCCTTAAAGAAGGCTCTTTTATACTGTGCTTTTAAATACCTTCATTTTAAAATTAGATTTTGATTTTTTCTCAGAAACAGCGAAATCTCTGTTGAGCTACCAAAACATATTTTACAACTTAGCGTGTTCTGCCTCCCTGTTTTTTTTTTTTTTCTTTTTGCAGCTGTTACTTTTAAAGAGAGAAAGTTTTGCTTTACACATTCAAATGGAGGCTTTTATTTAAAGGAGGAATTTTTCTACTTGTTGTCATCTGGGCACCCTCTCTCTATTTTTTTATAAACTCGGAACTCGCTTAAACATCTTCCTATGCAAATGGCTCAACAACATAAGAGTTGACATCTTCAGTTTCGAATGTGCTAGAAAACACAGAAACTGACTACAAAATAAACTCAGTCAGATGAGAGAGGACACAAAAAAGACACGTGGGGTTCACCTTTTCACCTTCTCTCCAAATGGAATGATTTATTGCTCCCTCTAACAAAAGTATTCAAATGGACTCACAGCATGAATTGTCCTTTTTAGCCACCAACAGCCAAAAAATTGCCTGACCTTTGGTGTCATCTTTAATTATCAAAATATTTCTATATCTATTTACACACATCAAATCCACTTGAAAAAGGTACCTGGGATATCTATGAATTCTTAAAGTAGCACAGTCCATCATATGTGAGATACGTTTATGCAGTGGCTGAATATTATTCTTTAAAGCTACATCTTTAGCAGTGATTATCATGTGAATAAATATGGTCCTTTCCCTAATATTTTTCTCAATGTTTAATTAAAATATGGAAGCAAAAATAATCGGGGGATAAATCTCATCCTTGCGTAGTTATATGTACAATTTCCTAAGCACAGTTACATATTCTGTTTGTTCGAACAAAGATCAATAGATGCATCTCTGCAAAACTAGAGTAGGGGTTCATAGCATGTGATTTTCTATTTCACAGATGAATTCGGTCTTCCTTATTTATGATGGAATCAGGGTCCCTCCATTCACATAAAAAATGATGAATTCTATATAAGGAATTAATTATTCTAATGGAGAAACAAAGGAATTTTGTCATCCCTGATTCAGAGTTCTCACTTTTCTCCTCTACCCTTCAATGAGTTAGCATCACCTGCCCTCCAAGCTTTATCTGCTTTCATCCAGACGTCCAGTGCCTTTATCACGCCATTCCCCAAATCATCTTGAAACTGATCATTTGTGTGTCTGTCTTCACTAGTCTATGTACCTCAAGAGTCGGAAACATGAGTACTGTTCTTTAACCAAGTAATGAAATACAATTTTGTGCTGATATGGCCTGACAGAGTAAGAAAGCCTAGGTAAGTAACAGCTTAACTTGGAATTCACAAAATTAAAAATGGTTCCTAGGCGCATTTCATCGGCCTAATTTATTACCCAAAGCCTCCATCATCTACAGATCATTTCAAAGCTGGTGTGATGTGACTGCTTCATCCCTTGGTCTAACTTTTTATTTATTTATTTATTTGTTTGTTTCTTTATTTATACATACAAGCACTGGGTACAGTCAGAAGCGCAGGAGGGTGAGAGAATTCACCAGAGCCAGAGCAGGCAGACTGACAAAGTACACTGCTGAGGGGAGCAGTGGGCAACAGGAGAGGTCTGACACAATGTGGGACCCTCGTCCAGCAGACGGGGATCGAACCGGTCCTGCAGAGGCTGCGGGCACCCTCACAACCCGGCGCTCAACCACTGCGCCACGGGGTAAGCCCTGGTCTGACTTTTTAAACTAACTTTTCTCTCTATCAATTCTGTATCTCCCAGGAAATGTCACTGCAATTTCAAGTACTCTTTACATTTAACTTCTCTAATCTTTTTCAGGTATTTGAAAATTGCTGTCAGTGTTAGCTAAAATATGCCACATTTTGAAAATAACATTTTGATCGACACATACCTATATATAGCAGGTACTTCATTGGAAGAAAAGTTATGATTTAAAATAAAGTGAAAGCTACAAAATGTATGTTCCCCACAATGAGCTCTTGTGGTCTTTCACAAATTGATCTCCACTGGCTTAAACTAATATAACTTACCAGTTCCAATTTTTCAGAGAAAATATAAGGTTCTCTTTGATCACATTTAATTTTGATCTTACCTAAAGATGTTGGGAGAGCTTAGCTTTATAAAAGTGTCTTGATACTCCCATTCAAGGAGTAGTCATGTATTTACTGAGCACCTACTGTGTGCAAACATTCATCTCTAGAGAATACACATGTATTTTAAAGTGCCCTCAGCCATCACAAAGGTAAATCTGGGAACCAAAAATCAAGTGGCCCATTTTAAATAACATAAGACAAGAGTAAGAGCTAGAAGGCAGAATTTGATGACTGCAAAAATGAAGAGACAAACACTACACGAGCTTGGCAAAAGGAGAAATGAGGGCAAGTGGCCTAACACAAATTCATGAAGGGTAATTTGAGTTCAGTTGGTCTTTACTTGGAGAAAGCAGGAAGGACAGACCAAGCACGTCATGAGTACTAGTGTATGAAATGAGACACAGAAAGAAAACAAAAAGTTGAGTAAGAGAAGTTTTATCAGACAGAAATGTCTAGAAGATGGATGCCTGGAAGGAAGTTAGACAATAGTTTCAGTTCTTGAACATCAAACCAACATGGTTGAAATGTATTCTCAAGTCATTGGAGAACTGAATGTGCCAATGATTCTCAAGGAGTTTTCCAGAAAGGACGAGCATCAGCATCATCTGAGCCCTGGCCCTACCCGGAGCTACTAAATCAGAGTGGGAGGTCATCAGTCCACACTTGAATAATTCTTCTGGGGGACTCTGATTCACACTCAAGCGTGAGAACTGCTACAGTGAACAAATTCAAATAATCAAATCAAGACATCAGATATATCAATTAGCTGGCCCCACTTTCTTCAGAAGACAGCACAAAAGAGAAGTTTCAGGTAAAAATAGAAGACCGAAAAAAAGAAAAAGTAAATGTGTGTAAGGGATTTGCTATCTGACATTTAGCAGCATTTTAAGATCATCTTTTAATGTTCTAGTAGAGCTTCTTTCTTAGAAGCTTATCATAAAAGGAAATTAAAAATGACTGCATCCTAGAGTAAGGGCTGCACTGCTGGGCTTTCTCTCCTCTTCTGAATAACAAATAGGAAGATTCCTTATCATGTACATGTGTCAGGAGGGAAGTGGAGAAAGAACTGACCTCTATTGCAACACTTCTCTCTGGCTGTTCATTTAATCCTCACCAAAAACTATTGAGTCAGCTATTCTATGCCCTTTAATATAGAGAAGGAAACTGGGGGTTAAGGAGGTAAGAAAATGTTGACATTGGGCCTCCCTAGTGGCGCAGGCAGTTGAGCACAGCACTGTGAAGCTGTCTGCAGCCTCTGCAGTGCCGGTTCAATCCCAGCCGGCCAGGGAGATGCCCACGTGGCACAGCAGACCTCTCCTGTCTCGCCCACCGCTCCCCTCAGCAGTGTATTTCAGTCAGTCTGCCTCTTCTGTTCCCTGCTCTGTCTCTGGTGAATCCTCCCACCCTCCCGCACATTTGGCCTGTACCCCGGTTCTTATATGCATGAATAAATAAATCTTCAATAAAAAAAAAGCTAATGTTGACATAAGCAATGAGGAAGCACAAAATAAGGAATTAAGTCATTTTACTTCTACATGATACCATCTGCCAGCATGTCCAAAAATTCCCGTGTAAACAAAGAATCTGTATTATTCTCTTAATGTTTGAGAGATTCTTCAGAAGTTTCCATATTGCTTATGTAATGGGACTAATATTTGGCAAAACTTAACAGATTCAATTTTGCTTACCCCTTACTTCAGTGTCTTCTAAATACCTTACGCCCCCAAAACCTTGAGAGTCCATTTCATGCAATGCCTTTGGGAGACAAAAATTCTCCAAACCTGGCTGAAGGGTATGAGGTCCAGACCAGGAGAGTAAAAGCAGCAAGACCCCAGAGGTCTGTGGTAAGAAGAAAGGTGGAGGGAAGTCTAGGGTTCCCCCATGTCTCCCAGTTTCTCCTCTCTGAGCTTTAAATCAATACACCAAATCCCCCAAAAAAGAGGTGTTTTTTTGGCCCACATTCTGCTAACCAAACTATGTGAAGAGATTACCTGCTATGTTCCATGGAGTACTGAGAAACGGGGGATCACATCTGACCTAGGGGCACAGACTCAGCCTGGTAGTCCATAGAGTATCCTTAGGGAGACACAGCAAGTAGCCTAACTATAAACTAGAAGGCTGCATGGCCCCAAAACCCCAAGGGGACAGGGCCAGAGATGGGGCAGGCCAATGAGGCAGGGGCCTACAATGCCAGCAAGGCCAATGTGATGGCAAGAACTCCAAGAAAAGGGGCCATCAGGTCCTCCTAAAGCTAAACCAGATCAGACTGCAAGTACACAAAGACTTTGGCTATCCAGGGGAAGTCACTCCCTTGTCACCCCCCCCCACCTAGAAACGTATTTACCTTTTGTGACTTGAGCCACAGGTAGACAGCCTCTGTTATATGCCAGGCACTATTCTGAGAGCTTTATCACTAACACCCTTACTGCCATCACCGATATGAGAGGCCAGGAATTCCCTGCTTGCTGATGGAAAAAATGAGGTACCCAGAGAATCAAAAGCTGTGGTGGGGGATGATGGGCGCTTTAGTTGTGGTGTGGTATTGTTACAGGGCAACCCCGACATAAAATGGGTTGCCTGACTGTGGGTCCTCACCCACGTGCTTAAAGGGGACTTAAACTGCAGGCATACACAAAAGGTTAACAAAAGGTTTATTTACAAGGGAAGGGGAAATGAGGAAATGAACAACTCAGGGAAAAAAAGAAGGAGATAAATTCTTAAATGCGTCCTACCCATTCTGCTGACCCGGAATCCCAAATGACCCACCGAGACCAAACGCTGCCAGGCCAAGAGCACGAGCCAAGAGAGAGCGAGACTCACTCACATGGCTGGTTATAAACCCGAGCCCAAGAAAATGGCTGCTTAACTCCACCCCTAGGAACTCGCACCCTCCTTTGGGGATCATGGAATTTGTAGTTCCCTGTGTCTTGATGGAGTCGGGGTGGAGTCCACAAAGTCCATATGGAGTTTGGTCAAGACAGACATCCTTTCCCCCTAACAGTATGTTCACTTACATCTGAAGAAGGGTGCACCTGTAACCCCCCCACCCCATCATATACTGTGTCATAAGCCAATCTTTACTCATCAAAAAATAAAGGCTAAAGTAGCAGAGCTGAGTCAGAGGCAGCTGTTGCTCAACCACCATAGCAGAGAAGTCTCTCTACAAGCTTTACCGTTACTTAAAGAAGCTAAACTGACCACACTGAGTTTTAAACTAGATCACACTCAACGTCTTTTCCTCATAAGCCACAACCAGGGTTCCGTGAGTCAAGGAGAGAGGAAGAAGGAGGGAGAGGACACGATACGCCTTTGCACATCAGTGTGTATATTTTCATCTTTGAGAGAAAAAATGGCGCCAGCGCACACACACTTCCTTAAAGTTCCTTCCAAATGCTTGTAAAACAGGGGAGTTCCTGGAGTGAGAACATGACTCATCCGCAGAGCTATTTTTCTTTTACCTCAGCTAGTTACCAATGGAAAGTGGAAACATGAAGCTTTGCTTGGACCTAGGTGAAATCAAAAGACATACTATGTCTCTTATTTTTTTTTTTTTTCTAAGTGGGAAAAAAAGCGACAAGTATGCTTCAGTCGTGTGGAACTTTTTTCCCCAAAGTCCACACGGCTGAAATGCCAACCTCAGACCAGACAGCAGTGTCAAGGCCTTCAAGTTCACAGCGCAGGGAGCATGTAGCTGCCTACTTGGGAATCATTTCACACTCTGTCCAGCAGAAGGACAAACCAACACTCAAATACCAGAAAGGGCATCCAGAGGAAGGCTGACACACTTGAAAAGGCAAATGTATTGTTGACAGAAACATTTGGAAGATTAAAAGGAACTGACTTAAAAGATGGGGCCTTTCGAGGTTTCATGGGGTCCCGTTAATCCTTTTGGCCCTGATGAGACATTACCCGAGGTGACCCCTCCGATGGTGACATGACCTTCCTTCCGGGTGGGAGGGAATGTGGAACCCCAGCCCAATGAGGTGTCAGACTCACCGACAATGCTTTCTATTTATCGGAAATTCAGTTCCGTTTTCCAAATCTCTCATGTGTCTGAATAGGTCCTAGGATGTGGTGTTGGTACAATGTCTGTAAAAAATGATTCTTTCAGGGAGGGGAAGAAAAGAACAGTGCTTTCAATGTTCAGGATCCTTGACATCTGCTGCTCAGCTGGAAATACTGTTAAAAGGCCATTAGAACCTTAAGGTAACAGACCTCGAATGCTCTGAAAGCCAGGGAGCAATTTGCTGTTTGTGTTAGGAGTATCAGCCCCGGCCACTTCCTTTTCAAGGGCTGAAAACAGCTTCTGTCATGAGCCGTGAAAATCAATTCCACAGTAACCAGGCTGAAATGTGGCTTAAGGTGGTCCACCTTGGGGCTGGCGCTGCACAGCAGAGCCTCCTTCTGGGCATCTAGGACACCTTCCAGAATCCCAGGCAGCTGGGCCTGGCAGTGCTGGGAGGCAGAGAGCAACACGAGACACCCAGGAACCTTCAGGCTTATCTCCTAGGACACTGGTTCTCTCTAATGCTTAATTAGGTTAAAATCCAAATTGTCACCCTGAATGAAGACAGCTTTGGGAAATGTGGAGCTGGGAAAAAGCCTGCTCGGGCTTATTTGTATTCCATCTTTCTAGTTTGCCTGATTATAGTAATTGTAAGAGAAGCTCATTTTTTCCAAATAATACTGTTCCAAAGCCTTTCAAAACAGAGAGCGTTTTGAAAGTTTTTTTTTTTTTCTCAAATACAAGGTCATACTTTTGAAAATAAATATTTCAGAGGAATAACGATGGTTTTGTCAAGAGTTGTAGTTTACAAACTAATGGTTACAAAGGTTAAAATTCATTTTTTAAATGTGTTATAGGTTTTCAGTTCTTGGAAATTGTTACTCCAGTTATAAAATGCAGCCTTGGTTACCATATAGAATTAAGATCATTATAACCCATATTTCTATATGTAGTCAGCTCTTTGTCAACCTGAAAACCTTTTTATAATTTACCAAGCAGGCTCTGGATACGAATAAATTGCCACTCTTAAATCACAGCAATCTACTTATGTTTATGCAATGCAACTTCTTACAATATTAAATTATTTATCTTTATATCAATAACTCAGGCTGAGAAATCATTCCAAGTTAATCATTAAATTTATGTAACAAAATGAAAAAGTATGATTTCATGCTTTTTACTGTGAATATCTGATGCACCTAATGTATTTTTTAACTGAAATCTAAGTGTAATTACTGCACACTTATCTTCTTGACTAATATAGAAAACACAGGCTTATAGAATTTTTATGTCTATTATACAAAACACATCATGAAGACCTCCGATTTTAAGAAGTTTTCACGTTATTTCTTGCAAAATGAAGGGAAGGGGATAACTGAAAAGAAATTAGCCATAATAATTTTGTTGTTGATGACATAAGATTTGCCATTTGTGACCTATTTTATATTCCATTGAAACTGACCTTTTATGAGAGCCATGTGGTAATATAGTGAAATGAATATATTCTTTATTGCCATCATATAAAAAGATTGGCCACAGCATTTAACATAGCACTTGACCTTCTGGTATCTGAATATCCCCAAGTCTGTGAAAGAATATTGAATAAGATACCACATAATCAAATGAGTAGTAAAAGCACAATAAAAGTCTTTCACACATTAGCACTTGATAATGTAAAAGTAACAGCAAACTATCTCCCCTAACTTCAATGTAGAACTGGAGGAGAAGCTGTAATAGATCAAGTAGGATTGTTCAGCAATCCATACTTCCAGATTGTTAATATTTGAGAATTACATATTCTCATTTTTCAAAGAGCCCCCATTATTTCAGAGATCATTTAAACGCTTCAAAACCCTTTCACTGTAAAAGAGCTATCAGTGGTTTTATATTGCACCAACTTTTAAGTTAAAAACTCCCAATCATTGGGATTTAGAAAAAAAAAAAAGAATAAGGAAATAGCTAAAGATAACAATACTGTCTTACTTTTTCAAGAAAAAGTTAAGGTCTATTATGTTAAAATATATAGCGTATCTAAAAGCATAGCGGCTTTTTTCAAATTCATTTCAAAAGCGCTACTGATTTGGAGCTATTCTGACCCATTAAGAAAGTAATAATTGAAAGTTATTCATTTTTTAGGACACCTCAAAGTGCTTTCTTTGCAAAGAAAATAGTTGCCTCAACAGCACCGCCACCCTAAGAGGAAATATCTCGAATTCCCTGAAATTGAATGGAGTAGCAGTGGCTCCCAGTAATCTCAGCTGTCTAGGGGACAAAGAGAGAAAACGAATTTCTAGAAAAATCCAAGAACCGTAACAGGTGCTAACACACTAGCTGATAAAGCATAGAGAACAGAGGTGTGCCTGCCCAGACTGTGTTATGCTACATCTTTAATTAAAAGTGTAGAAAATTAAGAGTGACCAGCTCTAAATGCAGTCTACTTGCACAAGCGTCCAGAGGTCAGGAAATAATGCCTTGTGAGGCAAGTGTAGGAAAAAACAGTCCAAGAGTGACTGGGGAGAACGGAATTGCCAGAAATCTAAAAGAACACACACACAAACCTGTCCTATGGACAAATAGAGATCCTGCCATGTTAGCAATGAGTAATGGTGATCCTACACTGAAATAATCTTAAAATGCAACTTTCCAGCTCCACTTTCAAGCAATAGTGAGGTTTTCTCCTACTGATGCACATGCACCCTGGCAGCTGGGTTAGGCCCATTTTGTTCCAGACATGGAGTTAAGGAAGAACCTAGCCATTCTCTTGCTTTCCCATCGGCCCCCTAGTGGCCAATGCAAACATTTGCAAGAAGGTTGAGGAGTTGCAAGAAGTTGAGGAGTTGCAAGAAGGTTGTGATTTGTTGCTGCAGCAATTTCTGGGTGGAGAGTCTTACCCAACACCAAAGTGAAAAGTAACATAAAACTATTGTCCAAATATTACTTCCCTGACACAAATGTATTTAAAGCCACACTGGATGCAACCAGAGTGTTATCTCCAGAGATGTGAAATTTGGCACCCGGACCCACAGCTTCGGCATCACCTGGGGGCATGTTACAAATGCAAAGGATGGGTTCCCCCCAGAGTCCCCCCAAAACTGCTGAGTCTAAACCTCTGAGGACAGAATACAGAGCCTAGCCTTGCCCCTGGTGATTCAGAAGCATGATGCAGTAATGAAGGAATGCTCTTCCTCACTGGTTCACTTTCCCAGTTCTACATCAAAATTACTCAGGGATATTTAAAAAAGAAAGGAAGTAAAGGTGGGAGAGAAGGCGTAAAGGAGGCTAGAGCCCTGCCCAGCCTGGTTTCTGAAGATGCAGCTCAGATGTTGGTGTCATTTTCGCTTTGGTTAGTTGTGTTGTGTTTTTTTTTTTTTTTTTTTTTTTTTTTTGCTTTGTTTTTCTATAACTCAACACTGTTCCAGTGTAGTCACGGCTCTTTCCAACTCAGAGTCGATGGTTAACTTTTCAGGAATTGTGTGAGCTGGCTGTTAAAACTGTTAGTAGCTTGAAATGAATCATTTACACCAAGTGGGGACATTTATACCAAGAAAACTGGCCAATGCTACAAATCAGGTCTCCTCCCACCCCCACCCCGCTGAGAGTCGATGGTCACCTCTCACCAGAGTTGTAAAAGGGTGGGCTAAAGCAAAAATGCCAAATGGCTCATTAATTCCAAGTCTGAGCAGTTCCTCTCAATTTCACCATCACTTCTCAATTCCTCAGACTCTTACTAAGATAGAGAAGATGAACCGGGCCAGACAGTGGCCACATGCTGGAGGAAGGTGGGCATCAGCCCAGGCCCCTCTGCAGACACAGGTCAAGCATCTGTGTCCCTTTTCCTGTCTTTTCCAAATGTGGGCATAAGAAGAAATTCTGGAATAAGAAGGGTGAGTAAATCTGCTGGGAGCCTCTTGAAGGCGGTCTGCCTCATCAATGAAGAGACACACACGGGAAGAGTCGCTTTTGTGCGCCTGTGGGCATTATAATGAGGCTTTGACTCTTGAGAGCAGCCATCTGGTGTCCTAAGAGAGCTGACCTGGTAGAAGGAGGCTCACAGACCGGAAAGATGGACAGAACTTAGCACCCTGAGAATGTTAACTTCCTCTTTCTTCACTCCTCCAACTGCTCTATCTTGGAACTTCTTTTTTTATATGAAATAATAACTTTCTCTCATTGTGTAAGCCAGTTGAGTCAGGGTTTTCTGTGACCTGCTGCCAAAAGTATCTTACGTGACAGATTATTTCAGACAAGTGTTTCAACATCTTGTGTTGTTTAAACTCTTTTATTGGCACTTCTAAGAAGCGGAGTAAAGTTTTTGAAGTTATTTTTCTTTGTTACTGTTGCTTCTTCTTACTCTGATTACCTCATTCACCCCTGCTCCTCTCATCCTCATCTGGGGCCCGGGCATCTCGTACTTCAGTATTGCAAACAGGCCCCGGCTGACCTCCTCCGCTCCCTGGGCTTTGAATGCTCTTCTCTCTATTCCATCCTGCTAAGTGCTCGACCAATCTAAGACAACACTTTCATCATGTCCCTTCTCTGCCAATAACTCAGATGATGACTTACTTCCTGCCATCACAAGCCTGGAGTTCTGAAGGCTCATCCAAAAGCCAACCCCACCCTACCTGTTCGATATTATTCCTCACAAGTTCTTGAGAGACCACTGCCTGCATTACCCTCCACACACACCATTTTGCTCATGCCTCTGCCCCTACCCTGAACACCTTCTTTTTTCGCGGCCCTTTGCCAAAGTTCCTGTGATAGTTAATTTGATGTGTCAACTTGACTGACTGGACTGAGGAATGACTTGGTAAGATACTATTTCTGGTTGTGCCTATGAGGCTGCTTCTGGAAGAGATTAGTATTTGATGCAGTAGACTGAGTCACCGATGTTGACAGGAAGCATCTAATCTGTGGGTGGCGCAAATGGAAAGTAAAGGTGAAGTACAGGCAATTTCCTTCTCACTCTTCCTGAGCTCCATCATTACCTGCTCTGGGACTTCAGAGTTTCTGGTTCCTGGACCTTAGACTCCAAAACTCCAAGACTTCTACCAACACCAACCCTGTCTCACTAACAGACTTTCCTGGGTTACCAACCTGTAGACACCAGATCATGGACAATAGCCTCAGGGGACAACACCTATAATAAAGCTCTTATCTCTATCTACCAATGTTCTACAAATTAATTCTGTTTCTCTGAAGAACTCAAATATAATCTTAATTAAATTTTACCGCCTCCTTTCAGCAAGGTCAAAGAAGGCACTTCATCCTGAGATTGCTATCCATATCATTGATGATATCTGGCACATAGCCATCCACACACCACCACTGTTTAAATCTTAGGGAGCAAAAAATACAGTCTATTTAATTCCTCATTGTGGTAAAAAGTTTTAAGACTTTTTTTATACTTTCACAGCAAAAAGAACTACTGAAGTCTCACAGCAGTCACAGCTGATTACCTGTATTTTGATGATTCTATACTTTCTGAGAGTTAACAACTCATCCTACCCTATTTGGAAAATCCCTGTCACACTGACCCTTGTTATCACTTTCTGTTGGTTGTAAGATATTGACTTTTGTCTCGCCTCAATAGCACACATAAACAATGTCAAAGCATTTATGTGGCCTTGTAAACTCAGAAATGAACATTTCTGGAATACACTTTGCTTCTAATTCTCTATTTCTGACTCTATCTCTTCCATACATACACACCCAGTCCTTTTTTTTATTGTCAATGATATAGTAGATGTTCAATAAATAACTTCTGATTAATGGTCTTTCAGTGATATCAATTTTACCTGTAGTGAGGTCAAGGGATTTCAGTTCAAGGGCGAACAAGAAAGAAGACAAGACCACGAGGTGGCAGCAGGACACAAAAACCTTTCTTGGGTGTCACTTTAGCAGGTTGTTAAATGAGGGGGGTGTCGCACACAGCAGGAGACCATTCAGAGAGAGCACAGGGGCCTTATCTGGGAGGGGAAGAGGTTAAAAGGAACTCCAGAGGCTGGGGGACTTGGACACAGGTTTATGGATCTAGGCAAAGGTGTGCATGGATCTCACATGCAGCTTGGAGCCTTTTCTAAAACCCCAAAGCAGTCTACAAGTGGCCAGCAGATGCTGGATGCATGATGGCAGGGTACATACACCAAACCAAATGGGTCTAACCATAAAAGGATGGTCCCCAGGGAAAGGGGAGATTCCAGTTTCCCTGCCCCACCCAGGGGAGGGTGGAGCTGAGCAGGAAGAAGAAGAGGCTGCAGAGGAGACTGGAGAGGGAAGGAAGCAGGAAGGAGAGCAAGAAGGAGACCTGGAGGAGGCACGTGGAGCAGAGAGATATGTGAAGAAACTGCACTTGCCTCTTGGTCCTGGACTGGTCGAAATAGACATGGGTGAGGGATCCATGGGGAAGTTAACAATGGCAGCTTTTATCTTGATTTGGATTTTGCTCTTTTCCTCCCAGACTTGTCTGGCTGTTTCTGACCCTTTTCTCTGGGTCCCCACCGGAAGGTGTTTCAGACTTCAGTCAGGCTTTCAGGCCTTGCTTTGGGCCAACCCTGCTTGCCTGGACATTTTTCCATGAGAGGATGAGTAACTTCGGGCACTTGATTTGGAAACTCTATTCTTTGTCTTTTCTGTACTGCACACTAATTGTATTAAAGTGCCTTTCCATTAAAGTTCTTATGCAGTGGATGGCAGAACTTATTTAGAGCAGACAGGTTTGGGGGCCCTGGGGTGCCCCTCTCCCTGTCTTGTAACATAAGAACTGAAAACCAGCTCCTTAGGGCTATGTTTACAACAAGTAGAAGCATAAAAGGGTGAAGGTAGTGGCCCAATGAGTAAGTAGTCAGGAGGCCAAAATGCGGGGTCCATCTTGGATCCCATGCCTCAGGTGCTCACCCAGGCCTCAGGCGCTTCCTCTCCAGACCTCTCTGCCACCCTGCAGAGTCCCACTGACACTCTCAAGTCTTCATGCCTCTTCACCAGCTAGGCACTGTGTAACGCTCACTGACCCCTTTCCTTACCTTGTTCCCATGCTTCCAAGTCCATTGCTTTCTCCCAAAGAAGCATTTCCACGGCCTTGTGATTAGATCAAATGCTTCTATTATGTGCTCTCACAGTGCCCGTGGTCCCTGGTGCCATGCATCCATTCAGCCATAATGAATTCCTTGCCAACAGTACCCTTAATTTCTGCTTTCCTGCTGTGATAAAAGTTCCCTACACTGAGCACCCTGGTTCAGTAACTTATACATAGTAAGTAAACGAAAAAGATTTATTGGATGAATGAAAGAAAAAAGAGTGAACAAGTTACAAAAATAATCAGTTACCTGGATAATGTGTATATGTGGAATCAAATTTCTACTTTTCTTTGTTACTACTGCTGGTAAGTTTGTTTAAAAACATTTTTTTCAACCAGGATTATTACAAACTCATAAATATTTCCATCCAGGATTATTAGAACGTTTAGATCTTTACCCAAAATGTAATGCTATGAAAGCTTTTGTTTATAAATATGCCATCCCAGGGATGCAATTACATGTTCAAATATTAGTATGTAAACCATTAAAAAAAGAAGAATACTGGGCAAATCTATGCAACTATCTAAATTTGAATTGTATGGCAACTGAAGACTGTAACAGAACAGAGTTTAGTGTGTAAACTGATGTAAGTATCAAGTGTAGAAGAATATTTGGTCTGTCTCTACTGGCAAGACAAATCTTTCACCTTTCTGACTTGGCTAGATGTTTTTTGTGAGATGTGAATTAGAGGGAAAAGACACCCTTAAATTTGGGGGTAGGGGGTATACTTGAATATAAGTTAAGATTAAACTATTAAATGTATTTTATCAACAATTCCTTCACTACAATTGTTATCCTAAATTCCTATTTCTACACAAATCCAGTAAGTGAATGGTAGGTTACTTTGATTTAAAAGAACCAAATAATTCCATATTTTGTCAGTGTTCATAAAACTCAGCCATAATTATAATAGAATACTAGTCATCCTCTTATATAAATCATGATGTAATATGTATAGTATAATTTTTAAATAAAATAGTGTTACATATTTTAAATCACTTTTGATATTGGCCTACATTTCTACTCTCAAGTTATGATGAGTTGCATTTAAAAGATGTGTTTATGTTTTAAAAAAATAAACTATCAATCAACTCAAATGAACTCTTGTTCTCAATGATGACATAAATATCCTCTAATTAAATCAGCTAAGATAACTGTTTGCAAGGATCATTCTAAAATTAATTCCCAAATCAAGAATTTAACAAGTGGCTCTCCTTACAGCCCGGATTTTAGATTGCTTTGCTACCTAGAATTAATGTGATTCTTTTAGACATCTAGTAACTTGACAAATCATTACATAAAAATTTTGGAAGTTCAGTTTACTGACTTCTACCTCACACTCTTCTTGGAAAAGATTTTAAAGCCAATCACTAACTAAACAGAGGGCAAAGAAATCAGAAATCTGAAGCAGGCAATTAAGTAATTTATCCCAAAATAGAATAGTTAATGTCTATCAAAGAGTAAAGATTACCAAACACTGTTTTTCCATTTATGTTAATGGGATGTCTACACACAAACAGACACAAGATTTGTGTTCATGGCAAATGTATTAAGTAAGCAGGTTTCTGGTGAAGCGGGGTGAGATGTGGGCAGATTAACTGAGAAGGCTGCCCAACCAAGAAAAGATCATTGGGTAAAATCCCAAATGAAATCAAGCATTATGTATTTTGAAATTTGAAAAGATGTATCAGCAGAGTATTAGAACTGTTTAAACTTTGGGTCAGATTTTTAGCACTTTGAGATAAACTGTATCAAAGAGACAGGAAAAGAGGCCCGATTCTCAACTACTCAACTACCTGAGCCAGGGAAAAGGGCGCAGTAAATCTTGAGAACAGAGTTGATTATAATTGTTTCCCTAATCTGTGGAGACAAACATCACTCCTCTCTCTAACCTTCCATGATAACTTCCTAGAGTGAGCTTTGTTAGACTAACCCAAAATTCCAACATAATGGAAAAAAAATGCAGTCTTAAGTTTCTATCTCTTAGGAAACCACATCTGTGCAAAAAAAGTAATGGGGGAGCTAGATCAGAAAACTAACATGCTGGTGGAGAGTGGCCAATTTCTGAGAACATCAACTCCAAGTTTCAAGTGATTGAAAAACTGTAAATATTTCAAGTAAATGCAATAGTATCCAGCATGAGCACCAAGAAAATACATAGGATGAGTGATAATACCAGGCTACACACATGCCAGACGAGGAAAGCTTTCCATTTGCCTGTATTCCTTCAAAAAAATGCTGTCTGGCAGTCTGCAGGATTAAGTTCCAATTCTAGCCTTATCACTTTCAAGCTGAGTCATCCTTGGGCAAGTTAATCATTGAAGTGTCTCTGTAGCTCAGTCTTTTCATGTATAAAATGGTGATAATGACAGCATCTCCCAAATTGTTAGGAGTCAATAAGGCAATGTTTATTGTTTCAAAAGCAGGTGATGTTTTCAAGTAAGTGTGGGGACCCAGTAGTTCCTGTAAGAGACTGTTCAATAAGGTTGCAACAGGTAAATGAAAAAAGCGAACTGAGACCAGTCACCATTATTTACCCAGTATTATAATGAAAGCTCAAAGCCTAGGGGAGGGGGCACAGGGAGCCTAAAATAACATCCTCTGAACTGCTCAGACTTTTATTTAAGCAGGTGCTCTTTTCAGTGGGGGGCAGGGGGGGTACCTTTAGAAGTTTAAAGACATCCACTGAGGCAGGTTGGGGAAAGAGACAATCCAGAAAGGACTAGAATGTTTTTTTTCCACTGACCTATGATCAGGAAACCAATTCTAGCAGGACCTGCGGATCCAGGACTCAGTATGTCCCAGCAGATACAAAAAAAGCACATGGGAAGGTTTCTGGCTACATATCTGGAAACATTCCGCTACTGGAAGAAAGTAAGTATTAGAATGGATGGCTGAGAGGGCTCCAGAGTCTACTCCTTTGGAGGTCTTTCAAACAAGGATAGATAGTCTAGCTGATCTGCCTGCAGCTGTCTAAAATCAGGGCTGAGTGAAGATGAATGGTGTAAACTGCCCCTGTAAGGCCACCTCCTTTCGAAGCACTCTCTGAGTATAACTTTATATATTACCCATCACAGTCCCTCCTCTGTTGAAGAAGTCCCTTCCACCTTAGCGCAGAAATGGGCAACACTATATCACAACAGCAAGTTCTAAGTAAAACTTAAATAATGTCAGGATGGACCTTATTACTTCCCAGTTATTCTTATTACTTCCCAGACAAACTACCTGCAACTATCTTTCCATTAGCAACAGCTTTCAGGAATCTGAAATCTGAACAGCATTTCCTTTAAATCCAGGCTCCCTTGTAGGCTAATGGCACATTCTGTTTCTCAAGCAAACCATTAAAAGTCCAAATAAGGCAAAGGATGAAAAGGAGTTTAAAGGATAACTCAGAATATATTAGATAATCAAATGTAAATAGTAGCAGGAACTAGGGAAGGAGCAGTGTTCGTTCAATAACAGGGCATATTTCCTAAGTGATTATTCCAGAGGCAGCAGGTAGTACTGAATAAAGTTTACTTTGGGGGAAAAAAAACACAAATCCTTAATACACAGTTGTTTCTTTTATTTTCCTATCAAACATGCCTCTGACCCTACAGTGACCTGCATCTTGATTATTTATTTCCACCAGCAACCGAGGACACCAGGGTGAACGAAAACGCATCAGTGTCTGTTGTCCTAGTGAGTTTCACAAAAGTGAACACATTTTAGAAATCTACAGCCCATTAGCAAGTGCCTTACCCGTCAGGTGGTGGACCAAGAGGAACCCCTTAAATTAAATACGAAGAACTATTTACCCACTGCCACCGTTCTCAGGAAAGCAAACAGTGGCTACAGAAACTATGTACCCTGAAAATCTGCACTTCGATATTAAGGAGATTTACATCATGCTAAGGATGAACCGTAGTCTCTGGAAGCCCCATTATCCACTAAAGGACAGTAAAACAATTTACAAACACTTCAGTTTGTTTTTCTTTGAGATATTTTATCTGAAATCGTGCTGGGAAAAATATCTGTCTGAAAGATACTGTTTGAAAAAGTGAAGATTAGAGGGGAAAAAAGTTCCTAGCAGGACTCCATACTACGAACCTTTAAGCAATTGAATTTCCTGAGATTTGGAGAAAGCAAAAAAAAGCAAAGTTGATCCTTATCAATTAATTAAAAAGAATAAAATAACAAGGGACAAGGGGAATGCAGAGTTAAGAAACTTAAGGAGCTGTGGGGCCCATCGCTCTCTATTCATTGATTAACAAATTAAGGAGTTGTGCAAAAGGGAGACGCAGTGACAGGGACAGAAAAGTGGTCTTATAAATTCACCACAGGTTCCGCCTCCGACTCACCAGAGGCAGCCTGAGTCTGGCTCTGAATTGAAAAAGGCTCCCTGTATACAGCAGAATGCTCCGCGCCGTGAGTGGGATGTATGGGCTAATTTTTTTTCGGTGCCCAAATTTATATGAGCAAACATGCTCATTCCCCTGCAAGTTTGGGAAAAAAAAAAAAAATCCCTCCCTTGTAGAGTTTGCAGATGCACCCTAAATAAAATAGCAATTCCATTCTCTATCCAAACTGTGATGTTTGAACCTATCTGCAAACTGCTTTACAGCCACCGGCCAGTTCTTGAGCAAAACGCAGAGAAGCTGGTGGAAATGCAGCGTTTGCACGAGAGCTGAGGTCACTAAAGACTCCGGCCGCCGGGTTTGAGCAGCCCGCGCCCTCGCAGCATCTCCGGGGCTCTCCCAGCCTCCAGTTCCGTCTCCCGCCGCCCCAGGATTATCTCCCCGACACGTTTCATTCACAGAGCCCCGGAGCAGCTCGGCTTCGGTTGGAGCAAAGAGCCGGAAAACACGCGCCCGGGCTGCTGCGCAAGTTGTGGGAGACCCAGCGCCGCTAACGCAGGCGCCGCGGAAGGGGGTGGGGGGGGCCCCCTCTGGCTCTCGGCGGAGGACGCCGAGCGGCCCGGCCCGCGGGGGACAGCGGCTCCGCGCACCCCCGGAGCCAGACGCCGCTGCGCCCCCCGTTCAACTTGGCTCCGCTGCCGAGCGCGCGCGGGCGAGGCCGCGCTCTGCACGGGGCGCCGCGCCGGGCGCCTGGGGGTGTCCTCCGAGCCCGAGTGACCAACCGCGGTCGGGGAAGCGCAGAGGAACCGTAACGCGAAAGCCCGCCCCGAAACGCACCCGGGCAGCCCACGAACTCCCCGACCGGCCCCGAACCGCCCGCCTCTGGAGGCCGCGCGCGCGGTGGGGGTCCCCCGGCCCCGCCCGCCCCGGCCCGGGCGCCGCGCGCTCTGCCTCTCCGGGGGCGCGGGGTGCGAGGCGAGGGGCGCCCTCCGCGTCCCCCAGCGCCCCCGCCGGCGCGAGGGCGGGAGCGGAGCAGGCGCCACTCAGACTGTGGCGCTGGGCAAACTGCGGCCGCAGTTCTTCCAAGTTTGCCCGCGCGAGGTGGGCGCCCCGCTCGGCAGCCGGTCCTCGCCCGCGGCCGCCCCCCGACCGTCCCGGGCTCCCCGGCGGGGGCCGGAGCCCACAGCCCGGGGGCGCGAGCGCCGCGGGCGGCAGGGGCGCCGCGAGGAGGGCGCTCCCGCGTGTGCACACAATGAGGCGGCCGCACGCGCACCTTCCCCGCGGGGACGCCGCGAGCATCCGCCGCCGGCTCGCGGGCGCGGCGGCCGGGGGAGCCCCGGCGGAAAGTGAACACCCACAACTCAGCAACAGGGGGGCGGAGGCGGGCGCCCGGCGGGCCGGGGCCGGGGAGCCGCCGGGGGCTGCAGGCGGCCCGGGCCGCGCTCCCGCGCTTACCTGCGATCTCCTGGTAGGGAATGTCCGCCAGGCTGAAGCCCTTGGCACCGTACGCCTGGCGGACCTCGCCGCAGCTCCGCGCCTTCACCTCCGCGCGGGCCGGGAGGGACAGCAGCAGCCCGGAGAGGGCGAGAATCACAGCCCCGGTCGCAGCAGGCATGGTGCAGCATGCAAATCCAGCTCCGCGCAGCCCCGGGCCCGTGCGCTCTTCACCTGGCCCCTCGAGCCGAAAGCCCGCCAGAGCCCGCGGCGCGCTCCTCGCCGCTGCCCAGCGTCACCCCCTTCCGCCAGCCGAGGGGACGAGCAGCGCAGCCCTCTGGACTGCGCTCAGCAAACTTTTATAAGCCAGATGGAGGATGGCAAGCCAACCAGGGCTGGCTGGGAAAGCAGCCGCCTTGCGCCTCTAGCCCCCCAGATCGAAAACGGTGCAGGCAAAAAAAAAAGACAGAGAAGGCTAAGAAATGTTTGTAAAAAACACCATGGGGGTGCAGCGCTGCGATCCGAGCTCCGAGCCGCAGGATCCTGGGGCGCGGCGAGCCGGCCGGGGAGGGTGCCGCGGCGCTGGGGACGCGCGCCGGCTCGCCCCGGGGGAGAGGGACCGGCTGGGGCGCGCGGGGGTGCGCGCGTGTGTGGCGGGGCGAGCGCGGGGCGCTGGGGGATGTGGGTGTGCGTGGAGGTATGTGTTGGGGATATACGAGATCCAGGGGAAACCTCAGCTTCGCACAGGCTGAGGGAGCCCGTGAGAGTCCTGCTGGAATAGGAAGAGCGAAATCCTGGAGACAGACGCTGCAGGCTGGAGGGAAGGCGAAAGGAGGGGACAGAGGGAAACGTGCTACTCTTCGCACAGCCGAAATTCTGAGGCGGAGTCCAAGGCAAAACCTGGCCTGGATCTCTTTCTGCTCGGTGAAAGGGGGAAAGGAAAAAAAAAAAGAAAAAGAAAATGTTCCTACGTTTTATTGCTCTCACAGACTCACTCCATCCTCATCGGAAATGCTGCCTTTAAGGGCACACGTAAACAATCTAGAAAGACGGTGTTTTACGTTATTAAGTTATTTTTTAAGCTGTATTTTTGGGGACGTGAAGGACAGCCTCAATTCCAATTGTTGCTCGAAATACGAGCAACAATTTATGACCTGCTGAACACAAAGCCAGCGTGGACAGAAACATGTTGGGGAACCCCTGACTAGCAGAGCTCAGTCACCGTAGTAATTAATGTCTAATTTCTGTTTAACTTTGTTTAAGCAGATATTTATGCGCGCGTTAGAGACCAGGGGGTTTTTATTTTTCAATTTTAATTTTGGATTCAAAAATGTTCTTCCTTTTAGTGAAAATATCACATAAACTTGGATCAGACATCGTTATGCTTAGAAATAGCGTAGAACAGGATAAGAATCAGAACAGGGAAGCAATGGGAAAGCAAAAGCAGTTGTCAGGGATGCATAAAGAAAGGCATTGGGAAGGGAGGTGATAGTCTGTCTTCCTTCTTCCCACATACTATCACATATTAAATTTAACATTTTCTTTCAAGTTAGAGGAATTCTCAAATGTGGAATCCATTTGCCTTCTTCTTGCTGTTTTACACTCAAGTTCTGTAAAAGTGGATGAAAGAGAAAATTCAAGGTCTGTTCATTTCCATGAACTCTCTTGAGTTAATGAACACACTAAACTCTGCTAGGCAAAAGTATGTTTTGAAACCCAAGGTTCCCACACTAGTCGTTAGTAGGAGACTAAATTAAACACCCCCCCAAAAAAAAAATTCTTGTGTGGACATATGTATTTTAGGTCTGCATGTTATTTACAAGTAACTATCGGTTAATGTCCACTTCTACAGTACTCACCTGTAAAGCTACACATGAAAATGTTTTTCTGATGATGGATGTTAATATACAAAATAGCTCAAGAAATATAAGTCATTCTGGTTGTTTTCACCATCATTTTCTTCATCACATTAAAATCTTCCTCTAATTAATTCCTCCTCTCTTCATCAACCACAGAGTCTCAAGTTTAGAGTCCAGCTGCTTTGAAGCTATAGAAGTACTTTTTCAAATGTCTTATTTACAGAGTAACATTTTCTTCTTCACGGTTTCATAGCTAAACATTTCTTGTAGAAAACAGCAGTCACATTACCAATTTTTCCTCATAATTTTAGCACAGTTTTTGCCTTCATGGTATTGTGCTACCTGGCAAGTCTCAAATCACTGAATTTATTTTTTCCTCAAAGTCTGAAATCGAGATGAGAACAAACTGTACTCTAGTGCCTTTGTGGACAAAGGATAAGTTTGGTAGGGTTTGGATTTGCTGTACCCAAGGCATCGTTTCTATGATATTAACCAAGATCTCCTTGAAGTATCGGTTACTATCATAGTCAAGTGATAGATACAATGCACTACAGAGAAAGGGAAGTAAATGTAAACAAAGTTTATCCTGTCATCTTACACAGGGACTTATTGTCATTTACCCTGGCCCTAGTCATATATAACAGATAATGCAATAAAGAGGACATTTGTGGCAGGACAATGGGCAAAAACTTAATATATGCAATTTAAATTCTTTGAAAATCATTAAATATTTAATAAGCATTCAGCACAACTATACAGCACTCTAGGTGAATGTACACAGCTCCTACATTTATCAAATGAGCTTAGAATTTGTGGTAAGGCTAGTAGATAGAAGGAATTATGACTTAATCAAGTATAAATCGATTTGTTTAATCCTCTTGGGTGGGTGAAACAATTTAGGGTCAGTTTGTGAACTCCAGTCACACTAAAGAATTAAGTAACTTGCTTTATTGGTGCTTTCAACCCCTACTTGGTCCACTTGGTGGATAATAGGGAACTGTCAGAAGTGGCATAAGAGACAGAGCCAAACACTCCAGCTTAGAGTAACTGATGGAGCAGAGCTGAGGTAGTGTAGTGAGCACTGAAGGCCATGGAACCTCACAGAAGATGTATGACTAGAAAGCTGAGTCCGTATGAAGGTGAAGTTGAACTTCGTTTTACATAGAAAGAGAGGGTGGCTGACGAACTTGAACTTGAGCTTCTCTTGTGTTGTGTCAGGGGGAAACGTTGGAATATTGAAGATCATCACACCAGAGCAAGCAAGTGTATAGAAGTAAAAGAAAGTAGGGGAAACACAGTAGTAAAGTTTTTGGGTGATCAGAGGAAAAATAGGGTAGTAAATGGAAAAAAGATATATATGTACATTTTGGGTTTTTTTTAAATATATATTTACATCATTGTTCATATGTGTACACTTTATAGAATAAATTACCATGACTTGGTTTTTACAAATATGGCTCATCTCAAGATAAGACTCTTACTGATATAGTACTTTCTACATCCCAACTGCTTTTCCTAACAACCTCTTCTGAACATAAGATGAATGGACCTCAGAGACTTTAAGTTTTAGAGACAAAAAAATCTTACTATTGAGGAGCAGCCAGTTGATAGGCAAGCCCAGCACCCTTGTCAATGGCCCACCCCATGGCCATGGCTCTCCTGTGCTCCCCTGTCTTGTGTTAGCAGGTCTCACGGATGAATCATACTGGGCACAAGCCTTTTTGATTAAATAGGAGTAAGCATCAGAACCATTTCTGACCAATGAGCTGTATGGAGAAAGTTTCTGAGAAATGTATTTTTCCTGCATAAAGGCGAGATCTATAGGAACAAAAAGGTCAATTTTTGCCTCGGTCTCCTGCAATCTCATGATTAGGAGGTAAGACATTGTTAACAGACAATGACAAAAGAATGGAAAGAACCTAAATTTAGGGGGGGAGGCTCCCTGGTGGTACAAGGGGTTAAGCACAGCACTGTGAAGCAATCTTCAGCCTCTGCAGCACGAGTTCGATCCGTGGTCAGCCAGGGAGTAACCCCCATGGTGCAGCAGACCTCTCCTGCTCCCCTCAGCAGTGTATTTCAGTCAGTCTGCCTGTTCTGTTCCCCACTCTGTCTCTGGTGAATCCTCTCACCCCCTGCACCTCTAGCCTGTACTCTGGTACTTGTATGCATAAATACATAAATCTTTAAAAATAATAATAATAATAATAAATTAAAAATAAATTTTTTGGGGGAAATGTCATTGACGTAATGTTGGTTTATAACATTAATTGGTTTCAGGGTACAGTATTATAATTCAACATCTACATATATTACATTGTAGAACCTATATTCTTGATGTCCTATTTGAATCACCAAACCAGACTTGGGAATGTCAACCTCTGGACTGCTTATTATATAAGCCATAAATATCATTTTAGTTTATGCTATTTTCAGTTATTCCAGTTATAAATGAAAGCAATATAAATGTATATGTGAAGTGATTATGAGAAGTGAAGGCAAGAGACAGGATTTGTTGCGAATATACGAAAAGAACAAAAATTATTTAGCATCTTGGAATCCAAACTAGAAGACTCATTCACAAAGCTAATCATAGCAGACATCAAGAACAAGAAAGATAGAGGAAATGGTACTTGAGTGATGAGATAGAAGCTTACTGGAACCTTAGAAACATTTGATAAAGTAATGGTATGGATGCCAGACCATATGAAATTGTAAGTGAAATGGATGGAGCCTATATGGAAAAGGCAGGAATAGCGATTATATTGTGGTAACTCTACAAGTAAGGAGCCAAGGGACCAGGGGATGCTTTCATGCAGAAACTTCTAGGATGGTGGGAAGACTAAGAGGCTAGACATAGAAAGGGATTGAAGTTCAATGCGATCTAATATGGTGGGTTGATTTTTAATATTTTGCTTATCTGCATTTTTTAAGTTTTCTACATTAAATGTGAGTTCTTTTTTAAAATTGGAAAAAGTTGTTAAATATGTCATCCTTTTAACATGTATACAAATGGTAGCATTTGTGTTATGTTCTACAAAGTAAAGGGGTCTTATCATTTATTGGCATATGTGAAAAAAATGGCTGTTAATATTTTTCTGATGATGAAAAAAACTGGCATGAAATTTTTTGTTGTTAAATTTTTAAACATTTGGATAAAAAATAACAAAATTTATTATTCTTTTCTCATTTATACCAATATGTAAATGAGAAACTGGATGAATTTTAGTTTTTTTCTCTTTGTGGTAGATCGTATATAGGACAAATACATTGAAATGAAATCTTATGAAAACAAGAGAATGGACTTCAGCTGTCTATTTCACATTTCAGCTTGGCACAAATCAACATCACTTAGTTAACCTGCCTCTTGAAAATCAGGCTCTGTAATGACAAAGCTCTCAGAAATTTAACAACAGTAGCTCTGTCAGGTGCCTGGATAAGGAGAAATTTGCTGAGTTTTAGAGGAAGAAAAGGTAAACTTAGATGAATAGTGTCCAGAAATAGTGAAAATAATGTTTCATTTTCTTATCAAAGTTTATACCCAACCAAATTCTAATAGTCTATTTAACATTTATTTTTTATGAATATAACTAGTACCAATATAGAGCAATAAAAACAGTATCTTCTAGTAGCTGAGAACAAGCTGGATGGCTAATGATCTCTTGGGGAGAGCCAAATGCTGAGGGACAAGATCCTTCTTGTCTTGCAATATTTTTTTTAAGACTAAAGCCTAAGCTATTTGTCTTCAGAAGAGGGAATTGTGTGATCTGCTTAAGGAGATTTTTGTCAAATAGTTATGTCAGGGGTTAGTCAAGAGATCTGAAAGAGCTCTACATTTTGTTTTCATATATGCCAGAAACTTAGATAATAAAATTATTTCGTATATTCTTATGTACCACTCTTTACTTGAAATATTACTACTAATCATCAAGAAGGTATGGATAAATATTAAGATATTACAATGACTTTAAAACTTCCATATTTATTAATGATCCAGGACTCTCCTCTGAGTCTAAGGGAGTTTCATGCCTAGAAATAAGTCTTAGGTTACTATAGTACATTTAAATATAAAGTAAGAAAATATTTCCTTTTAATCATTGGTGTTAAGATCATTCTCTGCCTTGGAACAATCTTGGCAAATGTAATACTGGTAAAGCATCATTTTATACCATCATTGGAGATATAATGCACATAAGGAAGAGAGTTTTATTTTGACTTTATGCGTCAATATTAATAGATGCTTTAGAAAATGTCATTATTTAAAGCTCAAGTTTTGAAACTGTTTCCATATCAGGTATATAAATGTAAGAGAGACGCAAAGGAAAATCCTATTGCAGATTAATAAACGTGCATTTTTGTACCTCATAAAAGAAGATCATTTAACCTTGTCTTACTTGTTTTATATGCAGATATTAATGTTATGAGAGATGAAGCTTGAGTAGCTGTAATTTGACATACCTGGGTTATTGGGACCATACATCTTGACAGTCGTTACCCCAGTTCCTTTGCTTTTGTGAAAGATGAATGAAACTTCAGGTAGTTTTCAGATCATCTGGCACCATAAACAATGACATTTCTTAAGGCAAATGGATGACAATACGGGCTTAGTCAGTAGGGAACAACTCTTCTCATGTTGCTGACATTCATAAATGGACCATCTTAACACTCTAGTGAAATGATTTCTCAGATTTTAAAAGCCCTGGGTTAATTAACTGTCGTTAATTATTTCAACATTAAATAAGGAGTATGACACTTGGTTTTCTAAAAGATAAGTCCATAAAATATTGCTGTTTTTAACTATGTTACTACATACGGTCCCCTGCTTTTTTAGCATTATATATTTTTAGAATTTCAGCATAGAACAACCCTGCTCTCAAAGAACAATTGAATGATTTTCTGATTAAGTTCTTTTTTATCCTAATGTCTCCACATGAGAAGATGAAAACATTAAAAAGCTTAGATAAATTACAAAATTTATTGGATTGATTCGAATCAGAAGAAATCCAAAGACAGTAATGTGATTAAATCTTTTGATTTAGGATTATACTTTGATGTGAAATTATTTTTAATAATAGGAGACAATCTGAATATTCCAATATTTAATAATCAACATGTTCAATTTTTTTTAATTTGGGGAGTTTTCCAGTAACTTCAACATTAATTAAATGTATCCCATTATATCATGAGATAACATAGATGCTAGTGAAAATAAAAAAGAAGTAAAAAAAATTTTAAGGGATTCTCTTTCATCTGCTGGTACATACGAGTCAATAAAACCTCTTTCTTGAGTATCACACCTTAAAGCAGTATTATTTTTTCTGTGAAAAGCTGATGGAGGGGTTAGAGGCAATTTTCTGGAGGCTAAGCCTTCCCATTAGCTTTTTTTATTCAGTGTCTAAAGTCACACATATCCCAGCTAGAAACCATACGAAGACGTGGTCATGGGAAAGAGGTAGGAGAAAACAGCCTGTCTGTCTTACCATATAACTTGACAAAGAAAACCTCAAAGTTCTAATGGAACCAGGTACGTACTATCAGCCCTAAAACTTACCCTTAATGTCACAGATGCATTTTACTTTATCTTTTCTCGGGTTATGATCATGGTTTGTAGTGATTTCATTTGAAGACACCATGGTAATTCCTATAAAAAAATAACTGATTCCTTATAAAATGAATGCCATCTCTTACATAAGTTACAAAAATAATGTTCTCAATACTAGTTCTTACTATGTAGTCTTTCTCACTCTACCATTCATTTCAAGTTTGGAATGAATACAACAGACATTAGAAATACAAAGAAACTGTGCTTCCTCAACTGAGCCATTACTTTGAATAATAAGTACAAGAAGTGAATAACAAATTGTGCTCCCTGCTAATTCAGGAAAATAGTTTCTCAACATAGCTGGACAACTCCTGTAACTTATTCTGTCAATATCAATATTTTCATTAACTTTTATGCATGTGTTATTTTGCTTTGTTTTTCTTGAGGTGGTCACAAAGGTACTCTCATCCCCCACAGAAAGCAGTTTCCTAACCAGTCTATGGCTATGCTAGATCCATTTGTGCCACATTTTAAAAGATGTGCTAAGGAAAGAGAAATTTCTAGGCTCACAGCCCATATAGCAAGCTAGCAATATTTTTTTATCTATCTTTCAGAAAATAGCATTGATCTTGATCTGCATTGCTTACTGGTGAGTCACAATCTAAATGAACTTAATTCCACTGAATTTATATTTAAAATTTAAGGCCAACATCCTCCATTCTTGATCAGTTACTAAGAGGTAGAATATATTTAATTTCAAATAAAACATGATCATTTTTTAATTGAAGAATATGGTCTTGTCTACCTAGCCTGAATTCACTTCCAAGCACCGATTGCTAACATTTGCCTTATATTACTTTGCACATTTGATTACATTGTAGGGGAAATAATTAAATGACTGTGATAGAGTAAGCCTAGTGCATCTTTAAAGTTGCTTGGAGAAAAGCAAATGTAATGTCTGAGCTTGGAAGATGGAGGTTTTCTCCACTAATGATCTGTTTCCAGGGAGGTGTTTGAAGCCAGCAGAGAAACAGACTGCAATGTGCCTTCAGTTTTCTCCTGTTGTTCATTTGCAATCATAGCCAATCAATGTTGAGGACATTACTAAGCAATCCTGGGCTGTTTGCTTTTAATTGGTAAACTATCTTCCAAAAATAACATCTTCGGGCTTCACAACACCCGAGTCATAGAGCCATTAAAGAATGAATGTCTTTACTGTATGGGAGAACCTCTATGAATAATGAATAGGGCTCTATTTTTCCTGGGAAACAAACATGTCCTGGCCTGTTGGTGTTAATGAGTAGTATTGTGAGTTTGCGTGGCAGAGACTCTACCACCTCTACTCTGACGTCTACTGATTTTTTGGCTTCTTTGTTGCTTTTTCAAATTTAAAATGATGACTTAGTATAAAAATTGAAGAGATGAAATATACTGTTACCATCTTGAAGGGGCAAGACTGGCCTCCACCAATTGGAGAGGAAAAGAAACGACCATTGGTACACAGTATTTAAGAAACTAGAATTTCATCTTTATTTCCAGCTTCAGGAAAACACAGTTGAAGCATGAATCTCCTGGGCACACATAAAAGGTAGTTTGTGCTGTGCAAAGTATAACCATGTTTAGATATTTGTGCAAGAGATATTTCACAAAATAACTAATGAAAAGTAAGATCTAAGATTTTAAAATGATAATGACCTGGCAAAGTGTTTAAAACTGTTTGGCTTTTCCTTTAGAAAGATCATGAAAAGGCTTAATGTATTTTGCAAATTACTTCCATAATGCTTTCCCTTACAAAGAATATAATTTGCTAGTCTATTTTCATAATGAATGAGAGCTTAATGAATCACACATATTTCACCATTCAACAGAAATATGGGGCATCACACCATTGAATTGAATTGAAATATTCATTGTAAGAAGTCTTTGGACTTTGGTAAGAAAATATCTATAAAGTTTTTGTCTTTATTTTCTGTTTTTGTTCAGGGAGGGAGCGGCAGGAATTGAGGGGATAAAATGTAAAACAAATTCCTATTCAACTTGCCTTAAAGGATTGGCCAGCCATCATGCAGATTATCGTCCGCTGCAATTGGTAGCAGCACCAGTGGAAATGTTTATATTTATGTAATGGCTATAAATTTTCACAGGCCACAAACTCAGGTGTAAGGAATGAACTTCCTTTATTTCCAACAATGGAATGAGATTTCTATTTTAAATCTTTCTTGTACTCAGCAGTAGAAAATTTAATCATGTCAATTCAAGATAAATTTAGTCACGTTACATTTTTCTCAGACATCCTCTTCCCCAAGGGAGGATTCATATTCTCCACACGGGGATGGTAAGACTTAGACACATTGGTGAAACAGGCCATAAAGTTGTTGGCCATTTATTCCCTTCTTGGCTGGCATTCTCTGAGGCACAATTAGGTCTTTTTCCAGTCTGACTCCATGTCCTACTATACATCCTTGGCCATAATATTCCTCTTCTCATCAAGAACTCTTGCACACCTATCAGGGTGCAGAAACCACCAATAGTGGTAGCTTTCTTTCCCACAATGTATCTCTGCCCCTTTGTTTGTGCAAGGAAGGCTGGGCTCCTCTCCCTATCCCTCATTCGGTTTCACCGCTCCCATTCCATTGTATTACAAGTACTAGCAGAAAAAATACATATGCCATTGTCTTCAGAGAGACCCTAATCTTACCAGGGTCCAGAGAGAGGACACAGGGACAAGCCAACATCTAACAGCTTCCTCCAGCTTTCACATCCCCCTCACCCAGCATCTTTATTTAGGAAATGGCTCTTGCTTCATTATTTTGCATTCTTTCTAATTGATGGCTCACTGTAGACACAACAGAGCATCCCTTCTTTGGATATGAGATTCCTGGGAACTCAGAAGCTCCCTACCTCTTTCAAAACACTCCTACCTTTTATCAATCAAAAGCTTAGCTGCAAGGCGACTGTCTCTGCATTGTGTTTTAATCGTCTTAGAAATTTAAAGGATGAGGATTATTTTTAAAGATGTATTTATTTGTGCGTACAAGAACTGGGTGTAAGCCAGAGGTGTGGGGGTGAGAGGATTTACCAGATAGAGTGGAGAGCAGAACTGGCAGATCTACTGAAATACACTGTTGAGGGGAGCAGCGGGCGAGACAGGAGAGGTCCACTGCACCATGTGGATTAGCTCCCTGGCCAGTTGGGATCAAACTCATGCTGCAGTGGCTGGCAATAGCTTGATGGCACTGTCTTTAACCCCTGCACCACCAGGGAGGTCCTAAAGGATGAGAATTGACTTCTTTGTCATCTCAGCGGACAACATACACATTGACCAAGTGGGAGGAAGTTGTCAGGACAACAAAACACGCTAAGGACCATCAAAACAATAATTACCCTCGGATATTTTATAGCTCTTGCATATCATGTCACAAACATGGACAAAGGTTTTAAAGGAAAAGATAGTTTATACAATTTCGAGCAATGTGAAAACTACTTTCCTACAATATCGTCTTCTACCCACTTACATGAACCGAAGCCCTGGTAGCTGTGATTGCATGTGCTATGCTCTAGCATGGAACACAGCCTGCACTGGGCTCTGATTAACTCCAAGCCAAGCCTGCTAGGGACCCTAAAGACACCAGTGAGATTTGAGCTTCGTAGGAAAAGCATATGGAAAGCCCATTTCCTTACCAGAGTTTACAATCACGTTTATCTGTATTTTTCTGCTCTAGGGAGACATGTGCTTCATTGTCTGATCACCCCAGGAATATAAATCACTGAGTCACCAAAGTTAGCTTCTTTACTTCCCCACCGCCAGGGGTTGGGGGGAGAGGGAGCCCCACATGCCCTCAAAGGTATTTAATGAACTTACATAAAGAATATACGGAAGAATGAAGTCAGCTATTGTAATATTTGAGGTTGTCAAATATGAAATGGCAATTCTGGGGTCTGATTGGGCACATGCATGTGTTTTGTTGGTCTTTCAATAACTTAAAATAATGCCACCATCAAAACGTGGGAGCTCTCATCAAAAAAATTAAATGTGCCTCTCTGGAAAAGTCCAATGATATGGCAATAGGAACCCACGTTTGGCAAGGCTTGACCTCTCAATTAAGGTCTAAGTGTCCACACACCACTCTCCAGGTACCGTCTCTCCCTGTGCACGTCATACCTGAACTTATCCTGCCTAATCTTCCACCTTCTAGTTGGTAACTCCTGCTGATACCAGGCCGGCGCGTGACTTGCACATCCCAGCACATTGAAGGCAGGAGGGTGGCAGCAAACGATGAGTCTATAGTGGAATGAGAGTGCGGGTCATAGGTCACCTGTCACCGCTGCACATCTTAGGTCAGAACAAGAGGAGCCCAAACCTTTTTGGCCAAGTGTATGTGGCTGAAGGGTTTATCAGCTCCTAGACCTCACCCCACCAGGAGCACCACAGCTGTCACCACACTTGAGCACGCCTCCGCCAGGGCAGCAGATCCCAGGCCCTTGAGATATCCATGAGTCACAAGCTGCAGACATGGTCGGAGAGCTCCTGTGTCCCAAGAGGGGACAGACAGGAGTGGCTCTCTGTGGAGACACAATCAGCCTAGTCAAGCCTAGTCATGATGCTGCAGGTGCAAGTACTTGAGAAATTTAAAACATCTGGTCAACTCCACATGTGCCTGCACATGCATGCCTCCAGATGTGTGATGTGTACTCACCAGGTGCTTCTAGGGGAAAGCAAGCTCTGAGAGTAGAGTGCAGTCCGATGAGAGGAAGTGGAAGTGGGGCCTGCATGTGTCCAGGTTCAGGCAAGAGTCACCCCACACAGAGGGAATAGTCAGCCCTGGCACTCCCAGAGGCTGGACAAAGAATTAGGAGAATTTGAAGAAGTCACTTCTGTGCAGGGACATGAACAGAGTAGGCTCTGCTTTTCCAAGTTGATGGACAATATCCTTTATGGACTAACTCAGGTCTTGCAAATCTGGCAGTATCCCGGGAGTATCACTTCAAATCTACAATTTGTTATTTATAAATATATTGACACTTTTATATAACATTGTTCTAGAAACATATTATGAACTTATGTAAAAATAGATCTCCCTCACCAGTCTCCTGTCTAAGGCCCTATGGAGTTGAGGTCCTTTAGAATTTATATTTATAAAAGCAAATAATTGGGTAAGAAATAAAAGTTGGTAGAAAGCCTGTGAAGAATACTCAAGTCCAGAAACTATGTCTTTAAACTGTTTAATCTCAGGCATACTTAAAATTCTAGGTCTGACTATTATTTCTTAAAATAATATGACTTCAATTAAATTAATTTTTATAATATATTTTAATGTAAATAGAGCTTGCATTATAATTTATGCCTATAGATTGACAATTGGCTTCTTTATACAACTTTCCTAAATCAATCAAAGCTCAGGTCTCATTACACTTAAAATAGTGACCTTGGTACACTTAAAAAGACCAGTAGCTTAAAAACCCAGAGTTCCTGTTTTATTTGTTGAATTTGATTATTCCAGCCCCTTGAAAAAGGTCTTACTTCTAATTGGCACTCAATTAGGATTTGAGAAACAAATACACCCGAGAATACATAAAATGGTCCTTTTATTGAATTTAGCTTGCCCTCCTTAACACTCACCATCTGCTACCTGTACCCCAAACTCTCCCAAGAAAACTTAACTTAGATCTTTAAGGAATGGTCTAGGTCAGAAAGAGAGACTCAGTTCTTTAAATGAATTAATAGATACTGTTAAAATTCAAGGAGTATTATAAGTTTGTTGGGAAATGTTAAGAATATGCACATGTCCACAGACTTGCTGATGTACCAGGTAGAAAAAGGAAGTGATTCTCCTTTCAAACCAAGTTAAAATCCTATCCCTACGCTACCAAAGACTTTGAAACCAATCAGCACACTCCTATGCTTCTACTAAATGAAATAAATAATCAACACTTCAGACCTTAAGATGTGCATTTCCTAGCACTCTCCAAAATATGAGGATTTAAGTATAAATAAAGATATGCTTCTTGCTCTCCAAGACGGTATGGTAAAGATATGTGCATTTCCTAGCACTCTCCAAAATATGAGGATTTAAGTATAAATAAAGATATGCTTCTTGCTCTCCAAGACGGTATGGTAAAGATCCCTCAGAAAGGGGCCTGTCTCATGGCCTCAGGGTTAAGTCTCAGCGTTATCACCAATTCCTGGCAAAGTAGCTGACCCTCAAGGCACAGAAGACCTTTCCTGTCTTGGGTGCTGCTCCCCTCAGCAGTGTATTTCAATAGATCTGCCTGTTCTTCTCCCCACTCTGTCGCTGGTGAATCCTCTCACCCCCCACTTCTGGCCTACACCCCAGAACTTCCATGCAAAAATAAACAAATCAACAAAATCCCACAAGAAGAAGAATGAATGATAGATAACATTTATTGAGTAACTTGAATTTTTTTGCCCTGTACATGCTTTCATTCAAACTGAAATCCTATGAAGTAAACATTATAAACCAAAATTGGAATTGTTCTTACCACTACACTCAGTTGCAAGAATGACAATTCAATGGCCAATGTTAAAACTGGCATCTTGGTTTTATCAAATCTTTTATCTTTTGTCTATTTTATCTTTTGACTATTTTGACTATTTTCACATTTAGAATCATTGTAAAAGTCTAAGGTTCAAGGAAATTTGGTCTCTGCTATGCAAAATTTATAACTTCATGAATATAAATAGCACAAATATATTTTTATGTGTATAATACATAAAGTGTTGTGATTTTTTGTTCTTATTTCATTTCATGTTAAATACATCTGGGAATTCTGCATTTTGAGCTAATCACAAAAAAATCTAGGAACTGTACAACTGTATCAACCTATAAATACCTCCACTAGAAATATTAAAAAAAATGTCCATATCTTCAGCAAATCACAGGAAAATTCAATAGCAAAGAATGTGTATGATTGAAAACTGCTATTATAATTACATATATAAATTTTATTTCATATACTTGTTCTGACTGTCATTTATTTTTCTCAGTGGTGTAACAACCTCATTGAAATAATGAAATATAGTGGTGATTAATAGTATTTGAAATAATACATCCATAGTTAAATTAGTCAATTCTTGCTAGACCATTAACTTGGGGCTGGCTCATAGCTTTTTCCATGAAATACTAACTCCAAGTGATTTGAAGAGGACTCTGAGGTCATTTCCAGTTGTAGAGAAGAAAGGTGCATTGCTGGATTAGTAATGTCTGCCATGAGAAATGGTTAGGTGAGTGGTAGATTTCAGGCTATGTATTTGCCCTCGTGATCTAGATTGTGAGTTAAATGACCCTACACACTTTCTTTTCAAACATAAAATCAATTTTTCCGTTAAGACAGAGCAAATTGGAAACACTTCACTGTACCAATTGCCAAAATGGAAATTCATTTCCTTATCATAAAGAACTGAAGAGAAAGCCTTTGGGATGGGTGATTTCAATGACAAAAAAATATTTTAATGAAATGTGCTCTACATTTCAAAGCCATATCCTAAATTCATGATTGAAGATTTAAGAAAGAGAAGAATAGCTACAGCTCTACATTCTCAGTATGTTCTCTTGTATTTTTTTATTAGACTTTCCTAAAATTGGGGAGGGGAAAGCTGTTCATATTTTAAGAATCAGCAGTATCATAAACCATTTCTCCTGACTTAACATCTTTATAATAAAAAGCTACTATAATAAATTCATTGCTAGGTTGTGTTTTTATTACTATGATCTCCCCCATGAGTTCTCAGTTAAAAATATTCTGGGGGAGGCAGAAAAATGTCATTTGTGTCAGAACATAATTCTCCACCTGCTGAAAAAAAAGGCATATAGTTTGTGATAGTTGCCTATTATTTTTTAAAGATTGATATATAACCTTACATATTTATAGCAAATTAAAAAAATAGATGGGACTACAATATACTATGAAGTTATTATTATAAAAGCAAGGATCATAAATTGTGAAGTGTCTACCATCCATCCCAAGATTCTCTATGTTGGAAAAAACACCCAAATCACTAAAACAAAGAAAATGAAAAAATAGAATAGTGGTTCTGAATTCATAATCTTGGTATCTAGTCGTGAAAGATAGTCATATTTTTCTTTTTTTTTTTAGTCTGGATAAAATTGTATTCCTTCCATTCTGGAGTCTATTAATTTACAGTATATGACTTTTACAATTTGGATAATAATATTCTGAGTTAAAAAAATGTTGGTTTAGCAAGTATGTTAATTGCATCTTTACTACTTCAGGCTATCTTGACAGTCCTTTGGAAGTTACCTAATGGCAGTTTCTCACACATGCATTTAAATCAGACACAAGTCACCGGGAATATGGATATATATACTAAATCCAGATTAAACTCGCTTAATTGACATCTGCCTATGTACTTGGTATGGGCTAAGGCAATAATGCCAGGTGAATATACCTGATCTCCAAGTATAAGCAGGCAGATAACCCAGGGTAAACGTGACTAACTCCCTTCATCCTAAAAATTCTCAGATCTTGCATCTGGAATTTCTCTTGGATGGACATTTCTTCTCTATTTTCACCAACAGTGCACTTTGCCAGAAATTCACCATTTTCAACCCATATATGATGCCCCTGATTCCAGTAGCTCCTAAATCCACTCCCCACAGCACCAACAATATCTTTGAGAGGGGAAAAACCCAGCAGTTACAACTTGTTTTTCACTACTTTTAAATACAATTGTTCTAAAGTGCAGGTGGTGGGGACAATGGTTTATGTTAAAGGCACATGGGTATCCTGGGGTGGTGTGGAAGAGTGATGCCTTCTGAGGAGGTGTGAGCCTTTTCCTCTGAATCATGTACAGTGATGTACACCCATGTCACCACAAATAAATACACTGATTGGTTAAATTAAAAAAAAAAGGCAACCTCTGACTTGGGAGTTATATTCCTGGACTTTCCATATTCTCTGAATGCAGGACATTCATATGGCACTATGTCTTATTCAAAGCTCTCTTTCTGCTGTCTTTTCCTTCTTGATATTTTACTGTTTTCTCCTGACCTGTCTTTGTTAAGGTTCTTCCTTCCTTGGGTCAGTGTTTTGCCCCCTCTTTTGAACTCTGTTAGAAAAAAACATTGAGGTCCTCCCTGGTGGCTCAGGCAGTTGAGCACCTCACTGTGAGACTGTCCGCAGCCTCTGCAGCGCAGAGTTGATCCTCAGTCGGTCAGAGAGAAATCCACATGGCGCAGCAGACCTCTTCTGTCTCTCCCACTGCTCCCTTCAGCAGTGTATTTTGTCAGTCTGCCTGTTCTGTTCCCAACTCTGTCTCTGGTGAATCCTCTCACCCTCCCATGCATCGGGCCTGTACCCTGGTTCTTGTATAAAAATAAATAAATCTTAAAAAAAATTGAAAGACTTTATTGATTTGGGGGGGTTGGATTTTACCTTTTCATTTCTTTTTTGTCTTTTTTTATTTTATACATTTTTTACATCATTTTTCAGTTTTGCAAAATGTATGCATTTTCATCTTGGTTATAGTCCCCATACAATTCCCACCCCCCCTTGTATTGATCATACTCCCTCCCTCCCTCCCCATAGTGTGTCTCTGGTTTATAGTTGCTTGTTGATTTTGCTTTTTACTTTATTATAATTAGTCTTTTTCCTGGCCCCTTATTTAGGTTTTCTAAATTTCTGCTATGAATGAGACCATCTGGTATTTTTCTTTTTCTTTCTGGCTTATTTCGCTGAGCATGATCCCTTCCAGCGCCATCCATGTTGCTGCAAATGGCATGAGTATCTTTTTTGATTGCTGAGTAATATTCCATGGTGTATATGTACCACATCTTCTTGATCCAGTCATCTATTTTTGGGCATTTGGGTTGTTTCCAAAGCTTAGCTATTGTAAATTGTGTTACTATAAACTTAGGGGTGCAGGTGCCCTTTGGAATTACTGTTTCCGTGTCCTTTGGATAAATACCTAGGAGTGGAATTGCTGGATCATATAGAAGCTCTAACTTTAGTAGGTTGAGGAATCTCCACACAGCTTTCCATAGTGGTTGTACCAGTTTTCACTCCCACCAGCAGTGCAGGAGAGTTCCTTTCTCTCCACATCCTCGCCAACATTTGTTGTTGCTAGTTTTTTTAATATGTGTCATTCTCACTGGTGTACTCATTGCAGTTTTGATTTGCATTTCCCTGATTGCAAGTGACGTTGAACATTTTTTCATATGCCTGGTGGCCATTTGTATTTCCTCTTCGGAGAAGTTTCTTTTTAGCTCTTCTGCCCATTTTTTGACTGGATTATTTATTTTGTTTTTGTTGAGTCTCATCAGCTCTTTGTAGATTTTTGTCATCAGTCCTTTATCATAATTGAAAGACTTTAAAATGGGCAACAAAAGATTTCTCAAGTCTTTCAATGAAATGTTGGCATTTTCAACCTGGTGCTTTTGTAACAGGGTGGTCCCCAGGATAGGGAGAGGTCCCAGGCTCCCTGCCCCACCCAAAGGAGGGTGGAGCTGAGCAGGGAGGGAAGAAGCTGCAGAAGGAATTGAGGAAGAAAGGTAGTAGGATGGAGGGCAAGAAGGAGACCTGGAGGAGGCACAAGGAGCAGAGAGACACAGGACGAAACTGTGCTTGCTTTTTGGTCGTGGACTGGGAGACACAGATGTGGGTGAGAGATCCGTGGGGAGGTGACAATGGCGGTTTTTGTCTTGCTTTTGAAGATGGAAGATGCTTTAGACTTGTGGCAGGCTTTGGGGCCTTGCTCTGAGCCAATTCCATTTGAGTGGACTTTTACCCATGAGGGGATGGGTAACTTTGGGTGCTTGATTTAGAAATTATATTCTTTGCATTTTCTGTATTGTTTCCTAATTGTATTAAAGTTCCTTTTCATTAAAGTCTCATATGTTTTGTGTTGATGCAGCGGATGGCAGAAGCTATTTAGAGCAGGCAGGTTTGCAGGGTCTAGGGTGCCCCACTCCCTGCCCTGTAACACTTTGAAGAAATCTCATTCTAAGGCAACTTTGAGCGTTTTTAAAGAGACCTCTGCAAGTTGCATGCAAATGATTACTGTCCATAGAAATACAAATAAACTTTGTGTAATAAAAATACAATTCTGCGTTGTAGAAAAGATTATTTCAGACATTATGTTTTATTGTCTTATAGGGTATTAAGCAATATTGCATCTATAAGGAAATTCATTTCAACATTATTGATAATATTAATATATATTTGTTTATATATTGTTACTATTGTTTCTTGTAATGTAACAATATATTTTAAACTAGAAAATTTATATGAAAATATATATTTTGTATTTTGCTGTATTTGAAATATAGAGATGTAACCTATTACTAGATTATTGTAGGATCAGGATAGGCACTGTGCAGGGTATCTTATTCGAGCAGACTGGTAAAGGAGAGTCTTGGAGCCTTCAGTTGGTTTCTCAGGCTTTTATTGAGCTTTACATGTAGTGTGGCAAACAGGTACATGGCAGGCAGTGGTCCTGGGAGGACCAGGAGGCCCAGCCTCCAAGCCCCCAGCAAGTCTTCACTCTGGGCTTCTGTAGTGTTCTTTCTTCCTTTCTCTCTCCTGCTGCTCTCCTGATTCTCTCTTCTTGGTGACTATCTCAGACTCCTCCCATGGCCCGCAGAAGTAAACAACACAGCAATGAAACAACTGCAGGTGCCCCATCAGGCAGGGCAATGCTAATGGTGGAAGGGCAGAAAAGCCTGAAAACCATTTACCAAACCATATACCCTACAATTATAAACTAGTTCTAATAACTTACTGGCTCCCTCATTAACAAACAAACTAAATAAAATATTTTATATCTGTATGAGAGTCATAGATATACAGTTTTTTAAAACATGTTTGAACAGTTTTGGAAGGTCCACACACAGGCATAAAAGATTCACCTCAGGGGCCAGGATTGAACCTTATGGGTTGTTTAGTGTCAAGTATTTAATTTCTCGACTCCAAGAGTGAATTCCATTGCAACAAAATATATATTTTATTACCTCTATGTTTTACCTTCTACTGTGTGTGTGTGTGTGTGTGTGTGTGTGTGGTCCATGCAGTACAATAACTTACTCCTATGGATGACAACAATAAGAAAATTCATTGTGTGCCATGACTTTTTCTGTCAGATGGATGATGAAAATATTTTCTCTGATGAATTAGAAGTGACAGGGAACCTGGTATGTAAGTTTTTTTTTCTTTTTGTGCTTTTTTCTGTGTGTGTTCAAATCAATTAAGAATTTTCTGTCAACTGATAACAAGAAAAACTCATACAGAGCTGAAACTGTGAGCTTTTGTGTTTCTATATTTGATCAAATTTGAGGTTGTAAACAGACTATTGTCTATTTGTATGTGTGTGTATATATATGTATGTATACATATGTATGTATGTATCTATGTATTGATATGCCTGTAATTGGGAAAGAACTTGACCTCTCAATATATTACGATGTAATACTTCACTGTTTCTTTGGGGTTTTAATGAATTATATTGTGATGAATCTTAAAAGACATTTGTAAAGAACTCTTCTTTGGTTGCCTGGCTGATAATATAAACTTATGGAATAAGATCTGTGCCTTTGATTAATTTTTGACTGGGTAGTTTTACAACTCTGTAAATAGTAGTACAGAAAATATAAATTATTATTTGTCTACTGAAATGTTGAGTTTTCTAGTAGAGACACAATTCATATTAGCCCCATAGGAAAGTCTATTCCAAAGATTGTCTTATCATGCACCTCAAAGACATCTTTACAGATGCATCACCCAAAGCAGTGATAGTGAAGGCAAAGATAAACAGCTGGGACTACATCAAATTAAAGAGCTTCTGCACAGCAAAAGAGACAATAACCAAAACAAAGAGAAACCTCACCGACTGGGAGAAATTTTTTGCACCCAACACTAATGATAAAGGACTGATGACAAAAATCTACAAAGAGCTGATGAGACTCAACAAAAACAAAGTAAATAATCCAGTCAAAAAATGGGCAGAAGAGCTAAAAAGAAAGTTCTCCGAAGAGGATATACAAATGGCCACCAGGCACATGAAAAAATGTTCAACATCACTTGTAATCAGGGAAATGCAAATCAAAACTACAATGAGATACCATCTCACACCAGTGAGAATGGGACATATTAAAAAAAACTAGCAACAGCAATTGTTGGTGAGGTTGTGGAGAAAAAGGAACTCTCCTGCACTGCTGGTGGGAGTGAAAACTGGTACAACCACTATGGAAAGCTGTGTGGAGATTCCTCAACCTACTAAAGATGGAGTGTCCATATGATCCAGCAATTCCACTCCTAGGTATTTACCCAAAAACACGGAAACAGTAATTCCAAAGAGCACCTGCACCCCTAAGTTTATAGCAACACAATTTACAATAGCTAAGCTTTGGAAACAACCCAAATGCCCAAAAATAGATGACTGGATCAAGAAGATGTGGTACATACAAACAATGGAATATTACTCAGCAATCAAAAAAGATAAACACATGCAATTTGCAGCAACGTGGATGGAGTTGGAAGGGATCATGCTCAGCGAAATAAGCCAGAAAGAAAAAGAAAAATACAGGATGGTCTCGCTCAAAACAGGAATCTAGAAAACCTAAATAAGAGAACAGGAAAAAGAATAACTATAAGAAAGAAAAAAAATCAAAATCAACAAACAACTATGAACCAGAGACACACTTTGGGGGGTCAGGGAAAGGAGGGATTGGGGTCAAAATCAGGGGGTTGCAATTGTATGGGGAATATAAAAAAAAGTATAAAATTTAAAAAAAAAAACAAAGATTGTCTTATATCCCCAGCTTTCTTCTATAAGCAATCATTCGAACACACTTCAATGAATCTGCATCTACATCTATGTCTACTCTTACCTCTACAATAGACAAATATCTACACCTACATCTACATTTATCTGTTCTTCAGATTCTCATTTATACCATCTTTAAATCATTAATTAATGAACTAAATAAGGTCTTAGACATTTGTTAATTTCATTCTTGAATGAGAGTTATGGTTTTAAATGAAAAGAAAGTACAAATTATCATCTTCTTCTGTATTTTATTCATTCTGAAGCATTGCACAATAATTTCTCTGTTCTCCACAGTAAATTGAGTGCCTTAAGGGGAAAATTTTTGCACTTATGGGACCTAACAATATTTTATAGTATATGGTAGTGTGTGTATGTATATATTTTATGTGTATATGTGTGTGTGTGTATATATATATATATATATATATATATATATAAAGCAAATTATAAAGTATTCTACAAAGTTTGGTGAATAAGATGATGAAGGGAGGACGAGAATTTTACCTATCACTTTTTATTAATGGCTTAATGCTAAGTTGAAGTTGTTATTCATCAATTTTATTAATCAAGAGGTATACAAGAATAATTTATTAGAATGTTAACCATTTCACCCTTGTCCCACTAACACATTTCATTATGGAGAGTTTGAAAAGGTGATGCCTTTTTATTATAAAAATTATACTATTATATAATCTTAATTCTCTATATGCAATATTAAATTTTCTCACTTTAAAGTCTGATTTTAATTAAACAATCAATTTTAATTGCATATGATTTTTAGAATACAAAAAAATTATATAATTGAAATTGCAAATTTGCCCTCTACCCTTATGTCCTGAATTTAAATTTTGATTTTTTGTCCTCTGAAGTCACTTTGCTAACTGCATATTGATTTTTTAATCTCTCAGAAACATGCTAAAACCTACAAATTTCTGATAAAATTTTATTTTTATATACTTGCCATATCTCCCCCAGTGTTAACTTTTATTACAGGTCGAAATTATCTCACCAAAGTGATTATATATTCTCCTTGCTATTGAAGTGTTTTTTTTGTATATTCAACAAATAAGGTGCTTGCTGAAAGAAAAATGAACTAATTTTGAAAATTAATTTTTTTCTGTACTAAAAAATCCTTAGAAAACTATGAAAGATACACACAAAATTGGAAAACATTGTATGTACAGGTAATAATTCTTTGCTGTGTCATTTAACTCAATGAATACTTATAAATTCTCAAAGACCCTAATGTATTTCACATATTAAACATTTTGTTAATTTCATTTGGAATAATTATTGGAAAGGTCCTAGAATATTTTCATGGTTGCTATATTTGTTTTACGTTATGTACCTATCTACCTACTTAAAATGAATGTTTTCAAGAGTTCTGGGGCAACTATGTACAAAAATTTTATATATATAAAGGCTCATGTATTATTTAGTGTTAAAAATCTATTGTGAAATAACATTAAATCAAATTTATAATGATAATGTTTTCTCTAAGACCATCTAAGTAATTCAATATTTTACATAGCTAAGCATAATCCAGTTCTGGAAATTTTAAGCATGATAATTGAACTTTCTAAATATTTATAGATACTAAGCAGAAAACCATTCCAGCTGCAAATTTCTTTTGCAAAAAGTTCATATATCTAAAAGTTTAAAAAAAGTCAGACAAGTCATTTATCATATCAAAGAATTAAAATCAACTCTTATGAACACTTTCGATATTTTTTTCTTATTGAAAAGGATATTAATTTTAAAATAAGATGGTAATTCATTGTAGGGATCAAAGAAAGAAGGCTGCAATTCTTTTGTAGGAATTTACAAAACTGATCAGAATTACAAATATCAGCCATGGGTTACAGAATCTCATTCCAATAAATACCAGTTTCTGAAAAAAATAGATACTTCAGATTAATAGAATTTAATATATAAAAACTAACCAGTGTTATATATCCTTATACTCCACACTTAAATCAAGTTCATTTTTTAAAATCCTCATACTTTTAAGTAGTAAGAAACCGTCTTAGATGTTGATCTGTGCAGTTACCACTTCAAGGGCTCTTTATTCCTTGGTGTAGATCCATATTTCCATTTGGTGTCATTCTCATCTCTGCAGCTTTCTCCTCTCTGGAGGCTTCGCTGCAAACTCTAACTGCTCTGGTCTCCTCAGACTGAGCCTCTGCTCAGCTAATCAGAGATTCCAAGGAAGCTCCCCTCAGTTGCTGCTCCTCACACTGCAGCCTAGAAACTCTCCAAAGGTGGTCAAAGGACCTTTTTTTTTTTTTTTTTGTCTCTCAGCGATTACTCCATTGTTACCTGACATAAAACATCTTGACATCATTATTCCAAACATAGTTGTCTGCATTGTTGTGTTGTTTGGCGGGAAGTGTACATTTGGTCCACATTATCCATTTTGGTCAGAAGCAGAATTCCTTGTTAGCAACTTTTAAAAAATCAATTGCATGCCTTCTGACTTTAACATCTAACCAGTGTGTTTTACTTATCATGCCTCCCATACAGACTAGAGCAAAAACAGGGGGGCATCATTTATCAGCTTGTGGTTTATGGACTCTACTTTGCCTCATATCTTAATTGGTTCTGCAGCAGCAGACGCTGTAATAAGGATCCAGGAAAAAGTGATTTTTTGGAACGTGTTCCCATGAATACCTGGTGGAAATGTTGGCAAAGTAAAGGGACCGACACCAGACAAAGAATGTGACTTCAAGTCATGTCCTCAGGGGCAACTTTGGCTCAATTCCACAAGAGATCTGTGGAGAAAATGTTGGCCATGCTTCAGAATAGAGGCACGAGGAATGAAGTATTCTCCTCAGCTGTCTGACATTGGCAGAGGGGTGCCCAGGTGGGAGGTGTATTCTTAATCTCTTTGGGTATTTCTTGCTCACAGGTGGAATTTGTTCAGGAAGTTGGAAGACAGAACAGGCTCTAAGGGTTGTCAGGAGAAGCGTACTGGTCACCTGCATGCACACAAAAAATTTTGCGCCCTGCGGGAACAGCATCAGCCACCCAGGGCTTCTTAAAGATTGATGTTCATGAGAATCAATTAGGTCCTTTAGGAAGGAAAATGAAACTTCTAAATCTGTAGGTCTGGGCAGGACACCCAGGCTATGCTGCTGCTGCTGTTTACCAACCTCCGACTTCAGGTAGGTCTTAAGGAGTGGGTGGTCTTTATATTTTCTCCCTCTACTTACCCCTCATGCTTTCACAACACATTGAGGCTACTAGTGTTAAACTCTGCTGCTATATCAGCATAAAAGAGGAAGTAAAAAAGTGGTTATTACTTTTGCACAAGATCCATATTGAAATAGTATGCATTGTGATCCAGTTCACATCTAAGTGTCTGTTTATATATACATACATACCGTAGGGGCAGGATGGACACTGAGCAGGTTTTCTATGATCCCATGCAGACCAGGTAAAGGAGGAGTCAGAGTCTTCCGTGGTTTTTGCAGGTCTTTTATTTAGATTTACCAGGCATATGGCAGGCTGGGGGGCGGGGAGGCTGGCAGTTCTCCCAGCCCCCAGCAAATGCTCACTCTAGCTGGGCTCTCTGGCCTTCTCTCTGCTTCTCTTCTTCTCTCGGCTTCCGTTCGTTCTTGGCTTCTGCTGGCGTCCCCACGATGCCGCCCTTATAAACTCAGTCTCTCAGCCCAGGTGTACCCACTTCAGGTGCCCGCCATCAGGCATGCATTCAGGACCGCAGGGTTTCCTCATCTATCCTAATGGCGGGAGGGCAGAAAAGCCTGATACTTCTTCCTGACCCTACAATACACACATATATATATGAACTAAAACAAAGACATCATAAGGTATACTTGTGAATGTGATTTGCTTCTTTCTAATCTATTTTCCTATTCACTGAATTTCATAAGCTAAAATTTCATTTTCTTGTACTTTATTACTAAATCTAACCTAAAATTCTAAAACAAAAAACCCAAAAAACAACAAAAAACCATGATCCAGATTATGCCAGATTATGGAGGGAACAGGATTGAGATTCTTGTAGATATTGATTTTTGTTACATTTATGAAAAGAAGCATTCTCTTATTCATTGAGACTTAGGAGAGCTTTGAAGAAAATTAGGATTTTGGAGATCCTAAGAGTCTATTTAAGAAAATATTTGCTATATGTTCATTTGGAGTGGAAGCTGAGTGCTGACTGAAAGAAGGACAGGGAAGGAGGAATAATTAATCTATGTTCTCACAGGTCTACTACACTTAGCAAAACAAAGCTTCTAGAGCAAACTGGATTACATTCCTTAGAATACAGAGTAGGAGCCTGCTGTTGTCACCCGCACACACCGGAGGGATCCCATCTTTTTAGCATTAGCCAGAGACTCGTCCTAATATTCCTTCCAAATATGTTTTTCTCCATCTTGTCAGCATCCAGGGCACTTTTTATGCCTCTCACAACCAAGACCAACTATGCAGCTGACCCATTCTTAATTTAGTTCTAAATTCATTCATGTGACATGAATGTATTAAGCACATATTAAGTACCATGTCGAATATTGGATGTCCAGTGTTTTATAAGTCAGGCACATTCCTGGCCTCAAGCAGCATTCCACCTAGTGAAGGTATTTACATAAACTTGAGAAGTGAATGTTAGGGTCATTATAGTGTCATCAGAGCACAAAACAGAAATATCTAAAGCAGCAGTTGGCGATTTTTTCTGTAAAGGACCAGAGAGCACAATAAAAACAAAATTGTGTAGGCTCTAGGATCCCTGTTGCAATTACTCAACTCTGAGAACACAGCTGTGAATGGAATGTGAACAAGTGAGTGTGTCGGTGTTCAACTAAAACTATTTGCCAAACAAGTAAAGAGACAGATTGGACCTTTGGACCATAGTTTGTAAAACCCAGATCTAAAGAGGGCCAGGGAGGATCAGAGGAGAGTTCCTATAGGAACTGAGCGCTAACACATAACCCCAAACATGGGAACAAATTATCCAAGGAAAGACAAGCGAGGCCTAGAGCAAACAGGCCCAGCAGTGAACAAGAGGTCACATTGAAAGAACAGGGAGATGTTCCGTGTGGTTGCAGCTTAAGAGTGTTTTGTTTTTTTTTAAAGATTTATTTATTTATGCATACAAAAACTGAGGTACAGGCCAGAGGTGCCGGGGGGGGGGGTGGTGGTGAGAGGATTCATCTTAGAGTGGGGAGCAGAACAGGCAGACGGACTGAAATACACTGCTGAGGGGAGCAGCAGGAGAGACAGGAGAGGTCTGCTGTGCCATGTGGGTAGCTCCCTGGCTGGCCAGGGATTGAACTCATGCTGCAGAGGTTGTGGATTGCTTCATAGTGCTGTGCTTAACCCCTTGCACCACCAGGGAGGCCCTTGTTTTGTTTTTTAAGAATTTTTTTTAGAGTAGTTTTAAATTCAGAGAAAAATTGAGAAGGTGCAGACATTTCCCATACACCTCCAACCCCCACACTTGCATAACCTCCTTCCCCATTATCAACCCCTCACCAGGGTGGACCATTTGTTAAAATTGACCCTCACTTCATGCTTTCTGAATACGGAGGCTACCAAATGTCTCCTTCCAATCAAAACTAAGCTTCCTGCCTAGTTTTCCAATCCACCAATACTTGTAGGAGGTAATCTGTGTCCTACAATAAACTCCACACCTGTTTCTTCAACGAGAGCTTTTATTGTTCACAGCTAGGAATCCTGACTACTCATGGAAGATTAGAACAGAGGATAACTGGCAACTTGTTCTTGAAGGACTCAAACCATGTTAACATAGTTTGATTATATTATTGGTGATGTGAGAAGCCACTGACAGATATTAAGGAAGAGTAGGTGGTCTAATCAGATTTGTAATTTAGAAAGATCACTCTGTAAACTCCCAGATGACTGGGAATGTTTTCTTGCTGTTTCCTGATCTTTGCCTATTTCGTAAAAAATTACCTGACATAGAGTAGGTATTTTTAAAAAATAATTTGGTTGACCAAATGCCCAAAAATAGATGACTGGATCAAGAAGATGTGGTACATATATATCATGGAATATTACTCAGCATTCAAAAAAGATAAACACATGCAATTTGCAGCAACATGGATGGCGCTGGAAGGGATCATGCTCAGCGAAATAAGCCAAAAAGAAAAAGAAAAATACCGGATGGTCTCACTCATAGCAGGAATCTAGAAAACTTAAATAAGGGACCAGGAAAATGAATAACTATAAGAAAGTGAAAATCAAAATCAACAAAAAACTATGAACCAGAGACAATTTTAGGGGGGCGGGGGTGGGAGGGGAGGGATTGGGGTCAGAATGGGGGGGCTGCAATTGTATGGGGAATATAACAATAAAATTTATAAAAAAAAAAAAAAATAATTTGGTTGAATGAATGAGGGAACTTTTGATGAGTGAGTTGAAGGAACAGTTCCAAGTGAAAGGATATTGTGGTAAATCACTGACAATGATGACCTGGACTATATTAGAATCCTTGAGGATTTAATGAAGTAAATAGATTCAGAAGATCAATATGTATGAGATAGACTCTAAAATAATGGGCACAGACAATACATATTAATATTTTAAAATGCAAATATGCCTTAAAATTAAATTAAACTTACAATGGTATCAATTTCAAAATTAAATGTAATATTAATAGAGAGGGAATTAAGGGATGCACGTGTCCCAATCTTTTTTTGATTTTTATTTCCACACAGTAGCACTAGTTATATAGAAACAGCAATGTCCTTGGGTGACCATAAGTTGAATATGAGTAATTCCCAATGCCAAAAAAGTGAACAAACCAAGAGTGGAAATTCTCACTTAGTGACAAAGAGATAAACATAATATCAAAGGCAGCCGTTTCAGCTGTTTAAGTATCCAATCCTTTCCTGCATTATTTGTGTTACCCAGGCTGTCACTTTTTTAATAAGCCTACCAGTGGATTCAGTTAAGTAGATGAGGAGGATTTAAAAGATAAAACCAAATTGTTGTTCAACACTCTTTCTCCTGAGCCATCAGAGATGATTTAATAAAAAAGGAGACAGGATATTCATTTGGTTGAATTCTTGTTGTGTTGATGACCTTGGTAAAAGCAAGTAGGTGAATTTGGAAATTAGTTTAATTGACTGTTATCATCATTCTGCTGTTTCACTGGAATAATTCACTGGTCATTCAAGTTGATTCACTAATGGAACAGGTAGATAAGATAGGGCAAAAATCACCACTGTAGTTTAATCATTTCCCCCAAAGCAACCTAGAAAATTGCATATCTTAAGATGGAATTTCACTTAACATTCTCAAAACAACACTCAATAATATAGAAAATGAGGTTATCAGTGAACTATTTGCATATTGCTTTTCCTGCAATAGTGTGCAGCATTGGTATTCTGAAAAATTCCCTGTGCCTTTACAGACCAACTAAACTACTTTGATACAATTAAGTCAATAATATTCTGAGATACAATGGAAAATGCATGTCATTTGGGTTATTAAGTCCAGTGGAAACCTCTTCAATTGTGAATGAACCATAGATTCTATTCAGTCTCTTTCTTATAAGCCAATATATTTGATCAACTCTTTGGCATCTTCATGCTGTGATTTCAATTTTGGGGAAAAATTGAAAAGTAAATTAGCTTAAATATTATTGCCAATGAGTGAACTCTGGCATATGTATATGTATTCAGCAGACCAGTCTTTTGGGAGCTCATGTGATGGCTCCAGAAAACTGACTTCAACCCTCACTCCAAGAGCAAAGGCAGGTACACTCAAATCTTCTTTAAGAGAAATTCTGTTTTACAGTGATGCTAAATTAACACATGTGCCGGACATTTTATGTGAAGATCAGTCTGTGAGGGAAGGGGATTGGGAGAGAAATGGAGCCACAGAGAAATATGTGGACTCACTCACTCCTGATTTCATCAGCTGTTTCCAGACTCTGTCAGGCTTACTGTGATTTATTTAATGAAGGTCAGTGAGAAAACATGCTAAATGTTTTAACTGGAGAAATAAAGTGGGAAAGTGGTGTCTACCACTGTAATAAAACAACAGATTGAAAAGGGAAAATTTCACACGCACGATAATTTTGTAGACATGCTTACAAAACTAATAGGTTTTGTTTTTACTGAAATGACTGATTGTTTAGTGCCTCAGTCTCAATAAATGCAAAGCATTAGCATCATTAACATATGCTGATCTCACACTAGCAGGAGCTTTACACTGGGAGTGGCTGAGTAAATATTTGCTGAATGAATGAAACATTTTATAGGTGACTTTCACATGTTCATGGTTCACAAATTCACATGTGAATAACTATATAACTGTGTTAACTATATGTTAAACCTACATTTACAGAAATCCTTGGTTGAGCAAGGCTTTGCTTATTTTTGAATGAATTGCTGACTCAATGAAATATTTTCTAGGTGAAAACTTGAAGTCTCAATACTTCAGGGGTACCTAACATTTCAGAAATGGGGCTGAGAGAGATTTACAGGTATCAAAACATACCCTCTATCTAAATGGGCAGTCTTCTCAAAGGTGTCAGAATGAGAAATATTTTCTAAATACTGTTATGCCTCTCTCCTTAACCTTTCACCAAAAAAATACATGACCATCCCCAGAACTGAGACCAGAGTATGAGTGGGATTAGTACTGGACCAACAACTTTGGGGCTAGACTAGCAATAGAATGAACTGTGGCCTAAGGTTTGAGCCTGGATAGTGGGGTTAAAGGCAGTTGGCTAAGACCTCATGTTCAAATCATTTTTCCTATGAACTATCCCAACATCATCATCTCTCCATCATATTGTCCAGATTTAGGGTTAGATGCTTTCTATCTAACCTCTTGCTAATTTTACAAAATGGGTTAATAATATCTACCTCCTAAAGATGGAAAAAATTGACACTACAATAAAGATTTAAACTATGGCTTTGACTAAGATTATTAATATTACATTTCTAATATCCATGGAAACAGTATAAACACCTAACATCTCATAGAACATCAATAGCTTTGTTTATATGATTCCATTACTTGATGGCTTTTAAGGTAGTCATATTTCAGTTATTACTTACAGGGATGTTTCTATTATTGTCTGTGATGGATATTTTTGTAATGTTATCAGTATGTTCTGTAACAGAAGTGATGATAAAGTGTGGTATGTTCCTTGTTATCATGCATATTATGTACTTTAAAATACCTCAGTTACAGAGCATTATATATGTGTATGTAATTTAGCTAAAATTTAAATTCTTGGTGGGTTATGAACCAGCAAACTAAAATAACTTGATGTCAGAACTGTAGAAGTTTCTAAATAAGAATTTGGATATCCCATATCTATGATAGAAGAATCATTAATTAGAATAAGGGATATGAGGAAGCATTTAATTTATGAAATAAATTTATGAAATAACTGATGGTAACGATCCATCAAGATCAGCGGAGGGCATCTGGAGATTGGCATAAGCAGAAGGAAATTCCAGAGCATGGGAAAGCCATTCCACCTTGTAAACTGTGGCAGACTGAAGAACAGCTCTCCCAAAGTCCTCATGCCTGGGACCTTTGAATATGCTAGTTTATATAGCAAAAGAAACATTACAGAGATAATTCAGTGAAGGGTTTTGAGATGGGGCATTTATGCTGGAGTGCAATCACAGAATTTACAAGGAGGTGGGGGATGAAAACAGAGTCAGGGTTTGGGAGGTTGGCTGTGATAGATGCTGAGCTTGTAATAATTGCCTCAAGGAGGGAGAAGAACTCTACAGGCCAAGGCTTGTAAATAGCCCCCAGAAACTGAAAAAGTCCAGAGCTGGTGGACCAAAGGAACCTGTCCTATAGAAACCTCTTGATTTTACATCTGGATGGCTTATTTCAAATTCTGACCTCCAGTACTGCAAGAGAAGACATTTGTACTGTGTTAAGCCTCTAAGTTTGTAGTAATGTTATTGCAGTAACGGAGACTAATATGCAGTTATGAAACACATGTGGGATTTTCTGGGTCAACGAAAGACCTTCTATACACAGAGGTCCTCAAATCTCTATTGCCTAGTGACTCTTTTCCCCATTGTAATGTCATAGTGTTTTAACCCAGCAGTAGCCTTCTGTTTACTGTGTCCCTTGAGAGTAGCATTTTCCTTTGTGCTTGATTCAATCTTGCATAGCTTGGTTCATCATCATCACGAACATGCAAAATCCACTGCTAATGTGGTAACACAAAGATGAAATTGACTAACAAAGCATTTTTCAGAATATGTGTCCATCATTCATCAACGCATGACTGTAGAAATGCAGCTGCTCTGTGCGTGGATGTGAGGCTCCATAACTTTATGTGAGCTCATCTCTACCCATGCCCGAATTGGTCTTTATTGAGTGAAATCATCTGAACTTGACTTTGCCTCAATGAGATGACATGACCAGCAGAGAGAAAACAGTAAAAAGGGCTGGAGACTCTCAGGGGCAGAGAAAATAACCCTACTTCCCCCCACATTCTTTTTGATTCAGGTTGTCTAACACACCTTGCAAGTGTTATAAGTGCTGGATGAGTTCTCCTGACCATTGTGAGTGTTCATAATCATATGCAATTGGCTGCCTTGTTTAAGAAACTTGGGTGTGAGTTTGCTGGTATGGGGTTGGGGAAGATGCTATTGTCCAAATACACCCAATTTTAATTCCAAGTATGACTATGTTTCATTTTTTAAAAATTTTGACCAGTGGAGGACTAGAAAATGAAGCCTTCAAGAGTAAGAGAGTTTCTCATATTTTACCAGAACAAGTTGCCAGTGTCAAAACATCCTGCTCCATGTAGTAACTGCAAATCCCCACAGAGATAAGGTGAAGATATTGGAAATTCTTTGTTTCCAGACAGCTCACTTTGCAAGTTTCACTACAGGGAGCCTGTGCTCATCATTAGAAACTAGAGTTTACCTTTGACTTAAATAGTCTTATTAGGTCAGAAACCTCTTTTAATAAACTAAGAGATTGTGCAAAAACTGGTGTAGTATGGTGTATGGAAGATGGGAAAGAAGTATATGTTTAGTTATTATGCCAGTAATCCTCATTAAGGAAAGGGAAAATCAGCTCTAGGGAAGGCTGATGCAGATGTGACTCTACTTGTTAGGGAGAGAAGACCCCAGAGGTGGAAGAATGCATCCCACTTCTCAGTGAGGATATCCGGGTATCCTGACAAATCCTCCCATTGAAAACAGTGAAGAATGCCTAGTGAAAATATAAAGGACTATCATTTTTAATTAATTAATGAACTGGCAAATTAGAAAAGAATATTCAGAGGCTGTAAACTGAGTGAAGTGGAAAGGCAGGGAGGAAAGCAGAGGACTGATGTTTGCTTTTGTCTGCAGGGCATTAGTTGAACCAGAATTAGAATTTTGCACTTTCAACTTTCCCAGGACAAGGAAAGGCAGATGCACATCCGGGACCAGCTCAAGGTGAGTACTCAACAGGAGAAACCTTACATCAATCTGGACCACAAAGAAATAAACATATGGTATAAGGGTCAATTAGCAACACCCACCCTTGTGGTCAGAAACCATGAAATTCTGAAATTATCAGGCATAGGATATAAAAAAAGTATTTTAATATGTTTAAAACAGAGGCTATGGGGATAGTCATTGTTTATTTCTTAGAGCTTTTCTGATGCTTGAGTTAGGTGGAAAAACCTAGGATGAGAGTAAACTTTCTTAATATGACAAAAGATAAATGCAAAAATATATAGCAAATATCTTAATATTTCTAAATTCTAAAAGCATTTGCCCAAGGCACAGTGTTGAATACTAAGACATCTATTTAAAATTGTATGGAGGTGTTAGCTGTAAGGGACATCAAAGAAATAAAGGGTACAGGCTAGAGAGAAAGAAATAAAACTCTCATTATTTAGACAATGTTTGTCTACAAATAACACTCAAAAAATACATAGGAGAGTTTAATAAATCTGCTAGGTATGAAATCAATGCACAAAAAATGAGTTGAAGTCCTACACTATAATAGTTAGAAAATGTATTTTTAACTGAAGGTATCATTTAAAATAGCATTAAAAATACAAAATGATTAGAAATATATCTAATGATATTTGAGTAAGACATTTTTTAGAGAAAATCATAAAACTTCATGGGAGACCTTTAAAGAATACCTGTGTAAATAGATATGTAGTATTTTGGGTTGGGTTATTGACACTTCTAAGATGTTGATCTTGCTAAAACTCATCTATAAGTTTGCTGCAATGCCAATAAAAATCCCAGCCATCTTCTTTGTGGGACTTGAAAGCATGAGTCTAAAATTAAAATAGAAGAATAGAAGGCCTGGAATAGGCCTTCTCTGAAAGAAGAAAAATGAGGTATGGAGGGATAGCCTTACCAAATATCAAGAGTTATTATATAGGTGTTGTCATAAATTTAGCGTTTTGCAAAGGAATAGACAAATTGACTAGTGGAGTTGCTTGTCAGCTTCAGAAACAGATTTGCCCAGATATTGAAATTTGATCTATGATTGAGTTGGAAATACAGATTGGGTGTAAAAAAAAAGATAGACTTTTCAATAAATGATGCCCAAATAAATGATCCTACAGAATACAAAAAAAAAAGGACTTTACTTCACATCATTTACCAAAATTATAGAACTTTAAGAAGCAACATTTTTATAACCTTCAGGATGAATCTAAGTTAAGGGTCTATAATATTTTTTAAACCTTCAGGTTATAAATATATTGGTTATAAAGAAGTAATTTTATAAACCAAGTTGAAAGAAAGCATGAATAAAGAGTTTATTTCAAATATATTTAAATTGAAAATTTCTGCTTATCAGATGATATCATGGAGAGTTTGGTGAAGAATAAACCTAATAAGGCGCATATGTGTATAATTCATATAAATGACAAAGTGTCAAAATTCAGAATATGTAAAGAGCTTCTATAAGCAAAAAGAAAATGGAAAAAGAACATCAGGTAAAATTATGTGGTCAATAATATATGAAAAACTCGTTCAATCTTAATAGCTATAGAAATTCAAATTAAAAGCCACAGTAAAATATAACATTTTTACACAGTGGAAACATTTAAAACATTGGATAATATTAAACATTAAGGATGATGCTGAACAGCTACAGCTACAGAAAATTGGAGAGATGACCAATTGACAAACACATTTTGGGAAAATATTTGGACCCTGTCTAGAATTTAACTGCACTTATTCAGTGACTGAGCAATTTCATTCCTCTTTAGAGAAGCTTTTGTCCAGAACATAGGCACAAGGGGGCTTAGTGCAGTTCTGTTTGAGGTAACAAAACCTGGAAACACGCCATGTATCTAGGTGTGTATCTACCTGTTTACATTCGATAGGTAGATTGTGGTTTAGTCATCTGATAAAAAACTAGGTCATTGAAAATAAATGTATAGCTTGAACTATGAACACATTTGGTTCCCAGGAACAAAAGGCTACAAAAGAATACACTGAGTATGCTCACATTTATAGAAAATTCCAGCCATGCATAATTAAATAATGTACAGGTTAGAAATGGCGTGAATGTGTGTAAATGCATAGTAATGTGAAATCTGAATAATGGTTCTCTCTGAGGGGTGAGAGAATTAAACAGAAATTCTGGAATACCCAGGATTTCAAAGGTGATGATAACTTTGTATTAATTTAATTGAATCCCAGGTACTCAGATATTTGTGTTTGTTTGCTTGTTTTATGCAAAATATTTAGGAAAAAATATTTTGTATCTCTTTGGTATTTTAACAATTTATAAATGAAAAAAACTACTGAATGAAGTTCAGTCAGAACTATATTGATTTCCACTCATTTTCTGAGAGTTATTTTGAAAATAGTCAAATGTGTTTTAAAAAATATGTACTATATAAAAAATGCCAATGATTTAAATATTACTTTTCTGAAGAAACCGTTGTCTGTCAGCTATAGACACATATAGATTGTGTCTACTTAGTTTCCATCAAATTTTAGAGAATTAATTCATTTATCATTTCTATCGTAATTGAATCCTGTGCCTGTACAATCTCATACATGCTGTGTATTCTTTGCTTTATATCCTCCAGTTTATCTTCTTTTCATCTTTCCTTGCATAACTACTTACTTCTGCACATCTTGGTTATTCACTGAGATTACTTCTGAAAGCATTCTCTGATTCTCTGACTCCACCATATGCAGAAGGGATAACAAAAGTATGTTGAATAAATGAATATGTAATATGCGAAAGAATAATGAATAAGACTAAAGTAGGCTTGCTGTCCAGTAGAGAGTGGTAAATAAAAGTAATGGCTTTGCCCTTCAGCATAATGATAAAGGAAGATAAGTTAAAAACACAAAGAGTGTGTGTAAAGGTGGTGGTGAGGGAGGATAATTGTATGTGTAGACATGTTTTCTAAAGCCAAGGTAGAGATCATTGCAATATAAAAATATATCAAACCAGCAAATGCCCTGTAACTACAAGTTTTATGTATATTATACCTGATTTTTAAAAAAGATTTATTTATTCATGCTTACAAGAACTGGAGTATAGAACAGAAGTGTGGGAAGGTGAGAGGATTCACCAGAGACAGAATGGGGAACAGAACAGGCGGACTGACTGAAATACACTGCCGAGGGGAGCAGCGGGTGAGACAGGAGAGGTCTGCCATGCCATGTGGGTATCTTGCCAGCAGGCCGGGATTGAACTGGTGCTGCTGAGGCTGCGGACAACTTCACAGTGCTGCACTCAACCCTCTATGCCACCAGGGTAGACTCTATACCTGAATTTTTTTTAAGTGGGTCTGATCTGGCCATTGTTAGTAACTGAAGAAGTATTTACTAAAATCAAGGATTTGGTCTCTTTAAAAGATACTTAGTATTAACAAAAGGGTCTCATTTCATATATTTTTACATAGTTTACTGAATTGCCAATGAGCACTACTGATTTCCACAATAGCAATCAGCATACTTAGCATCCAGATCTTGATTTCTAATTAAGATTTCCCACTAAAGAAACCTCAGATTTTTTTGATCGGTGAATGATTTCTGATGTGTGGCAAGAAACTATATGTTGAGCCTAGAACATCCTGAGTCAGAAAGTAAGGGAAGGCTGACCACGGATGGGGTCATGGGCAGAGGATATGAGAGCCAGTTTGAGGGGCTTCCCACTGGCTACATTTGGGAGAATTAAGCATCAAGAGTAATGAATATGATACCTTGAATTAAAAAATGAATCCATTTTTTAATCCATCATGAATCCACATTCGTGGTAAAAATAAAATATGGAAGGAGAGGGAAATCTCCTTATTGAAGTAGTCTAGGTGATACATGCAATGAGAATCATAGAATGGGAAAACAGTCACCGTCTTGCAACCACAACCATAATAATTGATTCAAGCAAGGATCATCAATGGGTGCTGAGATATTTGGGTGAAAAACTATTGAGAGAATATTTTCATAGTTGTGAAGTTTCAAATATCATATACTTAATTACAGAGATACACAGCATCTTTATAATGAAGAAATCTATTGTACCCCAACTTAACCAATTGGTTGTACCTAATGTGTTTAATAATGAGAGAATTAAACATTTGCCTCCTGATGTGATGTACTGAGGAGAACCAATATCACCTGTGTGATATTCTTGCCAAAAATGTTTAATCAGAATCTACTCATGAGAAAACATTCAGGCACAATTCAATTGAGGGTTGTTCTACAAAACCACTGGCTTGAACTTTATTGATTCTTAAGATATCAATGAAGATGAAAAACTGCTCTAAATGAGATTAAAGAGTTATAAAAGCCAAATGCAATATGTGGTCCTCGATAGACTCTTCAATGAGGGAAAATCAGAAAGGTTATTATAGGGGAAAATGGAGGACATTTGAATATGTAGTTTATATTTGATAATATCATTATATCAATATTAGCTTTCCTGAGTATATTACTATTTCTGTGGTTGCTCAGGAAAATGATCCTGTGTTTAGCAGATTCATGTGAAAGATTGATGCATCACAGCAGACACAGATGTGAACAGGGCAAGAAATCATATAAACACTTGTGCAGCTGGTTGACAATTATTGAATCTAAGTTAAGGATTGAGTGTTCATGGGCTATTCTTTCTACTTACCAATATACTTAAATTTTTAAAATTAAAATTGGTGTAAAAAGTAGCAAGATTTCTTGAAAGAAAAAAATATTAAGTGAAATTCCTTTTTTAAAAAAAGATTTATTTATGCATACAAGAACTGGGGTACAGGCCAGAGGTGTGTGTGGGGGGAGTGAGAGGATACACCAGAGACAGATTGGGGAACAGAACAGGCAGATTAACTGAAATCCACTGCTGAGGGGAGCAGCGGGCAAGTCAGGAGAGGTCTGCTGCGCCATGTGGGTAGCTCGCTGGCTGGGGCTCGAACTCGTGCTGCAGTGGCTGCAGATAGCTTCATAGGTTGCATCTTAACCCCTTGTGCCACCAGGGAGGCCCTTAAGTGAAATTTTTGAAGAAACCAAAGAATTTTCTAAAATCAAGCCAAAATGACCATTATTTTAGACTATTTGCTTATTTTGTAAAACTAATTTCTGTATTCTACCTAACAAATGGTCAGAATTGATTCCCTGCAAGTCCAGTGCAAGGGTGGAGATGAAAGCTGCTTTATTCTTTCACTCTGAAGCAAGCACACGATTAACCCATTCCCTGGGTGAAATTTCAGGCCTTTCTTAAGGTTTGTGAAGTCACTAATTAATGGTCCCTATCTTCCAGTTTCAATGCATGCAGTCCAATATGTGTAAGATCCTGACCTTCAGATAGCATCGAATTAGAATTAGCAGCATATATACCACTAATGTAGTATATACGCATATGGATTCTCACCTAAATCTTCTATAATGTTATAAGGCAATGTTACTTCACTAAAAAAAAAAAAAAAATAGATGGAGAAGTGTAAGAGCTGTTTATTGTATAAAGGAAGCAATGAAAATAAATCTTTCATCTTATATCCCCTTCAGGCTTAAAAAACTGAAATCTGAAGGGGAAGAGGGCTTGCTCAGCTCTATCCCTCTTCCCCCTCTTAACAGTTATTTGCTCCTCCTGGGTTGCATTGCAGGAAGATTTTATTTTCCAAAAACAGCCACAACCATATGTCCCATCCCACAAGCTTTTCTCCAGTTTAATTTTGCCACCTTCCTATGAAGAAATGGCATGTACTTGTCACCAAGGAGGTCTGGCAGAAGTGACCTTGTGTGATGCTGAGCTGGGTCCTAAAAGCCCCACTACTCCCCCTTGTGCATGGGGATGCTCAAGCTCACTGGAACCATGGGTTTTCTCTGACCTCCCTGTGCCTCTGGGAAGTCAAGCCACGAGGACAGGCTACGTGCAGCTGTGCAGGTCCAGTTAGTCATTGTGCTCACAGAGGTTCCAGATGTGGGGAAATAAGGCTTTAGTTGACTCCAGTCCAGTCAACCTGACTTTCAGTTCCCCAGCTGAGTTTCCAGACATCACGGGAGAGGCAAGCCATTCCACTATTCCTTTTCTGAATTTCTGTCTTTTCAGAATCTGTGAATATAATAAATGGTTGTTTTAAACCTCTGTGCTGGTGATAATCTGTTATGCAGCCGTTATAACTGGAACAGACAGATAAGGCGCAGGTACTGTTGAGGGCTCAGATTGGAATCTACATGAGTGCTTCCTTTCCAGGGTAATTGCAGATGTTGTTTTCTTTTCCCTGATGAGCTCTTTTGTGGCTATTCTGGAGATAGCTCCACCCCCACCCCCTCATTGTTCTGTTGACACAAGGGATTATCTCCTCAGAACAGCATAGAGGGAGAGCACATTCGTAATTCTCTCTTCTATGTTCTCTTCAATAACGGAGCTTTTCAATCACCATAACTAATTCCACAAGTTCCCTTTGCCTAGAGGAGGGTGATGGACTTCTGTAGTAAAACCATTTAGTTCAACTATTTTCAAGTCCCAGATATAATCCAATTATATTATTAGTTCTTACTCTATATTTCTAGATCACAGGAACTAAAATGCTGCCTGAGTATTCAGATGTGACTCCCTCAGGATACATTAAATTTTTTTTTTCTCTGTCTATTTTGACTAAAATTTTGAATCAGTAACTCTGTAGACAAAAATCTGAGTATAGTATGATTTTGAGATATTACAGTTCTGGTCCTGAACAAATATTCTTAACAGTTTATCAGTTTATCATGTGTCTCCAATGTTCTTTTCATTATGAATTCTCTTATTATGTCTCTATATCTAAGTCCCTAATGTGTTTTATAGTATTAAACTTTCATTTCTAGAGCAGTTTTAGATTTACAGAAAAGTTGCAAAGACAGTATAGTTTTTCTACCTTGCACCCTTTGGAAACTGTCATTCATATCCTATATTATTATATTTGCCATCGCCAATGAATCAACACTTGCATTTTTTTGTTTTCTAAACTCCATTCTTCACTGATTTTTCCATGATATTACTTTCTTTTACCCTAGTGCCCTGCCTTCTTTCTGTTCCATGTTCACAAATGTGCCATTTCATGTGGCAAATTACAGTGAGTCAACATGTCTCCTAAGATTCCTCTGGGTTGGTGACAGTTTCTCAGACTTTGGTTTTTATGAGCGTGATAGTTTTGAAAACTATTGGTCAGGTATTTTGGAGAACGATCCATCATTTGAGTTTGTCTAGAGACAAGAATTTTGGGGAAGAAGACCACAGTGCATCATAAAGGGACAAGCTATCAACTTGAATTTCATGGTTGGCATTAACCTTAAACACCTGTGTAAGGTAGTGTTTATCAGGTTTCTCCATGACACAGCCGCCTCCCCTGGCATTAACATTCTCTAATCTTTGAAAGTGATTTCTAAAGGTAACCCTCATCTCACCCATTGGAGGGAGAAGTTTCTATATAAATTATTTGAAGTTCTTCTGCATGTGAGATTTGTCTATTTTTACACTTTATTTAATCTTTTATGCATATTTTATGCATGAAAACAAATATAGTATTTATTGAAGGGTAATTGTTTTATGCTTTGAGTTATAGTCCAGTACTATGTTTTTTATTCTGTAGCTCACATTATTCTAAATTTGGACTCTGGGGGCTCTTTCAGTTGGCTCCTGTGTACCCAGAACATATTCCCATCATTTTATTTTTGAGCACTTCCTTAATTTCTGTCACAACAAGATGTCTTAGTTTCACTTTGCTTGATCCCTGCCTTAAGCTTAAAATCAGCCATTTCTCCAAGGAATCCTAATTTCTTTTATTGGCCCCAATGTATTTTTATGTTTCATATATACGTATAAATACACACACACACACGGAGTATTTCTATTTAAGCTAATTTTCCTTATTTCTACTGTGTACAATGGAAATAATCAAGTGTGACACTTTCATTACCAGGGAAATTTCACATTGGGATGCAGCAAATTGAAGAACCCCTCCTCCATCAAATCTTTACTTGCCTAGTCTAGTGCACATTTAGATTTCTGAGGACATTTAAAAATACACAGATTTCTGGGTTCCTTCTGAATTGCATTAAATCAAATATATGGGTATGGAGCCTAACAGGCTGGGAATCTCTAGATTAATTCTTAATTTTATCAAATTCATAAGGCCCAGTTTCCACCCACTCTCAATGTTGTTTTGTTAAGAATAGTCTTTGGGGCTAATTTTATCATTACATCCCTGAAATGCCAAAGAAATGTAGTGTTCATATTCATTTACAGAACACTTTGTTGCTGTGACAAACCTCAATCATACATGCAGAGAAATACAGGTATTTTAATGAACCAAAGAGTGAAACTTTGAAAAATTGCAATTCAAATGCTACAAACTATATTTTTAGGGAAAAGCACTGATATTCACATGGTTTGGAAAATTATTAATCACATAGTGGTCAATTACCATGTGAATCAACACTTTAAAACTGATTAATCAAAATCAATTAATTAAAATTCATTATATATTGATGACAACATTGATAACTGATGGATTTATATGCAAAGGAATGGATATTCATTTGATCAGTTAATTCAATATCTAATTATCCCATAGTTAGAAAATTAAACTTCTTTAATTATATAATTGAGTAACCATTTCTTAAGCATTAGGCAAGATATTGAGGTAATAGTAAATGAGAGCCTCCCTTCCCTAAAAAAAAAGTTGTAAGTCATGGACTCTACTGAAAAATTTTCATGTTTTTTTTTAAGATTTATTTATTTATGCATGCAAGAACTGGGGTACAGCCCAGATGTGTGGGGGGGTGAGAGGATTCACCAGAGACAGAGTGGGGAACAGAACAGGCAGATCTACTGAAATACACTGCTGAGGGGAGCAGCGGGTGAGACAGGAGAGGTCTGCTGCGCCATGTGGGTAACTCTCTGGAAGCCCGGAATCGAACCCACACTGCAGAGGCTGTGGACAGCTTCACAGCTTGCACTCAACCCGCTATGCCAACGGGAAGGCCCAATTTTTCATGTTTTGAAGTAAAATAAGTTCTTTTCATTTTCACAGGTAGAGTAGCAGAGTCTCTCCTAGGGGTTTATCTGAGTTTTGTGGCAATGAGGGTGAATATGTTTGAGTAAAGCAATGCATTATAGCTTTAATTTAGCTAAAGGTCCCAGGAAGGGGCCTGGATAAGCGAGAGAGCCTGCTCCTACCTAGGATCCATATGGCAAGAAGGGGCAAGGATGTGAGTGAGGACATAAATCCATTGCTTTGAGACAATGTCAAGTTGTGTCAGGAATCATTTTCAGTCACATTCCAGTCACACCTAAATTGCGAGGGCATCTGGGAAATGTAGTCTCCTGCATCTGGGTGGTCCCTTGACCCAGCAAAAGGGGCATAGAGGTGGGGGGTTAGGAGGACAGCTATCTGTGTCTCAGGAAGACAGACTGAAGACTCAGGATCCCAGAAGTTACAGAGGCTCTCAGTGGAAGGAACCACTTCAAAGAGGCCAGCTGTTCTCAAGATCAAAGGTGAAAGTCTCAGGAGTGAGATTCCGGTGAGCTGAGCGGAGGTTGCATGGGAACAGCTGTGCTGGGAAGGCAAAATAAAATGTCTGGCAACGGCGCCCCCAGGAAATTCCGGTAATGGAATGCAAGGGCAGAGCAGCTGAGTGCAACCTCCTGCCATGACGACACCTATGGGGGAGAGATGAGCCCCCAAAAGAACCTGGGTGGTGTTAGGAGAATACTTTCTGGTGTCTAAACTGGAGCAGGTATCTACCATACTGCCTTTAAGGGAGAGAAAGAATAAATAGGTAAACAGTTACAGGGTATGGTACATTTTCCAGCAGAAGAAACCATGTCATTTGAATCAGTTCTGGGATATGTGAGGGTGATGGTTCCGTAGAATTATTCTAATTAGCCTTGAGAAGGAAGTTCACTATGGCCAAAGGGTCATGAACTAAAACAACAAGCTTTGAACAGGTATCCAGATGTCCTTTTGAGGAAAAAGAATACAAATTTGTAAATCCAAAATGAATATATGAGAGTAAATGCTATTAAAATGAAAAAAACATATTATGAGAAATTAACAACATTTAAGTCCCTTCCCTCTGAGGTTCCTTTTGGCAATAAACAGAAATGGTTGCCTAGAAATATTTCCTGATTATAGCTTGACTTTGTCTCTTATTAGAACACTCTACAGTACTCAGCCTCTCTCAGCATGTGCAGGTTAGATGGAGTCTCAGACTTCATTAACTCCAGAGGCAGTTGGCTTGGGGTGTGAAATGATGTCTTGGGTTCAGGAACTCCAAGTAGCTTGACTTCCCTGAAACCAAGGAGATTTTGCCTACTGCTGGAGGTGAGGTTAGATCTATAGGCAAACGTTGATGATGGAGGATTTCAGTCTATGGAGCCCAGACTATCTTTTTTTTTTTTTTTTAAGATTTATTTATTTATTTATACAAGTACTGGGTACAGTCAGAAGTGCGGGAGGGTGAGATAATTCACCAGAGCCAGAGCGGGGAGCAGAGCAGGCAGAAGGACCGAAGTACACTGCTGAGGGGAGCAGCGGGCGGCAGGAGAGGTCTGCGCGCCATGCTGGACCCTCCTCCGGTGGCCGGGGAGCAGCCGGGAATCGAACCAGCGTTGCAGAGGCTGAGGGCAGCTTCGCAACCCAGCGCTCAACCGCTGCGCCACCGGGGAGGCCCGAGCCCAGACTATCTTGCAGGAGATGGAGGCTTTGAAGGATCTTATGTGAGAAATATACATGATGAAATTTATGTTTAGAAAGATAGCTCTAGTACATGTAAGACCTAGGACAAAGTCCAGTGGAGTAATTTTTAGTTAGTCCCTATTGGAAGCCATTTCATTTAGCCTAAAATTGAACAGGGTTCCTGATCTTAAGAGAAGAGGGTGTGGACTAAAGAAATAGTCACAGTACAAGAGTGGCCAGATAACTAAAAAGCAGCACGTGTGCCAGACTGAGTAAACAAAAGCATGTCAAGTGAGGTAGGGGAGGCTATTAATATTTATTTTGTATTTGCATTTATTTACATGAGAAGGAGAAATATGACAGTAAGGTAGGAAAGATGGGGAAATGTGTTTTTAGGAAAGCTGGCTGGTAATCTTTCTGGAGGGGAGAAAGCACTATCTAATTCAATAATATGTTGTTCAATAAGGAGAAAATTATTTTTAAAAAAGGAAGCGAATGTTACTACATAATATAATTATTATTCAATTTGATACACAGTATATTATCTATGTTGTTTCATAATAAGCATGTCAACATTTATTGCAAGGGAAAATAACAACCTTAGCAAGGGAAAATAAAAATTGGTCTTAGCAATTAACCTTATCCTCATGTAAATGAGATTAATTAGTAGTTTTTCCTTTCAAATCTTTTGGGGAAAGCAGATAATTGTAATTATACTGTTTATGCAAATTGTATCCAAATATGCAAAAGGACACAATAGTTTGCAAATGAAAGTTCAAATAAGAAAATTATTCCAAAATTTACCTGTCCGAGTAATAGGGAGGCCAATTTAACATGAAAATGACATGTAAATAAATATGAGCATTTCCTCCAGAGAACTTGCTCTTTCTTTAACTTAGCTTATGTTTTTCTTCCCATTTGAGTTAATCAGGTTTTACATGTGTTTCAATTTTTTCTTTTAATTGCAATAAAATAAGTTTGAAATTATTTCACAGGGAAGTTTTTGAAAAGTCATCTATTTTCTTCACAAATATAGATGTTGACAGAACGGTCCTCCCAGTATGAAGGCAGAAAGTCATACGCTCTTTCAGGAGAAGAAAGTAGAACCAAATTTGATATTGTTCGGGCCTCCCCGGTGGCGCAGCGGTTGAGCGCTGGGTTGCGAAGCTGCCCGCAGCCTCTGCGGCGCTGATTCGATCCCCAGCTGCTCCCCGGCCACCTGAGGAGGGTCCCGCATGGCGCGCAGACCTCTCCTGCCGCCCGCTGCTCCCCTCAGCAGTGTACTTCGGTCCCTCTGCCTGCTCTGCTCCCCGCTCTGGCTCTGGTGAATTCTCTCGCCCTCCCGCGCTTCTGACTGTACCCAGTGCATGTATAAACAAAACAAACAAACAAACAAATAAATAAATAAAACATGCCTCTATTTAAAAAAAAAAAAAAGTTATAAAAAAAAATTTGATATTGTTCTAAAAGTAAAATAAGAAACATGGACTTCCGATTTCTGATCCATTGCTCTTCCTATCACATTCTAGATATACAGAAGGGAGGAAATAATTTTCTTGTTAAGAATTTTAAATTTCTAGATGACTTTCTCTGATCCATTCATTTTTTCCTCTTTTTTTTTTTTTTTGTGGGAGAGAGGAAATGCATATTTCACTTACAAACAGAACAGTTCTCTTATCAGTTCCAGAGTAACTATCAAGGTAAAAGTTCTACTCATTCTTTGAGTGAAATAATTAAGTTATGCATTTATTAATTTATCTAATGTACAAACTCTTGTTACTGTTTACTCTGTGACCAGGTCTAACACAAGCCTGAGGGGTGGAGCTAGCACAGAAACCAATTCCCAGGCTCAGGGAGAGGGCTGGAGGCAAAGAACTGTGTGTGAGATATAACATTTCAACATTTCCTATCCAGGCAGGCATTAGGGCAAGCTCAACTAACTTTTGTGAAAGGATATGCCAGAGAATATTTAATGGAAGAAGAAAGAAGAAGGAAACATGTCGGATAGGTGGAGAGCTCATTCAAGATCACACAGATGCTGGGTGCCAGGATGGGCAGGATGAAGTGTAGGCCAACAAGGACAGGATCCTAAAGCTGTTTTTCAGACCATTTGTGTGCATCTTCATGAGAGTTTAAGTCTCAGTCATGTATTTTAGGGAGCTTGTACTTGCCACCTGACGTGTTTCTCTGAAGCAATACATATTCACTTCTAAGTTCTTTCTCCATGCTGCAGCCAAAGTAATCTTTACTTGACAAACTATAGATCCAGGTCATTACCCTCTTTAAAATTCTCTAGAGGGGCCTCCCTGGTGGTGCAGCGGTTGATTGATCCCCGGCTGCAGGGCGAGGGTCGCACATGGCACGCAGACCTCTCCTGCCACCCGCTGCTCCCCTCAGCAGTGTACTTCATCAGTCTGCCTGCTCTGCTCCCCACTCTGGCTCTGGTGAATTCTCTCACCCTTCCGCGCTTCTGACTGTACCCAGTGCTTGTATAAATAAATAAATATAGCTTTAAAAAATTCACCCTTTAAAATTCTCTAGAGATAAAGAAATAGTCACAGTACAAGAGTGGCCAGATAACTAAAAAGCAGCACTTGTGCCAGACTGAGTAAATGCTTGTATAAATACCCAGTGCTTGTATAAATAAATAAATATAGCTTTAAAATTTTCACCCTTTAAAATTCTCTAGAGATAACCTACTGGCCTTAGCATAAAAGCCAAAATCTTTAAGATGACTTGTAATAGTCCTCCACAGTCTTTTTTGGTCATTCTCTCAGGACACAAACACACATTTGTACATGCACACACACATGCACACACACTCTATTATCTGACATCACTCTGGTCTCCCTACCATTTCCATTCTTGTATTCCTACTGTATTACTGTGTTAGTCAGTGGGTAGTTAAGTTGAAGGACGCCATGGGAAAATTATTTTAGAAACTTAGCCCTTTATTTATTTGCAAAGGATAGATTTGCGGTCCCCTCTAAAGACCAAATCATTGTCGCATTTGCTTCTGGTTTTGGAGTAGTCTTGGGTAACTTGGGTAACTTGCTACCAGAACTCCTTTGGATGCAAGATTACATTAAAACTCACCCTCTCTGAACACGACAATTATATATAATCCAGTCTGAAAGGCCTGCCTCTCTCACATTCAGTGAATAGTATTTCAGGGACTGTCCTCTAGAAAACATCCTATGTGGACTCTTGTTTAGAAAGTTAGCTCCTCAATACATGAAGTTTGACTTTCCAGAGAGGAAAGTATAGTTTTATCAATCAGGTTAAACTAAAGGGTCAGATTTGGTATGTGTGTGTATGGATATAGATGCATAGTCATATATATGCACATGCATGAGAGTGTGTGTGTGTGTGTGTGTGTGAGAGAGAGAGAGAGAGAGATTCTGTAAATTTCTGGTTTCCCTTCTCATGATTCTCCAGGAGAAGCTGAAATTCTATAAAGAGTTGAAAGTCCCCTGTGCTTGAAATGGATTGCAGGGGACTTGGTGTAGAAAAAGGAGCCCAGATAATGGTCAATGAATATTACTATCAATGATCACAGATTGCATCGCATAGGAGTAATGAGAGTAGTTATCCATGATCATGGGTATCATCTAAGTATGCAGGATTATCACTGCATCCATTAAAGTGGGGAGGGATATTGGATGACCTGCCAGTCAGACATGTGGCTAATCAAGGCAGGCTTTATTTGATTAAGCATGTTAAGGAAGTGTGCCTGGGCAAAGATATTTTCCACCCCTATGCAAAATTACCAATAAATCAAGAATCCTTGTGTAGCATATATTTCCATAGCCAACCACTATGATTATTACCCTGTTGGAGATTTGTTGTGCAGAGATAAAAGCAGCATGTGAAATATCTCTTCTCATTTGAATATTGTCAACAGATGAATTTGAAAGCATCCTCCAAAACACTCAAGAAGGTCAATGCAGAAAAAGAGTAATTGACTGAAGGTTAGAGATTGAGGAGAGACTCAATAGAGTCTATTTGCTAAAGTGCTAATTTCTTTGGAATACCCATGAAGATACTGAGAAGAAGCGACATTAATAATGACTTTTGAGGTTCCTATTTCAGTCACTGAATTTCCAAAACTACTAGTCTTTTTCCTGAAGAGAGAGCAACACACAGTATCTGAGAAAGGGAAAGAATTGGATTTGAGTAAACCTTGTTTCTCTGAGACTAAATAAAGCTGAATTGTTGGGTCAGGTGGCATGAAAAGTGTGGAAGGCTATTTCTGTATTGGAAAAGGAAAATAAAAGACAAGAAACTGAGTGTTTTTGCTGGAAGAAATTGAATTTTGAATGCAACATTTTCCAGAGTTGTGCTTTGTTATCATAATTTAGAAGCTGAGGGATGCTAAGAGTTAGTGGACACTGTCCTGACATAGGCTACCACTCTAAGCTGTCAACTGCTATCAAAATCTATCATTATACCCATGGTTCTGATACACTTTATTGTCTTTAAAATTGTGGCAGAAACTTCTCATTCCCCCGTATCTATACCCAAACCCAGCAATCCACAGCCAATTATATGAGGGGATATTCCACCACTAAAAATCAAGGGTTTCCCCTTTACCATCTTGAGATGTCTCTAAGGAGTCTTGCAACCATTGAGCCTTATGACTAGATGCAAATTCTTTATAGTTTGCTGTGACTTTATTTCCTAGAAATTGCTGCCTGGTACCAATTTCCATTGAATATTATGTGGATGAAAGCAACAGAGAATGATTCTAAACCTTTCAAAAGATAACTGATTGGAACCTGACAAAATTGAGCAAAGAGCTCAAGGGGCAAGTCTCAGAATGTACAGGACACCTGCAATACTGTGGAGTTCAACCTAAGAATTGAGGACCTTTGTTATATTTAGGACCTGTGTCAGATGATACTTTAGAGCTAGGATTCCTGGTAGAAGGAACATGATTAGCCTAATGTAAATCATCCTGTTTATCTTTAAGTTCTGAAGATACTGAGTTTAGTGTCAGAAGAATGGTAGAGTAAGGTGGACGAGCATAGGACTGAAAATCAGTAGCCACATTAATTTATCATGCTATTAGATATCTGAAGATAGTTCTAGTAATCGAACATGGACTTACACTTAAATTTTCTTTCCCAACAATAGAAATGAATGTTTCTTTGTCATAAAATTTTATGGATTATATTCTGAAATAACTAGACTATATACATGTTTATGAGATAAATCCGTGGGTCCATTATATCATCTGTTACTGGAGAAATTATAGTGCACTGGCCTGTTTATATATAAATATAAACTACATGCTTTATATATAAATGCTGTTTATATATATATATATTTATAAATATTTTTATATATAAATATTTTTATATATAAATATTTTTATAAATATTTTTATATATATTTTATTTTATATATATTTTAACATATATATGGCCTGTTTATATATATAAATATAAACTACATGCTTTTGACCTCATCCTAGATGATGATGATGGTAATGGTGGTAAGATGATGATGGCGATGATGATGATGATGATTGTGATGGTGATATGATAGTGATGATGGTCATGGTAGTGATGATGAGATGATGATGGTGATGGTAAGATGATGATGGTGATGTGTGGTGGTACTGATGATAATGATGACATAATGGTAACAATTTGGGCGATTTTAATAGTGTGGCATTTCACAAGTTACTTAATCTTTCTGAGATAGTTCTATCATTTGTAAAGTGGAAGTAGCTATTGCATACAATTGAATTAAATATAGAAATTCTGTTTCTGACATGTTGCTCAGTGATTGGTAACTGTAACTCCTCCAGATTAACAGCCTACTCATTTGTCCTTCTTTCTGGAGTCTCTGGATCTCTCAGCATATTCTTTCTAGGCACCATTTTTTAATCTGTTCACTGTACTTCTGAAGGTCGCCTATAAAATTGCCTGTCTCTGATATTTCCCAAAGGAACATTATCATTTGAAGTGATATTAGAGAAGTTTGTTCATAATTTATGCATATTTTGAATAATTCTTGGATAATTGCCATACACACATTTAAAGTTGAAGCATTTTCAAAATTATATTTCTACATTAAACTCTATGACATTCATTAAGTAAAGATGATGATAGAAATAGTTATTAATGAAGACATTTTTATAGCATGTTTTATGGTGCTTTATCCATAAAGGGCCTGAATTCTTAATCTCCATGTACCCTAAGGCATGCATATATATAATTACATGTTTATATTTGTTTAGTCTTGTCACTATAATATTTCTAAATTAATTGTTAACATCAGTCTATTTTTTTACTGCAAGCCCCCAAGGGGCAAGAATATCTTATTTAATTTCATATATGCCACTGTGCTTGGGAATCATTGCATCCGTTTTTTGTGTTATTTAACAAATCATCCCAAAATTTAGCTACCTTAGTTTGCTAGGGCTTCCATAAAAAACTAGCACAGACTGGGTGGCTTAAACCACAGAATTTCATTTTCTCATAGTTCTAGAGTCTAAGTGTTGTGAGCTTTGCTGCTCTTTGAGTTTTCTGTCATTGACTTGAGGATAGCTATCTTATCACTGTGCTTATCACTGTGTCCTAATGTGCCCTCACCTGTGCCAGAAAGCTCGGTTAGCAACCTGCTGTTAGACCAATAATTACAAATCATCAGTTATTATGAGCTATGCTTTTCTATGCGCTTCCATTTAAAATATCTGTTCCCACTGACAATTTTAAAAGAAGGGGTGGGAATATAAATTGGTACAGCCATTAAGGAAAATCGATGTAGTTTCCTTAAGAAATTAAAATTAAAGCTATCATAGGATTCAATAATCCCACTTCTGGGATATTTGTGTGAACCACTCTCTTATCTGCACTCCTATGTTTACTGCAGCCTTGTTTGCAATAGCCAAGATACAGGAAAAAAGGTTAAATGCTCCTCCACAGGGGCATTTGAATGAATAAAGACATTGTGATACATATGTACAAACAATGAAATATTACCCAGTCTTAAAAAAGGAGGAAATTCTGCCATTTGCAACAACATGGAGGAGACAGAAGGGCATTATTCTTAGTGAAATAAGCCAGACAGTGAATGTAAAACAATGAATGGTGTCATTGAGGGGTGAGGAAATGGGGGGGAATTGCTGAAAAATAAAGACTTTCTGTTTTAAATAAGTTCTGAGGATCTACTGTAGAGTGTGGTGATTGCAGTTAGCTATACTATATGTATTCTTGATATTTAGTAAAAGTAAATTTTAAGCATTCTTACCCAAAAAATGGGGGAGCTCTATGAGGTGATGGCTAATTAACTCAAATTGGGAAATCTTTTCACAGTATATTTGTATACCAAATTATCCTGTTGCATACTTTAAAGATCTTGCAATTTTACTTGTTAGTTTTACTTCAATAAAGCTGGGAAAATATTTTAAAAGGCTGCATAGCAACAAAAGTAAACACAACTGTATGTGTGTGCTGCATTGCGCATTGAACAAGAAAGGGATTCACTTAAATTTCAAACCATATCAATCCTTGATTTACTTACTTGTATTGATTTACTTGGTTATCTACTACTTGCTAACCTATCCTGATCTATAGGTTGGTCACACATGAGTTAATGGCACAGACAAAAATGAATGTGTTAATAGTGTACTATTCACAAAGGGAGTCAGGAAAGCTCAAATTTGAGAAAAGTGGTTATGAAATCTAGTATGGTATGATACTCTTCTATTTTGAAAATGTAACAGTATTAAATTCCTTATTTTTAAAGCCCAAAGATCTGTTTACTTCATGGTTCAGAGATTTGATCTCCCCGACTGAACCTCAACAAATTGTCTGGTGATAATCTATTATATCTAAAATAAGTTCTATCAAAATAATTCTGCTGTTTGGTGTTAGAAATGTAATGTAATTGGGAGTCTAAATTTCCTACATATTCTTTTGAACTCTAGAGTTCACTTGACTCTTAAAACACTGAGAAAGTATTTAACATCATTGACACACTCTACTTAGAAGCTCCCCCTCATATTCAATGTGGGCTGAGATGCCCAAATTATTACTCCAATTTTTGATTTGAACATGTTTAACTTTTATAACTGAACATTTACCTATTAGTTATTTTATTGAAGACTTTCCCCCTACATCCTAAGAAAGCATTTTTAATATCCTTCCTTTTTAAAAAAATAAAACCATTTGTCTTGTTCTGGAGCAAATGTTTTGTAGATGAGTAACATCACATTACTACAAGGATGTACGTTTAACCTTGATTCTTAGCTGTCATGTTGACACTAGAATATTTATTTTTCATATGGAACTTTGCACATGTTATTAGGTTTTACACTATTTCTATCTCCTACTACTATGTCCTTGCAAGTATTATAGTGTCAAATAGCTGCTTTATTAAACTTTACATTGTAGACCTGAGATTCAAAACTTTCTAATAATAAATACTGTCATTGGCATATGATGTTTTGGAGGCCTTTTTTTTTTTTAGTTAGGTGTTAGAAATTCAGATTCTTTTTCTCTGAAATAGAAGAATTGCAGCTGGTGTTACATATTTTGAATATTATCTTTTTTATTCCAGGAAAACGAAATGCTGAACTTTCCTTCAAGTGTTGTGTACATTACTTCTGCATACATCGTAGGAAATTTGCTAGCTCATTTACATATTATTTCCTTTTGGATAAGGCTTGTTTGAAATCTGTGATTCCCCATTACATTAGAATTTCACATTAGTGAAGAGTCAAGGAACACTATGTCCTTGTAATTTCTCTTAAAGCGCAGTTGCTTTTAGGAAGCAACTAGTTGGAGACAGGTAGGTGAACTGGGTGAGCTGGGAGAACAGGAAAAAGACAGTGGCTTTACAGAATACAGAACGTAGGGCATTTCATCTTCTAAATTTGGTTATTTATTTCCTCCATTTTCACTGAGTCCACAGCTCTCCAATACACTCTATGCTTTCAGAGTTGGACTGACTTTGAAAATAGTTTCTCTATGTTAACTTGTGGTTTAGAACAGCACTCAATTTTCCTTTAATTTTAATATGGCTTGCTTACCAGATTGGCCTTGAAACATATTCTCTGTTTAAACTTGGAAGAGTAGGTATTTTTATCTCTGGCTCACCTTTGTTTTGCCATTTGGAGAAGAGCAGGTCTCCTCATCCATTTGGATTTAGAGAAGTCAGCATGTTGGCACATAGTCCAGAGGTGATCACAGCTCTAGGATTACAAAATGGCAACTTCATGTGGCTGTTCTTGTGAACAGAGAAAATCCATACTTGCTGGTGGTTTGTAGTGGCTATTTTCCATCATGTGCTTTGGGACACAGTGCACATTGGTCTGGTCTGCTCAAGTGAGGTCAATAGAACACAACCGAGGACTGCAGAGCAAAGTGGTGTCAAGTTTCATTTCGCTCCAAGTCCCAGCTGCAGCTTTGTCTATGTGAGCTCATTAGTAGTCTTTTAGGAAAGTCCATTTTTGCATAAGTAGCTTCCTGAGAATTTCTGCCACTTTATAGCTACCCAACCCAAGGAGTGCCATTTTTCCCCGTGTTTTGCTTGAGAAACCTCTTGTTATCCACTTTTATATATTCAGTTAGAATCCTTTCTAGTATTGTTCATAATGCTGTGTCTTTTATTATCTTTTATTGCAGTTCCTGGAGTGAAAGGATTATTCTTGCACAAGTTAGATACACAATATAAAGATTTTTAAATTCATAATTATTTGGTTAATTCAAAATATGGTTGCACTTACCCATTCTATCAAGTATCTCTTTTGGCACTGAAAATAAGCTCAGAAGCAGCAAAGGGAAGTAGAAAGAGACATTACAATTTGAAAAAACCAGTATAGAATAGCATGTTAAGATTATTTTGATAGTAAAAGCCTTGAGTCATCAATGCTGAACTAAGATAAAAATGTGTAAGTGCTTACTCTATAAGAATATAAACTTATTTTTCAACACCATCAAGATGATACTGTTTTATAAGATCCGTGATTACTGTGTGGAATTGTTTTTGAATCTAGTGAAACATTTCAAATATTTGAACTAATCTTTATGTGTTCTCACCAGAATTATTCTCTTTCAACAGTCTCCGTATTTCCATATGTATTGGAAAACCATGGATTTATGTGGTTCTTGTTTTGTTGTCATTCAGAATTTACAGATAATACAGAGATAAGTAATTGGGATGTATAAGGAGATAATGCCCCAGTGTCTGTTTCCCAACCAATGTGCAATTTCTGGTTCTCAGTCTAATTACTGTGGAGTTTTATAATGGGCTAGATTGCAGCGTGAATTCAGCAAATTCTTCCAGTTCTCTTGAGAGGCCTTTGACAAAGCCACAGTAATATAGAAACAGAGTCATTTTCCACAGAGAGGGCTGATTGTGAGATGTTGTGCAAGTTAGTTGATAGGCAGTCAGCAAAAGTCAGGTTGGTGAATCACCATTTTCATCCTGTTGTTTTATTTTTTAAGGTTTATTTATCACCTGCAGCCTTCTCACTTACTTCCCCTGAATCTTTCTAATTACGGGCACGGTGATACCGTGGAAGACCCCTTGAGTGGCATCAAACAACGAGCATTTCAATCAGGGCTGTGCCCTTCTAGCTTTGACTTTAGATGAATTGTGAGCTTGTTTCCTTATTTATAAATTGAAGACAAAAATACCCATCTCACAGAGTTATTGTGAAAATTAAGCGAAGTAGCTGGTACAAAATGTTCCATAGACCCAGCCCATGACTCCTGACAATGTTTTTATATTCCCATAAGGATGAATACATCACGTGCTATTGTTTAAGAGCCTGTTATCTGGTCTATTTCTGGGTTTAAAACTATCACTTACGAGCAGTCTGACTGTGGTAAGGCATGGCCCCTCTCTTCACACTGTGGACAGTGTAGTATAAGAATCTCACAGGCACTGTTCTTACTAAATGCCTGGGTCTTTTTTTTCATTATTTTTTCCCATTCTCCCAGTACATTCTCAATATTTTTGACAAAGTAACCTTTTTGCATGTGCAGATCTCTGTAGGGCTAAAGGTCAGCATCCCAAATCCTACCTGTGACTTACCAGTTCATCCGTAACTGAGTCCCTGACCAACTCTCCACATTCATCTCCCCATTCTCCCCACTTCTGTGTTCACATCCCATCTTGGTGAGCAAATTAGGCCCACGGTGTGTCCATCTTCCATGCCTGGCCATGTTCTGCACACAGTCTTGAACACTGCTCTCCTTCCATCTCACTTCTTGACACAATGATTTTACCTTGAGAAATTGTACTTCTTGAAGACTGAACTGGGGGATCACCTCCTCTTTAAATTCCCCGTCATTCCTCCTAGCGGAAGGTCATGCTCTTGTGTGTGCTACCATAGCAACGGGTACATCCATCTACCACAGTATAAGAAAGTACTTACATGTTCTGGTTCTGTTTTTTTTTTTTTTGTTTGTTTTTTTTTAACCATGATCCTCCCCTTAGATTATTTAATGTCTGCACAGAAGAGATTCTTTTTGAAAAATTCCTTGGCTTTAATAATATTAGTTGGCATCTAGGAGGTGCCTACTACATTGTTGTTGGAAGCAGAGTGAAATGATGAAATCTTAACTTTTGTTGCTGGATAATCTTTGCTCAAATAAGTGCCCTTTGATACCTGTGCTCTTTCTCCTGCACCTTTTCTTCAGAGGGCAGCTTTCTTTACCAGGGAGATATAAGCGGGACATGCAGTCTTATTATCTCTCTGTGGTTTCCACTTAGAAACTTGTAGCCTCTTCTCAGTCTCCCCGACATCACTGCGTGCTGAGTACTTGCTGCTCAACAGCAATCGCACAAGGGCACTAGACGTCTTGATTTAAGAACTTTTTCTCAACAGGGAAAGCAGAGGACTCCAGTAGAACATGCTTTCATTTCTCCTCTTACCATCTTCTCTCTTTATGGTAAAATACCAACTATTTCCACTATATATAGTTAATGAATAGTTAATGTTCTTGACAACTTGGACTTCCCAAGGGTCTCAGTGGGAAATCATTCAAGGGCAGTGGGAGCCTTTTGGTTATGCCTGACCTTCTGACCCCCCTGCAGCTTCTCACTCCTCCCCCCAACTGCACCTTCCAGAGAACTCTCTGTAAATCTATCCATGGGAAATGAATCTTTGTGCAAAGGGCAGGATCTTGGTTCCCAGGTCTAGTATTTCACACAACATTCCATTATTTTAACATGTGGGGTAGAGAAGAAAGGTTGCAATGGATAATTACATGTAGATTTCCATGTAGGTTTTTTTGTTTGTTTGTTTGTTTTTAACTACAGCAGAGTTTTAAGTCTTCTGCTATGGTGTTCTCAGAAATGGATTGCATTGTTTCAAACACAGAACCTGGCATTCTGTTTACCTATTGTTTACCTTGAGTGAAGACATTTCTTGGGAATGGTTACAGTTAGAACATATCACTAAGGTGAAGCCTACACAACATGTACACTTACATTCCGTTGTTCTGCTCCTGATGTTTCACTTTCTCCACAGGAAGTCAGTTAAATAGGGACAGCCTTGTGTCAACCTGTTGCAGTATTTTTGGACATATATCTTAATATGTATATGTATTCAGTCTCTTAAAATGCAAACAAAGACTCCTTCCTTAGGCTGTTTTCAGAAAATGCAAAAAAGCAAAAAAATCAGAAAGAATGGTGCTCTTCCATGGCTTGCATGCTAGAGAACAGACATACTTTGTGATAGACATCCTCCTATTTGCTTGTATCCTATAGTTAGAGCAGAGTAGGCATAGACTATTTCTCAAGGACAGTACTCACTGCTTTTTTTTGTAAAGGAGGGAAGTCAAGTTCAACCCCATGCATTGAAAATATTTCCATTGGTAGCAGAGTATCACCATCCCCCGGCAGCCTTTGGCTCTTCCCTATTCTACAAACCAACTGTATTGCCCTTTAATGAAAGTTTCTGTTATCCTGAAATGTTTTTTAACATTTGGGTACGTAGTAGATTTCTTATTAAAATGGGATGGAATTATTTAGTTGTCCTAAGTGGGGATGTGGTCGGGTGAAGGGTGAGTCATGCGGGTCACAGTAATTCATCTTGTTCCATCCGCATGATGTTCATGGTCAGAGGCTAGATAACACAGCATTACAGTGTTTATATAACCTCGTTGTATTCTGGGAAGAATGTGGTATGATTGGGTCCTATTTTTAACTCTTAAAATGCATTTTAGTACTCACAGTATATTCCTTCTCCTTCTATTTTCATTTTACCCATCTAAGATCTTAATGTGTTTCATTACCTTGAAAGAACAGTGTCTCCAAGGGGGTTGAATATAGCAGTTATATAGAATTCCTAGCATTTTCTTCCCATCATCTATTCTTATAAAGAACCGAACATGCAAGATAGAAAAAAAAAAAAAAAAGGAGTTCTTCTGAGGTCGGAAATGAAATCCTAGGTAAGGGAGGGAAATGATGGTGGATCTAGGAATAGTAGGGTCTGTTCCTTTTCTCAGGAGGAATTTTTGAAATAGCATATGATCTGATATGGTAATTTGTGCAGAAATTTTATGATAACAGAAGACACCTATATTTCCATTGCTAGCTCTTTGGAGGAAATCAAGAAAAACACAGGTGGAATTTGCACTAACTCAGTGGAATGGAGTCTGAGACATAAAATCACTTTTAAAGAAGCTAAGGTAACATTGGTTTACAACATTTTATATCATTTAGAAGTATAGGTTCACACCTACTCAGATATATGTTACTATACCACACCCACCACCAAAGCACCCAAAATCTTTCATTGTAGCTCATTGGGCTCCCTCCAATTTCCCATCATCCCCATCTGGTAGCCTCAATTCTGCATTCAGATTTCTAGAGTTTGTTATGGTTCAGTTTTGTCTGTTTCTTTGTTTTCTTTCCTTTGTAAGCCAGTATTACTTCAATAAAAAAATGGAAAAAAAATAAGATGATTTAAAAAATAAAGAAACTGTGATAGAGCTATGATATTCTGGCACATTGAGTTAGGGTGCTATTTGTAAATTGACTTATCACTATCTACTCCAATGACCTTGAGCAAAATCTTAGTCTCTTCAAATGTCATGTAACTGTAAAATAGGGACAATAAATTAACCTTGAAGGATTGTTTTAAGAACTAAAGTAAATGAGCTAATGCTTGTCAAGGATTAATATGGTATCATTAAATGACATCTATTATTACATTATTACTCCTACTTGTAATAAAGTGACAATTATCTATATAATAATTTGATAAAAGGCTTGTTTGATAAGATGTGATCCTCCCATTACCATGCTGTCACTCTGCCTGAATACATATTTATATTCTCTTCAAAATTTTAAAGCTATAAATACAGTTTTATTAATTGAGGAGCTCATTACTCAAGATAATGTCTCAAATTTGTACAATTGACTCAGTGTTTAAGTCATGAACGCAAATAATTCTTGCCATGTTTTAAATTACAAAGATTTACTCATACTAAATTCTAATTTGTTGCATGTACATTTCAAATAAATTTATGACAAATTCATTAAAAACTGTGAAAATGTCAACATAGAATTTTAATTATTGTGCTTACTACACACTAGAAATGTCACAAAATATCAGGATTTATATGAGCTAAACAAATTGAAAGCATCTTTTGGGAATAAACCATTTCTAGCATAAAGTCATATGTCCTTATTTCCTCAAAGATTCGTTGTTCAATAGATGTTAATGGAGGAAGATACATTAACATTTTGTGAATTTCATTTTCTCAGCTTTCTCCTCTGGGAGGACACACACGCTGTATACTTTAAATGATTCTGTCTTTGTTTCCATTCATCCAATTTCCTGTTAAAACTAGTTTTGTCTTTAGAGTAAGTCTCCAATGAGTTAGTCCTGAGCACCTAAATCAGAGCTTCCTAACAGGTGATACACAGCACATCTAAAATGGGATACGAGGGTACCTGGGGAAGACACCCTCCACTTTCAAGTTGATGTGTGGGGGCCTCAGAGCAGCATGAACTATAGGGTCCCTCTAGCTGAAGCAGCGGTAGCTTTCATCTATCCCAATGTTCTGTAATTATTATTGTTGTTGTTATTGTTATTACTATCTATGTGTGCTATGAAATGAGAAGTATAGAAATCTGAGAAAAAAGTAAGTCATAATTTAATTCTAACTCATTAAAAAACTCATTTAGTCCTTTTGTTTTTCTTTTCACATGTTAAACTTTTAAAGCAATTTTCTTTTTTATAATGATTCTCTTCCCTAGATTCAGATAGTTGCAGTTATATTTTTCTAGGAAAAATAATAAGACAACATTTAACAGTGGGAAGTATCTTCTCTAGGAGTGAAAATAATAACAAATAAATTAAGACCAATATAATTTCAAGATGTTATACTAAATGTAAAAGCTAATTTTCAATGAAGTTCTAATATTTAACCATTTATTTTTATGATAATTTATTCCTAACAGGATGGTCCTTATTCATTAGAATATTTTCTTATAACTAAATATTTTAGACAAGTTGCAAGGAACATCACAAACCAGTATCATAACCACACTTTATACATAGATTTGTACTATAGCTTATGTTCGTTTCTATACAGTTTTATTTCATTTGGATGAAGTTATAAAATAGAACATTAATTTGTGAAGGACAAAAATGAATACATTCTAAAAGAATTTATTGAGTGGGAATGGAAATCAGTCAATCCCTTTGGAAAACTGTTTGACAGGATAACCTAAAGTTGAATATATGCATAATCTATACCAACAATCCTACTCTGAGGCATATATAACCTACAGAAAAACATGCATTTGTGTCCCCAAACCCATGTTGAAGAATATCTAGTGCAGTACAATTTGTGTTTAAAATGAAATAAAAATTATTCTCCTCTCAAAAAAGAAATTGAGCCTAATGAAGGATGAAGTGCTGATAGTTTGTGATGTGCAATTCTAGCAAATGAAAGTGAGGTTAAAGGGAAGTAAGGCAGAAAATACAGTGCAAACCACTTGCTATCAAACTAGTCTTAATTCATGATATTTTGAAAAAGATACAGCCAGCTTCTTGGCAGGGCCTAGTGAGGAATGGTGCCTTGGAATAGAACATTGAATGGAAGAAGAGGGAATTTATATTACTGACTTGTTTTAATCTCCTGTTCCATTGGTAAAGGTTTACTGCACAAAGTATCAATTCCTCTGCACTTGTAGACTGCATTATTTGGCCCCTTCGGTCAACACTTGGTAAGCCAGATATTACTGTCTTCTTGCTTTTCACTGGGATTCAAGGTATCTTTGGAGAGCTAGATCCTCTTAAACTGTGGTCAGTCAATCTCAGATGAGGGAATTGTAAGCTTGTGATTGGAGTTAAAATGCCTTGAAAGTAACTGCTGTGAAATATAAGGTCAAGGAGGCAAAAGAGGCCAAATGGATATTAAGGAGGTGTTTAAGATACACACCAGGTCCTCAGATAATGTTAAATTCAATGTCATTTATTTATAATGCTGATAAGACAATAACAATCCTAGTCCATGTTGATTATAAAGATGTAATATAGAGACGTGGCTTTGCTATAAATTGCCTGCTTAAGGTGTCAGTTTCCAAGAATCTATTGATAATGTTAAATGAGGACTTACTGTATCTGCGACTATATTTTAGAATAAAAGAGTAAAAGATTATGTATTCTGGATATACTTTATTATAGCCATAAAAGCTTACTTGAAATAAACTCATTTTATTTAGTATCCATCACTTTAAAATGTGTTCTTGCATGCTGACAAAAATATTTCATCTTCTTGACTTCTATGCTTAGAAAAGTAAATTTTATTTCTGAGTGCAAAACATATCAATTTGTATCTTCATATTAGTAGAGACAGAAATTAGTCCATAGTCATCTCTTTGTGATAGTATCTTAAAATTTACACTTTATCTCAGAGATAGTATCGCTTATTACTATTATTGTATAAATTATATTTTATATATTTAATGTAAGTTTCTATTCACAGAGGCATTTACTTATTTTCTATCACTGCATTCAATATTGTGACTCACGATAGTGTTGAGAATAATTTCCTTATCTGCCATGTGAGTTTTAGTTTTTGTTAATGGAGTGAAATGTTAATTTCAAAAACTCTTCGTTGGGTTTAATGATGATTGTAAGTGAATTTGTAAAATAAAAAAATCACACCAACCACAGACTTTTGGGAAACAGTAACATTTAATAAACCCTCAACTTCTTTGCTCTTTATCAATACTTACTTCATAAAAATAAACCATTGGTCATATCCAACACTTGTATACTCAATGACCAGACTGTAATTGGATATGATATAAAAAACAAACAAAAAACAAAGTACAACAGATATAGTGATCTCACTTTACATTGTGATCACTAAACAAAGAGCTTCTTCATGCTGCTGTTGTATAATAATATAGAGTTTTCTCTTTCAATTCTCTTTCTCATATTCCTCATCTTCTCTTTTCTCTTCATACTTGCAATAAGTATTTGCTATCATCATTATCAACTGATAAGCTCTTTTCCTTCTGCATTGAAAAAATGGAAGCAATCAGAAAAACATTTCCAAGAATCGACTGTCACATCTAGCCAGCTGTCTGTAGCTGCCTTCGGGAGACAACATTGCATCCTGTGACTATGAGCAACCCCTCTATGCTTTTAAATGAGGTCAGTTTCCTTGCATAGAAACTTTTTAGTTCTTAATGATACCATTTATTTTCTTTTTGGTTTTGTTTCCCTTGCCATTAGAATGAGTCTCCAAACACATGGAATTTATTGCCTTTCTGTACTTCTATTCTCTTATGGTTTTAAGTCTTGCATTCAATTCTTTAATCTGGTTTGAAATGATTTTTGTGTATGATGTTAGATAATGGTGTAGCCTTGTCTTTTTACATGTAGCTCTTCAGTTTTCTCAAGCACCATTTCTGTGTCCTCTTGTATGTCCTTGGCTCCTTTGTCACAAAATAGTTGTCCATATATGTGTGGGTTTATTTCTAGGCTCTCCATTCATTCATTGGTTTGGGTATCTGTTTTTATTCCAGTGTTAGCTGTTTTGAGCACTATAGCTTTGTAGTATAGTTTGAAGTCTGGGCGCATGATACTTAAATATTTGTTCTTGTGTTCTTAGGAGTGTGGATTGTTTGGGGTCTTTTGTAGTTCCAAATAAATTTCATGATATTTTGGTTCTATTTTTGTGAAAAAATGTTGTTGGGATTTTGATAGGAACTGCATTGCTTTGCGCAATAAAGCCATTTTAAGGATGCTAATTCTTCTAATCCATGAGCATTTTATGGTGTCTTTTTCCATTTCTTTTAACAATGTCTAACAGTTAGCAGTATTTAGGCCTTTTACCTTCTTAGTTATTTTTTTTCCCCTAGGTATTTAATTATTTTTTATGCAGCTGTCACAGATTTTTCCTGATTTCTTTTTCTTGGTGCATTATTTGTTCATAGAAATACAACATTTTCATATATTAATTTTATAGCCTACCTCTTTGAATATTAGTTTAGTATTTCTAAAAGTTTTTTATTGAATTTTTTCGTATTGTTTGCATATATATTATCATATATTCTGAAAATACTAATATTTTGCTTTTTCCTTTCCAATTTGGAAAGCTTTTACATTCTTTTCTCACCTAACTAATCTGCCTAGGACTTCCAAAATATATTGAATAATAACAATGAGAGTGGAAAGCTTTGTCTTGTTCCTCATCTTAGAGGAAAATTTTTTAGTTTTTAATCATTGACTATGATGTTGCCTGTGTATTTGACATACATGGTCATTACTATGTTGAGGTATGTTCCTTCTATACCCATCTTGTTGAAAGTTTTTATTGTAAAAGAATGCTGAATTTTATCAATTTTTTGTGTTTATTGATCGTATGATTTTATTCTTTTCTGTTGATGTAGTGTAACATTCATGTTGATTTGCATATGTTGAACCATCCTTGCATCCCTATAATAATCTTCACTTGATCATTCCTGTGTACAATTTATTAATTTAACTCAAAATAGAAATTAAATCCATTGGATAAATATCATCTGATGCAAAGAAAGCATTCAATGAAACTCATTATCCATTAATGAGAAGAATTCTTAGAAAACAAATACAAAACTATACAGTAAATATTATATTTTATGATAAAAGCTTGAAAACATTTTCAAAAATATAAGAACATGGTCAGATAGTGCTTGCTGAAATAGTATTAATGATCTGAACTTGATAGAGGAAGACTGTTTCCCAAAAATTCAAGATTATTATTTATGATGCCATTTTTACCACTAAGGGGGAGATTTAGCTGTACTATAAGGAATCTAAATCAGTGGTTAATCTTAGGGTCATTGATATTGGGTCATCCAGATGTTTCCTAATGCGGTGATGTATGCGGCATCCTCTTCAATATATTTTGAACCTACTATCCATTTCGAACTAAGTTCAAGAGACATAAAATATATAAATTACTGTATAGTACAGCTGGAAGGTGTAGTATTCTTCAGTACTACTGGCAAGTTCTCTTCACCAAGTCAGTGCCTTAAGGCATTACTATGGTCATTGACTCTCTTTATTTTTAATCTAAAAACAGAAGGTGGAGGTTTGTTAGATTAAAAATAAAGAGAGTCAAGGACGTTAATAATAAAAAAAAACACAGATTCACTGTATGTCCTGATTTGGATAAGCCAAATATAATTAGCAATTCTGGGACAATTGAAGTAATTAGAATATGAACTGCATTTTAGGTAAAATGAAAATATAGAGATTAAATAAATGAAAGTAAATGAAAAACGTGTGTGTGTGTGTGTGTGTGAAAGAGAGTATAGACATTCATATTAAATTTCAAAACTCTGTATATGTTTATGATGGTAGAAATATGACATTTAACTTTTTTGAATAATATTTATTTAAATTTTCTTTCTACATTGGACACAGACCAGTGAGATAAGAAAAAGATATTGTCTTTGTGATTATGCAATATTGAAATAATTTTTAAGATAAGTGTCATTTAAACCAACTCATTAATGGACTTTCTTCACAGTTTGCTTATATTACTTAAAGTAGGAATCCTTACATCAAATACATAGGCTTGCCGATTGTGAAGCTATCTGTATAATTCATCATCCCTAACTGTGTATATGTTGACAATTTAGTGTCTCAATAACTCTCAGTCATTTGGGCCCCATCTTGGTCATCAGTGAAATACTACTAAAGGTAGAAAAGACAAAATAATAAGTGTCTTTGTTTCCAATTACTGATGAAATTAAAATTTTGCTAAGATTTCTCTAGAGAACATATTTAGTCTGGCAATTAAATAAATAACTTCAGAGCTCCATGTAAATTGTTATGAAAATCATCTAACAATTGCTATTTTTTCATAAATAATTATCAGGAAATTATAATTTGTCTAACTTGTCATGAATCTGCAAACTATATTTGCTAAAAGATTGCTCAAAAAACAACCTCAGTTTTATAATGTAGTGCATTATACTTTCCTACAATTTATTCTTCTTCTTCAAACTATTTGCTATATTGTTAAAATGCAGCATCCCTAACCTTTGCATACATGTCTTACAGTTTTGAATTTCTTTTCTGTGAACAGTTGGTAAACACTCCAATTGTTTGTCATGAAATTATCATTGAAAAGCCAGTACAGTTAGAGTACTTGTGTTTTTGATGATCATTTCCCTGATGTTAAGCATCTTTCTATGTCTGTTGGCTATTAGTCTGCCTTCTTGGGAAAAATGGCTATTCAATTCCTTTGTCTATTTTAAAATTAGATTGCTTTTTTGTTATTAAATCATCAGAGCTTTGAAATTTACTTTGAATGTTAACCCATTGTCAGATATCTGGCTTTTATTCAGTAGATCTTTCCTTTGCTGTGTAAAAATTATAGATTTCCTATTCAAATGGAAAACAAGTATTTATTGCTTAGTTATTATTCTTATCTGTGTTTTGCATGATGATGTCAGAATATTGATGGTCTCACCTCATTTCTTCAAGATGTAAATCCCTTGTCACTCTGTCATCTTCCTTGTTCTATTCTCTAAGTTGATCTAAAACTTGACTCAACAAGGGATCTTGTTAAATCTGGATTAGCTGAGACTCACCCTCCAGTTCCTGATTCAGTAGATAGGTGGGACCCAAGTAATTGCATTTCTGTCAGATTTTCCAGTGATGTTACTATTGTTAATCTGATGTCCATGCTTGGAGAATGAACCACAGCACCAAACTGATAAATTTCCATTTCCCAAACTGCTAGAACCCAGTTCTTAGTTTATTGATTCACTGTTTCATTGTCTCATCCACAGCGGCTTTTGTTAATATCCAAATTCTGGGCTTACCAAAATGCTTGACCACATGCTCAATGCCAGTCTGTGCCCCATCAGCCATACCTGGAGCTCCCTATCCTAAAACACTGTTCTCAATCACTCTGAAGTATCAAATTCAGCTTGTCTGCACATTTTCTTCTCTTTCCCTACTCTACAATTGTAGACATTTGCTTTCTGCTTTGGGAATTATGACCTTACCCATCCAACCCTACTTCAGACTAAGCTTGACTCCCTTCCACATTGTATGAGGTGGTCAGTTGCCTCAGTGTTCCCCTGCCAGACTGCTAGACTCCCTCGTGCCCCCTCACCCCGAGCTTTGGATCGCTCCATGGTGAGCCTTCTGCTCGCGGACTGCAGAGAGCTGTTGGAGAAAGTCGTGTGGCTTCCTGCAGCTGGCTCCCTGGTAGAGCCTGCTGCACAACTTCAACTTGGCCAGCTTCTCCTGCTCAGCACTCCTTTTATTTCTCCCTTATTGCCTCCCTGGATCATTTTCCATAGAAACTTTGAAGCCTTATTTATTTCTTCAGACCCTCAATCCAGGTTCTTAATTTGAATGAACTATCTCTCTCTTTATTCTCCCTTCAAGTCTCAAAGGATGATAGCTCCTTCTTTCACAAGTTATTGTCTTAAACCCATTTTCAATCTTTTGAGAAACCTCCATACTGTTATCTGTAGGGACTGGACCCATTTGCGATATTATGAATGAAGCTGGAAGAGACTGTGTGAAGTGAAATAAGTCAGAAGAAGAAAGATAAATGGTGTCACTTACATGTGGAATATAGAGAAACCAAATAAAAGGTCAGATAAAGAGAAACTTAAAAACTAACCCTTGAAAGCTGATACAGAACTGAGGCACCTGGAGGAGGTAGGGAGGAAGAGTAAGAACAAAGTAGGGAGAGAGCACAGTGGACTCTGTGGTGAACTATGGGTGCTTTGGTGGTGGGTGTGATAAGGTAACTACCCATGAAATGGGGATCCTAAACTTTTCAAATACCAACAGCATCAACCAACATACCTCAATAGTAAAAAATAGTTGCTATCTAATGTGTCAAAGGGCCGTGTGGAGGACCTTGGCTCTCATCATCTATGAAGGAGCTTGTTTTCCTCCTCTCTCTCTTGTGATTTTCTTTGCCCGTCCTCACCAAATCACCCCATTCCCAAACCTGGATGTCTTTTTTTTTTTTTTTAAATAATAAATTTTATTTTTATATTCCCCCATACAATTGCAAACGCCCCATTCTGACCCTAATCCTTCCCCTCCCGCCCCCCACTCCCCAAAAAGTGTCTCTGGTTCATAGTTTTTAGTTGATTTTGATTTTCACTTTCTTATATTCATTTTCCTGGTCCCTTATTTAAGTTTTCTAGATTCCTGCTATGAGTGAGACCATCCGGTATTTTTCTTTTTCTTTTTGGCTTATTTTGCTGAGCATGATCCCTTCCAGCGCCATCCATGTTGCTGCAAATTGCATGTGTTTATCTTTTTTGAATGCTGAGTAATATTCCATGGTATATATGTACCACATCTTCTTGATCCAGTCATCTATTTTTGGGCATTTGGGTTGTTTCCAAAGCTTAGCTATTGTAAACAGTGCTGCTATAAACATAGGGGTGCAGGTGCTCTTTGGAATTGATGTTTCTGTGTCCTTTGGGTAAATACCTAGGAGTGGAATTGCTGGATCATATGGAAGCTCTATGTTTAGTAGGTCCAGAAATCTCCACACAGCTTTCCACAGTGGTTGGACCAGTTTGCACTCCCACCAACAGTGCAGAAGAGTTCCTTTTTCTCCACACCCTCGCCAACATTTGTTGTTGCTAGTTTTTTTAATATGTGCCATTCTCACTGGTGTAAGATGGTATCTCATGGTAGTTTTGATTTGCATTTCCCTGATGACAAGTGATGTTGAACATTTTTTCATATGCCTGTTGGCCATTTGCATTTCCTCTTCAGAGAAGTTTCTTTTTAGCTCTTCTACCCATTTTTTGACTGGATTATTTTCTTTGTTGTTGTTGAGTCTCATCAGCTCTTTGCAGATTTTTGTGATCAGTCCTTTATCATTAGTGTTGGGTGCAAAAATGTTCTCCCAGTTGAGGATGTCTTTTCTTTTGCTTCGAAAGCTGCTTCACTTTCCTCCTGATATTCAAGTGACATGTTAACTTCATCCTCTTCTCCTTCCTACTATCATTCCATTTACGTTATCAATCATGTTCTTCAAATGAATGGCCTTACTCAGTTCATGAATTCCTTCCCTAACATATTTCCTGCTCAATTTTGGAAAAACCAGGCAAGAACTCAGTCACCCCAGGAAAGCACTTTTTCTGAAGCCAGTGATGGCAAACTCCACCTCTCCCCTCTCTTCTTATCCCAGCTGACGGAATCTCTTTTCTAAGAGTTGATTCTCCTTGATTTCTCTACTTCAATTGGTATCTATTTACCTTTCCATTCTTTTAAATGCGTTTTCTTGACATATGAGATGCTATAGTCTCCTTTCTCTGTTTCTTGGTGCCTTACACATTTTCATTTTCCTTCTCCCACCCTAAGCCATTCTGCTCTCCATCCCCTCCCAGCCCAAGCTTAATTGTTGCCTCTGCCTTCCATTGTTCATTTGAGGACATAAGTATCTTGTTTGACTGCATTTCTCACCCTTGGTCCTAATCCCTAACACATATAGCTCCTTAGAGATCATTTCCTTTGATTTTGTCCAAGTTTTATTTCTTTGTTCTGGGTGGTTCCCTGCATGTCGTCTCTCACCCTTTTTTTTTTCAGAAGCAGCATTCACCGTGGCTGTTTGACTCTTCCCTGACCAGTTCCTGCCAGAGGTTGCCTGTCCCCAGGCAAATGGAGTACTTGAGAATCTCTAAATCTTCCTTCCCTTCTGATGCCATTATTGAAGCTTTCTTGAGCTTGGGTTTGGTTTTCTCTAATGTGCAACAAACAGGAAACACAGTGCTGCTTTCCTTAAAATAACAGGGTCAAATTTCTTCATATGCTGCTTGTATTATGCCTTTAAACTCTAAAAATCTATAATGACTCCTGTTCCTCTAGGTGCTCAGCCTTTGGCCAAAGTCTCTGTTAACTGGCCACCCTAACTTGTTTGCCAAATATCCTGCCACCCACCCCTCACCCCAAGCTACCCCTGTGCTCAGGAGTTATGACCTCCCTGTTCCTGTCCCTTGCATTTTACTTCTGTGCTTTACCCATATCCCCTGTCCCAAATTAAACTGCCGTCTTTCTCTCTTTCTTTGTACTTTCAGAATTAAATGCTTGTGCTTTTGTAAAATAGATACACCTTTTTCCTGAAGCCTTTACTTATTACCGCAGTCCATGGCCATTGTGCTTCTCCTCAAATTCTGTACCTTTCTAAGAGCCTAGCATTTAATTACATACTCAACCAAATGCTTTGTAGAGATTTCATATGGTATATCAATTTCCCAGTGCATTCTAAGTACCATAGTCCCGAATTCTATTCACTGCAAGTATGCACTGAGTGGGAAATGTGTGGCTTTTTCTGTCAGGTGACAGCACCTGGTCTTGTGGTGCTTTAAAAAGGGACTGAAGGGCCTCCCCCATGGCGCAGCGGTTGAGCACTGGGTTGCGAAGCTGCCCGCAGCCTCTGCAGCGCCGGTTCGATCCCCGGCTGCTCCCCGGCCACCAGAGGAGGGTCCCACATGGCGCGCAGACCTCTCCTGCCGCCCGCTGCTCCCCTCAGCAGTGTACTTCGATCCTTCTGCCTGCTCTGCTCCCCGCTCTGGCTCTGGTGAATCCTCTCACCCTCCTGCGATTCCGACTGTACCCAGTGCTTGTATAAATAAATAAATAAATAAATGTTTAAAAAAAAATAAAAAAATAAAAAGGGACTGAAGATGGATTACCTTGCTATTATTTGTAAAGGTTACTTCCAGGCTCCCCTTAGGTTTTCTGCACATGCAAATTTGCATGATAGACTTTTTAAACTGCAAAGTACGGGTAGTCATTATTTGTAGTAAGTTCTGAGCTTCGCACTGTACTATAGGTCAATGTTGTTATTATCAGAAACTCAGCCTAAAGAACTAAATAACTTGCCTCAAGGCACAAACACTTGCTACATAGATTTTTTGTGAATTGTTTTTTAAACATAGAGTGGCAGTCTGACTGACTTAGAACCTGGGGCAAAGTCAGACTTTAATAATCACATCTCAGCAAAAAATTTCTTTACTACCGTCTAATGAGATAATGTAATATTTGATACAGTACTTTAAAAGAACCTAGACAGAAAACTTCAGTATTTAAAATAGCACATACCATTGATAGTAATAGATAAAAATTTTATTGAAACAAAAGTGCTTTAGCTTAAAGAGGTGTGAAACAAAATTCCCACTCAATGGTACAAGTCCTGTCTCTTCAGAATTTTTTCCGAATAACTTTTGCAGATGAAATGTTTTTAAGTGATGAGAGATACTGATTGAGTTTGGAGTGAAATAAAACTAAATGTAATCATCTTGGTTTTTCTAATATATATGATCATTTAGGTTATAAATGACTATTTTATTAAATTATTGTGAAAATGATAAGTGACCTATGAATACATTGCTGTTTTCCTATGTTCTGGATAAGAAGCACATGATAAAGACAGTTCTGGGAAGACCTGAAATTCTGCCACTGACCTGTCATGGCCACTGGATGTCACTAAGACCAATGACATGGATATGAGCCAAAATGTCCATGAAAGGCTCCAGCACTAGTATTTATTAGTATTTCATTTTATTTTAAACTTATTTTATTCTGCAAAATGGCAAATTCCAAAACAAAATTTTAAATGCCATTGATTCATAGAGAGACAGAGACAGAAAGAATAAGAATATAGTGCAAAGAAAGTGCAAAAAAAGGATGAAAGAAAAATATAGTTCAATAGATGTTGATGTATAATGTTGTACAAATGAAACCTATGTATAGTTTTGTTTATATTTTTTAAAAGATTTATTTTATTTGTACAAGAACTGGAGTACAGGCCAGATGTGTGGGAAGGTGAGAGGATTCACCAGAGAGAGAGTGGGAAACAGAACAGACTGACTGAAATACACTGCTGAAGGTAGCAGCGGGCGAGACAGGAGAGGTCTGCTGCTCCATGTGGGTTGCTCCGCGGCCGCAAGGATTGAACCAGAACTGCAGAAGCTGCAGACAGCTTCACAGTGCTGTGTTCAACCACCTGTGCCACCAGGGAGGCCCCTAGGTATAGTTTTATTTTTTTTTTTTTTTTTTTTTTTGAAATTTTTATCTTTTTTTTTTTTTTTTTTTAATATTAAATTTTATTTTTATATTCCCCCATACAATTGCAAACGCCCCATTCTGACCCCAATCCTTCCCCTCCCGCCCCCCACCCCCCAAAAAGTGTCTCTGGTTCATAGTTTTTTGTTGATTTTGATTTTCACTTTCTTATATTCATTTTCCTGGTCCCTTATTTAAGTTTTCTAGATTCCTGCTATGAGTGAGACCATCCGGTATTTTTCTTAGGTATAGTTTTAAACTAATGTTCGTTCAATAAATATAAATACATGGGGCCTCCCCTGGTGGCACAGGCGGTTGAGCGCTGGGCTGCGAAGCTGCCCACAGCCTCTGCAGCACTGGTTCGATCCCCGGCCACCGATGAGGGTCCCATGTGGCGCACAGATCTCTCCTGCTGCACCTGCTGCTCCCCTCAGCAGTGTATTTCGTCGGTCTGCCTGTTCTGTTCCCCGCTCTGGCTCTGGTGAATTCTCTCACCCTCCTGCGCTTCTGACTGTACCCAGTGCTTGTATAAAATGAATAAATCTTAAAAAAAAAAGAGCAATTAAAAAAAAATAAATACATGAATAAAAATGCAAAAGGAAGGTATAGATAACAAATCTCAAGCTGACTCAAATGAACAGGTTTAACTCAGTAGAGCAACCATCTCTTGTAATTGAATCAGACACAACTTTAACAGTCTCCAGATTGCCAGCTGAACGAGAAGCCAGATATATATGTACCTTGTTTCAGTAATCTGGGTTTTGCTTTCTTGAACAATGTTGATTCCTTTTTAGTTGGTGTCAGTTATGGGCTAAATTGTATCTCTTCCCAACCTTCACTTCCCAATGCAAATGTTGCTGTTCTAACGCCTTAGTACCTCAGAGGGTGACCCTATTTGGAGAGAGGGTCTTTATAAAGGTGATAAAAATAAATTGAGGTCATTAGAGTGGGCCCTGATCCAGTGTAACAGGTATAAAAAGGGGAAATTTGCATACAGAGATATGCACAGAGGGGAAATGATATGAAGACACAGGGAGAAAATGATCACCCATTAGTCAGGAACAGAGCCTGGAGAGGAGCTTTTTCTCACAGTCTTTTAATTTTCATCACAACTACTATGAAGTAGAAAGTATTCTCCCAGTTATTCAGGGAAAGCTTAGAGATCAAGTGAATTATAAAAGGCAGACTTCTGTGAATCTAAAACCCATACCTTTTTCATGACCACAGTGCTTAGCTGCTACTTTTATTTTATGATTAGGGGTAAGCTTACTAGGAACATTTATTATTAGTCATGAATAAGTAACATTTTTGTAATCATACTAATACTAAAGAAATGTTACCTTGTTTCTAGTTTTAGCACAAATGTAAACTATAAGCAATAAATCTCAAATGAGTTGGAAGACACAGTCCAAATATACATATAATTGTCCAGAAAAATATAAAAAATTCATACCATGTAGAAGATATTTTCTAAATGATTGTCACAGTAATTATTTAGATTAGAAAAACTTGATAGATGGGGCATTATGATCACAGCGTACCATTTGTTAAAGTCATGGGCACAACAATCAGGAAGTTACTTGCTAGAAGTTTTTAATATGATCTTGTGTTGTATTCTTTGAGCATGGCAATTCATGCCTTATAGTGGGGAAAAATAAAGTGATGCACACAAAAGAATCATATGCTATTATAAGACATATTAATTCACCATTATTATTTCTAATGTGCCAGGTTGAAAATCTTCCATACATACAAGTATTAACATTAATGAATAAATATTCTGCTTTAGGGACACCATTAAAAAAAAAAACACACAAAAATCTTGCTCCTAATTACCAGAATTATACTTACTAAAAAAAGATTGAGAAGATAACACAGGAAATGCAAACAGTTCTGCCTTTGCAATTTTACTGCCTGCTATGCCACCTGTTACTAACGCTGATGCCAACTAGCTAAGTTTATGCCAATGCCCAATCCACATCTGAGACTTTTTTTGCAATCATTGCAAATTTGAAAGCATCTGTGAACTCTTTTCTTTTAATATTTTGGGCTAAAAAGTGGGATTAGCAATAGATTTGAGTATATAAATCAACATAGCATGTAACATATATGTTCCTGCATTTATATAAAAAATACAATAGCACTTAAAATTCTGAGCAGAATATGGATTATTTTGCTCAAAAATCTCAGAAATCCTTCATCAGTTAAAAGGAAACCTGAAGTTTTTCATCTGTAGGTTTATTTTCTGTCTAAATAGGTTTATTTGACATGAATGATTTTTATTATCTATTATTTGTAAAAAAATTAGCAGTCATTTTATTTAACCCAGTATGTGCAAATTTTTTCATTTCAACAGCTAATTAATATAAATATTATTATGGGACACTTACATTTTATCTTTTTGTTTTTCCCCTTTTTGTACAAAGTCTTTGATATCTGGTACACATTTTACACTTTAGTTTATTCTTAATGATGACCAAATTTTTATCAGAAATAGTTGAGTTGTGGGCCTCCCTGGTGGCACAAGGGGTTAAGATGCAACCTATGATGCTATCAGCAGCCACTGCAGCACAAGTTCAATCCCCTGCCGGGGAGCTACCCACATGGTGCAGCAGACCTCTTCTAACTTGCCTGCTGTTCCCCTTAGCAGTGTATTTCAGTAGATCTGCCCGTTCTGCTCCCCACTCTGTCTCTGGTGAATTATCTCACCCCCAGCACCTCTGGCCTGTACCCCAGTTCTTGTATGCATAAATAAATAAATCTTTAAAAAAATAGATGAGCTGTATTTAAATTTCATAAGCTTTGCAGTTGAGGAATAGATTCCCATGTTCCAAATATACTTAAAAGTTTTTGATGACTGAATTCATTATCTAGAAAATATTTCTCTATAATACCTGCACCTACGTTGACCATCTGGTTCTTTTCTTTTTTTTAGATAAAATTTTTTGACTTGTGAACTTAATGAAAAGTAAATCAGGTTTATAAGTACACATAAATTCTTTACATTTACTATTTACTATTATGACAATTAATGCCACTATTCATTATATTAAATCCAATGAGTGTTGCATAAATTAAAAAGCAACTGTGAAATTATCATACCCCTAAATATTAAGATTTTTCTTGTGTTTTTGTAGCCTATTTATGTAATGCTGAGTCTGTCAGTTGTAATTAATATTTGGCATATTGTCTTGCTAACAAATGAATACAATTATTATTACTCTAGTGTTATGGAAAGTTTCAATTTTAATATGAATTCTTGTATCCAGTTAGGCCACAGATAAACTTTTCTTTTCCTTAAAGTTTTTAATTTTGCTCATTTATATGTAATGTGGAATATTAACTTCTCTTGTTAGCTCTCCATTTAAAAAATGGTTTTGCTTTTGGTTAAGAATCCAAGTAATTTTATATTTTTTCAAACTTCCCAGCTCAGATCTTATTAAAAAAATGTTAGAAAGTTTTCTGACATTTCATCCTGATTTTAGGTAATGAATTTTGTCAATCTGTTTTGTTTCTGGAGAGCAAATTTCTTACCAAATTCATTATATAATTTCTGAAAATGTCTCTTCACATTGAACATGTTGTTACATTTAAAGAAAATTTTACACAACAGGTAAGAGTTTCATCAATTGCTCTTCTGCAGGAAAATGCAGTTGGCCTTCATCATGAAATTTTAGCATACCTTCCATCAGACCCTTTTTAAAATTGATCCACTTTTACATGAGCTTCTGCATTTGAGTTAATTGCATACTAATAGTTTGTCTTTCTTTTAAATTAAAAAAATTCTAATACTTCTCTTTAATTAGAAAAATATTTTATTAATTATAATTAATATAATCCAATAAATATATATCCTACCTAATTACCAATAATTATTTAGGTTGGTATCACTGCAACTTACGTTGGCTATAAGAAATATTTAAAGAAATATAAGAATTCCCTTCTTTTTCCATCTTTTCCAACACTTTTTGTCTTTTGGAAAATAGTCATCCTCAAAGGTGTGAGGTGACATCTAATTGTAGTTTTGATTTTGCATTTCTCTAATAATGAGAGATGATTGCTGCACCTCCCCCTGCAGTGACCCTTAGGGCTAATGGCTTGCGCCACGGTCCCTAGGTCCGGCTGGGCAACCAGCGCGCAGGCGGAGAACAGCAAAACCCCCTGAAGATATACTTGCTGCACCTCCTCCTGCAGTGACCTCTAGGAATCCCTAGGTCCGGCTGGGCAACCAGCGCGCAGGAGGAGAACAGCAAAAAACCGCCTGAAGACATAGATAAGACGGAAGCCTGTTGAAAGATAACGACCACCAGGAGCCACTACAGGAATGCTGTCCGCAGGGAAACTTATCTCACCTTCTCTAGACCCACAAACTTTATTCTAATACAACTGTCTCTCTAAAATCTTTTCTCTTTCTCTGTTTAAAAGGTCATTGGTTTGCCGATTAAAAAAGAACATACGAAATCTAATAACTAGGCTGATTCAAATGAAACGTTACTAAACTCTGTGTATTAATTGAACTGCTAGCTTAATAATTTCTCCGTTGTATACTTAGCCTTGTTTGTATTAATCTAAATGATAAAAATATTACATTGTGAAAAGTAAAACTCACCCGTGTTAATTAATAGTAATAGTGAGTAGTTAAAACAAAAAGTAATCATATAAAACAAAAAGAAAAATTAATAGCCTAACTACTTAGGAATGCGCCTGGGTCCAGATGTAAATCACTGCCCTGTCAATGATAAGCTAAACCTATAAACAAGCTGATTTCTTCACTGATGTTCGCCATTCCTATGCTTTTAGAAAACATATATATACTGGTCACCAACTCAAATAAAATTACATTCAGATTTTCACTCTTGAAGTGTGTCTGTTTGTCATTTCTTTAACCGAATCCCTGACCATCCTGCGCAGTCTCTCAACCCTGAGACAGCCTCATCGCTCACTGCTGTGCTGGTCCGTGGCAGATGATCATTTTCTTTTTCATATGTCTATTGACCTTTTTATGTCTTATTTGGAGAATTGTCTGTTTAGATTACTGGGTTATTTTAATTTTTTTAAGATAGCAGGTTATTCTACCTTTGAAAGCCTATAACAAAATTTATGAAATTAATTTAAACTATATTATAATATGAGATAAATTCAATATTACAGGTTAATTAGAAAGGATGACTTGCTTAATCATCTAATAAACACATTGACTTGTTCTATTTGAGAAAGAAGTTTGCCACTAATCTTCTTTACTGGTGAGCCTTAAGCATACCTGGCACTAGGGAAAAATGTGATAATAAATAGCAAATGCTAACTATGATAATAAACAGCAAATGTTAACTAGAAGCTCTGTCACAAACTTTGTGGGTGGAATTAAAGGTAACTCGTAATTAAAAAAAACCTTCATGAATTCCAGATTATGTCTACATTTGTTGAATATTTAATTTGCTACTTAATGTGGGGAGTTGACAGAGGTAACATTCATTATCTTAATGACAGAACTTTGTTCAGTCAAGGTTATCAAGTCTTAGTAAATATGATATCTGAGCTTTTAATTTTTTAAATATTAAAAGGACAGGCCAATCTTTTGCATTTATACTTTTATAAAAGTTTAACTCAGTCTTCAGATCAGTTATGGCAATTTCAGTTGATGTGGTATTTGTACAAGAGGATTGGCACTTACTTATTTTGTTTCTACAAAGCATAAGTCGTATGCCCTTATTAAAAATATCAATACTAAAATGAAAAGTCTGATATTGTTGATGAGATGCTATCTTAGTGCTCCATAACAGTCTAGAAATCACCATTTACTAGAATCATCTGAATATTGAAAAAAAAAAACCTCAAGTTTATAACTATTTGACAGCTTACATTCATCCAAATTTTAACAACTATTTGGATATTTGGCATTGTGTATGAAAGTTCCAGATGGCTGACTAGACTTCTTACTTTTCATTTCTTTGTTTTTCCCAAGAGTTTCATTCACTTGTAATGTTCATTCATGGAGACAAATCATGGCAGACACATCACTTGCAGGAATATTTTTATCTTATGTTAACAGAACATGAGTCATATTGGGCATGCCATCTTTTAACAAATTAAAACAGCACAATTATTAGTACACAATTAAGTAACTTGCATATTTGTGTTTTTTTAATGAACCACTTTTAATCTGAACCTTATGCCTCACAAGGATCTCAGAATACCAGTTGACTCCATTTCAAGTAATACACAGAATCTGAAATAGAATGGGCTCTCCATAAAGCTTTAATAAGTGTATGAACAGAACTTACCAAAATTGTCTCAGTGGAAGGTATTTTTAATAGGTAAAGTGTAGCTATCATATGCCAAAGGGGGACACATGCAAAAATATAGAAAATTAATAAGCTGTATGAAGGAAATCCAAATATTTGAACTACCAAGTAATATGCATGGATGTGATTTAGTCTGATTTGCATGATTTGTCTGTCTGGCCATACTAGTCATTAACTTTCTCTGTTTGCTGTAAGCTGTGAGGCAGCAGACATGGTATATGAAGCAGCAATCTGGGGGTATTCCATTTTACTGTCTGGAGTGCCTTAGAACGGGAATTGGATTGGGATTTTTTTTTTTTAATGCTTGACATGAAATGTTAACAGTTTATAAATATTGTTTTTCATGGGAATACAGTGATTGAAAGGCAGATCCCTTTATGACAAAAGCTATTAAACCGGGATGTGTTAATAAACAATCTCCAGTGCAAACAAAATTAGAGTGTTTGTGTAGATATGTTAATTAGGCTTACTGAATGGGCACAGGAATTGGGAAACTGGCTTCTGGGGAAACCATTAGATATTTCTAAGCATCAGGTTTTTTTGTCATCTCTGTTCATACTTAGGAGGTATGAATACATAACTTAGGCTGATCAAATGTGTATGGATTTCTTTAAATATACACACACTTCGAACATAAAATGTCTGTCATTAATATGGAAAACTATAACTTTCTGCACTGGAGATTCCTCCTAATTTCCCTCTAGGTTAATATTGTGCTGGTAAGTACAACTTTACATTCACTGGTCTCTTCCAACTCTGTATAAATAGTCCATAATACTGATATCCAAGCATCCCCTATCCTACAGAATGGCAGCCAATAGGGAGGTTGATGACCGGCAGCCACTTTCAGTCAAAGGCAAACATTGGAACAAGTCACAGTAATTGGCTCTTACTGGATGTCTAGCTACCATCTCACACAACTTTATGTTTTGTTAATAAATCATCAACACCTCTTGTTAGCTCCTGAGGTTCAGTATTACCCTATCTACAGCCAAGAATCCCACATTTCAATTATTTTGGCTGTTAACTCACCACATATGTTTTTGGCATTGTTAAACGAGGAAAGGAAAAGTAAAACTTGGTTTTGCTATTAAACCAGTACTGTGAGCAGAGATAGTGTATGGCTTTGTGTGATTATGAAAAGCGCTGATTTGCTTGTAAGTGGGTTGTGTAATAAATGCAAACTGCTATGTAAAGATATTTAATCAATATAGAACCTAAGAATTCATCTTTTTTTCTTTAGAAGTAAAAGTAGCAACTACTTCATTTGGGGGGAAAAAAGGTGGAATACAATAATCTAATCCTTGGAGACTCAAAAATGAATGCTAAAAATAATATACCTCAGGTATTTGCTACCAGCAAGAAGAAAAATTTGTAAAATAATACAAATGATAAATATTAAGACCATTTTGTTTTAAGATGATTAGGTTTGCGTTTGTTAGTCAAGAAAATGGCATGTTCAAAATACTCATCTTTATTAATATGGTTAATTAAAAAAGAAAATTACACTAGTAAATTATAAAACTTTTCATTTCTGAAAAACAAAAGGGATGGAATTGTCATATTAACGAGAAAAGAAGGAATCAATGTGGACTCTTCCCTGTTTACCCCAAACCATACATAATATAGTATACACTAGTTCATTCCTCATTGCCTCTTCTGTAGTTCCTGTATCTGTTTTTCCTCTTCACTGTTTATGCTATTGCCTATTTCACATGCTCTTCATCTACAACTAGGGCTCCAGCAATAATCTCTAACTATTCTCCTTGACATCCCTGACTTACCTTCGTACCCCCACCCTTTCTCTGAACCAATGGCATTCAGTTTTCCCATTGTCATAGCAATGGGAAAATTGCCTACAAATCCTTTCAAGATTTTGTACCTGACCATCTTTTCCATCTTGTAATTCATTTGCTTCACATCTCCACCACTGTCCATATGACTTTGTCCTTTGTTACCTCTCCCCATCCCTCTTTGAACAATTGTTCAAAGAGGCATGTCCTTCATGCCATGCTCTTTCACGACTGGTGCTCAGGTTCCTCCTCTGGGGTGGTGTAATTATTCTTTCATTCCTATTTAGTTGGTGGACATGTACTGGGGACTCCTCTTTTCATCAGCCTTTCCTGATTATGGGATTCCTTACTGGAAGAGTCAGTCAATTTCTTTTCTACATGTTGTGGTGCATTGTGTACTTAGTAAGCATTCCCCCACCTACTTATTTAGTGTTGGGTTCATACATTCATTAACTCCTGTATTTGTCATATACAGTACACTATCTTATTCATCTTTGCATTCCTACCAATGTAACCATTCTCTGATATACAACAGGTACCAGAGGAAAGCAACACTTAAACAAAGGGAATGGTGACTGTAGTTCACAGTCACAAAAGAGAAAGGTGTCTTGAGTGGTGGCAGATATTCTGTTGGTTTTTTAAAGATTTATTTATTTTTGTACAAGAACCGGGGTACAGGCCAGATGCACAGGACGGTGAGAGGATTCACCAAAGACAGAGTGGGGAACAGAGCAGGCAGACTGACGAAATACACTGCTGAGGGGAGCAGCGGGTGAGACAGGAGAGGTCTGCTGCGCCATATGGAATTCTTGCCGGCTGGCCAGAATTGAACCTGCACTACAGAGGCTGCGGACAGCTTCATAGTGCAGCGCTCAACCACCTGCGCCACCAGGGAGGCCCAGTGAGTGGAAGATATCCTATGCAAAGTAATAACTTTATAATGGAAGTGAGTTTGGGAAATCCAGGATAGAGGGAACTCTGTCTGGGTACAAGGTTATGGAGGCTGAGGTATAAGAGATGTTATTGTAGATTTAGGCAGAAACTAGTTCATGGAAATACTTGTTTGTTGGAAATTTGTACAGATTCATTTCTGTAGGTTATGGGGGAATTTTCTAAGAATGTGAATGCTATGACATGTGCTTTAAAAAATATTGACATTGGTGAATATATTTGAAATGTAGATATTAAGGTGAATGCATGGAGAAACAGATTGATGAGAAGATACAGGGCAAGACAAGAAGCTAGGACCTACTGCAGATTGATATTGCATGAGAGTTCTGTGAATTACAAGTGTCATCACAGGGTGTGATAGATGTTGGATTTAGGATACAATCAAGTTGTAAGTTTGGCATCATCTGTGTATTACTCATTCAATAATACTTCCTCTCATTTTCTTGTTAATAAATCTTTTTCTCTGACAGAATAAAAACTCTCTACAGGGAAGGGGACATTGTCTAAAGAAAATAATTGAAGGAATACTTGTTGAAAACATGAAGGAAGGGATGGAAACAGAAAATAAAATCTTAACTAATAAGCCTTTGGCTGATTGCAGTGGTAATTGAAAATCAATAATTTCGATGGGTAATTGAAAATTGAATTGGTTAATCACTAGGGTCTAGAAAATTGAAAGAATGGACTTTTCTCTGTCTACTATTGATTGTGTCCCTGGGCCTACCAGGATGGAGGCACTCAAATTATTCCATTTGACCTTAACATCAAATATGAGCTAATATTATTATCTTTACTTTATAGACAAGGGAAAATGGACTCAGAAGAGACAAGTAATTGTTCCAAGTCTCTTATCTAGTAACACCACAGCACCAAACTTTCAGAGCTCATGCTGTAAGTCTACATTTAATGACTGTCCACTCTCTAAAATCCTTGACTTAAGTTGAATCAATCCATTTGCCACCCCATAATACTCCAGCCCTTCAGCACTGTGTACCTCTGATTATCTACTTCTCTATCATATCTTTTCTTCTCCATCCTTTATAATTTTAGTAAAATCCTTTTTATGAAATGGTTTAGCTCTAGTCCAAGGTTCCTCAACCTTAGTGCTACTGACATTTAGTTTCAGGTCATTCTTTATTGCGAGGGACTGTCCTGCGAATTGTAAGATATTTAGTAGCTTGCCTGGTGTCTACCCACCACACATGAGTAAAATTCCCCCTCTCAGTTGTGATAACCAAAAACTATTTCCAGACCTTGCTCAGCACCCCCCAAGGAAGGGGTTAGCTGTCCCTGATTAAGTGCTGTTTGCATCTGTCCTTCCTGACAAATAGAAAGCACTCAGCCACCTCCCACCAAATAACAGCCATTTGGGTAACTTTGTATTTTCAGTTAAACACACATTCCCTTAAGACCTTTCTCAATTTTCTTTATAATTTTACTTCTATGTTACTATTTAATTTTCTTGTATATAATTACTCTTCAGCTTGTCTCGAAGTTTCTATACAATAGAAACAAAGTCTTATAAATCTTAATGAGGCCATTGTGTTCTTCATAAGACAGATGTTCAAATAATTGAGTATTTGATTACTTTTGGCACCCCAGTTTGAATCAATGTTTGAGGTGACATCATTTAAAACACCATATGAAGCTCAGCCACAGCTCCAGTCAGTGTTGTCAAATCATATGGGAGGAAAATGACACTCTTCACTAACAGCTTCTCTTAGTGCACCAAGTTCTTTTCTTGAACAGCAGTAAAATTTTGGATTTCTGCATAGTATGTCCATTATATTGGAAAAGGTAAGAGATTAAAAAAAATGAAATGAAATAATAAATCATGAGGCAGATCATGTTTTTGTCCTCATGCAAGAGCAAAGCAGTGTTTGGTAGGAAAGGCATGGATGATTTTTGTAACCTGTAATTTTGCACCTTACCAAAGAACACATTAACTTTTAGTATTTTCACAGGTTTGAAAAACAAGCAGATTCTTACATCGCCCAGGTGCTTGGAACCATGGTCCATTGGAAGAACCCTGGGTTTAGATAACAAAAGTGATTTTGCAGTCTCACTCAGTCATTTTCAAGTTTTGTTAATGTGTCAAACATGCCCTCAGGGCAGAAATAGAAGACATCTATTGAATTAATTTTATTTAAAAAATTTAACTGCAGTAAAACTTGTAGGAGATCATCTTAACCATCATTAAATGTGTAGTTGTGTTAAGTATATTCACTTTGTTGATTGGCCAGTCTTTAGAAGATCTTTTATCTTGCAAAACTGGGGCTCTATCCTCAATGAACAATTCCCTGCTCTCCTTCCATTTAACCTCTGGCAACCACCATTCTATATTTTTTTCTTGACAAATATGATTACTCTAGTTATAACTGGGAACATACAGTATTTATCTTTTTTTGTGATTAGATTATTCCACTTAGCAAAATGTCCTCAAGATTCATCTGTGCTGTAGCTTATGTCAGAATTCCTTTTCCTTTTTAAGGTTGAATAACAATCCATGGTAGGAATATACCACACTGGTTACTCAGGCATTTGTCAAGAACACTTGGGTTACTTCCATCTTGTGGCTATTGTGAATAATTCTGCATTGAGTGTTGGAGTACTACTGTTTCTTTGACATTCTAATGTCAATTATTTTATATAATACACAGATTGAGAGAGAGAGAGAGAGAGAGAGAGAGAGAGAGAGAGAGAGAGAGAGAAGTGAATTACCATACTGTAATTTTACCTTTAATTTTCTGAGGAACATGGATAGTGACTGCCTCATTTTACATCCCTCCCCCGGAGCAGTGCTCAAGAATTCCAACTTGTCCATACCTCTGCTAACACTTAAAATTTTCTGTGTTTCTAATAGTAGCCATCAATGAGTGGTATCTCATTGAAGTTTCAATTTGCATTTTTAAATTATTAGTGATTTTGAACAGCTTTTCTCTTAGTTATTGATTATTTGTATGCTTTTTTTTTAATTGGAGAAAAGTCCCTTGCCCATTTTTTAACTTCAGTTTTTTGTTTTCTGTTATTTAGCATTGTTCTTTATACTTTGTATGCTAATACCTTATCAGTTATGATTTACAAAATTTTTCTCCCATTCTATAGGTTACATTTTATCCTGTTCTGTTCTTTGATTCACAGAAAATTTTAGTTTTGAAATAATCCAATTTATCTATTTTGGCTTTTGTTGCATATAATTTTATAAATCCAAGAAATTATTTAAAACCAATGTCATGAATGATTATATTAAATTTATCTTCCTCATAGGCCCTAGAACTTATGAAGTACTTTTTTGGTATACTAAGCAATTTACATGTTAATATGACTCAAATCTTCAAAGTTTCCCACCTCCAATTCCACTATCTCTAGATATATATATATTTTTTTTTAATTTTTAATTTCACTTTATTTATTTATTTTTTTTTAATCTTAAATTTTATTTTTATATTCCCCCATACAATTGCAAACACCCCATTCTGACCCCAATCCTTCCCCTCCCGCCCCCCACCCCCCAAAAAGTGTCTCTGGTTCATAGTTTTTTGTTGATTTTGATTTTCACTTTCTTATATTCATTTTCCTGGTCCCTTATTTAAGTTTTCTAGATTCCTGCTATGAGTGAGACCACCCGGTATTTTTCTTTTTCTTTTTGGCTTATTTCGCTGAGCATGATCCCTTCCAGCGCCATCCATGTTGCTGCAAATTGCATGTGTTTATCTTTTTTGAATGCTGAGTAATATTCCATGGTATATATGTACCACATCTTCTTGATCCAGTCATCTACTTTTGGGCATTTGGGTTGTTTCCAAAGCTTAGCTATTGTAAACAGTGCTGCTATAAACATAGGGGTGCAGGTGCTCTTTGGAATTGATGTTTCTGTGTCCTTTGGGTAAATACCTAGGAGTGGAATTGCTGGATCATATGGAAGCTCTATGTTTAGTAGGTCCAGAAATCTCCACACAGCTCTCCATAGTGGTTGGACCATCTAGATATATTTTAATTGTAAAAATGGAGGCCAGAAGTGTGTGAGGGGTGTGTGTGTGAGGATTTGCAAGAGACAGAGTAGGGAGCGGAATAGGTAGATTAACTGAAATACACTGCTGAGGGGAGCAGTGGGTGAGGCAGGAGAGGTCTGCTGTGTCATATGTGAGTTAGCTCTCTGACTGGGGATCAAACTCAGACCATACAGGTCATAGTGCAGAGACTTAATCCCTATGCCACCAGGGAGGCCCTATTCTCTTTTAATTTTATAGCACTACTACAATTATTTGGAACATGGCTATGTCTCTCTAGGCAATCAATCAATCAATCAATCAATAAAATTACACTCAAAATTGTATTATACCATGCTTAAATGCTGACCTGAGTTTGGATTCATACTCTGTCATTAAATTAGAGAAGGGACTGTGTATGTATTGTTCCCTGCCTGGGGCACAGTAAGAGCTGAATAAATGTCTCTTCAATGAATCCGACATAAAACAGGTAAGTTACTTAACCTGTCTGCCTTACCTGTAAAGGAATTATAATAGCAATCCCACATGTAAAAATAAGATAACTTGACTTATCACCTAAAATTTGCTGAGGATTAAATGAAGGATTACATGTTGATTTGACACTAGATGGCAACAGTAATTACTCCTATATGATGGTAATGAATAAAAAATGAGACTTTGAAGACCTTGACAGTCCTTAAAACTTTAATACCGATACTGAATAGCTGCATAACACTGTAAGAAAACTATGCATGGATGTTTAGGTCTTGTCGAGAAGAAGACATCAGATAAACTTACGGCATCAAAAGGAATATGATTATCCACGAATGAGGCAAATATTGATGTTTGTTAGAATTCCAAGGGAAGAGAGATTAGTATGGAAACGAGTAGCCAGAGAAAGCTTCATAGAGAAGATGAGCTTGAACTCTTCCTTGATTGACAGATGAATTTAGATGACTTGAGAGGAAAAGAGGGACAAGCCAAGACAGGGAACTTTCACAGTATGGTTAATCTGTCAATTTGCCTTCAGTGTGTGAAGGGCCTCAAATGTCATGCTGTGGGTGTGTACTTCAAACGAGGGTTAGCAAACTTGTTAACTTGTTCAGTAAAAGGCTAGACAAGAAATATTTTCAACACTGTGGCCACAAATAGCCTCAGTTATAGATCTTGTGTTTTTAAAATAATGCTTTTAAAATTAAACAACACTTTAAAATATATATGCTTTTAGCTTTCAGGTTGTATAAAAGCAGGCCACAGGCTAGGGTCGGTATAGATTGTCCATGGGCTCTATCAAAGGTTTTTTTTTGACATTTATTTGATATGATCAGAGGTGTATTCTAGAAAATGGCTGGTGGCAGCAAAAACAAAAACCAAACAAACAAAAAAAAAGAAACCAAAAAACTTATACATCTTTCTTATCTTGATTTTATCTTCAGAGAAAACATTTATTAAGTAAACTAGGGGGGCAAAGCTTCATAATTTTTGACTGTGAATATATTTGACTTCTACTAACATCGAAATTATGGTGTATGGCTTCTTCAGGATAACATTTTCATTGTATTTTCCTCTCTTCTTGTTGGCTAGAGTTGGCATTATAGTTGTTATTAATAATGTTACAAATGGGTACATTGGAGGTCCTTAATGGCCACTTTAAGGATTGAATTGAGGAGGTGAAATGCTTTATGGACTCTATAATAAAGAAGTTTTATTGCAGCTGGTTAAGAAACAAATATTATGAGAGGAACCAATTCTTCTAGAATGTATCATAATGTATGACAGTTTTTATATTAGCATAAATTTCATATGTTTGTGATGAAAGATATTTGCATCAAAAAGAAAATATGGCACCAAATGCATATTGTCCCTTTGCTGATCTCCTTATCAGCTAGTGATTTACAGGGAGAATTGGGTCATCTTTAAAGGAAAACTGATGAACAATTTTGTCACAGGAACAAAATAAGCAATTTAGGAGAACATAAATGCTTATAGTTTGTAATGGTTAATTTTATTTATCAACTTTTGTAGGTAGGGTACAATGCCCGGGAGGTATTTGGTCAAACACTTTTCTGGATTTTTATGTGAAAGAATTTTATAGATAAGATTATATAGATAATATCTATGTATTATGTGATATATATATCCTGTTGGTTTTGCTTCTCTGTATAACACTGTCTAGTGCAGAGTATACTTGTGTGTGTGTGGTGATGTCTGACTTAGAATATAGGTTTTGTGACATATGCATAGTCACATTTGACAACAGAGGGCGAGCTTTCAAATAAGTAGGTAACTCCAACAATGGTTGAAATTGAAGCTTGCAGTTTACATCCTCTTATCTGTTCTACATATTAAGAGCAAAGAAAATACAATAATTTCAAGTGTAAGCCCTCAAAATTAATATCATATGAACAGATGTTGGAGCATTATAAGATTTGATATGATGTTAGCTTTCTCTCCTGGAGGTAGCTAAGCAGTGTGTTCTTCAGGGAATAGTGACAAGGGTCTATTCATTGGTATGTTGATGGTTAATAACTCTTCTAAGCCTTCCATCTTTAAAATGTGTGTGCTTTTGGACATATTAGGCTTTCTCAAGTATGAAGTTTCGCCATTGGTGACACACACATTTGAACTAAGTTGGAGGTATTTCAGTTAAGTTTACCCGACAACTTTTGCCTGCCCATGATGTGGCTCTACCAAGCCAAGTGCTCAAAGATGTATAAGAATCCTCTCGAGACCATTATTTCATAATGGCTATTAGTGTCTTAAAAGGATATCTACATTCATCAGTTGATAATGACAAATAGTCTTAACCCAGAAATATCTTCCTCAGAAAAAGGGGAATTGTTATCTCAGTTGCAGTACACAATCTATTCTTCAATAGAGTGTATAAAGGAAAGTCTTCAACTCAAGGGTAAAGGTCACTATCATATCCATGGGAACAAACACAGGACAGGATGTTTTCATGAGAATGACAGATAAGTGAAGACTTAGAGAAATGTTCTGTTCAGAAAGAGAGACATTTAAGAGGAGACCAGACATTAGGCAGATGGATAGAAACAAATTCTAGGGAGAAGGAGCAAAAAAGTGTGGAGGGAGGAGGAAAGGAAAACGTCTTGAGTCTTACTGAAATAGTTTTACTAAGCAGTTATTTGATAAATACCCCAAAATGCTTTCCATGTAACCTAAATGAAAAATGAAAACGAGTATTCCAAGAAAAAGACTTTAGTTTTGTGCTATTTCTTTCTAAGCTGTTACTGAGGTTATACTATTCCAGTATTACCTATTCTTGCTTTTATGTTTTATAGATTTTATTTTTTCAGTTAGAGCAACAAAATTTCAGTAAGGGTTTTTTAACCATAAAACTATCTTTTGAGCAGTATCCCGGAGAAAAGTAACACCATTCTAGTAATTTACATTGTGGGACAAGAAACATTTTGCAATTGTTAGAACACTGATGCAGACAAAGAACCTATTGGTTTTCACCACGATTCTAAAATAAACTGCATTATGTTTTGAACTATGGGTACAATTACCTGTTTTCCACTTGTGTTCAGAGAGAATTCAAGTAATTGTGAAGAAAAAATATTGAATGTCAAAGTGCATTTGCCTTTGCAGAAATAGTGTGAGGTGTTATTAATGAGGATCTACAAATAACCACAATTTCGCACAGCTCAACATTCATAAATAACTACTGGTTAAATCAAGGGAGCAATTTCTGCTTCCATTATATCTTGCATATGAAGTGTACACGTTATCTCGACAGCAAAGCATGCATAGTGCTACCAAAGGAAGGGACCTCAGGATGTAGCCTGTGGAAGCACGGGTAAGCAGGAGATCACTCCGTGGTGAGGCAGCATTCCAACCAGGCTTGCTTTCTTTTATGCTGCAAACAAAGGTTGCTCTTTTGTACATGTTTGAAATCCTCACTGATAGACATGATTTGTTCCACCAGGCTACAGGTTGATTTAAGTATTTCTTTTGATTACTATTGTACACACACACACACAAACACATATTTTTAAGTATCTATGCTTCTATATATTTCTAAATTTTAAAATACAGATTCAAGAAAATGATGTCTAACTTGTAGAAACAGCTCATACCTCCCTGGGTTCGGTAATCTAGTTGTCTGGGGGAAGGGACATATTTCACCTTGTGTGAGTCAAATGATGATTTTTCTGCTAAGTTGCTCTTCAGCTGTGAGTATTTTGGTGGTGGGTGTGGTAACAACACCTGAAGGGGGAGATTCTCTACCTCTAAATCACAAACAATGTTGTAAACCGATGTTACCGCAATTAAGAATAATAAATAGGGGCCTCCCTGGTGACACAGGGGTTAAAGTTTCAGTGCTATCAAGCTATCACCAGCCACTGTGGCATGAGTTTGATCCCTGGTCAGGTTGCTGACCCACAGGGTGCAGCAGACCTCTCCTGTCTCCTCTGCTGCTCCCCTCAGCAGTGTATTTCAGTAGATCTGCCTGTTCTGCTCCCCACTCTGTCTCTGGTGAATCTTCTCACCCCCCCACACCTCTGGCCAAGATCCTGGTCTTGTATGCATAAATAAAAATAAAAATTTAAAAAGATAAGTTGCCCCATTTAACATTATTTATACTTTAACGTTCTGATCTTGAAATTAGCAAAGACTAGATGCCACTAGTTAAAATGGCCTGCTCTTGGCTTAGATTATGATAGTTTAAGAATCCTGCAAATATGCTTAAGCCAAAATGGTGTAAACATGTAATTTTTTGTTGGATTCTTGATATTACTAAAATTTGCACTTGCATGTGATCTTTGATGTGCAACTGTAATTCTAACTTGAACCACTTTTACAAACATTTGTTTTTATGTTGGATTTTACTTTTCTCTGTTTTAATTTTTACTCATTGTTTTCCAGCCTTCACTGCCACTAATAGTGTGTTGGGCTGTTGCTTGAGGCACAGGCTGCAGATCATTGAATAATGTAATTATAATCTGTTGGCTGAGCTTTCAACTCCAAATGCAGGCTGTCTTACAAAAATGGTGACTTCATGTGTACAGTGTAACATACACAGTGGGCTACCAAAGGATTCAAATTTGATTAATGAAAAGTACTCTTAAGATTTGAGCTTAGATTTCTGACAAAATTAAAATTTTACAAATTGTATTTTTAAGCTTTATATAAGAAGGGAAAATGCACAATAACCTGACATCTCATTTCAGTATCATATACTTATTTAGATGGTTATAAACACCAAGGGAAAATCTGGCAATAAAGAGCGTATGGTATACTGAATAAAGTGATACTCTTCAAAAGTTCTTGTTAAACTTTATAGACAACATAGCATGTGATTTTGAACTAGGCTAGATACATTGTAATGATTCTGAATTTTACTGCCTTTAAATTTTTAAAGTACATTTTTGTTTGCAAAGTTTTAAATGTCTAATTGCTTTTTTATTCCATAGGGATAACTTTGGCATGATCTAAGGTTCATATTTTTTTTCCCAGTGGATTTCTACTTATTATCTATATATGAAAGGGCATGAAGAAACTATAAACTATATCTAAAAAAAAAGTAAACATATCCATTTAAGCAGTTGAAATGGTTCACTGTTAATGGGAGTTACAGTATTTATACTATAAACATAAAATATGTTGATTACAACATAGGTGGTCTATACTATTTATTTTATTGGAAATTTTTTACATATCAATGAAAGGTGAGAATTTGGTCTACCACCAGCAATACAAACTAACAAATAATAGAAAAATGGTTTAAGGATATGGAGGAGGAACTTATGTACCTGAGCTACCCCTTCACAATTCCGGCTTCTTCCTAAGACCCTTTTCCTATTTCATCAATTAGTTGCAAAGAAATTAATGATAGTCATTAGAGCACAGAAATGATAGAGGTTTGATAAATCCTGAGAAAGTCTTTATTTTAATTGAGGTAAAACTACATTATAACATTATATATGTTTCCTGTGTGCATTATTGAAAATCAACATGTATATCTACTTCATTAAGTTCACTGCTAAAAGTTCAATTCTATCCTTCATCATACCATTGCCCCCTTTATCCTGATTTACAAACCACTTTCCCAATTCATCTGTTTGTTTTCTCCCCATGCCATAGGAGTAAAATCATAAGGCATTTATCTTTGTCTTTCTGGCTTACTTCATTAAGTATAATACCCTCCAGGGCCATCCACGCTGTTGAAAATGGCAGGATTTAAACTTTTTAAGCGCTGCATAATATTCCTGAGTGTGTCTGTGTGTATGTGTATCATATTTTCATTATATACTTATTAATCAGTGGGCACTTAGGTTATTTATTATTTCCAGCGCTTGGCTATTATAAGTAATACTAAAATAAATTGGGGGGTGTATCTATCTCTTCAAATTAGTAGTTTTGCATTTTTTTGGGTAAATACCCAGAGGTGAGATAACTGAATCTTGTGGAGTCTCAATTTTTAATTTTTTTTTTAAGATTTATTTATTTATACACACAAGAGCTGGTGTACAAGCCAGAGATGCGGGGGGTGAGAGGATCACCTGAGACAGAGTTGGGAACAGAACAAACAGACTGACTGAAACACACTAATGAGGGGAGCAGCAGTGGAGATAGGAGAGGTCTACTTTGCCATGTGGGTTGCTCCCTGGCCAGCCAGGGGTTGAACTCGTGCTGCAGAGGCTGCGGATTGCTTCATAGTGTGGTGCTTAAGCTCTTGCACCACCAGGGAGGCCCTCAATTTTTAATTTTATGTGAAATCACTTTCCTGCTTTTCATGATGGCTGCACCAATTTGCATTTGTAACAACAGTGTGCAAGTGTTTCCTCTCCCCATCATCACCCACTCTTGTTTTTTTGTCTTTTGGGTAATAGTCATCCTCATAGGTTGACATGATTATCTCCTTTTGGTTTTTATTGTCATTTCTCTAATAATAAGAGATGATAAGCATCTTTTCATGTACCTAACATATATCTTGTTTGATGTTGTATATCTTATTTGGCAAGATGTCTATGCAGAGCCTCTTAGATGGTTTAATTTCATATCAACTTACTTAAATGTTGTGTAATAAGGGCTCAGCTCAAAGGACTAGTCAGTATTAATGGCTGCAAAAAATTAAGCCTAGTTACCAGAGGATCAGATTTTAGTTGTGATCAAATGAAGTGTTTCCTATGTATGATGATGTCAATATTTTAATATCCAATCCTTTGTGCCACCTACAAGTACAAGAATGGAAACACTGTGCTATATGGGCCAGTATTTTTTAGATGTTCTATTGTTTGTTGGAGAAATTTTTTCATTGACCCCTGCATTACACTTCTGTGTAGATACATTGTGAGATAGGTACTACTTTTATCTTATGGATTTTACGTTGCCAGTCTTTTCATCAGTTCTTTGTCCCTGCCCATGCTGGAAGCACAAGCCATGCATTTAGTGTGACATTGATGTGGACCCAGTCTGCTACTTGTCTGTTCATCATAATGTCAAGGATAATGCACTGACTGGAGAGACACTAAAATCAATGTGAATACACAGCTTGAAATAGTCTTAACTTTTAAAAACTATGAATACAGCTTGGTCTACTTATGCAAACCAATGGATTGAAATGTTACGACTTCTAAGGAATCCATTGATTCAGACTGTTCTGGCTTGATGATTCTGTCAGAAAAAGCACAGAATAATCTAGGATTTATTAGGCTGAGTGAATATAGCAAGGAAGCTTCAGAATTGGTTTTAAAACCTAAGGTACACTTCTAGGGTTATAATATAAAATGTTGGGTTGAGAAAAATGTAAAGAGCTTGATTTGAATGAGATTGTCTAAGATTGGCTCAAAGAAAATCAGGGTGCATTGAGTGGAAATTCTAGAGAGAAAGAGTGAAATTCATAGTATCAAAAAAGATCTTCAATTGGATAGCTACTGTATCCTTTAGTATTCTGAGGCTGAAATCTAAAGTACTTTAAAATTTGGGGGTCTGCTTTAGTAGCACTAATCTATTATTATTTAAAGAAAAGTGAATGTAGAAAATTTGTAAAATTCTTTTTGGAAAATGGTGCAGGAAGCCAGACTAGAATAAGCAATGCATGAACCTTCATTTTAGGTAGAGAGTGTAGCGATCAGAAAGGAAACAAGTTAGATTTAGCAAAGAATTAGGTCTTCCTGGGAAGTTCATATATGCATTCTCTTAAAATGAGACAAGTGTCAATTTGGAAAGTTGTTCTCTCCTGTCGACCTTTCTGTCTGCATGGCCTGGTCCAGACAATATTTGGACTTCATTTCTTGATTTAGCTCTTTCATTTCTGAGAACACTTCTTTTCCTCTGGCTCAGGATTTTTTCTCCTGAGATTCTGATTCTCTTTGAAACATGTCACCTTCCATGCCAATTTCACGTACTGTGGATGTGTTTGCTTTTCTGTTGAGAGGTTCAAGGCTTTTTATCAGCTTCTCAGGCAATCCATGAGCTCCTAACAAAAGAAACGGATAGTAGTTCTGATTTTGTTCCAACCTATGCAGTTAACTATTTTCTTTTATTGATTTTCTGTTTGTTTATTGTTCTTAATTCAATTAATTTTCTGATAGCTTCCCAATGTTCTGGACCTAACTTTCCTTAGAATGATTATTTTCAGTCTTACATTTACATTTGAAATACCTGGAATACTGAAAAAACAAAGAAAACATAAAATATGCATGGTTCCTGGGACCTGTGCCAGAGATTCTGAATAAATTAGTAGGTGCATGCATGTGTGTGTGTGTGTGTGTGTGTGTGTGTGTGTGTGACAACATTGGATATTTTTTTTAAAACTTACCTAGATAATATCAAAGAGCAACACAACCTAGGTGAAGAATCACTGACCTAAAATGATGGGCAGCTTCACATTTTAATTAGCCATGGTAAACTAGTAACTGTTTTGAAGATTAGCATGAAAATAGCTTTCTCTTCTGCTTGTGATCAGATTTGATTATGAAGAGAAAGGGGAAAAAGTTAATGTATCAGGCTATTTATATATTTCAATGGTTCACACCTGCCTATGATCATGCTCCCTCAAAATTCATGGAAAAGACCTCACAATATGAAGAACTATAATTTCCCTTAATAAATCTTATGTAAACCACTGACATAAATATAGATTACAGAAGTTTTCTTAAAAGAATTTAACTTATGCATATACACTGAATCACGCATGTTCATGAAAAATTCTTCCACAAAACATTCCCCTCCTGGTCTTTCTTGTGAATCTCACCAGTTTTCAGATTAGGTCACTGACATCTACTATGACCATTTGAGATTTCAAAATAACATAATTCCATGTTTTCTAAGTAAGTTTCTCAAATGGTAGATGTGTACTTTAATTCCTCTGCTTTTAGTGTTTTAATCTAAAGTACCTCTTTAAGGAAATGCAAATGCAAATGTTCAACATCTCTTATAATCAGGGAAATGCAAATCAAAACCACACTGAGATACCACCTTACACCAGTAAGAATGGCACATATATAAAAAAAAAAACAAGCGACAACAAATGTTGGCGAGAATGTGAAGAAAAAGGAACTCTCCTGCATTGCTGGTGGGAGTGCAAACTGGTCCATCCACTATGGAAAGCTGCCTGGAGGTTCCTCAGTCTACTGAAAATGGAGCTACCATACAACCCAGCAATTCCACTCCCAGGGATCTACCCAAATGACACGAAAACATTGATTCAAAAAACCACCTATATCCCTATGTTTATTGCAGCACTATTTACAATAAGGAAAACCTGGAAACAACCCAAATGCTCCCAAATAGATGATTGGATCAAGAAGATGCGGCACATATACACAATGGAATATTATTCAGCAATCAAAAAGATAAACTCATGCCATTCACAGCAACATGGATGAAGCTGGAAGGAATTATGCTCAGTTAAATAAGCCAAAAGGAACAAGAAAAATATTGGATGGTTTTGTTAAGGAGAAATGATGTCCTGAGCTAATCCCATATAGGCTTTGTGGACTCCCCTCCCAGTCCAGACTAAAGCCATCAAGACATTGGGAAAGACAAATCCCATCACCACCAAAGGGAAGGTGGCTGGGACCTGAGGGTGGAGTTAAGTAGCCAGGTTGGGTATAAAAACCAAACATGTGGGCCTTGGGGGGCTCACTATCGCTCGCCTCCTGGCTTCACGGCTCCTGGCTCGCGCCAGCTCTCAGAGTGCCATTTGGGATTCCAGATCGGCTGATAGGGTAGGACTCATTTAAAACTTCGTCTCCCACTTTTCTCCCTGAGCTGTACATTTCCTCATTTCCCCTTCCCTTGTAAATAAACCTTTTATTAACCTTTCGCGTGTGCCTGCAGTAGAGCATTAATAAGTGCTCTTAAGCGCGCGGGTGAGGACCCACAGTCAGGCACCCCGTTTTGTATCGGGGTTGCTCTACAACAGTTTCACTCATAGCAGGAATATAGGGGAACCAAATAAGACAGCAGTGTAAAAAAAAATAACAGTACAAAACACAACAAAGCAAAACAGACAATTATAAATCAGAGACATCCTGCAGGGAAGGAGGAGGGAGAGGGATCAGAGGGAAAGAGGGAGGAACACAAGGACTGAGGTGATGGTGCACGGGTGCATTGGTGAAGGAAACTCTATGGGGACTGCACCTGAGGGGGTGGAGGGAAGCAAATATTGCTTAAAAATGAACAATGATGTAATAAAAATATTAAAAAAACTCAAAAAATGAAGTCCCTCTTTACATACAAAATCTATATTTATTTTTTCAATTTAATTAGCGGGGCTTCCTGCTTTATAAAGAATATCTTTTCCATCTCCTCATGCCTTTTTCATTTCCCTTTGATTTTTAAATCAAGATTCAAACCAAGTCTTATTCCTTGATGAGCTAAATAAACTGTTCTCTAGTAAAGAAGTTGCTTTCTAATTAGCTGTAGGATATAATTAGTACATTCTGTGGGCCAGTAAGAATTGGATTTACCAGATGCCAGCGACTGACAATCTGAGCAATATTAGTGATAAGCAGGAAAAAGTGTGGGCAGAGGAATGGGGATTCAGGAAAGGTATCTTTCCTTCAGGGGGATAATGCTGTCAGAGTCAAAGTGTGGAAATTTCTGACACATTCGTCACATGTACTCTTAAATATGTTAATGCTTCAATTTTCAATCTGCAAATCTATCAGACCAAAAGGAACCATGGAGGATTCTGCATCAATAATCATGTATTATGGCAATTAGTCCATGAAGTACAAAGCTGCCATAGACGTAAAGCATCTTAGCCGTAAACCTGAAGCTTGGCTTCAAGTCAATTTTTAATTTTTGATGAAAGCTTGCAGTTGGCTTCAGCGTTTGTCTAGCACCAGGACACATGGACCCATGATAAAATTACAGCATTTCTTAATAAGAAACCAGGTCATAAAATAGTTTATGCCTCATTTTCATGACATTCCAATTTATTTAATCCAATTGCAGAAACACGTATGTGGATCAATATGAAGATCTAAGAGCCTTTGGAGCTATTTTTAAGATCCAAAAATAGAAAGCAGTGCATTACATTTGAATTTGAAATAAAAATACATTACTTACAAATAGAGCAAAGAGTTTCATGTTTGACTAAATTCTTTCAGAAATCTCTTATGAAACAGCCTTGATACAAAAAGGGTCATTGCAATTTTATATGAAAATAATCCCTGAGGTTCTTCAAATCTACTTTATTCCTTACCATTTTTACCAGTCAGGGAAGAAGTAGTTATTGTGAAAGCTTTAAAAGAATCAGAACTGCCTAGCATTCAAAGCATAATAGTATCATCAATATGTGTGGCAAAGGTTTATTAACTCAAACTCTAATGATGTGCACTTTATGAAATAAATTTATTTCACTCCTATTACAAAATTTCCAAATGCTGGATGAGTAGGAAGCATTATTCAAATATATCTTTCTCTATATATCTGTATTCCAATATCTATCTATCTATCTATCTATCTATCTATCTATCTATCTATCTATCTATCTATCTATCTCTCTCTCTCTCTCTATTCATCCATCTGTTTACCTGTCTATATTTAAATTTTAATTAAGAGGCAGAAAATGTAGACAATCTTAAATCTAATTTTCTGCAAGTCAACCAGGATTATGCAAATTGAAAGATCTAGAAGTATTTCAACATAAAAAAATGTTTGATGGAAGAGATAATGTTTAACTGGAAAAAGAAAAGACTTGGAAGAAGTATGATAGCTACTTCCAAATATTTGAAATTCTTTTACATGGAAGCTTGACTAAGGCAGAGTGAAGAACAATGGTGCAATTTTGAAGCAAGTGTCTCAGATTCAGAATGAACTCTGCAATCTAATTAATATGTGGTCATGATATAGACTTCTTTTCTTTCCTCCCTTTACCAGTTTGTGCAAAGCTACTTTACCTCTCTATTCCATAAATATCTACACAATAAAATAGGGTTGAAATTACTAGGTGCTAGGGTCTTTGTGAAAATTCATGGAATTATTCTCAGTGCTTTGAACATGTGCCTAGCACATGATCATTGCGTGGTGTTACTATATTTCATTATGTAGCTTATCAATCACTTTAAAAATGAGAAAATATCATCCCAGAGAATTGGAGGGGTTGGTCAAAGATTACTCCAATTCCTATAGGTGTCCATGTTTCATCATTCTTTTTTTTTTAATTAATAAATTTTATTTTTATATTCCCCATACAATTGCAATCCCCCCATTCTGACCCCAATCCCTCCCCTCCCGCCCCCCACCCCCCAAAAAGTGTCTCTGGTTCATAGTTTTTGTTGATTTTGATTTTCACTTTCTTATAGTTATTCATTTTCCTGGTCCCTTATTTAAGTATTCTAGATTCCTGCTATGAGTGAGACCATCCGGTATTTTTCTTTTTCTTTTTGGCTTATTTCACTGAGCATGATCCCTTCCAGCACCATCCATGTTGCTGCAAATTGCATGTGTTTATCTTTTTTGAATGCTGAGTAATATTCCATGGTATATATGTACCACATCTTCTTGATCCAGTCATCTATTTTTGGGCATTTGGGCTGTTTCCAAAGCTTAGCTATTGTAAATAGTGCTGCTATAAACATAGGGGTGCAGGTGTTCTTTGGAATTGATGTTTCTGTGTTCTTTGGGTAAATACCTAGGAGTGGAATTGCTGGATCCTGTGGAAGCTCTATGTTTAGTAGGTCCAGAAATCTCCACACAGCTCTCCATAGTGGTTGGACCAGTTTGCACTCCCACCAACAGTGCAGAAGAGTTCCTTTTTCTCCACAACCTCGCCAACATTTGTTGTTGCTAGTTTTTTTAATATGTGCCATTCTCACTGGTGTGAGATGGTATCTCATGGTAGTTTTGATTTGCATTTCCCTGATGACAAGTGATGTTGAACATTTTTTCATATGCCTGTTGGCCATTCGCATTTCCTCTTCAGAGAAGTTTCTTTTTAGCTCCTCTGTCCATTTTTTGACTGGATTGTTTTCTTTGTTGTTGTTGAGTCTCATCAGCTCTTTGCAGATTTTTGTGATCAGTCCTTTATCATCAGTGTTGTGTGCAAAAATGTTCTCCCAGTTGGTGGGGTTTCTCTTTGTTTTTGTTATTGTCTCTTTTGCTGTGCAGAAGTTCTTTAATTTGATGTAGTCCCAGCTGTTGATCTTTGCCTTCACTATCACTGCTTTGGGTGATGTGTCTGTAAAGATGTCTTTGATATGCAAATCACGTAGTGTTTCGCCTATATTTCCTTCTATGTATTTTATGGTTTCAGGTCTTATGTCTAGTTCTTTAATCCATTTTGAGTTGATTTTTGTATATGGTGTGAGGTAGTGGTCAAGCTTCATTCTTTTGCATGTAGCGACCCAGTTTCCCCAGCACCATTTATTGAACAAACTTTCTTTGCTCCAATGGATAGTCTTTGCTCCTTTGTCAAATATTAGTTGACCATAAATCTGTGGGTTTATTTCTGGATTTTCTATTTGATTCCATTGGTCTGTATGTCTGTTCTTGTTCCAATACCATGCAGTTTTGATGATTATGGCTTTGTAGTAGAGTTTGAAGTCTGGGAGTGTGATGCCTCCATTCCTTCTTTTTTTTTTCAGGAGAGCTTTGGCTATTCGGGGTTTTTTGTGATTCCATATGAATTTCATCAATAATTGTTCTATTTCTTTGAAGAATGACATTGAAATTTTGATTGGAATAGCATTGAATCTGTATATTGCTTTTGGTAGGATGGCCATTTTAATAATGTTTATTCTCCCAATCCATGAGCAGGGGATGTCTTTCCATTTCTTTGTGTCTTCTTCTATTTCTTTTAACAGTGTTTTATAGTTTTCTTTGTATAGGTCCTTTACCTCTTTTGTTAGATTTATTCCCAAATATTTGATTTTTTTGGTTTCAATAATAAAAGGGATGGTTTTTTTGATTTCTTCTTCTTCAGATTTATTGTTTTTATATAGGAAGGCTACTGACTTTTGCGTGTTGATTTTGTATCCTGCCACTATACTGAACTGATTGATGAGTTGAATTAGTTTTTCTGTGGAGTTTTTGGGGTTCTCTATGTATATTATCATATCATCTGCAAAGAGTGATAGTTTGACTTCTTCTTTTCCTATTTGGATTCCTTGGATGTCTTTCTCTTGTCTTATTGCTCTGGCTAGGACTTCCAGTATTATATTGAAAAGCAGTGGTGAGAGTGGACATCCTTGTCTTGTTCCAGATCTTAATGGAATTGCTTTCAGCTTTTCACCATTGAGAATGATACTGGCTGTTGGCTTGTCATATATGGCCTTTATGTTGTTGAGGTATGTTCCTTGTATCCCAAGAATTTCAAGGGCTTTTATCATGAATGGGTGTTGCACTTTGTTGAAAGCTTTCTCAGCATCTATTGATATTATCATATGGTTTTTATATTTCTTTTTGTTGATGTGTTGGATAACGTTGATTGATTTTCGGATGTTAAACCATCCTTGTGTCCCTGGAATGAATCCTACTTGGTCGTGGTGAATTATCTTATGGATACACTGTTGGATTCTGATAGCTAAAATTTTATTGAGGATTTTTGCATCAGTGTTCATTAGGGAGATTGGCCTATAGTTTTCTTTTTTTGTGTTGTCCTTGTTCGGTTTTGGTATTAGTGTAATGTTGGCTTCATAGAACATGTTTGGTATTGTCCCTTCCTTCTCAATTTTTTGGAAGAGTTTGTGAAGGATAGGCACCAATTCGTCTCTGAATGTTTGGTAGAATTCATTTGTAAATCCATCAGGTCCTGGGCTTTTGTTTTTGGGGAGGTTTTTGATTACCATTTCAATTTCGCTGCTTGTAATTGGTCTGTTTAGGTGTTCTATTTCTTCTTTATCTAGCTTTGGGTGATTGTAGAGTTGTAGGAATTTGTCCATCTCCTCTAGATTGTTGAACTTGTTTCCATATAACTGTTCATAGTAGTTATTAATTATTCTTTTGATTTCTGCTGTGTCCGTTGTGATTTCTCCTCTTTCGTTTATTATCCTATTTATTTGTGCTTTCTCCCTTTTTGCCCTTGTGAGCCTGGCTAGGGGTTTATCTATTTGATTTATTTTTTCGAAGAACCAGCTCTTGGTTTCATTGATCTTTTGGATTGTTTTTTTAGTTTTGATTTCATTTATTTCTGCTTTGGTTTTTATTATTTCTTTTCTTCTACTGGTTTTGGGGTTTTTTGTTGTTCTTTTTCTAGATCTTTGAGCTTCGAGATTAGGTTGTTTCTTTGAGTTCTTTCTTGTTTCTTGATGTGAGCATCTATTGCTATATATTTTCCTCTTATTACTGCTTTTGCTGCATCCCATACATTTAGGAAATTGGTGTCCTCCTTGTCATTCAATTCAAAGAATTTTTTAATTTCTTCTTTTATCTCCTCGTTAGTCCAGTGGACTTCCAGTAGTGTGGGTTTCAATCTCCACGAGGTAGGAGAGTACCTTGCCTTCTTTTTATGGTTTATTTCTAGTTTGATGCCTTCATGGTCATAAAAGATGGTTGGTATGATTTCAGTCTTGGTGTATCTGTTGATGTTTGTCTTGTGCCCCAGTATATGATCGATCCTAGAGAATGATCCGTGTGTGCTTGAGAAAAATGTATACTCAGATTTTTTTGGGTTTAGTGTTCTATATATGTCTGTTAAGCCCAAGCACTCTAGATCCTTATTTAGAGCTTTAGTGTCTTTACTTATTTTTTGTCTTGTTGATCTATCCATTGTTGATAGTGGTGTGTTGAAGTCTCCCACTACGTATGTGTTTTCTCTGATGTCTGTTTTCAGAGATGCCAATAGTTGTCTGATATATTTTGGTGCTCCTTCGTTTGGTGAATATATGTTAATGAGTGTTATTTCTTCTTGAAGTATTGTCCCCTTGATCATAATGTAATGACCACTGGGGTTTCTTTTTATCTTTTTAAGTTTGAAATCTGTTTTATCTGATATGAGTATAGCTGTTCCTGCCTTCTTTTTTGGTCCATTTGCTTGTAGAATTGTTTTCCATCCTTTAACTTTGAGTCTATTTTTATCTTTTGCAGCTAAATGTGTTTCCTGGAGACAGCAAAAGGTTGGGTTTTGTTTCTTAATCCAGCCTGCAACTCTGTGTCTTTTTATTGGAGAGTTTAGTCCATTTACATTTAGAGTTAGTATTGATATGTTAGCATCTGTATTTGCCATTGTGTTTGTCTTTCCTTTGATTTTATTTATTTATTCTTTTAATAACTTTCTTTGGCCTTCTTTTGTTGTTATTCGTCCCTCTGAGGTTCTGGCTTTAGGACTCCTTGTAGTATTTTTTGGAGTGGGGGTTTAGTCGTAATAAAATTCCGGAGTTTCTATTTGTCTGGGAAGGTCCATATTCTTTCTTCAAAGAGGAAGGAGAGCTTTGCGGGATAGAGTATTCTTGGTTGGCATCTGTTTTCTTGGAGTCTGTTGACTATGTCCCTCCACTCTCTCCTTGCCCGTAGTGTTTCTTCAGAGAAGTCTGATGTCAGTCTGATTGGTTTCCCTTTGAATGTTATCTGTTTCTTCCCTCTTGTTAGTTTCATTATTTTTTCCTTGTCTTGGATTCTTGGGAGCTTTACTATTATGTGTCTTGCTGTATTTTTCCTTTCGTCATGGAAGTTTGGTGTTCTTCTTGCTTCTTGTATATCAATTTTCAGCTCCTTCTTCGCGTTTGGGAAGTTCTCTTCAATTATATCCATGAATATTTTCTCTGTTCCTACATCTCTCTCCTCTCCTTCTGGGATTCCTATAACTCTTATATTTTCTTTCCTCATGGAGTCAGATAGTTCCCGAAGTCTTTCTTCGGTCTTTTTCCTTCATACTTCTCCTTCCTTTTCTGTTTTAGTTCTTTTTATTTCTGTGTCTTCAAGAGTACTTATTCGTTCTTCCATTTCATCTATTCTGCTTTCATTGCTTTTCCCAGAGTTCTTTAGCATCTCCATTAATTCTTTGATCTCCTGCATTTCTTTTACTTCCCTCTTTAGGGACTCAATTTCATTCTTCTGGTCATTAATTATTTTCCCCTTATCATTGTTTTCCTTTATGACTTCTGTCAGTTTTTTAATCACAGCAATTTTAAATTCTCTATCTGGAAGGCTCAGAAATTCTTCCAAGTTACTGTCGTTGCAATCTGGTAGATGGTTTTCTTTTTGCGGTGTGCTTTTTTGCTGAGGAGTTGCTGGGTTGCATGTGGTTTTTCTACTCCCTACTGCCTGTTTTCTAATTTGCCGTATTCCTTGTGACACTGTGTTGCTGGTACTGGCCGGCATCTTGGGCGACCTTCCCAGCTCACCACTGGCTCCTCTGTGGAACTTCTGCTGGATTCACAAGTCTCCAGCAAAGAAAGGTCCCTGCTGCAAAATGGCGATTATGGAATGTGTTCCCCTGCACGCCCAATGGGCTGGAACTTCCCAGCTGGGCAAGCCTCCCACCTCTGTCTCCGCCTTCTGCTGGGCCAGCAAGAAAGGTCCCTGCTGCAAAATGGCATTGCCCTGCACGCCCGGTCTGCCCCAGTTGTGGGTGCTGCTCCCCTCTGGGCTGGAACTGCAGGCTAGAAGGCGCCCAGCATGGGCAAGCCTCCCAGCTTACCTCTGTCTCCTCGGTGAGCCTTCTGCTGGGTTCACACATCTCCAGCAAGAAAGGTCCCTGCTGCAAAATGCTGGTGCTGGGGACGCGCTCCTAACTTAAGTCTTGCAAATATCTTTCCCCACTTGTTCTCATTTTATAGTGCCTTTTTCTTTTCTTCTCTTTTGTAGCTTATTTTCATCTTTAATGTTTCAGATGCACAGTTAGTAGGCACTATATAGCTTCTTTGATCAAAATGCTTCAAGATGTTTCTACTCAGTTCCTGAGTGACATGAACATATTTAAGCTACCCCAAGAAAATGACGTATTCTCCTCCCCTGGATTTTATTTTCAGTTCTGTCCACTATGTGAAACAACAGAATAAAGAGCCAAGCATCGGTTCCACACCCAGAGATCTACCAAGCTGCCCCTCCGCTGGGTCTGGCCTCCCTGCGCCCCAGTCCTGCATCCGTCTGTTTCATCATTCTTTGTAGCATAGTATGACTTGAATTATTACCCCCACATGCCATATGATATGATATCACGTATCACAAGGGATATGTGAATTCCTAACCTCCAGCAAATGGGAATATGATCTTATTTGGTTATAAGGTCATTGCAGATGTAATCAAATTAAGGTGAGGTCATTGGGTGAACCCTAATCTAATATGACTGGTGTCTACAAGGAAGAAATTTGGACACAGACTTGGGAGTGCTGGAGATTGGGTGTAAATACTATGTAAAGACACCATTACAAGAGAAGCATGTCCTGTGACAATGCAGGCAGAGACAGAAGTGCTGCAGCACATCTCAAGGCTGCCAACACCCACCATGGGCTCGAATGGATGACAAAGGACTCCTCCCTATAGGCTTCAGAGGGAGCATGGCCTTTGCTGGCACCTTGATTTTGCCTTTCCAGGCACCAGCTGGAAATGCCAGACAATAATTGCTTTTGCTTTAAGCTACACAATTTGTGGTACTTTGTTATGGCAACCCTAGAAAACTGATGCAGGAGTATTTGATAAACTCCTTGTCACTGGAAGGATTTGTATTGAGATTAATACACCTATCAGTCAGGAGAGTTGCAGGAATAGCCCTACCCTACATGGGAAAGAAGACTAAATTTAGTCCATGCAACACATTTTTATTGAACACTCACAAATAGGGATGTACTAATGCAAAATCAATGGCCATGCCCTTGACTATTTAATAGTTGAGGTCATTCTAATATTCACACAACTTTAAAATATTTTTATTATTTTATGTAATTAAAGACTATTAAATGTGGAAAATTAAATAGCATGAAAATTGCAGATAAATGTAATAATAAAATCAGATAAAGAGGTGCCTAATCTTCCTTGCTTGTTAAGATAGGATTTTCCTAAAATAAGTTATTAGTTTATTAAAGATGATTGTATTAATATGATATAATATTTCTATATCTTTTTTTTTCTGTAGCAGAAGGCCCTGTTTGCTTCAAAATTTGATACATGCATATTATTATAGCATCTGTAATATATTAAGATCAGACAGTATATACCTATGCAAACATGTTATGTATTCATATTTATTTAAAGACATGTATTTTCATAATCTGTTCATTGAACAAGTCTACGTATACTTATTGACAAAAGTTTAGAATTTAAGTGTTAGGAAACTAACCATTGGGGATTAAATGAGCTTGCAATGGGTTTCATATAAATTATTTACTTTTCCAATTTTTTCATGAAAATTTCAAAATACACACAAAGTTATCATGAATAATGGAATCCATCATCCTGATGCCATCATCTGTCTTCAAAGATCAACATTGTAAAATATTTTCAATAAACTACATTCTTAATTCAAGGACCATGAGCTGAGCATCAATATGATCAGATACACTTCAATAAATTTGTTAATACTCAGGCATTCCCAAACCAAAGGTAATGATGGGATTATGGCAGACTCAATCTTTTTAAATTTGTAACATTGCAATTTTTATATACAAGTAAGACTTTAGTTTGTTCATTTTATTTTATTTTGAATTTTGACATTGCATTTTAGAAAGTTGGGAAGACTATAGAAGAGCCACTAGTGTGATTATATTGAAAAAAGCTTTACTCACTTATGATGCCCAGAGGGTGAAATGTCTTTTTTTTTTTACTCTTCTACTGCTATCTCCTAGGTATTTGAAAAAGTAGGATCTCTAGAAGCATTTGCTGAATTGATGACCCAATGAACATCGAGACTTCATTTTACTCACTGTTTCATAGAAAACTTTTACTACCAGAAGATCCCACTTTCACAACCTGTTACCTCATCCGCAACATCTCTCTCTTCCCCCTCTCCCTGTGCATCCATCCATTGAAACTAACTTTGAGCTTCTTCAAGGAAACACTCCCAATTATTCTAAATAGCTGACGTTGATCATTGATCTCTTCTGATTGTTACTGAGTGTAGATTGAGTTTTATTTTTTTATTTATTTATTTATTTATTTATTTATTTATTTATTTATTTGTGGGACCCTTGCCAGTGGCCGAGGATTGAACTGGCGCTGCAGAGGCTGCGGGCAGACTCGCAGCCCCAGCGCTCAACCGCTGCGCCACCAGGGGAGGCCCTAGATTGAGTTTTAAAATACATAACTTAGTCTAAATCATATCTAGTCATACACTGTTTTTTACTATGACTTGTTCCATCCTCCCAAGGGAATGTAAACTCCTGAGGGCAATGATCAGTTTCCACCCTCCACTCCTTTAAAAAGAAAATAAAACCTTAGTAATGTTTTGTTCATCCAAAAAAGCTTAGAATAAGTTCCTGGATATTATTTCCAGGGAAATGAAATCTTTGGGATTTTCCCTGATGATTTTGTTTAATTCTTTTATCTTAATAAGGTGAGAATGTAAAGATCTATATACATCATGAATACAAACACCAAGTTTTGTTTTAGGATATAATGCTGCATTTAACATGTTTTTTTATCAAGACCAATTTAAATCTTATCAGTGGTAACTTGTCTTTCTGTAATAAAAGACAAAACAAGATGGAGTGAGTAGAGGTCAAATCAATGCCCTTAATAACTCAACTAACAGCAAGGATAAATTATACATTCCCTCACTTAATGCAGAAATAATTGTTGTTATTTTATGAATAGGGAGGTACATGGCCTGATGTGAGGAGGGCTGTGATCTGGGTTTCTGATTTGAACTGAGCCACTAAATTGGGACCCCAGAGAAGTCATTTAATATTGCCTATATATCCATCAGTCTAGCAAGAGAGACTGCAAAGTGAGAATCTATTGTGAATAAAAAAAAAAAAAAAAAAAAAAAACTGAGCATACTATGTCTGAGTTAACAAATCTTGTTTCATTAAACTTTTAATAAAACTGAAGCCTTTAAGAACTAACAGTTGTAGCATTACAATGGCAGAGTCCAAACTTCACAGATTAAGGAAGCAGTCTTAGATGTAAGCCTACATTTATATTGAGTAAATATGCCTCAAAACAATGTCTTCTACTTCATGTGCCTAGAATTTTCCCCCTGTGAGTAATAAAGTCCTTCCTCCCCTGAAATCCTCAGAAGGGCTAAATGGACGGGGCTGGGCTGCTCTCTGTAATATGCTTTGAAGGAGAGCAAATGTGTTTTGTCAATTAGCTAGTTATTGGCTCTTTCCTTTTAGAAAGATCAACTTGGGCCGATTTGAAAACTGGAGAAAAGGAGCTTTAACAGCAAGATGAGGACATTTAAACCAATCATGTGGAGAACCAAATGGAAAGCACTGGAATGTGTTATTGATTGTTTGCCCTGGAAAAATATGATAATTGCTCTGCAAGTAGCAAGGAAAAAAAAAAAATGGACCAGGTAGTCTGTGGTGTCTCCCGAAGATGTGTTATCCTATCTAATACTTCCAGGGTGATAAAGATGTGAATGGTCTTTTCAGATGAATTTGGAGCTATCCCTACTGTGGCTGCTTGCATCTTCATGGCTTTTGTGAACCAGTCTCAGATTCCCTATCTGAACCATGTGGCTACAAAGGCAACACGCCTGACCTCCAACCTTATGATTTAAAATACTACCAGGTTGAACCCAGTGAAAATATGAATCATGCTTTTGGATATTTTTATAGGTTTTTGCAAACAGTATACACAAGTTATATTTCTACCTGACACATTCGATACCAACATTTCTCTATCTATCCGCTGGCTCTTTCCCTGATTGTCAGCAGTGTAAGGGTTTCAATTTTTCAAAAAATACTGTCTATTTCCAAACACCATGTTTACATTTCAAATGTCTTTCTGAATGTGTCACGTGATCATTCTATTGTCATTCTGTTAAAATAGTATACAATGAATATATAACATGGTGAATTGTGTTTACACTTGCTAAATGTTTGAGATTTCAAAGGAGACATTATAAAGTGCCACTCTTTGATACAAATTTCCTCCTGTAGTTCCTTCCCCTGAAAGCAGTCTTATTCAGTAAGTAGTGTGTGAACCGCATGTTTCTTTATAAGAAGAGGTAAATCCGAGTTGGTGGAAATTAATCAATATTGGAAAGAGCAGGGAGTGTATCTTACTACAATGAAACGAAACTTACTTAAAATTTAGGAAGAGAGATCACCAATTCACTTTATTTTTAAAAGCCAACTGAAAGGGAGGAGGGCTTGGAATAAACGGGAAGAAAAGAGAGAATAAAGAAAATGAATAGACAAGTCCCACAATCTTGGCAGGTCCACGGAATGATATGGAAAATTCTCCTGAGCTGTAGAGCTTTTAGCCTGACAGCTCTGATAGGTCATCCTTCCTGAGTACACACATCCTAATTGGAAATGTGGCATTTTATGCATACGCACGCATGCAGTCAGCATAAAAGGGCAATGCACTCTTAGAGAAGATTCATCTTACAGAGATAATGTGCATGGGGAAGGAGCTGAGCAAAATACATCACCAATCACCTTTTTGTAGTTTTATGAATAAGAAAGAGGCCCTTCCCAAAGTCCACTGAGATGTAGGAATGTTGCCCCCACCTCCAGGATTATTGACCTTTAAATGTCTCTCACTGTATGACATGAGACTTTTGAGAAAAATACAAATTTAATTTTGATTATTATAAAGTGGTTCTTATGGACTAATATATTATGACCTTTCAGTAAATAACAATACCTCTCATATGGAATACACTGACTCAATATACAAGTTTTTCCTCTTCTGTTTTTTGTTGTTTTGTTTTGTTTTTTTCTTACCCATATTATCTTAGCACAAAGCATGCCGCAGTGTGTAGTGAAGAAACAAAGTAATCGTCTATCTTGGTGACTTGTTCACTATCTAAAATGTTGTGCCTGCCCCTAACTTGGAAAGGGAGTGACTTGGCCTCCAGCAAACTGCTGGAGAACTTCACAAAGGAAGTGAACAGGCAGCTGAATGGGTAAATCTCATAAATTGGGCCTCCCCTGGTGGTGCAGCGGTTGAGCGCTGGGCTGCAAAGCTGTGCGCAGCTTCTGCAGCACCGGTTTGATCCCTGGCTGCTGGCGAGGGTCCCACAGGGCATGCAGACCTCTCCTGCCCCACCCACTGCTCCCCTCAGCAGTGTATTTTGTCAGTCTGCTTGTTCTGTTCCCCGCTCTGGCTCTGGTGGATTCTCTCACCCTCCCACGCTTCTGACTGTACCCAGTGCTTGTATAAATAAAATTAAAAAAAAAAAAAAAGATTTAAAAAAAAATTTCATAACTTCACCAGTACCTTCTGGTAAAAATGTCCCCGTCTTAACCTGTAGGAAGAGATCTTTATCTAAGCTACGTTGTCCCAAATATCAGGGCCAATAATGGCAGGAGGACCAAACCTTTGGTTTTAATTTATACAGGCTCCAAAGACCTTTCCCTCTATACAATTCTGTCTGCCTGTAATTCACTTTAAATAAGTTGAATATTATTCCATTGTATGAGGCTTATTACCACTGGAAATGAAGATGTACCCTTGAAGTAGAATACTTTTAAGAATTATAATTTTAATATTAATTTCTGGGTTCTGGCCATGAACGATGCTTTATGAGAAAATAAAAGGTGGACTTTTTTTTTTTAAATTACTCCAAAAGAAAAATTATGAGCCATCTGGAGAAAGTTTAGTAATATATGAAGATTATCCAAATAACAGAAAAAAAATGCTTCAAGCAAATTAGCATTTTTGCTTTTGTCTGGATATCTGGATAATTGTGTCAAACTCTAGCCAAAATTAATCACTAGAAACATCGTCATCCTGAGTTTTCATGATTACTTGTACTATAATAATTGCTTGTCAAATGTCAAAACCAATCTGGCTTACATGCTGACTTTCTGCTCTTATGGCCGACTCTTCTTTTGTTATATTAATTTTCAGACATGCTCATTTAGATCCACAGATAACTTAATTCATTCCAAAATTATACTCCTGAGATTCTTTTCTCTGAGTCTCCTAAAAGGTCTTCTTTTTGCTAATTCAATCTCCCCAAAGCATTTTCACAATCAACAAATATGAATCATACTATAACATTTTGTTAAATCTAATAATCTACATTTTCTCAGTCTTGGATATCATTCACCTGCAATTACACCACTGAAATGGACTTTTATAATTCTTACAGAGCCACATAACCAGATTATGTGAATTAAAATTGGAAGGCAGAGGCCATGTGTGAGATACAGAACACAGCAATTTAGGTCGTAACATGTTAGGGGTTGATTTTCCCAAGGTTCTCTCTACACCTTTATAAAATGAGGATATACTAATGACTCATTCTGGGAATTCTGGGACAATGTTGGATAAGTCCAGATCCCAGGATATTTTCATATGGGCTTCTTTCTGCAAGAGTATTTATGTGTGGTAATTTTTCTGCAGATGTTATTTTAAAATATCATAACTTATTTTATAGACTAGAATAATTCTTGGATGAAGCTAGCGAGTGTAGTTTTCTAGGTCATATTATTATCCTCACTTATCTTCATTTGTAAAAAAATTGTTGTGCCTTTCTAGCGTATTTTATTTATAAAATATAAAGGCATTCACTCTGTAGGCCTTAATATTTAATAGGCACTTATTTAAGATGGAGAAAATGTTTTTCTATTTTCTTATAATGGGAACAGTACAATAAATCACAAAAAGGTAATTTGGGTTCTGGTTTGGAATTACATCTTATGTGTTTGAAGGGTCAACAATGACAGCTTAAAACAAAAGATTCTTTTTCATGGCCTGAATTCTTGCTTCCTGGGATTTTGTTGAGGTTGCTGGCATTCTGTGTTGAAAGAACCTGATCTGTACTTTGTATTGAAAAAACTTGATCTATAGGGGAATGCCGAAGCATTACAATTCAAAGATCACAATTCAAAAGATGCCAGGAAGGAACAAACTTCATAGAAACAAGGCTTGAAGATGGTGTGTATTTTTAGAAATAGGGTTTATTTGTCTATTCGATGGTAGATATCTCCTATACCCTGTGTGCCCTGCAGTCACTGGGGATAAAAAGATGAAGGGACTTGGGCCTCTGCCCTCTGGACCTTAGCTTCTAAGGTGGTATTTTGGTGAGAGTTGGTCCTTTGCATTAATATCACCTCAGATGCTTGTTTTAAAACACAGGTATTTGAATCTCTAAGAATGGAGTCCCAAAATATGTGCTTTCAATACAGTTTAGCAAACTCCTTTGGCATTCTCTTGTGCCTGATATAAAGGAATGTGTGAAGAGGTCTGGAGTATTGTTGAGGCAGGAGTCAGAGTGGAGGCCATGATTCAATGGACTGGGATGATCTGGGGAAAATCACTCTGCTTTTTCAGTATAAAATTGTTATTCCATAAAATGTGGGGAAATAGCTGACTTAGATACTACCCTTTCCCCACTGAGATCCCTCTGGGGTAAGGGGTGATATTTTGCTTGGGTGCAATATCCACTACTGGGGACTATTAGAACCTGATTCCTCTTCCCCCCTTAGTGATATATTTTGCTGTGATTAGTGCTAATAAGGGATGACACAGCACAAATGCAAACAGAACGAAAAGAATCAAATACCTGACTGTTGGGTTTTGAAGGCTGGGTCCAAGGAAAAGATACCAGATTCAGAAGACTATAAAATGTATCAAAAACAAATTTTTTTAACTCCTTCGATCAAATGAAAATTTTATGGACTTGTAGGAGAGAGATCAAATTACTGAGATTAAACACCACTACCAGGGTCTAATGGAATACATTTGGTTATAGAAAAATGATGGTTCATGCGTCACTTGCCCTGGGATTCATGTTCCACTATACTTTACAAATACGTTTGCTTGTAACTCCTGCTCACCCTTCTATTCCCTGGTTAAGAGTTCATGTTTTTGTCTAATAAGCCATAGGCATTCTCCTTTTATATGCCTAATCTTGTACCTATTTCTATAATAGTTGGTACTTCTATTTTGACAATGTTTTTCCTTTCCTTTTTTTTTTTTTTTTTAAAGATTTATCTATTTATGCATACAAGAATGGAGGAACAGGCCAGGTGGGGAGGTGAGAGGATTCACCAGAGACAGAGCAGGGAACAGAACAGGCCGACTGACTGAAATACACTGCTGAGGGGAGCGCCAGGCGAGTCAGGAGAGGTGGGCTGTGCCATGTGAGTAGCTCCCTGGCCAGGGATCGAACTCATGCTGCAGTGGCTGCGGTTAGCTTCATAAGTTTGCGTCTTAACCCCTTGCACCACCAGAGAGGCCCTTGACAATGTTTTTTTCTATGTCTGACTTGCTGTAAATCCCTAACAACCCCCTTTAAGGTATTCTGATTTTTTACCCCCGTGTTCTCATTGAGAGCTATGATGACCGCAGAGTTAAATCGTATTCAGCAAATAGGAATAGGGTTTAATCCACTTTCCACAAAACAATGAAAAGTAGTTTGTAATGTTGCAGAGAGAGAGTGAATTTTTATCAAATGAATACAAAAAAATAATGAGAGACAGGGAGTGGAGAAAGCTAATGAAGCTATGGCAAGAAAGTTCTCTTCCCTCCTTAGTAGCCAGAACAAAAAGACCACAATGTCGGGCTGAAAATTCTCATTTGGTAAATGGTCACTAGAAACAGTCAATATGTCCTAGTTCAGAACTCAGAAAAATTAATCACATGACATTGCATGCGAGATGAAAGTTCATAACATACTCTCATCATGTATAAACAGCAGCTGAAGGCATCCCAGGTGTGTAACATCTAATTTCATCAACTTTTTCAGATAAAAGGCAAGGTAAACAATATTACCATGTGGTTCTAAGAAGGTGTTTCTATATTGGAAGAGTAATTGCAGATAGTAATTGCACATCTCTTTCTCCTGATCTGAGCTAATGAAACGTTGAAAATCAGAAAATCTTGGGAAATAAATGGCTAGTCTATCCTCATTTGGAGCAGTGATTGTCTCCATGGGCTTTCTGATGGGAGTCGGTCAAGTGTAGATCTTTTGTCTTATTGATTGAAAGGCAACCCACGCTCTTTAGAATTTAGGCATTTAGGTGACAAGGCTGACATTTGATAAAATAATTAAGGCACTGAACTAGCATTTCTTATCCCTTGGAGGTCTGCAAGAGTAATACCTTCAGGCAAGTCCAAGACTTTTCTCAAAAAACCTTTTTAGAGAAGTTCAAATGCTCTAAAACAATGGAAAATGCATCTGAGTGTTTCCCTTCATTAAGAATGGACAAGACAAATTTTGCTACCTCCACAGAGATAGCAGATTGCTGCTTTTCATTGTGACTGTGACCTTGGAAGTTTTCTTTCTTCCTTGTGATTGCATCACTCAGGAGTCTATAAACAACCTCTTCATTCATAAATTCTGTGTGTCAGAAATATTTGTGTGCTCACATTTTTATATAAAAATTCATGTAAAATTGTCTCAATATGTACATTACTATAATCACAATTTTTATGTATAATAGTTAGCCTATTAAAATGATACATCATTCATACCCTTATCCAGTCAAGAATGTGTTTATTTTTCCTTTTAGCTACTTGTGAATAAGTTCAATAGGTTAACTGCAACTAGGATTTGAACTATAGATATTTAGACAAAACAAAGGTACAGAACATGTTTTTGATATAGTTATTAATATCTCAGCTCATTTCTTAAATTGACAATGCTTCAGACAAGCAAAAATAAAATATTTTTGTAAAAAGTAAGATCTCAGGGTCATGAGAGTTAAAAGATATATAGAATCTTTCATGAAAATGTATTGCATTTTTATTAAGATAATTCATGTTTATTGAATTTTGCTAGTTCTTAAAAATAACTGATTTCAGGGGCTTCCCTGGTGGCACAGGGGTTGAGATGCAACCTGTGAAGCTGTCCACAGCCTCTGCAGCATGAGTTCAATCCCCCAGTGGGCCAGGGAGAAACCCACATGGCTTAGCAGACCTCTCCTGACTCGCCCGCTGCTCCCCTCAGCAGTGTACTTCGGTCAATCTGCCTGTTCTGTTCCCCACTCTGTCTCTGGTGAATCCTCTCACACCCCACACCTCTGGCCTATGCCCCAGCTCATGTATGCATAAATAAATAAATCTTTCAAAAAATAGCTGATTTAATTCCACAAACTTATAAATGCCTTAATTTAGGAATTTTTGTCCTTTTAAATAGTTTTTATGTTTTATAACAGTTTTAGCTTCAGTGCAAAACTGCACACAAAGTACAGAGAAATTTCCTCTATTACCCCTACCCTAACACACTCACACCTTCTCCCTCTATGTCACAGTTCACAAACCTAAATGAATATCATTGCCATCCAAAATCTGTAGTTTATATTAGGTTATGTTCTATGGGTTTTGACAAATGTATAATGACTTGTATTTGCCATTACAGTATCATGCGTAATAGTTTCCTGGCTCTGAAAATCCTCTATTTTCCACCAATTTATTCCTCCTGCACCCCAAACTCTGGCAACCTCTGATCTTTTTATTGTTTCCATAATTTTTCCTTTTCCAGGACATTGTTGGAAATATATATGTAGCGTTTTCATCTTAACTTCTTTCACTTAGTAATGCATATTTAAGACCCCACTATATCTTTTATGGTTTGCTAGTCCATTTTTCTTTAGCACTAAATAGTAGTCCATTGTTTGGATGTACCACAGTTTATTTATCTTTTCACCTCCTGAAAGACAAGTTGTTTGTTTCCAAGTTTTGACAACTATGAAAAAGCTGTTATAAACAGCTGTGTGCAGGTTTTGGGATGGAGTTAAATTTTCACACCTATGTAAATATCAAGGTGTGTGATTGCTGTTCATATGCTAAGAATAAGAATATTTTTTTGGTAAGAATCTACCAACTCTGTCTTTCAAAGTGACTGCAATGAGTGAGAGTTCCTGTTGCTTCATGTCCTTGTCAGTATTTGGTGTTATCCATGTTCCAGATTTGACCAATTTAATAGATCTGTAGTGACTTTTCATTGTTGTTTTAATTTGCATTTCCCTAAAGACATATGATGGGGAGAATGCTTCCATGCACTTCTTTGCCATCTGTATATATTCTTTGGTGAGGTGTCTGTTCAGGTGTGTATCATTTTGGATAGCTGTCCTGTATCAACTGTGCCTTTTGCAAAAACTTTTCTACTAGTGTAAGGTTTTTCTTTTCATTCTCTTCCTGTTGTCTTTCACAGAACAAAACTTTACTTAATGAAGTACAGCTTTGTTATTTCTTTGCAATGATTTGCAGCTTGGGTGTTATATCTATGAAGTCATCACCTTACCAAAGGTCATCAAGATTTTCTCCTATGTTGTTTTCTTTGAATTTTATAGTTCTGTGTTTTACATTACAGTTTTGTGTGAGACATGATCCACCTGTCGAGGACGTAAGACCAGTGTCTAGTTTCACATTTTTGGATGTAGACGTCCAGTTGTTTCAGTTTCCATAGAACAACTCTGGTTTTCAACGGTGTGTTGAAAGGACTATTCACTGTATGGCTCTTGCTCTTTTATAAAAACCAGTTGAGAATCTCTATTTTGGGGCACCTTACTGATTTCGCCGAGCTATGTGAATATTCTTTAGCCAATAAGATACTATTTTGATCATTCTAGGGGAATATTTTTAATTGTTAATATATAGCTTAATTATAGACCTATGACTCAATCTATGAATGAAATTCCTTTATTTACAAAATCATGAAAATTAGCGATTCCTGTCTGCAATTTCTATTTCAATTATCTCCTATTTCAGAGCAAAGTTCCACAGAGTACATTTTTTTATACTTGTCAGTCTCCACTCCAATTCAATCCTCTACTCTCTTGTTTTTCCAAGAGAAAATCTTTAAACCAATAGAAAAGCTAGAGACTGAGAAGAATGAATAAGTATATAGTCTTAGAATCACCAATTGTTAACATGTTGTCACATTTGCTTTCCTATCATTCCCTCCCACACACATATGCATGTATTTTAAATTTTGCTACACAATTTGAAAGTAGATTGCAGCTACTAGAACCTTTCACCCCTAAATACTTTAGCACATATTTTTGTAGCATCTGCTACAAAATGGTGTTTTCTCCCAGATAACTATAGCACCATTACTGCACCTAAGAAAACTAAAAATGATTCAGTAATATGTATGCCACTCTTTACATGTGAGGTTTATATATTACTTTTGCTTGTTATGGAACATTAATCTCTTTTAATCTAGAAGAGTCCCTAGTCTTTTTGTTGCTGCTGTTGTAACACTGACTTTTAAAGATCAGACCAGCTGGCTTGGACAATATCCCACATTTGTATGTCTTTCTTTTTTTCCCTCTCATAAATAAATTCAAATTTAATACTTATGAAAAGATTACATCATATGTGTGTGTGTGTGTGTATATGTGTGTGTGTATGTACATGTGTGTGTATTTGCACATCACATCAGGATGGCACATATTTGTGGATGTTCTAGTTATTTGTGATGCTATGTTGAATCACTTGGTAAAAAAAAGGTGGAATCTGCCAACTTCCCATTATAAAGGTTGATTGTTTGCCCTTGTAATTAGCAAGTAATTACTTGTGGATGACACTTTGAGACTAGTTGAAGACATAACTCCACTTCCTCCCAATTTTCAGCCACAGGATTCAGTGTCTATCAATGATCCTCATTCAACTTAATTGTTGCCTCTATGATCACAAAAGGAAGATGTAATGCTGCCATTTATTCTATATTTATTAGCTGGCTTTCTGTAATGAGTTTTCTCCTTTCCCTTCTTTCATTCCTTGATTCCTCCCCTGTCTCTTCCTTTTTTGTCACTATGAACGCATGAATTTTTAAATTATTCAGCGTTTTCTTGTCTGCTGCTATTTATCCTAATTTTAATGGTGTGAGGAAAAATTGCCCCTTAATTCAGTGGCTTAAAACAACAACAATAATAATTATATGTTGTATTTTATTGATATAATCTCCTGAAGATTTGATTGCTTCTAACATATTTCTATTAATTTCATTTTATAGATAATGCTCATACATTGTTTCAAAATCATGGTGCTGTGTCTCAGAATTGATTCGTGAAAGTAGGGTTACTAAGTCAATGTGAGAATTTGAACCCAAAGTGTCAGGGGAGAATAGTTTTACTTTCCTATTGCTAAGGCTCTCTCCCACAGGTTCTCGTTGTGTTTCCTTTTGAATTTGAATTATTTATCTAGTTTAAATTAAAAAAAAACTTTATATATAAACTCCTTTAATGATGATTCACAATAATAGCTTTCACAAGATCTTGTTTTTGAGACTATCGTAATATATAATGCATATTATTTTGCCAATAAAAAAAGATGATTTGACATTATGTTATGAATAAAACAATGAGGGACATATTTTGAAAATGTAAGCCAACATGAACCTCATTCCTTGCCCTCTCCCCAGAATACTCCGTGCTTCCACAGCTATTTCCCCCATGGATGAGAAACTCTCTCCTGGAGAGGGTGAATTTTGCTTTTGCAAGGGAAATACGTAATGTAAGAGAGGTCCCTTCCCTCTAAGAAAGGGAACTAGAGGAACCATATTCCAGGTCTGAGGCGGGAGTGCTGGACGGCGGGAGAGATGAAGAGGAGACAGAGAAAGCAAGTGGTCAAACAGGTGATGTCAGCATTTTCTGCCTGAGAAAAAAAAATCAAAGGATGGTGTTCGATGGGTTAAGAGGAAAAAGAAGTAGAGAAACCTCGTGTCCAGCCTTCCACACGCCATCATTTTGAAGGATAAAGCAGTGTAATGTAAGTTCAACCCAATATTCTGTAGCTCTATCCAAGCAAACATTTTCTGAAGTGTTTTTAAGTCAAGTCAATGCATGAGTGTCTGCTGCAGAGCAGCCAGGGCTTTGACATGCTGAGGAAGGGGTGTGGCAAGGATGTCCTGGTGGCCTGCGTGGGATGTGAGCTGCAGCAGGACAGCTAATGGGACATCGAGTAGGGGCCACCTGAGTGAAGGGCAAAGTCACACAACTGTGGGGGCTGAGGCGAGGACAGTCTAATGCTCAGGTGGAGTGGAGATTGGCTATGATTCAGAAGGTCGTGCACACTAGACTGGAGCCATGTGAAGGGGAACCTGATCATCCAAGAGGTTGCCCATAAGTATGAGCAGCATCTCAAAAACCCCATGGTCGCCCAGGTACCAGACAGGGGCAGCCCCTTTCTCTGGCCGAGGTGAATAGGGTCCCCTGGCATAGCTTACAGATCTGCATTTCAGATCCCGAGTTCTCACTGGTCAATGCAAAGTCAAATAAGTCACACAACCTTCCTCGCCCTCACCATGTGCAGACCCACACCCTATCCCGGGGAGAATGGATTGGAGGTAGGATGTGGCAAGAAGGAAAAGGCTGAATACCTCCGCTGGTAGAGCCTGGATCCTGTTATGCTGTCCATGGAAGCCCCACGCTGCAAAATACCACCCGTTGGTAAATGTCCATTTTGTTTGTTCTATGTACCAGCCGGGTGGGAATTTATAGGGAACATCAGGTTGTTTGCAGAAAAGAAAGAAAAAATATTATTTTGGACCCTGAATAATAAAATGTAAATGTGTGGACCTATTTCAGTGTCCATCTAAAGCATTCAATTTGAGGTCAGCCCAATGCCATTATTTTATAGAAGAAAAAATATAGTTCTGGATTTATAATCACACATTTTCATATAAGTTGACCAAAAATGTATTATCTATGATCTTATATATTTTGCAGTGGTTCTTGATTCTAGATAAAACCACTAGGACTTTTCCTAAATCTAGGCCAAATTCATCATATTGAATGTCATAGTAGTATTTTGAAATGAGAAGTTCTGTCCCCTTGCATTTCCTTGTCTTCTTCCATCTCCTATGTGATCACTGAGGTTCCGTGCCACCATAGAAGGATGATTGTGAAAATACAGAGAACAAAATAGTTGCCATGTGGTGTTAGGTTTCCGAAGGCCTATACTCCAAGAGAAAGCAGGACAGAAAGTAACACAGTGATGTAAAAGCTTGGCCCAAATACAATCCCTACTCCAGGATGGGGGTCAGGGGAGAAGGGAGATATAAGTAAAAATGCTTGTCCGTCCCCAAGAAGGTTACCCAAGTCCAGTCCACTTTGCTGCCTAGTGTAAGACTGGGGTGGAGGGATCATCAAATTTTCTGTGAGAGTGAAAACTGGGGGCATGGGGAACTGCATACAATTTTCAAAGTGAAACTTGGTAGGGGGGTGGTGGGAATCAAGACCTCCTAGTTTTATGTAGCAAATATAATGGTGAACAAAAATAATTGTTTTGGAAATGACTGGTATGATGGACAGGAGAGCCTCCTAGGGAGTTGACAGCCCCATTCTGACTCAGAACAATCCTGTGACTTGAACAGGAAGGAACTGAAATTTAAAGTCAGCACAGTCCAGGGTGGAAGTAATAGGTGGTTTCCCATGTTGGAGAGTAGCATGCTCCTGTCAAATTGAGAGTGGAGTGAAGAAGCTAAGTAGTAAAGAATCAGGAAGATGAGTAATGATTAAGGACTGAAAAACAGACATGAACAAGGATGGGGTGTCGTGAGTAGAAAACACCTTGGACTGATAAAGCTTCAGAAGATTAAGAATTAATAAAAGGGGGTCCTCCCTGGTGGCGCAGTGGTTAAAGTCAGCACTCTCAAGCTACTGCCAGCCACTGCAGCACGAGTTCAATCCCTGGCCAGGGAGCTACCCACCTGGTGCAGCAGACCTCTCCTGATTCTCCTGCTGCTCCCCTCAGCAGTGTATTTCATCAGTCTGCCTGTTCTGTCCCCCACTCTGTCTCTGGTGAATCCTCTCACACACAACCCCCCACCTCAGGCCTACACCCAGTTTTTGTATGCATAGATATACAAAAATAAATCTTTTAAAAAAAGAATTCATAAAAGGAATTAATTTAATTGGATTTTTAAAATTGATTTGTCAAACCATGTAAATTTCAGGGGCAAGATTCACCTCCATGTGAATGTAAACCTCTCCTCTCTTACTACCAAAGTTCTAGTGCCTTCTTACTGTCAGGTTGAGACCCTCTATCCTTCCCTGCCTCCCTCCCCCACCCTGGTAACCACTGTATTTATCACAGGTTCTAATGCTTGTTTTTGTTGTGATTTGTTAGTTTATTTGCTTTGATTATTTTATATTCCACGTATGAGTGAAATAATCTTGTATTTGTTCTTCTGGCTTATTTCATTTGGAATAAATTCACCTCAATTGCATCTATATTGTTGCAAAAGGTAAAATTCCATCATTTAGTAATAAGGCTGTGTTCCATTGAATATGTATACCACAATGTCTCCAACCAGTCATCTGTTGATGGATGTTTAGGTTGTTTCTTAGTTATTGTGAATAATGCTGTTATGAAAATAAGGGTATATAAATCTTTTCAAATTAATAATTTTATATTCTTTGAATAAGTACCTAGGAGAGATATTGCTGGGCCCTATGGTATTCCCATTTTTTTAAAGATTTGTTTTTATTATTTATGCATACAAGAACTGGGGTGTAGGCCAGAGGTGCAGGGGGCGAGAGAGACACCAGAGTCAGAGTGGGTAGCAGAAGAGGCCGACTGACGAAATACACTGCTGAGGGGAGCAGCGGGCATGGCAGGAGAGGTCTGCATGCCATGTGGGACCCTCGCCTTTGGCTGGGGATCGAACTGGCGCTGCAGAGGCTGCCGGCAGCTTTGCAGCCCAGCACTCAACTGCTGCGCCACCAGGGGAGGCCCCTGATAAGAGTATTTTAAATTGATGCTTTCTCACTGCAGTAATAAGGGACCTTTTAGAAGAACTCATATTTCAAAAATCTCACTGCTTTGTTCCAATGCCTGTTCCCATATTGTTTCTCATCCTTAAACCTAAAAAACATGACAAAATGTAAACATTGTCTATCTGCCGTATTCAAATCTCATTTTAATCTTAACATTGTACTGTAAACAGTTTACATGATGTACATAGTCTTCAGATTTGTATTTTAATCATTGGGTACCAGTCTATCACAGAGCAGAATCTAATTAATCACATATTTCAATTTCCATATTTGGGACATATTTTTTGCTATGATTAAGAATTTTGCAGATAATATTTAGGGTCTTATAGCATTCAAATGTCTCATCTTTTCCCTTTATCTTTTAGTAGTTATCTTTAGCTTATATCCACAGCAAAAGCATTAATGAGTTCTGCATACTAAATACACAGTTCAGCAATAAATATACTAAAATTAAAGTGTATGATCAGTCTCCTAATTGTTAATGATTACTGCTATGGTTACTGATTTTTAGAACTCTTGGTTCTATTTGTTGATATTAATATTTGAATAGTTATGTTTCACTGAAAACATGTCAGCAGTGAGTGCTATCATTTAAAATATTTGCATTACATTAAATGAAAATATTTAAACTTTGAGGAAAATCAGCTACATAAAGACACCAATGAAGCTCACCATATAACAAAAAGGTAAAGCTGAAAGGGTAGTTGGTGAATATTTTAGATATAGAAGATTAAAGAAAGAGGGGCCTCCCTGGTGGGGCAGCGGGTTGAGCGCCATGCTGTGAAGCTGTCTGCAGCCTCTGCAGCGCAGGTTTGATTCTCGGCTGGCCAGGGAGAAATCCACATGGCGTGGCAGACCTCTCCTGCCTCACCCACTGCTCCCTTCAGCAGTGTCTTTGGCCAGTCTGCCTGCTCTGCTCCCCACTCTCTCTGGTGAATTCTCTCACCCTCCTGTGCCTCTGACTGTACCCCAGTTCTTGTATAAATAAATAATCTTTTAAAAAAAAGATTCAAGAAAGAGTAAGAAAAAATTATTTCAAAAGTATAATTAAATTAAATTTCCTAAAGCTCAGGATAAAATATTTGCAGCTTATAGTGAAGGTGTTTGTTGAGTTTTGAAAACAAGTCTCTGTTTTTCCCTTAAATTTCATTTGACTCTTGAGTCTGTGGAAACAGAAACAATTTTCTTTAGGTATTCCTCCCGATTTCTAGGAGAAAAGTTTCTCTTGGGGAATATTTACAAGAGAAGTAGCTTAATAGAATTACTGAAAAAATGAAAACACAACTCTCCCTCAGCCCCCAAAAATTCTTCAGTCTGAAAAGACTAATGATTGATACTGGAAATAGATATCATATATACATATATTCTATATATATACACATCTTATGTGAAACACACCTTCCATGAAAGGTTAAGAATTTTCATATTACTTGATTCCTATAGACGTGTTTTTAAGTAATTGATACTTTTTCTTGAAGTGACATGAGTCCATTACCATATTAAAACATTTCAGATTATCACTTATGTCCTCTCTTTAAAGATTTGATCATGAAATTTGTGTATCCTGCCAGTCTAAATGGTTCCTTAATGAATGAGTGATTCAAAACAAGATTGTGCAGGAAGAAATCAATACTACTGTTGATGGTTACTTGATTTTTAGTCATAAACTAGAAAGGGACACTTTTATTATGTGAATGCTTCCAAAAATTTCTGTCGTAAATTGTTTGCAATTTCCGCAGGCATTTCAAAAGTGAATGTCTTCAGATGAGAGTTACTAAATAATCACTGTTCTAGGAAAAAACCCAAATGTCGCACTTTTCTAATTTTGGTCTGTAGATACAGACTGTGAGGGGAGGTAAGCCTGCTGCTGTGTAACTGGCATATTTTACAACATCTTTGAGAATCAAGAAGGTTGGTGTGTCACACTTACTTAGTTCTAGGACACCATGTCAGTGGGTGTGGTCAGTTATAATATAGAGCTAGAGAATAAAGTAGAAAGGCAAAGCGCACAAGCCAGGCCTGGTCAGATTGAGGACAACCAGGAATAAAAGTTCCATCCCGTGAACAGTGAACCTATGTTCTCATTTTGAAAAGCAAAATTCAATGGCATGGCCACCAGGCGGAGTCCCGTCTAGTTCTCTGATTCTTCCTACTCCACAGGAGAAGGGACCTATATTTCTTCTGAGTCATTGCCCATATTATTAAAATAAAGCACGTTAAAGCTGTTCCAGCACAAATTCACGGTGAACCCCATCATAACATCTATGATTGTCTCTGTGCAAACAGGAGCAAAAATCCAACTGGATTGAATGCTTTTTCCTAGTTTGAGAAAATAGATTTTCTTGGGTGTATTTCCTAAGAGATGTCATTTGAAAAGCAAAAACAACAAAAGCTCCACTCCCAGATTCTTCACTGTACAACTCGTAATACTAATAACATAAGAAACATTAATTGTTCAATAAAGATAAAAGAATTCACAAGTAATATGTGTTACATATCTACCATGACCTATTTTACTTATCAGGGCAAAATAAAAAAAAAAATCTATAATTTTACTTTTTCAGAGAATATCAAAAACAGCAAGCTGTGTTATTTGTAAAGATCCATTGAAACTATTAAACACATTTATTTTCTAGCTCTATATTACAACTAAAGAAGAGAGTATTTTACCTTGCATTTGTTGCCTAACATATGATCTGATACAATAGTGACTTAATGCAACTATTTCCCCCACATTTTTGTGGATCAACTGGGAAGTTTTGATCTGGGACTGTGTGGTTAGGATGGGAGTTCTTGGAGGGACTCACACATAGGTCTGTGGCTTTAGCTGGTACAGCAGGAATTTTTTTCATGATCTATCATTCTGGAGAAGGCCAGTCAAGGCCAACTCACATGGTGAAGAAAGAGTTCCCGGCAGGATAGACCGAGCCCCCAGGTACATACCTAATCATACCTCTGCTTGAATCCCATCGACTGAGCTCTTTCTATCTACCCCTGTCAAGTGACCAAGCCCAGATTCAGGTGGTGGAAAAATGCAATTCATTTCTTGATTAGGGTTAATGAAAAATATTATAGTTGCTTTTATTTTATTTTTATTTTTCAAAAAAAAAAAAGGTAGGCAGTGCAGAGAAATGTTGGGAGAAAACCATAAAGCTAAGAAGCTATACTTCAACTTTTCAGTTAGCATTTAGGCTTTTCTATAATTGGAACTGACATGACTGGGCTGGGGTAGAAGGATGGGTGGGGTTTTCTAGGTTGCAACTGTAAACAGAGATTTCTGGGAATTTGCAATCCTGCTAAGGTCAGGGAGTCAGCTCTTGAATTAGAGCTTTAAATCACTGCAGTTAAAGAGAAATATCTCTGCCCCATTCAGTGCCACCACTTGGAAACTATGTCTTCAAGTTATAGAGTTGCCCTTGGCAATAATACAGATTGCATTCCAGTGGATTCCCAGAGGCCCTTGCTGCAAGCCTCAGGAACTGACATCTTCTGTTTTTGCCTTTCTACTAGCTATACTATCCAAATAGTTCAGTGCTGCTATTTTTATAACTGACCACTTAACCTGGCTGAAAGATCTAGAACTTGAGAATACCTCCTCAATGGTCAGTCTGCATTGAGAGCTGTCCACTACTTGGCCTTCTCTTGACCAGATTCTGATGAGACTTGAAAAGAAGGAAAGTGTGATGGATTGTAGGGTTTTTTTATACTTCTGTAGGCCCCCAAAAGATACAGAAGTGTTGTATAAGCACACTTCTATTTACATAGAAGAAGATGTAATTCTTACGTTTGCCCCCAAATGATACTGGATTAGATGGGGTGAAAATTGGGTGGAAGAGCATATAAATAGAAATCAGACTTCAGGGTTGTAGGTATGGGAGAGGTCTGAATGGTCATGATCATAAAAGTAAAGTGGGCAGCAGCCCCCCCGCCCACCTGTTCTGATGCAGGTGCTCTGTGCCGCCAGCCTCCTCCCTTTGTAAAGCAGCAGTGGCTGCTCTTTCCAAGACTGCCCACCTGTGACCATGCAGGCCTCTCTTTTGACAAACATGTCCCTTTTGGGGACAGCTCTTTCTGCCCACTTGTGTCTGTACAAGCGTCCTTCACTCTTCTCTCTCTGTTTGGATATAAAAATAAACAAACAAAAATAAAAATAAAGTGATATCAACATGTATTGTATCCTTGCTTTGGTGAGGGGCTTTAATTAAATAATTCATTTCATCCTCCCTATAAGCCAGGGTTGTAGATGTGATCTTCAAGCTACTTGTAAGGCATTGGGGTAGGTTTTAATGGAAAGGAAAGATAAACAACCACCACAGGGGAGATTGAGGGGTGGGTGAAAGGGGATAGGGACCCTGATGCATCAGTGCTTTGGTGGTGGGTGTGTCACATATATTTGAAGAGGTGTGAACACATACCCCTAAAACTTACACAGTCTTGTTAACTGAAATCACCCCAATCAAAAATAATTTAACAAACAAAATAAAGCAGCGGCACTGGAACTCTCTCTCATGTCAACACCTGTGTCTGCTACTTGTCTGTGTCCAGAATCCCTTCCTAGCCTCTGTGCTATTTAACCTGAAGCCCCATTCAGGTTGCCTCCTTCCTAGATGGTAACCTTAATTATCATAAGTTGATCATTGATAACCAACCAATGATTTGGTATAATGACCACATTTCTCAATTGAATGTCTTATTTCTATTACCCTGGGTCCATTACCCTGGAAGCTGTCTACTGGGTTTGTGATCTCTCTGCTCCTCTGGCCCCATGCACTGGAGTCCCCTCCATTCCTTTCAGAGGTTGACCTCTGATCCCTGGGTCTGAAACAGATCCAGGCTCTTGCTTTCAGACCTGTTAGCTCGCTTCTGGTGGCTTGCCTTGGATTCTGAGATACATCCTTCCTCCCTGTACCCTTTTCAGGAATTCCAGAACATACTACCTTTCACTTAAAATGTTTTCCTGAACTATCATTGTATGTAATATTTATTTATTTATTTTTTGCCCTGATAGCACCAATCTGTGTTATGTGTACAATGGGCCGCTTTCCAGCAACCACTACCTGGTCAGTTTCTCGTATCGCCTGCCTCGTTCTGGTCCAGGTTTGGGAATCAGATGAGTGGGTCTGGTTCTCAATCTCCCATTCGTCTGTATTTGTGATCAGGAGCCTCTAAGGTGGGCACCGTCAAGGCGTGTGAGCACCATACTCATACCTTTGTAGTTCGCTACACATAGGAAATGATGACACCAGAGGATATCTTGTAAAGAAGTGTTATTCATGGAAGTACCCAGAATAATAAGTCAACAAAGGAATTAGTTCTGAAGCATTAAAGAAAAAAAATGTTTTGTTCAAAAGTTTGCAATAAATCTGTAAAGAAGTTGTGGTTTTCTCTTTCCAAAGCTCAGCTAGAGTATTTACCATAAACCTGACCAATTAAAAAGCTTTAAGGGATTCTAACTGTTAATGAGCTTGTATTTTATGGCATTCATTTTGCATAAATGCCTTGTCTGATCACTTATGACCTAGAGGAGTGGCCCAAGGTATTTACAAATTGGAAGGATCACTTGCACACTATTAAAATGATCAACGTCTCCTTGACTTCTTTACTTGTTCCCATGACTACCATATAAATTTCCCAAAGCCATCATTTAAATGGCCACATAAAATTTTAGATGATTTCCTTTGGAAGCGTAAGAGACCTTGAATTAATAGGATCACTTTCTGGAGGTTTAGGGTAAAAAAGGAATTATTCCTTCTCCTCCTGGAATGTTAAGCGTTTTCGCTATAGTTGTGTCTTACACATATAAAGAGTTGTAATTGTAATTTGTCTCTCTTTAACAGTGCTTTTTTTTTAACCTTATAAGAATGGGAAAAATGCTGAATTCTCTAAATGTGGAGCGATCTATTACAGATTTCCTTGAGAAAAATTATAATTATGACCTTCTACCTGGTTTTATAGTTATTGTATTTTAGATAAATTAGTCAGCCAAATAGCACTGCAAATTTTACTTTTCATTTTGTCATTACTACTTCTTTAAAAAGCTTATGTAAGCAGTTTAATGTGTCTACAATTTTCTCCAAAGTGTGAATATAAAAATGAGTTTATAAATTAGAAAATCTAGTTCTGTAGTACAATGTCACTTTTTATAATTCTTAATTATCTGTAGTTAATTCCTGCTGAACCTTAAACATGAAACAATCAAGATCAGCCTAATTGGGAATATTTTAATATTTGAGTGAAAACTTAGATGACTCACAGATTTTTAGAATGTAAGAAAATATTCTTTTAATAAAAATAGTTGATAATATAAATTTTTTTTTTACAGAGTAAAGTCTCTGTAAAAATCTATTCAAAAGGTTTTTTCCAAATGTTAGGTGGACTAAATTAACACAATCAGGTTGAAAAGCATAGAAATAAGAAAATGAATGTCATTTCATTTGATATAGGGCAAGATACCATGAAATTTTAATTTGTCTTCTAATTCCAAACATTTTTGAATAAAGTGAACCCAAGTAAACATTAACATTCCTGAAGACTGTTATAGTGATAGATGCTAAAATTCTCCACCCTATAAACATTTAGGTAATAAACAATGTCTGATTTTCTCAAATTTTATTTTATTTCATAGTCCAGGAGATATATAGCTATATATCTATATATTTCCCGAGGTAGTCAGCTGTAGCTCCTGAGGCAACATATAATATTAATTCAGTTTAGCCTCCTGAATTTCAGGAGATTTTGATGCAGACCACATACTATATTTATTTTATGTTGATGGCTTTAGTCAAAGGATTAAGTGATTTATTTCTGAATAGCTATTTATCTCTTTCCTGTTTAAAACTAAACATTTTTCCTTCTATTTATATAGTAAATGGTGCTGAGTGAACTCGTCTATACATTTATAGAATCATGCTACTTGTTACTAAATTTAATGTAGAGTATAGCATATTTACTTTTATAAGACAAATACCATATTTGTTTAACTTGACTAATGTATTACTTGGAGATAAGCTTGAATATTTTGTGATTTGGTACCTATTTTTTGAAATATCAATCCAAAAGCATGAACAATATTTTGAAAAACAAATCACTACATTAACCTCTTCCTATTTTTCTAATTAGTAGAAAAGTTATAATGGCAAAATTCAAACTTTTCATTTGGTTTTTCTCTTTGCACAAAGAAATGTATAATTTCTGATCCTGGGTTTAGAAGAATGTGGTGTCAGGACTAGTAGATTGTGAGAAAGGAAGTGAGGATAATTTGAAGACTATTGGCAAGGTAATTGATTAAAATATCTCATATTCAGATTCTTTCATCAGATATTCCTTTACATTTAATGGTCCTTCAAAATATTTAAGATTGAATTATTTTATCAAACTCTTTTCAAGGTAGCCATTGAAACCAATTATTTGTTCTAGTTATAAGTCATCCATTAAGATTAACTTTATGAGCAATTGTGAAAAAGTATCCAGAAGTTAGAAGTTGTATTTTTTAGGACATTTTGAAAATAATGAAAAAAAAAATTTGATCAAATTTAAGCAAATATTACCAGACTTGAGGAATATCTCATTAGCCCCAGTGTCAGGAATAAAACTTGGCATGGAACCAAGACCTCAAAAGGTGTGAAGGCCCTTTCTCTGTCATTTCTCCCTACCTGCTTTTCTGCATGTCTTATATGTCCCTCTCCTGAAAGCAGGAAGGAGACTGCCACTCCACATTCTCAGAATATTGAGGCCATGGACTCAATTCAAGGGAAATGTTGATGTTAATGGATTGACCCAATCCCAATTTCCTTGAGAAGACTAGCTGACCCAGCTTGGATCTGACCTCATCTATGGTCAATTAGAAATAGTTTGGCCTAGTAGGGAGGGCCGCTACCACCCCAGAGAAATAGGGAGTAGCTACTAGAGAAAAGCAAATCACTAGGACTGTACAGAGGACACAGACAATTTTGTCTCAGGATCTATGGATAAGAATAGAACAAAGAAGTCAGGGCATTAAATGTAAGTTTCAATTTTTTTTAAAAAAAATTGAGGTTATATTGGTTTACAACACTGCATATGATTTAGAGGTATAAGTTCACACCCTTCAGATGTATGTTTCCACACCACACCCACACCAAAGCCTCCATGATCCTCCACCATACTTAGTGATTTGTTCTGGAGTCAGTGTTTACTTCTTCTCATTTCCCACTCAGATTTCCCTCATTCCTTGGGTTTTGAGTACAGCTCAGAAAGGAGATCTTTGGCTCTAATTATAGTGAATTCCTTTGTCAGGATTTTCCTTAACATTTTTTATGGGCAGAAAAAGATTCACACAGTAAAGGAGGGTATACTGCAAAGAATTCAGGCATTGGAAACTGAAGACATCCATTCACATTTTCTCTGTGCCACTTACTAGTTAGTGGTCAAGTTACTTAATGTCTTATTAGTCACATTGACTACATGATTCAATAATAACAACTAAGTTCTAAAATCTCAGATGTATTTCTCCCTCCTATTAATGGTCTCTGGATGTTTATTATCTCCTATTGTCCTCAAGCTGAGACTCGCTATTGGAACTTGCAATGATTATGGCAAAGGCAGAAAGAATTCTGGAGGATCCATTGATTCTGATAAAGTCTTAAATGCAATGCCTAGAAATAATTAGATTCATTCCACTAGAAGGTGGAAGCACAATCCATTTGTGCATGTAGAACACAGAGAACTGCAGCTGTTCCGTCATCAGCTCTTCTGAGTTTTAATTTCTTCATAATAATAAAAAAATGGAGAATAAGACATGATAATATGTGCAAATTACCTGGTAAGGATAGTGCTATTGTATGTAATAATTTTAATATAAAGATTAGTAGTATTATCAATTAATATAATTAATGATTATGATACTTAATCTTAGCATATTCTGATGCATTACAAAAAGAATTCAGGAAATTCACAAGGGTTAGCAACCCATGGCCCATAGGCCAAATACTGCCCAAACAACTTTTTGTAAATTTCGTTTTATTGGGATACAGTCATGCCCATTCCTTTATAATGTCAAAAACTCTTTTTACTCTATGATGGCAGAATTGAGTAGCAGCCATAAAGACCTTGTGAACCCTAAATATTTGCATTTTTCCCTCCTAGAGAAAATGTTTACTGATCCCTGTTCTAAAGCAATAGCAAGTAGTTAACATGACTACCTGTCTTAGTTTGTATTCCCTTGAAAGTAGAGCCAGATGCAAGGACATGAGTGCACGTATTTTTTATATTGGAGGTGATCCAGGAAGCAGGAGAGGCAGAGTGGGTGAAGCCAGATGGGTGGTGTTTAAATATATTATTGAGGTATCTGCTTCTGCTCCGGCAAGCTCATGTCCCCCAATACTTAGGGGTTGCTGCCAGGAGTATTACCCCAATTTGGCTCCAAAGTGTGGGCCACTGTTGCAGGCAAAAACAGTGTAAAGCTGTTTCTTATTAAGCACTCTTGCACCGTTACAGCTGAGGCTGAAATCAGAGGAGCCACCATGGTGCACGAAGCCAGAGGTCTCTCTTTTTTTCTCTGTTCTCATTTACCTCTTTGTAAATTCGATTGACCATTGTTATGATATGCAATGTAGGAAGTAGTAGCTGAGAAACTAGGAGAAAAGGTGATTTTATCATTGGCATTGTAATGGTGCTTGAATCTTAGGCTAATGGCGTAATAAAAATATGTTTTCAGAAGGGACTAAATGATGAAAAGATCACTTGCCATTTCCAGTTGCTTTTTCTTTTTTCTGTAATAGAGGAAGGTGGAGTCTGTCAGATAAAAAACTATCCTATACTCTTATCCTCTTAGGTTTGATAGCAATGTCACTGATAAAAAATATTCCCCTTTATCTCCAGTAGGGAGACAGAGTGCTGAAATTTAAGAGGGTCTATCTATTACAGGGCAGATATCATCAACCTTTGTCTAAATTTGTATTGCAACCAAAATAAATACTTTCCAAGTACATATGTTTAAAACGAGAAATACAACCACTTGAAATCAAACTGGAGATGAGTGGAAGGAGAAAAAGTAAATGAAATTGAAGAACGCACTCCTGCTTCCTTAAAGGAAACAAGATATTTTCCCCCCATAACCATCAGACAACCTCAGTGAAGGAGACAAGATGAAGCCATAAGTCTGAGTCAGATTATTAAGTACAATGTACCGCTAAATATGGATCCATTAGTGGTTGAAAATCTACCTCTATGTTTTCAAAATAAAAGATCCATTGTAAAGAAAATTGCATTTGCTTGTACTTCTAGGTTTTAAGTACTGGTGCCTTGTAGTTCATAGGTCTTCAGTTCAGGCTTTGAAATCATAATATACTGGGTAAGCTGGTGAGGTTGTCAGAAAGTATGATTGAGTCCAAATGTGAGTTAATTTTTCATTATTTTAAAGGATTTGTACAGGTTAGCATTGCTTTTCCTATGGTTCAAAGATTCTGATCTAAGACCATGGATAGCACTAACCGTTTGCCTAATGACTTCTTGCAAGTTTGCTTTCAAGCCAGTGACTACTAACGTTCCTTGGTCACTCCGAGGCCTCTGTGACTCTGACAGTTCATGTGGATACCAATGTGACCTCTTGGAGACTTGCTAAGCATTTGAAGGATACTTCCAAAATTTTAGGAACATTGGAAATCCCGAGTGGGAAAGTTAAATCCCATTCAGTCTTGGAAAGGGCAATGTGTGACTCCATCTGCAAAGTTGCAAGGACTATTTCATCAAACCCTGTGTGTTCTTATCTTCATCCTTATAAATGATGTAGTCACTAGATAAAGATAGGGACAAATGTATTTTGGTAAATTAGCTAATAAATTTAGTGGGAAAAACATCTGAATGGAGTACATTTAAAGTCCTTGCAGAATTATATAGGAAAAGTTCTGCTTAGTTCATCTACTGAAAGGAAATATATTATTATTTATTTTTAAAAAGATTTTATTTATTTATTTATGCAAGCACTGGGTACAGTCAGAAGTGCAGTAGGGTGAGAGAATTCAGCAGAGCCAGAGCGGGGAACAGAACAGGCAGACTGACGAAGTACGCTGCTGAGGGGAGCAGCAGATGCAGCAGGAGAGGTCTGTTGTGCCATGTGGGACCCTCACCATCGGCCATGGGTTGAACAGGTGCTGCAGAGGCTGCAGGCAGCTTCACAGCCCAGCACTCAACTGCTGCACCACCAGGGGAGGCCCGGAAAGGTATTATTATTAGCATCATCATCATCATTATCATCATCATTTAGCGCTCTGGTAATTTTTAGCTTGGAAAATTTCTTTATTTGAGTTTATTTTGGTTGTAGCATAAATTTTGGTAAAAAAAAAAAAATACCTACCTGCTTTGACATATGGCCATAATATAAGCCTAGTTCTCAGTCTGCTCCCTGTGACATAATAATGAATAGATATTGTTATATGATAGCAGTGCTTAATCTTTGGAAGAACAATTTCATCCAAAAGAAGGGAATGGAGCATATGAAAAGAAAATCTTCAGTGAAAATGTTCTATTGGATGTATTGTATTCAGTTTTGATTTTTTTAAAAGATATTGCTATAGTTCCTCATCCCAGAATGGTTTGTTAGGTTTATGTACAACTCCCCTTTTTAGTCCTTTTCACTCATGGGCTTAATGAAATGATATGGAAGCTCTCAAAGTGCCACCAAGATCTCTATGGCCCCATTATTGTTCTCAGACTTTTCAGGTCATTGGCAGGGGTGGGGTGGGGGGTAGGAAAATAGATAAACATGAAGCGAAATATGAAAATGATTGTAGCTTTGGAGATTTGGTTCAATGTAGACTACCTTATTTTAAACCAATATGTTAATACACATCAAGATCAATGTTCAAACGTAATCAAAGCAACAAAGCTATAAAAAATTCAATATATTCATATATCTACTTACATATATATTTTTTTCTTGAAACTTAGCATCAGAACAAATAGATGTTTATAAGAAATAGTTAAGCATACTAAAGAAAGTACTAATAAAGTGCTAAAATAAAACATACTATTGATATCACTGATGTCATCTGGTGGTAAAGAAGAGTAATATGAGTAAATATTGCTATTATGCTGGAGCAGCTTTTCAATAACAGTATATGCTATCAATATAATTTTGTCACAAGTCATTTTTGATTATGTTTTTCAAGGTGATGAAATATTTTATTGCATTTTAAAATGTAATTAAATAAAGAGCTTCAGCTTCAGAATTTAGTCATTGTCAAATCACCTTTTAAATCATTCTTAAATGATTTAAAATCATTTAAAGAGGTCTAGATCCAGCATACATTGGGCCAATAATTTAAAACTATTGACTGTCTAAATCATATTGGTATGAAAAGAATAATTATGTGGCAACTAGAATAAATGCTAAGAAAACTGCTCGGAAAAAATAATATTTAAAAGAGTTTCTCTTGTTTGTTTCTATTTCACATTTCTCTTCCTTTTTCTTTTTGAGTATTCTTTACTTGCAATCAGACAACATTGAAAATCACTTGAACTGTTTTCAATGTTTCCCCACACAAAAGAACAACATTTAACCATAAAGCATTTTCATATTTATTTTCTGAATTATTTACTCTATAACCATTCTAGTCATTTCCCAAATGTTAAGATCATATTCTCCCAGCTTTCAATAAAATGAAATAACTATCATGGAAGACACTTAAAATATTTTATTGTTTGATCATGGGAAGAAGATGGGCAGGATTCCTGAATGCCGTCTAAACACTGTAGGATGGGAAACATTTTGGGTGTTGTAGAGCAAGCAATTATCACGCAAGTAAATAAAAAAATCACTAGAAAATAGAAATGTCTGAAGATATTAATATAAAGTAAGATGTCACAGTTATGTGAGGACTACTCATAAACATCCCTCACAGAAATTTCTAAAACCCTTCTGCAGAATTTCAAGAAAGATGGCATATAAGCCCCAAAGATGAATGAGAAGAAAAAAGAAGCTAGTTACTTATTGCTAGTTACTTAGCTGGTAAGAAAACAGGGAGAAAAGATGCTAAGAAGATGATCTGAATTTTTTTCATTATTTAGTTTAGTTGCAATTTAGATGAGGCGTGTAAAGGCTGACCTGAAGCCCATTTATGATAGAGGATCATCTATTTGAAAAGATATTGAGGGAGAAAAGTAAGCTAATACAGATTATTAAAAGCATCTCAGAGTCACGGATTGAATGACCCAATGAGAAAATGAAAGAGGGATTTTGAAGATAATTGTTTATTATTGAACTTCAAGACTACATTTTCTTAGGTCTGTTTATGCACCCACTGATAAGATAGAATACTGCAATAAGTAAATTATGGGAACTGGGATATGGTTACAAGGCAACTTAAACCTAACATATATAACATTAAACTGTGTTTGCATAACTCCTAGTCCAGGGCAAAATGATCCATACAGCTTATCTTAGATGTGTGTGGAGGTCAACAGGGTTACTCTCAATCACTCTAGTTTTCATTCTGGGCACAAGCTGGATGCAATCACGTAACTTGCCTTGGTCAATGGAATGTGAACAGAGTTGTGTATCATTTCCAGGTGGAGACTCAAAATAACCAGGGTAGGATCACTGTCTTCCCCACAAGCCCTGTAGGGTGGGAACACATTAAAGATGGAACCTCAGTCATCCTAAGGACTGATGATGGGGTCATCCCACAGAGCAACCACCCAAGTGGTAACTTGGGTAAATCCCATTATGTCTCAAAGAAAGTTTAATAGGTTGCAGGTTCCCCACCTCACCCAAGAAAGGGAGGAGAAGCTAGGGAAGACAGAAGGGGGGAATGAGATCAAGAAGACCCACAGAAGGCACATGTTGCAGAGAGACATGTGATATAGCCACGCTTGCTTCTCGGCCTGGGATTTGTATGTGGGGCATGTGGAAGGAGACACTTAAGAGACAGAAACATGGGTGAGGTGCCATGAGGAGGCTGACAATGGCAGCCATCTTTAATTTTGGATTTTGCTTTTGCTCTTTTCCTTCCAGACTTGCCTTGCCCCTTCTGCTCCTTTCCTCTGGACCCCCACAAGAAGGTGCCTAAGACTTCTGGCAAGATTTAGGCCAACCCTATTTTACTGGGCATTTTCCCACAAGGGAATGGGTAACTGGGTTCTTGATTCTTCTTCAAGTCCCTGATATCCTTTCTCTGTTTCTTCTCTTTATCATACACAAATTGTATTAAAGTTCCTTTTCATTGAGGTGTTATGTACTAGAATATGTTTTGTTTTGCTATGGTGGATAGCAGAACCTATTTAGAGTAAGCTAGTTTGGGGGTTCAGGGGTGCCCCTCACCTTGCCTGCAAAGATAATACATTTTTGGCACTTGATGTGATTATCTCATAAATGTTCACAATTATTACTGTTAAAATTTAAAGTAAATACTTAAAGTGATTTCCAGATTGGATTTTTTTTAATAAATGATAATTTTACAAAGTTAATTTTTAAGTTTCTCACATTAATTTTGTGAGTTTTGTCACATTGTCTTACATTGTTAATGACTTCCTAAAAATGTAAGCCATGGTATGTGCTTGAAGTAGATACCACGTTGATAATCTCATTAGACAGGAAAACTAGGTAAGACACAAAAGTACTTGCTTTTACAATTCATCCAGGGGTGACTGGCAAAAGGATCAGAGAAGAGAGTTGTAGTGGATTAGCCTCTGGCTGTCCAATGTATTTATGGTGTTCTAAGAAACTAGATGTGAACAGTTAAGAATTATGTTTCCAATAGTACCAAAGGAGTAAAGGAGTTATTGCTGAGATCATGTGATTCAAATCTACTTGTAACTCAGAATGATTAAAAAATAGATAAAATAGATAAAGGTTATCATTCTTACAGAATTTGGCTGTGGATTTTACAATTGATAAGAAAAGAGTTCACAATTTCTGGAAAAAAGAAATGCACATGATAAGATATAGTGATGCCAAGAAGGGCAAGTTCCTTTTCTTTAGAAAATAATTTCCATCTGCAGTTTAGACTTTGACAAGGCTCAGGGATTTGCTGTGGAATGCATTCAATAAAATTCTTTGCAAAGTCTTTCAGGGGGCTTTTATTGTTGATGGGTTTTTATAATGCAAAGAGTGGTATCATTGATTAACTGAGACATGTAACTCTCAGAAATTAAATGACTAAAATGTGCACGGAGCTGACTATTTTCATATCACTTTTAAAATGTGACTTTCTCTACAATACAAGCTACAGCTACCCAGAAGTTATTTCCATAGTCAACTCTGTCTTAATATTTAGAACAGCCTTGGAAATTTTTCTCAAATTTTTCCAATCCACACAAACATTGTTTGGCCTATGTCTTCCAGTGGAGATTAATCTGTTATATAACATGAATGAAACCTTTATTTAATTTCATTTGTAGTTTATATTTAACATAATTTATAGATTTCCTCTTCCTGACTTGAGAAGGAAAAAAAGGGTCCATGCACCTTGGCACCTAACCCAAGGCCTCAGGTGCCTTATGCTTAACTCTGATTTTTTTTTTTCTGCTCAACTCCGTAATAGAACAAATTTACTAAAGTAGATTGCAGGCAACAGCTTTAAGGGTATCAGGAAGGTGGCCCAAATGTTGAAGAATCAGACCATCTTAGATAACTGCTCTTTGAACCTCTGTTATAAAATAGTCTCTTGGCATTCTGGAAACTTCCTGTCATACAGTTTTGCTGTTTAGGGTTAACTTGTAATTTACAGTGATTAAATAGAAATGTGATCATTTCTACACTTGATCTTAGCCAAAAGGCCGAGAAGCAATAGAAATGTTATCATTTCTAAATTTTCATTACCTTGTAATTCAAATGCAGATTTGATCAAAAATAAAATGGTAAAATGTCAAAGTAACTGGCATCTGTCCAGTATTTTGGAGTTTCTTAAGGTGTTCCTTAAGGTGTTTTATTTAAGCCCAGTGACAATTTTGTTAGTTCCATATTATTACCTTACTTACATGAAAGAAAAAGATGGTAAGTGAATTGTTCATGGTCACACAGAGGCATAAACTGAAGGAGCCAGATTTGAAGGTGATTCAATTCCAGATTTTCTACATTTTCCACACCACCAAAATTGACCTCCATAGTAGTATATCCAAAAGAAAAGTAAAAACCAAGGATGGTATTTAAATCATTCCCATAGCCACAAAGCAAATAGTAAAAGGAAACATATGGAGCTAATTTTAATAATATATTTTGTTTGATCTAAAATGTTAAGAATATTGTTACTACAGCATATAATCAATTTAGAAATCACTAATGTTTGTTTTTTTGTACCAAGTCTTTGAACCTCAGTATGTACTTAAAGTTCATTTCAATTTAGATACCAGATTTCCATCAGACGTACTTAACTTCTATTTATAAAATGCAGTGTTATAAAAGCAGATTCACATATTCTTTATTCTAAAGTACTTAAATATCTTCCAATAATTAAATTCATTGTTCGTTTTCAAATTAAAGTTTAAATTACACATAAACATTTAATTATAAAGTTGTACCAGTTATGTGTGAGTTGGTCAGTCAACTCACTACAGAACCGAGCAGAGAAACTTTAGATTGTCTGATGATGTATTAGGCATTAGAGTTTGAAGTCACTTTCACATTGTTTATTTTCTTGCATTTCAATTCACCTATGTATTGGAAGTTTAGAACCTTGAGTTCCCAGGAATATTTTGGAATCTTCCAAAGAATCTCACTTCCCTGGATGTTTTCTGGGCTTTTCTCCAGTTATCCATTTCCTGAAAGCTTATGAAAACTAATGCTCAATGTCCTTGATCAGCAAAATCTCTCCCCATATATAAGTGAACTTCTGCTTACTTTTCTGAGATACAGATTCTGCATCTTTGTGTTTCTTCTCTACTTCTGTCAGTTCATTAGTGTGTTTTAAAAGAACAGAAAAATATTTTATCCAGAATATTATTTTCTTGTTTGCAATGACAGGTTCAGGGTAACAAATCCACCATTATTCCTGGAAACAGTTTTAATTTTGCAGGGTTTTGGCAAGACTATATATATATATATATATATGCATATTTCAGTTATAAAACATTTATGTTATTGGCATGATTAATATTTAATTTGTTTAGAACAATATTAGGAAAGAATATTCTGTTTTTCTATTACTAAGATGGAGATGTTTCTTTCTGATATTACAGTTGTTCTTTTATCATTGCTATGGGCAATGGATCCTCCTGAAATGTGATTTCACAAGGCAATTTTCTGTATTTGTCTTCTGTGATTCACTAACAGTTTGTTTGATTTTCATAACAGAAAATAATTCTCTTCATATGCCAAAAGACAACTCATTTAAATAAGCCCGGTTCATGGTTTATCAACTTGATTACATCAGTTCTTTGAAAATATAGGAGTTTATACTATGGTTTTAGAATAAATTGCTTTCTCTAGTGTCATTTATATTTTACTAGAACACAAACATATAATTTGTAATGCCATGCCATCATACTAATAGAACAAGGAGGGATTTATCCCTCTATTTCATCAAAAAGTCAAATGCATAACAAATCTATGTCAATGATGAAAGTGTTTCTTGTACATTGCAAGGATCAAAGTAAGAAAAGTGGCTTCATCCAGATCAGCATTGTCACTGGTCAAAGGAGAGAAGCAAAGTTATGATGGAGAATGGAATGCACTTTTGGTTTTGTGCATATAATATCTATTTAAGTTAGCTATTTCCTTCATGTAATTAATATCAAGGGAGTTGCTAGACATTCTAAAATCAAAACACACAGAATATGTCAGCACACTTTTTTAAAAAGTTAAGTTCTTTCCTAATAACTTTGTGAGCCTGTGGCAAATGAAGACGGCATCCTATTTCTTTCCCATAAAGGATAAGAACAATATGAACTAATATCCCGTTGGTTAGTTACATAATCAGACTCAGTTTTGAAATTTAAAAATTCAAAAGTCTCCATTTCAGACTCTGAGATGGCTGTCAGCACAGGTGACTAACAAGGAAACTAACATAGAAAAATATTTTATCCAGAGTATTTTCTTGTTTGCAATGGATATATTCCTCAGTGTTCTTTTCTAGGATTATTCTGTAAATTTATTTTTATTGAAATAACATTAGTTTATAATATTACCTAGGTTTCGGGTATACATCATTAAACTGTATTACTCACTCATGCTATATTAACTTCACTACTTGCTGTCAAATGCAAACAAGTCCTAAAACAAAGCCAAACCAACACCATAATAAATAATCAGCAGTCAGATTTATTTAGCTTTATATGTTCTGTCATTGAAAGATGATGTAGGTCCCACATAATTGTCCAAAATCTGTAACTTGATTTTTTATCTTAACATAGTCAGAAGAGAATTGTAAAATAATAAATACATGGAGTTTATTCCTGCTAGTAAATAATACCTCTTAACTACTCCATACTCCCAACCTTGTTCCTATCGCTTAAAGCTAACTTTTCTGGAACTCGCTAGAATAGTTTTCTAGTATATAGAGAAAAACACTCTAGGTAAATACAAGACACAGAATAAAATGGCATTTGAAGTATACTTGGTTTATTTAAAATAATAATAATAAAGAACAAAGAGACATGATTGCATTTTATTTGACATAGTGGAATAGAAAAATTGTTTTTCCTCTCTACATCAAGTTTGGAGATGATGGATAAAAAAGAAAGATGTGAAAAAATAATGTCTTGTGGGTAATATATTTTTGAGAAATGGTACATAGAATATCAATAGTGTCCCTGAGTTTTTCTTCTGATTTCTTATATAGTGGATACATTTTTTTCTTATATTCTAACCACCCAGCATAATAAGTATAAGGGGACAATTCTTCTGCTCAGATTTCCCTTCTCACCCCCAAGGTTTGGTATATTTTGCTGCTGGTTGTAATTCTCTTTTGTTTAGTGACCTTCTAAGCTGATTCTGTAGAGTCTGCATTCTTTGCTGTTTGTGGTCACTGAAATCGCTCATCAGTTAACTTAATGGTCTAGTAATAATTCAACAGAAATTTCCTCACAAATTCAGAACCAATTAGTCCCTGGGTTTTGGCTAAGGGGCGCGGTGTGCCTGTTAGGACTTGTCTCCATCTTTCAGTTGGCAGCTAACACCTCTATCTAACTTCTCTTTCCCACAATGAAGAGTTTCAAGTTCATGTGGAGGTGAGAGCACACTTCCATCTTCTCAGAGGACTGTGCCCTCTGTGTGCCTACAGTCCTCTGTATGCAAATAGACAGGAGCTACCCAAAAAGCTAGTGGGCAGATTTCTGTTTTCTTTTAAATATTTTGGTTACTCTATTGCTTGCTCAGGTTTTTCTTTTCTTTTCTTTTCTTTTCTTTTCTTTTCTTTTCTTTTCTTTTCTTTTCTTTTCTTTTCTTTTCTTTTCTTTTTTCTTTCTCTATCTATCTATCCATCTGTCTATCTATCTATCTATCTATCTATCTATCTATCTATCTATCTATCTATCTATCTTTTATTTAAAAACCTCCTTCAGGCAGCCCTGAATGGAAACAATCACGCATTTGTTTTTGACAAATACCATTGGGTAAAAAAGCTTTTTTTTTTTGGAACTCAGGTCCAGTCCTGGCAGCCTCCTGAGTAAGGTCTTTCAGAAAACCATCAAACAGTTTAAAGGATGACATTTCTCTAGGAATGGGGCTTAGAAGACTTTACAACTGTGCCACTTGCCACTCCAGTGCGTGCCAGGCTGCTGGTTTTCTCTTGAGAGGAGTATGTGTTTTCAAGGTACCAGTGGAGTTCATGAGCCAGGAGTGAGACTCAGGTAGGTTCAAATGGCACTGGCCCACCATTCTCCTGTTCTTACCAATATTTGGTCGGTGATGCTTTTCTAAAATACTTCCTGAATTGCTGCAGGCTTTGGGTTAATTTCCAAATTTCTAAAATGTTAATTATGGTATTTTTTTGCCAGTTTTCTGATTACTTTAACGGAAGACATAATTTTTGCATATCCTTAGTCTGGTATTTTCACCAAAATCCTTGTCCTAACTTTTCTACTCTACGATAATTGAGAGTAGTAAATTTAAAATTTGTTTCAGAATGGATTGGATTCTCAAGTTTAGTTTTAACATGTCTGATAGAAAATAGAAACACACAATCAAATGTTTATTATAAATTTATCTTCTCTCTTTTTTCCCAAAATTAACATAAGGTATAGTAATCATTTATATCAAGTAACCCCAGAGTCAGTGGTCAATCTCTTTTTTCTTTTATCGGTAGATGTGGTTGGATTTAATTCTTGAAGTAGATGATAATGAGAAGAATATATTTAAATTTTATGGTTTAACAAAATCATGCAAGCAGAATCCTATATTGAGTATGATCCTCGACATTTTCTTATGCCTAAAATTTAAATATTCCTAACTTCCAGTAAAGACAAAGCCAATTATGTTTGCTTAAATATCTTCAAGTTGACCAATCTGAATTTTAGAGAATTAACTTTCTAAGATTCAGGTATAACATTTAATGGCTGATAAGAATATCTACACAGACAAAATATTGAAAGGAGTCTGGCATAAGGCAGGGCAGAAGTGAAACTGAGTTTACTTCCACCTTTTTTCCAGACTGCCTTTAAAAAATTGTATGTAAGCCTATTTCAAAGTTGCTCCATGTAACAATAAGTAGGGAGAACAACCTTTAGTCCTCACAGAAGAGAACTGGGAATTTGAAAAAGAAGAGTAATCTCCAAGTGAATGTGCTACAACGATAATGTTTGCCTAATATGTGGATAAATGCTATAGAAGGCACACTGCTTAGTGGGGGCTAGTCTTTATATATTACCATCCTTAAATCATTTCTCTGTGTAGTGGATTCTATGAAAAATGATAGATTTAATGTATTCATGTGTCTTCTGCAGGTTGACTAGGTTGATCTTTGCCACTATCATACCTGTTAACTAGCTTTGCAGGTTAACCCATCTGGGATGAAGTTTCTAATCCAAAGGGGGGTACATTTTAACCAAAACTGACTGTGCTTTAGATCCCCTGAATGTGCTGGCTTTATTTGACCCTCTGTAATTTGACAGGAGAGTCTCAGCTTCCTGAGTAATGCTAAGTGGTATATTAAAATAAATGTGAACAACACCATTGTGTGGGCGCTGTAAAAGCCTAGGAAGATGAGCCTGATAATTTATAGTAGAATAATCTTGTGTCCATTCCCTGTGAAGAAATTAACTGTATGACTTTTAGGGGTTATTTTGGGAGACTGTCATGCTTAAGAATTTTGAGAAACGACCAGATGAAAGACTCTAAGAGGTGTTAAATAATGATTTAAATAGGTGTGTTGGAGCTTAGGAGTAAAAATCTTGAATGATCCAGTCTAAAGACTATTAGTTGAAGGAGAAATTAGATTCTAAAGGTTATGATTATATTTCATATGGCGTAGAAAAACTCCTACTAAATCAAATTAAAACTTCTAGTTAGGGAAGAGTTGGGTGGCACAATTATTCTTAGAAAAAGCCCAGAGAATAAATACAGCCATTTCATTCAATGCTGATGTTCTAGCTGTATTGAGTTATAAAAACCTTTGTTTTTTGGAGAAAACTGAATCTATAGGAAGTTGTGCTATTTTAGGCTTGCAGAAGCTACTATGTTCTCAGAGGAGTGAAAAGATAAAAAGTAAACAAACACAAAACCAATAACCATGTGTTTTCCAACATGAGGATCTGGTGTTTTCATATAAATGACACCAACATATGTTTATACACAGAAAACACAGTATATTCATTATTCCACAAAAATTATCTAAATATATAAACAATGCAATGCTATTGTAGATTTTAAAAAAAATTTGCATGAAAGAAAATCTCTTTCCATGTCATAGTTTTGGCCTAATTATCTTGCTTTATCAAATATAATTCTGAAATGCAATGATGTTTGAGTCCTACATCGTCATGTTAAAAATTATATTACATTTAATTAAATTATTTTTATTCACTTAAGGAAAATGACTTGTTTTATTTTAATAGAATGGAAAGTATTCGTCTACTCATAATATATTATCTTACTATATATTATATTTATATTAATACATATTATAGAATTTAAGTTATAATTATATTATAAATTAAATTATTTACAGTGATAATGCTAAAATTTTCATTATATTTAATAATAGTAAGTATTAATATGTTTAAACAAATGAACATTATCATCTTTACCAGTTATTTTGTCTATTCTTGCTTTCATATTTTTTTATCACACATCCTCTTATTCACAAATGCTTTGCCTTCATTATTAGATTTTATTCTCCTTAAATGTACAACTTGTGATGTATTGTATTTGTATCATTCACGTTGTGTTGAGAAAACAGCTGTTTTATTTCTTTATTTATTTATTTATTTATTTAAATAATAAATTTTATTTTTATATTCCCCATACAATTGCAACCCCCCCATTCTGACCCCAATCCCTCCCCTCCCGCACCCCACCCCCAAAAAAGTGTCTCTGTTTCATAGTTTTTTGTTGATTTTGATTTTCACTACAGCTGTTTTAAACCATGATTTAAGTAACTTATTTTATCAGACCTGAACTATCACAATGGAAAATAAATTATTTGCTATTCAATTTACATCTTTTTTATCACCAAATTTAATGCTATGGTGCTAAATCTTGTGGGCAATGAAATGAACTCTAAGCTCTCACCTCCTTTACATATCCAACTAACTTTATTCACCTTAACTTAATCTTTTATTTTTATGCTGAGTGATCCATGGCCATTGGAAGGCAGTAGACTCCATGGCTAGTGGGAGGCTTTGAGCTTATTACACTGTACTCCTGGCTCTCACCATTACCTGCTATCATCTGGTACCAAAGTTCCTTAATCTCTCCACATCTTTGGCAGTTACTGCAAATCATGTTTATAAGTTGCACAGAAAAATGTATACATAGAGTATGTTGGTCCATTTAGATCTTTATAAAAGATATAAAAATCACAGAGTAGGACAAACTGTGAGTGTTATTAGGATCAAAGAAAATATTTTTTTTTATAGACTGATGCTTTTTAGCCTTTTGAATTTTGTAATCATAGAAAATTATATTTTATCCTTCTTTATACTAACACTTTTCTCTTTTCTTATGAAATGACCCTTAGAAATCCCACTATTCTAGAGAAGTAAATTTTTACATGATTTGGGAAGACATTAAATATAACTATGAGGAAACTGTTATTATTACACAAGGATATGTAGGTAGGAGAACAGCTATTAACCGAAAAAAAGATAACTTTTTCTCAAGAGGAAAACATCTGGCTGTTTTGTGTGCATTAGAAAATGTACATTTCTGAACTATTTAAACTTTTGTTTCTCAAAAAATATCCTGGAGAATGTTTGAAAATAAATGCTAGATTTATAGAAAGTTTTAATTTTTAAGTTTATGTTTTGTTGTTATCTATATCCTTCAACTAAATATTTTTAAGATTAAAATAAGTATTTTTCAAGTTTTTAAAAATATAAATTTAACCTCTCTCTAATTCAAGACAGTTCTACTAAATTTGATCAATCATTCCTAAAATAGTCATTCTAATTCTATGATTATTCATTGAAAATATGTTTGTACTTAATTCATTATGTTTATGACACCAAAAGATAGCTTCATATTTGTTCTTTCATTGCTGTTGTAACTATTTATTTACCCAGGAATTAATCAAAATACTGTATGATCTTAGAATATTTCTTATGATATAAAATATGTCTTTTGCTAAATCCTTTTTTTTTTTGGGATGATATAAAATAGTATGTCTTAGTTTGCTTTATATTTCACAAAGTTGCTTTGTCCTTTTAAAAAAAACATTATTATGCATGTTTATTTCTCACTCATTTTTATGGCATGCCATTTTTTTATGGTGTTTTGCTTATATCCCTCCAGATTTCATTTGTTGATGTCATCGCTGCCCAAAGGCTGTGTTAGGAGGGATGGGGGCATTGGAAATAATTAGGTTTAGATGAGATCAGGATGGTGCCCCATGATAGGATTAGTGCCTTTGTAAGAACACAAATAGACACCAGAACTTTGTCCTCCATGGTAGACCCCACAGGAAATCTGCCTTCTGCAAGTCCAGAGAGCTGCTGTCCTCAAACATCAAACTGGGCATTTTGATCTGAGACTCACCAGTCTCCAAAACTATGAGAAATAAATGTTGGTTGTTTTAAGTCACACAGTCTATGACATTTTAAAGGGCAGCCTAAGCTGATTAAAATACAATTTCAATTCTGTTCTTGGGATAATATTTTGTCATTAATTTAAAATATATATTAAAAGAGGAATGTAGTACTGGTTTAATCCTGCTAGTGTTCCATAATCCCAGAACACTATTATGTTATTATTTACATGTAAAGAGGTAAGTTGGGGCCTCCCTGGTGGCACAAGGGATTAAGCACAGCACTATGAAGCAATCAGCAGCCTCTGCAGCACAAGTTCGATCCCCAGCTGGCCACAGAGGAACCCACAAGGTACAGCAGAACTCTCCTGACTTGCCCGCTGCTGCCCTCAGCAGTGTATTTCAGTCAGTCGGCCTGTTCTGTTCCCCAGTCTGTCTCTGGCGAATCCTCTCCCCCCCGCATCTCTGGCCTGCACCCTAGCTCTTGTATGCATAAATAAATAAATCTTTAAAAAAATAAAGAGGTAAGTTGGAGTTGTGTAGATTGGATCTAAGCAAAAGAAAAAAAAATAATTTAAAGTGAATTAAAAAGAGGCAAGGCGATTTAAAAAGTCAGAATAGAATTAAGAAAAACCTGTTGAAGATAATACAACTATTTTTATTAATAATAATACTCTGGGCTTTTCCTGAAAAATCAGTCCGTAGGAACTAATTTGCAGAGTGTAAAACCTGCAAAAGGTCAAGAAAGGGTATGATCAAGGTGACCTGACTAGAGAACTATTAATTTATCTTGAACCAACCCATAAGGCATCTCCGATTGCCTGACAATCTCCTGTTCACAGATGCAGAGAGAAAACTTAGATTAAGTAGCTTGTTTAAGAACAATCAATTCAGGAATAGTAGAATGGGATCCCAGATTCTTTCTGAAGTCTCATGTTGTCTTGCCACTTTGGACACCTACTTTGTTACTCTCCTTTATCTGATTTCTTTTCTAATTGACCAGTAGTTCTTTCTCTAACCACTATCATCTGGAAGCAAAGAGTGACAGACAAGTAAAGATCTGTGGTATAACATAAACAACAATGGTATCTATCATCAATAACACACTATTTTAGTTCACTTCTTCATTATTTAGTGAGCATACAATGCATAAAGATTTTTTCACACATTTTTTAAAGATTTTTTTAAATTTATTTATGCATACAAAAACTGGGGTGTAGGCCAGAGGTGTGGGGGTGGGGGGTGTGGTGGCGGGAGAGGATTCACCAGAGACAGAGTGGGGAGCAGAACAGGTGGATCTACTAAAATACACTGCTGAGGTGAGCAGCAGTCAAGACAGAAGAGGTCTGCTGTGCCATCAGCTCCCTGGCTAGGGTCAGCTAGGTCAGCTCCCTGGCTAGGGATTGAACTCGTGCTGCAGTGGCTGGAGATATATTCATAGTGCTGAGACTTTAATCCCTGCGCCACCAGGAAGGCCTTCACTCTTTTTTTTTTTATTGTAATTTTTATTGAGGTAAAGTTGGTTTACAACACTGTACCTGATTTAGAGGTGTAGGTTCTTATCTCTAGATGTATGTTACCACACAACACCCATCACCTAAGCACCAATAATCATCCTCCACCACAGCCCATTGGGTCCTCTCCCCTGTTTGCTCCTCAGTACCACCTTCCCTTTCTGGGAGACTCACTTCTACTGTCAGATTTCTAGTTTGTTTTGTCTGTTCCTTTGCTTTGTTTCTTTGTATTTCACATGAGTGACATCATCTGACATGCCTTTCTCCTTTTGACTTATTTCATTTAGCATAATCCCCTCCAGTTCCATCCATGTTATTGTTGATGGCAAGATTTCATTATTTATTTATTTATTTATTTATTTTTATTTATTTTTATTTTTAAGATTTATTTATACAAGCACTGGGTACAGTCAGAAGCGAGGGAAGGTGAGAGAATTCACCAGAGCCAGAGCAGGGAGCAGAGCAGGCAGAAGGACCGAAGTACACTGCTGAGGGGAGCAGCGGGCGGCAGGAGAGGTCTGCACACCATGCGGGACTCTCCTCCGGTGGCCGGGGAGCAGCCAGGGATCGAACTGGCGCTGCAGAGGCTGCAGGGAAGCTTCGCAACCCAGCGCTCAACTGCTGCGCCACCGGGGAGGCCCTATTTTTAAATTTTTTTTAAGATTTATTTTATTTATTTATACAAGCACTGGGTACAGTCAGAAGTGCAGGAGGGTGAGAGAATTCACCAGAGTCAGAGCGGGGAACAGAACAGGCAGACTGATGAAGTACACTGCTGAAGGGAGCAGTGGGCAGCAGGAGAGGTCTGTGCGCCATGTGGGACCCTCTCTTGCGACCAGGGATCAAACCGGTGCTGCAGAGGCTGCTGGTAGCTCTGCAGCCCAGCGCTCAACCGCTGTGCCACCAGGGGAGGCCCAAGATTTCATTTTTAAATAATAGCTGAGTAGTATTTCGTTGTGTACATACACCACATCTCAATCCATCCTTCCGCCATTTGGCACTTAGATTCTTTCCATAGCTTGGCTATTGTAAACATTGCTGCAACGAAAACTTGCAATTTGTGATTTTGTATTCTTTTAGTAGATACCTGGGAGAGAAATTGCTGGATCACAGGGTGAATCTATTTTTAATATTTTGAGAAATGTTTTCCATAGGGGCTGTTGCTGTCTACATTCTCCAAAAGGAGCTACGGTTTCTATATTTCTCTACACCCTCACCAGCACTTGTTATTATTTCTGCTCCTTTTGATATGAGCTATTCTCACAGGTGTGAAGCGCTCGTTCTCACTCTCCCACCCCCCATCTAATTACAATAATTTCCATTATTCCAAAGGTAGCATTACCATGTTTGTGCTGGATGATGGATTTAGAATCTGTTTTCTGCTCTATTTGGTCTCTTATTGGCACAAAGTTGAGAATAGAATTGACTGAAAGAAGGAAAAACAGCTTGTTGCTCGCTGTTATATAGCTTCTACATTGAGGGTTCCAACAGTGATATTGGGCCCCAGTACAAAGGGGATACAATCCCAACTGTTATTCACATAGTATGTAGTAGCTTCATTTCCAAGACTCTTTTATTTTCTTTTATTTTTTTTATTTTCTTTTAGATGAATAATGTTCCTAACACTGTCCCTCAACTATTCAGGTTTACATTTTAAGACTGGGAAGGAGTATATTCTAGAGATTGGAAAACTGATCCTCTTTTACATTCTCTTTTCATTGTTAAAATTTGAAAATCTATTTTAAATAGAGATCTTCTGTGAAGAGATAGGGTAAGTGTTGGATTAGAAACCAGAAGGTCAAATTCAAGTTTAAGTCTAACACTGTTTGATTTGTGAGTCTGCAAGTCAGTGGTCTATGAACACCTTGGTCTAAAGGTTGTTAGATGACATAATGTGTAATACATATAGAATTTTATTATAAATAAGAAATCAAGTGTCAAGTTAGATAGAGGGATGAGGTTGCCCATTTAGATATTGTGGTGATTTGTTAGTGCATAAAATGTGATCATTTCAACTGACAAGTATTTTATGACATATTTAGAACTTTCAATGGATGTGTATCTGATTCCTCTCTTGTGATAGGGGTGTGAATGAGAGAAGAGGAAGGAACTCTGCTCATGGGGTTAAGAATTGCTGAGGCTCGTGGACTAGGCAGGATTCTCTCAGTTCAGGACACGAACAATGCTAAGGCAATTGATGCTTAGCAAGAATCAGGTAGAAATTCAAGTCATTAGCAACAACAAATATGACCAACAATTTTGTTATTTTTAATTATGTGCCAGACAGTATAGAAAGTTATTACCATTCATGTTCCCATTTCATTTATTCACTCAATACATATTTCAAAGTGTATAGGATGTCCCACGAACTATTCAGAGTATTGAGATTGTGATGGTGAGCAAATCAGGCAAATCCCTGCTTTCATGGAGCTTAATGATGTAGCAAAGAAAGAGCATAAACAACAAGCAAATACCTAAGAATAAGATTATTTCAGAAAGTGCTGGACTGTGAAGAAAACAACACAAGCAGGGTGATAGAGTGTTAAAAATGATGGGGAAAGGGATGTAATCTTTGGATGATCAGAAAAAGTCTGACCACACTGCAACATTTGAAATAAGAGCTGAATGATAGAAGCCAAACATATTAAAGATCAGAGGAAGGCATAAACCAAGGAGAGGGAACTTCAGAGGAAGGATCTTTGGATCATCAAGGAATTCAAAGGTGGCCAGTGTGGCTAGATTTCTGTCAGTGAAGATAAGGAGGAGGAGAATTGATAGTAGGGAATAAGGCAAAGGTTATATGATAACGTGATGTGTCAGCCATGGGCAAGGGTTTGCATTTTAGATGTCAAGGAAAGGGTCCAAAGGAATGGTGTGATCTATTTCATGTATTGAGGTGTCATTCTGTAGACAGGTGGAGTATGGTTGGTTGAAGAGGAGTCAGGTGTGGAAGCAATGAATGAATGAGAGGCTACCATAGTACGATAGGTATAAGAATCTGGTAGCTTGAGTTGGATTTATAGGCATGAAGACAGAGAAGTAGGAGAATGTGGGATATATTGGAAATCTTGCAGATAGAATGTGTTGAAAGACTGCATGTGTTTTTTAAGTGAAAGAAAAATCAGGTTTCCAAAGAGATGGATGTACTAATTTTGACCTTCAGTTTTAGTCAAGATACTGGCTGAATGGCTGGAAAACCTCTGAAAATAACAAGGTTTACTAAGGTTGACCTTTATTTCTTTATAATAGTTTCAATGTAAATAGTTCAGGACTGAGATGGTAAGAAATGATGCGAACCTAGAGTTCTATTATTTTGTTTTTCTCTTCTTTTCAACATTATATCTCTTTCCTATGGTTTATCGTTCTGCTTCAATCCTCCTGTCATTTCCAAGCAGTGGGGAAAAAAGGGAAGTAGAAGGGCACAACTTGAAAGTTGCACGTATCATTTCCACCCTTATCCCTTTGTCCAAAATCATATATACAACCCCATGTATCTGCAAGTGAGGGTGGGGGCAGGAACGTGATGAAGAAATATTTCCACCATGTCATTGTGACATGACTATTAGGATTAAGACCTGAGAGCATCTGTCAAAGTGACTTAGTTGTTTGTTCCAGACCATAAAAAAGAAGACTGTAAATCAATAAAAAACTCACTATTTGCTTTAGGGAAAGTTTTTAAAATCAATTCATAGGAGACAACAGTTCTCCGGTCATCTGTGCGAACAGGTAGCTTTTGAAATACAAGTCTCACTATTTATTAAAAGACCCTTAATTTTCTATGTCCACCAGTTCTCTTGTTATTTCTTGAACTTTGTCCATTCACAACCCATTCCTTCCCTGGAGAAGCCTTCTTAAAGCATTAAAGCCAGAATCCAAGTCCTATAAATACCTTACTTCTAGTCCCCCTCACCCCACTAAATGGCTGTCAGGTAGTGTTCTTTTTTCCTTACTGAAGTGAGTTTAAATGGACATAGTTTTTGATTTGTGAAGATTGGCAATATATTAATAATTTCAAGCATCTCAATGTTGACCAGGAGCCAACTGAGATGCCTCTTTATACCACAGCATATGATTCTTGATGCTCTACTGACTAGAATGGTGAGCAAATCTTGAATTGTATCTAAGCTCCAATTATTTTCCATTGACCCACAGATGATATTTATATTTCTCCATAGAGAGTGATTTCCTTTTTAAGAATTCTTTGATAACTAATTGGATTTATGAACTCTCATACTAGTTGGAAACTTGCCTCAAGACTAATAGCACCACTGTCATTCTTGTCCCTGTTGGTTTTGTTACAGGGCTACCCCAATGTGAAGTGGGTGCCTGCAACATCCTCTCCCTGCAACAGTTTTAGTGCCTGTGTGCTTTTAATTTATGAGGGAATATATGGGTAAAGGATGGGTAGTGACTTGGTAAGACTGTTTTTGAGAACAAATCCTAAAAGTCTTGCTAAGGCATTTCTTGTACATGCCTTATCTGAAAATTTTAAAATTCTCCTCAGTCTGTCTTTGCATCCCTGAGAATTACTTTGTTTAGTTCCATCTACTGGAAGTTTGTCCAATATCCATTAGTGGTGATTTTTCACTTGGTCAGATTCTGAGACAAGAATTTACACACTCAGCACTTCTAACGGATGATGACAGTGGTCTGGGATTGTCTTAATCTAAACCTAACTTTGTGTTCCCCTGGGTAAGCCTTTTATATGTGTTTACACTGTAATTCACTCCATGTGACTATATTTCTGTGACTATAATTTTACCAAGGATGATTTCAAATTATAGTTTAAGGGAATCTTTTGATATGAATAAAGTTCATTTGAGACATGTCATTATATGAAAAGGCAGTAATAGTCCAAATATTCAATGATATTTAAGCTTTGGTATAAAGAGGTTTTTCACAATAAATTTAGATTTAGATGCCAAAATTGCATTCTTAGAAGAGTCTTTGGCCAGGCAAATTCAGATTGTGTGAAATCTAAAACTAGGTTTTCTTTGATCTTCCCCAGTCTGATGAGATGGATAACATCTTGAATTGGGAAACAAGCAAAAGAGGATTAAGAAACAAACAACTTTTTCAATAGCATATTGTTAGTGTGACAGACAGAATTTTGACTTCCCCTCAACTCTGCTGAAACGCAAAGGTTTTCATGGTCTGAATAATCCCCAGAACCTGTGCATATGTTTCTTTACATATGAAAAGGAATTTTGCAACTTGGGTTAAGTTGAGGATCTTGAAATGTCAATATTATTCTGGATTGTGTGGGAGTGTTAGGGGGAAATGATGTCCTGAGCTAATCCTATACAGGCTTTGTGGACTCCACCCCCACTCCAGACCAAAGCCATCAGGACATTGGGAAAGACAAATCCTGTCACCACCAAAGGGAAGGTGGCAGGGACCTGAGGGTGGAGTTAAGCAGCCAGGGTTGGTATAAAAAACCAAACACGTGGGCCTTGGGGGGCTCGCTCTCTCACACGCCTCCTGGCTTCACAGCTCCCGGCTGGTGGCCAGCTCTCAGAGTGCTATTTGGGATTCCAGATCGGCGGATCGGGTAGGACGCATTTAAAATTTTGTCTCCCACTTTTCTCCCTGAGTTGTACATCTCCTCATTTCCCCTTCCCTTGTAAATAAACCTTTTATTAACCTTTCGCTTGTGCCTGCAGTAGAGCATTGATAAGTCTTTTTAAGCACGCGGGTGAGGACCCACAGTCAGGCACCCCGTTTTGTATCAGGGTTGCCCTATAACAGGAGGACCCAATTTGATCAAGTGTACTTGCAAATGAAACAGGGAGGCAGGATATATTGAAAGAAGCTACCCTGCTAGATTTGAAGACGAAAACAGGGGACGCGAGCCAAGGAATGCAGGTGACCTTGAGAAGGAGAAAAATGCAAGGGGATAGGGCCTCCCCGGTGGCGGCGCAGCGGTTGAGCGCTGGGTTGCGAAGCTACCCACAGCCTCTGCAGCACCGGTTCGATCCCCGGCCTCCGGGTGAGGGTCCCACATGGCACGCAGACCTCCCCTGCCGCCCGCTGCTCCCCTCAGCAGTGTACTTCGGTCCTTCTGCCTGCTCTGCTCCCCGCTCTGGCTCTGGTGAATTCTCTCACCCCCCTACCCCCGCACTTCTGACTGTACCCAGTGTTTGTATAAATAAATAAATCTTAAAAAAAATTAAAATATAAAGAAAAAATGCAAGGGAATAGATTCTTTCCTAGAGCATCTGAAATAATGCAGCTTTAAAGATAACTTGATTTTTACCCTAATGAAACCCATTTCATTTATTACCTCCAAAAAATGTAGATAAAATCTGTGTTGTTTCAAGCTACCGATTTTTATAGTAATTGGCTACAGAAGCAATAGGAAAAACCACACACTAAATATTGAAGACTGAATTTTCTTCTCTGACACTAAAGCATATTTTTAACCAGTCTACATTGTTCTCCTACACCAAAAGTAACCAATGAACCCCAAAAGAATCATTCAAAATGGAAGTCAAGATAAGGAGCTAAGAATCCAAGAGTAAAATACGATTTTAGGAAAGTATATCTATGTATGAATGGTGGTGGTGGTGGTGGTGGTGGTGGTGAAGGGAAGCTGTATAGTGAGGGAGCAAATTTTTATTTAAAAAAATCAACCTCAAATAAACATTGGTGTCATTATACTCTGTTTAAAGTGTTTAACTGGGAAGATCAAGTAAAATGAGCTTAAGAGAACAGGCACTATCCATGACAACTAACACTTCAGAAACATTCTCTTTTGAAATATCTTTATCGTTAATTGATTTGCATCTCCATTCATTTCAGGAAAACTCTTGCTAAATTTAATGTGATTCAATTTAGCTATTATCAAGAGAAAAAAAAATATTTCATTATGTTTTCTTTTTCTATTTAAGGTCCTGATTAGCAGAAAGGTTTTTTTTTTTTTTTTTTTTTTTTTTAATACATTAGCCACTTCAGGCAGGAGAAAGTTGAGAAATAAACTGAATTTCTCAAGAAATAATCTTTTTCATAATGGTATGTCCTTGTCCACCCCTACTACCACAAAACTTGCTTATAGTCAGAGGAACCTGGTTGCTAATGTTTTGAAGATTCTGTGACCCTTTTCTTGTTATGATAATTTCCTATGAATATCTCCATCCACCTCCTCTTCACACAAGCATTCCTGATTCTGATTATATCTTAAAATTGCTAGAAAAAGACAAATCTTATCTTAGATCAGACCACCAGTCAAGGGTGCTATTGACACATCCCCCTATCCCTGACATATTGTTATAAAAACAAATTTGGAAATTCTAAAATAAATACCCAATATTTATTTTAATCTCTGGGTCACATTTTCTCTGGTTCCTAATTACATCAAACAAAAGAGATAGCTCAGCAAAGAGGGTATAGTCCAGCAAGTATAATTTTCTTAAACGTGGTTTTGGTATAATTTAAATTCCTATAAAGGGGGCCTCCTTGGTAGCCTGGGGGTTAAGTCTCAGCACTACCACTGCAAGGGCTGGAGTCTGGGCAGGGAGCTGACCCACATATGGTGCAGCAGACCTCTCCTGTCTCACCCCCGCTGCTCCCCTCAACAGTGTATTTCAGTAGATCCACCTGCTCTGCTCCCCACTCTGTCTCTGGTGAATCCTCACACCCATCCCCACCTTTAAAAAAGTAAATAAATCCCTATAAAAGAAGCTGAAATTATTATTATTTTAAAATTTTATTTATTTTTGTGTAGAAGAGCTGGGTGTAGGCCTGAGGTGTGGGGATGAGATGGTTCACCAGAGACAGAGTGGGGAGCAGAACAGGCTAATTGACTGAAATACATTGCTACGGGGAGCAGCTGGTGAGATAGGAGAGGTCTACTGCACCATTTGGGTCACCTCCCTTGGCTGGAGATCGACTGGCAGTTGCAGTGGTAGCACTGAGACAACCCCTTGGCCACCAGGAAGGCCCAAGAAGCTAAAATCATTTTCAGTGACAGTGCTCACTTTTCGGACGGTGCCACACCCCCAGGGAGGTACACCATAGTCTATTCACCCTCTCCGCACCCTGTGCCTCACCTTCTTTTTCTTCCTCTGTTAGCCTCAACTCTGCAGTGAGACTTCTAGGGTTTGTTATTGATTTGGTTCACATTGGACTTCTAGTGATGAAAAAGCAATTCATTAAGTTTAAACTCATGGCCAACAACACTATAATTAAGCCTCAATAAAGCTTAGCTAGGACACATCATTTCTCCATAAGGCACTGAAAATCATCCATTGCTTAGTAATACTAGTGAGCACTTGAGCACTATGCTTGAGGCCATTTTAGACAGAGAAATGACCAACAAAAACCACAAAAATGTGGCAGCAATTGTATCACCCCCTTCCATACTTGTTTATATTATGAGCAATGAAACAGGTAGAGCATCACCATGTTAAACCTCAACTAAGAGCATATGAATGGGGCCTTCAATATTTTTGCTGCTCTGTGCACATCCACAAATGAAAGCAGAAGCTCTGTGAATTTGAAACTGGGGGCTATAAAGGAATATTTTTAAAAAAGGAATTTTAGCACTAGGTGTATTAGCAATCTGTGAATAACGAGATTCAATTTCTTTAACAGTAGATATTGGTGGGCCTCCCCGGTGGTGCAGCGGTTGAGCGCTGGGCTGCGAAGCTGCCCGCGGCCTCTGCGGCGCCAGTTCAATCCCCGGCTGCTCCCCGGCCACCGGAGGAGGGTCCCACATGGCGCGCAGACCTCTCCTGCCGCCCGCTGCTCCCCTCAGCAGTGTACTTTGGTCCTTCTGCCTGCTCTGCTCCCCGCTCTGGCTCTGGTGAATTCTCTCACCCTCCCGCACTTCAGACTATACCCAGTGCATGTATAAACAAACAAACAAACAAATAAATAAATAAAAACATGCCTCTATTAACAGTAGATATTGGCATGTCTTTTAATATTATGGAGTGTTGACTCATTCTTTCAAATTGTTATACATTATATTAATAAGAATGCAACAAAAATGGCTTTAACCAACCTCTTGAAAATGGAGATTTAGATGATTTCTTATTGGTGTTGAAAACAATGCAATGAGCAATATTTTTGTACATGATATTTTGCACATAGGTATGTATGACTGTAGCACATATTTCTATAGATTGGATTGCCAGATCAAAGCATATGTGAATTTTTCAGTTTGATATTTTCCCTTGCTGTTTTGCTACATTTTAAATCAGAAAGCTACTCCACCAAAATATTTCTCTCCAGATTTTGTAAGCAAACATATCATATTCTAATAATAGTATAGCATTCCTTTGAGAAGAAATATCATATTTTTAAGTGGATAATCTAAGCCTGTAATTGAGCTCCATTTTGTAGTAAAGAAAGCATAATTTTTAAAAAATAGGTTTTTATGCTATGAGGCTCAAGTCCATTAAAAAATATGATGGTGAGTTTCACCCCATTCCATATTGGTTGCTGAGACTTGGTAAAAGTCCAATGTGTTTGAAGCAGAATGTGGTGATTCATAAGTGATGACAAGGTTCAAAGGCAGTCACATACTCAGGCTGCTATAGGCAGACCCATCCCGCCATGCTTCCTTTGCCAGGGGACTTATTGGTAGGAGATAATAAGTAAGATGAATTCCATGACCATTCACTGCTGGAGATAGGCTACATATTCTCCCTGTCAAATAAAAATGTGGAAGAAGATATAGTATGACCTTGCATACATTATAATTGTCCTACTGGGGACTATGAGATTACTTATAACTGAGAAAAGAAGTAGGTTTTGGCACTACTTTTGATCAAGGAATTCTAACTTCTATTTTCAGTGTAAACCCAAGAAGGATTTGCAACTGATATAGGACCGGAATTTTGACACTTCCCTCCTTTGACCTATGTAACTGAAAGAATGGAAAACTTGGCTCTTTTCAGTGGGGGAGAATGCTTGATAAGACTGCTCATTACATAAAGATGTGGGAGCACAAAAGGTTTGAAATTCAAGAAACATTTCTTGAGTAAGAAGCCTGAGGCAAAATGTGGAATGTAGATTTGAGTAGGAGATAAATTCAAGAGCTATTTATGCTTAGCAAATAATCAAACCAGAACCAGGTTGCTGGAATCAGATGAACGGATGGGAAGGAGGGTGAAGTATCAGAATCAGGCAATGAGTAGGGGAAGATTGGACTAGAACAGCCAGGCTGGCACTGAAGTTGAAATCAAGTCGATAAATATGGATTATCAATCATAGATCTGCTACAAATTGAAAACAGTGTTTAGGGAACCAAACCAAGCTGTGTAGTTATAAAATTAACAGGTAGGACTTACATGTTGACTAATCCACTGTTGACTAATCCACTCACTAATTCTTGGCACATTTAGGTTTCTATTAAGGCAAGAACTAATTTTCAAGGTTGATATCATGGATTTCATAGTTGAATTTCAGAAGGAGCATAAGTTTAACTCTACAAAAGAGTGAAGTAGCATAAAATGCTTCAGCTACCATATTTTCTCAGTTTTGTAGAGAACTTCTGTAATTTCAATACAGATTCTGCTTTAAAAATCCTTCAGAATTCTACTGCCTACAGAGTCAATTATAAATTCAAGTATGTCACAGAGGGCCAGCGTTGATCCCATCTCTACTCATAACACACTATCCTGATCACTAGCTTCTCCAAAGCATTAGACTTTCTTAAAAATTCTGTCATTTTCTTTCTTGTCTGTGATGCTGTACACCTCGTCCCTCCTGTCTACAATACTCACTCTTCTCTTGTCCACTGGGTAAGACTACCCATCAAGTGACAATTGTCTTTGAAACGTCCTTCATATTCCAGTGGAACTAAGCACTTTCCTTCTCATTCCCCATAACATTGTATGTACATGGTGCTGTTTCTTATCTCATCTCTCCTGCAGCTGATATTATTATCCCCACACTATTGCTGTAGAAACTGCAGCTGAGAGAGATTTTAGCAAAAAGACACCTGCAGTGAACATCAGATAATATTCCCAAGCTGTAATCACTGATTGATCATCTTCAAGAGGTTTTTCTGTCTGTATTTTCTACTCTGGGATATGTTATACTCAGTTCTTTTTGGACTGAAAGGGATAAAATGTATACCTGCTTGTAAAAGTATAGTGAGGGCTGAGTTTAATTTTTTTTTAATTTTAATTTATTTTTAAACAAGATTTATTTACTTGTGCATATAAGAGCTGGGGTACTGGCCAGAGGTGTGGGGGGTTAAAGGACCCACCAGAGACAGAGTGGGGAACATGACAGGATGATTGACTAAAATACACTGCCGAAGGGAAGCAGTGGGTGAGGCAGGAGAGGTCTGCTATGCCATGTGTGTCAGCTCCCTGGCTGGACTCACGTCCTGCTGCAGTGGCTGTGGACAGATCCATAGTACTGCGACTTAACTCCTTGCACAACCAGGGAGGCCCTGAGTTTAATTTTAAAGTGAAAAATTCAGTAGCTTTGAATTAAGGGCCAATAAATTAAATATTCCTTATGTAAGATTTTCTCTTTTCTTATCTGACCTCAATTACACCTATCATCTGATAGTCTTGTCAAATCATTACAATGATACATGAAACTAGTGTGGTTTACAAACTGATTCATTGATTTTTAAACTTGAGATAATATTGGTTTATGACAATGTATATGAATCAGAGGAATGGGGGGGGTCACACCTTCTCAGATGTTTGTTACCAGACCTCACCCACTACCAAGGAAACCATAGTCCTCTACCCTAGTTCATTCAAGCCATTAGGATAGTTTCTAAGAAATATTATAAATAAAAATTTGTGATTCATCCCAAATAATATAGTCAGCATTAGTGGTATGACTTAAACACAATGTTTCTTAGTCTTTATATATTTCTCTCTATATTATGCTATTATATAAACAAATAGGAAATTCTTTTGTTGATTGCACACATAAATACTTAACTCAATTTCTACAAAATGAATGCTGTCTGCTATCATAATAAAATGAGCACTTGGAGTTTTGTACGGGCTTGGATATCAGTCTTCAATTTGGGGAAAGCAGAATCAATACATCTCTCCATCTCTTTTTTTAAAATTAATTAATTAATTTATTTACACAGGAGCCAGGGTACAGGCCAGATTTGTGGGAGGGTGAGAGGATTCACCAGAGACAGAGTGGGGAGCAGAACAGGCAGATTTACTGAAATACACTGCTAAGGGGAGCAGCGGGCATGGCAGGAGAGGTCTGTCATGCCATGTGGGATTCTCGCTGGCTGGCCAGGATCAAACCCACACGCACTGCAGAGGCTGCGGACAGCGCCACCAGGGGAGGCCCATCCATCTCTTGATTTTCCATAAATCAGTTAATGTCCACATTATGTACACTTTCCTATCCAGAAAACAGAAAAAGCAACCCAAGTAATTCTTGGGTTTTCCTTTCTCAAAGTGATCTGACGGTCTAGAACTGTGGTGTTAAGATTTTTCAAGATAGGGTAACCAAATCATATGTCTACACAAGGTACTCTGATACAATCAGTACTTCTAGCTAAATGGCCCTTCAGGGCAAGGCAGTCTGTGGTTTTGTGCCAGTGACCTCACAAAGACTTTCCTTTTTGGGAGCTTGGTTGTATCAAGTCAAGGGCCAAGGGACTCACGGCAATAAGCCTCTGCCCTTCTTCCCTTTCAGCAATAAATGATACATACACACATACACACACACACACACACACGTGTCTGGGGCAGTTGTGGAAGTCTTTCTTCTAGCTTTTCTAATTAGCCTGCCTTTACCGTCAATCTTCAATTAATTTTTTTTTAATTTTTACTTTTTCAACAAATATGCTACATTTTCAATGGGCATAAGTTATTTGAAACAAAAATCAGGAAGACTCAGAGGTGACTTATATTTTAGCTCTTTAATATATATCTTACTTCTCCTGAGATGGAGAAGAAAGAGGGCAGGAGAAATATGGACACATGGACATAGAGGAAAATAGAGCAGGAAAAAACATATAGCTCCAATCTAAAATCCTCAAAAACAACTCTGTTACCCACCAATATCTTTAACCTTACAGGAATCCCTTTTCCTTTGCATAGATGAGGGTATGGGGTGTAGGATTAGAAGAAAAATGTATGTGCACATAATGACATCATTTTCAAGCATTTGCCTTTCTTACATGGATGTTATATCAGAAGGGGAAGCACAATCTCTTTATAAAAACAAACAAGCAAAAATCCATGTGATTAAGATGTGGGCTAATCAGCAAGTTTTCCTAATATTTTAAAGTCAAGTCATTGAATAGAATCAATTTGACTTGTGAGCTCCCATATCTGATTTTACTTAGGAAACATAAGAAGTTGCTCTAGACATCCAATGCGTTTGTCCTGTGTGAATGTTGAATGCTCGAGCTTTGCATGAATCTTAGTTTCCTTATATATTACTCTGCAGTGGGAAAAAGACTTTCATGAGAGTTTCCATGTAGAAGGATTTTTTTTGTGTGTGGTCTAAAAATTCTCAAAATTGCATTTTAACTTGAACTTCTCCCCAAGGAGGTGGAGTCAGTTTCTTCACTGTTGAGTTTGGCTGAAGAACTGGGAATCTGTCTTCTGCCTTTCCCCACCCTCCCCTCTGGGGTCAATCTGCCTATAGAAAGCAGGCCTCCCGACCTCTGCCTTGAGGAGAATTTGACAAAACTCCACAAAGGGAGTTTTGGAAAGGCCTGAGTGGGTGGGTGAATTGTCCCTCCCTGGGCAGCCTCCAGGAATTTGTTGCATTTCCTTTTCAAAGCCATGGTAACCAGAATAGGTTTTATCAGAAACACATAGGAATTTTTCAAATCTTCACTCTGTATTTGTTGTATTAGTTTTTATCAGTTCACCTTTAGGGGAGGAAAAACAATGATGTAATTGACTTTATTCTACAATACTAACAATTCACTTGAAAAAGCTCTTTAGTTCCTAGGAAAAAAAGCTGTGCCTCAAATGGAACAAAAGCAACTCCCTGCAAAGTTGAAAGCAAAAAGAAAGAAAATCAACTTTTCAGTATTTCCTAATAAGGATGGTTGTCTTATTTTTAAATATTTAATTGAACTTCTAAATTGAGGTCAACTAAATTGATTTTGCTGTCTTAGTTTTGGTGTCTTAGTTAAATTCACTTTGTGTATTACTTTTTAATTTTCAATTAAAAAGATAATGTGTATTTTACAAATATATTTGAATATGGCTCAGTGATGTACATTTATATCTTTAAACTCAACCATCCCTGTTTCTCTTTTACCTCTTCCATTAGACACACTTTCTATGATGATACTGGTGTGTGCCTTTTAGGTCTGTCAGTAATACTACAAGCTGAGAATAGGGAAATGTTGACTTGCCCGTTCTAGATTTTTTTTTTAAAGATTTATTTTTATTTATTTATACAAGAACCAGGGTACAGGCCAGAGAAGTGGGAGGGTGAGAGGACTCACCAGAGACAGAGCGGGGAACAGAACAGGCAGACTGATGAAATATACTGCTGAGGGTGAGACAGGAGAGCAGTGGGCGAGACAGGAGAGGTCTGCCATGCCATGTGGGATTCTCGCCGACTGGCTGGGATCGAACCTGCGCTGCAGAGGCTGCAGACAGCTTCACAGTATGGCGCTCAACCGCCTGTGCCACCAGGGAGGCCCACCATTCTAGATTTAATGCATGTAACTGCGGAACCAGTCCAGAACAAAATTGAAGTATTCTTCCCAATGCTGCTAACCCATGATCTAATCATAGAAATTTCAGTAGATGGCGCCTCCCTGGTGGCGCAAGATGTTAAGCACCACACTATGAAGTAACCCTCACCCTCTGCAGCACGAGTTTGATCCCCGGCTGGCCAGGGAGCAAACCACATGGCGAAGCAGACCTCTCCTGTCTCGCCTGCTGCAGACCTCTCCTGTCTCGCCTGCTGCTCCCCTCAGTCAGTCTGCCTGTTCTGTTCCTACTCTGTCACCCCCCCACATCTCTGGCCTGTACCCCAGGTTTTGTATGCATAAATAAATAAATCTTTAAAAAAAAGAAATTTCAGTAGAAATACCAAGTGTTCTTTTTTTGGTACTAATTAGAAAATGATTGGTTTGAATGATAATCATACTGAGAATCTAATTTTATGTATTTTTGTTGGGTTTATAGGATAATTCAAATATAGAGAACAAAATCAATATGATAGGAGGAATTTGATTTGGCTTTCTCAATAATATATTTTTAAAGAGTTATTTTCATTAATACAAGAACTGGGGTAAAGACCAGAGGCATGGGAGGGTGAGAGGATTCATCAGAAGCAGAGCAGGGAGCAGAACAGGCAGACTGACCGAAGACACTGCTGAAGGGAGCAGCGGGTGAGGTAGGAGAGGTCTGCCGCCCCACGTGGGAATCTCCCTGGCCAGCCAGGAATTGAACCCGAGCTGCAGAGGCTGCGGACAGCTTCACAGCAAGGCACTCAGCCTGCTGTGCCCCCAAGGAGGCCCTTTCTCAATAATAATCAATACTGTCTTAAATATGGGACAACAAAAAATTTTGTAAAGTGACTGCAAAATTGAGTAGGCTATGATTTCAGAACTTGTCTATACATATTTAGACACTGTATATATTTCCTAGATTTCAACACTAACATTGTGCTGCTTGGAATGTAAATGCATGGGAAAATAGCAACATGGTATGTAGTTTAAATAGTTTTGTGCATGTGTTCTCCACAGCTTATCTTTTACTTAATAATTTTTCAGTTAGGGTGACATATTTAAAGTTAAATGACTATTTATTCAGTTATTATTTAATAATAATTTTTTTTAGAATTTTTTTTTTTATAGAGGCATGTTTTTATTTATTTATTTGTCTGTTTGTTTTGTTTATACATACACTGGGTACAGTCAGAAGCGCGGGAGGGTGAGAGAATTCACCAGAGCCAGAGCGGGGAGCAGAGCAGGCAGAAGGACCGAAGTACACTGCTGAGGGGAGCAGTGGGCGGCAGGAGAGGTCTGCGCACCATGTGGGACCCTCCTCTGGTGGCCAGGGAGCAGCCGGGGATCGAACCAGCGCCGCAGAGGGCGCAGGCAGCTTCGCAACCCAGCGCTCAACCACCGCTCCACCACCGGGGAGGCCCTATTATTTAATAATAATTTAAAATCTTAATCCCTCAAGCAGTGTTTGCCATGCAAGAGGGAATTTTTAATCTAAGGGCTTTTTAATACTGTCCTATACCTCTGACACATTTACTCCTTAAAACTCTTTTGTCCATTTTCTTAGTACTGAGATTTTTACCTTTCATGATAATTGTGCTCTCCCTTTTCAGACTAAGTTATTATTCAGTCATTAGTAAGTTATAGCCCTAGCAAGGTAGATATGGAGTTAGACATGGCGTATTAGTATCAAGTAGAGAGATTTTAAGTGTTATTTAAGACTAGTGAAAGACCTTTTTATAGTCATTTCTAACACAGCAGTGAACAGAAGAGGTATTTGAAGTCATTTAGAAATTTCATTTGTAATTTAACCAATTAATTATACATTGAACAAGTATTATTTTAGCATCTACTGAATGCTTCTATGTTAGTATCCATTTCATCCTTGCATCCAATCATCCATCCATCCATCCACCCTTATATATAGCCATCCAAAATTGAATATCTTTTATGTTTCAGTCTCGTTAAATGTCGGTCTCTCCTGTCAATACATGAATTCTTTGGAGGAGGTCCGTAACCTAACAGAGTGTTTTGCATGTAATAGCTCAAAAAATATTTTTTTGGGTCAGTGAATTAATATTGCAGGTGGGGAAACAAGATCAAATAGGAGACTGCCCTTGCAGTATTTTATCTTAATGTCTATTTTGGAAATTAGAGTAGATCCAGTTCTGTCATCTGAGTGGTATTGCTTCTAATTAAATTTTCCCATCTCAACATTGGTGTGAGAATACTTTACTCTGTCTGATTTATTGTCAACATCTTCTTTTGTCTCCTCATTAAATTGAGTCATTTTATTAATTTTTAAAATTTTATTTATTTTCTTACACTGTTATTCATTTTTGTACAGTATTTGATTTCTTCCCTCTTACCCCCCCCCAAAAAAAAATTCATGTTAAGTTGGAACAAATGAGCACGATTCTGAATTAATACCTGGTTTTAAAAATACAAGAATATAAAGTTGTCTGAGTATTTGGAGACTATCATTAACCAATTTTATTTCATCCTCATGTTTGCGTTTATCTGTTGATATGAGAGAGTTGGTAAAATTGACATATTATATCAAAGAGTGGAAGGTAAATCTGTCACAGAGATTGCACTTGTCCTTCACTTCATAGGGCAAAGGTGTAAAAATATGGCAGAGCAAGCCATTTCCCCTGTACCTGTTTTGGCAATTAATGCAGCTTAACCTGTTGTTTCAAAATGTATCTGCACTGAAGCTTGACCAAAGAACACACTTAATAAAATACAGACATGCCTGTGTGTTCACCTTTAGAACTAGCCAATGTAATGAAGGTGTCCTCATTATCTAAGGAAAGTTTTGATTCCTACAGTCAAAATCAAAGTGCACAGAAGAAGCTGCTATGGGTGACAAACATCTCTGAGGAAATGTAATGGTGGCTACTAGAATGGTGCCTTTACCAGAGTCACCAGTTCCTCGGGTGCCAAGCTGAATTAGAGCACAATTAGAACCGGGAAAGCCTCAGGAAAGAATGCTGATTGTGAGTGGGAACTCTTGGCTTTTTGGCCTCAATGGACCTTTGCACAATTCAGTAACTTTTCATTAATTATGTTGTCAAGCGCGGCAGACCATGGTAACCTGAAAGCACCTGTCTACTCCTTGGAGGAAAATATAATGGAAACATCTACAAAGTATTTGCCAAGCAAGTACTTGTCAGAAATATTTACTACTTACCTGAGTCAGTGTGAAAATAAAGGAAGTCAAGGAGAAATAAGCTATTTTTTTTTTCTGACTGGAGATCCTTGGGCTCACAATGTAGAAAGTTCAAAAGGATTTGAATTGCTGACATGTGAGATATTTTTTCTTTCCTATTCCTGGAATCCACTTAGTTTATGCAAAACTGGAAAATTCACAGAATACCTTATTGTGTTGTGAATCATAGAAAGATAAATCTCCTATTTTACTATTTCTTTTTTGTCTAAAAAAAATATGAAAGAGGAGCACTTCTGTAGTTCATCATAAAAAATTAATAGATTAGATTTTCTATCCATATTGTCAAATGGATCAAAGGATAAAAACTTAATCCTAATTTGGATATTAAGTTAACATATAAAAGGTTAAAATCAACTCAACCTTTTAGGGTATCTGTAGTAACCAAATAATCAGTTTGAATGATATTTTCTCACTATGTAGCCAATAGCCAATATTAGCATTTATTTGATACAAAATTAAGTTTCCAGAAAGAAGAAACAAACAAACAAACAAACAGATTAGCCATATGTTTGGTAGATACTGCATGTAAAGTCTGAGATATAAAAGGTATATTAACAACTGATAACCAATATCAAATAATTAATACACAGTTAAGGAGGGTGTGCTTTTTAAATGCAGTATTTATGATCATGAGATTAATTATGTACTAACTTTTTCAAAGTAAAAAAGTTGTAATGATTTTCTGATTATTTGAATGATATATATTCATAAAATAAATGCTTTGATAAATAAAACAATAGAGAAAATGGGAAAAAAGAAAGAAAACCAGCAGACAAAATTCTACAACTCAGAGATAATCATCATTTACATCTATTGGTCATGAATATTTCATAAATACTCAAAGTCAACAAACCCAAAGTAAAATTAAGATTTCCACCCTAGTTCTGTTTAATGTCCTATATTTTCCCCTCCAGAGTGCTAGTCCACATAACTCAAGCAACAAACCCAGGGCTTACATCCTATTCCTTCTTTCCAACATTTAAAGGATTAAGATAAATCCTGCCTTCTCAAGCTTTTATTCACTTCCCCCTCATTGATGTAGTCACCCTCTAGTGTAAGCCAAATTTTCTTTTGGTCTGTTTCACGCTACAACTTCCCATCCCGTCTCCCCACACCTGCTTGACCCCATCTAGTCCACTAGTTCCCAAATTTCAGTTTCCAAGCACTTTTGTCATCCAAGGGGCATTTGTCATTTTGTATCTCACAGCTAGTGGAGGGTGCTACTGGCATTTAGAAGGTGGATATCAGAGACACTGCTGATAATTCTACAATGCCCAGAACATTCCTTCACAAGCAGGAATTAGTTGGCTCAAAAGATGTCTTCATTCACTTGAATGAAGGGGGATACTGGAGGGATCATTGAGATATGAACTTCAGGGAAAAAAAAATAGTGTCATGTCCTACTCTGGATAGACAACTATGACCCTTTTTGCCAACAGGGCTGTTAGCCAGCGTGGCAAAATCCTGTGCCTTGTCCATGGGGGAGGACTTAGAGAGTTGGAGTCCCTGCCTAGTTCAACTGAAATAACCTCGTGGAAAATCTGAACTCGGCACAGATGACTTCAATACATCAAAAGCAAGTGGTTAAAAAAAAGAAAACATTTTCTGATCAGGCAGAATAAAGTGTTTCCTATTAAGTAATGCCAAACGTGAAAGAGAGAAAAGGTAAATAGAATTAGCAGCAGAATATCATGTGTAATAACATAGGCTAGCCCTTACATATTTGAAATCTGACTTCAATAAAACAAAAGGAAAGGAGTTTTTGCAGATAGTAACATTTAAAAAAAAAAAAAAAAAGGAAAATCCTGGTGAGGACTATGAGGAATCCTTGGACACCACCGGGCTTGACCAGGGAGTTTTCTTCCACTCCGGGGACTGATCGTGGGTGAAATAAACCAAGGGAACCTGGTGAGGCTGCAGCCACGTGACTGACTTAAAGGGACAGGGCTCCTTTCTCTCCTATGTCTCTGGCATTAGAATACTAAACCCACCTGAGCTAGCTTAAGCAAAAATCTCACTGAGCCAAAACAACAAAATATCAGGAAGACAGTGTCTTCTTTTATAACACCGAAGGTGGAGGGTGGTCTGAAGGATTGACCCCAAGTTCTTGTAGCTGCCCTTAGAGTCCCCCTTCTGGATCTCATGCCTCTTGCTGCTGCTTTTCCCTTTGTGTTTGCTTCATTTTCTACTGTTGACTATCTAGCTTCAGGCTACTGTCACCTGCCACCTCTATCGGGGAGGAGTTTGGAGAGAAAACTGTCATTAAAAGATGCACTTAGCAAATGGGAAAAACCAACATCTCCAAATTAGTTCAAGTGTATTTGTGTCCAAAGGATACACCACATTCTGCAGCATGCATTGGAAAGCAAATGATAAAATCACCAATTTAATGTAGCAATATGTTCATTGGTTTATAAATAGGGCCACAATTTTTTCCTTCCTGAAAAGCTTTTTCTTGTTCAGGATCTTCAGAGAATGACTGGGAAATATTGAGGGGTAGGATTTTCTTTGGGGTGATATGTGACTTTAGCAGTCCACTGCTTTGTATCTTTGTAAACAGTCGTAGAATTAGAGGAACTGGAATAATGCTGGCCTAAGATTTCTTTTGTAGAAAGGGTATGTTTCTGGACCTACTAGTCCTATGACAATTTCAGTTTTACATTGGAGACTTAGATTTAATCTAAGACTTCTTGAGAATTCTCAAAAATCAGGATCTGGGAATATTCTTGCCTATTTGAAGTAAAAACCAGATTGGGGCCTTGAGGAGTATGAGTCCATCTTTTTAGCAGATCTGAATGCTACTCCAGTTCTGTTATTCTTTTCCAAATTGCCTTAACCTCAGGACATCATAGAGAATAAACACTTGAAGATAGCAGAGGCTTTATTTACATTCCATCTTTAGAGATCAAGGTGTTTGGTTTTATTTTTACTTTTTGTTTGCTTTGATTTATTTGGGTTGTTTTCATTCCACTCCTGCTGGGCGGTGGACAAAGTATCACATAATCCTAGGAGAGACCAGTGGAGCCACTGATGGGCTAAGCTTGTGTTCCTGAGTTATTATTTGTAGGCTATCTGTCCAAGGTTGCTGCCTGCACAGGATTTATTCCTTAAGTGAGACATAAACTTCATATGCTAAACTTCTGAAATGTTGATGTTATTTGTCAAAACCTACCTTTCTTGATTGCAGGGGGTGAAACAGAATTATCTTAACTTTCTTGATCTAGACATCAGTCCTCCCTATGTATGTGCCCTAATTTTCTCCAAATTCAGTCTAAAATTCCTGAACTACAGCTTGTTTCCTGGTTTTGTAGACTCAAGATCACTAAGACTTACCAAGGTCACTGATATTCTTGCAATATGCTTCCAGAGACTGCCAGCAACAGGTCAAGTGCAGGAGGAATCCTCAAAACTGTGTTGTGTCTCAGCCAATACCACACTAGAGATGCCATTTTCTATCACACATTTATTGTGAGGATTCAGAGATATTCTATAGAATTCAGAAGATGAAAATTTAGATGAGACTTGAAATAGGATAGCCAGCAGGAACTGGAAAATAATGAGGGATCGAGGCACACTCCCTTCCTGGGGCTACCTGGTCTAGGCCTCTGCCTCCCTCTGCATGTCACTTTATTCTTGTCTTTGCACACTTCCTGCAGTTTCAGAGTTTATATGGTTTCATCTAAGTGAGGAGCTCAGGATGGAGGGAACCTCTCAGTCCCAATTCTAATGTCCCAGAAGAAGAATCATATTGGGCTAATAGTGCCTCTCTCAGTGTCCATCTCTAACCTAGGAATTAGAAGTTTGTGTCAGGTACTAACATGGCTGCTGGAGATCCAGTCTATAGAAATGGCAGGAAATTTCCCAGGAAAAAAGGGATGTTACAAGCTGAACCGTTATAATATTTCTGCCCTAATCAACCAGGATGCCCAAGGGGACTGATGAATCCATATCCAATCTGGATGGATGACTGATGTCTATCATATGAAAGAAAAAGTGAGTGTTCCATTTTATATGAATGAATAGCCACATAAACAGAAACTATGGTGCAGCTGAAACAAACACTATATTCAAAGGTAGAAGCCTGGCTTTAGTTGTGGCTTTGCTTATGATGGGAGAGTCACAGAAGACAAAACACTTAATCTTTGTCTCCTCTTTTAGGCTTAAATTGGGCTAAGGGTCTCACAGTTCTTCTTTGTAGATTTGATAGGACTTAACTGGTTGTTTTGACTACATATTTTGATAAATACTAACCATCACTGTGCAGATGGTGATAGTTTTATTTTGAAGGCCTCAGCCTCTCTTTCTGATGAACTGAGTGAACAAATGTATTCTAAACACCCAAATTCATTAACCTCTTATCAGTCCCCAAACACTAATTCTATTGCAACAGAATCTCTCCCAAATGGACACTAATTTCCAAACAATTCAATATGGAAAATCCATAAATTAAACCTTAATTTATTATTAAAACCATATTTGCTTAGATCACACAACTGCCAAATCTGAGAGGCAAATCTGCCACAAACGAGATTTGCCTAAATGTGTTTTTAATCACTTCGTTTGCAGTGTGCCATAAATGTCTTATCTAAATAAATGTTGGTAGTAATTCACACAGCAGTCAATGGCAGCTTCCTCTGTACTTGGTAGTGTTCAACAACTGTGACTCTGCCTACATATTGTCAGAAAGGACTGTGGGAGGCCCAAGGGGGAAGTGGGGAAGTGGTGGTGTACCGTGTACAGCTTCAATCCTCCAACCTGGTCATTCACCCAGAGAAGAGTTAGCATATTAATTCTGCTCTAGTTGCACTGTTAAACCTCAATCTCAAATTTTCCAGTGATATAAGGCAATATAGATCATGCTGGATACATATGATATAAGGCAATATAAAAAAATGCCTTCCTTTGATGAAAATTGAGCCATTTTCTATGAGTCCTTCAGGCACAATGGTAGCAACTTATCTACAATGAAATGAATAATGGCACCTCCTTGAAGGCTTCTTGTTGACTATAGGTGTTAACCAAATCCTGTTATTAAAGTCATCTGTGATCTTCAGTTATGCTTAGAGTCACGGCTAGACCTAAGGTGGTGGTGAAGCCCATGCTTGCCTCTTTAACTTCATCTTTTGTCTCTTAAGTTGAGATGTTTTGCCTTCAATTATTGCTTAAGCCCCTTTGTTTAGTAGGCTGTCCCATGTTGTGGGGGAGAATTAGGTATAGGCTGGAGGTATGGGGGTGAAGGAATTCACCAGAGACCAAGTGGAAATCGGAACAGGGAGACATTGAAATTCACTTCTAAGAGGAGCAGCAGCAAGATAGAAGGGGGCTGCTGTGCATTGAATGATGGTCCTGAGGTCTGTTCATACCCCAGGCATCACTGACTGGTCAGGGTGACTAGTCTTGGGTGTGTCCTGACTGGTAATCTAAATTAATGTCTAGGATCATCAGTTCTTCTGATCATCAGCTTGATGTCCAGGTTTCCATGGCAGCCCCATCTACTCTCTTTATCTATTCAAGCCTCCCAAACTGACCTGATGTGCAAGGAATGTGGAGTTGGTTTTTTAGATTTAGCAATGATACCATGACATCCCATGCAGGTCATTGCATTATTTCTCCTTGTGATTTCCTTTCCATACTTTTACTAAACAAATACCTAGACATTTAAATCACAAATGTGTAGCCCTATGAAGAGTTTTCATACCAAATTAAGCACATAATTTATTAACCATCCTTTGTGTCTCAACTATTTATTGCTTATCTCTAAAATAACACTCTTCAAAATGTCCTGCAATTATTTATTTTCATGTTAAGCAGTCCATTAGAAATGTGTACTATTGAGAGAAAAAATAATCTATTTATCTATTGAGAGAAAATGTATCTACTATCGAGACAAAAATTTATCATTATCTCTCTCTCTCTCTCTCTGTGTCTGTTTTGCATGTATCTACACCCTACCAAGTTACTTGGCATTTAGAGTGTGCTCAAATTAATTTTTACTGAATTAAAAAACAATGATCGTTGTTAACAGTCTGAATAATTAGTGTGTCAACTCCAAGGTTAAATAAAAGTCCCTTAAGAAATTATTGGGTTTAGATTAGATTTTTATCTAGATGCAGTGCTGCCTTCTTCTGCACTCATAAAATCATAGCAAAGATACCATTGCTGGGTTTACTATTATCACTATTGCCAAATATTTGGAAAATAGTTGATATATTTTTTCATTTGACTACGCATTCCTTCTATAACTGGAATTGAATAGGACATTTGGACTTCTATCTAGATGTTTGAGAATAATGCTAAACATAATCAGTACTTCCACATGGCCATATTTATACAACTCATCCTCTTTATTTTGATTGAACATTTTCTCATGAGAAGATGAAAATAGTCTAGTTATCATTGAGTACTATTATATATAAGTCAGTGAACCTATGAAGTGATAGAAACACTTTTTTCCTTATTAGTTTTAATTGTGTGGAATAACAATTGGAAAGGTGTATAATAGGATTCTTTCTAGTCTGAAAGCATGGTTGACAATATAAGCACATAGTATTTTATTTTATTAGCATATAGTATCACTATCTCCAACTCCAACATATTTTTCTTTTAAAGGCAAAAGAAATAAAAATTTTCCTGATAACATTGCAACCCTTTAGGTGACACCTATTCTGATTAAACATTCAGAAACAACTCCTCTAGATCAGTATGTGCGCTGCCATTTTGGCTTGTGACTGTGATTGTATGAGTGATTTGGACTTAATTCTAGCTCTTTCATGGTAACTTTAACTGTATTAGTCACAGAGTTGAGCTAATAATCTTTAAATTGCCTGGAAAAAGGCTAATCACAGAACATTATAATTTAGAGACAAAGGCCAATGATCTTAACATGGGTGTTGCATTTGGGATCTTTTGACTATGGCAAGTAGAAATATGTGTTTTCTCTTATTGTTTTCATGTCTTCATGTGCTCCTCAAATGGGCCTTTCTGGCTGAATTTCTGTGTTCTTTTCTAGTACTGATGATCTGAAGGTGATTTTTCATTGTGTGACCAAGTGAAAATATCATGCTAGTGCCTTAAGCTGGGCTACGGTAACAAAAACACCATAGAATTGGTGGCTTAAATTACAGACATTTATTTCTGACTGTTCTGAAGGCTGGGAAGGTCAAGATCAAGGCATCGACAGATTTGGCATCTGATAAGGGACTGATGCCTGGCTCATGAAGGCTGTCTTCTCACCTATCCTCACAGAGAAAAAGGGGTTAGGGAATGCTCTGTGGTCTCTTTTATGAAGGCGCTAATCCCATTCGTGAGACTCCACCCTGGTGACCCAGTGACCTCCAAAGTGTGAAAACAACAATCTTCAGGTGTTTTCAATTTTTTAAAAACTTTTGCCCTTCCTTTTGTTGATGCGTTGGGTTTGTGCCATTTTTATGTTCTCTAGATTTGTTCTACAACCTTGGAAACCTAGGACTGGACATGCTCAACCCCACTTCCTCTTTATTCTGTGAGATCATGGCCAGCTTAGATTTGAGGAATGGAGAAATAGGCTCAACTTTTTGGATTTTTTTTTTAGATTTATTTATTCATGCATACAAGAACTGGGGTACAGACCAGATGTGCGAGAGGGTGAGAGGATTCACCAGAGACAGAGCTGGTAACAGAACAGGCAGAATGACAAAATACACTGCTGAAGGGAGCAGCAGGTGAGACAGGAGAGGTCGGCCATGCCTTGTGGGTATCTCCCTGACTGGCTGGGATCGAACCAGTGCTGCAGAGGCTGAAGACAGCTTCACAGCATTGCACTCAACTGCCTGTGCCACGAGGGAGGCCGTAGGCTCAACTTCTTGATAAGAGTTGCTGCAAAGTCACAGAAAAGGAGAATGAGGCTAACAAGAGAGTAATTGGACCATTTTTTACAATCTACCTTAGTCCCGCATAGAATTGAGTTTACTTTCTATTAAGGGTTGGAGGAAGATGGACAATGAATCTGCAAACATAAACGATAAAGAAACAATAGAAAAAAAAAAGTAATATTAAGCTGCAATAAGGAAGCTAAAGACGAGCAAACAATCAGGGGAAGAGTATTCCAAGAAGGTGAACATTTGTAGAACAGTTTTAGCTTGGAATGAGTTTGTACATTTGAGCACAGAAAAGAAAGTCAATGTGACTGCAGTTGGCAATCCAGGTGTGGGAAAAGGGGGTGTAGTGGATACTTAAGGGGGGGCCCAGATTCATTTTAAGTCTTGAAGGATGAAGTAGAGTTAGTACTGTATTCTAAACACTGGTGGTTTTAATTTTTTTTAATTTTTATTTTTTTTTGAAGATTTATTTATTTATACAAGAACTGGAGTAAAGGCCAGAGGCACGGGAGGGTGAGAGGATTCACCTGAGACAGAACAGGGAACAGAACAGGCAGACTGACGAAATACACTGCTGAGGGGAGCAGCAGGAAGACAGGAGAGGTCTGCCCCGCCATGTGGGTATCTCCCTGGCCAGCAGGGATTGAACTGGCACTGCAGCAGCTGTGGACAGCTTCATAGTGCTGTGCTCAACCAGCTGCACCACACATTGGTGGCTTTTAATGAGGAAAAGAGATCTCTTTCGGGTTAAACTCTGCTTTGAGCATTTAATAATATTATGTCCTCAAATGATCTTTATGGCTGAAAGTATTTTGTTCCTGAGGTTCTTCTTTACACTACTTGTAGTATTTCCTGTCAGTTGCAGTTTTGGCTGCTGGGAGTGCTGTCATCAAACTCTGCCTGGCAAGTGCTGCCTCCAGCCTAGTGGCCTCAGATGGCCTCAATGAATCCCATTTCCAATAAAGTCAACCCAGGAAGAGAAAACTGGACTCCAGGGAGAATGTTTTATAATTGACATACATTCTACCTTCATATTTTTCCTCTGGAGCAAATAACTAAGAAGATGATGAGTGAATGTGCACATTTATTGTGAAAAGTAGCATGATTAAGCTAGTAGGTATAAAATTAGTGGACGATACAAGGCTATCAAGTTTTGATTGGACATTTTCATTCATGAGAGATCCAGAGAATAAGGTCCTTCTGGGTAGAAAACTACTAGTTTGTAGTATGGAAATTTACTTCATGTCTTTCAGTGGCTGCTGTTAAAAGAGACACTGACCAACTCAAGAACATTCTTTTAAGTCATGCCCACCCAAGATCAAGACACTACGCCGAAACAAAGAGATAAAGAAAAAATATTAAACACAAATGTACGCACACACATCAAAACATAAACCTGTTTCCTAAAACAATCCCTTCTGAATTTTTCAACTCATGGCACACACAGGAAACAGAAGTTCTCGTAAAACATGATAGGATGAAAGAGAGAAGATGCTTGTAGGAAGGCACAACTACCTACCATGATTTTATCCTTCACAGATTCTATCTTGCTACCCCCTTGGGTTAGAGAACAATATTTCTGCACATGTATAATCTATTTCTTGAATTGTAGTTATAAAAAAAAGAGGAAAACTAGTATTTAAAAAAAACATTTCATTTCATATAAACCAAATTTCATTAGTCTGCTTGGATGCAGATATTTTCTGATATTATTGATGCAAATGAATGCTATTTTGTCTTTTGAGACAGCAGCAACTTGAACTGGTTCCTCATTTTTTTTCAGTGTTGACAAAATTCTTCAAACATGAAGGATGGGGCTTCTTAAAAATTGTTGTATGTTTAGAGGATCATTCTAAATAAAGGACCAAAATACAGTAAATGAGGTCCATCAGTTATCTTTGGGGAAGTGAGTTTGTCTCTTTGCAATGTGATTTTCATTAGCAACACACTTTTTGGGTTAGTTCTAGGACAGAGGTACATCATTCTTGAAATTCTCATCCTGAGGTCCTTGCTTAGATAGTTCAGGAATCATCAAGATACAAGCTCCAAGCTTGCTGTGCATGAATCTGGAACATTTTCTTAATTTGAAAGATAGCAATTTTCCACTTACATTTTTTTAAAGATTTATCTATTTACTTATGCATAGAAGAAATGGGGTGTAGGCCAGAGGTGTGGGGGTGAGAGATTTCACCAGAGACAGAGTGAGGAACATAACAGGCAGACTGACAAATACACTGTTTAGGGGAGCAGTGGGCGAGACAGGAGAGGTCTGATGTGCCATGTGCGTTAGCACCCTGGCTTGGGATCCAACTCAAGTTGTAGCGGTGATAGTGCTGAGACTTAAACCCCTCTACTACCAGAGAGGTCCTCACTTATATTTCTGTCTGGGAGTCTGTCATAGTAACTGTTTTCTTGGTTATGGCTTTAGGTGTTTTGAGGATTGCTGTTGTTGTTTGGGTTATGCATGGCTAATTTTATTTTCCTTTTACTGCATTTGAATTCCATGATTCCAATTACACAGAAGCCTCGAGACAGTATCTTAATGGGAATTTTCTGTTTTCCAAAACATGATCATGAAGCTCCTCTCCACGTTCAGGTAGCAATTTTTTTTACAAGTGTATTGATTTGGGTATAATTACTTGACCCAATTTGTGTCATCTCTGTTTGAAGGATGTTTCATGGTTTTGTCTCAGACTGTTAGTCTATACTTTGTTAATGACATTTTTAAAAGGTTACAGACATTTTCTATTGGAAGAACTATTCCTTAATTTATCTTTTTAAAATTTGCAAGAGTATTTTCTGAGCATTAAATACTGCTATTATCATTAATATTACTAAAAGAATATTAATGAGGTGTCAACACATTGGATAATACAGAGTATATGGAAGAAGACCTCATTCACAGCCATCTAAAAAGTTGAGTCTTGTCTCCCACGTAAGTGAGAAAAAGAAGCTTCGAGAATCTCTTATGCTGTATGCCTAGGTATTATTTCTTCAAATAGCTATGGTGTGTTTGAGCTGAGCCTGTTACCACACATTGTGGAATGGAAGGAAGCAGCTGGCTGCAAGAGCTGTATTCTGTCCACTAGCATCAGATTCAGATTCTCCTTTGTTTTCAAGCACATTTTTTTTTGATGTAATATAAATGACTGTGGCTGTGGTAGGAGTACCATACAGAGGATGCAAGTGTACTCATCAACTTTCTTTTCTTTCTTTCAATCTTGAGGGAAAGACACAGAAGCTCTCCTAGTGTGTACAAAACACAGACTCCTTCCTCAGAGCATGAAGGGAAAATCAAAGAAGTCCGAGCCAGGTATTTCCAATGGCTTTGCCTTGGACTCTATATCAACGTGTTTGTTAGCATTTGGAATCATGGATGAATGGTGGTCATGCAAATCCTCCCCCCTTTAAGTTATTCTCCAAGGAGGACAACTTCACTCCATCTGGACAGACACCTGGGTCCTCATTTGACAGCAGTGACTATCATTGTGATTTGTAGAGCATATCAGGTCATTTGAGTTTCTTTTATTCTGCTCCCTCCCTTAGGCCAGCACACGTAACTTAAAGTCTTTCCAGTTTTTCAGTTTTACTTTTAAAAGCTTTTTCAAATTTGTCCTTTTCTTCTCCATTAGGAAGTGCTATTTCTTTTTTTAAGATTTATTTTTATTTATACAAGAGCCGGGGTAGACGCGAGAGTCGCAGGTGGATGAGAAGCTTCACCAGAAACAGAGCGGGGAGCAGAACAGGCAGAGGGACCAAAAGCACTGCTGAGGGAGCAGCGGGCGCGACAGGAGAGGTCTGCTGCACCGTGTGGGATTCTCCCTGGCTGGCCAGGAATTGAACCGGCGCTGCGGAGGCTGTGGACAGCTTCACAGTGCTGTGCTCAACCTTCTGCGCCACCAGGGAGGCCCGAGTGCTATTTCTTGATGACAACTTCATCATCTTGCTACCTGACCACTGAGTCTATTAGCCTCCTTGTTCCAACTTCAGCCTTGTTCCCCTCAATCCCGCCCTTCACTGACCCATCAGATGGATCTCCAATGAAATCCGACCTGGTCATTTCTGACCTTGTCATTTCTTTTGTTTCGAATATTTGAGAGATCTCATTGTCTGGTTGATACAGTCTATGTTTCTTAAAATGAAAATCAAAATTCTGTATGATGTACTCTTCAACCTCCACTGGTTTCACCTTCACCCACTGCTTCAACAAGACTGAACATGTTGCCCTCATGTCCTCGTTCCTTGGAATAGACCTTGTCTCCAATTCACGTTTGACTTTTTTTCATCCTTTAAAACTGCACAAACACAAATACCCCCAGGAATGCTCGCTTCTTCCAGGCAGGATTAGATAACTTACTCTGTGTCCCATATTTATATTTCTACCTGCCTCTTTATAATGACACTCACTGTATCATCTGTGTGTTCATGTTTGCTAGATGGCAAGTTTTTTGTGGACAAAGAATCTGTCTTATTTTTTGAATTCTTGGCTTCTTACCAAGTACATGACTCCTTAGAAACACTCAGGACATTTTTTGTATAAAGAATGAACTAGAATGTCTCCATGATAGAAGAAATCCCCATGGAGCAGGGAGAGAATGAGAAGAGGAACCTGACATGCGACTTTGGAAATGTCCACAAATTATATCCATTTTCATATTCTTTTCATCTCTCTGTTCTGGTTCTTTTGACTAAAGGCTATCACTCACTTCCTGATTTCTCATAACATCTTCAAAATGGATGGTATGCTTTTCAACATACACACCATGTGTTCCATGGATATTTGTGATTGACTGATAATCCTCAGGACATCACTGAGATATTGCTTACTGTCAAGACTAGGCAATGAATAAGAAAAATGGACTTAGAGCAGAGAGATAAATACTCAATATTATTTTGCACGGAATGTTATTGTGCTTTATAACAAAACATATGAGAACATTTGTGGAAAGGATGAAAAATGAAAAGCAGGAAGATCCATTCCTTTAGACTGTTTATCTTCTAATTTATCATCCATTTATTATCTTCCTAATCTATCTCCCTATCCCCCTCATCTGTTTTGCCATCACCAATCATGACATTAGTTTAATGTGGTGGGATATGTTTTATTTCAGAAGCACCCGTTTGTAACCAGGAGGGAGAACCGAATGCCGATTTTAACTGTTTACATATATCGCATTACTCATATAGAAGTCAAGGTCATTTTCTTCTTTCTGGTACAACTAAACAAGGAGACATCTCTTTACCTGGTGAAAATGCAACAGTTATATTATTCTTATATACCTAGTAAATCAGAACTAAGTGCTTTCCATAAAATTGTTCCATGTGCAATTGGCATCAATTAATATACCGAACTATTCTTTCTCCTTGAGGGAAATGTCATTTAAGAAATAGAGAGAGATGACTTCATTTTACTGGGAGAAAAAGCTAAGCACCAGGAAGATTCCATTCAGGCACAGATAGCTATTAAAATCTTACCTGTGGTGCCCTGTAGCAGGCCCTTTCTCACATCCTGCCTTATCTTTGACAACCTGTCTTAATGTAGAATCTCAAGGCCACAGCTAGGCCTTGACTCTGAAGGGTGAACAGTGTATCTATTGCAGTAGTATCTATAGTGCATGCATTTGTCCACGGGTCCCAACAGTCGTTAACTCTCTTTATCACTGTCTCTGTCCATTAACTCATGATGGTTGACATATGTCAATTGGAGGATGTTTATTCTCCCCCACCCCTTGCCACTCACAAGACACTGAAGGAATGGAGGCAACACAATTCCATTGGATTGCACATTTGGCCACAAAAGGATGTTTCACATTTATCTACAGAGCAGCAAGCTAGCATGAAATGAGGCATGGTTAGTTCCATTATACACTTGATCTTGTTAGCAGAGATAAAATTCCTTGCTGGAATAACTGAAATACTTAATAAAAATTCCTGGAAACCTGTGAACTTCAGATAGCATATATGAATTTAGGAGAGAGAAATAATCACAATTCTGGCATGTTAAAAAGGGTTTCTTGGGTTTTTTTGGGATGGGCAATGGAAGAGTTATTTAATGCTTTATTATTCTCTGAATAGTGTGTATATTTCCTTCAAATACATAAAACATATGAAATGAAGGGAAAATTAACCTATAATTAAATCATGGATCTTAAACAACCTCTTGAAACACATTATAACCAATATTTGGCAATACAAGGAAATTTTAAACAAAATGGAAGAAGACTGAGATTCAACAATTGTTCCAAAAATGGTGACTATTATAAAGTGAATGCTAGAATTGTGAATCACTTTGACAAAGTCTTATTAGGGTGTGGGGTGGGGCTCAAGAACAAAAGGCAGTGAGAGCTTGAAGTCTATTCTCATTTTTCCAGGAGAACACAGAACTGGAGCTCAAAGAAATATTAAGACTCCATGTCATCTCTACATCACATAGGGATTCTTAAATGGGGACATGCATATAGATGATAAGAAATTTTTTAAATATGTAAAGGCTGAGAGAATACATCATCTTTAACCTTTATGAAAAATCTTCTTGAAGACCAAACTAGCCACATTTGAATTACAAGAATAAAAATTTAAAGAAATCATGAAAAGAACTTTTTGTCTGAATATTGGGATATAAATCAGCATTTCCCCTTTATCTTCTAGAAGTTACTCAAAAGCACCCAGGAGAGCATCGAATAAAAGACAGAACACCACATTTGATGGAAACTGGAAAACAGGTAAAATCCCAAATTACAAAACATAAAAAATAGTAATAAGAAAAAAGAGAAAGAGGAAATTTTGGAGATGATATGTTTATTGCATAGATAGTAATGATGGACACTCAGATGTACTGGTATATCCAAGCCCCTTAAGTTGTGTATATGAAATATGTATGGGTTTTTGTATGTCAATTCTAACTGAATCAAGTGGTTTTGTATCTGGAAGAGTAGCCTACAGCAGAAATCATGCAGTGGAGCAGATAAGAAGACTTCAATAAAAGATGGCATAGAACTTCCTATCAGAGAAAGAGCCAGTGGGGGGGAAAAAAGTATCAAAGATGAAGGTTATGCAGTTTATAAACCCAGATTCCTTGTTTTCAGCAGCAGCAGGTAAAGAATACACCCGGCATGAGTTGACTGTACTGAGTTGACTCAGTACAGTTCCAGGAAGCAGAGAAACTGGGACTAAATGAGCCATCCTATGGACTACCCATATGTGCAAGCAATACATCTCTGTTGTAGTATGGAAACATTGACTCTGAATTCGTAGAAAGTCCAGTGATGTCCATCTCGCTTGCATGTCAAAATATCATACCCAGAGGCTTGAACATAGAATAACTGAATACAGAATATTATTGTTTTCTCTCTCTCTGAAATTTATTTCTGGCAAATAGTTCTGTAAGTAAATCTCACCTTCTTCAATTGATAAATAGTATAAGAAGATCCCAACTTGATCAGTTCCAGGAAAAAATGCTAGGGGGGAAAAAAGGGAGAAGATAGATTTTCACTCTAAATTTCAAATGATATTAATTAATTAACTCCTATCAACTAAGGGTACAAAGCAAAAGTGCCAAAGATTGAGGAGATATGTTGAGAACATAAATCATCAGCTGGAAGAACTCAGAAAATAAGTATAAAAACCACAAAAGTATTAAACCAATTCTGCTCTGCTGCAAGACATTCATTGAAGAGTAAATAGTTCTTTTTTTTTTTAATAGAGGCATGTTTTATTTATTTATTCATTTATTTGTTTGTTTGTTTTTGTTTATACAAGCACTGGGTACAGTCAGAAGCGCAGGAGGGTGAGAGAATTCACCAGAGCCAGAGCGGGGAGCAGAGCAGGCAGAGGGACCGAAGTACACTGCTGAGGGGAGCAGCGGGCGGCAGGAGAGATCTGCGCGCCATGTGGGACCCTCCTCTGGTGGCCGGGGAGCAGTCGGGGATCGAACCGGCGCCACAGAGGCCGCGGGCAGCTTCGCAACCCAGCGCTCAACCGCTGCGCCACCGGGGAGGCCCTGAAGAGTAAATAGTTCTATAAACACTCAAGGTAGAGGTAAATAAAATTAAGTAGGAAAAATATATGAGAATTGCACAATTAAGAAAAATTAGTTAATTTAAATAATGGCATTTGAAAGCCATTGCATAATTTGAATCTTTATGAAGAAACTGAAAAAATGAAGCAGAACAAATATGTAAGGATGTAACAAAATAAATACTTTTAGATAAAAGCTATAAAATTACAAACGGAAAGGTTATATGTTGTCCCAATAAGACAGTGCATGTTAGTGTAGGAAAGTTGTCTTTTAATGTATGAAAAGAATCCACTGAGATGCCAGTTGAAAACATAAAGCAATTTACTATATAAAGTAATTCAATTTATACTTCTCCACAGTATAGTCAAGCAGTCAGAACAATACCTTCAATGTGCTAAAGGAAAGAAAATGCACCCAAAGATTCCATGCCTGGCCATCATTCAAGTATTAAGGCAATAGACATATTTTGAGTTTCATAAATACTTATTATTGCAATCCCAAATTTTATTTTAGAGTTTTCAAAACCCCAAAAGATTACATTGATAAATATTTGTGTATATCCTCCAGTTGAATTCAGTTTTTACCATTTTAGCATCCTCACTCTCAACTCCTTCCCACCCTTATTCCCACTCCTGTTCCGATCCCTCTTTGCTTCCTCTCCCCCTTCCTGTCTTTTCTCTCTCTACCTCTCCCCTATGATTTGGCCACCATTCATCTCCTTAAACTAAAGCACTCACTATCAAAGCAGAAAATAAGGATGTTTTTTGGGGAATATGTAGCAGTTCAGCAATCCTTACTATAATTTGAATGTATTAATAAAGCTAAAAAAGAGGTGAGGGTTTAGGTAACAGAATAAAATAGAAATGCCAAATGCACTGGTAATAGAGTAAAAAAAAAATTAGGAGGGAACAGAACAGAAGCTAGGAGGTAGAGGAAGTATGGTGATCTCCATCACTATCAACTGGAAGTCAAAGATATTGACACTGTCTCAGAGATATTGTTTTGGTGCTCAGAGATCCTGCTGGTCAGCTAGGTATAGGGCCACAAGGGAGGCCTCTCACCAAGGGCAAAAGTCCTGGGATGAGGTACACAAGGGAAAACCAGTATCTGAGGAAAACAACAGGCAGATTTTAGAATAGAGATAATATGCTTTGACCAGCAGAAACAATGGAGCCCCCCAGGCAGTAGCTCCTGGTCACTCCACCCTAGATTACATCCCCAATATCTGCTTCCCCCACACAGGTACATTCCCTTCTTTGTACTTGATGCTAATAAACATGAGATGCCTTTGACTGGGGACTGCACATCACTTTTGGTGTAGCCCCTGCAGGCTTCCCCTGGCATCACATGGACTTTGAGTGATCTCATCATCCCGCGCTGCCTCCCCGTGAGGCAACTGGAATCTTTTAAAATCAAGAAAGAGATATAGTACTAAGTTTATAGTAATGTGATAAATGTTAACATTGATAACTGCTGACTAAAAATGGGAGTGGAAGTAAGGGAGGAAGGAAAAAGGAAACACTAAATTCATCATTGATTATACCATGGAGTGAATATATATTCTCTAACAAAGTTGAGTATTAGATAAGATTAAACACTATTAGAAACATAAGTACCAGGACATATAAACAAACTTTAAAAGAAGACACAGTGAAATGCTTTTAAAGTAACAAAATCACAAAGTACAGCATAAATGATAATGATGATTAGAACCAAATAATCTTATCTAGAAATATAAATAAGTAGATACAGCAGTGAAGAAGACTTTCAGACTGGACAACAAAGTTAACCCCTATACCATGCAGTTTACAAGAGAATTTACCCCTAAGCAATTTAAGAAGGCTGCGAAATATATGGTGCAGAGGTATGCCAGGCAAAGGCAAGCAAAAGGAGCGGAGCTGTGATTTTGCTTCCAGTCAAGTTTGTAGGCAGGCACTTAAATTGCTGAGATGTGCAATTTAAAATCGGAAAAAAAATCCTACAGTTCTGAACAAACCTAACATCACTACTTTTTAAGCAGGAATTATAAGAGCTATGAAGAGAAATAAGTCTTGCATTAATTTAAAATATTTTAATTCATAGATTTTAGTCCATGACAAATGTGAACAAAACTAATATCAAGGTATCAAAGTCAAGTGGCGATATTAAAATTTGTAACTAAAACAATTGCATCTCTTCATCTTCTTCTGAAATAGTCATGAAAGTAGATCATATACAAGCTCCAGGGGAAATACTAATAAATACAATACTGTCAATTAAAAAAACTGGAATACCACAATTTGAAAAACAAAGTAATATTTCTAGAAATAAAATATAAAGAAAGCCACTTCTCGTAAATTAAACATATAAATCAACAGAGATAATAAAAATGTCTTTTATTGATTCTTATTGTAAGAGAAAACCAAATTCTAAGTTGTAAAACATCTAGAAAATTATAAAATGGTACCATTGCTAATGTGAAATTTTGCAAAAGAGCTAAAGCAGATCTTAGAGAAAATTTATTTCCTTAAACAGTTTATATGAATAAGAAAAAATTCAATATCCAACTGAAAAATGTAGGAAAAGAACAAGAAGACAAACTTTAGGAAATAATTAACAACATATTAATAAATATAAAAACATAAATGAATGATTTAGAAAACATAGCAAAATGGATCCAATAATCAGCATCACAGTAAGATCATTATATATTTTGTGAAATGTTGCTTTTTTTCCCAGAAATGAAAGGATAGTTTAATAATGATGAAAATCAATCATATTAATAGATCTAAGAGGCATGATACCATTATTTTCATGTTGACAGCAATTTCCAAAATTCAGTATCAATTCCTGATGTCAACTCTTAAAGATAAAGTTGGAATAGATGAATACTATCCCAGCACCATTAAATAAATAAGTATCTCAAACAAAAGGGTGGAACAATCCTTGTTGAGAGAATCTTAAAAGCACCCCCATAAATGCCAGATATAAGGCATGTCATTCACTATCACACCTTATAGTAGAACTGGGTGAATAACCAACATATTTAGACAAAAGAAAACAAATTACAAAATTGAAAGGAAAGTTAATTATCACTATTTGCAGATGATTTGACATATTTGAAAAACTTAAAATTTTCCACTACAATAACTAATATTAAGATAATTCAGGGAGGTGGCAAGGCACAAAATTAATGTAGTCATTGTGATAAACACAATGAAGTACATGATATATATGCAATAAAAGACATTTATATCTGCAATAAAACTGTAGACTACCTGGTAAGATTTTTTTTTTTAATGAATGACTCCTATAACAAATTACCCCAAACCAAATAGTAAACAACACAAATTCATTATCTTGTAGTTCTGGATGTTGGACATTCAAAATGGTTCTGCATGAGCAAAAGCCAAAGGTTTGGCTGGATTGCATTCCTTTTGGTTACTGTAGGGGAAAGCACATTCCTTGCTCTTTGCAGCCTCCAGAGGCTGCCCACATTCCTTGGCTTCAAAGTCACTTCAGGCCAAGTTCTTTTCACACTGCTAACTCTCTGATTCTTCCTCCTCTGTCTCATGCTTCCACTTAAAAGGAGACTTATGAGTACATTGGCCCCCCCTGAATAATCCAGGATAACATATCTATGGTCAACTGCTGAGCAATCTAAATTTCCTCAACAACTTTTATCCCCTTTTGCCTAACAGATTAATAATTTCTGAACATTAGAAAGTGGACATCTTGAAGGAGCGGAGTGGCAGAATTCTGCCTACCACACCTAGTAATAAATTTAACAATAAAATTACAATGTCTATTATAAAAAAATTTTCAAGATGATTCAGGAAGCCACAAAGGAATGTTTGAATAAATCAAGAAACTATTTTTCTTGGAGAAATAAGCAGTGGTACAGGCAGACATGAGACTATGAAATATATTAGTATATGATGCATTTTAAAAAAGTAAAGTAAATGTGTAATTCTTGAATTAAAATACTGATGTATAGAACATTAGACCAAGCACAAAATTCCTTTCAAATGTAAATAATATAAATAAGTTATATAAGTAAATGAGGTTAGTGTTGTTAAAAAGGGACAATTCTTGAAATGAATTAATAGCTTAAGATATGAATGATGTGAAAGATTGGAACAAAACCTTAAAAACAGTTACAAACCTGGGGATGGAAAGTCACAAGAAGAAGAAAGACAGTGTGCCTTTTCTAGTTTCTAAGTCTTCCAGAGAAGGCCTTCTCTGCACCATTTTGTTGAATTTGGCACTTATTTAATGTGTAAACGTAGTCTAACATATTAGAAACGGTTTCTACTGCAGACAACAAAAACAAAGCATAACAAAAATGTTGCTGGAATAAATTCATATACTAAATGCACAATAATCCCATATAAATGCATAACTAAATCCTAATTCCTTTAACAACATGTCTACAATAGCTCAGAATAAAGAAGTAGGCAAAGATACAATCATCAAATGGATACAAAAAAGAAATAATTTATGATATCACACTCATACAAAATGTCATTTTGGAAAAATTAATTGAATGGGAACATGTTCCCTTTAAAATTATGCAATAAATAGGTTCTCAATGAGTCTTTATGTACCGACTGACATAACATCAGAATACCTGAAGAAAATATTGCAGGAGCTGAAATGAGAAACAGATGGAAGGACAACAGGAGGGAGGGAGTTAGAGATTTTTTTTTGCCCTTGAAATATCATGTATATAAAGGTTTCTTCTACATAAAATCTCTGTATTTTAAAAGATTGATACATTCTAGTCAAATAAATAAAAGTACATACTAAAAGCTGTAATCTGCAAAAAGAAAATATTTTTTTAAATGGCCCCTGGAGCATTTTACAAAAAAATGTAATCACATATTAGCCAAAAAAGAAATATTCATTCAATTTCAAAGAGGAAAAGTACTTCAGATCATATTTTGAAACCACAATCTAATAAAGTAAAAAATGAATGTCAAATTTAGAAGCAAAAACCCCTAAAGCATTTGACATTTTAATACCATTCTTTTCTGAAGAACTCTTAGAGCAAAACGAACTGAAAACAAAACAAAACAAAACAAAACCACAATTATAGAGTATTTATGAAATAATGATAATAACATGACCTCAAATATTTGTACTCCAAACAAAAATAGCAAAATCAAACATCATCCATAAGTTATGAAAAGCTACGTGGTAGACCCAAGGAACACAGAAGGAAAAAAATAATGAAGAAGAAAGGATAAATTAATTAATTAATTAGGGGAAAGAAAAGTGGTAGAATTGCCAGCATTTATTTTAAGGGATAAAATGAATTTAAACCACTTACCTGCTGGTTCAAGAGAAAAGGAGAAAATATCCGCAGACAAAACAACATTAGGGCCTCACTGGTGGTGCAAGGGGTTAAGTATAGCACTGTGAAGCTATCTATAGCCTCTGCAGCAAGAGTTTGATTCCTGGCTGGCCAGGGAGCTACCCACATGGCACAGTAGACCTCTCCTGTCTTGCCTGCTGTTCCCCTCAGCAGTGTATTTCATTCGGTCTGCCTGTTCTGTTCCCCACTCTGTCTCTGGTGAATCCTCTACCCCCCACACCTCTGGCCTGTGCCCCAGCTCTTGTATGCATAAATAAATAAATCTTCTAAAAAAATTAGATGGAAGAAAAGAAAAATAAAAATCAATGAAATTAAAGAATCTTAAAACACTGTTATTTCACCGAACTCTATGCTAATAATTGATGACTTATGTTGTTTTAAAATTAATCTATTATTAAAATTATAAATTAATTGATTATAAAATATAATCTATTATAAAATTAATCTATTATAAAATATATTATAATATAAATCTATTATAAAATAACTCACAAAGTTGTCTGAGTTATAAAAAAAATCACCAAGTTCAGATGATTGCATAGTTAAACTCTATTAAATCAATCATGGAACAATTAATTTCCAAGTCAAATGAATGATTCCAGCTGAAAAAGTCTAAAAAAAGATCTGCATTTTACTATTTCTTGTTATGAAACCCTGGGATGAAGCCACCATAATTTGACAAATATAGCACAGCACTAACGGCTAATCTCCCCAACCACACATAATAAAGCAATATATTAAAAATAACATGACTTTGGAAGGCTTTAGTCCAGAGGGTGCAAATTTGGTTTAATATGAGTAAATGTATTAGTATAATTCACCACAGTCATTAAAAGATAACGCCATTTAAATGTTTTGATAGATATGAAAATTGATAAAATCCCATATTTGTTACTGATAAGACTTGATAGAGTCAGTATAGAGATATATAGGTATAGATATATTCTAATTAATAATTACTTCAAACACTTCAAAGTATTTTTGAAAAAAATTACAAGATTTTGAATGAAACTTTAAAAATGTAAAGTCTCTAAAACTAATTTCTAGTTATTAGGAAAGAGAAGTGATAAAAGAGTAAGTTAAGCAACATCAATACAGCAATCACATAAATTAAGATTTAAGGAATCAGGGCCTCCCCAGTGGCGCAGCAGTTGAGCGCTGGGTTGCGAAGCTGCCCACAGCCTCCACAGCGCCGGTTTGATCCCCAGCCACCGGGTGAGGGTCCCACATGGCGCGCAGACCTCTCCTGCCGCCTGCTGCTCCCCTCAGCAGTGTATTTCATCAATCTGCCTGCTCTGCTCCCCGCTCTGACTCTGGTGAATTCTCTCACCCTCCCATACTTCTGACTGTACCCAGTGTTTGTATAAATAAATAAATAAATCTTTAAAAAAAAAAAAGATTTAAGGAATCATGTAAGGCAGTCTATAATCAGATACACAGAGCAAAAATATTCCTATGCGTGGTTCTCAAAAGTTCAATAATGAAACTTTAGAAGCAATAGAAGCACTGTTACCCTGTCATTATTTTTGATATTTTCTTCCAGATACTAGCCTATCCAATCAAGCAAACCAAGAAAACAAGAGGCAAAAATGTTTCAAAGGAGGTAAAGATTTTGGGGGTGTTGGGAGTTATGTGAGAGGTAAAAGTTAAACTCATACTGATTCCTTGAATTCCTTGCATGTCTAGAGAGTTCTATGGCTGTGCATTTTTGAGTGATTTTCTTAATCTCCTGATGTATCTTCCTCCTAATCCTAAAGAAACAATCCATCTCTCAATGGCACCTTATTGTTTCACCATGAAGTCTGTAAGGGCAGGAAGACCACAGAGCAGGTTTTCTGATCCCATGTAGACTGGGTAGAGGAGGAGTCAGAGTCCTCAGTGCCTTTTTGCAGGTCTTTTATTGGGGTTACCAGGTACACAGCAGGCAGGGGTGATGGGGGATCAGGAGGCTGGCAGGCCTCCCAGCCCCCAGCAAATCTTCACTCTATCTGGGCTCTCCGGAGTTCTCCGCTTCTCTCTCGGCTTCTGCTGCTGCTTGGCTTCTCTTTTGGCTTCTGCTGGCGTCCCCGTGATGCCGCCCTTAAAAGCACAGTCTTAGCCCAGGTGAATCCCATCTACCAATGCCCACACCCTACTCTAGGTGCCGGCCATCAGGCATGTATTCAGGACCGCAGGGTTCCGTCATCTGTCCTGATGGCGGGAGGACAGAAAAGCCTGACATTTTTTCCTTACCCTACAAAGTCCTGATTCTCTAGCAGAGCATAACACACTGATTATTACTAAGGTCCTTATCCACACAAACTAATAATATTTTGAGCACCACCAAAAAAAGAGGTTCTGTCTTCGTGTGTTTTCCAGCATCAGCACCTGCCCTGGTGATTGTAAGAAAATTAAAGCAGGCAGCTTGGGATCCTTCCACTACCATTTCCAAGGAATGCTCCCAAGGGGAAAAAAAATGTACATAATTGGGAAAATTTATTTGTCAATATGCTGATAATAAGGAACCTAATGGTAACTAAACTAGTGATACTGACTAGAAAATGAGTACTCATCAGTAGGTGTTTTCAACAGGACCTCTGTGTTTTAGGAGTACTTATATTAAGCAAATATTATATAGAGATTTATGGAGCAGGGTTTCTTGGAGAATACCAGGTAAACTATTAGATTATCTGAATACAAAATGGATTAACAATGTAAATGTACCTCATTTGCTGAGAAAATAATTTGTATATCTAACTTAGTGTTGGCCTCTGTTAGCCTGCATGGGCCAGAGAGTGTATATTTAGAATAAGAAGGTCTCAGGGAGCCACATAGATGGCCCAGAGCCTTCTCTGCCGCACCCGTGCCTCTTAATTGCGTCTATTCTTGAAATCATTAGTGAAGCTGGATACTAGCTGTGGAAGGCAGACTATTGGTCATTCAAAGTTATACATATCCTAAACCTCATTACCTGTGTGTGGACTTAGGCTACAGGGCATGTTGGAATTTAGACTGCAGAAGTAAACAAGATAGATAATCAGCTGATTTTGATCAGGGGAGATTACCGTGGATCACCTGGTTTGGTCTGACATAATCAGCAGAGTCCTTATAAGTAGAAGAAGCAAGTATTAGAGTGAAAACTACAGAACCGGGAGCTTCACCCAGATCCAACTTTGCTGGCTTTGAAGATGGAGGAATAAGTCCAGGAGCTGAGAAATGCAGGCAGCCTCCGGAGACCAAAGAAACGTCTAAGGTAAGGATTCTCCTTCAGAACTTCCAAAAAGAATGCAGCTCTAAGGACATCCTGATTTCATCCCAGTGAAACCTACTTCAGACTTCTCTAAAGGTAAGATAAAAAATACATTTTGTTTTTAAGTCCATAAGTTTGTGGTTATTTGTTAACAACAGTCAATGAAAACCAATAGTAGCTAAGACCTCTGATTCATGTGTTTCTAATTTGATAACCCAGTTACATGTTTAGTAACATAAGTTTCAGTAATTTAAATCCATTTCCAATATATTTTGTATTAATGTACTGTGGGCTGATTGTCTTCTAAGAGTGACTTAATCATTGGTTTTCAAGCATTTGGGATTAGAATATCATTTATACTTTATAATAAAATGGGAGACAGGTTTACAACCTTGAAAATTAATCTCTGTGACTATCAATAAGAGGACAAATTTGATTGTGTTCATGGTCAATACAACTGCATTTAATTCTGAAAATTGTTAAACATTGTTTATGTTCAAAGCACTTTAGCAAATTCTGTGACTTCAAAAAAGCCAATTAAAAGATAATATTCTATCCTCCATGAAGTTACCATTGTGTAGTATAAATATAATGTGTGACCATATAAAAAGCACTAAAATAAAGCTACAAAATACTGTGAAAATACTGAAAAGCACAATTCCATGTGTGTGGGGGAGGCAAGCCAGGTGTCCTGAAAAAGTGCTCCTTGATTTAGTAAATAAGGAATGTGGTATAATTCAGAAGCCAGAAGCCGGCTCTCCCATAGCGTGGGAGAGGGAAGTAGTGGAATAAAGTTGTGCTACATTGAGGTGACTGGTTCTGGGCATTCTGGAGAAGAGTGAAGTATTTTGTTTTGCTTATGTCTTGCCAAGTCATGCTCCTGTTCACTGTCTTGTGCCCTGGATAAGACAGTGGAGATTTGTTTGCTACAGCAGGTAAACGGTATTAACGTTGATTGAACAGGGTAGCGCTGTGTTCATAGTTGCACTGAAAAGATTCTGTGGGCACGTGTTTGTAATGAATGGGAAGGAGTGGACCTTTGAGGAGGTGGTTGCAAATTTCAAACAGGTTATCAGTGATACTGTATGTGACCTGGCCGCTACATCAATGCCCTCTGGCCTACTGATTTTGTCCATCACCCATTTTTCTGTGCATTCTCTTACCTGTGCTTTGTAAATATTTTCTTGGCAAGATAACATTTTTTAAATTTTATTTATTTATATATAAAGCTGGGGTTCAGACCAAAGGTATGGGGAGAGGGTGTTGAGAGGATACCAGTGACCGAGTGGGGAGCATAATTGACAGATGTACTGAAATACATTGCTGAGGGAAGCAGTGGACAAGACAGGAGAGGTCTGCTGTGCCATGTGGGTCACCTCCCTGGCCAGAGATCAAGCTTGCACTGCAGTGGCTGCCAATAGCCTCATAGTGCTGAGACTTACCCCTTGGCACCACCAGGGAGGCCCCAAGATAACATTATTTTTGCTGGGTGTGATTAAACCATAAAAATAAATAAGCAGCCCATAAAGAAAAAAACAATTGCAAATATTCTAAAGGCAGGGTCTAATGGAGCCTCATGTTATCATTGGATCCTCATGTTTAGTAAGAATCCAGTGAGGTGTATAAACTCTAGTGACTTTATGATATAAATTAATCCAAACCTAAATATCTGTGATTATAAGGAGCCAGGATCTCAACACCATAAAAATAAAAAGCCTATGTTTGCCTGAAACAACAATACACCTTTCTCCACAATCAAGAGTTCCATTAGCAAAGGGCAGATGCTATGTTAATGTCTGAATGGAGCCTGTATTTTTCATAAAACTGACTTTCCCCCTTTGTTCCCAGACGTGTAGTGACTAAATACTTATTGAGATTAGCAACAATGAAGCTGAGACTGGTGGGTCAGCCATGCTCCAGACACTGTCCTAAGAATTTAAATATATCAACCCCCTCATGTTCACAAAAATTTTAGGAGGCATTATTAATTTAGAAGTAGGACTGCAGACAGAAGTAATTTTGTCAAAAATCACAGAACTAGCCAGTGTTGAAGCTATGATTTGAACCCATGCAGTTGACCTTTTGCAGTCCAAATTCTTAACTACTATCTCATATTTCTTCCAACAGAATAGTTGTTGGTGACTTATTGGATACGCAAGGTGTTTGTATCACTTTCTAGTTCAATTTTGCAACTGTTCTGCTTCCATCTCACCTGGCTTCTTCTGGGGGTGGGTGCGTTGGGCAACCTGCAGGTATAACAATGTGAATAGAAGCCTAAGTCAAAGGGTCAGGAGAGAATTGGAGAAGGGACATAGATGAGTAATTTTGTGAATAAGGAAATGTGAAAAAAATATGTGAATAATGAAACCTTTCTTTGAACAAAATTAAAGGGTTGGATACACGAAATCGATGTCACTTCAAATTTATCTCCTAGAAGGAATTTCAAAATATCAACCTCATGATAATATTGTGTGGAGTAGATGGAAAATGCTTTCCTCCTAATGCTTCGGCTACTAGTTTAAGGTCGTGTATGTTAGCAGGAAAGGAAACACCCAGCTTTCCTAATCCTCAGTCTATTGCAGTATTTTGATAAATGCTATTTTAAAAAAGTTATTTAGTTATTTAGGGAACTATATAGTCTACATATGTTTAGAGCTATGTCTAAACATATTTTATGAATGTCTTGACATGAAAATCAGCTTTGCCTTGTTCTCACTCCAACTTTCTATTTCTTAGAGGTAACCAATTTTTTCAACTATTTAAAAACCCATTGACTGTAGGTTTAGTTCCCTATTTTAAAATAATAGAAATGCTTTTATCTCTTTTTTTTTTCCTTTTTAATTTTAAGCCTGAGGTGTTGACGCCTACTGGGGAAGGTGATTCAGCTTAAATACATGTACTTTTTCCACCTCCCATCCTTCCAACTCTTGTAGCATGGTTTGGGCTAGATCAAATGGCCCATGTGCTTGGCAAATTATGTGCCCCTTGAATTTTTTCACTGCTTGAGTTTCAGCTTATTTAGGTCTGACTGATTCACTAGAGCCATTCTTCTGTTTCCCAATTCGCAAAATTTTGTGGCTATTTTTCATTCTCCCATTTCTGTTACCCTCACATGGTTATGCTTTGAAACATAGCTCCTTGTTGGGATGTGTGGGGGGACAGATATGTACACCATATATAATTTTCCCCTCAGATGTCCTTTAAGTTCCTTAGTATCCAACAGAAACCTGGCGCGAAGCTATAATAGAGGTTTATCTTGGACAGGAGCTGTGCCTGAGGAGAGTCAGAACTGTGAGTCAGGTAAATAAAGACAGTAGAAAATGTGTATTTTGTAAAATGGAATGAGTGTGAACTCTACAATACTTCTGAACTTGTTGAATCGAAACACCTCTTATAAAGATAATTTCATAACACAAAAAAGATTCAAACCACTATATGAAAATATTTTTATAAGAGTAGATTACAGTTTTATTTACATGATGCTATAACTTGTATAAACAGTGATCACCTTATGGTTTATAAAAATGAAACTGGTAATTTCTCTTTTAAATAAACTTGAAATACAGAAATGTCTCATTCAAGATAGCAAACATGGTAAGGTTATTAATGTAGAAAAATTGGGCTTTTAATGCTTATATAAAACTATTGATTTAGATTTGTTAAAGTCTCAGTAGTTCATGTAGAGAGATAAATTTAGATTAAACGTTCAAAAAAAAAAATAGATTAAACGTTCAGTCACTTTGAGGATTTCATAATAAAACAATGCTTCCTCCATGCTAGCAAACTGCATGAGGTACAAATTACTGAAACCTAACAAGATTGTATTTACTTTTAATTATATTTGTGATTTCTGGAATGCTAAATTTGGACATCCATAGTCTATTGCATGAAATTATGACTTTTAAATATTGGAAGGTATGAATTGGAAATTTTCATTTGTTAATTATTAAAAAGGTATTTCCTGGAAGGAGACATAAATTTTGGGGGGAAACCATCAATAATAACCAAGAATGAAAATGCAAAACATTAAAAAATAGAAAAAGCCCAAACCAAGGGGTTAAGTTTTATTTTTTTCAGGGATCAAATACATCTGAAGAACCCATTCACATTTATATCCATTTTTCAGTCACTCATTTATCACTTATGAGGAAATCCATTCCTTCATTCAACTAAGCATTTGTTGAAAACATTCAATGTGTGAGACACCAGCAGTAAGATACAGAAAATAACATGTAATATTGCCTTCAAGGAGTTTGAAATCTGAAAGAAATACTATTGTTGACATTCTTCATTGTCACCACATGTAATGTGGAGACTATTTCCTTTATTTGCAAATTTCCAAGAGAAGGTTTATGTATTAGGGGAGCAGTGTGGAGAACACTTTTTTACTTTGGAGCTATCCAACTGTAAATTTAATGCCTGATTTTGGCATTTATTGTACTTGGAAATGTCTTTCATTTCTCTAAGTCACAATTTCTAGGCATAATATCCTAAGGCTTGTTGTTAGGATTAAGTGATACATATGTGAAAACACCAGAACAGGAAAGCTGAACACTTTCTTTTTTGTCTCTTTTTGTCAATTTTGGCAGATGCCATGTCCAAACAGACCATTAGATCCATGGCTGCAGAAACATCTGTGAAACACCAATAGTTTCGATGAGAACACTGTAAACATTTGAGGGACAAATTGAGAAGAAAGAACTTTAGTATTATCTAATCTATCTCCTTTGTCATCCTGTATCTCCCCATCACACAGCTAATTAAAGGCAAAGTCAGGACCCAAACTCAGCTTTGTGTTCTTTCACTTTTATTGTAAGAGCCACGGAAAATCATTTTTAAATGATCAACTACAGATAAATAATTTTTAAAAAGCATGTAGCCATTCTAATGCTGTGTGATGCCTTGCTGTGTCTTTCAAGAGTTGAGATATCTATGATCTTGAGCTTTGGAGAGTTAAGTTACTGAAAATGACCCATGTTTGTACCATCTTTCTGAGCTCTCTTGAAATCGCTATGGTTAATGCTGTATGTTCTCTACCACTGTTGTGTATTGGGACATCAGTGCCAAAAAAAAAAAAAAAGTACAAAACACAACAAAGCAAAGCAGACAATTATAAATCACAGACATACTGCAGGGGAGGAGGAGGGAGAGGGATCGGAGGGAGGGAGGAGCACAGGGGACTGAGGTGACGGTGCACGGGTGCATTGGTCAAGGAAATTCTATGGGGACTACACCTGAGGGTGAGGGGAGGCAAACATTGTTTAAAAATGAACAATGATGGGGCCTCCCTGGTGGCTCACCAGGTTGAGCGCAGCGCTGTGAAGTTGTCCACAGTCTCTGCAGCGCCAGTTCGATTCCCAGCTGGCCAGGGAGATTCCCACATGGCAGGGCAGACCTCTCCTGTCTCGCCCGCTGCTCCCCTCAGCAGTGTACTTCAGTCCTTCTGCCTGTTCTGCTCCCTGCTCTGTCTCTGGTGAATTCTCTCACCCTCCCACGCCTCTAGCTTGTACCCTAGTGCTTGTATAAATAAATAAAATCTTTTAAAAAATGAACAATGATGTAAAAAAATAAGAATTATATATAATATGATGGCTACAAAAAACAAAAAACCAAAAACCTTGAACAGCACCAGGAACAACTTGCCATTTTGTTTCAAATGCCCTACTCTGTTGATTGTTGGCCGCTTTTGCATTTATTCACCTAGATACCCTTTTCCTAATCTTTCCTCCTCAGAAGAAAAATTATCTGTTTCTGTTCAAATCACCATCAGATACCTGGGTGAGGAAGGGGAAAAAAAAGACAAAAACAATAAACAACAGGAGCATATGTTTCTGATGGGCTGTGAAACTTTGGAGAGTCCCGGTACTGGCTGTTGTAACTGTGACTTAGGGTTTTGAAACATAACAACAGCCTGGGGTTTTAAGAAGTTTCTACAATACATAGATCTGGGGTCTGTTAGTACTCAGGTCATGCCTGAGTTACCCTGCATCTTAGTAAAACATTCAGAAATCGAATGAAACCGCCATAAAGGTGGCACCTTTGTTTTTACCTTCTCCCCAAAAGGTGTCTGGATGGATGTGAACACTGAAAAGTGAGGCCAGGTAGCAACTAAAGTGGTTAGGATGTCTATGCAAGCCGTGACTCACGTTGACCCGCCAAAAGAGTTTCAGGACCACCGCCTTCCTTTTTATTTTTCACTTGAATCTGGAGAAAGTAGCTTCCATTGTGTCAGTATCTACATCCCAGTGAAATAAATGCATGTTGGGGCAGTTTAAACACTTGGCCTTTAGCATCGAATTCAATTCTCAGATTGTCTGCCAAAAGCAGCCAGAAAATGCTGATTTATGCTGAGAATAAAAGAAAGGTGGTCTCTGTGGTCCAGTTTCAGCCTACAGAGGCATGATATTTTAAAGATGAATTTGCACCCCTTCCACTGAACCCTCTCATGCTTTATAGATAGCTTTGTGAACAGCAGAGGGTTTGCTCTTGCTTAATTTCACCCAGATCCATATTTGATCAGAATTGAAGGATCCTTTTTTAATGCATATGCATTATATTATCTGTCATGCATTTCCTCTCTGAAATGAGATGAAATAAAAGCAATTATCCTATGGCTTCCCCCTTTGATTTCTCTCTTTGACGTTTGAGGATAACTAATCAGAAGGATGTGGACATTAGACATAAGCATTTTCTGCAGCAGATACTGACCCAGCTTAGAGATTCTTTGAAAGAAGGAGCGATACTGCAGTTCTCATTTTGCTGTCATCCTCTTGCCTCTGTGAGAAATAAATGAGAAACTACCGATTCTCCTAGGGAAGTTTCTTCCAGACTTTTTCTATTGTTGGTTAAAGTGCACTCGATTATTGGTCTCTCCAAACACACACTACAAATCTTGCTACGACTGCTGACTTGTAAAATATATTGTGCAACTAACAGGGGGAACCATTAGAATAGAGCAGAATGATAGCAGTGAAGGCTCAATAATTATGAAAAGTAAGTGTTCATGGAGCTCTTTCCTCTTCGTCGTGCAGATTTATTTGGCTTTGGGCTCCACCATGCATATTAATTGTTGTGTAAAAATTTCCTTGTACAACATAGGTGTAAGCTGGCTGTTGGGAAAATAATTACAATACAGTGTGTGCTGATTCTCTGCACATAGGTGGGAGCAAGCTGATACAACGTCTTTTATACTACATCAAAAAGTGAATGAATAGGATCTGTACTGGAGATTCATTTATCTCTATCATATACCTAAGGCTCCTTAATTCTATATGAGCAAGCACAGTGCCTGCAGGAGCCAGGTACCTTTCCAGAGGCATGTAACTTGTATGTGTGTCTTTCAGTTTGGGTTTGTGTCCTTGTGATGGAGGATATTGAGCTCTGAACAAGCCTGCTCTGAATTATTCCTTTCTGCATGTAATTCATTATCTTTGCTATTTCTGTTTTCTAAACCAGGACACCTACTGCCCTTTCACACTCAAAATGATAGCTGTCACAAGTAGATTAATGAGCATCATCAGGAAATTTGAGAAAGACTGGAGCAGTGACAAGATAATTGTGTCATTGACTGTAGGAATGGGCAATTGAAAGGATGAGTTAATTGATTAGTACACCAAACCAATCTTTTAAAAATCAAGTACTTTTCAAGATGTAGGAAAGGATGGTCAATTTTTCTTGACAGTAGACCGTGTTTTCTGCCGCAGAATGTAATTGTGTGACAACTAGTCTGTCTTCTCTGAGAGAAAGATTTTGCTGGCTTGCAATTATTTTCTCACGTTCAAGTTATTTTTTGCACGGTGGTTATTCCTCTTTTCTTTTTATTAGGATGTAATTATTAAAAGAAAATCTAATTCTCTGGGAGACTGGGTTGCGTTGTTCTAGTGTAGACCATGGCTCCTTTAAGGTGGCCAAAAGGGACAACAGACAAACCGTTCAAGCAAAACCAAATAGCAACTCAACTGTTGGGAAAAGGAGGCAGGGTGACATATACAATCTGCACCGGGCGGCCCTGCTCTTGTCTCCATTTTACACCTTCAAAATAGTTATTTGCTGAAAGTGTGGTAGAGAGACACTTCCTTATTGTTCTTATCTAGACACTGAAGCAGGAAGGAAAAAAAGACTGTCAGAATCTAATTGACATAGAGAAATTGTTTTTACATTGCTTTTGTGATTTGACAGCCAGCTCTTATGTTATTTAAAAGGGAAGAAAGTGCATGTTTTTATGCAAAGAAAATGTTATTTCCTCCCTTGTAAAGCGAATCATTTTTGGGGACTAGAAAGTGGTGCCTTTCCTAGTCATAGAGCTTAGGGTACAAGGTAACAGACTTTCTGCTACTACCATTGCTCTTTTATTGAAAGGAAGTTTGTTGAACATTTCTCATATGCCCCTTGGCCATGTACCTTTCTTCTTTGGAGAAGTGTCTTTTTAGTTCTTTTGCCTATTTTTTGACTGGGGTTGTTTTTGTTGTGTTGTGTAAGTTCTTCGTAGATATTTGATATCAGTCACTTATCTGTCACAGGGTGTGCAAATGTTTCCTCCTATTCAGTAGGCTATCTCTTTGCTTTGATTATTGTCTCTCTTGCTGTGCAGAAGCTTTCCAGTATGATGTATAGAGAAACCAAACAAAAGGTCAAGAACATTTAAACTAGTGAGCTGACCATAGAACTGAGGCATAGAATAAAAGAAGGGGGTGGGAGGGGGGCAAACCAGGAGAGGGATGAACACAAGGAAGGCAGTGATGTTTCACAGGTGATAATGGTGGCTGGAGAACACTGTTGTAAGGAAAAAAATATTAGGGCCTCTCTGGTGGTGCAGGGGTTGAGTGCAGCACTGTGAAGCTGTCCGCACTCTCTGCATTGCTGGTTCGATTCCTAGCCAGCCAGGGAGATATCCATATGGCATGGCAGTCTTCTCCCGCCTCACCTGCTGTTCCCCTTGGCAGTGTATTTCGGTCATCTGCCTGTTCTGCTCCCCACTCTGTCTCTGGTGAATCCTCTCACCCTACCGCGCCTCTGGCCTGTACCCCAGTGCTTGTATAAATATATCTTTAAAAAAAGAAAAAAATTAATAAATTTTTTTTAAATAAATTTAAAAATGGACCTCTTTATTTTACATGTGAATAAACCAATGGCAACTTCTAGAGGGTCAGTGAATAATCTGAGTTCCCACCTCTCTTGAGAGGTTGACTGAAGTATGACATTGTACCACTCACCCCCTGCCCCCCCATAAAATGATTTATTATATTTGCTCCATAAGCCTCTCTGCATTTGTGGGCAGATGACTGTTAAAGAACCATTTGTTCCTAGAACTTCTGCACAGTTGACAGGGAAGAGAGGGGTGGAGTGGAGTGATTATATTCCCCACCAGTGGAGTGGTCTGATCCATCCCAGATTCGGGACTGAGGGGCTGGAGGCTCAGCCATTCCTGAGAAAGTGTGCAGGGCTTGACTGGAAGTAGCATCACAAAGGTTAAGTCAAACTCTCCCATCTTTCTTGTCCTACTTATGACCTCAAGTCAGTTATTCCGCCGTCCTAAGCTAGTGTCATGGGGGAATTAAGACTACAAGGTCTTCTCAGAGGAAAACAGAAGTCATACTGATATTTCAGTTTTAACATAGTCACTCAACTTCAGGATGTTTTTCTTGAAAGCATTTTGTCTTATGATGAAAATCTGGTCTTAATACTAAACTTGCTATAACCTACTACAGATTTATTTATCTAACAATAGAAATAATACATTTTGACAAAGTATATTAACATAAAACAAAGAATATTAACATAGTATTAACATAAGCATATTAACATAACAAAGAATATTAACATATTTATACAAGAAGTTTATTATAATTTTGAATGAAAACACAAAAGTAGTTTAAAACCAGAAAAGCAGTAGTCTATAACAATTGTTGAATGGAGCTTAAGATTTCCTTTTAGTTCTTTATTAACTTAGAATATATCCTACTATGGGTAGACAAGTTGTTGAAATTGTCTTTCAATGAGCTGGCTCTCAATTTCTGTTACACAGTGAGGTTTGATGATCTTTGTTTCAATTTTAGGCCTTTTTTTGGTTCAATCTTATTTCATTTTTAAGTTTTAACATATCAAACACTGACATAGTTTCCAAACAGAGCTAAATGAAAAGGCATATCAAAAGTCTCACCTTTATCTGTCACCTCCACAATGCTGCTCCTTCAAATAAGAGCTGTATGTAACCATTTTTAAAAAAAATTCTGGATTATCTTTTAAGGTGGTGGTGGTTGTTAACAATTTCATGTGTATTGTGTGGGTGTTTTCTCTTTCTGTCTTTTCACTAATTGTAACATGTAATTTCCTTTGTTCTGCACTTATAATATACCCTGAAAATAATTTCATATCAGCAGAGAAAGATGTTTTGCCTTTATATATATATATATAAATATATAAAACCCCACATTTTTGGTCATAACTCCATTATTTTGATTTTCTAAAATTTATTTCAGCTGGTCCTTATTGATCAACATTTGACAGGTTTCCAATTTTCAAAACATAACAGACAGTGCAGCAATGAATAGTCTTGTTGCTGTGTCATTTTGTGTTTATAGAATGTACATATGAGATAGATTCCTAGAAATGGAATTGCTGGATCAAAGGGAAAATTCATCTGTGATATTGCTAGAGGTTACCAAATTCTCCTCCATAGGAATTGTTTTCTATTTCCATGATTACTAAAGGGCAGTTCTAATAGTCTTCTTGACTGACTTAGTCATTTGAAATTTTCTATTCTGAATCTGATACTGAGAAATGGTACTTCATGGTTTTAAGATTTATCTTAAGTTTTTTAAAGTTTATGGGCAAAGTAGCCTTTCACATGTTTTTTTAAAATGTATTTTTTTTTTAAATTAAGGTACATAGGTTTACAGAATGGTATATGATTCAGATATATAGGATCCTACCTCTTCAGGTATATGACAAGATTATTTAAGGCTTATGTTATTAAATTTCAGATTATTTTAACATAGGGTTAAAACTCACATGACAAAATTTTACAAGGATATAATTAATATTGATTGCATTTTACATCATAAAACAGTTTTGGGGTGGTATATCAAAAAATAGAACTGCTGTACCACTAAAAGTTTCTGAATTCATTTGACTCAAAGTTTTAAAAAAGATTTCTCTTATAAAAGGAACATATTTTCATTTGAAAAGTCTATAGAATAAAAGTAAAAATAGTTATACTATTTTTGGCAACATATTTGGGTATATTTCCTTTCAGTGCTTTTCTGTCCTTTGAAAACATTGTTGTTCATAGTTTTTTTTTTTTCACATTTTAATAGACTATTTTTGAGCATTTTTAGGTTTATAGAAAAATTGAGCACAAAATACATAGAATTTCCATGAATATGTAAGATCAAGCCACTTTAATCAGCTCTTCTTTGGCTTAATCAGTTTTGCAGTTTTCCTCATATAGATTTTGCATATATTTTGTTGGATTGATATGTATTTCATCTTTGTTGCTAATGAAAATTTGGTTGTGTTTTTAATTTCAGCTTCCAGTTGTTCATTCGGCTAAATTGGAAAGCAATTGATTTTTATATATTAACTTTGTATCCTGGAACCTTGCTGCTGCCACTTATCATTTAGAGTAGCTTAGTTATTATTGTTGATTCTTTGGCATTTTCTATATAGAAAATCAGGCAATCTGGGAAAAAGGCAGTTTTATTTATTCCTTACCAATCGGTATACCTTTTCTTGTCTCATTGCCTAAGTCTTGTATTAAAATGTAATGTTGAAATTTTTTTCATTTTTTCAAAAAAATCATTTATCATCTTATGTTTATTCTTTTTTTTTACGATTTATTTATGCATACAGGAGTTGGGGTGTAGGCCAGAGTTGCAGGGGGTGAGAGGATTCACCAGAGAGAGTAGGGAACAGAACAGGCAGATCTATTGAAATGCACTGCTGAGGGGAGCACCGGGCGAGACAGGAGAGGTCTGCCATGCCATGTGGGTAACTCCCTGGCCAGGGATTGAACTCCTGCTGCAGAGGCTGTGGATTGCTTCATAGTGCAGTGCTTAACCCCTTGCACCACCAGGGAGGCCCCTTTACATGTAGTTTTGTGGTATCTGGCCAGGAGTAGGATATGTCTCCTCTCTTCTGTAACTGTGGTGTCAGTTGATAAAATTTTCTCTAATCTTATTTTTATCTCTCCTGCTGTCTGTGACTTTCCCTAAAGATTCATTCTTAAATAGGGTTTGAAGCCTACAGTTCCTTCAGCTCTGAGCCCCTGTTGAGTCCTGTGGATGTGATGGTAAGGTGTGGGGAAAAGGATAGGTTTTTGTCACCCCTTCATTAGTTCCTCGTCTCCTAGCGAGCCTGAGTCCCTGGGCTGTGACCCTCACTAGTGCTTCTCAGATTTCACCCCCACCTTCAAATGAGTCAGAAAACCCACAAAGGACTGGGGTCCTATTGTCAGTTAAGATTAGAAAAGCCCAAGTGGGTTTGGCTTAGGTAAGATAGTTTCCCCTAGAGGAAGTCTTTTTTAAGGAGAAAGCTGGGTGCTTTTCAGAATGGATGCTTTCCTCCTACCTCTGATAGATGCTTGAGAGAAAATGAAGGGGATTTTTCTATAAGCTTCACACTGAGAATCTGGTAGGGCTCAAGGAGGTAAAGTCAGAGAAATATGGGTACCTCTCTAAGAGCCCCCAACAATTTTAATCTTTCAAACTAGTCCCTGCTCAGTCCCCAGTAATTAGCAAATTATATTTTAAGTACTCCTGGTTGCTACTTCTGGTCCCAGCGCTGCTCCAGGTAGGACGTGACTTACTCTGTTTGCCTTTCTTCACAGCTTTGGGACAACATCTGGTTCCATGACCTCCTCTGATGGCTCTATAGTGTTGTGCTTTCAGTATGATCAGTTTTTTTTTTTTTTTAATTTTATTTTTGTAAAGATGGGAGTAATGCTTCCAAGGTTTTCATATGTCTGGCCAGGAACCAGTGTATCCTATTAATTTTTACAAACATTAATTATAAGAAGAATCTGGTATATTTATATCTTGCTTGCCTATTTCATGATTTTTTTATTCACATACATGCTTTTTTTAATGAGGACTCAATAGAAATTCATAGTGAGAATTAAGTATTGCCTTTAAAAAATTAAGTGCATTCTTTCTCTAAATTAGATAATATTGATTTGAAGAGCTTATTTTAAATGTAAGTTTTTAAATTATATTTGATTTTTTTAAATGTGAATAGGCTTACACATTAAATATATTTTCTTGCATATAAGTTGAATCTCTTTCTTAACAATTTCCAGAGGTTTTCACACAGGTAGAAGTATTCATTGTGAAAAAAAAAAATTCCTTGTGGAAAAGATACTCAATTTTTACTTTGTCAATGAACAATATCTATATCAATTGTATTCTGTTTTATATCACTTGATTTCTTTTTATCAAAATAAATACTTATAGATTTATGACTAATAGTACTTCCCCCCAAGTGATTGGCACTGATGTTTTCAAAAATCAACTTAGACTTCTGTGTTATTCTGACCTTCTTCATAAAGCGATAGTAAATTATTTTGACCTCCTAAAAATCCACATCTACCAAAGTCATTTCTATTGAACCAGTTTTGTTTTCTAAAACAACGGATGCTTCCAAACTGCTCAAGTAATTCTATTACAGAGCATGGAAAATCCAAGTTATAAATGAGGTAGATAGAGCCAACATCATCATCACTCTTTAGGGACAAAGGCACATATGGAAACACTTCATGGATTCATTAAATATCAATCTGAAATAACATAACATCAATATTGGTAGCTGAAAAATGATAACAGCTGACAGATGGCAACCAATTAGAGCAATTAGCAATTAACTTGTGTGTCCCGGTCCCACCTTCATCCTCCTTCACTTGCTCCATGAATTCCTACAATCTCTGGAAATGTGCCTGACATTCAGTGTCTGCCACAGACCATTGGGATAATGTTTTAGGGCAGTTATTGAAAACAGATTTTGGAGAGAAAGAGCAGGTTACTTTTCATCTCTCATTTAAAATATGTCTATTCTTCATTGGGAAAATAAAATTTAAAATATACTGTAAGACATTTCTTCAGGGAGAGGGCTAAAAATAAAGTTGAAAAATTTGAAATATTTGCATATTAACATATAAATTGGTTTTATTATATCAGTGGTCCTAGAAAGTAGTTCAATTTGAAAAACATTTCCAAAAAGATTTTAAAGTGAAAACATTTAATCATGCATATTATATTTTAAAACTCTTTTCTGATGATTATCTTATGAAAATAGATAAATACGTATTATTATTCACATACCTTATTCCATATCCATATCTAATACTAGGTCAATGGTAATTTTCTGAAGAATATATGTATTTAGTAATTTTCAATTAATTAATGGAAATCTTTTCTAAAGTTGCATTTTTTAATAAATTTGTAATAGCATCTTTCATTTGACTTTTTTTCTGTAAAATGCATTTAATTGAGAAAATGTTTCTCTATAGGTAATAAGGTCTCCAATAAGGTGAGAGAAAATTATATTAAATAAAGTCTATATTCTGTGTTTTATTTATTTTTAATTTTTTATATAGTATTCTTTTATTTATTTTAAATATCCATGTTTATTTCTTCACAGTATTGGAATTCTCCACTCAGGTGTGGTCATCATAGTTTCCCCACCACCAATGTGCCCACAGTCCACCACATTCCACTGTGCTCTCCTTATCCCGTGTTATCTACTTTTACCCTTCATTCCCCCTCCCTCACCTCCTCTCATTCCCCTCCTGAGAGTCTGAGATCTATGATCTGCTTTCAAAGCTCAGTCTTATATAATAATTTGTCTTTGTCTGATCTTTCGTTTCTCTAGGTCACATATATAAGTAAACCATTTGGTATTATCTTGCTCCTTTTGGCTCACTTCACTTAGAATAATCCCTTCCAGTTCCATCCATGTTGCCATAAATGGCATGAGATTATCTTTTTGACCACTGAGTAATATTTCATTGTGTATATGTACCACATCTTCATCCATTCATCTGTTCCAGGGCATTTAGGTTGTTTTTGTATCTTGGTTACTATAAATAGTGCTGCTATAAACATAGGAGGGCAGGTTTAATTTAGAATGATCTTCTGTGCTTTAAATTTAATTTATATTTAATTTGTATTGAAATAATATTGCACTGTAGCATGATATTTCAGGTGTTCATTATTATAAATCAATATCTGTATATACTACATTAAGTTCACTATTAAAAATTCTTTTACCATATAACTAACTCCGTTAACGAGATTTAACCATTCTCCTTTTCCCTCCCTTCTGGTAACACTAATTTTAGTCTAAATGTTTGTCTTTGTTATATTTAGTTCATTTATTCACTAACTTGGTTTCTTTACCACATATGTAAATGAAATGATTGTGTTCTTCACCTAACATGAGTCCATCCATATTGTTACAAATGGCAAAATATTCTTTTATTTTAAAGCTGAATAATATTCCATTGTGTATATATTACACTACAATTACTTTATTTAATCATTGTCTCTCAATATGCTGTTTCCAGCACTAGGCTACTGTAAGCATTGCTGCAAGGAACATGGGGGTGAATATATCTCTGCAAATTAGTATTTGTGAATTCTTCAGATAAATACTCAGAAGTGGGATAACTGGATTGTTTGGCAATTCTAAATTCAAATTTTTGAGGACTCTCTATACTGCTTTTGATGGTGGCTGCACCAATTTACATTCTCACTAACAGTTTACAAGGGCCCCTCTCGCCACATCCCCTCCAACCTTACTGCTTGCCTTTGGGTAATAACCATTTTTTATCGATGTAAGTTTGTTTTTCACTGTTTTCTTTAATTTGCATTTTCCTCTAATAAGAGATGATGGATATATTTCATGTGCCTGCTGGCCCTGTCTGTCTTCTTTGGGGAAGTATGTATTTAGATCCTGTCCTATTTTGTGTTGAAATATATAACTATTTTAGATCCTATTCAGAGTATCTTCATTTGAAAAATATTTGTAAAGAAAGACTTGTCAAATAAAATGGCTCTAATTATGATATTTTTTAATATTTGCCATCTCTAATTGAATTCAATTCAGGTAATCAATATCTAATTCTGAATAGGATTTTCATCTAAAGACCAAGTTGCAGTATCAATATATAAATGAAAGGAAGATTTCATCTATTGAATAATTTGATTAAGTATGTCCAATTGATTTGGAAAAAAATGTGGCCAAAATTTAAAGGATTCATTCACACATAGAAAATTCAACACATTTACAGAACACTAAGGAAGATTTACCAAAAACTTTTTCTAAGGTTGATAATTTCTAAAACTTTGTTGATTATAAACAACAGAGCAGGGATCTATTACGATGCAGACATATTTTTTAAGTCAATATTAACTCCATCACAAAAAGTGGTTTTTCTTGTGTGCATGTTGTGTTTGTGTATGAAGATACAGGTGTATGAATTTTGACAGCTGTACTTCTATTTCACTGTGAATAGTATTACAGGGTTTGAGATTATGTTTTATGAAATGTATGTCTGATACAACACTGGCAACCTTTAACTCTTTGCTAATTTCTTTCTAAAGAAATCAACATGGACAAATATCAGTGAAGGCCTCTTCCCTTTTAAAAATGATCTGAAGTTATTTTTGCCATTCCAGTTGTCTACAATTAGTAGAATATAGGGATAAGATAGCACATGGCAATACAATGGAAAAAATATGCCTACGTTAGTTTGAGCCTGTACAAAGTTTTTTTCCCCCAAAAGCTAACAATGTGGGTAACAACCTATACTCTTTGCCCTACTCTCTAAGTCCTGGTGCCCTAATTGTATTGCATCATTCTGGAAAAATGTGTGAAATTTTAAGTTAGCACAAAGTCACAGACTACTTTCAACCCTTGTGTCCACAGAGTTGCTGTTGCCCAGATTCACATGAAGGTTCCTTGTGGATTAGGTGTATCTCTAAATACAACCATAAGGGAAAAATCCTTTGAAGGATAGAATAAAACATTACCTTCTCCAAATCTTTCCCTTCTGACTCCCAATATGTTGTATTTTGGGAAATGTTTAATTTAAATTTTATTTGCATAGAGAAACCATTCTAGACCTCTGACTTTTGCAACCTTAGCTGCTCAAGAAGAAGTACTTTAAGGGCTTCTCCAATATGATTTGGAAAATTTGGTTGCCTCTTTCTAAATGTGCTTCCATATGACTATCAAAAAGTGTAGGAAAAGTTTTTCCTGTCACTTTATGGTATGCCAAAAGGCATTAGCTTGATGAAATCTGTGATTTTCCCAAATATAACTTAAGTGGATTTTTTTTGTCAGTTATGAACACCATAATGTTATAGGGAATGAAAAAAACATGAAATCCTTACCAACTATGAAACATAACAAGTAAGTCCTTTCTAGAACTATCCTTTTCCCCAAAGTCTCTCCTAACTCTGCATGTTATAAGACATATTGTACAGATGCGGGTATACGTGGAACTTCACAGAATTTCAAAGATAGAAGTGTGTCTTTGTTCTTTTGACAAAATACCACTTGTTATTTTCTAGTGCAGAGATAGACTAAATAAGATCTAAAGGTAATTCTTTAATATAAAGAATTTATCTCTCAAAATAAAGCCTCCTGTTGTCATAACAGCAGCCTTTATCTACAGAAGTCCAGAGTTTTAAAACATACATACGGGCTTCTCCAAAGATGTGTGATCAGCCATACAGACCTGCATATCATTAACCCAATAACAAGTGTGTTAAACAAAATCAAGCATGCTATATGTAGCCTCCTTACAAAATGAGCAAGACTCGGGCATGATAGCTTTCATTTTCTTCATGTCATTTTGTTCTTTTTTGCTCATGCAAGATTAAAAAAAAAAAACGATTGAGTTATTTATCACTGCTTTATATTTGTGGTAGAGTCATTTTCATTCTGAAAAATAATAATAAAAATCTCATCTGAATTGAAATGGGATAGAAGAGCTCACCAGATGTAGCTGTATCTCTCACATGAAAATAAACCGAATGTTTTCCTTAATCAATCAGAATGAATAATGTTGATGGGCTTGGCAGTGACTAAATCAGGGTTGCCAGCTCCTTCCACCCCGCATGATTTCATCTTCCAACCAGACTAAAAAATGTTTTCCCTCCTTCACACTGGACAACTTTATTTTCACACGTTCAATTTAACAAAGCTCAAAAGGAATTCTAAAAGCTTCGCCTGTCTCATGAAATGTTTACCAGATATCTCTACAGATGGCAGCTGCACCGCAGTGTTTCATAATAAGGAGAAATAAAGTGGCCGAGGAAACTCTCCTGACGAGCATAAACAATCATTGGTGGGAGGTTGTTTGCTGTCAGTCATGCTCCAAGGTTGCATTTTTCAGCAATTTTGTTTAAAACTTCATTTAAACAACTGCCCACTCTAGAAAATCCTAGGGAACTGTAGTGCTGCCGTTGAAAGTCTGATTGAGTCAGCGACACCCCTTAACTTTTTATTTCTAATAGGGGCTCAAATGCTTGCTGAAACAGTGTGCTTTTGAATTTCAGAGTATTATCTCCACAATGATTTCCATAAGGACCCAGATAAGCGCATTAAAAGATAGAAAGCACTGATTTTTTTTTTTTAAATAATCCTCCTCCTTAGAACATAGTAAATATATTAATACCTTCAGGGAAGAACAGGTAACTAGACAGTCGACTTAATATAAAAGACTGTTGCTTGTGTGGTTGCTTTTGTAAACATCTAAGTGCATTCCAGTTTGACAAGGTTTACACACATGGATTTATTTCTCACCACAATCCCATTTCACAGACTAGGAAACTGAAGTAAGGAGGTTTCAGTTCTATAGGCAAGCTCACACTGCTTTAAGTGGTGGAGACCGTCTATCCTCAGCTGATAACTCATGTATTTGGTCCCTCTACTCTATTCCTTCCAGCAACCATCCTTCCCACCCCTTTTATCTTTATACATCCCTTTTCACTCTTTCTGAAGATTCCTGGGTCTCAATGATTTCCAAAGCAAAGTCAACAATTCTTGATTCATGAATGATGTGATTATCATGTGATCAGGACATGATAAGTTTCTAGTCTTTGCCTTCCTAGGTCACTTGCAGTCGAGAAAAAGGAGGCCAGGCATGTTCGTTCTTGACCACTGTCATTAAGTCATATCAGTTCTGACCCACAAGTAAGCTGTGGTTTTCATCCTCTCAATCAAATATGTTGCTACTGCAAAACAGAACAGTGCTCATTCTGTTTTGACAAATGAATGCCTGAGGTGTCTCTAGTGGTAAAGGTCTTCTCTGAAAGCAATGCAGAATGTGGTCACCTAAAAAAAAAAGTGTATAACCTCGAAGATGGTGAGTCTCTGCCACCTGGTGGTTAAAGCGATTTAACCTTCTGTGGAGGTAGAGAAATCAGCAGTGCCATGGTTGGCTTGTTCACATGGTTGTACTGTCTTTTGGCAATGTAGACGCTTATTTAGTGGCAGATGGCTTTAAATGTTAAATAGAGGAAATTCCTCCCCAAATTCATGTTCATCTTCCATAGTTTTTATATCGCCTCTGATGATCTCATCTCTCTCTTCCTGCTCTTTCTTTTATAGAATTGGAAAGACATCTTACCAATGCTCCAAATTCAAAACTTTGAACAGTGCAGTCCATTCTCACAGGCTCTGTTATCTCAGAATATATATAGATTGCCCTGAAGACATCGTTATAGGATCTTTCAAGGTCATTATTCCAGGATGTGTGGTTTCTGAAGAGCTTTGGAATTTAATATAGGGCATATATGATCCATACCATTCTGATCATCATAACGTGTCAGAGACCAGATGTGTGATTTGGGGTGTAGAAATGAAAGAATGGAGCATTAAATATCTAAATCTAAAATAAGGCCAGTGTTGAATAGCTCATAATATGAGAGGAGAGAACCTACAGAAAAACTTATAAAAATGGTACATCTCAATTGTTATCCTTGTGATTTCACTTAACATTAAGGAAATAGGATGTTAAAAAAAAAAACAAAAAACAAAAAAAAAAACATGGAGCTGAAAAGAAAGACCAGTAAAGTGAATACCCTAGTTACTTCTCTAAGTATGTTGCCCCGAGACAACAAGCTACCTAGCAAAAGCTACATGAATGCCATCAGCAATCTTTGGCAATCTTCTGTCTCCATAATTGTAGAAACATCATGGAAAATGATGTGTCTCAGATGAAAGCTTTTCAGTATAGCAACAGCGTTGTCCATGCCCAATCTTTTGGTGACAAAATGCCATCTTATGAAAGACTCAGTAGATTTTATTCAACGCTGTGTAAAGTCTATTATTAACCCTGATTCCTTTGTCTTTTCCAGCTAAGAGTGAGTTGAAGTGATTTGAGGAAGCATTTCAGACAAATACTTATATTTTCTGAAGCCATATTCAAATATACCACATGACCAATGTAATCGGATAACCATAGAGGCAAACCTTGTACCAGTGAGCTGAACAGATAATATTTTGACAACCATTTTAGAGACTGTCTTTATTTCCAAATCTTGAACTCCAGCTTCACTAACTACATAGTTATTTTCCTAACAGTGTCCTCATGCATAAAAATACTATAAAAGGGGGTTAAACACCCCTCTCCCTTTTTGTCAGCACCACATCTCATTGTACATTTTATTTCCACAGGATCCCATAAAGACAGCTATGCATCAACAGGAAAATACACTTCCTAACATTCAAAGTCAATGATGCAGATAATAGGGAACCAGCATCCTCTGTGTGGGATACATACTGTCCTCAGTCCCTGGCCCAGATGTTGGCAACAACCAATAAACTGTATTATACACATATATAAAAAAAGCAGCTTGATGGAATGGGCTGCTTAGCTAGATTTATTAGGAGAGATCTTTAATATGCCATATGGCGGCTTGACTCTTCCAGGCAGAGCAGCCCGTGAAGGGATGGGTTGAAGTGTGATGACTGGCCCGGGCAGAAGTGTTGATGCCTCCCCAGGGAAACAAGTGCTCGCTGTAGGCTTTCTCTGCAGTGTCACCCATGCTCTGTGTCCTCATAGTCCATCAGGTCTCAATATGTTTTCAATCAGAGCCAGGATCTCCATTACCCTTACTGTTTAGAGAAATCTCTAGACAACTTTGGGATGGCGGAAGTGAGAAAGAAGAGGGCAGGGCTGAGATCCATCATGGTTTTTAACATAGCTTCTGCCTTTTATTGAGAAACGTTGTGTAGGAAATACAAACTAGGGGCTTTGCAATGTTTCTAAAAGCTATTATTTAAGTAAATGGAAATATGGCACCCTAAATGTTGTTTGGAACACCTGAGAGCCCAAAATGGATTTTTTCCTGCTTGAAGATGGCTGTAGGAGAACCACTTTTCCTTATTATCATTCCTTCCACACGGCTTCTATTCAATAATTTGTATCAACTCTTGTGCTTCATTTCATTAATGTGCCAGATAATTTTATCAATATTGTAAGGCAGATGGGGAATAGTCACTGTCGGATATAGCTATATATACACCCACATATATACATCTATCTAGCTATTTATCATCTATTTATCAGATTATATCTTTGCAACTTTAAAATGCAGAAACACCGCCCAGGCAAATGACAGGGCAACTTTTATCATTTAAAAAAATCTATCATTAATTAGCCATAGGAAGACTACATATCACTTATTTGCCAATTCTGCTGACTATGAAATATCTGATATGAAATATGGTATTACAAGGCAATATGAAGAAAGCACAATTTAAGGAATGTTCTAAAAATACCCAGACTACAACCTTCAAAAGTTTCAAGGTCATGAAATTAAAAAAGGCTAAATTATGGTTCTAGAGTGAAGGAGGCAAAAGAGATGAGAAAGGTACATAAAATAAGATCCTGAATTGGAATCTTTGGCTAGTAAGGACATTTTTGGGGCACCTGGTGAACCTTCAATAGGATTTGTGGACTGCAATAATGTTAATATAAATTTTCTGATCTTGATGGTTATATAGGAAATGTCCTTTTTGTAGGATATACAAAATTATCCATCATCATGGAATATCATGTTGAAAACTTGCTGTCAACTAATTCTTTAGAGAAAATTATTTTCTTGAAATTTTTTCTGAATTGAAATTATTTTAAAATACTTAAAATTAAGCCACCTTTTTTCTCTGATATTTCAATTATTTGGGGACTCCTTAGGGATGGAAGCAGTTGTTAATTCTATCAGTAAAAACAACTTAATCTAAGAATTAAAGAGATAACTAGCTAATTACTTATCATTACTTTCAAGAAAATATTAATGATAAAATTTAAGTAATTATGAAATAATTGTATGGGTAAAATGGCATTTAATATTTTAATTTGTTGTAAAATAATTTGATTAATTTTAGATAATATTAAAGTAAGTAAATGCCACAGAAACAGTCATGTAAGTATTATGCTATTAAAATACAATGCATGCTGTTCAAGTCCATGAAAAAGTTTCTCATTAACTTTTAAAAATGCAATTTTCTTTTTGTAGCAAGGCCAATTTCATCTATAAATACAGCGTCTTTGACAGAAAACGTGTAGTACTGTAGGCACTGTCTTATTTAGCCTTTGAGCATTAACTGATATTTGAGTCGTGATATTTTCAGAAGAGCTTCTATGGTTTCAAGTTGACAAGGCATTAACTCTTCTTTCCCTAAAGCAACTGCTAAACAATTCACTCGGAAATTTTACAATTAGATTTTCCACTTAGCTGTTTATTCCTTATGACGCCTTTCTTGTTCTGGAAACTTTAAATTCTTTAATTTATCTGGTATTTCTCTCTTTTTTTTTTTCCTGTCGATATTTTAATTCATTTGCAATTGTGGAGCAGTAAACCACACAAGAGCATGTTTCAGGTTGAACTGTTTATCTTAGCAGTTTATTTGAATATGGCAGGACATTTACTTGAACTTTTGAGTAAATGCATGTTGAGCAGTTGAAAAGATGACTGGGTGTAGACTTTTTGTGATAATGTGTTAAAATTATGATTAAGGGAGAATTGGTCAAAATCTGAAAATCCTCCAGTTCAAAATTTTTGGTCTTCTGAAATGAAGTCCCTGAGATCCTAGAAGCCATAGGACTGGTCTCAGATGTCAGGACTTTATTTTGCAAAGCAACTTGGATGCAAGATAAAAAACGAGGACCGTTACAAAGGTGTTGACATGGACCCCAAGGAATTTCATTTAAATATCTTTTTCTTCAGAATATTTAAAACCGTTGCATTAATTGCTTTTGTAATTGCTTCTGAGTGGCATCTGTGAATCTAGAAATCATAGCAGGAAAATTAACTCTTAGTTATAAATTGAATATTTTAAGTTCAAGGGGCATTTCTCCACTGTGAGCTCTGAATGTTGACTGGCTGGTACTGTTTCTACAGATAGGGCCATTCTATGCCTAAATATTTGTATTTCTTTCTCTTCTGCTCAGAGAAACATTTTCAGAGGTTAGGTAATTTTCGCTTTTCACGGGACAAGCAGAACACTTACATTTAATCTTACTTCATTAAGTTTTCTCCCTTGAACAGATTGGAAATGGTGTGTGGCTTGGACATTTGAAAGTAATGAGATTTTATAAGTCATAGCAAGATCATGAGCATCACAAGTTCATAGCCATTGTTAAATAAGGACCCAAAAGGAAGAGAACATGATTTATTTTTGTTTCCTATTTTGATGATGGGGATATTTAAAATATTTTATGTTTTCGAATGAATGTTGTGGAAACTATAGGACAGGGATATAGGAAAAATTGACTTCTATCGTATATGGTATATGGGGTATATGGTATGACTAGGGACATGGGATATTGTCTGAAGTTTTTTTTACTTAAGATTAGATCACCTTGTCATTCTAAATATTTGGGCATTGTCTTTACATTCATACATTTTTATCTAAAAAGTTTTGACATGTTATTAAAAATAGAAGATAGTGAGCTTTTTTTTTTTTTAGCAATTTCTTATTTCAGCATATTCAATGTGTACAATGCATTTAAATTCTGGAGGAGTTTTGTTAGACTTTTTAGAGCTTAAAATAAATGCTATTTTAGGAAGAATATATCCAAAGTAAAGAACCTTCTCAAGAAAATTGTAGCAGCAATAAAAAAACAAACTTTCCAGCTCACAATATTTACCATTAGATTTGGTGAACTCCATCTGGAAGCAGGATATACATAGAAATATCAATTTTGACAATAGTATTTAATAGAGGTGAAAGATTTAGTTCCATGTAAATTAAACATTTAGTTTAAAATATTAAATAATGAAATGTTGATTAAAATCACCGGTAAATTAGACTCATCCAAAACTTAAGAGTTGGAAGCAGTCAAGCTTTTCAATAATAAAAAAAAAACTGAAGCTCACCTAAAATATTAAAATTTATTAAGGAGGAAGCAAACCATCTAAACTTACAATCCTCATGGTTACTAAACCCAGAATATTACTTTAACTCATATTTGAGACAGATTTTGGTAGTATACTTATTTTGCATTCAAAAATAAACATCCAGTAGTATAATTAGGTGTTATGATTTCTTGATTCTAGTTATCATGTTTAAGTACACCCCAATTTCTGAATTAATTATATTCTGATACTATTTTTTACCTGGTTGTTGGAATTTAGAATATATTGTCCTAGGAAAACAATGATTTAGGTGATGATTAGATCAAGTCATGGCAAGTTGCATTTACCCCTTTGTTTAAAGCCCGTGTGTTTCAGTTCCTTTGGAATGTTGTAACAGAAATACCATAAACTGAGTTGCTTATAAACAACAAACATTCAGTTTTCACAGTTTTGGGGGGACTGAGAAATCCAAAATCAAAGCACTAGTAGACTCAGTATCTGGAGACTCTGCTTCCTGCTTCATAAAAGGCCCCTCACATGGGCTAAGGAAAGATTTCTCTTCCAAGTCACTTTTTTAAAAAAAAATTTATTTGTTATGCATACAAGAACTGGGCTACAGGCCAGAGGTGTGTGTGTGTGTGTGGTGGGGGGGGGGGCGGTGGGGGTGAGATGATTCACCCGAGACAGAACAGGCAGACAGAACAGGGGAATAGAATAGGCAGACTGACTGAAATACACTGCTGAGGGGAACAGTGGGTGATTCAGGAGAGGTCTGCTGCGCCATGTGGGTAGCTCCCTGGCCAGGGATTGAACTCATGCTGCAGTAGCTTCCAGTAGCTTCACAGGTTGTGTTTTAACCCCTTGTGCCACCAGTGAGGCCCTCCAAGTCACTTTTTAAAAAAAAATATTTATTTTATGTTTATTTTTTATTTTATTTATTTTTATACAAGAGCTGGGGTACAGGCCAGATGCACAGGAGGGTGAGAGGATTCACCAGAGACAGAGCAAGGAGCAGAACAGGCAGACGACCGAAATACACTGCTGAGGGGAGCAGCAGTGACAACAGGAGAGGTCTGCCACGCCATGTGGGAATCTCCCTGGCCAGCTGGGAATTGAACCTGCACTGTGGAGGCTGCAAACAGCTTCACAGTGCTGCGCTCAACCCGCTGAGCCACCGGGGAGGCCCATCCAAGTCACTTTTATAAGGGCTTGAATCTCGTTCTTGAGGGCCCTGCCTGCATGATCCGTCTATCAAAGGCTCCCACTGTTAATACCATGACAGTGGGGATTGGGTTTCAACATGGGAATTTTTAGGCAAAATAAACATCCAATCCATAGCATAGCCTCGCACTCTTGTAGACCTATGCATCACTTATACCTGTGTTTCATGAGGTTCCATCTTAGGAATAATGGAGATGGACCTTGACTCACAGTTGCACCTTTTCTTATTTGCCTGCCTCCACTCCCATGTATTCTGGCTTCCCTCATTACCACTTCCCAGCTCACTGGATGGCCAGGCATCCTGAAAGAAGCAGATATTGAATGTCCCAGCTCCAGAATTGGTAGTGGAAGGATAGGTGTGTCTGCTGCAGGATGTATTAAGCCTTCTTCGGGAGATGGTGGTAGGGAATATGGGTTTAAGAAATGGAACAATGGCAGGAGATTCTGCCAGTGAAGCCAGCTTACTTCTGATAGAAGAAAAGTCATTATCAGAGGAAAGACTTGGGGAGACTTGCCATTCAAGTGTGGTCCTATGACTTGCAATAACAGTCTCCTAGGAGATCTTATCAGCAAAGTCCACACATTTAACAAAGTCCAAAATCTACACATTTAACAATATGCATTTTAACTTGAGAAAAATTTAATCTGAGAAGCACTGGTTGAAATGAATGCAAGACTTCGTATCCTCTCAGAATGTTTTTTATCAGCTAGTGTACGCATGTACCTTTGACATTGTCTGGGAAGCATATCTAAAGCATCTAGATTTTATGGAACCATCTGGGGCTCTTACACTAATTTCTTCTGTTTCCTGATGCTGTTTCCCAGCACCATAATCCGGAGTCTCTGCCTGTTGGACTTGTCCTTAGTCTCTGTGTTAACTCTTAACCTCATCAAGGTCTTGTTATATTCTCTCTTTACATAGTCATCCTTGGATTACCACTTACAATAATTTTCTTTCCTCCTCCAAGTTAGTTTCTTTGGTTCTATGAGCCAGAGAATGGCCACTCTTACCTGACTTGTTGTACCTTTCAAAGAGGATTCAAACCATGTAAGGTGTCCATATAAGGTCAGGAAGCAGGACTGGTATCTTCTCAGGATCAGACTCTTTAGGGGTTGGAAAGGAAAAAGTAACACTCATATTGGTGATTGTCATAGTACATTTGGGTTGCTACAGCAAAGTTTCAGAGACAGGGTCACTTATAATAAACAGAAATTTATTTCTTACAGTCTCTGACACCTAAAGTTGGAGGCTAGGGCACTGGAGTGGCCAGGTTCTTGGCTGCAGTCTGCCTACTTCTCATGATATCCTCATGTGGTAGAGAGCAGAGAAAAGGAGAGAGCTCCTCATGACCCTGTTCATGGGGGAGGGGGATCTATCCTATGGCTTCATCTAATCCTAATTACTTCCCAAAGGTTCTACCTCTTAATACCATCAAAGCAGGGGGGTGGAGATTGACCATCATGTAAATTTTGCAGGACAAAAACAGGAGGCAACAGAGTGTATTGATATATCAGTGGATGCTAGAGATGAAAGGAAATCTTGGAACCCAGAATGGTTGAATTATCCAAATGTCAGAGTCAGTGAAAGAACTAAATTTTGTGCCCAGGTGATTCGTTCTCTTTCTATGGTAACCACCAGTTTCAGAGGCAGGTTTATCTTATATACTAAGAGTAATGCAAAGACTAATAATGCAAGATAAATCCTAAATAATTTCTACTGTGAGCATGGCAAACGAGCACTATATTGGGCTCTATCCATATTCATCCATCCACCCTACCCAACCATTCACTCAACCACCAACCTCCTAATCACAACAACCCATTCAAGTAAGCATTGTTTTCCTAATTTTTCAAAAGCACAAACCAAAGTTCAGGAGAGAAAGGGCACTTGCATAAAATATCTAGTTAGTTACTGACAATAGGAATTTGAACCCCTGTTCTACTTCAGATCATCTGAAAATTTTACTATTATTTTAGATTTAGCTGTGAGCACACATTATTCCTGTTGGGTCATCAATTCATCCAAAATTACAGTATAGTAGTTGACAATATATGAGTTGAAGGCACCAATGTTGGAGCCAGAACCTGGTACATATTCTAACTTTGCTGTTGCAAGCTGTATGATCATTTGCGAGCTATAGAACCTCTCTGTGCCTCAGTTCCCTTAACTGTAAAAGGGTACAATAACCCTTTGGATGACAACCAAGACATATGTCTCTTAAGGGTTAAAGTGCTTAGAAGAGTGTCTGGTGCACATTAAGTGACAAATGTTACCTATAATTGTTACCTTCACTAAAAATATATTTCCTGCAAAGTATAATTTTAAAGTAAAAATATTTAATAAATGCTTGATTAAATTTGAGATTCCTGCAATATCTTTTCTACTATCTGTCTATTCATGTAGCTGGTATAAACATCATGATAAAAATATATGTCAATGATGTGAATTTCCGGAGGGTGCTCAGTTTTGATTTGAAGAAGCGAGGTTAAAAATACAAAATAGTTAATTTTTGCATCCTGTGTGTATTCTTCAGAGGTCAACTATGTTTGTTCTTGCTTTAAATAGATTTCAAAACCTTAGGATTATATTTAAAATAACAGATTAGCCTAGCTTTGAGCCTAAAGGGAGATACGCACCATGAAGTAATTAAATATAGAAGATACACGGAAATTTAGCATCTAAACTCTTGACTTCTCAAATGGAAATGTATAACCTGAAACAGTAAATAATATAGAGCTTGTATGAATTAGGGATCTTAAAAGGGTTCAGGCAGAAGCCAAAGCTCTATATACTTGAGAAGGTACAAATAGTCTGAAATAAATCCCACATGCAAACATCTATTACACATTTTTGTTTATAATCAATACTACAATCAAGGATTACTTCATTACTTTAAGTCATGCTTGTTCAATGAGCTCATTGACAGTCATAGTTATTTATGTCTGCTCAGTTCCAGAAGAAAATTCACTTGATATGAGTGATGTCACACAATAAAATTACTTGATTGCATATCTGAAATGATATCTTCAGTATCATTCAAAAAAGAGTTATACTTAAAAATTATAAGTGCTTAGGATTGCAATAAAGACTAAAGGAAATCATTGTCCCTAGAGGGCTGAATCAACATTTTAGTGTTTTGTTTTTTTTTTTAATTTTAGAATTTGAGCTAAACACTTTAAAAGTTTAAAAGTTTCAGGAGAGAAAGGTTTCAAAGTCAGTCTCTCTACAGTCTGTGATTTGAAGTTTCTCAATGACATAGAATTAATTTTTAAATGACCTTGCATATTTGTGATGTTGGGTATAAAATATATAATAAGCATTGATTATTTTTATTCTGTTCTATTTCATTTTACTGTTTTCTATACCTTGATGCTTTTAAGTTAAAAATAAGGATCAAAAAAAATGAAGTTACCAAAGAACATATTCATCAACTGATAGAATTATACTCTTCTAATTTACAAGTTATTCAACCAAGATTTTAATGTTCTCTTAAACTTAAATGTTGTATATTCTCTTTAAAAATGTTGTTAGTAGGAGAGCATTTAAGTTTCTAAGTATAATTCTTGCTATCAGCTGTGGTTCATCATCCAGTTTTGCAGTGATTGTGTGGTGATAAGGAAAGGGGCAAAGCTTATAAATACCATACAGAACTGGGTTGATGAGTTGGCTTTTGACATTTGCTACCAGAGTAGTATGGAATAAGCTTGTTGACACCTTCGAACTTCAGTGTCTTCATCTACAAAGTCAGTGATGATGATACTTTCCAGTGTTTTTGTGAGTATAAATAATTGATGGTACAAGGTTAATATCACCAAATAGATTCATAGGCAATGTTCTGTTTCTTGTATCATGTACAGATTTGAACCTAAAATAAAGCTATGTTCCCATGTTGAAATTTTCATAATGATCACCACCTACAAATCTTCAGGAACTCCTTTTACTCAAGGCGGGAATTCAAACCCATTAACTTGATTCTCAATTCCCTTTCTAGCCCTCTCTCTCATTAAAACCTTAAAAGTAACTTTCTACTTCACCTGAAAGATGTACTTACTGGACCCTGCTCTTGATGCTACTTTGGCCTTATTTGTCTTGATGAGATTGCTTTCTTTTTACCAGCCTGTGATTTCTCAAATCCCTATCAAATCCCTTAAGGTCCAGCTACCTAAATTCTCAACTGCTCAGGATTGTCCTCTTTCTGTGGCTTTTGAGCACTTACTGCCTGCACAGCTCATTAGGTACTTAATAGTTTGAAGTCCTCTGGTAATAGCATAAGTGAAGCCAATGACAGATGGGAAGAGTTGTTTTCTTTTTTCCACCCAGAGCCAGGCACCTATGATACCCTGCATACACACTTACTGAAACAAAGCCTTTCTCCGTTAGCATTGTTCTTTTGGGGTTGGTGATTTTTCTGTAAGTAACAACATGGAAAACTAGTGTCTTAAACTGAGTTTAATTTTTCATGAAAAACCACTTGTGGAAGTTGAGTTGAGGTGGTCACTGGTCAGGATGCAGCTGCACAGCCATTTGACCCAAGACAGTGGCGCTTCTCTTTGTCTTTCCTACCGTGTGGTTCATGTCTCCAAGTCCAGCCAATTATATTTAGCAGCATAGAGAAATTCTGGAGAACTGGCAAAGGGCAATTGCCAACTCTTTCAAAGGACAGAAGAGAGGGACAGATGCTTCAGTTGAAGCAGAGGGCAAATTTGCCCTTCCTCTGCCTTTTTATTTTTTGTTATTTTTGCATAGAAGAACTGGGGTGCAGGCCAGAGGTGTTGGGGGTGAGAGGATTCCCCAGCGACAGAGTAGGGAGCAGAACAGGCAGACTGAATGAAATACCCTGCGGAAGGGAGCAGCAGGTGAGAAAGGAGAGGTCTGCTGGGCTTCCTCTGTCTTTTTGTTCTATTTAGTTTTCAGCACTTGGCTGATGCCCTCCTGTATTGGGGGCGGGGCGCACCCTCCTCCCTCTCTTTACAGATTCAGATACTAATCTCTCTCATACAGTCCCAGAAATACTGTTTCACCAGCTATCTGTGCATCCCTTAGTCCAGTCCAGCTGACACACACAAATTAACCTTCACAGTCAGTGTTTAGGTTTCATTGGTCAGAATATCACAAAGCTTCATGTGGCTACAAGTTTGACTGGTAAATCCTGGGGATCCTTACTAAAAATATGTGAGTTCTGTTCCCAAAGGAAGAAAGAATAAGGGAAGGGAGTTGTTAGCAGTCTTGGCCACACCTTTTTTTTTTTTTTTTTTAATCTTTCTGCATAGTAAGTTGCTTACGGTCAGAGTTGACAACTGACATTTTAACCTGCAACATTTCATGAATAGAAAACAAACATTTCCAGGAACCTGGTTAGATGATGAAAGAATCCCAGTTTACCACAAACAGAGCACCAACACAATCATTTTCAAATATATGTGAGCAAGTCACCATTCACATCTGAGACGAGACAGAGAAGGGATGACAAGAAGAATCAGCGCATGTTTTCTTTCAAGAGCGATAACATAAACATCCCAGCTTTTCAAGCTAATAGTGTCTTTAAGGGTGACATTTCTTACATGGCATAAGCAAGAGTCAGAGCAAAGGCCAGAAACTAGACTTTTATCAGACCATCAGGAATGAAGAGAGAAAGATTTGTCCTGCTCTCCAGATTCATAAGAAAACAGTATACAGAATGAAATCCCCATTTATTTTTTTTACTGAGATAATGTTGTTTTACAAGACTGTATGATTCAGAGCTTACGGCGCATCTCTTCAGATGTTCATCACCACACCCACCACCAAGGCACCCATGTTCCTCCACCCCAGCCTACTGGGGCTTCTTTGCTGTCCAATCTTTTAAAATCTCCCATTCTTTTAAAAATAGCATCACTGAACTATATTTCATATAATTTAAACTTCACCCATTTGGAGTGAACAGTGCAGTGTTTTTCAGGATATTTGCAGACACATGCAACTGTCACCATGGTGTCAGTACAATTTCATCATCCTCAACCCATTCCCTCAACACTATTCCCTGAACCCCACTCCCTAACCTTTACCACCCAAGAAACAATGGTCGGCTCTCTCTTCAGGGTTCATTTGAACCTATCCTGAATATTTAAAAAAAACTTACATCATAAAACATCTGGCCTTTTGTGATTGATATCTTTGACTTAGCATTTCTTTTTCTTTCTCTTTTTCTTTTTTTTAAGATTTAATTATTTATGCTTACAAGAGCTGGAGTACAGGCCAGAGATGTGGGGGTGAGAGGACCCACCGGAGACAGAGTAGGGAACAGAATAGGCAGACTGAGCAAAATACACTGCTGAGGGGAGCAGCGGGCAAGTCAGGAGAGGTCTGCTGTGCCATGTGGATTGCTCCCTGGCCAGCCAGGGATCAAACTTGTGCTGCAGAGGCTGCGGATTTCTTCATAATGCTGTGCTTAACCCCTTGCGCCACCAGGGAGGCCCTTTAGCATTTATTTTTTAAGATTCATCCATGTTATAGCCTTTATCAGCACTTCAATACTTTCTATTGTTGAATAGCTCATTTCCTGTGGACACACCCCCTTTTGTCATCAATTGATGGATATTTGGGATCTTTTTCCTTTTTTGACTATTACGATTAATGCTTAATGCACAAGTTTTTCTGTGGATATGTTTATTTCTTTTAGGTAAATATGAGTGAATATTAAAAGAGCATCATGCTTTTTAACATCTAAAGGAACTGATATTTAATGTGGCTACACCATTTTATACTCTCACCCACAGTATATAATTTTTCTGCATTCTTGCCAAGGTTGCTGTTTTTCCATTTTGGTGGGGATGAAATTGTATCACATCACGGCTTTGAATTTCATTTCCTTACTGAGTACCAAACAATTATGTTGAGCATTTTTTCATGAGTTTATTGGTCATTCATGTATCTTTGAAGAAATGTCTATTCAGATCATTTGCCAACTCTTTGTTTAGCAAAACATAGACGTTTTGTTTAGTGGTTGAGAGTTCTTTGTATATTATGGCTACAAGTTCCTTATTCCACATGATTTTCAAATATTTTTGTTCATTCACTTTCATCATGGTGCCTTTCGAGGCATAAAAATTTAAAATTTTGTTTTGATGAAGTCCAATTTGTTTCTCTTGGTGGTGGTTGTTGCTTAAAATGTTGTATATAAGAAACCATATCTGTTTCAAAATCACAGAGATTTACTTCCATGTTTTCTCCTAAAACATTTGGAGTTTTGGCTCTAATATTTAGGTCTGTGTATCATTGTAACTATTTTTTGTGAATTGTGTGAAATAGGATATCAATTCTTGATTCACGATTCTATTCCATCCCTTTACACTTCTACCTTAAGCTAGTACCACACTGTCATGATCATTATCTGTGTAATAAGCTTCTAAATGAGACTTCCAGTTGTTCTTTTCAATGCTATTTGTATATTCTGGGTTTTTTCATATACACTTTGTAGGATTAGCTTATCAGTTTCAACAGTATGTCAAATGGAATTTTGATAGAGATTACATTGAATCTGTACATCAATTTGGGGGAGTAGTGTCCCTTTAACAATATTAATCATCTGATGAATGGGTATGGATGGCTACCATTTAATTTAGATTTAAAAATTGTTTTTTCAAAAGTGGCCTATAGTTTTATGTATAAGTCTTCGTATATAAATCTTTCCCTTTTGTTGAACTTATTTCTAAGTACTTTATTCTTTCTGATATTATTATAAATTAAATTGCTTTCTTAAGTCCCTTTTTGGATTGTTCATTTGTAGAATACCGAAATATTATGCATACATGCATACATACATATGGATACATACACAGATACAAAAGTTTGTATCCTATGTAGAAATAGTTTTGCTTCAGATTTATGAGTAAGCGAGGCTACTCAATTTTCATTTTAGTGATAATTTCCCCCAAGGTAGTATCTCCACCTCGATATTTGTGTTGTGTGATAGGGTAGTCACTAACTCAGCAACTGTAATATAGTGTGTCCAAATTGAGATGTGTAGTAAGTGCCTGCTGGAATTTTTTTTTTTTAATTAGTGGAAAATGTAGAAAACATCTCGATGATTTTTGTGATGATTGCCTGTTCAATTGAGAATTTTTTTAGGTACTGTCTTAAACTATTGTTACATTTATTTCAGCTGTATATTTTCACTCTGTTTCTTATTAGGGAGACTACTAAAAATTTTTTAATTATTAATGTGGCTCATTTTACATTTCTATTATATAATATTACCTTAGGTCACTTCCATCCAGTCAGCTATGAAAGGAAAGGGATTATGTTTTAATTTTCCTCAAAGAGACTCGGAACTTGGCAAGCACAAAAGGTCTAAACTTCTTCCAATGCAGACATCTTCAAAAGGTTATATTTCCTCTCATTAAGAAGTTAGATGTGGAATATGGAAAAATGGATAGGCCCGCCAGCAAATTGTCTATAACAACAATCTGCATTCTTTTTCTATTTAAAATATTTTCACATGTGTTACTAAATCTCATTTGCTCCCAAGTTTCTTTGATATAGGTGGGAATTATTGCTAGGATATTTTGAGGTGGAAAATTTCTAAGGTTAATTACTTAGAACAAATATAGGAAAATGACATTTTTTTTGGCATCCTTTTATAATTTGATTGGGTTCAGTACATATATGTGGACATCAACTACCATGTTTAAAGCACTGCTACATCGAGTATTCAGAAAGCCTTTAATTTCTAGGGGAAATGAAATAAATATCCAGGTTATCATAATCTAATTTTGCGTTGAGTAAAGGAGAGAATTATTGTCAGTGGGGAGAGCAAGGAGGTATATAATAGGGTAGTTAGTATGAAAAATATAACATGTCTTTATTGTTTGGCTTGCTGGTGCTTGACTATGCTGGTTATTCCAAGTAAAATAAAGCATCTCTTTCCCTAACCACCCAAAGGAGAACTCATCTAAAAGTATAAATGTGGAGATGCATATGATTTATAAAGATTGTTATTGAAACTTTTACACCACATTGACTATAATTTAGTGTTGCTCAATAGGGAATTGATTGAATAAATAGTATGCTATCCATTTGAATAATACCATGTGTTAATTTTAATTATTTTCAGAATTATCTTTATTGACCTAAAAAACATTCTTGATGAAATGTTAAACAATAAACATCAGCACAGTATCATAATTTCTGAGTATTTATGCAAACATATCATCACTACATCATTCTGTATAACTATAAATATATCTTCTATGCAGATGCCTGTATCTAGGTATATGTGTATAGTTTATATAGTTAGATTTCTACAAGTCAGTAAAGTTTTGAAAATTATAGTCAATGTTAAAAGGTTGGAAGAAAGTTTTAGCAATATTTGTTCTCATCTATTTTTGTTATATCTCAATGGGAATGTTTTAATTTTAATCAGTAAGTGGTTGATTGTAATAAAGCTTTGTGGATGTTCTTTTTTTCTTTTTGAAGATTTATTTATTTATTTATTTATTTATTTATTTATTTATTTATTTATACAAGCACTGGGTACAGTCAGAAGCGTGGGAGGGTGAGAGAATTCACCAGAGTGGGGAACAGAACAGGCAGACTGACAAAATACACTGCTGAGGGGAGCAGCAGGTGTGGCAGGAGAGGTCTGTCGCACCATGTGGGGCCCTTGCTGGCAGCTGGGGATCCTACCGGTGCTGCAGAAGCTGCGTACAGCTTCGTAGCGCAGCACTCAACCCCTGTGCCACCAGAGGAGGCCCTTTGTGGATGCTCTTGAAGGACAATATAGATGTAAATTGTTCAAATTACTATCAAAGTTAATATCAATGAGTTTGTTGCCTATTACTATTTTCTCTATTCTATAGTGGGATTCATCTTTTAGTTGTTCATGTTTCTTGTAATATGGAGACAATAACTGTTCTAACAAATGGGAACTAGTAAGAGAAATATGAGAGCTTTTATTTTTAACTCAATGGAGACAAAAAACATTTTCTCAATTTTAAGAGACTATAAAGCTAAGAATTTACAGTAAACTAGTATTATTCTAAATAGCAAGGGACTTACAATTAAAATAAACATGGAAGTGCCCAATTGCTCTTCATGTTTCAAGATAGAATCTAATTATAATCATGTGCAGAGATAGCAAATATAAAGTTTGCAAATCAAAATATAGTAGAAAACAGTATCTTTAAACACCTTTGATTTAACATAAATCATATTTTAATTTTATTTCCTGTACTTTGAAAGTATATTGACAAATTTGAAAATTATAATCTTTGAAGTCATTATTTATCATGATGTACTAAATACTTCAGCAAACTGGTCAATTTATCAAGAATTAGAATAGTGGACTTGGAAAGAGATTAACATTTTATATTAAAATCATTATATTCAAATTCTATTATATCTACTATGTAATAGATGTCAAGGTAGTGTTAAGGATTTTATAAACTTTTCTAAGAAGCCTATTTTTCCCTTTAGTGACAAGAATCTAAGTGCACTCTTCCAAGTTGGTATACTTTTTTCCTGTTTCTATTCATTCCTGTGGCTATGGGACAACTTCTATTGAATATTAAGACATATAAAACATGTATTTGATTTTGAACGAGAGTTCTGGGTTTTAGTTTTCTCTTCTGAAAATACTGAAAAACATGATCTTTAGGGATCCAATTTATGTAGATTCTCCATCCACATTTATTCAGTAGCTTAATATGTATGTGGAAAAGATTTTACTTAAGAGCAAGTTTCAGTGAGATAATTAATATCTACATAAACCACACTGCTCCAGTCACAATGAATAAGATTGCTAGCTAAATCTCCCCAACAAATCAGTCTACAGTCATCTTTATTGTACAGATATTTGAGTGGATGGCAGAACTGATAGTTAAAACCAAGACTAGGGCCTCCCCGGTGGCGCAGTGGTTGAACGCTGGGTTGCGAAGCTGCCCGCGGCCTCTGCGATGCCGGTTCGATCCCCGGCTGCTCCCCGGCCACCAGAGGAGGGTCCCACATGGCGCGCAGACCTCTCCTGCCGCCCGCTGCTCCCCTCAGCAGTGTACTTCGGTCCTTCTGCCTGTTCTGTTCCCTGCTCTGGCTCTGGTGAATTCTCTCACCTTCCCGCCCTTCTGACTGTACCCAGTGCATGTATAAATGAACAAACAAACAAACAAATAAATAAATAAAAACATGCCTCTATAAAAAAAAAGTATAAAAAAATAAAAAAAAAATAAAACCAAGACTAGTTTTATTTCCAAGTGTGAATTCTTTTTTTTTTTTTTTTTTTTAAGATTCATTTATTTATTTATGCAAGCACTGGGTACAGTCAGAAGCGCGGGAGGGTGAGAGAATTCACCAGAGCCAGAGCGGGGGAGCAGAGCAGGCAGAAGGACCGAAGCACACTGCTGAGGGGAGCAGCGGGCGGCAGGAGAGGTCTGCGCGCCATGTGGGACCCTCCTCCGGTGGCCGGGGAGCAGCCGGGGATCGAACCGGCACCGCAGAGGCCGTGGGCAGCTTCGCAACCCAGCGCTCAACTGCTGCGCCACCAGGGGAGGCCCTCCAAATGTGAATTCTTTCTTCTGCAGAGTTTCATGCAAGCACTGGGACTGTAGATAATAAAGACAACGAATCACTAAAAGGTGGTTGAAAACACATATATTGGTGACTTGGGGAACATATATAAATTTAGTTTTTTGGGATTATCATCCCTGCCTTGGTCAGTTTAACTTTAGTTAACTAAAAGCTGTTAGACATTTAAAAATCATACTTTTATCTATTTTTTTTTGTAAGAACATAGTCTGTTTTTGTTGCATTGTTCCCCAGAATAGTATCTTAAAGAAAGTAGAATTTGTATGTGAGACTGTGTAGGGAAGCAGTTCTGCAATGTATGGTTTGCGTGTTATTGCAGCAGTGTTCAACACAATTCTGTGTAGAGTAAGAGTAAAGTCCATATGGAAAAATAAGCAATGTGAAGAAACTTATCTATTTCATTGACATATTCCATTTTTGGTTTAAAAGGTCCAGAATAATTGGCATTAGAACATGTTTTATACACTTACAATTTTGGGGGGGTATTTTTGTGTTTATAAGGCATGATAAACCCATTGGTAACACTAAAAATAACATGAAGGTATTTTCTATTGCTCAGTAGATATCTATAAATGTGCCTATGTATTTATATACATTCAGTCACATCCATACAGTAATACATTTGTAGCAAAAATAGTAATGTGATTATTCTAAATTTTTAAGAAATAGCATCTATAATGAAATTCTCACACTCATTCAGTTTTTACAGAGAGAACAAAATATCAATGTTAGAAATACACCCTATTAAAAAGCTAGCCTTTTAAATCAGCCCTGATTCCAAGCTTCCATCTGCTTACTTGCTGAGCGATATAGTGTTTGCTCCAACTGCTGCACTTCTGGTCTGTCTTCATTTTCTGAATTAGCCCCTGCACTACAGGGGACTAGATAACATGCTCCGATGCTCTGTCAGCTTGTTCTGTAATAAATCATCAGAGGCAACAACATTTGTTTAGGCCTATTTAAAAGGGTCTCTTGGGAAAATCTGTGAGAAGAGAAAATACTGTCATACTAACTTTTCTATCATCCTCACTTCTATACCCTTTTATCTTTTGGACTCTCAGTGGTGCCATTCTATGTATTGTTGGTCTTTAAGTATTGTGAGGTACAGTAGCTGAATTAGTGAAGACTCCAGATCTTAACTACTGTTAGATCAGTTAAAACAAAAATCAATTACTAAATATGTAATGGCAGAAGAGAAACTTTCAGTTTCCTTAGGCATATGGTCTTACCCATTAAATGAAAACTGAAGATCCTTTGTTGTAGCCATTTTTCCCTTTATTTGTAAGAAATTTCTTACCAGAAACCATTTCTCTGCATGTGATTGTGAAATTAGAAATGTAAAGACATTCTTATAGTTATTCATCAAAATCAACAAAAAACTATGAACCAGAGACACTTTTTGGGGGGCAGGAGGGGAGGGATTGGGGTCAGAATGGGGGGTTTGCAATTGTATGGGGGAATATAAAAATATAATTTATTTAAAAAAAAAAGAAATGTAAAGACAAGCATAAATTTGTAACTAAGATCACTTTTTATGTATTACTTTTAAAAGCACCTTTTGTATATTTTATAGTAGTGGATTATAATATAGAACATCAAGTAAATAAGTGTTGTGTATTACTGCATGAGAGTTTTCTCTAGAACTTTAGAAGGAAATTTACTGAGCACCTGACTCAAGTTACATTATTTTATAGACAAGAACTGCAAAGTCAGAGAGTTTACGGGACTTGGTGAAGGTCATACAAAAAATGAGCACTAAAATCTTTGAAGCTGTGTTTGTTCTGGTTTATCCAGCATATTTGGATGATTGCAGGCCAATGATTGAGTCAACCTTCCCATCAGATGGACACACTAGGGCATCCAGCATATGGAATCTCTTCAGGATGCTCACCTTATTAGCAGAGTTATATTTGAGATGAAAGAAAAAGAAAAAAAATCAGAGATGAGATGTGATGAGAATAAAAAGTGAAAGAAACAAGGTAAAATTTAAAAGCATCTTGCAAAAAGCTACCAAGAGCATACTGTAATCAAGAATTGACCAATCAGAGGTTTTCTGCAGCCCTGGGACACTGAGTGGTACAGTGGAAGGGAGTCTGAAGTTTGACCTGATTTGGAATACTTGCCATGTCGCCAATTTAGTGATGAGAATTTAAGAAGAGATTTTGCCACTCAATAATACCCACTTGGATATTCCTGCAATACTGCATGATTCTTCAGGAAATACTGACTGACAGCAGTTGATTCATTGATGATTAGTGCTCACTCACTTTGGGCTGCCCTCTACCCCCAGGTAGACTTGTGTTGACATGACAATCTCAATGTGCCAGTCAAGTAGACCTTCTAGCAGGATAGGGATACTTTTCTATAGAGATCAGTTCACATGTGAACCCTGGATCAGGACTAATAATCCCTTTATAGTCAGGAGAAGCAAGCCCACTTTAACATGATCATTTCTGTTTTCAATGAATACATTTTTTAGCCTTATGTGCACGGCCAAGTCAAACGTAATAGTTAATGAGGAGTAAGACCCCTGTATTATTTTCAACTCTTTGCTCTTTCTACTTCCCTAACCTCTATTCACTCTCTCACTTTGGTTTCCCCAAAAAAAGCTCTTCAAGCAGAATCCACAATTAAATATTTTGGCATTGTCCTCTCCTGGAAACGTGCATTTTGACCGAGATACAATGGGAAGGGAACAAACATGAGATATGAAGGCTTATCTTGGGGCAGAAGGGTTCCTTACAGTTGTTGCGTTGTTAACTAAGTAAGCCAGAGTTTGATCCAGATGTGTTGATTTCATGGATAAGGAAATCAAGAGAAAATAGAAGAATAGAAAGAACAGGTGTGTGTGGCAAGCCAGTATATGGGGGAGACAGGGGGTGGAGCGGGGTGCTGGGTGAGTTGGAAAAGCACCATGACTTTGTTAATTGCACTCTGGAAGTGTTTGACAATTCAACCACAATTAGGAGCCAGAGTATTGTTGATTCTATGTGTGTTTTTCAAACTTATTTTGAGAAATTACCGCTGTTTAAAATTCTTTAGCTGGTTAATGCCTAGGTTTCTTAAAGGCTCGAGCAGCAGGCCTTTGTCTTACAACTAGTCCTGACCTCCACCCTGCAGCCCCCCCCCCCCTTCCACCTGCCCTTTCTAAAGCTGATGGCCTTGACTGGGTAATCTCAGGGAAATCTGAGACCTTCAATTTGATGTAGTCCCAGCTGTTTATCTTTGCCTTCCCTATCACTGTTCTGGGCGATGTGTCTGTAAAGATGTCTTTGATGTGCATATTGTGTAGTGTTTTGCCTATATTTCCTTCTATGTATTTTATGGTTTCAGGTCTTATGTCTAGTTTTTTAATCCATTTTGAGTTGGTTTTTGTGTATTGTGTGAGGTAGTAGTCAAACTGGTCCAACCACAATGGAGAGCTGTGTGATTTCTTGACCTACTAAACATAGAGCTTCCATATGATCCAGCAATTCCACTCCTAGGTATTTACCCAAAGGACACAGAAACATCAATTCCAAAGAGCACCTGCACCCCTATGTTTATAGCAGCACTGTTTACAATAGCTAAGCTTTGGAAACAGCCCAAATGCCCAAAAATAGATGGCTGGATCAAGAAGATGTGGTACACATACACCATGGAATATTACTCAGCATTCAAAAAAGATAAACACGTGCAATTTGCAGCAACATGGATGGCACTGGAAGGGATCATGCTCAGTGAAATAAGCCAGAAAGAAAAAGAAAAATACCAGATGGTCTCACTCATAGCAGGAATCTAGAAAACTTAAATAAGAGACCAGGAAAAAGAATAACTATAAGAAAGTAAAAATCAAAATCAACAAAAAACTATGAACCAGAGACACTCTATGGAGGGTGGGGGGCGGGGAAGGAGGGATTGGGGTCAAAACAAGGGGGTTGCAATTGTATGGGGAATATAAAAATAAAATTTAAATTTTAAAAATAAATAAATAATGACACTCATTCACATTAAGGTAAAAAAAAAAAAATCTGAGACCTTCCCACTGCTTTCCTTACTAGACCTTATCTTCCTTCTAGTTGAATGCTTGTCAAGGTGGGTGCTGTAACTCATGAAAGAAGAAACTTACTAAGCAAGTTACCCAAGTTATTTCTGTGGACCAATATCATTCCACCTACCTCCAAATATCTTCACTATTTACGATTTTGATTTTACATCTATGGCATTTCAATTGCCTTTATCTTTTTCTTTTTGCCCTGCTCTTGGATATAGTCAAAGTAAAATTTCTGGGGAAGTAGGATGCATGATCTCATTCATTCCTTAGTGGAGATGATGCCATGATTCCAGTGTGACAATTGACAAGTGCAGAAAAGTAAGAAATTCTTGAACTGGATGCTTACAAATGTTCTCACAAGTATTCTTCTTCATCCCAATTTTCCCAAATACGTTATTGTTTCATGCTACTATGGAGATAAGGATTATATATATATATGTGTGTGTGTGTGTATGTGTATATATATATATATATATATACTGATGGTATGCTTACAAATTATATTATGATGCAATTATTAATTTATTTCTGCACATGGAGGCAGGGAGGATAGTTTAAGAACTACATTTAATTTACCTCCATTTATAAATAATGATACTATGATATCAATCACCATGTAACTCAAACAAAGGCAAAGAAAGCAGACTTGGAACCCAAGAAATACATTTAATCTATATTTTAATCAAGAATGACTGATAATACAATAATCCACAATTAAAGAAAAACTTGATTTGCTCCAAATCATATCTAACAACATTAGAATTATTATATTTGAATTTCACACAACCTATGTAATTGTATAGGATGCCAATGTCTGCAAGCTAAAGATTTAAATACTGCTATCACAGACTGTACAGTGAATATCTCAGCATAACAGTAGTCTAGGTAGAATTCATTCACTCAAGAGGATACAATTTGTAATGTAACTGAAGAGTTCTGATGATTGGAACAATATTTTAAGTGATTGAAAACAATTAGCAATAAAGTAATTGAATCATTTTCAAAGCATCATTATTGAGCACTTGAGAAAATCTGAATGTTTGTGGAAATAGCTTATTAACTTTTGTTTTTTAATGGGAATATAACACTCCAGACATTATTTCATTGATAAGATGTTCCTCAGCAAATACAGCACACATAGGCAAACCTAGGGATTTTATAATAATATTCTACTATATCATCCTTGCATCCATTGATCCTTCCTCTCTCCCTCCCTTTGTTTTTTCCATTCCTCCCTCCACCCCTTCCTACATTTCACGTCATCCTGTGTATTATGGTCAAAGAAATGCGCTACATCCTTTACTGACTCAGAAAACAAAAATAAATTTCATGATTCTACAATAGTTACAAAGCATGTGTGTTTTCATTCTCATTTTTGTTAGTTGATTTATTTGGGGAAGGATAATGTGTTTGAATGAGATTTGTGCATGTGGTAGGGTAATATCTGGTTATGAAAAAAACTCATGTTTATACTTTTCATTATGCTTTTATACTAACACTGTTTAATAATTATATAATTGCAAATATATATTCAATAGTTTGTTTTTAAATCCTTGTTTGGAATTATTGGATGGTGTCACTTATATGTAGAATGTAGGGAAACAAAACAAAGGGTCAGATCAAACCAAACCACTAACAGCCCCTAGAGTCTGACTGTAGAATTGAGGATACTACAGCAGAAAGGAGAGCAAGGACCACAATGGACTATAGGGAAGGCCTGTGGGTGGCCTGGTGGTGGGTGTGGTATGATACACCTGCAGGGTGTGGTTCAATATTTGTCAATTATACAGTGTTGTAAATCCATATTACCTTAATGTAAAGAAAAAAGGCCAAATGCAAAAGAAAAATTACTGCTGAATTATTTCTATGCCAACCTTATTTTATGCCAACCTTGTATTAATGCCAACCTTGTATTAATGTCACAAAAGTATCAAATCTGTACCAGGAATGTCTACAGCGCAGTATGATGCATTGTGTGATACTAGACAGCTTACATAATCATTGTAAGTCTCAGTTTTCTCACTGGGAAAACAGGTGTAATATTATTGAGGATACTTGAGGTGGCTTTCCTATGAACAGTTATTGTAGTGTTGATACAGAGGAGGAACAAGTACATGTCAGGTCAAATTGTTAACTGCTTTTCTCCCACGATCTGCAAAACACTGGCCTGTTCCATGACCAATACATTTATGTGTAATTACTCAGATATTCATGAAATTCTTTGCTTAAGTGATCCGAGCATAAGATGTCACTATAAATATGTGAGCGGTATTTTAAAATATATACATTCATTTGTAAGTTATCCTCTAATTCATCTTGGACAATAGATACATATTATAACAATTTTACCATTGTTCAAAAGCTTTTAAAATTTACTTAAGGAAGACTCTTCAGAAGCAAATTATCAGTCATATTTTGAAACATCAGTGTCATCATTTTTATTTAGTTAAATATCAAACCCATCCTTGAGGGGTGAGGAAGGTCAAATGAGACTCTGTTACTTGAAAGACCTTTGCAAAATATAAAGAGCTATACAAAATTTAAATGCTACAGAGTAGAGTATTCAAGATTAAATATCCTCATTGAGAATAGTAAAAACTATGCCTCAGGCTCTTAAATGAATTCCAAACTTCAAATGATCTGAGTTCCAGCAATCATCTAGCTATCAATAGCATCATAAATCAATGTCATCAAACTCCTGCCAGAGATAATATGTATACACACATATACATGCATATATATATGTATGCATATGCATGCATATGCATGACCGCACCCATACATGTGACACACATAGGTGTACATGTACCCATGCATGTATATACACACATGCTTTTATGCACATGCATGTATATATATGCATGACTGTACATATGTAATATGTGTAGGTAGTGCACATGTGTCTATAGATGTGTATATGTATACATAATCTGCCTGGAGGAAAATAACACCCATGTAAAATTTTGTTAATAACAATTATTCATGCTACTGATTTGTTACTATGCTTTTTTCCATTTGTTAACAAATCTAAAATTATCTCCTATCAACTAATTTTATTCAGATATGTCCAAGACTGTTAAACCATGCCATTTAGTGTCTGAAATTCCTCTACGTTTGAGTCAGAACTTCTAGCTAACCAACCATGATTTGGGCTGAAAATGGATGACTTAATATTACTTTTCTTTCTTCACAGTTAAAGAACTGAAGTTAAAGTTAAAATGAAAATGATGCATATTTAAGTTTATCATTTGTGGAGTGTGGTGGTACAATGAGCTATTTATTAATCAAGTAGATTATGCAATAAATATTAAGTGCTGGAATGGAGTTGTAGAAAATGGCATCCAGAATAATACTTTCAGTTCTGAGGCATGTTTGAAGAGACACTTAAATTGGATCTGGCAGTTCAAAAATACTGTGGTGGTTGAATTGATCAACCTAAGATCATTTGCTAATTGAGAAGCTAAGAGAGAACATAGTTTGATCATAAAGAGATTCCTGATTGGCTAGATTGATTTCTCCTCACAAATATTTGCCATCGATGGAGTCCTCTTTCTCAGAGGTTGTTTCATATCCTTTATAAAAAATGTTAAAAGTTCAGCACTTCTCCTTTTTGTCACATTGCATTAACGGTATTTTCTGGCTATTGAGTGAATGAGATACTTAGTAATAAAAGCTGACTTATCTCTTCCTTCTTAAGTACAGTGATAGTGTCTGTTGAGGAGTCTTATCACAACTGGGAAATCAGGAGCTGGATTAGCAGCTCTGCTCATGTGCAAATAGGAACAGAGCTAATGCATGGCAGACCACATTTTCCATATTAGCACATGTCTTTAGCTATTCTCAGGAACCTTGAATTATTAGTCTAATATCAAGTTTTAAAAAGGGAGAGCAAATAATATTTCTGTAAATGCATGAAGATATTTTGCCAGAAGAAAATGATTAATAATTCTTTAAGGTTTTCCATCAACTAATTAACAGCTTTATTAGAGATATTCCTGAAGCAGGCATGTGCTTTACAATATAGCTAAATCCACTAGGCAGAGAAAGGAGGGAACAGGGTCACAATACTGAAAATGCATTTAGAATGTAATACAATGCAGGTCAGATGCTACCAAAATATTCAGCTTTACATTTGTTAGTTAAGTTACAGTGGATAAAAATCACCAAGCTCTTTCAATAAAATTGCATGAATTGTTTTTTTCACAATTTAACTTAAAGACTTTCAGTAGTTTCTTTCTATAGCTTGCAAAAATGGAAGAATCGCTTGAAAATGCATGCATGTTACTTGCCATTGCTTGTTTGGATTGTTTTAATGTAATTCTAACTCAGGTATTTTGAATACTATGTATAGTCTTCATTGTCCTGCAAATACACCTTTTTTTTTTGGCCAGAAAGGAAGGGGTTTGGAATTCAGGATAATACAATTAGAGATAAACTAAATCCTTATGCACAGTCACTCTGTGATCTTCATACTTGCAGGTTTAATATGTTAGAATTTAAGGTTTAAGTAAGATTCAAAGAAGACATTGTCAGAGTATTATTTCAACATTGATTTTTAGATACTCTGTGAATATTCCAACTTGGTTTCTGAGAAGTTAGTGTGACATATCTTTGCATAAATATGATTGTTACATTCAGAAAAAATCCTATTCCAGGCATATGGAGAGAGGGGAGAAATCAAGATTCCAGGAGAACCTCTCTGTGGGGGCAGCAGAGTTCAGTTACCAGAGCTGGGGGAGCACCATCACCACACCCATCAGAGTCAGTGCCATAGACTCAGTCCCTGCTGTACATCCTTTTCCAGTTGTGTCCAGAGTTCTACCACCGTCTGTTTGATGGATTTGCTTGACATCACTGAGATTCAGCTCATCTGGCATCCCTGCAGAGGCAAATAAAAAAATACAGGATGATGCATGAGCACCTCACCATGATACATCTAGAGCAGCTCTGAAACTCTAAGTCTGGACATCATGGATTTCTCTAGCATTCTCCACATGTCCACGTAACTCTAAATGATTAATGTAACACAGGTACTTCTTTTCTTAGAGAGTGCAGGGCCTTGAGTGGGAGTTCTCAGAAATATTATGAGCAAAGTCTTAAGCTTTCCAGATTTTTAGAGCATTTGGATGCTTTGCTAATGTCACCAATTGGTTAAAAAATAGTAAAGACAGTTAATTAAAATGTCCTGAAATATGGCATTGTTTTTCCCAGAGATATAACAGTAGTAGTAAATATGTGACACCTTTACTCATGAAAATAAAACATTAGAGGAATAATGACATAGGACATTGTTTAAAAAGCACAATTTCTATAGATCATAATTTATGTTAGATTAAACTATGCATGGAATTTCTTCTTGGCAATATATCAATGAATAACAACAACAGATATTAAATTATATCTTTATCCACACAATAATGAGTGAGGATGCTTGTGGAGACATCTCCCAAAAGGTCAAATAATTTGTTAATAAGGTAGTCTTGAGACTGAAGTTAGGGAAAAAATATTTGATTTCATGGGGGAAAAAAAAGGAAAAGCAGGTCAGGTTGTTGATGAAGGTTAAGTCATAGTCTGGTTGTTACTTGTTTGTGTTATAAAACCTGACAGACTGCAGAGACCATTTCTAAAATTATTGGGGATGAAATAATCATTTTCGTAAAGAAGCTTACCTTACTATGCTATATCTAGGGAATTACTGGCTTAGTTAGTATCCAGGGCTTCCAACGCGCGTGTTCTGAGACCACGCGACCATCGAAACTATCTCATGACACGTCACAATCATTCACAATTAACAAGTTTAAATTCAGTGCTATTGTGGCCACAAATATTGACATCGTAATTACAGTGGGACTGGAAAAAAAAGGGTTCATATAAGGAAAAGTCAATATTTATGTAATTAGGTCAATACACATATATAATTCAGAAGGTAAGCTCGACCGCACTCGGGGATGAGAGCATTAAAACGAAGCACATCTCTCCTGATTTGACATATTGATTTTACAGTCTGCGCGCTCGCATTATTATTCATTGTTTGGGTACTTGTTTTGCCCTTCTGTGTCATTAGGCAAGATGAATAAACTAGTGATTCATTTTTTTTTATAGGGACTGGAGTAGAGTGAATATTTTAGTCATGGTTTTATACTTCTTGTTATGCTAGAGTTTAACGAGGAGCTATGAGGACTCCAGGCAATGAAAAAAAATTTTTTTTCCCAAGATAACTACATAAATTTGAGCTTCAAGGGATTTACTTTTCTTTTTTAAAGCACTGCGAAGAGGTGCCTGGATTGGCTTTCTGAATAACTTCTTCTTAGGCCTTTCTGCACTGATATTTCCTCATTCATTTCTGAGCCAGGCACTAGTCTGGGTTCAAGGGATACCGTGGTGAGTGAAAATAAGTAAGCAGAAATATGTTCCATCTCATGCCTGGAAATCAGACAGTGTCAGGAAGAATGTCTCGCCTTCCATGAGGTGCAATTTTAACATCTGAGGTAGAGCTGTTACTAATAAATGTAATAATTGTAAGGACAATGGTCCCTGGACATAAGAATTCAGTGAATTAAAGTTCCCTTCAAGAGCCTGGCAGTCAGAGCTGCAGTTTCGGATCAAATCACAACCTGGTCCTGACATCTGTTAGGAAATCTTAGAATACCAAGAAGACCCACAATTATTTGATGCAATGATTGTTTTCTTAAGGAATTTAATTAACTAAGCCTGTAAATTATCCCAAAGCTTAACCAAAGACCATAGAAGAAAAATTAGTTTGGGGATTTATTACATTAATAAATTAAACAAAAACAAAGTAATTTTTGAATTTCTTTCTATGCATAATAGCAATAGGTAATGATGCCAGTAAATCTGTATTTCTGTCCTTCGTGGTTTATGGTCTGGTGGGGGAAGACAGGTAGTCATGCTATTATAAAATTAATATTAAAATTTGGTTACATGCTTGATAATGCTATGTAGTATGTAAGAATGTAACTTGATCAGAGAAGACTCCACTAAGTCATGCTGAAGTATATTAATTTGTTTGGCAATATCTACAGAATGCTTGATGTAATGCCAGTGGAGTTTCAGGCATTCCATACACATGAACTCATTTAACTTGCAGAACAATCCCATATAGTAGACACAGTTATCCTGCCTATTTCTGTAGAGAAGGAGACTGTGGCACTGGGAGGTTAAGTGATATCTAAATAGTGGACCCAGGAGTCAAATCCAGAAATTTCCCTGCCTGTAGTCTGATCACCCCTGTGCCAATTCTAAGCACTTGTAGGGCCCTGAGAAATCAGTATTTGAGGACACAGAAGTTCAATTTTGCTACCTGGAGATTACACCAAGAGGGCCTCCCTGGTGGCCTTGGGGTTAAGTCTCAGCACTGTCACCTCCAAGGCCTGAGTCTCCTGCCAGGTTGCTGACCCACATGGCGCAGCAGACCTCTCCTGTCTCACCCACTGTTTCCCTCAGCAGTGTATTTCAGTCAGTCTGCCTGTTCTGCTCCCCACTCTATCTCTGGTGAGTCCTCTCACCCCCTGCACCTGTGGCCTACACCCCAGTTGTTCTACCCAACAAAAAAGGGCACTAATAGTCTTTTCTCCTTTCTCAATCAGAGCTTTCTGATTATGAGCTAGTGCTGTGTATTCATGTTGCAACTGGAAGTATTCCTTTAGGATTTTGGTGGGTGCATACTAGATTTTGCCTTGAGGCAGGGGAGTTTGGATATTTCATTTCATCTACCCATATATTTTAAGAATTCTCGAAGTTACCAAGCCACAAAGACTGTTTAAAGATAATTTGTTCTCTACTTTAAAAAAAGAAAATTGCAAGACAGTAATCTATTTATTGTAAAATTGACCCACTGCTCCTTCTGTGTCAGGCACTGTGCCGGAATCTGAACCTTTACTAGGCACTTAAAGGATTTTTCTCTCTTTTTTTTGAGCCTGGAAAAAAAGAAGCTACCAGATGTCTTTCATCAATGGTGAAAGTAGAGGACAGATTGAAAAGAGCAGGACTATAGGATGTGATTTGAATTCAATGAAATTAAAATAATTTGCCTTTAGCTCTGATCTGTTGTCAAGGCAATTATAATCATGGCACATCAAAACTTGCCTAGGACATAGTATCTTTTCATGACTATCACTGCTTAGGTAACTCGAGTAATATGGCTTCACAACAGTAGGATGAGTTCGGTAGGATTATTTTTCCTCATTGTATAGATTAGGAACAGCTGCAGAAGTAATTTCCTCAAGGTAAAGTGGATGTGGCTGAAGCCCAGGTGTGTCCTGGTCAAATGCAGTTCTCTTTGCTTCCGGCTTCTTGCCACTGCACAATCAAATCAAGGCATTGGCACTTGCAGTCAACTCTGGCTCTTCCCGTCTGGCTGTATCACTTTATACATGACCTCCACTTCACAGAACTTAAAATGAGAGCATTTTCAGTGAGAGAGGAGGAAAGCTAGTCCAAACAAAGTACTGGCTATAAAATATTTGAAAAATGGGCCTCCCCTGGTGGCGCAGTGATTGAGCGCTGGGCTGTGAAGCTGCCTGCAGCCTCTGCAGCGCCAGTTCGATCCCCGACCACTGGCGAGGGTCCCACATGGTGCGCAGACCTCTCCTGCCACCCGCTGCTCCCTTCAGCAGTGTACTTCATCAGTCTGCGTGTTCTGCTCCCCGCCCTGGTGAATTCTCTCACCCTCCTGCGCTTCTGACTAATACAGACCACCATACAAGGGTAAAGAAAGGGTCAGAAATAGCCAAGTTATAAGAAACATAGTTTCATATATGACAGCAAAAGTGTTATAATGTTTTTAGCATGCAGAGTTCTTAAATCCATATGAAAACCACAGATGTTCCCACAGAAAACTGATAATTTGCTATCTGTAAGAAAAAAATATATAGAAGAAAACATTAAACGTTCTATAAGAATGCAAATAAATACTTAGACAAGATGAGGTAATAAAAACCTACTGTCAGTTGACAAAGGCGGGGCAGTGAGGAGATGATAGTCTTGGCAAGGATACAACCCTTTCTTAAGGAAGTTTGCCAAAACATATCAAAAGTGTTTAAAATGCATATTTACCCAGACCTAATAACTCCACTTCTATGAAAATATTCTTTGGGAATAATTAACACAATATACATAATGTTAGTCTGTGCATTGTTACAAGAAAATTAAGTGCATCTACTTATTTAAAAAGATTCAAAAAGGATAGTTTGGGTAAGAAGTGTTTATGGCATTTTATAATGTACCTTTTCTAAACTTCTTTGAATTCTGATAGTCTATGGCTGCCTTTTTTTGATAGTAATACCTCTTTCATTTTGTATTCACCTAATAAGCATTTAATAATAGTTGTGTGGATGAATATGAACTTAATCTAGAACAGTTAAAAATCATTGTTTCTTTAATTCAGTTTCTTTTCTCCCCCCAGCTCCAACCTATTTGGGATATAGTTGACATAAAACACTGTATAGATTTAAATTTTCAACATATTGATCTTATATATTTACATATTTAAAATGATTATTATAGCTTTATCATTATGTCACATAATTCTTTTGTGTTGTGGCACTTTTAAAATCTAATCTCTTAATGACTTTCAAGTATAAAATACAGTATTATTAGCCACAATCACTATGCTGTATATTAGATTCCAAGAATTTATCTTGGAACTGGAAGTTTCACCCTTTTCCCAATATTTTCCTACCTACACTACTGTCACCCGGCCCCTGGTAACCAACCATCACTCTCCTGTTTCTAGGACTTAAGATTTTTTTTTTTGACTACACATATAAGAAATTTCACTGTATGGCTTATTTTACTTAGTATAATGCACTCAAGGTTCATCCAAGTTGTGGCAAATGGCAGGGTTTTCTTCTTTCTCATAACTGGATGTGCGTGTGTGCATGTGTGTGTGCATGCGTGTGCATGTGTGTGTGTGCGTGTGTGATCTTTCTCCATTGGCAGATGCGTAGGCTGTTTTCATATCTTGGCTCTTGAGAATAAGTGGCTATGGGAGTGGAATGATCTCTGTGCCATCTTGTTTTCATTTCCTGTGGATGTATACCCTGAAGTAGAATTGCTGAATCATATGTTTGCCAATTTTAAAAATTAATCAGCTAAACCAATCATATCTTCTCTCCTAGAAAGTGTTTGGTAGGTTTGTCCAGCAAGTTGTGTTACTTGAATTCAGGACAGAGTCTGACTTTTCTAATTTTCTTTGGGGACTCCACGTAAACCGGTAAGAAAAACATGGTGACATATGTCATAGAGAGGTGTCTGGTAATCCCATAGCTTCATGAATACCCAAGCTGAAAGTCATTGCTTATTTTTGATTTGACTTTTAAGACTCATACTAATAAACAGGCCTGTTCTTCTGGAAGCATATTCCATTCTCTGCGGGACAGGGGCATGAGACTTAGAGGGCCATTGTTCACTCTTTGCAATGAGTAGTCTTTCTTTTTCACCAAATTTGTAAGAATAATGGAGTAATTCTAATTGTTAATAAGTTAAACAATGGATTAAAAATTAACTGGAGATTCTGACTATAAACCAAAGCTTAATTAAAATAGTATGATTTATTGTGATATTTCAGTTCTGGGTAATGCTGGGGATCATTATCACCTATTTGTTACTGTATCAAATGAATTATTGATAATAATTAATGACAATTTTTTTCAGGAGAGTTTGTAGCACAGAAGGAATATTGTTTTGATCTTTTGCCAGTTCCTGAAGCTATATTTTATTCCATAATGATCATCTGGGTTTTTTCTCATAAGTTTGCCTCATAGATTTTTGAGGACTTTAGAAAGAAATCACACACACTTCTCATATTGAAAATGCCAAATTATTTTAAGTAAATTTATGGTAATACACTTTTATAATAATGTCACTGTTAGGTTTTTTAGAAGCATGGGTCTCTTTTTTAATTGTTTTTTCTTCCACTGTTTTTCAAGTTATACATCTTCCTCTATTTTAGCAATTAAAGTAGTGATCAAGTTCTTGTTTATTAAAGTTAAAAGTTCATACCTTTATCATCTTTTGGGAAATACAAGAACCTAAGAATACTGTTTACATAATCCCAGTATAATAATTTATAATTCATTTCTGCATATATAATGTCATTCTCATATCATGCAGGCCATGTTTAAATTTATCTAGCTATTTACCACTCTTTCATTTCTTGTTGCACCAGCTGTTTGAGTTTTTCTCCTGCCTGAAATGCATCAGTTAACATTTCTCTTTGGGGGCCTCCAGAGAAAGCTCTTACTTTGTGCTGATTAGATTATTTTTATTTTCTTTCATTCTTGAAAGATACTTGTTCACTGGGCATAGTGTTCTAGGTTAAAAGTAATTTTCATTCACAGAATTGATAATATTCTTCAATTCTTTGTTACTTCTAGTGTTGCTCTAGAAAGAACAAATCTCAGTCTGCAATAACTCTGTGGAAAGTAATCTCTTTTTCTTTTTGTAGGTTCTTTGAGTTTAGTAATCAGTAGTTCTCCACTTTTTTTGTTTTTTATCTTTATTGGGATCAATATATGTTGAACCTGAGTATTTGCATCTTCATCATTTTGAGAAAAATTGTAAACATTATCTCTTTAATATTATTTTTAACTCTTATTCTGCAACACCAAGAAAAGATATATGAGATGTCAGTTTTTCCTCCATGCTCTTATATCTGCTCTTTCTATTTTATTGACCTTTTGTGCTGCACTAATTTCTTTCAGTGTACCTCCTAGTCACTTATTTTCCCCAGTTGTTTTGGTTGTTATGGTTTTACGTCTTAAAATTTTGATTGTTATTCTTTCTTTTTCAATTCTTATTTTTTTTGTGAAGCACATTTGTAGACTATCACTCATTTTTTCCATCTTTAATCAGGCCAATTAATGTCTATATGTACAGTCCTTTAGAATTTCATTTCAAATGGTATTTACTTGACTAGTTTATTATAATCTATGGTTATTTGTCAAAAACTGGAAAATAAAATTATATTTAAAATTTGCTGAATTGAAGTTTAAACAAGCCTACATGTTCTGTATGGATGATGTGAGAGGTAATGTCAAAAAAGCTTTGACTTTCTTTGTTTTTCATACCTAAATTATTCTAATAAAAGTGAACTCTTCAACTAGTAAAATATTGCCTGAGATAAATGCCTGGCAAGATTTTATCTTTATTTTTTTAATAGCTGAGTATTACCATGTGTGCATCTGTCTATATCAGATATAGAAAGATAAGTAGGTAGGTAGATAGGTAGGCAAGTAGGCAGGTAGGTAGATTTAAAATGCATCTTTATCCACACATCCAGTGATGGGTATTTAGGTTGTTTCCAAATTGTGGCTATTGTAAATAATGTTGCAAATAACAGAGGGTTGCATATATCTCTTTGGATTCATGTATTTACTTTCTCAGAAAAAAAATGCTCATACAGTATTTCTATTCTTATTTATTTTTTATTTTTAAACAATATTTGCTTCCTCCCACCCCCCTCCGATTGAGTCCCCATAGAATTTCCTTCTCCAAGGCACCAGTGCACCATCACCTCAGTCCCCTGTTCTCTTTCCCTCCCTCTGATCCCTCTCCCTCCTCCTCCCCTGCAGTATGTCTGATTTATAATTGTCTGATTTTGATTTGTTGTGTTTTGTACTGTTGTTATTTTTTTATACTTTATTTTTATTTATTTTTTAATTTTTTTATTTACTTTTTTTATAGAGGCATTTTTTTTTTATTTATTTGTTTGTTTGTTTGTTTGTTTTGTTTATACATGCACTGGGTACAGTCAGAAGCGCGGGAGGGTGAGAGAATTCACCAGAGCGGGGAGCAGAGCAGGCAGAAGGACCCAAGTACACTGCTGAGGGGAGCAGCGGGCGGCAGGAGAGGTCTGCGCGCCATGTGGGACCCTCCTCCAGGGTGGCCGAGGAGCAGCCGGGGATCGAACCGACACCGCAGAGGCCGCAGGCAGGTTCGCAACCCAGTGCTCAACCGCTGCGCCACCGGGGAGGCCCCTGTTGTTATTTTTTTACACTGATGTCTTATTTGGTTCCCCTATATTCCTGTTTATAAGTGGAACCATCTGATATTTTTCTTTTTCCTTCTGCCTTATTTCACTGAGCATAGCTCCATTGCTGTAAATGACATATTCTCATTTTTTTTTAAACTCCGTACTCTTTTCTATAGTGGCTACTCATTAGTTTACATTTCCACTAATATGGAACAAAGATTTGTTTTTATCCACAGCCTTGCCAATGCTTGTTGCTTATCTTTTTGATAACAGCCATTCTTGTAGGTGCATGTCTGATACTAGTATAGAGTGCAGTCTTGTTCTGGCATTTAACTGCCCAGTAATTTTAAGTATTAATGCTCTCCTCTTATCAGTGTCTATGATAGAAAAACCTAAAACACCCTAATTCTCTTAATAGTAGGGATTGTCCTATTTCAACCTGAAGCATAATTAGATTTAAAAAAAAATGGTAGTTGCTATTATGTTTATTGGGTAAAAATTTTTTTCCAATGAACGTTTTATTTATATTTTGGTTAACTTTATTTGATTGGGGTAACACTGATTTACAATACTGTATATCACTCAGAGCTACAGGATCACACCACACCCACCACCAGAATGTATACAGTATTCTGCCGACGTCATCTGGCCTCCTTTTCCCTTAGTTTTAGAGTCAGATTTCTAGGGTTTGTTTTGAGTTTGACTTTTTTCTGACCCATTATTTTGTTTCACTATATCCAACATATGAATGAAACCATCTGGTATTTGTTTTTCTTCTTCTTGATCATTTCATTTAGCAGCATCCCAAAATTAATGTAAAAATTAAAGTGATATCCTAGTCAAACCGGCATTTAAATGATGTCAAATTGTTAAAATTTTCAATGTGTTAATAGGTAACTATGAATTTTTCTTTTAAGTTATTAGTTCTCATATAATCAATTCTTTCAAATAGTCTTTCTATAGTCTTTAGAGATATTTATGGTATACATACCTAAAATATGAATGATATTATCTATAACAAAAGAAATGTAGGTTTGCAAGATGGATTCTCATTATCCTTGAGCTTAGCATCACAAGATTACATGGACCTTTAAAAGAAAAAGATTTCTCATTCTTTTTCCCCTTGCTTTTCTTTCATTTTAACATTGACTCTTCCATTCATATCTCCCATCTGTACTCCTTGCCTCTGTCAACCAACAACCTGTGAGCTTGGCTTTAGTTTTGTATATTTTATATTTTACATATAAAAGAAATCATACTAACTTATTAGCTAAACATAATGAAGTTCCAGCTATTTTATAAATGATAAGATTTCTTCTTTTCATGACTAAATAATATTCCTGTGGTTTTTTTTTTTTTTTTCTCACAGTTCCTTCATTCATCCATTGGTGGACACTCCCTACTTTTTTTTTCATATTGGCTGCACCAATTTACATTCTCATCAACAGGACACAAGGGTGCCTTTACTCCACATCCTCATTTTCCTGAATGACTAATAGTGTTGACCATTATTTCATGTACTTATTGAACATTTGTACATATTCTTAGATACTTAAAAAACAATCCTATTTTTCCCATTTTTCCTTTTTTTAAATTGAGAGTAACATTGGTTTACAAGACTTTGTATCATGCAGAAGTGTAGTGCATGCCCCTTCAGATTCAGGTTACTCTACTTTACCCATCATTCAAGAACCCAGAGTCTTCCAACACAATCTATTGTGCACTCTTCACCCTTTACTCCACATACTCTCCATCTGGTAGCCTCAGTTCTGCAATAAGATTTCTAAGGTTTGTTATTGCCTCGGATTTGTCTGACCTATTGTTTGGTTCTCTGTATTTCCGTATCAGTGAAACCATCTGGTATTTGTCTTTTTCTTCTGACTTTTGCTTTAGCATCATCCCCTCCTGTTTTATTCATGTAGTTGCAAAAGATAGCGTTCATAATTTTTAAATAACTCAGTAGAATTCTAGTGTGTGTTTGTGTGTGTGTGTGTGTGTGACATTTTCTATATCCACTGAATTATCCTAGCATGGTAAAAATAAAAATAAAGCTATAAGTATGCTTAGATACATGATGGTGATATTCTATGGCATCGAAGAGAAAGAAAAAAAAAATAAAGCACCACTTTGCCTTTAAAGGAAAAAAAATAGATTATTTTTTAAAACAATAATAGATGCTAAAAGAAAATAACTTATTCCAAACATGAATGGCTAGATAGTTAAGCTATGTAGATGGACTAAAGGTAATAAAAGTATAACAAAGTGCACTGTTTTTCAACACATTATAAACATTTTTAAATGCATTATTAAAGATTATATGTAAATGTGCAAGAAATTGACCCCAAGTGGAGAAGATGAAAGTTACACTTGTAATCAAAGTAACTGGCAGGCATCTTGGGCACCATATATAAATGTGTTTGTTGAAAAACAATGATCACAAAATGATTAATTTGGGGGTTTACATGCAAGCTATAATTAAAATATTTGTGAGGAAGTCATATTAAATATTCATTCTGTCAAGGCAATTATGTATTTTAATGAGTGTTAAAAATTCAAGGCTAACCACTTCAAGAATAATGGAATATATACATTCCTAATCTGAGGAAAGGGGCATTAATGAAATCTAATGTATGTCAGCAACGAACAAACATACAAACAAAAATGCCTGGTAAACAGCACAAAGTCAGATGTTAGAAACATATGCAGGTGGTCAGATGATTGAGGGTGTCTGAACGATCTGTCATCTTGAAAGGCAACTTCATAAACATTTTAAGCATCTGGCAACAGAAGCTCGGTCCTAACTGTGGGTCACTCTAGATCTGTTGCATTGTTGTAATTTAGATTGGTGTCCTGCTTCTGCTATAGATGACAACTGTATTAAAAATATTATTGAAGCAACATTATTTATTACATTATATATGTTTCAGGAGTGTATCATTTAAATTAACATTGTATATACTACATTAAGCTCACCACTCAAAGTAATGACATTCCTTATATGAAGAGCATTTTACTAAAAGTGCTGAGCAGTATTCCATTTTTGCCAAGAAACTGATTAGCAAACCATGATGATTCTTCCCCACTAATAATCAATAGTGTAAAACAAACGGCTGCCTTACAAAGGAATGATTGAATGACCATTAGCGGCCTGGAAGGGAGGCTGTTTTGCTTTAGCAGTGCCTAATACAAGGTGCATTTGCTGTAGAATCTTGTGAAGTTCAAAGTTGGAAAAAGGCCAAGGTGCCTATAGAACAAGGGATAATTAGCAATTTAAGGATTGCTATCACTTGGACCCTTTTAATTATTTTATTAAACTTGTTGGATACATAATGCATGCCTTTCAGACATTGGATTGGGCTTTGTTTACATAGATGGCATTTTTCAATTACTTACATTTGCTACAAATTAGCTGCAGAAAGTAAATTGTGAACATTCATGAGGAAAGAACTTTTCTCCCAACGCAATATGAAAATTAACTTCAGACAAAATTTGCCTGTTTTACTTGAGTAAATGAAGAATATTAAGCAGCTAATTCTCAGAGCCTAAAAATTGTCAAAATGTCTTAAGAATGTTGTGCAAGAGAGATTCTGAAGCTTATTACATTTATTAAATGGAAATGAATTATCTTGACTTGCATATCTGATTCATCAAGTCTAATAAAAATCAATTCATTTAATATTTGAAATGATATTTTGTATAAATTGTTAAATATTTATTTATGCATACAAGAACTGGGGTATAGGGCAGAACTGGGGTATAGGGCAGGATGGGGGAAGTGAGAGGATTCACCAGAGACAGAGTGGGGAAAAGGACAGGCAGACTGATTGAAATACATGGTTGAGTGGAGCAGCGGGTGAGACAGAAAAGGTCTTGGTAGTTCCCTGGCTGGCCGGGGATAGAAGTCATGCTGCAGAGGCTGAGGATAGCTTCATAGTGCTGTGCTTAACCTCTTGTGCCATCAGGGAGGCCCTGTACAAATTATTTTTAAGAAGAAATTCTACTGGCCCAAAACTATAGAAATGAAATATAAGGATCTAGCCACCACCCAGAGAAGAATATCAATGTTATTCATGAAAATACCTACAAAAGTCAGCAAACTTGAGGACATGTGTTTAGGTTGTGGGGGATGGCTCTCCTCTTGCCCTCTTGTCTTCTCAATTGGAGGTTTGTACTCAGATGGGATTGTGCAACATTCTAAAATATATTATTTGCTATCCTTTGGGTTGACTAGACATTATGAAAATAACAGGTGCATGTGTGAGGAGGGAATGCTTTCATATTGAAAACAGGGAAATTATGTGGATGCTGAAAATTACAGGATCACCTTTCTTGACCCAGTATGGAAATTTTTGCATTCTTGCATTTTATCTCATGGAATAAAACCATCCATACTCATTCTCTCTCAAACCCATAATTCATTGTTGCCCCAATAGATCATTCCTTGTCACATATGATAATAAAATGCATAGTTTCCTGAATGGAAAACACAGACCTATATAAAAATGTCCATTCTTTCTGTCCTTGTCTGTATCCATTGTCCAATTGTAAACACTGATGTGCTTTTTATGGTAGGTGTGTATTTACTTTGTTTGTCATTATTGCTCAGCGTAAGAATATTTTAAAAATATCGATATATTTTGGCTTATTTAATGTTTGGGCCCTTATATTGATCTCATTCACTTAATTTTAAGCTCCTTGAAAGCTCTGATTATATTTGTCATCTATTCCTTCAGTTTATAATTATTCATGATAGCCTATATTTGGTAGATTTTTGAATATGAGTTACAGAAAATGATCATGATACATAAATAAATACTTAACTGTTTCTTTTCCAAATTTATTCAAATGGAGATACACAGACACCAGAATTTATGCTAGATGGTAATGGAGTATGGTAGAAAGAAGTCAGAGTCAAGTTCCAGAAACCTTTGAAAATTTATGCAATCATTGGAATTAAGTTTCTTCATCTATAACATTTGCATTGATAATAAAGGATTTGAGAAGATTAAATGAAATCATAACTATGAAAAATTTTGTATTTTTTGCACAGACAGAAATATGGTTATTATTTGAATAGTAGAGGTAAAATAGGTTGAAATGAGTTTCTTTTGGATAGTAGGTAATAGAGCCAGAAATAGCCTTCCTGTCTCCTGAATCTCAGTCTGGGTCTGGTGAGGAGACTTGCAGCCTTACAATAAACTACCTGTGCTACTAAAATGCAAGTCTGATGTTGGATGACATAAATAGGAACCTAATAATTTAGAGAGAATCATCTCTACCATCAAAGAATTGTTATAAGGATAATTCAGCTACTCCCTGCTCCTCTTATATTTGTATCTAACATCTGTCTAAATTTATTTCAAATTCAAAGTTTAGCAGAGATGACCCTTTAGATTACATAGTTGACACCTGACTAATGTTGTATAAATACATTTCTATGAAACACCGGGCTCTGAAAATATTAGCCACGTACAGAAATCAAATCAATGCAACTTACCCCAGCTCTGATTTTTTCCCTAAAGACAGCTGCCCACCTTGTTCCTACAGATTTTCAGTGACTTTGAGACATTTAAAATTTACAACATAATTGAGAGGAAGTTTGAGATTTCCCATAATCCCTTTCCCCACACGTATAGCTAGCATGTCCCATTATCAGCATCACTCAGCAACCGGTACTTCATTTTACCAGGATAAGCCTACATTGACACATCTTAATCACGCAAAGTCCATAGTTTACATTAGGATTCACTTTCAGTGTTGAACATTCACTTGGTGCTGAACATTTGGACAAAGGTATAATGACATATATCCATCAAAATAGCTCAGAGAATGGTTTCACTTCCTTAAAAATCCTCAATACTTTGCCTGCCTATTCTTCTCTACCCTGCACACTGCTGGCGACTATTGGTCTTTTTATTGTCTCCATAGTTTTTTCTTTTTCCACAATGTCTTATAGTTGGAATCATACAAAAGTAGCATTTTGACTGGATTTTTTCATTTACTACTGTGCAATTAAAGATCCTCTTTGCATGACTTGAAAGCTCATTTCTATTTCAGGGATGGGTAGTATTCTATTGCCTGCATGCACCAGTTTATCCATTCGCCTAGTGAAGGACATGTTTGCTCGCAGGATCTGACCAGTGAGGAAACATCTTTATGCAGGCTTTATATGAACCTAAGTTTTCAACTCTTTTGGTAAATAACAAGCAGCAAAATGCTAGATCTTATGGCAAAGATCTTGAGGAAACTTCCAAGCTGTCTGAGAAGGTGGCTATATCATTTTACATTTCTACTAGCAATGTATGAGAGTTCCTGTTGCTCTGTGCAGTATTTGGTATCCATGTTATGCTTTGAACCTTTCTAAGAGGTATGTAGTAGTGTCTCATTTTAATTTTCTTTTTTAATTGCATTTATTTGTAATTGAGGTAATATTTCAATACCCCCATCAGATTTTAACTACTGTGGTGTACCCGCTACCAAATCTCCTATAGTCCACCAGTAAAATTCATTGTACACCCCCCCCAAAAAAAAAATCCCCTATCTCCCTTGGTGCTTGACTTCTGTAGTCAGCTGTCAAGGGTTAGATTTTCAGCTTGTCTTTATCTGACTTTTAGCTCAGTTACTTTATATTCCATATATTTTCCATATATTAGAGACACCATCTGGTATTTATCTTTGTCCTACTGATTACTTCACTTAGCATTATCCCTCCAGCTCCATCCACATTGCCACAGATGACAGTTTGTCTTTTATGATTGTCTTTTGTCTTATGATTGCTGAGCATATATACCATGTGTATATATACCTTGTCTTTTTGATTCACTGAAATGTTTTGGAGAACTTAGGTTGTTTCCATAATTTAGCTACAGTATTGATAAACAGTACTGCAATGAACATGGGGTGTGAATTTCATTTTTAATTAGTATTTTGGGGTAGAGCTTAGGGGTTGAATTACTGGGTTGAATGGCATATCAATTTTTAATCTTTTGAGACACCTACTTACTGCTTTCCATAAGGGCTGGACCAGTTTTCTTTCCCAGCAGCAGTGTAGAAAGGTCCCCTTTTCTCTACCTCGTCACCAGCATTTATTGTTTCTGGTCGTTTTTGGAGATGCGCCATTCTCACAGGTGTGAGATTGTAGCTCATTGTGGTCTTGATTTGCACTTCTGTAATAATGAGTGATAGTAAACATTTCTTTTTCATGTGTTTGTTTGTAATCTGAATGTTTTCTTTTTTTTTTTTTTTTTAAATATTAAATTTTATTTTTATATTCCCCCATACAATTGCAAACGCCCCATTCTGACTCCAATCCTTCCCCTCCCGCCCCCCACCCCCAAAAAAGTGTCTCTGGTTCATAGTTTTTTGTTGATTTTGATTTTCACTTTCTTATATTCATTTTCCTGGTCCCTTATTTAAGTTTTCTAGATTCCTGCTATGAGTGAGACCATCCGGTATTTTTCTTTTCTTTTTGGCTTATTTCGCTGAGCATGATCCCTTCCAGTGCCATCCATGTTGCTGCAAATTGCATGTATTTATCTTTTTTGAATGCTGAGTAATATTCCATGGTGTATATGTACCACATCTTCTTGATCCAGTCATCTATTTTTGGGCATTTGGGTTGTTTCCAAAGCTTAGCTATTGTAAACAGTGCTGCTATAAACATAGGAGTGCAGGTGCTCTTTGGAATTGATGTTTCTGTGTCCTTTGGGTAAATACCTAGGAGTGGAATTGCTGGATCATATGGAAGCTCTATGTTTAGTAGGTCCAGAAATCTCCACACAGCTCTCCATAGTGGTTGGACCAGTTTGCACTCCCACCAACAGTGCACAAGAGTTCCTTTTTCTCCACATCCTCGCCAACATTTGTTGTTGCTAGTTTTTTTAATATGTGCCATTCTCACTGGTGTGAGATGGTATCTCATGGTAGTTTTGATTTGCATTTCCCTGATTACAAGTGATGTTGAACATTTTTTCATATGTCTGTTGGCCATTTGCATTTCCTCTTCAGAGAAGTTTCTTTTTAGCTCTTCTGCCCATTTTTTGACTGGATTATTTTCTTTGTTGTTGCTGAGTCTCATCAGCTCTTTGCAGATTTTTGTGATCAGTCCTTTATCATTAGTGTTGGGTGCAAAAATGTTCTCCCAGTTGGTGGGGTTTCTCTTTGTTTTTGTTATTGTCTCTTTTGCTGTGCAGAAGCTCTTTAATTTGATGTAGTCCCAGCTGTTTATCTTTCTCTTCACTATCACTGCTTTGGGTGATGTGTCTGTAAAGATGTCTTTGATGTGCAAATCCCGTAGTGTTTCGCCTATATTTCCTTCTATGTATTTTATGGTTTCAGGTCTTATGTCTAGTTCTTTAATCCATTTTGAGTTGATTTTTGTGTATGGTGTGAGGTAGTGGTCAAGCTTCATTCTTTTGCATGTAGCGACCCAGTTTTCCCAGCACCATTTATTGAACAAACTTTCTTTGCTCCAATGCATAGTCTTTGCTCCTTTGTCAAAGATTAGTTGACCATAAATCTGTGGGTTTATTTCTGGATTTTCTATTCGATTCCATTGGTCTGTATGTCTGTTCTTGTTCCAATACCATGCAGTTTTGATGATTATGGCTTTGTAGTATAGTTTGAAGTCTGGGAGTGTGATGCCTCCATTTCCTTCTTTTTTTTTCAGTAGAGCTTTGGCTATTTGGGATTTTTGGTGATTCCATATGAAATTCATCAATAATTGTTCTATTTCTTTGAAGAATGCCATTGAGATTTTGATTGGAATAGCATTGAATCTGTATATTGCTTTTGGTAGGATGGCCATTTTAATAATGTTTATTCTTCCAATCCATGAGCAGGGGATGTCTTTCCATTTCTTTGTGTCTTCTTCTATTTCTTTTAACAGTGTTTTATAGTTTTCTTTGTATAGGTCCTTTACCTCTTTTGTTAGATTTATTCCCAAATATTTGATTTTTTTTGTTTCGATAATAAAAGGGGTGGTTTTTTTGATTTCTTCTTCAGATTTATTGTTTGTGTATAGGAAGGCTACTGACTTTTGCGTGTTGATTTTGTATCCTGCCACTTTACTGAATTGATTGATGAGTTGAATTAGTTTTTCTGTGGAGATTTTGGGATTCTCTATGTATATTATCATATCATCTGCAAATAGTGATAGTTTGACTTCTTCTTTTCCTATTTGGATTCCTTGGATGTCTTTCTCTTGTCTTATTGCTCTGGCTAGGACTTCCAGTATTATATTGAAAAGCAGTGGTGAGAGTGGACATCCTTGTCTTGTTCCAGATCTTAATGGAATTGCTTTCAGCTTTTCACCATTGAGAATGATACTGGCTGTTGGCTTGTCATAGATGGCCTTTATGATGTTGAGGTATGTTCCTTGTATCCCAAGAATTTCAAGGGCTTTTATCATGAATGGGTGTTGCACTTTGTCGAAAGCTTTCTCAGCATCTATTGATATTATCATATGGTTTTTATATTTCTTTTTGTTGATGTGTTGGATAACGTTGATTGATTTTCGGATGTTAAACCATCCTTGTGCCCCTGGAATGAATCCAACTTGGTCGTGGTGAATTATCTTATGGATACATTGTTGGATTCTGATAGCTAAAATTTTATTGAGGATTTTTGCATCAGTGTTCATTAGGGAGATTGGCCTATAGTTTTCCTTTTTTGTGTTGTCCTTATTCGGTTTTGGTATTAGTGTAATATTGGCTTCATAGAACGTGTTTGGTATTGTCCCTTCCTTCTCAATTTTTTGGAAGAGTTTGTGAAGGATAGGCACTAATTCGTCTCTGAATGTTTGGTAGAATTCATTTGTAAATCCATCAGGTCCTGGGCTTTTGTTTTTGGGGAGGTTTTTAATTACCATTTCAATTTCGCTGCTTGTAATTGGTCTGTTTAGGTGTTCTATTTCTTCTTTATCTAGCTTTGGGTGATTGTAGAGTTGTAGGAATTTGTCCATCTCCTCTAGATTGTTGAACTTGTTTCCATATAACTGTTCATAGTAGTTACTGATTATTCTTTTGATTTCTGCTGTGTCCGTTGTGATTTCTCCTCTTTCATTTATGATTCTGTGTATTTGTGCTTTCTCCCTTTTTTCCTTTGTGAGCCTGGCTAGGGGTTTGTCTATTTTATTTATTTTTTCAAAGAACCAGCTCTTGGTTTCATTGATCTTTTGGATTGTTTTTTTTGTTTCAATTTCATTTATTTCTGCTTTGGTTTTTATTATTTCTTTTCTTCTACTGGTTCTGGGGTTTTTAGACAAAAAATAAGTAAAGAAACTAAAGCTCTAAATAAGGACCTAGAGCATTTGGGCTTAACAGACATCTATAGAACACTAAACCCAAAAAAAAGGGAGTACACATTTTTCTCAAGCGCACACGGATCATTCTCCAGGATCGATCACATACTGGGGCACAAGACAAACATCAACAGATACACCAAGATTGAAATCATACCAACCATCTTTTCTGACCACGAAGGCATCAAACTAGAAATAAATCATAAAAAGAAGGCAAGGAACTATCCTACCTCATGGAGATTAAAAGCCACACTACTGGAAGACCACTGGACTAACGAGGAGATCAAAGAAGAAATTAAAAAATTCTTTGAATTGAATGACAAGGAGGACACCAATATCCTAAATGTATGGGATGCAGCAAAAGCAGTAATAAGAGGAAAATATATAGCAATAGAAGCTCACATCAAAAAACAAGAAAGAACTCAAAGAAACAACCTAATCTCGAAGCTCAAAGATCTGTAATCTGAATGTTTTCTTGGAAAAAGTGTCCACATAGTTCTTCTGCCCATGTTTTGATTGGGTTATTTGTTTTGTTTTTGTAGAATTTTATGAGATCTTTTTATATCTTTGATAACATGTTTACTCCTAGGTAATTGTTTTATTTTGGTGTAATTGTAAAGGGGATCAATTTCTTAATTTTTTCCTCTTCCATCTCATTGTTTACAGATAGGAAGACAACTGATTTATGTGTGTTGTTTTACCCCCTGTCAAATTGTTAAACTGTTCTGATTAGTTTTTCTATGGCATATTGAGAGTTCCCTATTGTGTCATCTGCAAATCATGGTAGCTTTTTCAATTTGGATTCCTTTTGTTTTTTTTGCTGTTTCCCACAGGTTCTATTAATTTGTTTTTCATTTGTGTGCAGATTTAAAAAAAAATTAAACATCCTTTTATATTTTTAAATATCCTTGTGTATTTTTATATTTTTCTTTTGTCTAATTAGCTAGATCTTCCAATACTGTATTGAATAGTAGTAGTGAGAGTGGACATCCTTGTCTTGTACTAGATCTTAGTGGAAAAGCTTTCAGCTTTTTTTTTACCATTGAGAATGATGTTAGTTATAGGTTTGTTATAAATAGCTTTTGTTATGTTAAGGTATGGTCTGTTTATCCCCAGTTTTTCCAGGGTTTTCATTGTAAATGGATTTTCCTGATGATAGATGATGTGGAACATCTTTTCATGTATTTATTTGCCACCTACATATCTTTGCATCAGTATCTATTAAGGTCTTTGGCCCATTTTTAAATCACATTTTTCATTTTTTATTTTTGAATTCAAGAGTTTTTGGTATATTTTAGATAACAGTCCTTTATCAGATGTTTCTTTTGAAAATACTTTTCCCCACTTCATGGCTTGTCTTTTTATTCTTTTGATATTATCCCTTGCAAAACAGAAGTTTTAATTTATTTTTAATGACAATGCAATGTATTAGAGTCCTAAAAGTTACTCATCTTTTTACTATAACAGAGCTTTTAATTTTTTTTTTTTTCCCTGTGGGAACCTCGCCGGCAGCCAGGGAATGAACCGGCGCTGCAGAGGATGCGGGCAGCCTTGCAGCCCAGTGCTCAACCGCTGTGCCACCAGGGGAGGCCCAACAGAGGTTTTAATTTTAATGAAATCCAGCTTATCAATTATTTCTCTCCAGGATTGTCTTGTTGGTGCTGTATCTATAAAGTCATTATTCCTAGTGAATTTTCAGGAAAATTGAGTTTTCTTACAAGTTTCCCATGAAAATCTGCTCATTAATTTCTAGGAGACTCAGGGCTTTTTTTTTTTTTTTTTTTTTAAGATAAGTATTATTTCCAGGGTATTCTGATGTAAACCAGGAAGCTATCTAAATGAAATTTTTTTTTTTTCCCCCCTGAGGATGGTTCTGTTTCAGTATAGACTGAGTTGGAGGAACAAAACAATTCCGCATGTTAATTTCAGAGACAATGTGTCCAGGGAGGTGGGATTGGAGGACATTACTTGTTGAACATGAATAAATGGGAAGCAACTAGAATGATTCTCCATGAACATCTCCAGGTAGTGTTACATTATCACATTACCTCTGATATGGGGCCAAATGTGAGCCATATGGTTCTAACTCCATTGACTAACTTGTTATGAGAGGAAATGGTGACCATGAGAATTTTAAAGAAAAAGCTTTCAAATGGATATACTTTCTAAATAAAAATCTATAGTATATATGCCTCCTCAAAAAATTTGTACATTTAGTTTCTAAAACTTTCTTGGCTATGTGAAGCAAAATTTGAGCAGCCTGTGCAGACAAAGCGCCTAGGAGTTATCTAAATATTAGATAAGTCAAATTTATTGCATGAAGACAGTTGCTTAAAACCAGATGGTACACATTATGCACATGATAAAGGTCTCTCATAAATTCTTACTAATATTAGCTTGTTTATGGAATACTAAAGAGTGACATAAATGGACAAGATGTGGGATGCTGTTCTATTCTTAACACATTCACTAGTGCATAAAGAGGAGTATGTAGAGGATGCTAGGTAGGAGCTCAAAAATCATTACAGCAAAGGGATTCAATTGAATTAAAGACCAAATAAATCCCATACTCAACACCAAATTTATCCCCCAAACAATATCTATACTTTATTAAATTACTGTCTGGAGACAGTCACTGTCTTCCTAACTAATATGGTTTCCCAATCCTGTTCATCTTGTGTATGGCCAATTTTAAATGGAAAGACATTTTTTGTATCCCCAGTTTAGAAAACTCTTCTTAATTACAATGTTAGTTAAGTGTGTATAAATGGACGACAACATACAGACTCTTTAAGATTTAAAGCTAAAATAAATTTAGAAATTAAAGTCAAACTGATGAAATTAACAACATCAAATTTACCATTAAATTGATAGGATGGATGACCTAAATTCTCCAAACTCTAAATCTCTGCTTTATGTGAATATGTACCAAGACAATGGTGGTCAATTTTATGTATTAACTGGACTATGGTATAAGGTATTCTGATATTTAGTCAAATATTGTTTTGATGTTTGTTAGGGTATTTTCAGGTGAGGTTGACATTCAAAATGGTAGAAATGGTAGACATCTACTCAAGTAGGTGAGCCTCACCTAATCAGTTGAAACCATGATTTTTTTTTTGAAGATGTTTGGTTATTTCATTTGCCTTATTTCTTTATATCCCTCTCATGAGTAAAAACCATCTGGTATTTGCTGTTCTCAATCTTCCTATGAATATTCTTACTGTGAAACAGGATGACATTTAGTCTTTACCTGATTGGGTCAGAGGTATTTGCATTTTTAACTGTGTTCCTTTTTAACTTACTAGAGGTAGACTTTTTAATGTGATTCTAAACACAAATGTGGATATTGACATTGTGGTTTATATTGGCTTACTAAGCAGTTTCCCAGATGATCTGGAATGAACTCAGACGGTGACATATATTGACATTAAGTATTTATTCAAACACAAACTACATTGGATGATACCTGATATTAATTTATGACCTTTGCAGAATTCTGCATATTCCTATTAGAGAAATACTATAGTGAAGAATGGCTGAATTGTGAAAAACAGAATTAGATCGACCCTGGAATAAACCTTAAGTCTTCTGTTTATTAGCCATGAATACAGGGTTTACACAGCATTTTTCATGGTCCGTGGCACGTAGTAAATAATAAAAAAATACTAGTAGGCATTATTTATAAAGGATGAACAATTCTAAATTTATGACTATAGAGATTTTCAAATCCAGTGTCTTTTCTTGCCAACTCCTTACTTTGGGAGATCTGATCCGTGCTCAGTGTCATTAAATTACTAAAAACCAGCCCTTCAGTGCTCAAAATAACACAAAATGATAAGGAACTCTGGGAAATTGTATTCAGCCAGTTGTTTTCAAACTTAATCACACACTAGCATTTTCCAGAATATATATCACTTCAAATCAGGTCCTGTCACTGGAGATCTTCCTTTCATTGGCCGGAAGTGAAGTCCTTATATTCAGCATTTTAAAACTGCAGATGGTTTTTGTGACATACTATCACCACACAAACCAAAACAAACTAACTCTTGGATTCTGACAACAGAATGGGGGATACCAGAGAGGAGGGGAGATGGTACACTGTGTCAAACAGGTAAAGGGGATCAATAACATGGTGGTAGATGGAAACTAGAGGTCTTGTGGTCATGAATTACATAGGATTATATCTAATTATAATTCTGTACACCTGAAGCTCATTCAGTGTTACACACCAGTGTTAGCTCAATAAACGCAACATTAAAAATTAGAAAAGAAATACAAAAATGTAGATAGGCATGGGGTGGCACCATGAATTTAGTTATTTTACTCATTCGCTTCTTAGATGTTTACAATTTTAAATAATATATGAAGATACATCAAATGTTCAGAATTTTTAATGTTTTCCCTTTAGGACCTATTTAGGGAAACAATACATTAGCGGAATAGCTAAGGTAGTTACCATATATTGATGTGGGGTCATAGAATGGATTAAGTGTTGGAAACTTACAAAGAGGTACCAATCATGCTGATGGAAATGTCCATGATTTACTAACTGGGATCTAGTTTCAAAGCTTTTGTGGATGGTGCAAGATAAAATTAAATGATTTTGTTAGGTTTCCCAAATAATTTTAAGTGCATTGAGAACACGATTGGGTTTGCTTTTTTTAATCTTTTTTTCTTTACTAATTATGAGTGTCACTAATAGTTGATTTAATACTATCTTATGTTTACTTCTTGAAAAACCAAGAAATACTTGAGATATTTTGGAACTATCTATATCAAACCTAAAAATATTTTAGTTTTATAGGTGAGTTACCATGCCAACCTATAACAGGAAAGAGATTTTGTATCAGTGTTTCACAAATCTAACTACTATGATAAAGTTGAAATAAAAACCTTCTACGAATTGAAAGCAACAGGAAATCTCATTAAAATTACAACTTGTGTCACACTACATCTTTATATAACTTTAAAATCTAAGGTTCACTGGAAGGATATTTAATGAGAAGAGTTTAGGTGAACTCAACATAAACTGTTCTATTTCCAGCATGTAATATCTGATTACATTTTTTCTTATAAAAGAAATTCATTTTGAACAGACTATGTGCAGACCTTGGGCCAGAGGGTGTACAGTGGATCTGTTATCATTTAGAAAATTTGGACTCCTATCTACTGGAGAATCCTTATTCGAATGTGACCATACTGACATTGAGATTATTGAATAGAGCTAGTTAAGTAGTTTCAACTATGAGAAAAATACCATTTAAAGGTAATTAGATTTGACTTAGTCTATCAAATTGCATATTTTACTTTAATGTTTCCATTTCCAAGTCATAAACGTGGCTCAAAGTTAGGAATTGCCAGGTAATTAATCTTCAAGAGCCAGTTACTTTCCACCCTCACTTTTATAAGATTAAATAATAAATAAAACATCCCTCCACCTGGATAAAACTCCATCCTAGCAAGGCTGAGAACATGAAAGGCAGCATCCCAGACAAATGTACACTATTGCATTCTCTAGAGACACAGTTTCCTTATCATGTTCTAAATATATATTCAGTCTATGATTGTGGTTAATTTTGCATTCTTTTAAACACATCATACAATGTATTTTAGGAAGAGCATAAAACTTTTCTATATGGATCACATAGAATTCAACCTTAACAGAAGGAAATGAAAATATAAGTTGCTGTCATTGAACGGTTATTCCAGTAATTTTCATTAAAATGTCCTAGAGGAAGATATGGAAGCTTGTGGAACACTTAGATCCTCAGTTGTTACTATGATGGTAACTCAGCAATTATAGAAAGAGAAAAAAATAAAAATCAAATAATTTTCTCCAAGTTGTACCTTTGAGCAGCACTGACATAGTGAATATAAAAATTTGAGGAATGCATCTTGCTCTCAAGAGTTCCAGAGACAAGAATTCCCATCTCTCTTGGAATCCACTAGGCATTTACAGGTGTAAATATTTCAATTCAGTAAACATTTGTTGGCTTTCCACATAGTTCCAGGAACTGTACTCAATATTTTTTCCTGCTAATAACACTGATCAGAATATTACAAAGTACCAAGTTAGTATATTTGGAAGTCAAAGATAATTAACTAGTCGTTTATTTCCTGGTGTGAAATGTGTCTAAGTCAAGATACAGTGGAGTGAACATAAGGCTTTTTTTGATTAAAGGAATAAAATCGGGGACTAAGTATGCACACTCAGAGGACAAGCACATGCAAACTTCCCATGTAAAAATAAAAACGCAACAGGATTTGCTAAGAAAATATATTTGTAGGTTTCTGTTGGGGTTGACTTTGGCTAAGCCCGCTGCCAGATTTCCATTATATCTATTTTTAAAGGAACTTTCACACGCTGTACTTGTGGACCCAGGTTTATTTCCATGGGTTTGTTTTATGTAGTGAGTGAGTTTTAACTAGAATATTCTAAATATATATATTGCACACTGAAGGGGTGGCTTTGTGTTACTAATTGAATGGCATTGAGCAGAGAGAATGTCTCCCAAGGCAGAGGGTTGGTGATATATATATATATATATATATATATATATATATATATTTATTTATAATATTAATATATATATATTAATCATATTGTAGATGAGAGTATTCTAGCAGCAGAAATGAAATCACAGAGATGATTTCCCTGCTGCTGGGATAACTGATAACTGACTACTGAACAATACTTTGCCTCTGTAAATTCTTTTGGGGACTTAGGATAAAAAGATATCTGTTATCAACAAAGTTCTTAATAGCAGGTTTATAACAAGATATCAGTAAGTAACAGTCACAGAAAATCAGTTGTTTCTTTTCACCACTATGTTCCTTAAGGGTCCTCAGTTTGCTCATTTGTAAAATGAGGTGGTTGGAGTAGATATCTCAGCACTGTCAATTGTGATGATTTAAATAGCATTCTGCCAAGAGTAAGGGTGAATGCATCTTGACCATCTGAGACTTTGACTGTCCTAAGAATCTGTCTTCCGTATAAACAGTTGCACAAATTCGCTGTCAAGATGATTCCTTTTAAGAGTTAAGCTACACAGTTATATCAGCTGTGTAATTTTCTCACTTGTCATTTCGCAACCTCGATGACAGATTTAGTCAAATTACAGCTGTTTTTTCAAGGACAAAGGCGATGTCATGTACTTGTAATATTTGGAAGTAATGAGTGATGTACGGTTAATGAACCAAGAAACCTTTCTCTCTTCAGACATTACAAAATGTGGAGCTGTATCCTGTTTTTGATCTGTTTGCTCTTTGTGATCTAACCCTTCAGGTGTGAGCTATTTTTATATGAGCTATCCATCTAAGATTCTCTCTAAGAATACCAAAAGCGTGGATGGTATGTGGATGCCTTTGGAAATTTTTTTCTTTCTTTCATTCCCAAATTCAACTCTAATGTTTATACTGTTCTTTCTTCTCTCAGTGACTTTATAAATCAATATCCTTGGGTCCATTAATTAAATTCTACTAGACTCCATTGGATTTGGTTTAATAATAATTTGCTAAATGCTGGGAGGATGAGAGAATTATACCAGAAAATTTAGCCTGTAATTCTAAGGCATGGAATGGTTGGATTGCATAGCATTTATTATTTCATAAAAGGACCTATATCAGTTCAGGATGAGAGGTAAAGTTCATGGTTAACACAGTCTGGGGTGGTTAAGAGATTGAGGAGATGAATATCGACTCTGCTTTAAATGATGCTATAAGAGCATATCAAAATGATGAAAACCAATTCCCATTATATTAAAATCACATGATTAAGTCTAGTTTCAATTACAGAACATAATTTAACACAAATTATTGCTCTTAAACAGCTATAATCCTAGTAGCAAGAAAAACATTATCCAGTACGTAGAAGGTAGTCAAAAACTATGATGATGGAGCTTATGAATTCATGGACCTATATCTTTCTATGGGGTTTAATTTTCTTCTTTCAGACTATGATTTTTTTGTGAGGAGCTAAGTGATAAAATCTTTTTAATTAAAAAAAAATCTTTAAGTATTTTCCCCTCATTTTTAAAAGATTGTTAAGCATTATATAAGCTTATTTTGCTAATTATTTTCAACTCAGGAATTTGAAAACATTCCCTTCAATATCCTAGCATTAAGTTTTGCAAAAGAATGTATTTCTGTTTCCCTAACTGTAATTCCTTGATAGGTAATGTTTGTATCTCCTTTAAAATCTCTTATATTGGGCCTCCCCTGGTGGTGCAGCAGTTGAGTGCTGGGCTGCGAGGCTGCCCGTAGCCTCTGCAGTGCCAGTTCGATTCCCGGCTGCCAGCAAGGGGCCCTCCAAATAAATAAATAAATAATAAAATCTCTTATGTTGCCATGGTATGCTTAGGCTTGGCTTTATTCTTATTTTGGACTTAAAAAATGCAATGACTTACACTGCTTTGTTAATTTTAGAGAATTTTTATCCCCTCCTTTTTCGCTCATTGTGGAACATTGCTTTCATTCCATCTATAATGCACAAAAATCTTGCAAACGTTCCATTTATTTACTCATTGTGTTGGCTTTGAGATTTTCTTTTTGCTTTCTAATTTATTAGTTTTCTCTGAGCTGATATAATCCCATTGAGATTTTAATTTTCATGATTTTGTATTTTTGACATTTTAAATGTGTCTTTTTTACATTTTAAAGTTTCAGTGTTTTTCAAAGAGTTGCTATTTCTGTGCTTGTTTCTCATGCTTTTGAATATTCGCTTTAAACATATTAAAGATTTTCATAGTCTGTCAGAGTACGCTAACTGAAGTCTTTAGAACTACTTCATGGTTTGTTCCTTTAAGGAATACAGAGACTTCACCGAGTGGGTTCCTGGATTATACTAATAATGCAAATCTGAAATGTTAAATCACATTTGATTCAGCACATTTTTTTTTTCTTTTTGCCCTGCATTTAAATCCCTGCCCAAAAAAGCTTCCTTGACACCTCCTTGTGCTTCCGTGTTTTTTTTTTTTCCATTTTAGTGATGAACATGCTCTCATCACTCCACTCATTGCTACGTGGCCCTAATTAAGGTATGAAACCGTGACCTCCTCACTGAAAATACGAGAAGACTGGCTTACTTCTGTGTGTGCCTATACAGAGTCTACTTGTCTGAGTGTGCAGGACAGACTTCTCTTAAAGGAGGATTTTTTTAAAAAGCAATTTTCATGTGGGCAATATTGGTTGATCAATCTAAGTTTCAGGTGTACATCATTATAATTTGATATCTGTATATACTAATCACAATCACCACCCAAATTCTCCTTCTCTGCAAGTAAGAGCTGCTGCATCTGTCCGCTATTCTTTGCAAGGTTTTTTAACTCTGAAATCTTAAGTCTCCCCAGTTATCTCAGGAGTTCTCTGCTGACCTCTAAAAGATGCTTTTTGTGTTTGATCTCCAGGTGTAGTTTTCCAGCGAGGGTGTGTTCTGCTGCTTACTAGTTTATTCCACAAGGGAATAAAGGCTTCACTTGCTCCTTGAATGCTTCTGTATTAAGCCCTTTGGTTCAGTATACATTTGGGTGCATTTCCTTTCTTTCAGTGACCTACAGATGGTGTTTTGCTATATCCTAAACTCTAGAGAAATACATATGAAGTTGATGCCATCTAACTATATGTGAACAACAATTTTACATTCAGTCTGGAAGCTTGTAAGATTTTCTCTTTTTTTAGATATTGGTGACTCTCCTAGGCTGTGCCCAGTATGTATGTGTGTGTGTGTGTGTGTATATGTGTATATATATATATATATATATATATTAGAATAACTGATGGAAAATATATATATTTATAAATATATATACATTTATATTTATATTTATAAATATATATTTTCCATCAGTTATTCTAAAAAGTTGAGACGTTGTCAGGGAAATTTGTAGTATAATTATTCCTCTCAAGGTTTTTCTCTTTCTTGATATCCCATATTTACCTTCTAGTGGTTCTGATTTATCATCTATCATCATTCCTTCATGTTGATTTCCATTAATTCATATTAACCTTAGGTATTTCTTTTTTTTAAAAAAAGATTTATTTTATTTATATAAGAGCTGGGGTACAGGCCAGAGTCGCGGGAGGGTGAGAGGATTCACTGGAGACAGAGAGGCGAATAGAACAGGCAGACTGTTGAAACACACTGCTGAGGGGAGCAGCGGGTGAGACAGGAGAGGTCTACCATGTGGGCTGGTCCGAGGCTGGCCGGGAATCGAACCGGCGCTACGGAAGCTGTGGACAGCTTCACAGCACTGCGCTCAACCCGCTGTGCCACTGGGAAGGCCCAACCTTAAGTATTTCTTCCATTTAAACATATAGGGATAGTTATTCTTTTTCCTGGTCCCTTATTTAAGCTTTCTAGATTCCTGCTATGAGTGAGACCATCCGGTATTTTTCTTTTTTCTTTCTGGCTTATTTCGCTGTAAAAATCAAAATCAACAAACAACTATGAACCAGAGACACTCTATGGGGGGTGGGGAGGGATTGGGGTCAAAATAAGGGGGTCGCGATTGTATGGGGAATATAAAAATAAAATTTATATATAAAATGAATAATGATATAAAAATATAGAAATAAAAAAGAAAAAATAAACATATAGGGATAACAATATGTATACTTTATTGACTATTGACCAACTTCATATTGTCTGTCTGAAATAAGTTGATGTATATCATCTTAAAATGATAGTCTTTTTGTGTTACTCTTTAATCTCTTTGGTATTGTGTGGAAGAATAAATGCATGAATACAATTGCTACCCTACACAAAACCCCAAACAAATTAAGTGTGGAGACTATTTGCTTTTTGAAGTAAAGCTATTGTAACCAAATATATATGGAGTTGTCATAAACAAATAGAGAATTAATATATAACACAGCCACCAGAAATAGTTGAAACAAACTTAAAATTACAAAACAGTGTTATACTAATTGGGATAAGGTGGATTTTAAATGATGAGCTCTGGAACAAATGAGTATCCATCTGGAAAAATATAAAATTGGATCCCATCTTGCATAATATTTAAAAACAAATTTCAAGTGGATGTGAATTTTAATGAAAGATAATTAAAATCATGCAAGTTAATCTTGAACACATAGATTTAGTAACAAGTAAGGTGATAGTCTATAAATGTGGAAATCGGGTACTATAAAAGAAATGTTCTATTTGAGACTGCAGCCATTTAAAACATTTATTTCACAAATTAAACCTAAAGTCTAAAACAGAACTTTTGAGAACATTTCAGTGCTGAAGACAGATGACCAAATAAAATTAATTCCTACAACTTGGCAAAAAAAAACCCAAAAAAAAACAAACAAAAAAAAAACCCAAAACCCTAACAATTAATTCAATAAATTCAGAATGTGAAGAGGAAATATGTTTAAAAGCATAATCAAGTGGTTATAAAATGCTCAGAATCACTCTAAGTGGAAATGGAAGTTACAGTGACATTCCATGTTACACCACTCAGACTTGCAAAAAATATAAAAAGTAGCTCAAGGTACACAACTTCTTACTGGTGATACAGGAGAGGTATATTATGTATTGTTTACAATGAAAATATTTAGAGATTTTTGAAAAATATTTTCACAGTACATCTGCTATATATCATATTTGTGTGTGTGTATATATATATAAACTATATCCAAAAATTTAAGTCCCTCTTCTAGAAAATTATTTCATAGAAATGGAATAACCATTAAATAAGGACAACATCAAAGACATTTATATCCTCACACACTCATACAAGATACAAACTACCAATAAGGAAATAGTTTAGAAATTACGATGAATAATAGTAACTAATTATTATGCAGCCATGCCATTAAAAATAATGGACAGAAACTGACCGGGTTGACTTGGAAGTATTTCCTTATGGTTCTTATTGGTGAGAAAACCAAGATTCAGAAAAATGATTCCCTGTTCCCATTTTTGTAATACAAAAAATGATTCCTATCAATGTCTGTATGAGGATGGAGAAAATATAAAAAGATTTATCTGCGTGGAGGAAGGGAACATACTAAGAAGGAAAAGATTATTATTCCAAAACAATAAATAAGGTTATTATTCCAAAAGGCAACAGAGGGCCTCCCCAGTGGCACAATAAGTTAAGCGCGGTGCTGTGAAGCTGTCTGCAGTCTCTGCAGGCGGGTTCGATTCCTGGCCAGCCAGGGAGGTACCCACATGGCGTGGCAGACCTCTCCTGTCTCACCCACTGCTCCCCACTCTTTCTCTGGTGAATTCCCTCACCCTCCTTTGCCTTTGGCCTGTACCCCAGTTCTTATATAAATAAATAAATCTTAAAAAAATTCTAAAAAAAAAAAAAGGCAATAGTGAAATTAGAATAAAACATGTATATGTCACAATTACTGACAAAATTTTATTTCTATATGTTTATAAAAACAATGATAACATAATAACCCTACTGCTGGAAAAAATTATCCATGTGTAGAATCTGAATTTGGTGATTAACAATAAGAGACAGATTCTGTATCATGGATTGTTGGATACATCAATTTATGAATCAAATATGGAAACTCAATTGCTTTATAATCAATCACTGAGTCTTGGCAATCTTACCTTGTGTCCCTGGATCCATTCACACCTCTTGGTCATCACATGTAGTTTATTGGTTTTCTGAGTTAAGGCTACAGCAATTCAATTCAGTTTATGTTGTCCTACTACTTGACATCTTCAGTGGTTTCTTTTGGTCTTAGGATGAAATCCAAATTTCTTCTCATGCCTTCCAAAGCATGTTATGTCAGCCCTGCATCTTGCCTCTCTCCCCACTTTCAACCTCTGCTCCTCTATTTTTTTGGTTCCAGGCTAACAAAACCTCCCATGAAGTTGTTTCTGACAGCTTTTAACAGGCTTAGCCTTTTCTGCAATAATATCGCATTATACCGTGTATCTCATAATAAATACTGCAATGACATGCTTATCACATTGTATTATAAAAATTTGTTTGATGTCTATATTATATCCAAAACATTGAGTTCAAGACAGACCAGGGACTTTTCCCTATTTTGTTGTATAATGTTTCTCACCATGCTTAGAATAAGGAAGAAAATCATTATATTTCTATGGAAGGAGTGAATGAAGGAATATGTGACTGAAGAAATGTATATTATCTGTTTATCCAGATTTTCTAAAAGCTGTTCCTAGGCTAGCCATATAATCACAGGATCAGGTATTTGAATCACAATGTTCTGATTCTACATCAATTACGTTTCCTTTACTTTTTTAATTGAGGTAATATTGGCTTACACTATTGTTGGTATTTGAGAAGTAGACTGTCTCTCCATTCAAGCATAGTTACTACAGTTACACGCCACCAAATCACCCTCATCCACCACCAGAGTCCATTGTGCCCTCCTTATTTGTTCTCCACCCATCCCTTCCCCCCACGCTTCAGTTCTATAGTCAGCTGTCAGGTTTATTATTTTTTTTTTAAATTGCATCTATTTTTGCAGAGAAGAACTAGAGTGCAGGTCAGAGGTGCTGAGAGTGAGAGGATTCACCAGAGACAGAGTGAGGAGCAGAACAGGCAGATCCACTGAAATACAGTGCTGAGGGGAGCAGCGGAGGGCAGGGGAGAGATGTCTGCTGTGCCACGTGGGTCAGCTCCCTGGAGGGGGATCACACTCAAGTCATTGAGATGATAGAACTGACACTTAACCCCTAGGCCACCAGGGAGGCCTTCAAGTTTTAATTTTTAAGCTTGTCTTAATCTGACCCTGTATTCTGCATAAGTAACACCATCTGCTGTTTTTCTCCTTCTGATTGACTTCACTTAGTAATGTCCCATCCAGCTCCATGTTGCTACACATGTTTATCTTACTTGCTCACTGAGTAATGGTCCTTGTGTATATAGGCCACAGCTTCTCGAGACACTCATCTCCTTAGGGGGCATTTAGGTGCATTGGCCATTGCTTGGGTATTGAAAATAGTGCTGCAACAAACACGGAAGTTCAGATTTCCTTTTGAATGAGTGTTTTTGAATTTTGGGTTATATGCTGAGGAGTGGCATTCCTGGGTCTTATGGCAGATCCATCTTCAATTACTTTTTCTAAAATCTACTGGGATGACATGCTCTCTCTTACATATCATCTCATTTTCTGGGAGGATTATGTTCCCCTGTTTTAGTAATCATTTCTCTGGCTTCAGCAGTACTCACGATGATGTGATTACTAAACAATTGATTTGTTTTTGCTTGTGCAGATACCATGAGTTATAGAACGGATTTAGTTTCCCTCTTTCTGTTGGCTTCTGGAAAGCGCAAATTCAAATATCTAGCCTGCTTTCTCAAAGATTATAGATTTCAAAGGACTACATTGTTTCATCAGTTCGTATCTACATTTCCTTTCCCACTTGCCTGTATTTCATTGTTAATGCATCTCACTGTAGTATAGTGTGGGTATTTTTGACCCCTCAACTCAGGACTAGTTCGGACTGGGTGGGGGAGAGTTTAGGGAGTGGCAAAACAGTGAACAGCAATTAAACTAAAATGTGTTGAACTTCCTAGCCTGTAGTAAGAACTATGGATTTTTAGGGCCTCCCCTTGTGGCGCAGTGGTTGAGCGCTGGGCTGCAAGGCTGCCCGCAGCCTCTGTAGCCCGCCGGCGAGGGTCCCACCAAAAAAAAAAAAAAAAAAAGTATGGATTTTAGCTAGGGTAAATAAATTCATTAAAATATTGGGTACCTAAATTATCCCGCCCTGTGATGGCAAGTCTGTTAAAAAATACAAGTACAAACATTTTTCTTTCAATAATCTCCAGGAAATACATTCTGGAACAAATTGGAAAATTATTCTGCTGAGTTGGTAATTTGTTTTTTAAAATTTAGGGCTAATAACTTGGTTTATGCCCACATAAATGCCAAAGACAAGAATGGTGATTTAAATACATGCAGATAAATGCCAAGTTGATCCTTGATGATGAAGTCAATTGAACTCTGTTTAACTTTGTTAATGTGTTAAATATGTGAGACAGATAAAGGCAGATAAACAAACACTAAGGAGCTAATTCCATAGTTCTTCTTTAACTTATTTTGCTAACTTACTCATAAAAATTATTGTAGCAATATCTAACTCTGCTACTAACAATGTGTGATATTTGTTAAATCATTTGCTTCCCAAGCTTAAGTTTCCTCATTGAAAACAACAGCAACAGAATAGCATGGGTAATTCCTACACTTACTTCAGTAAAAAATGTATATTGTTGGGCCTCCTTGGTGGCCTAGGGGTTACGCCTCAGTGCTATCACTTCTAAGGCCAGAGTTTGATCTCCAGTCAGGGAGCTAACCCACATGGCACAGCAGACCTCTCCTGTCTCACCCACTGCTCCCCTCAGCTGTATATTTCTGTGGGTCCACCCGTTCTGCGCCTCACTATATCTCTGTTGAACCCTCTCACCCCCAGCATCTCTGGCCTATACCCCAGTTCTTATATGCATAAGTAAATAAAATTAAATCTTAAAAAAAATAAAAAAGCGTGTATATTGTTGCTCAGCCAATCTAGCTGGCGGTGAATACTTTAGGAATGGGGACACATTTCAAGCAATGCCAAACCAGTACTCATCAGGACTGTCTGCTTCAGATCTCAAAAGGACAATCACAATTACCTTTTGCATCTCAGCTGTAAAGGTAATAAGGTACCTACTTTTGTCTATCTTGTTAGTGCAGAGAGATGAACAGGCAAAGAGAAATCACATCTTAGAAATACAGAGAGCTCAGATAACATCACTGGGACTCTTGTAGCCAGACAAACCTGAACTCAGAAAGACTCGGGGACTTTTCAATTTCTTGAATCAGTAATCCCTATTGGTTTTAGTGTGTGGTTTGTTTTTTTTTGTTTTTTTTTTTTTTTGTTATTCAGAATCCCAACTAACACAATTTTCATCTCTACGACTTCTCCATATAAAAACTGCTAACCTCACTTAATAAGTCTCTAGAACTTTCTGGTGATCCTGATCATTTCTTTGAATACAAAGGCCAATAAGAGGATGATTCTGAGCTCCCAGTCTAGAAATGGTGAGGAGCTTATAATGCAATTTTAAGGCATAAAATGACCTATATGAATAAACAATCTCAAAATAATATGAAAGTACAAAAAATTAAAGTAGTACAAAATGCTTCTTGAGTTATTAAAGTAGATCTCTTAAGTGCAAGAATGGTGTGTCCCCTTAATCTAGGGCAAGTGAAATGTGTGCACCTAATACACAGTAAGAGAACTTTAATTTTATCACTTTATTGATTCAAGCCAAACTTAGCCATGAATACGACTTTGTATAATTTTCTCACTAGGATCATTTCCTGGTGTTATTTACGAACATGAAATCTTTGTGAAAGTATGCTTTCACCAACCAAATGAGGCTTACATCAAGTTCTAAACCTAGAGCAAACAAGTACACTGTTCTCAGAACATTTTCTTTGGATTTGCAATCAAACAGATCTACTTTGAAACAGCCAAGTACTACTGCTCTAAAACAGAAAACTCTTATTTAAAAATAAAAAGAGAGGTTTTCTTTCTCCAAGTTAAATATGTCCCACTTTTTTTGACAGAACACTTTCTCAATTTATCCTAAAAATTAATAACCATACTTTAACACTATTTGTAGTTAGTATCTGGGAAATTTAAGTGTTTTACTATGTCATAATCTAAAAACTCGTGCGATATTTGTATATTTAGTGTTTTTTCCTCCCATAATCTAGCTAGTCAAATGTAGCTGAAAAGAAATTGTATGCGAATGGTGGTTTCTTCTAATTCTCAATTAAAAAAAGAAACACCTTCAACACCTTTATAGTGATGGTAAAAAGTTCTTTCAAGTCTCATAACATGCAAAATGATTTCAGAATTAAAAGGTAGTTCGCTAAACATATGTTTAAATATAGATTTGTATTTCTGAATGGGGCTTATTTTACATGATAGCCCATTCTGGAAATAAAACAGATATAAAAGCTGTGTAGCATTCTGGTAAGTCTGTTTTGAGGTAGTATATTCAGAAACATCTTTAAGTAGGCCATTGAGCTATGACTTTAACTGGATAATAATGCAAACCAATGCTCTGAGCTCTCCTGTAAGAAAAAAGCATGGAAATGTAAAAGGATATCATGAAGTGAATATTGTAGGACTCAAAAGGATATGCATCAAACATTTCCAGCACATCCTATTTCAATTTATTTTTGGCTTACGTAGCCCAATCTTATGCTAGACATGAAACATGGAAAAAGAAATATGGAAAATGATTAATCTGACTTAAGACATAAAATAGGAACTATGACATAGCCAAGGACATTTACACAAGCACACATCATTAATCAAATATGGAGTGGCAGTTGCATTTTCAATCAGAAACAATGGCTTTCTGGAAGCTATGAGATCATGAGAGCCTCAGTTTGAATTTTCTTGACTTGTCTTTGATATTAAACTTAACACCTCCAAGTGCCTGAATGACTCTTAACCTTTATTTCTTGGGATGAGCCTAATAACTTGCATTAGAAGCAGTACATAAAAATAGGTGAAGATTTTGAAAATTAATTTGACAGATTTTACATAGTATAAATTGCATATGCCACTGGGAAACAAAAAAATGAAAAAACACCAAAAGTCTTCTTCTATAGTGTGCATCAATCTTTTTTCACTTTAATCTTTTTTCCTTAATAATTTATTTCAAAAATATTGAGGAACACATAAAAAAATGGCAAAAACTAGAGACTGAATTCTAATGTTAGGCAACTTTAAGAGGCAGCCACTCAGAATCTAAAGCTTTGTCATGTTTTATATATGAATTTTTATATTTGTATTTTATATTTGAGTCATTTTCAAAGAGATTTTGTACATGTGGTAGCAATAGATGAAAATATAAGATTAAAATCCCTACTGAAAACTCTACTTTGATTTGACTCATAGGAAGCTATGACCTCAGGGTGTTGTCCTATGACGATTGTTCTGTTGAACCAAACTCTGGCAAAGCAAAATATAATAATTAACTTGAGATGTTACTCCACATGCAGTCAAGTCAAAAGGATGTAAATAATCCTATACTTCTATCATCAGTCTGACCATCTTCTGAAATAAAAATTCCATTTAAATAAGTATGCCAAATTGAAACAATACTCTATGATGTTTGTGGAGCTGGCATCTTGGTGATAACTTGTCATATGTGTCCAAACTCACCTTCTAAAATCACATTTTTCGCCTATATCAGACATTTACAAAAAATGATCCCTGTTTCAGAAAATTTGTCCTGACTATGTGATGATTCTCGTTCAGTCTTGTAGACATACATTCTGGGTACGCGCGCGCGCGCGTGTGTGTGTGTATATATATATATATATATATATATATATATATATATAGTCTCTTCTGGGCATGACTGAGGTGCTTTTTCTAGATGTATATTTACATCTGTTTCTGTTTCTCACTTCGTTTGCCTGACTAACTGGGGAGGTGACTCTTTCTAGTACATCTGCCAGGACGAATGTCTCCTGAGGGTACATTTTAATTTAATGCCATGCTTGTGAAGTTTTAGTGGATGTCTCAGAATGTAAGGTGGAATAATACACTCATTTTTATAAAATCCCAGCCAGTTCTCTAGAATCACTGCAATAGCATGTTAGAAATGGGCTGATCTCTCCTGTACTGTGTGCTCCACAAAGATTGTCAGAAGACAAAGCAAACTTCAGGGGCTCCAGAGCTGCATAAATGATTCACAGCTGCATCAGATTATGTTGTGATGTTTCTAAGTGTTGGGCTGAGCTTATCTCACATCAAACATTGCAAAAGAATGCCAAACAGAGCTAGCCAGCCAGATGTTTTGCATGGAACTGGGCAAATATGTCAACATAGAGTAAAAAAAAATCATCTGGAAGTTTCAAGTTTGATTTAAAGGACATCATGAAAGAAGGCATTGGTATGAATAGCTAATTTTAATGAACTAAATGTAAACAATGATTTTCTAACACAGACTGGGTTACAATCTTTGAATGGCCTCATATTCTCATGAAGCAGTGTGAATGTTTAAGTCACACTTCCATTTAGATGAGCGAGTGTAGGGGGTGGTGGTGGTGTGGTGGTGGTGGTGGAGAAGCTTCCCTATTTTGTCTGTAACCAACTTAGTCTTCCCTGCTGAGACCCCAGCAGATGGCACTGGAATGGCATAGTGTAATGTAAGGAGTTAATATTAGCTAAATTTACATGTTCTCAAATAAAAGAGGCCATTTTTTCATGGCCTATAGGCACATGAAAAAATGCTTCACATCACTTATTATGAGAAAAATGAAAATTAAAACTACAATGAGATATCACCCCACCCCTGTGAGAATAGCTTATATCAAAATTCTTGCAAATAACAAATATTGGTGAGGACATGGCAGAAAAGGGATATTAATCCATCCTTGGTAGAAGTGTAATTTGGTGCAGTTTCAATAGAAAGCCATGTAGAGAGTCCTCAAAAAAAGGGGGGGGGGCCTCCCCTGGTGGCACAGTGGTTGAGCGCTGGGCTGCGAAGCTGCCTGCAGCCTCTGCAGCGTGGGTTCAATCCCCTGCCACCAGCAAGGGTCCCACATGGCACAGCAGACCTCTCCTGCCATGCCCGCTGCTCCCCTCAGCAGTGTATTTCATCAGTCTGCCTGTTCTGTTCCCCGCTCTGGCTCTGGTGAATCCTCTCACCCTCCTGTGCTTCTGACTGTACACAGTGCTTGTATAAATGAATAAATAAATCTTTATAAAAAATGCCACATGATTCAGCAATACCATCTTAGGTATTTATTTTCTCAGAGTATGAAAAGCCTAATTTGAAAAGATTTATACAGTATATGTTCATAGCAGCATTCACAATAGCCAAGCCATAAAGCCAACCCAAATGCCCATTGAGAGACAAATGAGTAAGAAAACGATGGAATATATACTCAATGGACTATTACTCAGTTAATTAAAATGGTGCCTTTTGGGACAAAATGGATAGATCTTGAGATTATACAAATAAGTCAAAGAGTGAAAGATAGTTATTGAATAGTTTCACTTGTTTGCAGAATGTACATAAAGAAAACTGGCAAAACAAGGATAATTCTTGGAGTTTGGAAAATATAACGATTGCTAGATGGGATAAGGAGGGAAGTTGACAGGGTTGTGAGCACTGCAAAATAGGTGGGAATGAGTGAATGATGTACAGAAATGGAGAGGTGAAGTTGTACTCCCCAATTATTTAGTTAGGCAAACAAATGGCAAATCGATAAAATTTGAGAGGAGAAACAAGCAATAGGAAACCCATTAGACTAACATTTTTGTTCACTTGCACTGTTTCTTTTGGACAACAACATTTAGTGGCAGATGTGAGCTTCCCCTGCCTCCTTCCTTTGGATTTTCCTGTTAGGTTGAAGGTTGAAATTTATAGTTCCCCTAATCACCAGGGAAAGGTTAATGTCTAAGGACTGGTGTGTTTTAGTTCCTCAGGTCTCCTGTGCCTATTTACCTGACAATAGTTGGCAGAATCTGTAGTCTTATCTCTGTATTTCCTTGTTCAGTTTCTGTGAGACCCCCCCTGGCTTCCTCCAGGCATCTCATTTCTGTGCCCTATGCAATTTTTGCCCTGGAGTCTGTCCTGTAGCTTCCAACTCAATACTGCAGAGTCTCCATTGAGTTTCCCGTTAGGGTTCTCAGCACCTTACTTTAGATTTCAACCACGCCGGCAAGGAAGCGATATGACTTCAGAAAATGCATTGTGTTGACCTCTGTCCCAAGTTGGGTGAACACACCCAGCGATATATTCCCAGAGTTTCATATTGCATTAGCTGTTTCCTCTCATTTCAACATTAAATCATATAGCTGAAGTGTCGCCCCTTTTTCCTGCTGCTCAGAACTGGGAAACTTGAACATACACCTGACCTCCTATGCCTTTGTCAGCATTTACCAACATCTTTCAGACTAGAAGGTTGGGAGCTTTCCTTCTGGGTCATGATCTTCTTCCTTTACCTCATGAACAGCAATTAGTGGTGACCAGAGATACTTTTGCTACATAATCTGAGAATTCTGATTCCAAATCCTCCAGTATTAGTTGCTGGCATGTTAAAAGGTAGATACAGGAATGTAAAAGTCCTTTAGTGATCATGTCTTGAGAGGTTGCTGTTGGGTTGCTAAATCCCACTCTGAAGCTCAGATGCTACTACAGTCTACCCAAGTCTTTGAATTCATCTTGTGTCTGCTTTCTAATTTGATTTCTGCCTCCTTCCTGTCTCCCACTATGTAATTTTTAGATGGATTAGACCCTGAGGGGGCTATAAGACAGCCACTGGAAGTCATTACCCTCCCTCTATTAGCCAGGGACCCAGAAGTTTCACCCTTCTATCTCTTAGACTTACTGGGTGTCTACAGACATGTACTCAAGTGGTCAGCTTTATTACTGTAATTATAATTTTCAAACTTTGAAGAAAAATATCAATACATTTGATGAAATTGAAAGGATTTACTGTAATAAGTTAACCTGTAAATATTCAGAGATAGAAGATGGGAATATATCTGAAAATATTAGGACTAATAAGAATTTGCATATTTAAAAAACTATATTAGAAACAATAAAAATTAGCCTTATAGATAAATGGCAAAAGATGCATCAAAATAATGACATTAAGGAAGCAAAAATTGCCCTAAAATACTCACAGTAATATGAGAAACACAATATGAATGAGATAGATTTTTATACCTCTGAGGATGGCAAAAATTAAATTATAAGCAGGGATATTAGAATATAGGGCCCCTCGTATTCTGATCATCAAATTAAGCATAAAGGTATCTAAGGACACCAAAATTCTGTCCCTTGGGATCCATGCTAAGAAGAGTCTCAAGCATGTCTAATATTATTAGCATTCTATTATGGAACAAATTCCCAGAACCTGGGTAGTATCCAACAACACATTTATTGTATCACAGTTTATATGGGTCTATAGTCTGGGTCTGGCTTTGTTGGGGTCATTGCTTATAGCTGCTGTGGGAAACTTAGGGTCCCATAGGCTATAAGTTAGATGTTGTCTAGGACTATTGCCTCCTCTGAGACTCAGGTATTTCCCCAAGATCATGGATGTATTTGAAGAATTCAAACAAAGCTATAGAATTCATGTCTACTTGGACAAATTCTCTTCAGGAAGGACCAAATCCTTTCTTTAAGGACCTTTATCCTTTAAGTCAAGCTGACCCAGGAAAATCTCCCTATTGATCACCAATAAATAAATAAAAGCAACTGATTTGGGACCTTAACTACATATAGAAAATCCCTCCACTATATAATCCCCAAAGTGAAATCCCATGATGTTCATAGGTCCCACTCATATTATACTCATGGGAGGATGCCACCGGGGCACACATTGGTCTTTGAAGGTTATCTTAGAAGTCTGTATTCTACAGGGGGTAGGTGTGAGGATTCTCACATGGCATTGTTTGTCCTGGAAAGATGCAAGCTCTCTGGGAACCTATCATTAGGAAATGGATAGGTAAGAAATGGAAATGTATTCCAAAGAAAAATATGCTGTTTTCAGAATCAATAGATCTTATGAAATTGCAGCATCATGAATAAGTATGAAAATACAGCACTGAGTGAAAAAGGTATGAAAAAGAATGAGATCTGTAGCATAATGCCATTATGTCTATGAAAATAACATGCGCGTTATATTGCTATACATTTTACAATGACATATAAAGAACAATGAATGACTATAAATAAGCATAATATAAAATTGAGGAGAATTAGGATAAAAGTGAAAAGAATTAACTAGCTAAATACATAAAATTTTGATAGACATATTTTTTAGAAGACTAGTCTACCTAAAATATGCATACCACTTCAAGGTTACATGTTACGTGACAAATGTATAATTCATGTTACATAGCATATACAGTGATATATAGCTAATGTAATTTGGGGCTATTTTGGCACTTTAATACTTTAGGGAAATGTCCACTAGTGTTGTGAAAGTGACCCTCTATCGTCCATAACATGCATCACATCAGTTACGTTTGCATTGCTTTTAAGAGATCAAAATTATTTTGTTCCACTTTTCTCCCCCATTGGTGGATTACGTATACTTTAGCACATGTAAAGTTCTCAGAATAACTTCAGTGTCCTTAAAAACTTAATGTAAATTTATATGCACCATAAATCATGAAATGTCCTACTGTCTATTTTCTATTAAAATAAGACATTGATTTAAAATTACAGCATTCACTTCACTGATGCACTAATATATATTGGAAAAGAAATTTTGGTTATAAAGACAGGATGATAGTGCCTGCCCTTTCTTCCTTTATTATCTATCCTATTCCCCTTCCATTAAACAGAATTTTTTGAGTACCTCATATGTTCCAGGTACCATGGGTTATGTTATTCACTAGGAAGCTTATATTACAGGTAGCTAGCCTGATGGGCCTACAGCAAACAAGAGCAGAAAGTTGTCTTATAGGAGCTGGAGGAAGCGGGAGCTCGATGGGAAGTCACTTCTGGCCCTTTGCAGTCCTCAGAGCAGAAATGAGCAGAGCTGGGCTTTGAAATGTGGACTTGACCTAAGGGGTCATCTTAGGAAAATGTCAAGTCTGTAGGACAGTGAGAAGAGGCTTTCCCTAGGAAGGGAGTGATTTGCACACAGGGATGAAGAATTTTACTGGGAGGTGGGTTGAACTAGGGTGGCCTAGACTAATGGAAAAAGATAAAAGGAATGGAAGCAGGGGAATAAACAGGATTTTTAGCAAGCAACAGAAGCTTCATAATATAGAATTGACAACTTTAAGGACATTAGGAGGGCAATGCTAAGGTCATCTGCAGGCAGGACCTACTAGTGCAGTTCTGATGGAAGGAAAATAGAGTACAAAGGTCTCCATACAGGGAGAATGGCAGAATCACACAGAATTTTTTTTTTGTGTGTGTGGGACCCGTGCCGGTGGACGGGGAACGAACCGGGCTGCAGAGGCTTTGGGCAGCCTCGCAGCCCAGCACTCTACCGCTGTGCCACCAGGGGAGGCCCCACACAGAAATTTTAAGAAAAAATGAAAAGCAAAAAAAAAAAAAAGAAGCTAATGCCAATTCATGAAAATGGAGTTGGTATAGTGATGACATTGCCATATAAAGAAATATAGAGGAATTTGTAGAGAGACATAAACTTGGGTCTGCGTATTTAGGTGATGTTTGAATAGGATAAAATATGAACCCAGAATACTTTCTCACATATGATGGCTTTAGTAACTCAGTTTTGCGTTCTCTGCATAGTTGATCACTAGAGGTCATTGCAAGTTTTTAATAGCTGCTAGTAGTTAAGAATGGTATGTTATATATTTTAAAAATGAGTGTTTCAGTATCACTGGTTTTTTTTGTCATATTCACATACTTAAAGATGATTTTGTTTTAGTATATTTCTGTATTGTTAAGTTCTTTAACACTACTAAAGTGATGTAATGAACATGGCAGAAACATCCCATGGTATTTAAATCCTTCCGGGATAATTTCTTCCTATGGTCATTTGAGTTTTAATATAATTTTCTAGGCATATTATCTTTTATTGCCATTAAACAATAATTATAAAATGCAACTGAATCCATAGAATTACAATAATTGGTATTTGTCCACTATTTTGTATTTTCCAAGTCATTTCTTACATATTATTTCATTAAAAGTAAAATTGTATATAGATACTGATATTTGGAAAGCATGCTTTATTTACACAGCTGGTGAAACTTTATTTCTGATGGGGATGGTTGTTGTAGCTATTTTTCCTATGCTCCCAATTCACCTACATTTAATGGGAATATATTAATTCTTCTCAATTTAAGTGACTGCAACATTTTTGATTTGACAGTTTAATTTGAGAGTGAAAAATACATAGTTGTTTCCATCTGGTGCTCATTTCTATCCTTTTATCAACTCTGGTCTTCTTTAACCTTTTAGTGGGAAAAGATACCAAGAGGGCTGGTTCTAGTATCTTTTGTGGCATGCTTGTGATCTGTTTATACACATTCACTACAAAGAACCTAGATTCTCTTCACATAATATTTTTTTTTTACTTGGAATCGGGGTGTACTCCACAGGTATGAGGGGGTGAGAGGATTCACCAGAGACATTGGGGAACAGAACAGGCACATCTACTGAAATACACTGCTGAGGGGAGCAGCAGGTGAGACAGGAGAGGTCTGATGCCCCATATGGGGGTTAGTTCCCTGGTTGGGGATCGAACTCAGGCCCCAGCAGTGATAGCACTGAGACTGACCTTAATATTTAATGAGAAAAAAAAAAAAAGAAAAGTCTTCAGGTTGATTTTGACTGGGAGCCAAAAAGTAGCCACCATCACAAAACCCAAGATAGGATCTCACAGAGCTTTGTTCTGCTTTTGAAATTTCTGCTTCTTTGCAAAGTTTAAGGACAACTCAACTTGTCAATGATTGATGTTTTACTCTTTGCAACTGAAAACACAGGAGTTTTTCTTCCTCTTTCTGCTCTGATCCCACTGAGTATTTTATTCAAGTGTATGATACTATCCCCTGGGAACCTGCAGCGGCATCTTTAAATATCTTCCTTTTACTTCTGCCCTCGTAGTTCAGTTTCACATTCATGGCACATTCAAAATCACTGTGGAGTCAGTTACATTTCAGTTGAATTGCTTGTTTGTCACCTTAGATTTCCTGTTGGCCCCAACTACCTCATTGTTCATCAATATCAAGGTTAACAACGTTAGATGTTCCATCACTTTACCATCCCATGTGCCATTTTCTTTATTGATAAAATGGGAATAATGTTACTCCTCACCCCACAGAGCAGCTTTGGAGAGTGGATGTATTAAAAATGAGTGTGTGGCGCAAGGCTGCATCTACTCAGTGCTAAATAAATGTTACTTATCAGGGTCATTTTATTCCATGAATTTTGCATGGCAATTGATACTATTATAGCATGAATAAAATAAGTATCAATCAAACTTTTCCCATACTTTATGTCACTTATCTAATTGGCTCCTTGTAATAATTCCATAAGATAATGCATCATATTTTGCAGAAAACAAGAGCCTGAATAACTGGGCTAAAGCCACCCAGGATTGACCACGCTAGCTCCAAAGCCTATGTGATTTCTGTAATTACATCTCCCTGGTAATCATGTAAATTCCAATTTTTTCTTTCCCATGTTTTAAAAACCTGTGGGCACCCTGTGAAATACAATACATAAAGCTTCTCAATTCACAATTAGATGCTATTCCGTGAGCATTAATTTTGCTACAGGGAAGGATATTAAAGATGGTCGCTAGAGTCCCAGGAGAAAACAAAAGTTAACATTTGAGTGTGTGGGAAAGGGAGAGAGAGAGGAGACAGCGTTCAGCACTTAGAGGAAATACAAAACTCTATTTGGCCACAGAGAGCTCTTCACTTACAGCAATGCTGTTTGGCCATTTTATTTTAAAACTTCAATATTTCGATAAAATGTGCTTGTGAGCCAGCATGGGGATACTGACAAACTTTTAAAATATGGTTTATGGAAAAAATGCATTCTAGGGCAGATAATAAGACAGCATTGTGAGGATAGAGGAAAATCTGGGCCTCAACATCCGCTGCACCAGCTGCTTGCTGCGTCCGGGAGATGCTTCCCGCCGTTGAATGAGCATGGCCAGGTGTAGAGCAAGAAGAGACGAGACCATTTCTTACTTGTTGGAAATGTCGAGCACAATGTGTTGCCTTGAGAAGTATACAGATGATTCTGAATTGGCTGTGCTTAAGAGGAAATGCCTCCATAATACTAATTTCACAAAGTGTTGAAAGGAAGGACAGGCAAAATGGACAAAAGCCTTTGCCAGAAGTCCCAGAAATCTTCAACAAATAAGAAATGGATGTTGAGAGTTAATAGTTCCCATTTGCTTATTCATTCTTTCTTTCCTTTAATAACAGTGATTCCTGCTCAGGGCACTCTGTAGTCTGGCAGGAGAGATAGCTAACATGCAAAGATTTAAAATGAAAGTGCTTTGGTAGTGGGAGAAGAAGGCACGATGTCACGTGCATGGGAGGGACATGGCAAGTCTGGTGCCAGGCGAGGCAGACGTACAATGAGTCACAAGAGGATGTGTCACAAGAGTTTTGCCTTCTGGACAACAGTCTCAAGACTGTGGCTCTGCTGCCGACAATCAAATGCTGGCTCTGCCAGTGACCACTTTACTAATTTGAGCAGTTCCTTCTCACATTCCTCCTTACTAAATACTGATAATCATGATAAGAATTAAAGTAGTTGATAGATATAAAATGCCTTGAATAAGGCCTTATACAGAGAAATTCCTCAAAAGGCCTTACGGACAATTACTTTCTGTTTTCCAATGTGAGTTGCAAAGGAGGAAAAAATGTTTTCTAGGTAGAAGGAAAAAATACACAAAAGGGTCCAGAGAAGAGAAAGGGGTGACATGGTATTTTGGGAACTGGAAGAAATTTAGCATGGCGGTGACCTTACGCTTGAGACAGCATGGGGGGCGGGGGCGGTGGATGTTAGGTAATGAAGGGCTTTATGGCTCTTGTTAATGACTCAACATTTCTCCTCATGTTAGTGGGAGGCAGCTAACGGGGTGTAAGTAAGGGTAATAGGATCAGATTCGCATCTTGGCACAGATGCACTGTCAGCCAGGAGGTGAGAGTGAGAGGTAACAAATGGGTTTCAAATACTGGGAACAAGATGCCTCTGGAAGATGCTGCTTATATGGAGTTAGAGGTAGCAGAGCATATAAGGAAAAAAGTGGAAAAATAAAAAAAAAAACAATACCCAGGAGAACTAAAACATGTCTCTGAAGGTAAAACTGATGGTACATGGTAGAGGGTTGAATATAAGATTGAAAAGAAGTTACTGTCTTCAGTGACTACTTAGGCGTGGAATAGTTAGTTGATAGAAAAATTCACTGATGAAAAAGGACTCAGAAGGAGCAGGCTGGATGATGAGGCCTCATGTTTGTTTTACACAAGCTGAGTTTTAAGGTCTAAAATAATTAAGCAGGGATGCACACTAAAAAATTGGATAAACAAATTTATGTCTCAAAAGAGTTTGGGAAATTGATTTGAGTCTATGTTACCAGTTGATGTGTAACCGAGGGCACAGATGCCGTGGTGAAGAGACAGGATATGTTAAAGAGAAGAGGGTTTAGGGTAGAACAGCAGAGGATGGTGGGCAAATGTAATGGATACTGAATTGGAATAGAGGAGAGACAAGGAAAGCCAAGGGGTGGGATCAGAGAAAATACATTTGTAAATGAAAGAGGAGTCAGTCATGTTGAACACGTTGCTCAGACTTTAAGTCAAATAAGAACTGAAAAGTATAAGCTGAATTTAAGTGTGAAAAATTCTAAAAAATAGAATCTGGAAGATGCCTCCTCTCTCTACTAGAAGTAAGAAGGCAAATAATACTGTTCCTCAAATTCTGAATTTTTGTTATTATATTTTGGTCTCCTATATCTATCCTAATGTGTGGAATCTAGAATAATAGATATTCTGCCTCTGCCTCTTACTGAAAACTAGAAAGACATGACCGAAATGATGAAAATCAATGAGGGAGTAAAAACATTTCATTCATAGAAGTAAATACTTCTATACACAGACTATTAGAGTAGAAAAATACTTTATAGTGCATTTTATAATGATTGAGTAAAAGTTTAGACATGTAAGTATATATTTATTTCCCTTTTATTCTTTAGGATCAACTTCCTCATTCTTTTTGTTACTGGCTAGTTTAAAAATCCTTCCAGTGCTTATGAAGTCTACATAGAGAACACTGTATAAAATTAATTTGTCAAACCATCCTAAGCATGTGTTGCATCATTTTTACATATAAATGAGAAGGAAACATCCTGTATGTTCTAAAACCTTTGCTGCACTGTCACCAGGTTGTGCAGTAATGCGTGTTCTTCATGACAATTGAATTAACACAATCACTTCCTGTAAGGTGAGGATGCACATGGCTAGCCTCTCAAATCTGTAAGAAATACATTCCCTTAAAATGCTGGCACTTTCAGTGCAAGATTTTCCCTTCCTCTTGTATATTTTTATTTTTGATGGGAAACAGCAAGCAGCAACCAACAGGAAAGATAGTCCAAATAAGCCCAAGAAACTTAATTTAAACTCTTTCCTTATGTGATCTGTCTACAATGCTTTAGAAGGGATTGTATTTGCCAGTGGGTTAGAACAGCGGATTATTTTTGAATCAATCTTTCCTTTTTTCCAAGTTCCTAATACTTCTCATTCTACCCGAGTCAGACACTTGAATGGTGAAAGTTCTCTATTATTCATCAAATACCTCAAGCTGTTTCTGTCAACTTTCTCAACTCATTTCCTACAGATATTTCACAGAAATACAGCCAAAAAACTCCTCTGCCAGGTATGAGTCCATCTGAATAAAGAACACGGGAGCCAGACATTTTGCAAAAAAGGAAATGGACTGGAAACCTGTAGTCTCTCAATACCTGCCGTTTGTTTACTTTGAACCAGCTGTTAAACCCTACTTCCAAAATCAGATTATTCATTTTCATCTTTTCCAGCCTTCTTCACTAATAAGAGATAGCTCTTTCCCCAGGGAAGAAAGACACATTCATATGAGCGCTGTTTGCAATCCTTTTTTCAATTAGGTTAAAGGCACTTAGTTTTAGGAGTGAGCTAAATAATTGTGTCTAAAGCATATGAAATAAGAGTTTGAAATAAGCTTCAAAATAGGAAAACAGGAGATTTAGGTAAGATGTTCATTACCTTGGTGGAACATTTTGTAGATAGGTTCTTTTCTAACAAAAATGTTCTGCCACGTATTTTTTTTTCATTTAGAATATTTAGATAAACAGAAAAATGAAGTATTATTTTGCATTAAATCCTGTTCTTTTGTGTTTGCAATGATTTTGTAACACGATTTGGAAGACTGAAGTGGAAATAAAACAAACTAAGATTCTTGCTTTTTTCAGTCAGTTTCAAGCTTGTTTCTCAGACTGTTAGTAAGACAGTATACTGGCATGACTTGAACAGGGTCCCAAGAAGAATGGCCTAGAAAATTAATTTCCAAAGAAACAACAAGGCATGGGAAAGTGGTCCTGAGGTAAGATAATTATGATATTTCTAATTTTTTAAAATTTAAAGAACATTACATTATAACAAAAGTTTTAGGTCTATATTATCATGATCAGCATCTGTATAGTCTACATAAATTACCACTAAAGTCCAATTCTGTCTGTCATCATGGAGTTTATCCTGTTTACCCAGTTGATCCACCACTCTTCCGCATCCCCTTCTGGAAACTACTTAGGATGTTAGAGTCTAAGAGATTGATTTACTTCAATTGTTTTCTTTCTACACCTCTTATGAGTGAAATCCTACTGTTGGTCTTTTCCATCTGACTTCACTAGCCCTCTAAGTCCATTCCTGTTGCAAGTTGGAGTTCACCTTTTTAAATAGCAGAGTCCCATTGTGTACATAATCCTTATCTTTTTTAAAAAAGATTTATTTATGCACATAAGAGTTGGGGGACAGGCCTTAGGTGTGGGTGGTGAGAGGATTCACTGGAGACAGAGTGGGGAGCAGAACAGGCAGACTGACTGAAATACACTGCTGAGGGGAGCAGCGGGCGAGACAGGATAGGTCAGGTCTGCTGTGCCATGAGGGTCAGCTCTCTGCCTGGCTGGGGATAGCTTCATAGTGCTGTACTTAACCTCTTGCACCACCAGGGAGGCCCCTATATTCCCCATCTTTATCAGGAAATGACGCATATTGAGTCAGTAGTTTGACTGATGTTGATATTTCAAAGAGCTGTAAAAACTTGATGTAGGCACATCCTTAAAACTTAGAAAGTTATATAACCAAACAGCTGCTTTTCAGTCAGTCTTAATCATCCCTCAGTGCAGTTCACTCAGGATAGATGACTAAGGCAGAATTTCCTGACAAAAGAACTAAATATGAAATTGTCAAATATTTTATCTGAAAATAATGTGTAGATCATAGGAATTATAAAAGTCTGTGTTTCATTCTTCCATTCTTAATTTTAAAAATAACTGACTTTTTTAAAACTATAAAAAGTCTATGTGTAACTATTTTACACTGACAGTATGGTGCTTTCTGTTGCTATGGAAAGTGAAAATTGTTTGGAAATTTCCTTAAAGGAATATATAATTCATCAAGGGAAAAATTTTCACCAGTGTATATAATGTGAGAGATAGCATAAGGAGAGTTCAGAAAAATAGATTAGTATTATATATGAAAGTCAGATGAGTTTTCTTTTTTTTAAAGATTTATTTATTTATTTATACAAGCACTGAGTACAGTCAGAAGCGCGGGAGGGTGAGAGAATTCACCAGAGTGGGGAACAGAACAGGAAGACTGATGAAACACACTACTGAGGGGAGCAGCGGGTGCGGCAGGAGAGGTCTTCATGACATGTGGGACCCTCGCCTGTGGCGGGGGGATTGAACTGGCGCTGCAGAGGCTGTGGGCAGCTTCACAGCCCAGCGCTCAACCATGCGCCACCAAGGGAGGCCCTGGAAGAGTTTTAATGGTGGGAAATTAAAGGAAAAGGCCCAAGAAAATGGGGATAACAACACAAAATAACAACAAATATAAAAGCATTGTTAATTGAGAGAAACTGGGTAAGAGAAATGCCCAAGGAAGCAAAAGAAATTCTTATTAGGTGACTTCAATCTTTATAGGAATATATGAAAACAGTTTACCAGGAGAGAATAAAATTGGTAAAGATGAATGTGGGGTCTGTGAACAATGTAATATAATGGCTAAGACCTTGGAATGAGTGTTAGCTACCTTGATGCGGAGCCCTCATTCAGTCATTCATTGGTTAGCTATCCCGCTACATACCCCAGTTTTACTATCTGTGAAATGGGAAAATAATATTTAATTGGTATAGGGCAGTTGTGAGGATTAAATAAATTATTACATTTAAGTGATTAGAAAATTGTCTGGAACTTAGTGAATGCCAATAATTTCTAGCCTGTATCATTACCATTACTAAAAAGTTTGGGAATATATTGGAAAAGGTTCTGCAAAGAATACAACCAATAATCAATTAACAATGATTGAATGATTATCAAGGGGACAGACTTTTAGTTGTATTTGAGTAATTTCAGAAAAATTACTCCTTATCCTATAGCCCATTGCATTTCATTTATACTCTATTACAGTGCATATTTATTTTTCTTCTATTACTTATGTACAGGTTCTATTTTATCTGGAAAGACCCTAGAAGAAAATGACAATAGCTAATTTGTTTTCTAAACTTCATCCCCATGCAAGTGGACTAGCACTTTATCAAGAGTAGATGTTTAATAGCTTTAATGAATGACTGAAGGGAATGACTGTTATTGAAGTAACAAAAATGTGTGGGATCTTTAAGGAGGATTAAAATGACTAGGATTTTGGACATTCCAATTTTGAAGGAGGAGGAGTCCACAAAGAAGGAGACAAAGTTGGGAGGAGAAAAATGGATCTAAAGAAGCTTGAATTCTAGGAAGGACTTGGCTTTCAAAAGATTGTTTTCAGTAGATATTCATAAATAATTGTACTGTGACAGACTATAGTCTATGGTGTAATATATTCTGTGGGTTTGGATAACTTGTCAAGACATGCACCCTAATTATAATAAGTGACAGACTGCATCTCTGTGAGCTTTGAGGCACAGGAATGGGTACCATTCTCACAACCCCCACTTACATGCAGCCACTTTGGATTACAAGTCTCTCTCTCTCTCTCATATATATATATATATGTGGGTGTGTGTGTAATATGTATTTGTGGAATATATATATATATATATATTTGTGGAAATTGGGCTTGTAAGTTTACATATTTCAGAGGCTGAGGGTGCCATATTGATGAAATCTGGATGGATTATGTGTAATTAGAGAAGAGGAAATCAGAGAGGAGACTAACCACCTTCCATTCCCCTTGTCTGTCTCTCTGGAGGACGGAGAGCACTTTTTATCTTTGAGTTTGATGAAACACCCTATACCATCTAATACATTTTTTCTGCTCAAGCTAGTTTCAGGATTTTCAAACCATACCATTGCTGCTGACTAAGTTATAGAACAATAAATTTAAGTGAAAAGCAAGCTGAAAAATAAGAAGACAGTGCTACGTAAGAACAGCTGCAAAAGATTTAGGGGTCATTATTGATGACATAGGTCATGCTCAATGTAGCTAAATCTTCTTTCCTGAACTAGTATTTTCTGTGCCAGGGAACCAATGAATCTCAAAACCTTCATGTTAGTTTTACTCTTTCATTTTATTCTTCCTGCTCAGCCAGTCAGCAAGCTCCATTGTTTTAATTTATAGATAATGGAACTGAAGTCCAGGGAAGGAAGTCATAGAGCTCAAGGCCAAGGATCTGGTTACCAACAGATCCAAGGTGAGTTGGACTAGTTCCAGGCTTAGCCCACTGGCCCTTCCTGTCATCACATGAGAGAATGAGAAAATGAAACAGAATGAAAAACTCTTACATAACAGACATATTGAGAAAATCTGTTGCTTTTAAACATGCAATATGGATTTCAGGGTCCAGTCTTGGACACTAAACATGTAATATGGATTTTAGGTCCAAGACTGGACCCTGAAATCCTTTTATTAACTACATGAGCTGAGTCTGTCCTATGGCTTTCAATATCCTCTAGAGACTCAGGACACCCACATTTTATTTCCAGCTCTAACTTTCCCTCAAATATTACTAATTTCTCACTGCTTATTTAACGTGTCTACCCAGATGCTGAATAGTTATCAGAAAGATTTTGTCATATTTTTTTCTGTGAATTTTATGGTTTTGGATGATACATTTTAAGTTTTACACGTGGTACAAGGTGTGGGTTAAACATATATACATATATGTGTATATATGTACATAGTTTGTATGTATATACTCAAAATATATACTTTATTCCTCTTCCTTTTATTGTCTTTTCTTGATTCTAATACCTTTCAATTGCAATTACTGTTTCAACTAAGTGTTTAAGTCAGGCAGTACAATTCCTCTAAATTCTCTTATCAAAAGTATGTTGACTCTCCTAGTTCTCTTGCATTTTTGAATTAATGTTAGACTATTCTCATTAATTTCTACTATAGCCCATGGGGATTTTGATGTGGATTGTGCTGAATATAATTTAGGAAGAAGTTACTTCTTAATAACACTGAACTTTCCAGTTCATGAGCATGGTACATATCTCCATTTGTTTAGTCATTGTATTTTCTCTCAGTTTTCTGTATGTAGGACTTGCACATTTTTAACAGCTTTTAATATTGTGATAAGAATATTGTTTATATTACACTGAAGAAAGTTTTGACTAAAGATTATATCACACTATTTTCACATCTTCCACACCCTCCAAACACACCCTTGTCAGTTTAATTTCATCCTCTATTTTCATGTTGAAGAGCTCCTAAAAACAATTCTCATCCAAGTATTTACATAAATATAATATGGAATTATGGAGAAACAGTGGCAGTAGAAGCAGTAGAATGCTAAGTAACATATAATCACCTGAAGAAATTTCATAGAGCACTGGATTTAGAATGCTATGATTTTTTAGTAAGAAAAATTATTTTATTTAAAATATTCCTACTTGAATTCTGACTGCAGTTGTAACCATGATCAGAGACTAATGTCTACAAAATGTTGATCTCTTTTCTTAAATTTATTAAAAATGATCATTAGTTTTCTTAGTGAATTCCAATCCTATTTCAACAAAAATAAAACAACAGGCTCTTTCCAACACTGGCAGGATGCCTTGGGGTTCTGACTAATGATGATTAGAGAACAATAAGTTGAAGCAGTAAAACCATTGTTTCTTCGTAAGGACTGACGAAGATACAATGTTTTCCTGCAATATAAAGTTAATAAGGGATCAGGGAAAATACTAATTATAATAAAGAAAAAATCAAAATCAACAAGCAATTATAAACCAAAGACACACTATGGGGGGGAGAGAGAAAGGAGTAGGGTCAAAATAGGGGGGTGGGAATTATATGGGGACTATAACCAAGATGAAAATACATTGTGCAAAAATAAAAAAAAAATTATGTAAAAAATATATAACATAAAATTTTAAAAAAAGTTTGAAAGACTGGCATTTAAAAGAGGTATCTTTCAATGTTCTACTCCCCCCCCTATAAAATAGAAAACACTATTAGTGTTTTCTATTTTAATAAACACTAGTTTTCTATTTTAATAAACACTATTGTTTATTAAAATATAACAAATAAAAGTAGTCTTGGAAACTTAGAAACTCCAACTTCATGACTTGGATTTGGAAATAGATCATTGAATATGATACCAGGGACAAAGGCAACAGCAAATCTAGAGGTATATTGGAATTTATCAAAATTTAAATGTTTGTACTTCAATGGACAGTACCAAGAAGTGGTATTTACATGATAACTTACAGGATGGAAAAAAAAGACTAAAACCATATCTGATAAGCTTCCATTTTCTAGAATATATAAAGAACAGGTAGAAATCAACAAAATAAATTCTACTTATAAGTGGGTAATTGATACCCCCCAAAAACGTACAAATGGTTAACAAGCACATCAACATCATCGGTTACTAAGAAAATGTAGATCAGAAGCACAGCAAAATGCCATTTGCCTCTACAAAGGTGGCTATAATTTTTACAAAATGAAAAATATTGTCAAGTGTGTGGAGAAAGGGGAACCCTTTTACATTGCTGTTGGTTATGTAAAATGGTGCAACCACTGTAGAAAGCAGTGTGGTGCTTCCTCAAAAAGCTAAGGACAGAATTATCATTTACACCAACAACTACAAGGACTCAAGAACTCAAATACTTCTGTGCCAATATTTATGGCAGCATTATTCCCAATAGCCACAAATTGGAAACGAGCTAGTGTCAATAAACAGGTGAATAGATCAATCATAATAGATACTTATTGTGATAAGGAGGCATGAAGTTTTGAATCATCCTACAACTTGGATGAACTTTCTCACTGCTCTTTGGGAAAATAGACATTACACAAAAAGGCAAATACTGAATGATTCTACCTGTATGAAGTCTCTAAAACAGGCAAATTCATGGAGAGCAAAAAGCAGATCAGAGGTTACTAGGTGTAGAGGGAGTGGAGAACAGTTATTGCTAAGTGATTACATAGTTTTGATTGGGACAATAAAAAATGCTTGGGAATAATGCTGTCCCACTGAATTAACACCATTGACTCATATGTTTAAGAGTAGTAAAAGTGGTGAACTTTATATTAACTATACTTTACCACAATTAAAAAATATTTCCTTTGTAGCCTCTTTTAAAATAATCAGTTAAAATAAATTAACTGGTTAGATTAAGGTATGCTTTGTAAGATAATTTTAAGCTAATTTATTCATGTAGATCATCTTTTGTGAAATTATGCTTGACCTACAAAGACTAATTCTTCTGAAGAATTTATTATATAAGGATGGTCTTTCTCATGGGTCTCCCCTGGTGGCGCAGTGGTTGAGTGCTGGGCTGCGAGGCTGCCTGCAGCCTCTGCAGTACCAGTTCGATCCCTGGCTGCCAGCGAAGGTCCCACAAAAAAAAAAAAAAAAAAAAAAAAAAAGATGATCTTTACTATTAATATTAACTGCTAAATAGAAGTGGTTAATGAAGACACTCATTTTTCTCAAATGCCTAATCAGTCCACTCAATACCTATGCAAACACTTAAATAAGTGATAATCTTGATGTGTTGCTGACATGGTAAATATTTATGGGTAAAATTGCTTTCAAGTTTAAAATGCATTATCTAAAATCTGTATGTTGCATATTCATTCAAGAAAAATCCAATCCGGTTGCCCAGTGTTACGTATTAAACTAATAAAGGACATGTCAGTTGCACTAACTTTGCAAATAGGCACCTAAAAAAAGTCCTATTATCATTCCAAGAAAGGGAATAATCCTTACTGTTTGCATCTTCTGTCATGGTTTTTTTTGGGATGAAAGCCTAGCGATCAAAGCTGTTCACTAATATTGGGTAATTCTATAAACAATCTTCCCAGCCACTCTCCTGCCACTTCCCTTTGCCAGAGGAAACAAATAGCAATTGCTTTCATGCAGCCAGGATTGAATTTTGACAAGGAGACAAAATGATTCAAAGCCACAAATACCAGAAGAATAACACAAGAAATCTCACCTCAAACCGAGGGTACACAGTCAGGCAGTGGCAACCCAGAAGCCAACTCATCTTGATTTTGATCTAGATCTACCTCAGGTTTTAGCATATAACTAAACAGTAATCACTCCACTTTGTTGTTTAATACTCCTCTTTGTTGTTTTCCTTTATTCAAACAGCTTCTATAGTGTCCCAAACAATAGCTTTTGTGGACAATTATTACTGGCAAAACAACTCTGTTCCTGCACAAAGTTGAACAATCATGGTATTATATATAAATACAAAAATGTGACAGCAAAATATTTCATGGCACTTGCTAAGTTTCAGTTATTGTGCTAAGTACTTTAACTATAATTTGCAAAACCTTATGGAGTAGTATAACTGCTACTAAAGAGGAGATTGAGCGCACAAAACAAGTTGCCTCATAACTCACAGCACTGAGCTGTTTCTGAACACGCAGCACAAGCACAGCTGAGACTGTACTTCATCTTTACCCCCTCCCTCCCGGTAGAATAAATGACAATTTTGTCAACTGAGGGTTCTAAGAAGGACCTATCTTCAAACTAAGTATTAATGGATGAGAATAGTGCTTTATTTCAATAATCCATGGGTTGCTTCAGATGAGTAGTAAGATTTTGGGGCCTACGAACTACTAGCTAGTAACTGCACAGAAACCATGTTGAGGAGAGAAAAATCTTTGGACCCAACAGTCATTTTCTCCTCAGGACAAATGTGAGCTCTTTCTAGCTGAGCACATCACCACTTCATTTCCTCTAAAAACTCAACTTGTTCACATTCAGAAAAGTCTTTGAGGTGCCTTGGGCTGTGTGGATGATGTAATTCTGTGGCCAAATTGATTACTTTTGGGGACAAGACATAAAGTGTACTATTTCTGTGATGCTAAGCAAACCTTTGCAAAGGGAAACAAGTGAATTAGTTGGTGCCTCTCATATTCTACTCATTAATGTAAGTCTTAGAGTAGCCTTTTTAAATAAAAATTAGATTCCTATGGTCTTTTCACATGAAAGAACATGTTCAAGCTGTCAGGATATGTAAAATTTGGGAAGAGAAAACTGTTGATGCAGGACCTTAGCTTATAAATAATTATTTCAGGAAGACTAAAGCAAGAGATTTATATAGTAATACTATGGCAACGGTACAGATATAAAGAACATCTTAACTGTAAAAAGGAATTAGCCTCTACGAGGAGTTTAGGAAATTGCCAACTTTAAAATTTAGGGAAATTTAAAACAAAATAAATTTTACTTAAATGTTTTATTTTATATAACTCTTACATCATTTTTCATTTTTGCATAATGTATGCATTTTCATTTTGGTTCTATTCCCATACAATTGCCACCCCCTTTTTCTGACCCTAATCACTCTTCTGTTCCCCCCGCCCTCTACTGTAGTGTGTTTCTGGTACATAGTTGCATGTTGATTTTGATTTTTACTTTATTGCAATTAGTCTTTTTCCTGGTCCCTTATTTAGGTTTTCTGGATTCCTGCTATGAGTGAGACCATCCGGTATTTTTTCTTTTTCTTTCTGGCTTATTTCACTGAGCATGATCCCTTCTAGCTCCATCCATGTTGCTGCAAACCGCATGTGTTAATCTTTCTTGAATGCTGAGTAATATTCCATGGGAATATATGTACCACATCTTCTTGATCCAGTCATCTATTTTTGGGCATTTGGGTTGTTTCCAAAGCTTAGCTATTGTAAATAGTGCTGCTATAAACATAGGGGTGCAGGTGCCCTTTTGAATTAATGTTTCTGTGTCCTTTGGGTAAATACCTAGGAGTGGAGTTGCTGGATCATATGGAAGCTCTATCTTTAGTAGGTCAAGAAATCTCCACACAGCTCTCCATAGTGGTTGGACCATTTTGTACTCCCACCAGCAATGCAGGAGAGTTCCTTTTTCTCCACATCCTTGCCAACATTAAATATATTTAATTTTTTTATTAAAAAATAAAATGTTATAGAATCATCTCTGCTAAACAATTTAATTATATGAGGCAAGTCTAGGTCAAATCATTTGAGGTTGCTGAATTTAGGCTTTGATGTGATATTCCATGATTATAGGAAAGCTATATTAGCTAATGGTACAATACTGACATATAATGATTATGTTAATTTGAATACTTACATTTGACTACTGATTGAAATATATTAGTTTCATTTCCTGCTACTGAGCATTACTTTTATGTTAACTCTAAAGTAGATTTTTATTTATTTGCTTAATAAATATTTACCTGGTGAAGAAAGTGGGCTAAAAAAATCCATCTAAGAGGAAAAAAAAAAAAAAAAGATGATACTTTGTTTTCCACTTTCCAAAGATACTTAAAATTTTGGAGAATGTGTTCAAAATTTGTAATAATCCCGCCCAAATTCCAGGAACTTCTTTGGCAGTATTATGGGCCCCAGACACCAAATAGCTCAGTAAAATTACTCTGTATTACTTGTCATGTAGACATGTGAATTTTTTTGAAAAGTGTTAATATTTGTTAATATTTGTCTAAAGCTCTAAAATAATTATAAGAAATATTTTCCAAGACAAGTGTGTTTAAAGTCACTCATATTTAAAGTAGCTTGGAGAGATTAGGTAGATTGTATACACATAATAAGTATATAGATATGTGTCATATAACTGAAACATAAGTGACATGTTCTGTATAAAAAAAAGCCACTTTTCTTTCTTTTCTCTGTTTCTGGGGCAAAATTAGAAGACTAAGGAGCAATATCTAAGCTCTACAAAGACATAATTCAATAAAAAGAACCCAATAAAAAATGGACAGAATAGCTCAAGAGTCATTTCGCCAAACAAGAGTTACAAATGGCCTACAGGCATATGAAAAAAATTGTTCAACATCACATATCAGGGATCTTCAAATCAAGGCCAAAATGAGATATCACCTCACTCCCATGAAAATGGCCCATATGACACAACAACAAATGCTGATGAGGCTGTGGAGAAACAGTAACCCTTTTACACTGTTGCGGGGAGGTAGGCTCGTCTAGCTCCTATAGAGAACAATATGGAGGTTTCTTAAAGTAGTAAAATAGACAGTTCTATGCCTTGGCATTTATCCAAAGAATGCAAGGAAATGAATTTGAAGGGAAGCATGCACTCATATATTGAAGCACTATTTATAATAGCCAAGTTTTGGAAACAATCTAAGTGCTCGATAACAGATGGGTGCATTAGGAAGATGTGGTGCATGTATAGGATGGAATATTATTCAGTTATGAAAATGCTGAGCTCTTGTCATCTGTGACAACATGGATTGAACCAGAGAGGATGATGCTAAGTGAAGTGAACCAGTCTTAAGCAGAAATGACTGAACAAAGGTTGATTTTGGAGTCTTATTAAATGATCTTCAAATCCTCAGAAAAAAAGAAACGTCCACTTAGTGTATACTAGAGAAGTGAGGGTTTTGTACTCATCTTGGGTTCTCAGAAGAGTTTACTGATGTAAATTTCATAGTGAATACTAGTGAGCTTTTGCAAAACTGTAAAAAGAACAATTGGAGCAAAGTGACTAATTTTGTGATATTTACCTTGTGTGGAGGGAAGAAAGAATGATTACCTAGATTTGAGTAATCAACAGTTTAAAATCCAGAAATGTTACTGTTAATCCCAGTTCCACAGACATGATGAGTTCAGAACTAGTTAACATATCCTGGCAGTAAAGTTCTGAACTTCAAACAATAAGATATACTGAGGTAGAAAACTTTGAGTCAGATACTGAAACTTGATTCTGACACTTGGTCATCTGCATTCTTATTCACCTCCTCCTCCCTAATGGCACAAATTATTTGTGTATCCATCATGAAATGCCAAAGGGGATGAACAATTGACATACATTTAGAAAATATATGGGGATGGCAGGGTGGTTTCTTCTACTGGAAACACAGCAGCATTCAAACAAACAACTCAGGCGCTACTTATATCCAAGAAGATGAATTAAAGCAATTGTAACACACACACCCCCCCTGAAAGGACTCTTCTGAAACTTGTTACCCATTAGCACAGAGCCCCTCATGTCTCATTGTATTGTGCTTACACTTCATTTTCAATGTCTGGAACTTTTATATTCATTTTCTGGACATTTAAAGGTCATGTACATCATTTTTCTCAAAGATTTTCAAGATTAGTTAATCTGATTTTCAACAATCATGTGTTAATATGGTAATGAAATAAACAATGATGACTAAATGATTTTGAATGAATGAATAAAAAGTGCAGTCTGTCCATTTAACATATAAACATTATATATGAATATGTGTTTCCTTGACATGGTAGCTTAATCTGAGATTTTAAGTGGAAGAAACGGAGATTTTATGGGCAGTAGGGATTTTAGAGTATGTGAAATCAGTATGAGGTCAGCCACCTCCCTGCTTTTGTGTATGTTCAACACTTCTATAAATCCTTATTTACTCCAGTGACAGGGAAATAAGATAGTAGGGATTTCTCTTTCATTGAATGAAAAATGATAGTCTGATAATAAAAACTTGCTAAGTATTAAAGCAGATGCCAAGGAAAGCAGAAGTCTTTTCTGAGGACCTTTCTAATTTGTTTCTGACAATTTCTATGCAAAAAAAGGTGAGGGTTCAGGATAGCACATATTTCAGTAGTGGAGTGCATAAGAAATAGTAAACACATAGAAATCATAAAGATACTTTTAGAGATTTTTGATAACCTGACTTAAAGCTTTGAATATTTGTTATATTCTTTTGGTTTAATGTACTATCTGATTATAAACTGGAAATTTTCAATGCTGTGAAAGAAAGATTTGCCATAGTCTACTTCAAAAGTAAGGATTTAGTTTGTAAAGGTTGAAAATTAGCAAGGGCATCCTGCTTCTTATTTAGTATGAAACCTAAAGATTAAAAACAGATACAAAAACCCCACAAACAGTTGAGATAATATTCCTGTCTGAATGGCTTGAAATTTTATATCTTGAGAAGTAATTTGCTTGAATTATAGTGTAGGTTATCATCACATAAGGCAAACTGAGTAATTTTCCCTTCTCAAATACTCTAAAAATCCTCAGTATGGAGAATATTTAATTTCCCAGCAAGAAAAAAAAAAACATATAAATGATTCAGTAGCTGGTTCAAACTTGGAAACCAAAAAAGCTTTGCATTCTTTCTGCTGCATCAATTTAGTATAAATTATGAAAAGAGCACAGAGTCATGCTTTGCTGACTATTGTGTCCTGCAAATTGCCTTGTACCTTTCATATCATAATGCTCAACAAATATCCATAAACGAATGTCCATAAACTTTGTGTGATTTTGGAATTTGATAAGGCTACCATAGTATGCTTAGGCCTCAAATGTCCAGTTTTCCAGAAAAGAAACTTCATTGTTGGCATTGCTGACTCTTATTCTCTTTGGCATGTCCATTCTAACATCCATAAAACAACATGGCTGTTGGTACTGAATATTATCACAGTAGCTTTCAATACTAATTCCCTACCAGCAAGCACTGAGAGATGGGGAAGAAAGGTAGGGAATGGAGAGGGAAGGGATTATTACTTACTGTGTGCTCTGTAGTCTAGACCCTTACTATCTATCTATCTATTTATCTATCACATTTAATACAAGTCAATTTGTAGTTCCTTTACATTTTTTTTTAAAGATTTATGTATGCATACAAGAGCTGGGGTACAGGCCACAGATGCAGGGGGTGAGAGGATTCACCAGAGACAGAGTGGGGAGGCAGAACAGGCAGACTGACTGAAGTACACTGCTGAGGGGAGCAGCGGGTAAGTCAGGAGAATTCTGCTGCGCCATGTGTGTCAGCTCCCTGGCTGGGGATCGAACTCGTGCTGCAGTGGCTGTGGGTAGCTTCATGGTGTTGTGTCTTAACCCCTTGCGCTACCCGGGAGACCCTCCTTCACATTTTTTATTGAAACTCTGCATGGGTCATCAAAACATTTTCTTACCATTGAAAATTGAGTGAAATTTTATTTCCATCCTTGGAGAGATGGAAGATATGGGCTCAAAAGTATAAATAACTTATGTAAGATTATATAATCAGTGAGTGGCAAAACATGAGTGAGGTTTATCTGATCCCCAAATCTATCTTCTATCCATACCTTCTAAGGAAAAAAAGTATTTCTATCAAACACAAAATACAGCAGTTGAAAGAGAAAGAATATTATAAGATACATTGTCATATAATTACTGAAGGATTCCTAATGGTCATAAGAAAATAAATCAAACAAGTTAAAGGGGATGAGCGAAACATATAGAAACAGAAAGTGTTCATCTTTTAAAGTAATCATAAATTTTGTGAAGACTGCAATTTGTTGAGTCATGTGATTTTGTTTTTGTTAACGGGGTTTACATTTAAGGGGTAAAGTGACATTATAATTATTAACTTTGAAATTTTAATCCTCTAATTAGAAAGTAAGATAGAAAGCTTTGGAAAAATTCCATTTCCTCGTTATTAAAAAGGTGGTCTTAAAGAGAGCATTTATTGAAATGGATTGATATTGTTCTTTTATCTAGTTAGTGATCAGTTTTTGGTGAGGTTCCACATATGCTTTAAAAATTGACATTCAACATTTCTGGAATTTAGATTTCATTATTTTTAACTTCATATGTACTACATCCTTGCTGAACTATTTTCCCACGTATTTTCTAATTACCTGAGAGAGCTATATCACCATTTCTTATTTTTTCTTGTAATTGATCATGATTTTAGAAACATTTATACTTTCGAAAGTCTATAATTACGCAATGTCCCTTGTTTTCCTTGCTAGTGTCTTACACTTAATAAATATGTGCCTTGATATTAAGTTTATTTGTACTATTCACACTATACATTTTTTTTGTTTTTTTTTTTAAAGATTTATTTTTATTTATTTACTTATTTATACAAGTACTGGGTACAGTCAGAAGCGCGGGAGGGTGAGAGAATTCACCAGAGCCAGGTCAGGGAACAGAACAGGCAGACTGATGAAGTACACTGCTGAGGGGAGCAGTGAGTGCAGCAGGAGAGGTCTGCGCACCATGTGGGACCCTCCTCCAGTGCCCCGGGAGCAGCTGGGGATCGAACCTGTACTGCAGAGGCTGCGGGCAGTTTCACAACCCAGCGCTCAACCGCTGTGCCACCGGGGAGGCCCTCACACTATACATTTTGAATTGAGGATTTTCTTGTAGAAAATTCTTAAAATAGTTAAAAATTCTTAAAATAGTTTTCCTACTATTTTATGTTTTCTCTCCTGTGATGTTCATTGTAACCCAGTTTCTATTTCTGTTTAAGTTTTTTTTAAAAAAAATAAAATGAGAAATATTTTTACTGGTATCTGGCAAGATAGCAGTGCAGTGAACATGCTGGGCTCATTTCCACATTCTAATCATCGAATTACACCTAAAAAAAGACAGTGATCACTTAGTGATGAGTGGGGTAACCACTGAATCCCAGTCAAGAGTGATGACATGGCAGTAAGGGGAATAAAATCTCTAAACTGTTTGGAGTGATCCCAGGGCACTTCAGCCCTGAGAGGGAGGGTTGGCTACCATGCAGGGTCTCTATGCTGTGGTTACCTCAAGGGCACACCCCAGAATCAGGAGCTTGAAAACATGAGAACTGTACTGGGGAGGGTGGGGCGCCTCTGCAGAACTTGAGGAGAAAGAGTAGAGAGTGGTGATTGTCAGCCTGAACCTGGGGCTCCCAGGTGAGAACAACTAGACAGGATGGGGGTGTGTGGGGTGGGGAGAGCCAGATTGAACTGCCTGTGTTTCTTTTTGGAAGAGGCTTTATCTGCAGGCTGCGGCTGTGAGATGCAAAATACCTGCCGCCCCAGTCAAAGCCCCCCACGTGATTTAATTTGCTTCATGAAGGAACTTTAACTTATTTGTATATTTTGTATGATCAAGATGAGTCAATGGGCCTAATTAATTGACATTTGGAAGCAGTTCTACCAATTTCTAATTTTAAAACATCTATCACTGGGGAACATTTACTATCCATACTTTGGGAGGGCTGAGGCCTGGGAAGTGCATGCATAATAGCAATAGCAATGGAAGCTCAAATGTATGCAGCACTTGTCATGTGCTTAACACATGGTAAGTCATTCAATCCATACAACAAAAGGCAGCTGCTAACAGTAACCTCTTTCTACAGACGAAGCCAAGACATGGAGAATGGTAGTGAGCAGAGAACTGTTGTCTGTAGTCAGATAGCTATTTGTATACTGGGGTTTGCAAAGAGACATTCTTTCTCTTGGGTCTCTGTTTGGTCACCATATTTTACTACCTCTCAATATGTTCTACGTCACCTTGGATCGGAATCAACAAATGAATGTTGGGATGATCACTTCATGTGACTTTGAACAAACCAAACCCCACCACATAATAGATTCCTAGCTTGCATTGTGTCTTCCATAGAAAAATTCAGTTAATAGTTTCACCCTGCCATTAAAATTTCAACCTAATAAATGAGACAGGAGCTCGTTTCAACAATAAACATGTGAGTGCAAGACTTAAGGGGTGATTTTCCATATACTCTAAGGTTGGGGGAGAGAGGAGACTCAGGCATTACCTGAGTTAATAAAATTTAAATTAATCTGGTACACATTTAATATGTAGATACTAATTGTTTGGGGCTTGTTGCCTAAAAGATGCACCCCTAGAGTAGGAAGTCAGCTTTTTCAACTGTAGAAGTAACCTGATACACCTGGGGAACCCTATGTGATTTTCTTATGTTTTAGTTTGATATATGAAAAGCATCATCAGCTGTTGATTCATTACTGAAGGAAGATAAAAATAACTCCTGCTTCCTTCTTCATTGATTTGACATTAGCTAAATATTTTCAAAAGTAGCCCGTGCAAAGGTATGGCATTTACAATTGTCTTCACATTGAGGAAAAGATTACCAAAGGAATGTCATAGATGAAGTGACCTTTTAGATAGACTGGCTCTACCAACTCACTCATTAATATTGTGAAAAAATGAGACTTGTGAATTGAGTGAATTTACTCACATCTGAATCTGTCACACTTTTGGGCAATTTTCATCAAGGCTAAGTTTATCATTCTAGTGGCAGAAAAACTTCTCGTCATTAATTTTAGCCTAATCATTACCTAATGGACTATCATTAAGAATCTGGGAGCAGGATATATCTAATAATTATGATTATAAGATAATTGATTAACTCACTCAAATTGATGGTGAGAAGTTCTGCCTTAAAGTGTAAACCAACATATTTGTCTGGTTTTCTTTTGACTGAAGGGGATTTGCTGTTTTGAAGTAGCCAAATATTTAAAACCAAATTGACAATAATTATTTGTTGTTAAAGTAGCTGCTGTTTCCCAGGAAACACTGGTGTATTGCTTCGATGTTAGGTAAGAGGAATTGAGAGATAGGCTTTGTCTAAAATTTTCTGCTTTTTAAAATTAACTTGTCTGCTCTGTTGGATATTGTGCCAAGCATGCTTTAAAGATCTGACTGCACTTAGCCACTAAGGGGAATGATCTTTCCCAGTTAGGTTTAAGCAGAAACAAAATGTGTTCTCAGTACATTTGTTTTCTTAAAATTAAATATTCCCTCTGATTGGATTCCTCTCTCTGAAGAACCCACAATTTTAGCTTCCTGCCCCTTTACTTTTTATTCTTGAGGTGTCTTATGGCATCACCTTTAATGTAAACAGGAAAGCAGACACGGGTGAAACACACACAGAATGGGGAAGTCCAAAATTAGAGGAATTATCTTCCCAAATTATCTTCCCAACCTCTGTTGCCTAACTTCCTTGCTAAATGGTGCCAAAAAATGCTGATGGATTTTGATAGATCTGTCAGGAAGGGGAGGCTTGTTAAATCATCCAGACCCTAATTTTTGGTATATCTTTCATAATAGGTGAGCTCTAGGAGCTGAACCATCAAGTCCAGGCTGTTAAAATGTTACTTTGTTTAAAGAGATGAGTTTCAAAATGGGGATTTCCAAACTAGTAGATTTCACCTCACTGTGACTATCCCTAGATGAGCATGGGGAAGGTCTCACATAGGACATTTCTTCTCAACAACAATGAACATTTCATTAACTCAATCAAAATAATTGACCTGTATGTTGTTAAAGTGCTTAGCAGTCCTGTGTAGGTGATGGAAAATGCTGTGTTGATAGTTGTATTTACTACATCCATAGAGAAGCATAGAAGAAAGTGAAAGGGTGTGGATTCATAGAATGTAGACATGCATAGTAAAATAAGGTAGCTTTCTAAAATAAAACTGCTTTAAGAAACATTCTTAAAAATTCCTCTAGAAAAGGTACTATGATGAATACGACAAATTTACTTTTACTGTGATTAAATATATGACATTCTAAGACTAAAAATGTTTTTCAGCATACTACTGAGTTTCATGAACTATCTGTAGGCAACATTTCAGAGATAATCTCACTGGCTGAGAGTGCTTGATAATTAGGTACAAGAATGTAATGACATTAAATAAGTTCAAATAAACCACAATCTAATGTATCATAGCAATGAAAAGTAAATATCTTGTTGACAAAGTCTGTGAATGATTTAGAATTTTGGGACAGGTAGTTTTAAAAGTTAATATTGTGTTTTCAAAAAGTAATATTAAGGGCTTCCCTGATGGCCTTAAGGTTAAGTCTCAGTGCTACCACCACTGGGGCCTGAGTTTGATCCCTGGCCAGGGAGCTAATCCACATACGGCAGAGCAGACCTCTCCTGTCTCATGTGCTGCTCCCCTCAGCAGTATATTTCAGTAGGTCTCGCCTGCCCTGCTCCCCACTCTGTCTCTGGTGAATCCTCTCACCCCCCATGTCTCTGCCCCCCCATTCTTCTACACAAAAATAAATCTTAAAAAAATATTAAAGGAAATTGCACTGTAAGTAGATTGGAATATAATGATCTACTCAGTAGATACATCACTATGTTAATTAAACTACTTGTAGTAATGAAAATTTTGTAGCTTGAGGATATCAAAGATTGCTTAACTCAGTTCATTGGCTTAACTTTCAAAGTGCAGCTTCTTTAAAATTGGCACAAAGGAGGTTCTTTTCTGTAAAGAAAATAAGAAAATACTGACATTTGTGAGTGTTCTGTAGCACTTGGCACTTATGTCTGGGTTTATGAATTTATCATTACAAATTCAGTTAGTTCATATCATCTGCTGGAGAACACTTCTCAGTCAATTGATAAATTAATTTTTAGAAGTTGTATCAATCTTTGCTGTTTCCGTACAACTAATACCCCTCTTTCATATATGGTGAGGAGCTACAATATACATTAAATAACAAAACCCATAGTTATTGCTACTTCAAGAGGGAAGAATAGTTGCTAATACAATTTACAGTCAACATTTTATTTTTCTCCAGCTGATACTCAAATTAGAAGTTGATTACTTCAAATTAAATGTTCACTCTAGTCTACATAATCCCTCCCAGTTTTGAAGCATAGTTGACGAGGAAGAAGGTAACAAGGCAGGAATATACATACACACATCATGATGAATAATACTATTAGGCAAATCACTCCTTTATGTCCCAGTCTTTCATAGTTGCACACAAAGGCAATGAGTAACAACGATTAAATTATTGATCAAGTTTTAGTCTCTGTGTGATTTTGAGTGAATGCAGATAAAGAAAAGCTACATTTAGTATGAAAATCCAAATAATGTTATCTTATTCAAATTGACTTATGTGGGGCACAGAGGACCATCAGCTGAAAACTCAAAATAATAAAAGCAGAAGATGTGAATGAGAACAAAATAGGCATGATTCCTTTCCCATATATCCCCGATTCACCAATTCCTTAGTGACATAGAATTAGAATTAATATAGGGACAATATATCTTTGGAGTAAATTTCATATGCATCAAGTATATGTGGTTATAAATAATACATGAGTCAGTCAATAATATAGGCCAGTCAATTTAATATTTACTCTTAATAAAGGCCAGAATTGAAATAGCTTTTTTTGTTATTTGAATTGTTATTCCCATTGTGATAGACACTGAAAGGGGAAAAATTTGTGAAAAGACCAAGAGGATTTCTTTAAAAAGCAGCACTTTCAAAAGATACATTCCTACTTAGAAATGCACATACTTGAATCTGTACCATGAGATACAACCTAAAGTAGCTAACAAATTACAGCATTCTTTATAAAGTACATGAAAGACCTGTACACTGAAAACTGTAATAGGTTGTTGACTAGAAGACACAAAGAAGTGGAAAGATATGTATGTTCAAGGATTAGAAAAACTAACATTGAATGGCCATTTTACCTAAGCAATACACAGTTTCAATGCAATTACTATCAAAATCCAATGTCATTTTTCAAGGAAATAGGACAATGCTAAAATGTATATTGAACCATAAAACCCCAAATATACAAATTAAACCTGCGATAAAAAGGAAAATGAGCTATCCCATTCCCTGACTTCAAACTATACTGTAGAGCCCTAATAAATCAAAACAGTATGGCAGTGCCATAATCATACTCCAATATCAATGGACTAGAATTAGGAGCTCAGAAATGGTCACATGTGGATCATCAAAGACAAAGGAGCAAAAAGCATTCAACAAACAGTGTGATAAACTGGACAGCCACATGCAAGATAATGTAACTAGACCAAGGCATTACAGTTTACATAAAAATTGATTGAAAATTACCTAAAGACTTGAATGTATGACCTAATATTATAAACTATTTATAAGAAAGTATAGGTGACATGCTCCTTGATGTCAGTTGCATCTCTGTGACATGGGGAGGAGTGAACAGGTACCATTGCAGCACAGTGAACAGGTGCCATTTTCCCTGCTTCCACTTACTTGCAGTCACCTAGGACTAACATTCCCAGCATTCTAAGCTCAAGAGGGGGCAACTGGAAAGGAGTGAGGTAGAACAAAGAAAGAAAGTGGGTACACAGAGAGAGACTTGGAGGAGAGATACATGGTGAAAAAGCTGCTCCTGGCACTTCAGCGTTTTGTGAAAGAAACTGGCAGCCGTTATCTTGAGTCTGGGGTGGATTATGTGTTACATTTTGAATTTCAGGACTTTCCTTCTGACGTGCCTAAGCCCTTTCTTGTCATTTCCCACCAGAAGGTCCATTAGGCTTGTGGCAAGCCTCAGCCATCCCTCTTTGGGCCAAGCTTGGCTGGCCAAGCATTTACCCACAAGGAGATGTGTTATTTTCAGACTTTGATCAGGAATTGGTTATTTGAAATCCTTTTTTCTCTTCTCCATGTCCTTTGAACACAAAAGATCTTTCACACTAAAAGTATACTATCTGCCTTGTACATACAGATGGCAGAACCCTTTTAGAGTGAGCAACCCTTAACAGTCTGGGGTCTCTGGGTACCCCTTTGGTCGTGCTATTACAGCAAGAGAAATAGAAGCAAAAAAAAAAAAAAAAACTGCATCAAACTAAACAGCGTCTGTACAGCGAAAGATTTTTCCAATAATCACAACTTTGAATTTAATTTATATAGGTAGGAATAGTGAGTCATTCATAAAAAATTCCAGTGTATGTTCTTTTGATGGGGATTTCCAGTCCTAAATTATTCTGACTTAAATTTGTGATGATACTTTTTCTGTGCAAAGGGATGAGTTTTATGCTGGGCTTTAATTTTTTCTTAAGAATGTCCTTTGAAGGTGCAAAGGCTGGGTGTGCATTGTTTAAATCATCTTTATCAGGCTTCTTGGTCCGTAGTGGTTATTGCAAAGGGTGATTTTACCCACAGTAGCAGGTTTTTTAATAGGTGCTTCATGCACCTCAAGTCTATACAGATGGCTTTACTTTGTATTCTAGACTGGGGAGGAGGGGTTCCCAGAAAATTTTATAGTATGTTCACAGATGTGACCATGGAAACCAAGTTAGTGTGTGTGAGAGAGACAGAAAGAGGTGATGATACTAAACTGCTGACTTTGAAGACAGAGAAGGAAACAAGAACCAACGAATGCAAGTGGCCTCTAGAAATTGGAAAGAACACAGGACTCAACTTTCCCCTAGAGCCTCCTGAAAGAAGACAGTCCTCCTAACATGCTAATTTTAGGACTTCATCTAGAACTAGAAGACAATGAATTTGTGCTGTTCGAAGCCACTAAATTTTTGGTAACTTGTTATAGCAGCAATAGGAATGTTATATTACACACAACCTCAAGAGATCAGCAGTTGCATCTCTAACTTAGTGAGGAACCTCTCATGCCTGCCATACAATAGATGCTTAAAAGTCATTTTGTGTGACTATTTCAAGAACACTTAAATTATAGCTATTAAACAATAGCCAGTATGATTTTTTTAAATTTTATTTTTAATTTAATTTAATTTTATTTATTCTTTAAGATTTTTCTTTATTTATTTATATAAGCACTGGGTACAGTCAGAAGCTTGGAAGGGTGAGAGAATTCACCAGAGCTAGAGTGGGGAGCAGAGCAGGCAGAAGGACCGAAGTACACTGCTGAAGGGAGCAGCGGCCGGCAGGAGAGGTCTGCGCGCCATGTGGGACCCTCCTCTGGTGGCTGGGAGCAGCCAGGGATCGAACCGACGCTGCAGAAGCTGCAGGCAGCTTCACAACCCAGCACTCAACCGCTGCGCCACTGGGGAGGCACCTAATTTTATTTTAATATATATTTATTTATACACGCACTGGGTAGAGTCAGAAGCGCGGGAGGGTGAGAGAATTCACCAGAGCCAGAGTGGAGAGCAGAACAGGCAGACTGACGAAGTACACTGCTGAGGGGAGCAGCGGGCGGCAGGAGAGGTCTGCGCGCCATGTGGGACCCTCCTCCAGTGGCCGGGGAGCAGCCAGGGATCGAACTGGCGCTGCAGAGGCTGTGGGCAGTTTCACAACCCAGCACTCAACTGCTGCGCCACCAGGAAGGTCCCCATCGTTATGATTGATTAAAAAATGATTTCAGACTGATACCAAAGAAGCTATTTTAAAACTGGAGAACAAGATTTATACTTTAGGACTGTATCTCTTGTGGGTGTGAACTAATCTGGGGGTGAGTGGGATGGTGGTGGCAGGAAGAGAACATAGCAAAGAGGTTTTCAATAAAGTGAGGCAAGATGCCAAAAGATCTGTCCAGAAACGAAAACCAAGGGGGGGAGATGACAAGGATGCATAGGAAGTTGTGATTGAATGCAGATAAGCAGGCCTGATGAGTGGATGGGGGATTAGTTGGACCGTGGATTCCAGCTTGAATTTCCTTATTAGCCTCTGGTGTGCCCTTTAAGAGACATTGCATTATTGGTAGTTTTATTGCTCTACTGTAATGTAGGAAAAAAGGACAAGTATCTGTTGATAAAATATAGTATAATTGACTCACATTTGGCAAAAACTTAACAGCAAAAAATTGTGACTTTCCTGAGATGTCAATGAGTACTTATTTATTGGTCACTATGCTAATATTTATGCTTCTTTTACCATTTACCTCTTTGTTATCTGGGGAAAATCACACTTTATGCTTTTTATTCTCTTCTGTGAAATGCCATTATTTCCTGAAATGGCTCAGTTGCACTTAAAAGCAGAGCTTATTAAAGAGCTCTGTTTTCTTTGTTTCAAAGTGTCTTATAAAAAAGTACAACAGCTGCAGGACAAGACTGTAAATGAATGATATTACTCAGTTCATAGCCTTCAACAACTGTGACTCATTAAAAACCCTGATTGGTAAATTGTCTGGTATCTCAATTTCAATATAAAGAAATGGAGGACAGAGACAGTACTTGGCTGCTGTCCTTTTGGTCTAAAGAAAATTGTAACATCTTCACATAAAAATAAGTTCATTGTGTCTCCATTTGCCAGTGCAGAGGAAAAAGGCAGCTCTATTTTAAATTACTTTTCTTTAGTGTTTTGAATATTCTATATCAATGAAAATATTCACCAAAAGTTAAGGGTTCTCCTCTGAAAGAATTAAGTGATTTTCTTCACATCAGCATAACAACTTCTAAAAAAGAAATCTTTGAGTGCTGTGAAATTTCATTATGTGTCTCTCTTAATCCCAAACCTGCAAGGATTCAGCCAGCATTTTCTCGTGCTATACTGGGTTCCAGTCAAGAAATGGATTAGAATGTGCAATGCTTAAAAGTACATACTTGAGTGAGATATGTGGGTATATAGTCATTTGCAATGATGGAGCTGGGGACCTGATCTAATTCCTATTGAAGAGGGATTCACAGGAGAAAGAACAGGGCAGCTTCACAATTAGGGACACTCTAAATAATATGGAAATGTCAGAAACCTGGAAATTTTTCCAGAAATTCCCCTCAGTAGGAAAAAAGATATTTTAATCAGCCTTGCAAATGAAAACAACATTACCAAGTAAGGAAGAGGGAAAAGGTAGATCAACTAAAGGTGTAAGTTACAAGGTGCAGGCTGTTCATGGCCTGCAAGTCCAAGTAGGGAAGATGTGGTCACAAAAATTACACTAGGTTAACCTGTGAAGGGTTTGGTCTGACATATGAAAAATGTGGGATTTTTCTTCTTGGAGCTTTTACAAGACATGGGGATATCTTCACCAGATGAAATTTGAGATCACAGAACACTGTTTTAAAAGGAGAATGAAAGATGTCTTTGTAGGCAATCCATCAGTCTGGTGGCAGCAGAAGTCAATGGCATTTCTAAGTATGGAAGACCGTTTGTAAGACAATACGTGTATTTTACATAAATTGCTAAAATTTATTCTAACTATCAAAGATACAGGGAAGTCACTGAACACAGATGAAAATCTGAAGGAAAGAAATGCTTTCTGTAGACACCAACTTATTTTTCAGATTTCATCATTAAGAGAGTAAACATAACTTCTGGGGTAGATTTCAGTTACATTCAACAGCAGAAATGCCTAGGCAGTTTGCAATCATTCTGGAAAAAAAAAAAAAAATTGTAACACATACTAGTTCTCTCCCCCTATCAGTTTCTTGGATATTTCTTCCCCCAACCATTACACAATTTTAGTTCACAAGGAAATGGAAGTGGGCGTTTGGGGTAAATCCTACCATTAAAACACATAAGCTAATAATAAGTATTAGAGGAAATGTATTTTTCATTCAGAAGTAATGCATTATTCCAAATTCTGAAAACATGCTACTTTTTCCTATTACTTTTCTATAATTAACATAAGGCATTGTAATGGAGACTTTCTATTTCTAGGCATTTATTTAAAAGATGACAGGAATTTCAATGAGTGGAAAGAGGTAGTGATACTAAGTTCTGAATGCACAGCTTTTAATAAGGATTGTCATACTTTTTTATTATAGTTTGGTATTAATTTAAAAACTTGATTCCTTGGGCAAAATATACAAAATTAGACATTGTTAAATGACTCTAACCTATATTTGGCAATGGCTATATTAACTACATGTATGTGTAGATATGTATCTTTCTTAATTGTGTAAGAAATATTTTTTTTATTGACTTGACCCACAAATACTTCCTGGGGACCTACTACATGCTACTAAATTTTCTAATCACTAGAAATATAGCAGAGAACAAAAGAAATAGCCATTCTCACAGAGCTTTATTTTCATGGAGAAAATCAGAAAGCAATTAATAAACTACTCATATCAGTTCATAAAATAAGTTATGAGGAAAAAAGAAACCAGGGTGAATGTGATAGAAAAATGACAACAGGAGGATGCTGAACTAAATTAGGCAATCTGGGAAGTCCTTTCTAATAAAGCATCATTTGAGCACAGACCGGAACAAAAAATAACCTAAGGCTATCTGGGAAAAAAGCACATTTTCAGGCACAAGTGCAAAGGTCCTGTGGTGATATGGTGCTCAGCCTGGTCATTTATCTGCAGGAGGTCAATGGGGTGGGGCAGATCAGCAAGATGGAAGGTGATAGGAGCTGAGACACAATTTTGTGTAGTACTTGAAGTAAAATAAGGTGACTTTGGAAGTTCCAAGCAGAGGATTATCATGACTTGACTTCCCTCTAGCATTTGTGGGGACAGACTCTTGGAGAAGGAATAGAGGCTATTGCAGTGATGCAAATGAGACGTCATAGTGGGTCAGGCTAGGATGGTTACAGTGGGAGATTTTTAAGAATGGTTAGGAGTGTGCTGTGAATATTGAACCTTCTAGCATTTTTCTGGGATTAATTCTTTGTGTGAGAGCAAAAGAGAGAAATTGTTTTCAGCATGAACATATGTAAAAGGGAAGTTATTTTCAGCATGATTCAGAATAGCCAAGAGGTGAAAACACTCTCCCTACCACACCCCCCAAAAAGTGAAAAAGTGAACTTACTGCTTTGTGAGTTAGGAAATTGGGAGAGAAGCAAATTTGGGGGCAGCAATCGACAAAGGCATAATCAAATTTGCTTTGCTTTGCTATGATGGGTTCAAAAGGGAGAGGCCACATAAGCAGATGATGTGTCAGTTTGGATTTCACAAGACAGGCTGAACATGGAGATTGATATTTCTTGCTACTCCTAAGTTTCTGAGTTGTTTGTAGGCAAGTGACTTGATGAGATCTCTTAAGGAGCCAGAGAAGGGGATTAAACATGAGGACATTACCATTTAGAGGTAACTCAGTGAGTAACTAGAACAACTACAAAAGAAAGTAAGAACTTTTGAAAGAAATTAGGCCGGAAGTCTAGATCCTATGTCTTGAGATGGGTGACCTGGGGAAGGCCTGTACTACTTCTCCTTCCCAGACTGCAGGGAAGCTTCAACCACATACCAGCAGGTTGGTGTCAGACAACACCGGACATATAGTGTTATCTATCCTAGGCTCGCAAAGGATGGCCATCCACATGGGGGCTGGGTTTCCACTCTCCCCCTTACCACTGGAGTAGTATCAAAGAGGACTTGTGGAAAGGAAGGACTGCACAGAGGGCACCGCACTTTTCTGGAGATACTGGTGATCTAGTGAGGAGCTAGAACCCACCAGAAGGCAGAGCTCCCCTGGAGGGTCCACAGCCTAAGTGGGGGAGCTGGACTTGTCCCATACCTACACTAATGAAGAGTTCTCTGCAGGGGTAGCATCATTGGAAATTGGGAAAAACAGATGGCAGGAGTAGGATCTAGAGTATCCTAAAATATAATACCCATGATGCCTTGGTTTCTGCTGAAAACTACTTATCACACCAAGAACCAGGAAGATGTCCAATGTAATAATATTGAAAAAAGATAATAAATGCCAAGAGCAAAATGTTAGAATCACCTGACCATGCTTCAGCACAATCATGAAAACACTGGAAGCAGCAATTACAAGCCTGCTTGAGGCAGATGAAAAAAAGTCTCTGCAGAGAAACAGACCATATCAAGTAGTCAGTATGAAAGGTAAGATGTGGTAGGTAATACAGTAAGCAGAGGAGTTATTTTAAATTAAAAGAATATCATAAAGGTATAGATGTGAGATGGTTTCAGGTGTCTTTTTCAAGGTGGAAAGATTTTGACTTGAGAAAAAGAGTGAGCCATTGGGGAAATCAAGCCTGATGGCAGAAGGCAGAAAGCAATGACACAAGAAATGAAAGGCGTTCTTCGAATCAATAATTAGTTGATGAGAATTGTTAGTGAATATTCATAGTTACAACTTTTGGGCCACACTCTGAAAGCACAGATGGATTTACACTATGGCTCTACATTTAAGGAAATAAACTAGTTGATGAGATAGGACAAACAAAGTCTACTTGATGATTTGGGAATGAATAGACAGCTTCATACAATATATTTAACCTCAGGTTTTGGGTTAAATTTTTAGCTATGTCACACACTGACTTTTCATTTAAATGATACTATTAAAAATGTAAAAATAGCCTGCACCTTCTATATGCCAGCCTCCAATCTACAGATTGCAAGATGATTTCATTTTTGTGTGTTTATCATCCATTGCCTGGTAATGAGGGAACGCCACTTTAATTCTAGCAAACTAACAGTAAAGAATCCATGTGGACTTCACAGGTAAACGATACATTTGGAACCAGGGAAGGTAAATGTCATGCAGGACAGAGGGGGATGGATGTTTTGAAATGTTTTGAAGGAAGAGTTGGAGTACGTCATCTCACGTCACAAGGCATTACGTATAGTGCCGCCACAATGCTGTGCTCCATGCTGTGATGTCATCCTCCCAATACTGTTCTTAGACTTGCCAAGGTACCAAAAGTAGTGATTAGTACAATGTTCACATGGGGGTGGGGATTTTTTTCATTCATCATAGTCATTAATTTCCTAACAATTTGATTTTATAATTAGTTCCATAGGCTCTCTAAAGGAAAAGGATTTAGATAGTATAATATAAATAACCACTAACAAAAATCTAACATTAAAATCATTTAACTTCAACATGGGAGATCCATAGGATATTTTTTTCCCTTTAAATGGATATATGCATTATTGAAGTTGGGAAATACTGACTTAAGTTGTTCAGCAGAGGACTTGTCTGGTGCCATCAGAGGTTTGGAGAGTAAGTGGGAGATGAATTGCAGCTGGGAGAGGGTGGACCAGGCAGGCATGTTAGATCATCAGTGCAATCAGGGCTGTGGTGATGAGAATGTGAATTATGAGCAGCAGGGGGGAGACAGTGGAAGAGCTGAAGGACCTGCTGGCCAGTTTTGGAACTGGTCAATAACAGAAATGAACCAGTGGTGGGGGAAATCTGATTAGGGAGGAAATATTTTTTGTTTAGTTTTAGAAAAATGACATAAATCAAGCAAGAGATATAATAAAACACTCTCCTTAAACCCAGGGGAGGTGAAAGAAATTAATATTGTGCACTGAAAATGATTTTAAAATGTAAGGAGTTAAATGAGACTGAAAAATTCCAAAGGAGCCTAGTAGAGATTAGAGGACAAAATGACATGGATGGAAATTCAAACACTATATAACAACCACCAGAGAAAAGTGAATTAATGAACCCTGAAAAATTGGGCTCATAAAGTATGGAGTAAAGTAGACAAAAATTATAAATTTCCTTAAAGATAAGCAATTCATCACTAAGGACTTCTAGGTAAGTTTGAAAACCTGCAAGGTGTCAATAATTACTAAAACATGCAAAGCCTATGATTTGTTTGTAAATTTGTATTTTAGATGAACAGTTGTAGCTGCACCTTGCAGTTCTACATAGGAAAAAAAATGACAATTTCTGTAGATAACAGAAAAGGGAAATCACTTCATGATTGATACCTGGCTCATGCGTTTTGTTAGCATTCGTTCATTTAGACAAGAGGCGTTCCTAAACCTCGAGGGGGTTGTGTCTAATTGTAGACCCAGAATTGTGACTGTTTCTCTATCACTTTATTTTTTTTAAAGATTTATTTATTTATTTATTTATACAAGTACTGGGTACAGTCAGAAGCGCGGGAGGGTGAGAGAATTCACCAGAGCCAGAGCGGGGAGCAGAGCAGGCAGAAGGACCGAAGTACACTGCTGAGGGGAGCAGCGGGCGGCAGGAGAGGTCTGCGCGCCATGTGGGACCCTCCTCCGGTGGCCGGGGAGCAGCCGGGGATCGAACCAGCGCTGCAGAGGCTGCGGGCAGCTTCGCAACCCAGTGCTCAACCGCTGCGCCACCAGGGAGGGCCCTATTTCTCTATCACTTTAGAAGATACCTCATCAGAGGTATCATTTGACCACAAAGACACCTAGAAGACTACAGAAAAGGTAATTACATAAAATTGTAAGAGCAAGATAAACCTAATGTATATTGATAAATGTCAGGTGAATAGATATTGATGGGTGGGAGGTGGGGAACATTCTGTTCTGGGACCTGGAAGTGGCCACACTCACAGATATATCTGTGCATATAAATTCACCAGATGGGCACTTAAGGTTAGTGCACTTGATGTATTCTACCACGTATCTAATTAATCTCATTAGAAATTTTTGTACACAGAGCCTCTCCTGGTAGCGCAGCGGTTGAGCGCTGGGCTGCGAAGCTGCCTGCAGCCTCTGCAGCACCAGTTAGATCCCTGGGTGAGGGTCATGGCACACAGACCTCTCCTGCCACGCCCTCAGCAGTGTACCTCGGTCCTTCTGCCTGCTCTGCTCCCCGCTCTGGCTCTGGTGAATCCTCTCACCCTGTGCTCTTCTGACTGTACCCAGTGCTTGTATAAATAAATAAATAAATCTTTAAAAAAAATTTTTGTACACAGTGTAAGAATAAGGAGTTAATCTGGCTGTACATCAGTGTAGCCAATAGAGATGGCAGGAATGTGAGACTATCCCCAAAGAGGACAAACACAGGTGATTTGAGGTGTGGCTTGAAATTATTATTTACCTGCTCTTGAAAATTTTGCTTCAAAATTCAATGCAAAAAAAAGTGCCCCTTCTCTCCCCGCCACAAAAAAAAAAAAAATAAATAAAATAAAAAATAAATGAAAGGAACTTTTCTACCCAGGCGGAAGGAAGATTTTTCTGGTTTTATGCTCTGAGGAGAAAACCAGTTTTACTCTTCTCCTACCTTTTTCCACACAATCTTGCCTCTTGTCAAGCACCATGACTGGTTTCTGAACAGAGGCACTAGTGCCATCCCACAACAGGTGTGCCTGGGCTGGAGTTGAGTTTACTCACCCACTTTAGGGGGACACTGGGCTCTTCTACATAGCAATGAACATAGAACTAGAGGCACTGCGGTGGTTCTGAGTCAAGGGGATTCGAGAAAATGGAGCCCAAGTGATATTTAAAACTGAATAATCATATCCTCATCAATGCCCTAATGAATCTATGAAGAAATTAAACTAGTCAATTGAATTAATTGCAGGAGGCAACCTTCCGGCAAAAGCAAATGAATTGATTCAACTAATTTGTGCCCTCTCTCTCTTTTTACTTAAGATGGAAATTTTGATTAAAAAAGATATCCATTTCTAGTATTCCCACCTGGATGGATAAAAGAGAATCTGAACATTATGTCTTATTCAGAGTGTGATAACAGCTAATTGCTTGGGATATTAAATTCCTGCTTATATCTTATTTAGAAGAATACATGATTTTGATACATCTTATTGTGGGTTAATCTCTGAACTCTTAATAGTCTTTTTCCCCAGAACACAAAGTATATGGCTAAGGGATACCACGTCAGATTTAAAGTTTATTTTGAGGCCTTTACTAGTATTTGGCTTCACTCTGGAAGAAATCAGTTCAGGAATAGAAGAACTTGTTTTGAACTTTTCTAGTCACTTACTGTGTAGTTTCATGAAAGTTCTACGTGCAGTGGTGGATGGAGTTAGGTTAAGGAAGAAGTAACAGCACTTCTAATTTCTTAGAGTTCTTAAGTCCTAGTTTCTTAGAGTTTCTAAGGGTTCTTAATATACCCTGAGAAGGAGAAACAGGAGGGGCAGTTAAGGAACTTTGGCAGTGAGGCAGGTACATTCAAAAGGGTAGAAATGGAAAGGACTTTAGAGGCCTCGTTATCAGTGGTGTCAATCTGACCTACAGGCCAGATCTAGCACAACCACCTGATTGCATGGTCTGAATGAATGGTAGTGAAGTCTGAATTTTATAGATGCAATCAATCTGACAATAGGGAATATTAACTTTAGCTCCAAGTCAGCAAAAACTGTCCTTCCTAAAAATGGATTTTTTTCCCCCAGTTGACATATAACACAAAACAATTGCACATTATTATTTCAAATGATGTCAAGGAAAATGTGCTTACTCTCTTTTTATATGAATTTCTGCATAAAATCCTTGTGTTTGCTTCTTCTCCCTTAAAGCCTAGAATATGACCATCTGACCTACAGGGAAATGTTAGCTGATCCCTGACCTAGAGTAGTGAATGGGTTTTTCTCAAGCTTTACCATGAGTCAGAATCACCCAGAAGCCTCAGATATCTTGGTCATGTTCTCAGAGTCCAGATGCAGTATGACTGGTATAGGGCCCAAGTATTTGTATTTCTAACAAGTTTCCAGGATTTTCTGAGGCTTCTATGGGTTGAGAATCAATGGTCAATATCAGTCCTTACATTGGAGAAAACAGACCAAAGTAATGATATCACCTCACCAGGTCACAGCTACAAAGTGGCAGAACCACATTTCAAATAGTTTTTAGCTTCAGGTTTAGAGTACTTTCCAGCAGAACAAAACTTTTACTGACCTAAGGGATTGCACACAGAGTTGCCATGAATTAAAGGAGAAAATTCAAACCGAAATCTATTTGTCTGTAGGATGATGTCTCAAGGGTGAAAACCCTATCATTTTGCAGGTCTAATCACTTTTAAAAGCTGTTTTCAAGGCTACATTATGGAGTCATTAGATCTGTTCTGAATTTCATCAGTCTGTGTCAACATGCGTATGGCCTAGATCAATAAGACAACCATGGGGGGAAATACCCTCGGAGTGAGCACAACGTGGCTGCTTAGCAGCGGGGTTACGTGATGCCAACCAAACACACCACCTTGTGCCTCAAGTCTCATTCTCAATGTCCATTTCTATCCCCAAGTAACCCCCTGAAGACATAAGACAAGAAACTTTTTCAAGCTCTGAAAAATCTACCTAAAAAGATTGGTCATTTTTCCAGAATCACAGAACTATTTTTGCAACTAAATTCTCCAAAGTGTGTGGCCTTGATCTTGACATGTTTAATTCAAAATTTCTATTACTTTTGCTTGGAAGTGGAATGAGATTCCTTCATCCATTGTAATGATATTAATTTATGTCCTGAATCCTTTCCAAGTAAAATTAAACAATTTATTCCCATTGCAATTGTGCCTTATTATTTCTTACAGGTAAATGGGAAATCATTACTTAATATTATTGAGGAGAAAAAGGAATGGAATCAACAGCATGGATGTAATGATTCGGAAAAAAAATGTAAACACAGGTGATGTCAACCCATCTCTACCAAATGACGGCCGCAAAGAATGACCATTATGTTCCAAGCAATTGGCATTTATAATTTTCTGTACACGATAATAATCTCACATTTTCCTCACAGATTACTATGTACCAGGCTATATTCTGAGCACTTTCCTTTTTATTCAACCTTTACATCCTCAAGTAAGTACTGTTATTATCTGCGTTTCTCCACAAGGGATGGAAAAAATAAGAAATTATGCTTCATTATTCTAGAGTAGTGGTACTTAAGGGTGGGGAGGGGAGGTAACCATATTATCCCTTGGGGAACATGTAGAAATGTCTGGAGATACTATTGGGTACCCCAACTGTGGGGAGGGAGTGTGACTGACATCCATCAGGAGCAACCTTAAACAACCTACCATACACAACACAGGCCCACAACACAAATAATTATTTGTCCCAAAGTGTTATTAGCGCTGAAACTGAGAAATTCAGCCCAAGAGTCTTTCCTTTGAATTTCCACACTATACAATTCAGAAGGACCCAGACTCATCTGATGGCAGAAGTTATTTGCTGTGTAAGTCCATGAACTACTGACTAAAATCGTAGTGTCCTTTCAGCTAAAGAAATTTTTCCTATAGTCAAAGGGGCACACTCTGTCTTCCAACTTCTCCCAAAATTAATGTTCACTTTTAATTCCAGATTCCATAATTGGAGAAACAAGGAAAAATGATTATTTCATAATTCTGAAAGGTAAGCTTTTATCTTTTGCTTCTTCCTATTTAAAAAAATAAAAGAGGTTGCAGATGATCAAGCATTTTCACCCAGTGTTCTTGGGTTTGTATCATTTCTAATGTTTCTCTATGTTGACCCAGCCCTAAAACAGTTTTTCTCTTGATCATTTTTTTGGAAAACGTTAGCCCACAGTTGGCGTAAAATGATCTGATCTTAGGATGCACTTCTAAGAAAGGATGAATTGTATTATGGTTTAATGAAAGGGTTTGTATGTATCAATTTTTCATAAGCAGTATACTTTCTATCTCATTTTACCTTGAGGGGCTGTTTCTAGGAGGTATCTCTGTTAAGCAAATGGTAAAAATAAAAATCCTACAACAGAAGTGAGAAGTGTTTTCTTCATTCTTTGGCTTTCTATAGAAATATTTCTAGTGTGGGAGTATTGTGGACATACCATGAAGGGAGGTCAGAAAACATTCAGACTCTTCTTGATTGTAAACAAAGGAGATAATGGGGGAGCTTATGGCTCAGATCTGAGAAAGAGAGAAGATGCACTCACCTGACTCCTCACTACAGACCTCAGCCACCTTGCCCTATTGTGGAGTTTGTGCTTAATTCAGAACGAACTGAATTGAAAAATCAGCTTTCTTTGGGACAAAGGGTCAACTTCTGAGCCTGAGCGATTACCATAAGTAGGGGAAAATTGTATGTTGAAGAATAAAATTGAGCTTATACTGGTGAACTTAATGTAGTATATACACATGTTGATTTTTCAGTGATACATGCCTTAAACTGATCCATTGCTTTAATGCTATGCTACTTGAATTAAAAACTAGGAGTTCATTCAATTCTAGGAGTACAATGTAGATTTAGTAGTTGGGAGCTCTAAGAAAGTCTACAGACTCTGAAGAATTAAGACGGTTTCCATTCATACACACTGCAAGCCGACAGTGGTCTATCTGTACATGTCAATTATCATGTTTCTTATACCTTGTTGAGACTTACTGTCATGTTTTTCTGCTTTCTCTGCCCCACTATTCATTTATTTTTTTTTAATTTTTCCTCTTTAAGCACTGCCCTGCAAAATGTTTCAAGATTTAAGCCCCAGAAAGGAGAACCGAGGATGACAGAATCCATGGATATACAAGCTTGGCATTAACCATTCAAAGAGACAAGGTAACAGAAAATGTGTTTGTCTGTAGAGTATTACCAAAGCTTGAAGACCTAGTCAGTTTTCTCTGAGTCTGTAAGATGATGTCACATTTTGTAAAAAAAATAAAATAAAACTCCTCCAAATATCATATGGAAATTGAAGAGATCATCATGGAGGCACTCATTCGTAGGGTTCATTAAGATTATTCTGGTTCAGCCGAACTTTTGTGTTGGTGGACAGAACTGGAAAAATATCCCATCCAACTTCAATACTTGTGGCAATTATAAAGCTGCATAGCTCAGTGAACCAGACTCTTGCTGGAAGAGAAATAACCTGGCTCCGATGCTTCTACTATAAAGCTCCCATTGATTTTAGTGGGCAGGGAATCTGGCCCTCTAATTTTTTATCCTGCTCTCTCTTTTGTTCATTATATAACTGAGAAAGGTGAGCTAAATTTTATGAATATTTCCTCCTTTATGGAACTGTACAAAGTAGACTTCCTTGGCTTATAAGTACCATTCAGAAGAATTGCATATTGCTATTATCTCTACCATCGCACCTCTTGCATTTCATTTAATGAAAACTATAGCAACTACATCGACTGAATGATGTTTCCGGAAATGTTGTCAGTCAACAGAAGGATATTAATGTTAACACTCATATCTATATGCTTTAGAAATTTCAACAGGTGTATCTTCATAAAGTTTTTTTCAGAATCAACCAATTCCATTGTGTCCTGGAGTATCACATTTAGCAGTCTCAGTTAAAAGGCATCTTCAATTAATTCCATTGAAAATCTAAAGCATACAGGATATTGTTAGTAAAACTAGTTATTCTACAGGTAATAGGGAACATAAAATAACGTGCATTGTCTGCTTATAAAAAATGAAGGTGTTCTGTATATAATGGGATTCAGGCCGATGTCAATATTGCATGATGAAACAAACCTTTACCTATATTAGCAAAACTTAGCAATGATGAAAGCCACTAGATGATACACAGTATGCTGAAAGAATTACCTGATAATGCACTGATTTCTAAAATAAGCCTTTTCAATTAACATGCTAACTCCCTTTTGCCTAAAATTTACCAGTTTGGCATAAAGCAGCTGTACTATTGATTTGGGTTTTATGATGACACTTAATAATCCACACTTTGACTACAGCAACAGTTCCAGAGTGCATTCTTTCCTGGCCAAGAACCCCCACATTAGTGGTGCTAGTAGGTGGAATAGAAGAATTTTCTTATTCTGAAAGGTAAACAAAGAATAGAGGCTTTCAAGTAAAGGCAGAAACTTTTTCTTCAGTTGAAGTGATATTCAGAATGTCATTAAAACTGGAAAGATGAAATCAAATTTCTCATAACTTTTACTCTTTCATCCATTTCATAATTCCATTCACTAAATCATCCAGCAAACATTTAAATGCCTGCTCCAGAGACAGGGGGGAGGGAGAGAGAAGTAGGTGTTTAAAATAGTATCATATTCATAATGTAATGATGCTAGAAATGGATAATTCTACTAAAAATTAAAGATGCAAATACCTTTTAGTTAGAATATATTCTAAAAGTAACCCTTTGATTTAAATAAAAATATTTGCATGTTTAAAAATATTCTCAAAAATGATAGATGTCAGTTTCTGTAGTTTTTCAGACTTATATTGTTAATGGTACATATTAAATTAACTGATATGCTAACATCATAGTCTATGATTTAAATTTAAGAAGAACCGTCAAAATGTCATTTTCCATTGACCTCTTTAAGGATTATTTTTGTGATTTTTATGATGTAGTTCAGTAAAGCATTTCCTATTAAATCTTCTTTTCCACAATAACTATTGCATATTCATACAATTCATAAATTTGCTCAAATGTTCATTCTTTTGTTTATTCAAAGAAAATGGAAGTTACTAAATAGGTATATATATTAACTATGGAAAATAGCAGTCAAAGTGACTGTACGTTATGTATCTTATCACAGGGTTATTTTATGGCTGAACTATAAGCTTCTGTAATAAAAGGATTTATAACTGAAATGCTTACAACCTCTTAACTATGGCACTGTGAACAGCAATATAATAACATATTGTAGCAGTAAACACCCAATCAATAGTAGCTCATTAAAGTCAGAAGCATCAATTTAATCAGGGAGAATCTACATGTTTTCAATGGTCAGTAGAAACTCTTGTCCATCAATGTCTAATTCAATACTTAAGTCGCATCTGACAAGTTACAATGGGTTTCATTAAGAGACTTGTCTGCAGGCAAATGTGGAGGCCATCTGTCATTTTAATATAGGATCAATACAATCCATAACCAGTGTTCAGTCTCATTTACTAAAGAGGTGAATGTACACCCCAGTAACCTGCTTAATATTTCCCACAGCTCACACTTGCATTCTCTTCAAAACATGAAATGTGTTATTTTACCAACAGAAAGCTCAATATAACCACTCATAGGCTGAAGCAAACTGTTATGCATTTGTTTGTTGATTTCTAAGTTTTCTTCCTACTAATTTCTTTTCTCTCTGCCTCAATGGATAGCTCTAAGAGCATACCACTGAGCTTAAACAAATATTGCTCTTTATATACTTTACCACTATTTCCTCATCTGCAAGCAGGTGGTAATATTACTGACTCCATGGACATAGACAACTGTTAGGGCAGTTTGCCAAAATAATGGAAATGGATGCGTCAATGAGGATACTTATATATGTAATAATGACCATCAAAGAATGAAATCCTACCATTTGTGAGCATTTGAGATATCACTGAAGAGATAAATACTTAGTTACATGGAATGCTGTAAAAAATCATGAAATCTAGTGTCGTCCTTAAAATTGAACTCAGGACCTTCCATATTGATCAATGAACAATATTGGCATTCAAAAAATGACTACAGTGTTTGATCAGTGAATTGGGTATTGAAATTATCTCACACAAACTTAAGGCAGACGGAGAAAAATAAATAACACCTCTGCTTTCAAGGTAACTGCAAAAGGACTATAGAGCAGACAGATCAAGTCTATGATTATTTGGTGGGAGAATCACTTAGAATAAAATGCCACTAAAAACTAAATATAGGTCATTCTAAAGGAAATAGTACTCAATTTGCAAAACTGTTTTATTTTGCTTTTCTTAAACTCTTGATATTAAATTGAGCAAAATACATATCTTATAGTTAATTGGTTTTACGGAGAGACCAAAAATAGAAATTTTATAATATGAAACATACAAATGAAAATTGAAGCATCACCGTGAGGCATTTACTCATCTGGTTTGGTGTTCTAAAGTTAGATTCATATTCTGAGGCAGCACTTTGAAGATATAACTAGATGAATGATAGGGGATCAATATTTTCACTGTTGGGTGAGTGATACAGAAAATGAAATGCTAGAACTAAGGTCTCAGAACCACAAAAATACAACATTTATTTGATGATTTTAATAAGATGTGTTTTTCTAAAGATTTAATAGTTGAATAGTAAGTGTATTCCTTTTAAAAATACATAATTGATACAATTTAAATTTTTTTAGAAAGAAAAATTTGCCAAAACACAGGCCAAAGGTTTAGGAAGATGTAGTACATACACGTAACAGAATACTACTCAGCCATAAAGACAAAGTCTTGATCATTTGCAACCACACAGATGGAACTGGAGGGGATTATTCTAGGCAAAACGAATCAGGAGGAAAAAGACAATACCAGATAGTGTCACTTCTACGTAGAATATAGAACAAAGCAACAATAGATCAGATGAAACCAAACTCATAACCAACCATAGAAATCTCACTGCAGAACAGACTACCAGAGGGAAGAGGAGGAAGCAGAGTAGGGAAGGGACACAATGGACTATGGTTGAGGACTTTGGGGTCCTCAGTGATGGGTGTGGTAAGGTAAGATACATCTGAAGGGTGTGATCCTATACCTATAAGTCATATGTAGCACTGTAAACCAAATTTGCCTCAAAAAAGTAAAATGTATAGATGTGTGTGTGTGTGTATATATATATATATATATATTTAAGGATATTTATACATACAAGAACTGGGGTACAGGCCAGAGGTATGAGGGTGGTGAGAGGATTCACCAGAGACAGCGTGTGGAACAGAACAGGCAGAATGACTGACATACACTGATGAGGGGAGCAGTGGGCGAGACAAGAGAGGTCTGCTGTGCCATGTGGGTCATGTCCCTGGCTGGGGATCGAACTTGTGCTGCAGTGGCTGCGGGTAGCTTCATAGTGCTGTGTCTTAACCCCTTGAGCCACCAGGGAGGCCCCCAAAAAATAAAATGTATATTGAGAAATCATTCTCATGTTAGAATTAAAAAATTCTAACAGTGGGTTCAAGTATAAGCTACTTAAAGATAAACTTTTTTTTTTAATTAAATAATAAATTTTATTTTTATATTCCCCCATACAACTGCACATGCCCCATTCTGACCCCAATCCCTCCCCTCCCAGCCCCCATCCCCCAAAAAGTGTCTCTGGTTCATAGTTTTTTGTTGATTTTGATTTTCACTTTCTTAAAGATAAACTTTTGTTTAACTAGACATTTGCAGAATCCGTGTATGTATAACTAACATGATGGAATATTTGAACTCCTTGTATTTACCTGTTGATGTTCATCTGAGTGTTTAAAAAATACCTACCACCAGTCAGGAATACCAAGGGTTAAGAACTATATAGTCATGATCACTGAGGTGAATAATAGTGGTAAGCAAGGCTAGCCAAGGACTTATAAATAAATGCTATTTTACCTTCATGACCAGAGGATTCAGCTTGTTCGAAAGGCAGTGCCATCTGGAGTGGCAGGCTGGCTGGAGGGAAAGTTTCGGGACCATGCCAAATCTCTATAAACCATGTGAGTCCAAATTATGAGGCAAAGGAACACACAATTATTTCAGACCTAACTTTATCAATAGGCCTTCTGCACCAGTGATTCCAGAGGACTGGAATTCAAAATAATTGTTCTGGTGTGGTTTAACATTTTCAAAGGTGCCAGGTTTGCTGTAGAAATGTACCCAGATTGTAGAAATGTCTAAGATGCTAAAATATGAAGAGTTGAGCTGGCATCTCAAAGTAGAAGTCAACGTATAAAACAATGATGAAAGGCCCATATTATGTCTATGCTGGGTTTTCAGAACCTTGATTTTCTTTGAGCAGCTTTTCCCACATAAGTAGGGGCATTCGTAAGTGAGATATTGGTTACTGTGGTGGACAATTTCAGAATAAGACTGCAACATGCAAAATGATGATACTAGACTACTGTCTCACACCATATACAAATATCAACTTAAAATAAATTAAAGGTTTGACTGTAAGGAGAGAACATGGCAAATCACTGTATGATATAAACCTCAGAAACATCTTTGTGGATTCTTCTTTCCTTGTTTTCCAGAAACAAGGAAAACAAAGGAGATGACAGACAGCTGGGGCTAGGTCAAACTAAAAAGCTTCTGCACAGCAAGAGACAATCAAAACAAAGAGAAATCCTACTGAATGGGAGAAAACATTTGCACACCACAGAACAGATAAGGGATTGATATCACAGACCTACAAAGAACTTACACAACTCAACAAAAGCAAAGCCAACAACCCAGTCAAAAAAATGGCATAAGAACTAAAAAGACACTTCTCCAAAGAAGAAATGTAAATGGCCAACAGGCCTATATAAAAAACGTTTAACATTACTAGTTATCAGGAATTTCACTATGTACCTACTGAGCATCCTTTCTTGCATAGTTATCGACACTGGAGTTCCAACCTATCCAAAGGAACCTCATGCTTTTCTCTCTCTGACATATATCTGCTCTCATTTCCCATCTCCCATGGAAGCCACCTCCTTCCATCTAGTTTTTTTAAACTAGATCATGGCATTATTTTCCCTTATCCTCACACCTAAATCACTCCCATATCGGGGGAAACTATTTTTGTGATCTCTGTCCACTTCTCTCTAAACCCACTGTCAGGATCTAAAAGAGATACTTGAATTACTTTGCTGGTTTTCTGGATTTTTGCATTATACGTCTGTCTTTCCTTTGACATTTAATCCCTCCCACTCTGTTTTACCCTCTGCACTGAGGCCAGTCACATTTCTAGATGCAGATTAGATGATGCTTCTCTGATTAAAACTCTCTCCTTACAGGAAAGTGTTCAATCCCCTCATGATTGTAGACAAAGACCTTCCTTATTGGGCTCCTGATCTCTGATCCGGCTTCATCCTGTGTCATTATATCCCTGTGTCATTATAGCCTTATGTGCACAACATGCTGGAAGTTCTACTAAATGTCCTGCCATACTCTGTGCCTGAGTTTTTGTTTATAGTACTATGACTTCCAATCCCCCTCAAACTTCTCAAGTTTTCCTGTTTATGTTCCCTCCCATTCCTGGGGGAAACAGAAGATAGGGCTTTCTGTATCCAAAAATTCACTTAACACCTATCTAAATTCTCACAATTATCTGCAGAATCAACTGTTGGCTTATTGGTGCCCTTATGTAATGTACATATATGTCTACTATCACAAGCCAATACAAGTCACTGTATTTTCATGCTTTCATATCAAAAAAAAAAAAAAAACTAGAGAGAAAGCATCGAGAAGTTGGAATCAGTCTATCCAACTTTTTAATCCAATTACTTGGAAGAAATTAAAGTCATAGTCAATAGTATAAGACATGAATCAGTAATGAGTGGATCATCCCATACAACAAATAAAAAGTGTGGGCTAATTCTATACAAACCCTAGTATTGGGATTGGTATAATCTACCAAAGTACTACAAAATTAAGTGACAGCAAGGAAATTACTTTTTCAATTTTTACTTTGGTATATTGACTATTTATAGTCTAATGTAAATTATCCTAATTTTGTGTTCATAGATTCATTTCACTAATATTGTTTCCACTTATATCCTTGTTACAGATTTTCATTGGCAAAGTACATCTGAACTAATTTAAAAGCCAACTTATATGTGGAATCTAGAGAAACGAAACAAAGGATGAAGACACAGTGTAAGGAAGACACAGTGTAAGACACAGCCAGGAAGGAAGCAGAGAACAGGTGGGGGGGACAGCATGGAGGAGGAAGCTGCAGGGTCATGAGCACATTGGTGGTTGGAAAACTTTGGGCACCGCTACTGAGGATAGAAACCCTATATTGTGAAAAATAAACAAGGATGTTTAAAAAAATAAAAACCGAAAGTAGCCAAAATCCAACTTGCAATAATATTTTTATTCCTTGCTATAAACCATCCTGAGACCTTTAATCATTAGTTCCTAAAGCTTGTATCCAAAAATTTGTACCTTTAGCATTGACCTTTTTCCTTAAGTCCAAACATTTAACAGTCATTTCTTCAAATCTCATTTTAATGGTCAATAACAACCCAAGTTTAGGTGTCTAAACCCAGAATCACCCTTTACCAACAACTTCCTATCTCCATTTTCATGGTTAAAGCTCTACTATTCTTTAAATCTCTCAGACTAAAAATCTTGTTGTCATCCTTAAACACTCTAAAATGCTCTCTAAATATAATCTCCCAAGACTTTTTAATCCAAACTGCTGTGTAAACAGTCGCCTTCTTTGTTGTCTTATCTTTTCCATCTTCATTAGTTCCACTCTACTTCAGACACTCATTACCTTTTAAGTAGTTGGAATTACCTGCTGGAGTTTTCCCCCAGATTGCCTCCCTGTTCAGAAATCTCCGTTGTAATAAAATCTATGATGCTAGATTAATCAAATACAAGTTGGATTGTGATTTTTAAATTCAAGAATCTTCTTTAGACTTGCATTTCCTACCATATTCAAATAAATTTCCAGTAAAGAACCTTAAATCTTTTCTCAGTCTATTTTTTCACCAGGAGCTATCATGCTAGCAGTATTAGGGTGACTATTAAAAAAAAAAAGTATCCGGAAAATTTGGAGAAAAAGAAAACTCTGTATGCTGTTAATGGGAAAGTATGTCACTATGGAAAACTGTAAATAAGTCACTATGGAAAATTATAAGTTCCTCAAGAAATTTCTGGATGTATATCCCAATAAAATCCCTATCTCAAAGAGATGCCTGTCCTCACATGTTCATTTCAGCATTATTCAAAATAGCCAAGATATGGAAACAACCTAAGTGTCCATTAACTGATGCATGGATACTTTTATATACATAGTAATATATATTACATAATTCTTTATGTAATTATGCATATGTCATATATTCCATTGTGTTTATATAGTTTCCATGTGTGTCTTTATAAAAGTGTATATATATCCGTATGACAATATTTTTCAGTTATAAAAAAGGAAATCTTGCAATTTGTGACAACATGGATGAAGCTTGAAGATGTTGTGGGAAATGAAATCAGCCAAACATAGGGAAAACAAATATTGCATGATCTGACTTTTATGTGGAGCTCTAATAATAAAACCCAATTCTTAGTAACAAAGACTAAGTAGATGCCGGACAGTAACAAAGTAGATGCCGGACAGTGTGACTTGGGGAGAAAGTGAGATTTAAGAAAACAAAAGCAGGAAGTTAGTAACCAGGAGCTGGGGACAAGAGGTCATGGGAGCTGCTGTTTAATGGGTATAGAGTTTCAGTTTTGCAAGATGAAGAGTCCTGAAGATGGATGGAGGGCACAATTGAACAACAGAATGCATGTACTTCATTCCAATGAACTGGCTGTTTAAATATGGTTGATAGAATATTTTATGTTATATGTACTTTACCATGGGAAAAGTTTCAGAAAAAAAATTCCACCTGCTTTTTTTTTTTTCACTCTCAATCATACTGTCCCTTGCTTTAGACAAACTACATTGACCTACTACTTTGTTAATACTTTCTTCCCTCCATGTTTTATGATATTCATGGTATATAAAGCACCAAGGCACCTCCACTATAGATAATCAACCAATCTTCCGAGCAGCCTAATGTCATCCATGAGATCTCAATACTGCTAGCCAGCGTAGGGAACAATAAACCTCTATCTTATTCATAATTAAGCTCTTAAATTACTAATGCAATGCACCATGCATAGCAAACTCTTGATATATGCTCATATTCCTTGATTTAACAGATACACAATAAGTAACCTTCACAGTGTGGTTACAGCTAAGAACACAGTAACAAAACATCTGCCACATGGAACTACATATCAGAGACATGAAGTAAGTGAAACAGACAACAGCGAATGAAGAAGATACTGAACATCTTTGACTAAATGCCTGTGAGAAAAACAAAGAAGGCTGGAGGAAGATAGGACAGTCTGAGTGTAGGGACTTTATTTGTTAAATGGTTGGGGAGTCTACCCAGCAGGTGACATTTGACCCGAAGCCTAAAAACAGTGTGTATGGGGTGGTGGGGGGAGCACTCTGACTATCTGAGGGAAGAGGAATCCAGGAAGAGGGAATTAGAAAAGAAAAAAAATGAACAAAAAAGCTCTGTCTAGAGTTTGTGCCCAAGGGAAACAGAAAAGTGGGGCAGGAACTTATGAGAGGAATGTTGGGTGAAGGCTTTATTATTATTCCTTTTTAAGATGGAAGTAATAACAGCAATCATAGGGATGTTCCAGAAGAGAGTGAAAATGTGATGGTGCTGAAGAGAAATGATGTAATGATGGTCTTGAAAAGGTGAGAGGAAATGGAATTTAGATCACAAATTCAATACAATCATGTTCAGTTCATTCAAAGCAACTGAAAAGAAGGCAGAGGATGTGGTCCAGAGGCAGAGAAATAGAAAGATGTGATGTGAGCTTACAGAAAGTCTCATCCGACTGCTCTTCTTTGTTGAATGTCCTGAAAGTAGGCTTAGGAACTCGGATTCTTTTTTTTTTTAAGAAATGAAAAACAAAGCTCACCGTGGTGGCTACAGCCTGCAGCCTTCAAATTTTAATTTCTCCTCATGTTCTTAAAATCTTAGGTCAATTATTGTTTACCCTAATCTAATTAAACCTATTTCTAATGTTCAGTTTAGAATTCTAGCTCTGTTCAGGCACACTAATTTGTCAAATCCAGCTGGGAATCTCTAAACTTAGAATGGAGAATGAATAGTCGGACATATCTTGAAATCATTTTATACATTTGTTGAAAGTATAGAGATGTATGTTTACATATAAATAAGAACATTGTCTAGATATTCAGAATAAGACTTACAAGGTTATGAATTCATGTGCCAGCCATAAAATTACTTACAAAAAATAAATGACAATTGACTGCAGCCAGCAAAATAATGATCCATGCAATATAAAATTGAAAGTTATGAATGCAGGGCCTCCTCTGGTGGTGCAGCAGTTGAGCGCTGGGCTGCGAGGCTGCCTGCCGCCTCTGCAGCGCCAGTTTGATCCCTGGCCACCAGCGAGGGTCCCACAAAGAAAAAAAAAAGTTATGAATGCAAAGAAAGGAACTTAAACTGTTTCTATAGCTTTAACAGACCTCATAAGAATTCTCTGGTCAAATACATTGAAAAAACTCTAGGTTATACTGAACACTTCACTCCTGAACTTCTGTAAGCCTTTAGTTTACCTTGTGCATGTAAATTCTCCAGAGCAGAATAGGGCATGCATGACTTCCCAAGCCTACTGGACCATTTAACCCCTTTTCTCTGGAAAACCCTGCAGGATACTGGTGTACAGAATATACTTTGAGAAATGTTGGATAATGGAATGCTTGGTCTGAGAAGCAGGATAACATAAGCAGAAAACTCCTTTGAATTATGAGCATAACAAGAGTTGATCTTCAAAAAAAGCTTACTTTTAAGTTGTTGTTTTTCAAATACTTTGCTTTGAACAAAACATTATTAACTCCTCATATACAAAACATTTTCTACATTAACTAAAAACATGATCATAGATGAACAGAACCATTCCAACTTGTGTGTGTGTTTTGTCATTTTTTAAATTTTTAAAAAGATTTATTTATTTATATAAGAACTGGGGTACATTCAGAGGTGCAGAAGGGTGAGAGAATTCACCAGAGACAGAACAGGGAGCAGAACAGGCAGACAGACTGAGGACACTGCTGGGGGAAGCAGTGGGTGAGGCAGGAGAGGTCTGCCCCGCAATATGGGTTTCTCTTGGCCATCCAGGAATCAAGCCCGTGCTGCTGAGAGACAGCTTCACAGCACCACGCTCAACCCGCTGCACCACCGGGGAGGTCCCTCATTTTTAAAAAAAATGGATATAATTTATCAGCAGGGTATGAAGGAAAGTCTATGAAAAAATTACATTTTAAACGGATGCAACAACATGCTAACCAAAATATCTACAGAAGTTTTGGAAAGTGACACAAAGCTGTCATTCTGTTTGTGTTTTAACAATCTTTACTGTTAATAATGGAGGGCCTTATTAATTAGTGTAGTAATTATTAAGGATGTTTACAATAACTTTTATGATGACTATGTTTAACAGTTTTGTCTTTTTGAACAAGCGCAAAAACTCAGAGTTGACATCAATAGATGTGGTACAAAATATATTTAAGTATGACTGTATTCAATTAGATTAAGCATATACTTAATGAGAATCACTGGGTCCAGAAACTAAGGATGAAGAGATGAACATATATATTCACTGCCTATAAGTTGTCAATAATATAGCTACTATATATTATACATACACAGTGATGAACTGTTACATATTGTGAGGAATGCCATACTATTGTGGTAAGTGGAGGAAACATTACTAATTTTGCTTCAGTGAGTGAAATCTTTACAGAATCACATCTGAATATGTACTTCAAATATTTGGCCTATCCATCCAGTGCCATAGCAAGAAGAAGCTGTCTTTTAGAGGAAATCTGTTCCAATTAAGTTATGTTCTGAAGGTTTGTGAAAATGGGTAACAACAGATAATAAACATGTATGGAGATAAATAAAAAACATAATTTTTAGGTCAGTTCCCTGATGAATATAGGTGCAAAAATCCTCAACAAAATGGTAGCAAAGCAAGTTAAACAATACAATTAAAAGGTCCTTAGACCAATATCAAGTGACATTATTTATTGTAGGGATGCCAGGATGGGTCACATTTACAAATCAGTCAATGTCACATACCATATTGAGAGAATGAAGGATAAAATCAGATGATCCTTCATATGCCTCAGAAAAAGCATTTTATAAATTCAATAACCACTTATGATAAAAAAAAAAACAACCTCTCCACAAAGTAGGTATAGAGGGAACATTCCTCAATATAAAAAAGGTCTTATATGGCAAGTCCATAGCAACAACATACTCAATGGTCAAAAGTTGAAAGCTTTTTCTCTAACATCTGAAACAAGACATAGATGTCCTTTCCACCACTTTTATTCAACACAGTGGTAGAAGCCCTAGCCAGAGCACTTAGGAGAGGGGAAAAATTTAAAAGTGTTGGAATTGTAAAGGAGGAAGTAAAACTGCAACTATTGTAGATGGCAAAATATAAGTGTAGGAAACTGTAAGCACTCCATCAATAAAATGTTAGAATAAATGAATTCAGCAAAGTTGTAGGATACAAAATCAAAATGCAAAAATTTATTGTGCTGGTAAACACTATTAACAGACTATAAGAAAAAGAAATTATGGAAACAATCCAACTTACACGTACATCTAAAGCAGTAAAATGCCTGTGACTATAGTTAACCAAAGACGTGAAAATTAAGACACTGTAGAAAGAAAATGAAGAAATAAATGAGAAGGTATTCCACGTTCATGGATTGCAAGAATTAACATTGTTAAGATATTAGTATCACAAAAACAAAACTATTGGTTTGATGCACTCTCTATTAAAATCCCAACTTTTTTTTCATAAAACTAGAACAATCCAAAAATTTGTGTGAAACCACGAAAGACCAAAGTTTCAATGCAATATTGAAAAAGAACAACAAAGCTGGAAGTATCACACTACCTCATTTCCAAAGCTGTAGTAATTAAAACAGTATAATATTAGAATAAAAGGCACATAGATCAATGGAACATAAAACTCAAAATAAACAGTCATTTAATATGTGACAAAGGCATAAAGAATACACAATAGGAAAGAAAGAATATACAGTAGGAAAGTGTTTTCGATTAGTGGGCATTGAGAAACTGGAGAGCTACATACAAAAGTCTGAAACTGGAATACTACATTACACCATGTACACGAAAACCCATGCAAAATACAGTAAAGACTTGAACATAACACCTAAAGCCATGAAACTCCTTGAAGAAAACAGGCAGGAAGTGCTTTGAAATAGACCGTGGTGGGCCTCCCTGGTGGCGCAGGTGGTTGAGTGCAGTGCTATGAAGCTGTCCACAACCTCTGCAGTGCGGGTTTGAGCTCAGCCTGCTGCAGAGATACCCCCATGGCATGGCAGATCTCTTCTGTCTCACCTGCTGCTCCCCTCAGAAGTGTATTTCAGTTAGTCTGCCTGTTCTTTTTCACGCTCTGTCTCTGGTGAATCCTCTCACCCTCCCGCACATCTGGCTATAGCCTGGTTCTCATAAAAATGAATAAATCTTTAAAAAAAATAGACTTTGGTGACATATATTTTTATACTGATAGCAAAAGATTTAGTTTATAGCAACACACACACATGCAAACTAATCAACTTGTATTGTATCAACCAAAAAGCTACTGCACAGCAAAGGAAATCATCAACAAAGTAAAAAGGCAAACTATAGAATGGAAGAAAGTATTTGCAAACCATATTTCTTTTAAAGATAGATATCCAAAATGTATAAAGAAGATCTCCTGCCAAGCCCTGGGTGGCCTGTTGACTAGAAGAATGCCCTGAGGAGCATTGGGTTGAGCTCCCCAAAGGTCCACACACATGGCCATGTGCCTACACATCCCCATACAACCTACTGATTAGGAAATTGCCTTGAACTACTGGGGAGATCCCAACTTCACCTTAGACCACACAAGGCCCCATCTCCTGTGCCCACCAAACAATAAGTGCACAGAACAGTGGGAAAGACACGTCCACACACAACAAAAGGCCCAACTATAGTAGAGCAAACCCAAAACAAACAATGGGGAGAAAAAAAATTACAAATAGCCAACCAATTTTTCAGGGGGACAATACACCACAGAGAGAAAAAAAAAATCCTAAAACCAAACCTTAAAAATGTGGAAGAGCTTTCATGTCTATCAGATATAGAATTCAAAATTGACATGATTAGGAAAATTAAAGATTTCAAACAATACAAAGAAAACTCAAACAGTTCAAAGATAAACAAGAAAAAAAGCAAATGAATGTTATGAGAAACAAAATAAAGGAACAGAAGCTCAAATCTGAAACTTTAAATAATAAAATAACTGAATTACATCCTGTAAAAATCACTGGAGGAGATAAATTGTAGACAAAGCCAAGGAAGTGGAATAAACTGAACGGAAAACTGAATTAGTGATCTCAAAGATGCAAATAGGGAAATAAAGTAGAGTTATTCAAAGGAGAAAAAATTGAAGCAACACTTTTCCTCATGTATCAGGTGTGATACATGAGGAAAAGTAACATAAGCATCATAGGCATCCCAGAAGAAGAGAGAAGGGAACTGAAATACCATTTAAAGTAATAATGGAAGAAAACTCCCCAAACTTGAGTAAGGAAATAAATGTAGAATACGGGAGCTAAAAGAATACCTAAAGTTACCTAACAAAAGGAGACCCACAGCAAGGCATATAATAGTAAAACTTCCAAGAGTCCAAAACAAAGAAAAGGCAGATAATTTATAAAGGAACCTCAATTAGACTAACATCAGACTTCTCTGAAAAAACACTACAAGCAAGAAGAGAATGGAGTGAAATATTCAAAATTCTCTAAGATAAAAACTTCCAGCCTAGAATACTCTATCCTGACAAGCTCTCCTCCATATACAATAAAGAAAGGTCAGATGAAGGTGTAGGATCATTAAGAGTTGAGTAACTTGCACCCAAACACTAATATTTATTTAAATCACCTCTGAATAAAAGGATAATTTTTGAGTGATGTAATTCGGTAAGATTTAATTGGATCCTATGAGCATATCTGGGCAGCACACTGAAACCTGTTTTCACAGGAAAGCCCAACTTGTTTAAGAAAGTGACTCAGCTGTGGACATGCAATGTATAGGAAGGAGTTAGGCAAAAATAGGTGGGAGGAGATTAAAGGAAAAAAATTATAACAAAGGGAACATCAAGTTCAATGGTCCCTATGTTCATTAATATTGTAATGACCTAATGAAGGAGGGGTTGGTGGAATAATTTAACTTTAGATTATAGGAATGAGCTAAGATAATAAAGAAATCCAGGCTACAACAAATGATTTTATTTGCTCTATTACAGTGTGGTGCAGATATGGGAAGTGCTACCATATGTCCATGCTGTAGAGATAACACTAAGTGATCATGGAAGAACACATATGAATGGGAAGTAAGCAGGACATCTAGTTTGGAGGAATTTGTGCATTAAAAATATGGTGGTGGCTTCTTTAGCGTGGTGTCGTTGGAAATAAATAAAGGTAAAATAATTATAAATAAAATGTGTTGGTAGATCAGAAAGGCAATATTAATACATCAGATAAAAGGAGAGGGGAGAGAGAAGGTAGTGGGTTAATAAAGAATCAAATGGTTTTCTTTGTAGAACTGGGTAAAGTGTGGTGTCACTATTTGAGCTGGGAAAGACATACGTAGTCATTTTCCTGTGTTCTCATGGTTTTCAGTGTATACTTCTATCATGGAAGTATACATGTATGCAGTGGAGGCTCCATGATTACAAACATTCTTCATTACATCATAGCTAACACTCACAGGACATCTCCTAAAGCCAGCGCTGTGATAGGTACTATAGTTACATTTTTACATTTACTATTTTCACAAACAAGATCTCTTCATGTTTATGTCCTCATCCTTGCTGTATCTGGTTTAGTTTGACATTAACAATACCTGTGTTTTCTGAGAACTCACCAAGAATGACAGGAAGAGCAAGTGTCATGTATCAGTAGATTAACCTAGGTTAACCCAAGAATTGCAAAGGAGTGAAGGAACCTTAGCATCTGAGAAATATAGAGCTGATTAGTACTTGGAGATCTTGCCTATATCCATCCTTTCTATATAAGAAACTGAGAATCAGAAAGAGTAAGCAACCTTCCTATGTTATCAGGTATTTGTGGAAAATGGTATATGTTGGCCACCAGTCAATATCACAGAGAAAAATCTGAGATTGAGACATAATGGGGAAAAACCCAATTCCTACACAGTTTCTCCCCTACTTCAGCCACTTTCTAGTAAAGAGCAGGTTGGACATGTAACATGTTCAGATTTTAGGGAAGCAAATATTCAAAGTATTAAATTATTTCCCAAATTATCACATAAGTACTAAAACAAATGAACAGTTATATTTTAAGTAATACTTATGGCCTGGTGTAGCTTAACTAAATGTCATGCTATTGGGGTAATGCTATTGTTAAGAAAAAAAGTTTTACAGAATGATATAAAAAGAGAGAAGGAAAAGAGGCATGCTTTACTTTTTGAAAATAAAATACAAACCAAACATTTCCTATTTTGGAGCCACACATATAGTACCTGTTGTTCTGGAAGAACTCAATTCTGAGAGAAACATGAACTTTGATTGTGACAGTAAAATAATCTATATTTGACACTCTAAAGGTTGTCTGTTTTTGTCACATTCTCTTTTCATTATGTAAATATTGCTTGTGTTTGATTTTAATACAATTTGTTTTAATCAGTTCAACTGAGTTGAAGGTCATAGCTCAGAGAGTATCTAATCCAAGCAATTTAAAAAGGACAATGTTCACCAAGTCATGGATGATTGATTTTTTATAAGGATAGTAGTTCCCAACTTCCTATCTATTGGTACCAATGGATGAAAGACAACGGATTTGAACACAAAGATGATGTAGTTACCATAGAAAAATCCAATCCCCTCATGTAGAAGTAGGTCAAGAGAATAATTCTAATATAATAAAAAAATGCTTTAAGACTGATCTTTGAAGACAATACTGAGTTTTTTTTGATATTCTACTTCTTTACTCTGATATCAATAGACTCAGTAATGATTTTATGTATCTGTACTTAGTGCTTGTAATAGCTTCTGCTGTGTTCTTTCAACTGTTTTTACATCCCTTAAGCTAGAAACATGTGCTTGTTAATTATTGAGAATACAATTATCCAATGAAGAATCCTTTAGTGACCTCTGGCATTGGCAAAATAAAATGGGTGCTGGAAAATGCCAGGAAAGTAAATAAAGTCAGTTCTCAGAGAGGAGGACCTTGGGGGCAAGGAATAAGATGCTGGGCCACAACTGGATGGAGAAGAGCCTCTCAGGATAAGAAAGAACCAAGAACCAGATTGTCAGAAAGCCTTTAAGCAAGACAGATAGTGTCTAAGAAGCAAACAAGGGAGTTATCAGAACAATGAAAAACAAAATAGAGACATCCAGTGAGTTCATGTGGGAAATCAATCCATTCCTTAGTAAAACATGCAATAGACTTTGTAGTAAGAACTCAATAGACTGATGGGTTATTTCAATGTATTCCTTAAAATACAAATTATCATCCATGTATTGCTTAACTGTGGCATTATTTTGATCCTCAAAATTTCTAGATTGGCTTTCTTTTCTTAGGTTGTTTTGAGTTACACTGAATATATATGCTAGAATTTCCAAATTAACAGGAAAATTAAAGAAAACAATGGGCCTCCTCTGGTGGTGCAGTGGTTGAGCGCGGGCTGTGAAGCTGGCTGCAGCCTCTGCAGCACCAGTTCCATCCCTGGCCACTGACGAGGGTCCCACATGGCGTGCAGACCTCTCCTGCCATGCTCGCTGCTCCCCTCAGCAGTGTACTTAGTCAGTCTGCCTGTTCTGTTCCCTGCTCTGGCTCTGGTGAATTCTCTCACCCTCCCGCGCTTCTGACTGTACCCAGTGCTTGTATAAATTAAAAAAAGAAAGAAAGAAAATTAAAGGAAACAAGAAAAATGGATAGCAAATCAAAGTAAAAAAAATAAATCAATTAATACAAATAATCATATTCAATAAAATGTAATGACTATCTCTAACAATACAACCAAGTACCACAGTAATGTAAGTATCCACGTATTGTAAATATAAGTTTTAAATGTTTGGTGTTTGATGACGAAAAGATAAGGGGCCCTTCATACTCAGAGGGGAATTCCAAATGAAGAGAACATAAAACAGGAAATATGCAGGTCACTTATATGTACAGTAAATGTGCAGGTGATTTATATGTGTGATGGGCAGAGGAAGCTGTAGCAAGCAAAGCACCAAACTGGTGTGAACACTGAATCCTGGGGTACTGTTAGGGAAATAGCTTTTAGGAGGCATTTACAAAATCACTCTTTGCCCTATTATTCCCTTTAGCTAAATATGTGAGTGGATTTAAGTCACTTACACTTATTACCTCTGGTTCCTAGTTTCAACAGTTGTAAAAATAAAATATTCGACTAGATAATCTCTGGCTTTCTAATTAAAAAGGCAATGTGCAAAAAATGCAAAGTATTAATTAAAAGGGTTCATGATCTAAATATATGCAGAAATGTCAAAGTTGGTATTTAGAAGGCAGAACATTGTAATTAAGTAGCATGGCTATTTAAGCCCATTCTGGAAAATGTTAAGATACAGACTGAATTTTAAAATAACAACAGTCAATAATATATTTTATCATTGTGGCCGTTTTCTATCTTTCCTATTACTGGAAAGGGAAACTATTTTAATGTAGTCAATCACGAGATTTTTCTCCTGTTTAAAAATATTCGGCCCACTATACCTGTCTGTTTTTTGCTTATATAAATTCTTCAGAAGTAAACTTGGGAATAATGTATTGACTGGCTTGTTGGAAATAAACAAAAAAGCATATTCAATTTCTGTATGTCAGTACATTCAAGATCAGTTAAAAAATCAAGAAAATACAATAGAGATATAAAAGAAATTAAGAGCAATTAGTAGTATCTATGCAAATTAAAGTCATCCTTTGACTGCCAGATTTCAAGAAAGACATGCCCATCAATCTTCCTGGGAGCTATCTGGAGAGAAGAAACTATCCTTAGCTTACAATGATAAAGAAATCACATATACAAAGAAATACTTATGGTAAATAGAGCATTGGAGACAAGTTCCATATGAAGTAAGTAGTCCTAAAAGGGTTTTATGCTGGAAAGTATCTTGTCTTTTATGCTATGTTCTTAGAAAATTGCAGTTCAAGGAGTTAAGTGAGGCAAACCAAACAGCAAACCAAAAACAATGGCTACCAAACACACCACACACACACACACACACACACACACACACACACACACACACGATGAATATATAATGCATTAATAAACATATTTTTTTTCATTTTAAGTATGAAAATAGACTGAGTCAATGTGTTAGAGATGATCAAATGCCTGTCAGAGGGGATGGAGATGCAGAGAGATGTGGTGATTGAAAGACCCATCTGTGTCATGGTAATGGTAAACAGGAGTGGGGGAGACAGTGGTCTCAAGGCTTGTGTTCAAAGGCAGACTTCTCCAATGGTCTTGAAAATGAATGGAGAGTCAGCAGAATCCATTAAGAGCATGCTTCTTTTCACAAGTAAGAAGGTGGGTAGCAGGGTTCTGCACAGCAAATGAAGCCGAAAAAAGTGTCTACTGAATGTGGAATCCATAAAGACGACAGCTGATAATAAAGAGATGGATTTCTGCCAAGACTGAGTGGGGCCTCTTGTAACATTACGATGGAGGCTGTGAGGCATAAGAGAAATTCAAAGGTAGACACCCACATGCAAGTTGGTTGGGAAGGAGATTCTCAAATTCTGGGAGGTCTGTGATGGGCAAAGAGAAAAGCACTGTGAACAACAGTAACATCTGGACTGAAAAGAGAAATGGAGGAAGTAGAAATGTGTTTACATTAAGTGTGCTCTCCTAGCACAGAGGCGAACATCTGGCTTTAGTTACATTTATCTGGACATAGTGAAAATGTTTGAATTAACCAAAAAAAGATTAGACTAAATTTCATAACAATGTTTACACAGCAGAATAAATGACAAAACAGATACATGGAAAAAGTGTCTGTTTACGGACACATTTCAAAGAGCATGGATATAGCACCCCAAGCTACATTATCTTAGTGTGGTTGACATAAAACAGGGTTCACATAAACTCCTAATGATGGCCATTACAAATTGTGCTAAGCCAAGGTGGTTTCAACACAGATATCCCATGTCTTTTGTTTATTACTATGATAAAAAGAGTTTGAATGCATTTCTACCACAATTAAGAGGAAACACACTTAGGAAGTGTATTCACATGTTCTTTTCCTACTCTCAATAGCATTTCAGGTGACATCTTTATTCCTAGGAATTAAAGCTCCCACAGTAAACTTGCCTCCCTTTTGTCTCTATAAATAATGTATTTGAAGCTTTGATTTGTTAGCAAATTCAGAACAGAGTATTTATCTTTACAGAAGCAATCTCGTTTTTCGTTGGCCATAATGACTGGGTCTTAGAAATCTCCAAGACCTCTAATAAAATAAGTTGTTTATTGTTTGACCGGGTTTTGGAATCTGATCTTTGGAATCTGATCTTGTCACTGCAACACCTGATTTTAACCAGGAAACAAGGACAAGAAACATCTATGGGAAAACCAGCTGTGGTCTTATATCCAGAAAGAAAATGCATTTAAGCAAAAGAATAAACAGTTCAATGTTGGAAGCCTTTATCATTTATCAAAAAATTGTTCCGAAGTCCTGATTCTGAAAAGAAACAAGTGGGTTTAAAGAGTGACAAGAAGAAACATAAACTTTCTCTTTCAATTACTTAAACAGATCTTCTGTTAATAGGAGAACACAAATGCATTGATTTCCAGTAGTTTAAACAGGAACTTGTCATGATGCACAAAGGTGTTTTCAGGTAACCTTAAATCATGTGTCATGGCTTCAGGACATCAAGATGGGAAGAGTACGATGCACTTAATATCAAATCTGAGAGGGGAGAGAGAATTCATGTAAAAAAAATGCTTTTCTGGCACTTCCTAGATCATTCCCTGTTCTGAAACTCTGCTTCTAACTTTTTACTATTCTGTGAAGCACGTGAAGTTCATGTCACAAAATGATGTGACTTTTGGCAGAGACTAGAAGATCTAGGCCAGGGTAACATTCAGGATGACCCATCAAAACTGTAAGGCAAAGCTGATCCTTTCCAGTCACTCCAGTAAATGCTTGTTACCTAGCAAATGCGCTATACACTTAAATGTCAGTGGGAGTGGTTACTCAGATGTATTATTTGAAAAAGAAGTTTAATGTTAAGTTTTAAGTTATACTTTCAGGTAATATTAGGAGTAAGTGATTAGCAAAAGATATAAAACCTAGAAACAACTTAATTCTATTTAAAAATACAGATTTCTCTCAAATTCCGTTTCACATTCCCTTGAAGAGCTCTATTACTTGGATCATTTCAAATCTGTTGAGTTTGAAGCAAGGCTCAACTTTTGTTAACATTTAACATGAGTATTTGAACAATGGGCGAGTTTTATTTTTAGTTTTTATGTACTCACATAGCACATTAGATTACTAAGAGTAACAAGTTTTAAAAGTAGACATAACATCACAGGGATTTATCCAATGATAAATTTTCGAGTCAGATCCTAGAGTTTCTTTTACACTCGTAAATTGATCCTAGATTTGCAATTGTCAAACTAGTGTCATTTACTTTAAAGAACAATTCTTTTTACAGATCATAAACTTCGCTTAGCCCTGCTCAAATCCAAGTTCATAGTGCATGTCTCAGCATTTTTTTTTAAGATTTATTCATTTATGCATACAAGAGCTAGGGTACAAGGTAGAGATGCTGGGGGGGGCGGTGAGAGGGTCCACCAGAGACAGAGTGGGAAACGGAACAGGCAGATTGACTGAAATATACTGCTGAGCGGAGCAGCGGGCATGACAGGAGAGGTCTGCTGCGCCATGTGGGTCCCTCCCTGGCCAGCCGGGGATCGAACTCGTGCTGCAGAGGCTGTGGATTGCTTCATAGTGTGGTGCTTAACCCTTTGTGCCACCAGGGAGGCCCTCATGTCTCAGCATTTATTATGAAAGAAGGACAGAAGAATGGGGTATAGCAGAGGTACTCACAAAAAGCACCTATTTGTACAGTCTGTGTCGTAAGGCAGCAGGGTGGTAGATTGCAATTGTCTTAGATTGCAATTCTAGGACATAAACAGACACTAATAGAGCTATCATAAATAGTTGGGAAATGAAAATTTGACTCATAGCTAAGGATATATATATATATAATTATGATATATTATATATTTATATATAAAATAAATTTATGTATAAAAATCTCATAGCACACACAAATACACACACACACATACACACATACATATACACATACATACAGAGAGAGGGAAGAGGAGAAAGGATGGGTAAAAAAGGAATAGAGCAAGATGCTCTAAAATTTAGTGTTCAAATACCAACTTTAGGAAAATGATAAAACTATAAAACTGTAGATACTATGGAAAAAATTATTAAATAGACCTTTCAGAAATCTATCCAAGCTTTGACTTAAAATCCAATTTTAATGTTACATATGCAGCTTTTTATGCTGCATTTGTGAAGACATAGTCTCACGGGTGATATAGTGCAATGGATAGAGATCACTCGCTCTGCATTCTAAACATGCATGAAAGTGAATTGCACTAACATGATAGAGACCAATGCTTGCTTTAATTTTATTAAGAAATTGATGAGTTAGATTTCTTTCCCAAGAGGTTTCTGCTTAAAATGTCAGAACTATAACTTATATAAATTTAGTAAAATATAAAAACCTAATATAATTTGAACAAAGAACTGATTCCAAGGGAGCAATATTAATTCCTTTCTGTCTGAGCATAATTTTAGAAATGAAATAAACTTCTATGAAAGCAATAGTAATTTAACTTATTTTTTCCATGATATGAAATTTAAACGTATGCAACAGAATCACTAAGATATAACAAATTATACATGGAGTTTTGCTTTTTGTTTTAGCTTTTCTTCCTTAGCCTCCAACTCCATTTATAAAACACAAGGAAATTGTTCAATTAAGTCTGTCTTATTACTTAAAATGAGATAACAGGAAGGGGGAAATAGATTTTTCCAATGCAGTCTGTTATTTTTTAATTATCCTACTATAAAATATTCTCACCATATGGTAGAATTTGATTTCAGACAAGATATACACTATCCTGACCTCACACTGACCTAAACTTTTTTCATTCTGGAAACAAGTATGTAGTAAGAGCCTGAAGAAACTAAGCTAAATAGAAATCTCACAAGGCATGCAAAGACACATTGCCTATTACTGTCTACATTAGCAACATCCTCACTGCGATGAAAGGGGGAAAATAACACTGGAAAACACTTTTTTCCCTAAGAATACTTATTGTGAAACTAGTACAAGTTTTCTCCAAAGCTCCATTTCCTATAAGCACTAGAAACCTGAACATTTACTTGGAGGAGGGATGTGGGGGGTGAGAAGCAGCTGGTGGCTTTTCAGTGAATTCAGGAAATTGAAAGAAATGCGTGGCTCCAGTGACATATGATGACGTAGCAACGTGGTCACAGTATTGAGGCATCCGAAACAAACCATGATTTGCGATCACAAAAACTAGTAACGTACATTTGACACCTCATCAGAGTCGACTGAGGGGCTATGAATAATTTAAAGATTTTCTATCAGGGTAACAAAATCAGAACTACATTTTGTCCAATGAATTCCAAGAAGAAAGCATTAGATGGCGGGTTAAGAAAGTGCTTGAGTCAATCAGGACAGAGGTGCATTTTCTTCCCATGCATGAAATGCTAAGCTAAAGAGAATTTTACCACAATTGTTTGAATAATGAAAAATTAATTATAATCATTAGTACATTAATTATAGTTATAAGGATTGCATGTGGTTATCTAGAATCCTCCTGACCACTCTAAAGTTAGATAATATTCATAGTTTACAGAAGGGAAATTGAGTTTCAGATGTACTCAAAGTTACTTTTTTTAATAAGTAGCAGAGCTGGGATTTGAACCAATTTCAAAAGCCATGTTATTTCCATTATGTCACATATCATGTAAGCACAGATTTTTCTGGCTTACTCCATTTATATGGATTAAAAGTAGAAAAAAAAAATGGGAAATGAGTCATTTACCGAGCAGCAATGTATATAATTTCTGCTGAAGAACAACTTTAAAATTGGCAAGTAATATCCACTTTGCACTTTATTTATTTATTTTTTTAAGTTTTATTTATACAAGAACTGGGATACAGTCCAGATGCGCAGGAGGGTGAGAGGATTCTCCAGAGACAGAGTGGGGCACAGAACAGGCAGACTGACGAAATACAGTGCTAAGGGGAGCAGCGTGTGAAACAGGAGAGGTATGCTTGCCATGTGGGTTGCTTCAGGGCCGGCAGGGATGGAACAGGCACTGCAGAGGCCGCCAAGAGCTTCATAGCTCTGCGCTCCGCTCAACTGCCTGTGCCACCAGGGAGGCCCCCACTTTGCATTTTAAGTACAAAAGACATACTTGAATTCAGGAATTTCTAACCAAACTGACTTTTCCTTGTGTAATTAAATCACACTTTTGAATTTTACTACTCATTTCTATCAAAAACAAATCCACATTTATTTGTTATTACAGCAATGGACCTGTTTACATCTAATGAATCTTTTTTCCTTTTGTTTTGTAATCCTAAAGGAATGAAATGATTTCCCTCTCATGTTTGGGAGCTATTAACTGGAGACCATGCATTTCTTCAGACTTCTGGAATAATACGCAACATTTTGTAGTAAACATATTTTTATGTTCTCTAGGTTTCATTGGATTACTGATGGGTTCATGATTACAAAAAATGAAAAAAAATAAAAGGTAATAACTATTTACTAGCCTAGCAAAAGTTGCTTTCCTCTTGATGGTGTCTTATATAAATGAAATGGGAAATACAGTGATATTTACCTGTAGCTCTCAAACAGAGGCAAAGTACTTTTATTTTTCCTTTAAGCAATAATGAACTACATACATTTAATCGTCTACCTTTTCTTCCTATTGCCCAAGTCATTTGATAAAGCATCCATCTTAAAAACAAACAAAAACCATTTTGGGACAACACTTTTTCAAATTACCCGACCAATACAATGTTTTGGAAGAAAAATGGGGTGAAGTCTATTTTATAATAAGATAAGTAGCCAGAACTTGCCTTGAATAAAGGAAAAATCCAAGTGAAAGATTAATATGATTAAAAAGTCAAAAGAAAGATAATAGTGTTCAAGGGTTCCTAATCAAAGATTCTCCTAAGGCACCCATTTATGTTATCTAAATATTCATTTCCCAAATTTGACCTTGAATTGGATATTTAATGATAGTTTTATAATGAAAACGACCCCTAAATGGGACATAAGGAGTTTTTTCCTTGGCTCATTAAACCTGTAAGAGGTGAATGTTATGAGTCTCCTAGATTTGCTTCCATAAGGGGATGACTTAATGGCATGTGTGAATAAGGCATTTACTTAATCCATCATACTGGAATGTTTTTTTCCCCTAGATAATACTAATCCCAAATTATATACACCTTTTTTATTACAAAGGACTGTAGTCATTCACTTCCACAAGTTAGTTTCTTTCTAAACCTGAAAGCTTAAAGTAACAAGAAGAATGTTCCTTTTCTGAGCAACTCAACATTTGCCATAAATACAGAAAGTCACTGAGATTGTCTAAGGGCTGGGGAATCTGGAGAGTTTCCAGGTCACGGCCGGTAGGTTTTGACACCAGCAATCATTTCTTGTTAAAGTTAACCTAAAATAATGATGGTATTTTATACAGACTAGAATTGGATTTTGTATTCAAAATTCTTCAAACTGAGTTTTTGTTTGAATGGTGTCATTAAAATTTTTCATTTCTTAAGCCTAGAAATAAAGAAGTTAACATATTTTCTCATTGCCTTACATTCTATTCCAGAGTCTAAATCCTGCTTATTTATGGGGTGGCATTTGGAACCAGTATTTGCTGTTTAGTGACTTCCAGCTGTATTGTTTTGCTGGACATCACAAAGATGATGAAAAGTAGTTAGGTTTTGGTTGTCTTCTCTGCACTGGGAAGACTATTTTGGCATTACACTCAGTTCCCTACGTACCCTGTTCTCTCTGTAATGGATAAGTTGTTCTGTTTCCATATAGATGAGGAATATTTTTGAAACATACATGTCCATTAACCCTTGCTGGATTCTTTCTATTCTTTTACTAATGTTCATCTCAATGACAGTTGAGAGAGTACAAGTAGCACTCCAAACATCCACAAATGCAGCAAAAAAAGTACAGGTAATCATGAGTAGATATGCAGACCCAGGCCCAAAATTTTCCTATAATTCCATAAGATTTGGCATAACAAACTTGAGTACCTTTCCAGGGCTGCTCATTCTTGATTTTACAACAAGATCAATTATTTTAGAGGACAGCACTTTGCAACTGCTTGTGTTTTCCTTTAAAGAAGAGCATAGCTAAGTACAGTGTACCTCTCACACTCCAGATATTCTTCCTGTGTAACCCTGTCATGTTTCCCCTCATGACCATGGCCACATTTGTCAGGAAATAGTTAAGAATATATAATTCTTCTCTATAAGAAAAATGGCAATGGATTTATATCAAAATAATTTGTATTTATGGATATTCTATAACAGGAATCTTTTTCTTCTGGTGCTCATCACCAGAAGACAATTGTAAAGAAAAAAGTCCTGAGATTAATGTAATATAATCATTGTATGATTTCACAATAACTAAAAAATTGTGGTGCACCAAATAAAGTATGGGTCAATAAAAATATCAAATATGGACGCATAATGTCATCTATTATTGACTTTCTTTCTATGACATTTCCAGATGTCTCTGGATAAGTTGCTTGAAAAAGCCTCTTTAAATCATTATTTTCTGACTCTGGCTTCTTTAATGCATTGGTTGCTGCCTATATGTATGAAAAATAAATACAAAGTAAAGGGCAACCCTCCAACAGCATCTTAGAACACTCTGAAAGAAGTGTTTTTCCTTTACCCTTGACTTATGTTAAGTATTCAGCTCAGGTTAGAGAACACGGTTGCCTGATTTTTCTTTGCCAGAGCAGATAGTGTATGCTTATCTATTAAAAGCACTCCAGAGTAACATTAAGCCAGGACACCTGTGGAACTTGTCAACACAGGTTCCCCAACAGGTCACTGGCTGTTGGGGCGGCTTCAAGAACAGAAAAACAGACCCTTTTTCCTGTGGGAAACAGGGATATTAGTGCCTTCAAATGCCTTGAATGAAAGAGAAGCTTATCAGCAAGGAGAGAGACAGGGAAAAACTCCATTCCCACTATTTCTTAATTGATTATCAACCTATAGTTTTATTTGTAAATTCATGTCTGATGCCTAAAGAAAATTTTATTACAATTATTTGAACAGAACTATACCATCTAAAAGGGTTCTTTACTTTTCTGAAGCTTGAAGATAATATGGGACATCGTTTATAGTTGGCAGTGTTTACACTGAGGCCCCAACTCTTTCCTTTATAATATTAAGTGACCCAGGCACATGACTCACAATGACTCACTATTCTGAACTTTTATATGTATGGAATTATTAGAATCATTTGAAGGTAAGTCTTTCTAGCTTAGTAAAAAGTCTAAGATACATTTTTGATAATTTTGGAAAGTTACAAAGTGCAATCACTTGTGTTTATATCTTTTAAATGTCAGCTTGTAGGCAGTAGGATGAAATAAATTCTGAGGTAACATAACATTACAACCAATAATTTAAAGTCTAATTATGGATTCATCATAAGGATAATATGCAAATGCATTATGAAAAATATTTTTGTGTGTGTGATAATTGCATTTTTAAATTTAAAAGTAACTGATCCTATTACTTTTAAGTAGCATACTTTTCCACTAATAGACCAATATCCATCATTTTATCTTACGTGACATTTTTGAAAGCCAAATGTCAGATATTGAGAAGTCGACTAAAATGAGATCATTTGAACTGATATTTCACCTTCATGATATAAAAACATTTTAGGGAGTATAGATATCTATGAATTTTAATTTCCTTTTAAAGTCATTATAACATTATTTCACATTTAAAATCATCTTTACTATGAAATAACAATGAATTATGTCCCCAAGTTACCTATAGTCAGCCCAAATTATGTCCCAAAGGTTTAGTGTATGGATTTTTAATAAACTTAAATTTCTAAAACAAAATTATCTGGCCTAACAACTGAATTAATTTGTATTTAATGAAACTGATGACTCCTGAAGAAGGTATCACTTGATGTGGTAGGATAAAACAAATTGTAGAGGATTAAAATGTTAACAGCAACTTCTCTAGAATGAATCACTCCCCTCCCCTGATGAATTCTGGATGTGACAGTACTTTTTGACAAATTAGAGTATAATTATCTCTTTAAATATCAGAATATAATCCTGGGTCATAGGTCAGCAGGTAGGTAGGCAGGGAGACATATAGTGAACACTTAAGGGGTTGGATTGTTATTACATAATCAGGTCTCTATTAAATAAGAAATCAGGAAATCTTCCAAAGTGGCTGCACCATTGTATATTCTTATAGTGTATGTGAATTCTAGCCTGTATATACCACATTCCAGCCAACTTTTGGTAGCAATCAATCTTTTTAATTTTAGCCATTTTAGTGGATTCAGAGTGTCATCTCTTTATCAATTTAATTGCACTTACCTATAACTAACGTTCTTAAGCCTTATAAAATGTCTTTTTTTGATATGTCCAAGTTTTTGTTCCTTTTTTCTTCTTCTTCTTACTCATTTTACATCTGATTGCTTTTTATTATTGAACTGTACTTCCTTATATAATTTGGATGCCAGTTTCAAAGAGTGTATTTGTTAGAGTGTAACCCAAGGCCCTGGTCTAAAACAGGTAATCCATTAATTATATCTCAGTGAATGCCTACTGATATGATAGCAAACCCTGAATATTTGCGGACCTTGACCAACAGTCAGTAGGGAACAATAGACATAATAACTGCCCCCCAAGGTAGTATTTTGGAGAAGTAATCTTGATATCAAAAAGGATATGGTGGGAGGGCCTCCCCGGTGGCGCAGCGGTTGAGCGCTGGGTTGCGAAGCTGCCCGCGGCCTCTGTGGCGCCGGTTCGATCCCCGGCTGCTTCCTGGCCACCGGAGGAGGATCCCACATGGCGCGCAGACCTCTCCTGCCGCCCACTGCTCCCCTCAGCAGTGTACTTCGGTCCTTCTGCCTGCTCTGCTCCCCACTCTGGCTCTGGTGAATTCTCTCACCCTCCCGTGCTTCTGACTGTACCCAGTGCATGTATAAACAAAACAAACAAACAAATAAAATAAATAAATAAAGCATGCCTCTATTAAAAAAAAAAAAAAAAAAGGATATGGTTTAAGAAGTTGTAATGTCCAGCACTTCAGAGTTCAGATTTGGAGTGAATCAGAACTGGATTGAATCTCATTCCTTTTGTTTATTGTGTCACTTTGGGAAATCATATAAGTGCTGCAAACAGCAGAATTCTCTCTGGGAAAAATGATAATGTTATCTATGACTCCCTCTGAAGAGCTGTCATGAAGAGTAAATAAAATATGTAAATGTCTTGTCCAAAGCTTTTCTAGTAACTGATCCAAAGAACAGTTCTCAGTTTCATTGTTTTCGTGTATTTGGTCTGTTTCATTATAGATGAGATTTGATTTCAAGTCTAGTTTTCAATACTAACTAGCCTGAGATGTCCACTTTTCTAATCTTCATTTTTTAAAAAAAGAACAATTCTGCTCTACTCAAGAATATCTTGCAAATAAAATAACATACCGGACGTTTATATTTTATAATGCAAGAGTACTAGCCATACATTAATTTACATATGTGTGTGTGACAAGCTCACATTGTGTCAGATGCTGTGTTAGGCACCAGCAGTACAGCAAAGCTGGTTATAATTTCTCACTCCAAGGAGCTACAAAATTTAAGAGGGAAACAGAAGAACAAATGGGTATTATAATCTAGATGAAAGAAGATTAAGCCAGGCATAACAATAGTACCCAAGGAGTCACTGAGGGAAGACAATCCAGATGTGATCAACCCAGAGCTGAGTATTCAAAGGTAAGATGAAGCCATTAAGGCTTCATCTCAAGCCAGATATTCAGGGAAATGTAAAAAACTCAATGTTGTTGGTATATAAATCAAGAGGTAGGACGCAGCAGAGGATAGAAGAAGAGTAGCAGAGCTCCCGTCATATTTTCATATCTTATTATCAATGTCAGATAATATGAAGATTAAGCCTTAGATGATGGGTTTCGAGATAGAGAAGGAATGATCACTGCTTGGCACATTCACTGAATTCATGGTGAGAAACACAGACTCCAGCCTGTGTATCTTACACCATCTACAACACTTCATCTCTCACAATGAGGACAAAGGACATTTAGCAGAAGTACGTGGTGCATTTAAGAAATAATTTAATAGGCAAGATGCCATTAAAATTGTATATTCTGCCTAGGATCTGTTAGAGCTGAATCTTCACTAACTAGAGCAACAGAATCTGTGTGGACACACACACACACACACACAGGCTATCAGACTATAGATCAAGAATTGATATGTAGTTAGAACAATCATTTATGGTGTGAATTCCTGTCCAACATGACATGCATGTTCTCTAATTCTTTTTTATTTATCTGCTTTTCCTGTTTCAGGTACACTCTAGGGTCAACTATGGTTCAGCATATCTGATGATTCCTGTGCTGTTTACAGTGGTTGATTCTTAGCAGAATATAATGAGCTAAATGAAAATCTCCAGAGTTTAGGAAATTTATGAGATAAAATTCCAAAGCAACTATAAACAGCCAAGTCAAGGACCTCATGCAGGCTCGATAGCATTATTGCTGATCATGGATGAGGTCACCATATTTTCTTGTTAATTGCTAATTCTCTGTATTATGTGCTGTCAGGAGACCAGAGACATACTGATCAAATTATCTTGTTTAGTTAATCACTTGGAATTATTTTTCCTTTCCTAAGCCTCCTATAAGCTCATTGTTTCTTAAATTTAGAGCTCAAGAAGGGAAAGGGAAAAGTAGCAAACTGATTCATAAATAGCCTTGAGGAACTGGTTATTAAGAAATGTTGAAAGAGTAAGTTTTTCAATCTTACAATCTGTAAGAAATACTTAAGGGTCACATCTGAACCAGAAACATACACACATTCTCATGGAAAAGACAGATACTTGATTTGCTGAGAACCTACTGTGATAATTCTAATCAACTCTTTTGAGAGTAAAGCTTGATATTACTTTTTATTATGATGTGGGTAGACATAATGTCTGAGCATTCAGCCACAGAAGAAATGGAGCCTTTGTGATACTTGAGCAAGTCCTTTTATTTGGTTGTTTGACCAAATTCCTTTCAGAGAAGCATTGTTATGTGGGCTACTGAAAATATCTACATTTAAATACTGCCTTCCCCAGTTACAGTTGAAGTAACATCACACTTAATCACATAATCTCCCTGAGCCCCACTTTCTTCACCTATGAAATGGGAATGAAACCTACAATACTGATGTTAAATATAATTCAACACTTTGTGAATAGGCTGCTGTTGTCTCACAATTATTGGAGACAATATTCTTTAAATTTGGGGTTAAGTCTCAGTGCTACCACCACGATGGCCTGAGTTCGATCCCCAGCCAGGGAGCTGACCCACATGGTGCAGCAGACCTCTCCAGTCTTTTCTGCTGCTCCCCTTAGCAGTGTATTTCAGTAAATCCACCCATTCTGCTCCCCACTCTGTCTATGTGAATACTCACCCCCCTGTATCTCTAGCCTGCAGCCCAGGTCTCCTATGCAAAAAACTTAAAAATATATATATAACCAAAGCAAACAATACAAAATTAGGAAAATTCAAACTTAAGTGAGTTTCTCAACCTAAGGCTCATGGTTATTTAGCAATAATATTTTTGTTCATATTTACATCAAAAACACCGGATTATCCATCAACAGTTTCCATTGCTCTGCTTAAGCTGTAATGTCCTTTCAAAATTTGTAGAAGTTAGCCAATACAGGAGGGGTATATCATGGTGGAATAGCAAAGTTTTGAGCAGTAGATGGGAAAGTAGAACATTTAACATAATGAACCGGGAAGTTCCTACGTTCAGTGAGTTCCTTGAAGTCATATTGAGTGAGAAGTTATTTTCTTCCCAACTAGAGTCAGTGAGATACATCACCCTCTTTCCCAAGTATTGTACAGCAAGTGGAAGTAAGAAATATAGCTCACGGATGAGAAATGCATAGTCCAGAAATAAAGACAGAAAGAGAAAGTCCATCCCTTAAGTGGGGTCAGCTATTTTGAAGGAACAAGCATTAAATATAATTCCTTAGTGAGCTATGGGGGCAAGAGATGTTCTGTCTAGTTCTGGAGGAAACAACAGCATTGTTTACCAGAGCTGATGCAGAATGTTCTAGTTCCAACAGCAGTTTGTCAGAGATCCCTATTTTTAGCATCTTCCTGGTATGTGGTAGTATCAACTTTTCTTATAAGTACCTAACTTATAAGCACTCATTATTTAAGTTCCTAAAATTCATACATTTTCCTAATAGTTAATACTGTTTTACATTTTTTCATGTGCTTGCCACCTGTATATCCTGTGTACTCAAATACATCTTTAGTCTTTTGTACATGATCCAATTGCACTGTTCGTTTTTTTTTTTTTTTTTTTTGCAGATGACTTTGGAGAGTTCCTTATATATATTATTGATAATAATCATTGGTTTGCTACATGGTATATTCATTTGCTAGGGCAGCAATAAAGAAGTATCTTAGTCCAGTGATTTATAAACAATAAAATTCATTTTCTCACTATTCTGGAGGCTAGAAATGTGTGGCTAAGGTATGACAGGGTTGATTTCTCGTGAGAATCTCTCTCCTTGACTTACAGGATGGCAAACTTCTCCTGTTTTCTTCAAATGGTCTGCTGTGTGGGGTTTCTCCTGTCTCCTGTCCTAAGAGGTCAGCAGTCATATTGGATTAGGGTCAACTCTAATTAACCCATTTTAATTTAATCACCTCTTTAAAGATACTATCTCAAATATAGTCAAGTTCTAAGGTTCTTGGTTTAGGACTTTGATATATGTAGTTGAGTGGGGGATGCATTTCAGAGCATAACATATAGTTTGTACACATTTTCTTTTAGTCTGTAGCTTTTCTTTCTACCCTAGGAACATGGTCTTTCACCGAGCAAACATTTTAAGTTTTGATGAAATCCAATTTGTCACTTGTCTGTATTCCAAAGATTTCATTCTTATTTTTATCATTAATGTCTTATGATTTTACCATTTACATTTAAGTATGTTACCAGTTTGAGTTAATTTGCATCTAGGCCGTGCAGTTTAGGTGAAAGTTATTTTTTCCTTCTACCACTGGATATTCAATTTTCCTAGTGCTACTTTTTGAAATACCACTGCTCCACGAGTTGTTGCTTTTGTAGCTTTGTAAATAAAGCAGCTGGTAAAGTGTATGTGCCTCTATATCTGGGTTCTGTTGATCTGTATGTCTGTCCCTGATTGAATATGACAAATCCTCATCACTCTAGCTATGTAAGCTTTGAAATTAGATTGATTCTTCAATTTCCTTGTTTGTTTTCAAAAATATTTTAGGTTTCCTGTATAAATTTCAAAATAATCTAGATTGATTTATAAATTTAATACAATACCTATCAAGTCTCAACAAGACTTGATAATAATCTTGAGATGTTGTATTTTTATCTTCATTCAGTTCAACTTATTTTTTTTAAAGATTTATTTATTTATGCATACAAATGCTGGGGTACAGGCCAGAGGTGCGGGGGTGAGAGGATTCACCAGAGACAGAGTGGGGAGCAGACCAGGCAGATTGACTGAAACACACTACCAAGAGGAGCAGCAGGCAAGACCTGAGAGGTCTGTTTCACCATGTGGGTTGCTCCCTAGCTGTGCTGCAGAGGCAGCAGATTGCTTCACAGTGCAGTGCTTAACCCCTTGCACCACCACGAAGGCCCCAGTTCAAAGTATTTCTTAAAAATGTTTTTATACATTTTGCTAACTACTTTTTAACTTTTCAATTAAATAATATTTATTTCGTTGTTCAAGAAAAAACAAAAAAACAAAGTATTTCTTAAAAACTTCTCTTGAACTTCCTCCTTGACTCATGGAAGTGAGGTGTTTTTTTTTTTGTTTTTTTTGTTTGTTGGTTTTTAGTTTTTCCTGTGATCACTCTGTATGTTTCAATTCTTAGAAATTTTTGTCCAGGCTATGTTTTATCTTTACATATAATCTATGGGAGCTTAAAAAGAATATGTATTCTGCTGTATGTGAGTGGAGTGCTCTATAATTAATGCAGGTCAGAGCCTATTAGTTGATGGCTGTATTCCCTGTATCATTACTGATTTTTTTTAGCTGTTCCATAGTTTTTGAGTCAGGGCTTTTGAGGTCCTCACTTATGATTTTTAGATTTGACTATTGACTAGAAAATGAAAATAAAATTGTTGCATGGGAGTATATATTTATGATTAAGTTTTTCTATCAAATGCAATCCATACTGTCTCATTTCAGTCTTAACAGAGTGTTTCATTGATGCATGCACTTGGATGAAATAAAATTAATTAATATTAAAGTCTTTGTAGAATATCATGTCCATATTTTCCTAAATTTTTATTAAGTAGACTCATGAAGTAAAATGTGTATACACAATGGTGACGTTATTAGCAAAGACTTCTTTTTACTCACTTTTGTAATTTGACACATTTCTTCTCAATGACAGATGTCTTTTTGTTCTGTTCTTTTCAAAATGCCTATCTTCTGTATCATTAAAATATATTTAATATACACCTATAAAATTATTATTTAGAAATTAGACTGTGTGCATAATGCACAAACCCTATTTTAATATTTTCCAGAACATTACATACTTTTGACTAGAGTTCATTAGTCACTTTCATAATCCAGGCTGACTTAAAAAATTTCAAAACAACAGAAAATAAACTCATGCAAATTGGATCATTATCCAGTCTTCAGTTTAAAAATGTTCATAATTATCATATTAAAAAAAAACCCTTACTGGGATATCATTCAGTATTTATCTAAAAAATATTTTAAAGGATAGGCTTTTTGGTTCTATTGTACACAGTCCTCAGAGCTGGGTGTTCTAACCAAGGTGGGTCAGAATCTCTCAAGTACTTACTAAAAATCTAGAAAATCAGGTTTGCTACACTAGCATCTTTGAGTAAAGCCTGGAGAACTTGTATAATAGGTGTCTTAAACAAGCTCTGAAACAATTTCTGAGCATGCCAAAGTTTGTGAATTGTGCTGTAATTACTTAAAATGTAATGTGGATGATGAAATTTTAATTTAAAAGGCAAATGGAAAAAAACTAATATTTAGACTTTTCTATAAATAGCATAACTTATTCTGTTTGCTTCTATGCATTACATTAAAAACTGCAATCAAGTTCTATCCTAGAGTTTTTGCAGTTCTTAGAGCAGTGCAATTTTCCATGTCCCCCCCAACCCGTTCCCAATCCTCTGTATTGTCACTTTTCTCTATCACCCCAGGATACTAAATTACCAGGAGAAAAGAACATTTATTAGTTCAATATTTATTTTTCACTTTTGATTTACTAACACTGATGTTAGATTTTCTTATTTCTTTTTAAGACACATATAGTATTTTTGATCATTTACAGAGATAATTTCTAATTTTTCATGGAGGCAAAGCCCTATATCGCTGTGGTAGATTTGCTTATGACACTTGACTGCTGTGGACATTACAACCTCTGGTCTTAGTCTAGAAGCCCATGGGAAATATAGAAAATGTTGTCCCAGTATCTTTTCCTCATGGTGACATCTCTGCCACTGATTATGAGTAACCAGAAAGTCCTGGCATCCTTTGAGAGTCACCAAGTTTCATCCCTTTTAAGTGAATCCCTTAGAAATCTTTGTAAATGAAGTCACTTTAAGCTATAGCAATGACCTAAAACTGGAGGTCCAAGCTCAGTCCTACATTGGAAACCTTCCTGGAGGTGGATTGTATTATTTTCCCCAAATGTTGCAGTCACAGACTTAAAAGAGGACTATACCCTTATCTGCTGCCAATGGTGTTAAAGTGCCTCATTTAGGTTGATTACACATTGCCACCCCACCATTAGGATTGACCATCAATGTAAGTCCCAGAAGAATAGTAGAAAAAGTGACAGTACTAGTTCGGAGTAGAAGCTGTAAGTTCCAAATACTCCTGGAATATCTAGACATTCAGATGAAAAAAAAAAAATTAGTCCAGAAACAGATCATTCAAATGAATCACAGACCTAACTGTCAAATGCAAAACTATAAATTCCCAGAAAATAAGAGAGGAGAAAATATAGATGACCTTGAGTATGATAATGATTTTTTTTGCTATACAAAATGCTTAATCTATGAAAGAAATAATTGATAACCTGGAATTCATTAAAATAAAAAAACTTTTTCTCCACAAAAGACAATGTCAAGGCAATTAAAAGAAAATCAGACTGAAAAAAATATTTGCAAGACACATCCAATAAAGGAATGTAATCTAATATACACAAAGAACACCTCAAATTCAACAATAAGAAAACAGAGTCCAATTAAAAAATGGAACAAAGAGGGCCTCCCCTGGTGGCACAGGCGGTTGAGTGCTGTGAGGGTCCCACATGGTGTGACAGACCTCTCCTGTCACGCCCGCTGCTCCCCTCAGCAGTGTATTTCATTAGTCTGCGGGTTCTGCTTCCCGCTGTCTCTGGTGAACCCTCTCACCCTCCCACGCATCTGGCCTATACCCCGGTTCTTGTATAAATAAATAATCTTAAAAAAAAAAAAAATGGAACAAAGACCTGAACCAACACCTCGCCAGAGAATACATACAGATGGAATATAAACATGCTTAATATAAAGATGCTTAACATCATATGCACTTACTGAAATTCAAATTAAAAAAATAACGAGATACAACTAATACTTATTAAGTGGTCTTCATCTAGAACTCTGATAGTATCAAATACTGGTAAAAATGAGGAAAGGTTGGAACGTTCATTCATTGTTTTTGGCAATGCAAAATGTCACTCACTTTGGAAGACAGTATGGCAATTTCTTATAAAAAAATTACTGTATTATTTAGTAATTGTGTTCCTTGATGTTTATCCAAATGGATTGAAAACAGATGTCCACATAAAAACCTATACATCCATGCTTATAGCCTCCTTATTCATAATTGTTCAAACTTGGGAACCTTTAAGATTTTCTTGCATGGATAAGTGAATGAATTGTGGTATATGCAGATGATGAAAGAATATTCAGTACTAAAAATAAATGAACTATCAAGTCATGAAAATATGTGGAGGAATCTCAAATGCATATTACTAAGTAAAGGTGTTAATGAGAAAATACTTCATATTATATGAGTCCAAAGATATTGCAGTATGTATTAAAAAAAGTAAAACTATGGACATAGTAGAAAGATCAGTGTTTGCCATAGTTGGTAAGTTGTTGGGATGCTGGATATTTTCAAGGCACTGAAAGTTATTATAATAATTGATATTACAATAATTGATACATACATTTGTCCAAACCCATAAAGAGTGAATGCTAAGAAAAACTATGGACTTTTGGTGATCATCAGATGTCAACATATGTTCATCCTTGGGACAAAACAGTTTACCACCAAGGGACTAATGTTGATAACGCAAGAGGTTAGTCATGTGGGGAAGCAGGTATTATATGAGAAATCTCTTTTAAATGGACTGTGAGACAAACTGTTCTAAAAATGTCTTTGTAAAAATCCTTTTTTTTTCTTATAAATCAGTAAAATTTAAGGTTTTCACAATAAAAGGGGAAAATATTCTGAGATCTGTGTGGACAATTGTGCTATCTGATGTGATCCATTATCTTCAGAAAGATTTCTGCGAACAGTTGTGCTGTTGCTGGCTGGCATAGATAATTCACAATCTTTGATTTTAAAAGTTTAGGATATTTTAAAGATTAGTTACATTTGCTGAACTTCCTAGTAACATCTCTTGTCCACAAACTTACTTTGGCCTCCACAATTTCCCCCCAATTCCATAATAGAAATTTCACTCTCTGACTACTCTATAAATGAAATTGAGCTTTAACAATAAATTAGAACTGTCTTTCTTATAAGCACGATCAGGAAAAGCCCAACAAGTACTTTGACACCTTTTCAACTGAAGTATGTCTTTTCCAATTTATGGTGTTTATATCTGGAGTAGAATGGAGAATTGTTTCAAATACCCAAGATTACAATTATAAACTATATTTTATGTGCCCAAGTGCACTCAGTACTCTTTGAAGCAGTCGAGGATATATAATCCGGAAGAAGTATATAAGGAGGATGAGAATATTGATTGTCATTAAATCTTTTGAGTGTAAGTACACTGCTGTGTGAAAACGAGGAACACTGATAAATCCCAGTATCATGGAAAAATATTCTACGAACTTGGAAAAGCCTATGGATTTCATCCAGTCTACTCTTGCCTCTTACCAGTTGTCAAATTTGACAAAATTAGTTTGATATCTGTTGCATTTGAGGTTGGTTGAAAAATAACATAGTGTAGTGTTTCTAAAGCTGATTCCATCGTGTTGGAAATTAGAAATAGGTATTTTTAAAAAATACATAACAGGTCCCATAACTGTATCTTCATTTTATCTCTGGAAATATTTTATTTTCTGCCCTGCTTATAATCTTTCAGAACTAATTATCCACTGTGTTGGTTTATCCCTGAGAATTTGATCATCCATGCCAATGAGTTTTGAGATCTGGAATCTGATTGTCATTTATTGGCTCAATGTCCTGCCAAAAATCTATTTTAATGAATGTTCAGAAAAAGGACCAGAGATCCAATCAAGCAAAATATTCTAATCTTCTTGTAACTGATATTGTGCCTTACCTGTAATCACAAATGGTTTTATTTTTTACAATCAGGTATACTGCATAATTTGGAAAATTGTAACTCAAGTGTAGAATAGCTAAAATTTCTAACTAGAACCTGGACTTTTTTTTTGATAAATGAGTAAAGGAGTGCAGTTTGTTTGTTTAGTACACAACCATACAAAGAAAAGAACTTGTATATTAAATAACTATGAAGTGTTTCTCCTACTGTTTATACACTGGCACATTGTCTGTACGCTGCCACATAACACATCGATGCTATTCCTAGCTTTCCTTGTTTTATTTGCTCTGTTAACTCGCCAGTTACCCAGGGCAATTGGGAAAAACAGAGCAGGGGAAACACATTCCAAGAGCCCAGTATAAATCGGCTCATGGAGTCAAGTCTGCACACACTGAAGACACCAGCGGACAGTCAAGGTGCATTTCTTCCCTGGTAGGGTCAAGTTTCATTATTCACCTCCAAACAACTACTCCTTATGTCTTAGATTATGACAAATGAACTTACCAAAATAGATAGCTCAAGATAGCCAAGTAATAGAATAAGGGGAAGGAATGTGACAAAGACATGAAAGGTGTGTATCATTTAAAATGTTTTAATACATGTTGCATGATTACTCCACTTCGTCTTGGCAATTTAGAGGAAAATCACGGTGACTATTTAATTTCAAGGTGAAGTCAATACCATCTTGTACAAAGAAGACGATTACTTGCCCTTGTCCATTTCTCTTGTTCCGAAAACAACTGAGCAGTTAAATTATGAAACTGTCAAACGGTCACTTGCTGGCTGAGAAAACTAAGTAGAAACCACTCACATAAGGGCAAATAGAATCTAAATAAAGTAGCTGGTTCCTTACTTTCTTGGAAACTTTGTTTCACAATACTCTTGCTATAGTATGAAATATTCTTTTTCCATTAGTCACTTACCCACTTCCAGTCAGATGTGAGGTTAACATGTTTATTATCATTCTAGATATAATCATCAGCAAGGCAGAATAAAGAGGTCCAGTCATACTCATATTTATATGCAATTAGAATTGTCCTTTATAATTTCTTGATTGTATATACTGACTATATATATGATACTTGCAAAATATGCCATATAAATAGGCAAATAATCAGTTATACAATATGGATAAAAATGAACAGAAGTATTTTTCCTATCCATTTAAGCTGATGTTACTATTTTCTGATGGATTATTTCTGGACTGGATATCTAAAAAGAATAGAGGAACAATATAGTATAAACAAGAACTCCCTAGTGCCTTTAAAAAAGACTGTAATTTAATTGATTTTATTTAATAAAAGTTGGAAGCTGGAAACAATAAACTTTTTGTGCTGTCTAGTATAAATACATTGTAAACCACAAATGTAAATCACTTAATATAATTTTGTTTTTGAATGACAACATTAAAAAGTAAAACTACCCATGTGAAATTAATTATTCTGTATAATACTTGTATATACTGGATGAAATTAATTATATTTAATATTATTTATTTTAAGTATCCATTATATTTATTTTTACACAATATATAGTATTTCAACTTACAATTTCTGTAAAATTATTAAGGAAATATTTTTATATTTATTTTCTCAATACTAAGTGTGCAAATCCTAGTGTGTGTTTTATAATTACAGCACATCTCAATTTGTACCTCATAGTCACAGGCGGCTAGTAACTTTCAAAATAGTATTGCTCTATGAAAACTTATCAGCATAAAATTCAGATTTTATCTAACTTTTTTTAACTGTATACAAAAAATGCTTTTAATAAAACAGGAAAATGAATTGTCAATAGAAATCAAAGTATATAGAACTTCACTGGAAATAGTATATTATTTACCTTACTGTAGTAAATTCAAGGTTTCCTTGAATGGACAGCTGAATAAAAATTACTTTAATTCAGTGTTAGCTTATTAAGTGGGTTATTGGCAAGACAAAAATATGACTACCAAAAAATTTTCATATAATCCCAATTTCATCAGAATAAAGCATACATTGAATTTTTAGGCTTTATACCTTTTATAGTACAACCCTTAATTGTATACTTCAGTAGCCAACCAATAAGCACTATTCTTAATGTTAGGGGGAAATGATGTCCTGAGTTAATCCCATACAGGCTTTGTGGACTCCACCCCCACTCCAGACTAAAGCCATCAAGGCATTGGGAAAGACAAATCCCATCACCACCAAAGGGAGGGTGGCTGGGACCTGAGGGTGGAGTTGGGCAGCCAGGTTGGATATAAAAACCAAACACGTGGGCCTTGGGGTCTCTCTGGCTCGTGATCGCTCGCCTCCTGGCTTCAACGCTCCTGGCTGGCGGCGAACTCTGAGAGCGCCATTTTGGGATTCCTGATTGGCGGATTGGGTAGGACTCATTTAAAACTTTGTCTCCCACTTTTCTCCCAGAGCTGTACATTTCCTCATTTCCCCTTCCCTTGTAAATAAACCTTTTTTATTAACCTTTCGCGTGTGCCTGCAGTAGAGCATTGATAAGTCCTTTTAAGCGCGCGGGTGAGGACCCACAGTCAGGCACCCCGTTTTGTATCGGGGTTGCTCTACAACATTAAGACCAAAAAAATCAACATCTTTAAGTGCTTACTTAGTACATAATACTTATACATAAAATACATATTTATATTTTGAATGTATAAGATTCTAAGCAAAATATTTGAATATATAGAACTACTATCATCTTAGTATGTCTGATAATACAAAATTGACTGCTTAAGGTAAATACTGTCAAAGGTAGGATTTTTCCTATCCAAAGGCGATTCTTTCTTTTTAAACCTAGGCACAGTAACCAATAGGTCATCATTCATTCATTATTGTTGACATCATCAGTGACTATTAGGATGGCACTTCCCTGGGTGATTTTGTAAGCTTACAAAAGTAATCATGCTTATAGAAAAACTTAACATGATGATTTTAAAATCATATATCTTGAAGGGATTTTGCTTTTGGTAATTTTGCAGGTGGGAAAATAATCTTGAAAATCTTAAAATCCTAGAGCTCAATTCTCTTTTTATTTCCTTTGATCGGAGATTGAGAGGGCCCCATTTCCATTATTAACAACATGTATTTATAGAAACATTCTCATATTTTCACACAACTTGAGTGTTCACAATGGTGTAAACAACAAGTCAATAGTACCTAATTTACAGTTACTTTGCTGTAACTGTAATTCTATATTAACATTTTAAAATTTGCTGCCTGAAGAAAAAGCATTATTTTTGGAACAAGAAACTTAGTGGACTTTGCAAATTGGAAGTTAAGCAAAATAATATTTTTTTTTGTTTTCTCTAACAACTTAAAGGTAATTGGAAATGTAAACTTCCAATGCTGAGGAGAGAAACGACTTAAGCATCACTTAGGCTTGCCTGTATTTTTATGGCAAAAGTACTTATTACATACTTCAAATTTATTATGTACTTTCTCATTACAGGAAATTTCAGAATATAATGTAATCAAAAGGATTATGCATCAACATATATATTTTATTCTTTTTTATAGAACAATAATATTTAGCACAATAAGAGGTAAATAATAAACTAAGGAACATTAAAACACTGAAAAATCTTTTAAGTACTATATAAATTCCATTGTATATCACAGTGCTCATACTTTTGTAGGTGATATACTTAGCCCCCAATATCTATTTTAGTTCTTTATTTATAAATGCATATTTAAGAACTACATTAAAACTTACTGACCAGAACATTAATCAAAACATACTATTGGGTCTTTTGCATTTTTTCCTCAAATTAGTAGTAACATACCACTCAAATCTCTGACAGACAAATTTTTTAAATATATTATCAATAAATTATTTAAAATAAATAATAAAGGAAAAGAAATGACAGAAAAGGTAGAAAGGAAAAGGATGGGCAGCAGGGCTGGGAAAGGACTAACAAATACCTGTACTTTTCAATCTCTTCAAAAATAAGTGAAGAAGACAGAGCACTCCAAGACTTTTTATAAAGGCAAAATATCAGTTTTAGTCGGATACTAAAAGCAGAGAAGGGTATCACAAAAACAGAAAACTATGGAACAATATCTGTGATGAATATAGATGAAAAAGTCTGCAACAAAATCATCACAATCTAAATCCAACAATACATTAAAAGGAGCATAGATCATGATCAAATTGGATTTATTCCACAGATGCAAGGCTGGTTCAACATATGTACCCTTTTGTCTGGATCCTTGTGATTTTTTTCCCTCCATTTCCTTTTCAACATATTGGTTTTCTATTACCATTTCTGTCTCTCTATCCAGTGATCATTCCTTTTGCACTAGAAATGAACTTGATACATCTTGTTGAGATTGGTTCTGCTCCTGACTTTGTTCAAGTTTATCCACTTATCCCTAATTGGTGGAGTCTAGACTCCTCTTCCCGCTGTTACTCAAAACTCCAAGAACCAAATTTTGTCTCATACTTTAGGGTCATAGCTCCTAGACTACATTTGTTTTGTTCCAACTTCTTCATTCATAACGAGGGCCTATACATGAGGAGAGGGGGTGTGAAAAAAATTGTCTCATGTGTTTTATCATCATTCTAATCTCACATGCTTTGTAGAAAGCTGTGAAATATCAGTTTTGCCATTCAGTTTATATTTCATCTATATTTAACTTTGGTGCTGAACACAAAAATGCTGAAACCTTCTAGAAATATCATAAAAGATTTGATAGAATTTTGGGATTACATTCATACAATTTGTGTAACTAATATCCTGAAAAATAAATTAATTATAAATCTTGTTTCATCGTATATTAATTCAGCAACTCCATTATAACAAAACATTTAATACACTTTGGGTTTTGTCTTTTCCTTTGTCCTGCTTATTCTATTACCTTGAAGATAAGAGCTTTTGTATATTTAATTTAGAAATTTTATATTAAGAATAAAAGAAAATATTTTCATCTCTATTTCCTCTTAAAGTAAGATTATAGTCATATGTGTTTCATCATATAGAGAGCTTCACAAAACGTAAGTATGAATATTTTATCACAACTATTTATAAAGTAATAGCAGGGTTTCTGTTATATGTAGTATAATAAATTAATCTACCAACCCATAAACAGATCATCTTTTTAAAGTAGTAATAAGTAAAAAGGGAAAGAGAGAAAGAGAGAGCATAATATTGCTCCCAGAAGACATTGAATACATTGCTACCACAGAAGAAATTTTGGGGAGGAATGAAGCTTTTTGCTAACATATAAAACTGTGGCAACCACAAACAAACAAAAGCATATGAACTGGAATCTTTCCTTGAATCAGTCTATGTGTCTATAATATGTTCAGAAGGTAGAGAAAATGTATCAGTTATTGCTTTCTCATCATTCACTCATTCTTCTTTCACTCATCCATTTATTCATGAGCACGGTATGTGTACACTCTGCAAGATACTGGGGATACAAGGTGGTTTTAACACTACTCTCAAGTTTCTCAAAATCAGCAGAGGCAACTGGCATATAAACAACAATATCTTACAATATTTATCGAACATTTGAAGATTACCTAATGGACTGTGAAACCACAAAACCATATATTGACAATTTATTGTAGGAAAGTCACTTACGGGGGGAAAAATAAGACTGAATTCAGTCATAAAGGGAGAGTGGGATTTACCTGGCTGACAGAAAGAATATTTTTCCAGATAGCAGGAGCTCTGTGTGCAAAGTTAAGGGGAAATAAAACAATACACGGTACTAGAGAGGTCTAAGTAGTTGTTCAATACAGGGGCAGGGTATTAGGTAGAGAGGAGTAAGACACGGTGATGAGAGATGGGAGGATCAGATCATCAATAGTCATGGACAGTCTAAAGTGTGGGTTAAAATTGTATCATGAGGCAAGTGTGTGGGATTTAAAGGTTTCATCGGGTACAAAAAATGAGATTTGAATTTTAGACCCATTACCCTGAGAGTAGTGTGGAGACAGGATCACAATGGGGATAGAGGAACTCCAGGGCTTGGGATCTCACCAAAAGAAATGAGAGACTAGGGCATCCTTTGGTGAAAATAGAAAGTAAACAGATCTAGAGGCAGCAGAATTGATAGGTTTTAGTGCTAATCTGAAATACAATGAGAGCAACTGCTGAGTGAGAGATCATAAAGAACGTATGTTACTTTAATTCTTACTACAAATAATTTGGGGGAAATTCTTCATTGGCATAAACTGATTATCAGAGGAGGTAAATAGCTTACTGAAGTTTACACAGATTTTAAGCTGCAGAATGAGTTTAGAGTTGGATGTAACTGGACACAGAGCTACATCTCCTGATGCTCCACATTGGACCAAGGTTATGAGAAAGGAGAGAGATTAGAATAGCTCCTGCTTCTTGTCTTGGATGCTGATACTTGTTTAAAAGAGAAGAGTGAATTAGGCAGAATAATTGAAGGACATCCATGTAGCAATTACAAACAGTTGGATATATGGGTTGAAAAAGTTTCTTGATAAAACTGCTTTGTAGATACATTTGGGTTAAAAGACAGTACAATCATAAGTGTGTTGTTCTCTATATATTCTTGTTGCATTTTATGTGCCAGATCAATAATATATATTATATATTGTCTTTTGAATGGGAAGGGCTATAACTGAATACACATAAACAATTATAAAAGTTTACAATTTTTTAGCTGGTGCAGATATAGTTGTTGCAGTAGGAAAAAAAGATAAACATTTTTGCCTTTTTGAGGTATGACTTTTAAGAAGGCAGGAACATTAAATGGATTTTGATGTACAATAAGATAAAGGCATTTCCAGGAACAAAAGGCAGAATTGGTAGAGGACAGACAAAAATTATTTTTCAGACTAACTGCGAGGACAATTTTTGGCACTTGCCCATAATTATTTTCTGGTTTAGTTGAGAAAATGTGAGGCAATCTGAAATTTCCATAGGGTTGGGTTACAACGTTCCATTTTATTAGTCTTCAAACAATACAAATAGAAGCTATTCTGGTAGTGCTCTATGCTATGCTGGAGGATCGTTACTGGTGCATTATTTTGTCTATTAAAGGTGCTGTTGTTTAGCTCACCCAGGTAACTGGAGGTCATGAAATCCATTCTCTTAAAAAAAAAAAAGAGGACAGCTTTTTCTTTACAGAGTAAATCACGTTAATGCATCACCCAATGTCCCCAAGATCCGTTAATTAAATTAGACTTCATGGTATTCACGAAGCACTCATGAACCATGATGAAAGAGATTAGAATGTAACAGGAAACACACATACTGTAGCATATGGCTTTGCCAGAGTTGGGCCCTTGAGAATTATTGAATGATAGCTCGACATAATTTAAAATTAATAAAATCCACCTGTTTTCTAGAGGTGTGAATTTTTGTAAGTTAGGTAATTTATGCAATTTAACTTACACTAAACTACATGCTCTATTGCTGCCGCAAGTCAGCAGAACTTCACAATTCATAATAATAGTATCACTAAGTCATAAAAGTATATTTTTGTGAATAAAGTGAAATAAAGTGATATAGTCTTACCTAAGAGTATTAGACTTTCAAAAAATTGGTAATAAATATAGGGTCTATTTGATATTTTGGAATTTAATAGGGAATTAAATATAATAAAACAATATAACCTAATAAACTGAGACATTTGAAAACAAGAGGTAAATCAAATCCTCATTTTTGTGGAATTTATCAAAGATTTTTTGTGGTCCCAAAATGTTAAAGTATCTAATTTGGTGACTGAAACATAATATATGGAAATGTACTAAATTAATAGGACCTCATCAAGTTTCACGACTTCAAATCCCAGGTACACACTACTAACCCAAATTTCTATACATGCATGTTCCTGAACTGAAATGTAGATTATCTCACATGTTCTTATTTCTCCACCTTAACATGTCTCAAACCAAACACCTGTTCTTCCTTCCCCAAATCTGTTCCATCCTTCATATTTTTCATCTTATTGCATCTAATCAAATAGGGTCTTCATCTTCCTTTTGGATCAGGCCACAAAATTTTGCTCATATCCCATGTGAAATTCATCAGCAAATCCTGGCAACTCTCCTTCAACAATATTCAAATATGACCATCTCTCACCATTATGACTCTAGTGTAAGTCATCCTACATCTATCCTGTGTGACTGTAATAGCATCTAGACTATCTGTTTTCATCCTTTGCTTCCTACAGTCAGTTCTTATTTTAGCAGCCAACAGATCATTTAAATGGTAATAACCTCATTCTCTATTCAATCTCCCCTCAGTAAATTCAAATCTCTGCACAGGTCTGGAAGGACCTTCACTGTCTAGCTACCCAACTTGCCTTACATCTCACAAGTTCTATTTTTCACCTTGATCTCGCTGCTGCAGCCTGGAAAACTCTTTGCTATGTCTTCAACAGCCCATCCTCTTAAACAGGACTGTGCCTGTGCTAATCCTGTTACTTGGAATATTCTTTTCTGTATCTAATTAATTCTCTTATCTTTGTTTTTGATGAAATGTAATTATTTTATTCAGTGAGTATTTCCCTGAAAAATATTGAAAATTGAGACTCAGCTCCATGCTCAGCATACTCTCCACTGCTTTTAATTTTCTTTGTAACACATACTATAATCTGAAATACTTAAGGCATAATTAAATTTATTTCTTAATTATTTATTTCTCATATATGTTTACTTTCCCTAACAACTAAGTGATTGGGGGGAATAACTATCTATTTTACTGACAGTAGCCTAAAATGTTATTTGCTATATATAAGAATCCATTAAGTTAAAAAATGAGTTAAATGCAAAAGCACAGTCAGATATTTGCAAACTTACTTTCTAAACAAAATTATTTAGATAGCAATAATGACATAATTATGATGTAATTAATCTGGATAATAGACTTGGTTCTTCTTATCTTAATTGAGGGAAAACTTGGCAGTTGTGACATGTTCCATTTCCCTATTTTTCCACTCAAAACCAACTTCACCAGTTCTCAAAATGAAAGTGTTGTGACACAAATCCACTGAGGATTAGCTGGGATACCTGGTCTCCAGTCCTTTACTTTCTGTGCAGACACATAGAAACGAGGCCTGGGATCAGGTTACAGTTATGAGCCCATTTCAGCCTTTGCTCAGCAACACAAACTCTCCTCTCTCCCATTCCCGCAGGTCCTGAAGATGCCTGCCTGTATCTCTGGTCATATTTCTCCTTTATGGGGGATAGTACCCCTATAATTCTATAAATCTTTTCCTTTAACCCTTAAATCTCTGTGGATAAAAGGCAAATTTTACCTGTTGGTGAAGTTTCCTAATTATCTCTTCCCTTCTCAGAAGTCATTTTGCCTTATAAATTCCTGGAGCAAACAAAATTAAAAGCTATTATAGATGTTGTTTGAATTGAGCTCCAACCAACTAGATGAATGAACTGATGCTGTTCATTCTCCCTATAAAATAACAACATACTTTCCATTATGCTTACATGGATGTCATATTCTCTAACTTCATCACCAAATTTCACAAGTGCTCATTCACCTGTTTATTTCATTTGTACGCACATTAGCTATATTATTACATAAACAAAATAAATGATGTGATCTTAGAAGATTGGTTTCCAGGAAAGTGTTCTGAAAAGATTAAAAGTTAAGCTAAATTATGAGGGCTAAGCAACTGTAAAAGTTGAAGAAATGATAAAATTAGAATAATTTTAAAGATTTTGAATTCATCTTTCATTTTTATTCCATTTTAATGCAATGAAATTGGAAAATACAATTGATTTTTCATAGTTTACACAAGGAAGATAATGTATAAAAACTTCAGTTACTAGAGCAATAATCAGGGTCTCCCTGGTGGCACAGGGGTTAAAGTCTCAGCTCTATCAAACTATCACCAGCAACTGCAACATGAGTTCGATCCCTGGCCAGGGAGCTAACCCCACATGGTGCAGAAGACCTCTTCGCTCTCACCCGCTGCTCCCCTCAGCAGTGTATTTCAGTCAGTCTGCCTGTTCTGTTCCCCACTCTGTCTCTGGTGAATCCTCTCACAAAATCCCCATCACCCCTGCCTGCACCTCTGGCCTGCACCCTAGTTCCTGTATGCATAAATACAAATAAATCTTTTTTAAAAAAAGAGCAATAATCAAATGGTCCTAAACTTGTATCAAAATATTGGCCAATTAATGTTTATTTGTGTAACTTTAAAAATTCTTCCCTTTAACTGATGAATTAGGGTCCTAATTACACTTCAACAAAAGTGTTGTCCATTTACTATTACTAAACTTGTCTGTGTATCTTGTATCCCCAACTAGACTGCATGATTCTTTAGCCCAGAGTCCTCTGATGTTCTCTTGGTTATGCAGGTCATGGTTTACAGGCACTACCCAATAATGGCACGTTGCATGAGTGGACTAGGCCAGCAGTCATGTGAGGAGTGCTGGTGACTCCCATGTTTCCCATAACCAAAGGGAGGAAAATTAGAAAAAAAAAATACTGCATGCTTAGAAATATTATCTATTCAATGGTGGAACTGTAACTAAATTTGAGCTTAGTTGATTCCATAAACCTTAGTCTTATGGACAATACACGTTAAAATTTCTCTCATTTCTTCACCTGAGTTTCACTCTGATTTTTTTCATATATATGTGACCCCATAATATCTTATTATAATGGCAATTGGATCTCCTGAAAACTTCACAGTAGGAATTGATTTGGAATAAAAGCTGAATGGTACATTCTATGAACTATGTCTGTAGCTTACAAATAATCCCCATATGATAGTCACACAATAAAAAAAAAATTCAAAATATACTCGTTGCTTAGGTTCTCAAGTGTTGTGCTGGCCAACTCACTATTGCCTGTGTCCATTTATTTATGTGATGGTATTCTTCTTTCAAAAGTGTTGGCCAATAAGATTTAGTAGATTTTTAATTTTTTCACAACCATAATGTGTCAATATAAGTAATGCAGAGCTATTTTTAATGCAAAAAAAAAAAATTCTGTTTAGGATTCCATAATATAAACCATTGTAGAAAATAGCATCATTTGCTTTCAAGATGTGGACAGTATTTCAATGGAAGAACATAAGCTGTTGTGTGAAAAGAAAAATAACTTTTAGGTTACGTACATATGGGAAATGTTCACACTTAGCACTATGTACAAATGGCAGGAGTCATTTCTAATAAATATCATGTGAAAATCAATAGGACAGCTACAGAAACATCTCCTGCTTTTTTGTGGCATGAGACCAAAGTTCTGCTATGTGTTCTTGACAAAACACCCAGTCTTACACCAGACACAAGTTTCTTTTTTTTCTAAAAAGAATCTTATTGGGCCTCCCCAGTGGCGCAGTGATTGAGCGCTGGGCTGTGAAGCTGCCCGCAGCCTCTGTAGCACCTGTTCCATCGGTCTGCCTGTTCTGCTCCCTGCTCTGGCTCTGGTGAATTCTCTCACCCCCCGCGCTTCTGACTGTACTCAGTGCTTGTATAAATAAATAAATAAATAAATAAATAAATAAATAAATAAATAAATAAATAAATAGATAAATAGATAGATAAATAAATCTTTTAAAAAAATAAAAAACAAAAAATCCTATTAATATAAGGCATGCACTAATTAAACTATAGTATTCTTATAAGAAATTAAATTCCTAGAGCTGAGTTTATTTACCGAGGACTGAAAGAAAGGAATTTTTAAACATGTACTTGCTTTACAAGTTACCATTTAGAGAAATATTTTAATAAAACACTCCAAGCATCAAAGATGCTTAGGATAGAATTATGAATCATGTCATTTAACTGATTTAAACAAAACATATCTATGATTTTTGAGCAATGGGCAATTAATATTACTTAGTGAAAATGATTAGAGACGGGATTATTCAGTGTTGGGGGACATTTTGTTTCAGAGAATTAATTTTCAAGTAATGGAAGAAAAATCAAATAAGAAGTTTAAGATATTCAAATTGATAATAAAGTATCTGTTTAATTGAGTTTATTATATCCAGTGCCTTCCTCATATCCTAAATACTCATTTTGTAACTCTGGTAATCATTCCAAAGATACTCATCAGCTAAATATTTTTGTCCAAATGAAGTCATCAGTATTTTAAGCTAGCATCAAAAAGAAAGCATTTAATATAATTTTATTTATGGGTTTATATATAAATAAAATGAAAATAGCAGTAATAAAACTGCATACTTAACTGAGAGTTCTATTTCTTTAATGTTTGCAAATAGGTGAATATAGGCAGTGAAGACAAACTTATTTCTTGCTTTTTCTATCTTTTGACAAGTTAGCAAAGGCTTACAGAGGTCTTGAGCCAGTCTTTTTGTTATTTTCTGTCTTAAGTGTGGTGCTAAAGAAATATATTATTGGAGGTTATAAAGAAGCTCTTGTTTAATGTTCATTTCTTTCCTTTGTATACCCTAAAGTAGAAATACATTTTAAAAATCCACGGAAGAGGTAGGGGATAAAGCTGTCAGGAGAGAAAACCTTTTAGAATCAAATATTGTTCTTTATTACTAATGTTATGATCTGCCCTTCTGCTAGATCCTGATCTCAATATTGTTTACTAATCAGCCACTGCAATGAGCATATTTGGTTTTTGTTCTAACTCAACACAGTACCAAAACCTTCTTAATTTTACCTGCTTTGAAGTAATGTCCATGCAAACTCTCTAGTACCTTTTTTTTTTTTTTAAGATTTATTTATTTATGCATACAAGAGCTGGGGTATAGGCCAGAGGTGTGGGGGTGAGATGATTCACCAGAGACAGAGTGGGGAACAGAACATGTGGACTGACTGAAATACATTGCTGAAGGGAGCAGCAGGCAAGACAGGAGAGATCTGCTATACCATGTGGGTCAGCAAATTGGCCAGGGATAGAACTCCTGTGGCAGGGCCTGGTGATTGCTTAATTGTGCTGTGTCTGTAACCCCTGTGACTCCAGGGAGGCCCTCTCCAGTAACTTTCAAGCAAGTTTCAAATACCTAAGGCCACTGGACAAGAACACCAGGAAAAAAATTCAAACTGATAAAGACATGTCTTTGACCCATAGTTCCAAGTTGCTGACTAAATACTCATTATAAGTATTACAGCAAACCAGTAAAGGTATATGTTAAAGCTTGATTGCACGTCCCAGTAAAAATGTTTTTCATACTGGGTTTAAAACTCAGTAGGTTTACTGAGGCAGGAATAAAACTGTTACTCACGAAAAATGGCTACATCTAAACAAATGGAAGCTTATATTTAGAAATCCAATCTAAATATTTTCTACTTCCTGTAACAGGACTTTAAACTGGTTTATTCTCTGCCTTCCGGTTCTGGGTATGAAAATATTCTTAATTAATGCTTGTAATGCTATATTTAGATATCATTTCTTTGAAATTGAGAATGGAATACCAATCACATTGTTATTATTCCTCATTCCCTTATTAATTAATATATGTTTTGCTTTGTTGTGAAGTGTTTAAAATTGCTTTCTTGCTGCAGTCACTCTGATGCCCATTCTGTAAGAGTTCCATGCTGTAAAGCAATCTTTTCATGAGTTTAGTAGGAGCCTTTAGGTTCTAATTTTAGAGGGGGATGTTATTTTTCATTATTTTAGAGCATTGTTTCACTTGCTGTAGAATAGTAGCTGAATGTATTAAGATAAAGCTTTTCAAATTGTCATTATATTCTATCAGATATTTCTGTTGGGCCCTCAAAATAAAATTACAGACAAACATTCAAATATAGGAAAAGAGCACAATTTAGAGTAATTGATGGAAACACCAGCTCTTGCAAAGCAACAGAAATGCCTCGGCATGTTAAAACAGCTTTTGTCTTTTCAGAGGTAGCATTGTCTTTGAAAACGATGCTAAAATTTTGCACACTTGTGCAAAGAAATGAATATACCATTTTCTGAGCTGGTAAGAAAAGCTTTTCTGTGGCAAGATTGTAGAGATTAACAATATGAGATTGGAGAGATTGTGCTAAATTGAAGCTCTTCTGGAGGTAAAAAACACTGAAAGTGCCTCCAAAGAGGATGATGAGCATGTATTTTAATTAGTCAGTCTTAAAGAATTATTATAGTGAGTGACATTGCCAAGGGCCTGCTTGAATCTCTGCACTATCATAGGTGATGCAGGAAAAGGGAGAAAAGCATGGGTCACAAAGACTCCCTCAAGGCTAGTCTTGTTTATTTCTGAATGTTCTCACAGTGGAGTAAGTTCTGCTTTAACAGTGAGTTTTGTATTATATGCACAGGACAGAATGTAGTGACTAGGGAAGATCTGAGATTTCTGGCAAGTCTGTTGAATAAATAATACTACTTTTTCAACTTCCTTGCTGCTTTCATCTTAGAATCTGCAACATTGTAAAATACTAGTCACACTACACAACACCCTGATACCGTGCTTATGGGTGTCACTTTCTTTAGATTTACTGAGGGCAAACTGATGGATCATAGGCTTCCTAGAAAGTTGCCTGGAAAATGCAGATTGGACCAAGGAATAGGCTTTTTGCCCCAACAGTTGCTCAGGTTACTGCTTCAGGACAGAGAGATGGAACATGAAAGCAAGTGGATCTATGAGGAGCTACAGCACTTTGTGAGATGCCTGGAAAAGCAAGACCCTTTCCTTAGAGAAATACAAAAGCTGATGGCTGGTAGAGAGTGGACAGCTCTAGGTACTTGGGAGAACAGGCTGCTATTTTCACTTTGAATATGCTAAGCTGACTGTTTCCTACCTTCTCTGGTAGGTTTTTGCCAGCTCTCCCCTGTGTGATCTTAGTGCCGCAACTACATGCAAATGAGCATCTTTGCATCGTTATTTCAACTGGAAGGTAGAATGAAAAATCACCCGAATTGGAAAAACAAAAGGGATTTTGCAAGATGAAATAAACTTCACAGCCTGAGTGACTGATTCTGTAACAACATTAGACTTATATAATCAAAACACAAATTGGTGAGTCATTTAGAGAAAACCCTTTTGCATACACCTGTCTTTAGCTCTTCAGCCAGGAAAGACCTCCAGATTCTTTATAAAAATGGTTTTTGGGGCGATTCCTGGGATCAGTTTCTGGGTTCCCACTGGATCCCCCTGGATTTTACCTCTTCAGATTAACCCCCAGTGTTTAACCAATCCTATCGCCTTTACGTTTGTAATGAATTTCATTTTCTGGCTCGCAACTTAGCTACAGTTCTTTCACTCTGGCAACTTTCCACTTTAGTTTATCTCCAAAATAATCAGCATTTATATTCATGGCTCCCTGCATATGTGGACAGCAGCCATTAATTCACTTCTTCATAAAACCTAAATTAGTGAGCTCTAGCCCCATGGTAAGAACTATACTACCAGGAGTGAGCAAGGCACTGCTTTTCTAGAGTTTCCATATCAAAAGGAGAGGAGAGAACATTGAAATTTATTTACAAATAACTATTAGTAGAGATGTCACATAGAAAAAACACAAGGTATGTGATGGCAAATAACAAGGCTCCTGGTGTATGGTTTCAGGGACGTTATCCCAGAGGAAGTAGCTTCTAGACTAACCCCATGGCTTGAATATGAGGGGCCATGTAGTGAGGGTGGGGGCAGAGAGGACTCCCTGTGCAAAATTTTGAAGGATTATGAGGTATTATGAGGCAGGAAGGGAGGAGGGTTGGAGAACCAAAGTCTGGGAGGTGTAAGAAGAGAAGGAGATAGACTCGGGGCCGTCTGTGACTTGGTGACAACGAAGGAGTGAGAGTAAAGGAAGTGAGGTGCCGTGTCTGGGAAATGTAAGTGAGGGGTGCAGTTTCAGGAATGAAACATAAATGAGATCATGGTCTCGGAGGGAAAGAAATGAGAAGTGGCATAAATTCGACCCTGAAGGCAGAGATGTCCTGGGAAGAACAGAGGCTAGGAAGGCTGTCTGAATTCTGCCTCCAACGGTGACAGTCTGTACAGATACAAAATTGCATTATCTAAGTGCCTTTTGATGAATGTAAAGGTAAGTATTAACTTATTGAGCATTATATGTAGAACCATTATTTGATATAATTTTATCCATTCAAATTATAATAGTAATAGTCTTATGGGCAGATTTTTACTAATATAAAGACGCATGAGTGGATCATCAGAAAATAAAGTACAATGTGTTATAAATGTTCTACCAATTAACAAATGGTAGAGGATGAGCAGTCACTGATTTTAAAGCATTAATGGTTTCCATTAAGAAAACATTTCAAGTCAAAATTATTAAAACATTTTAATTGATTCAAAGTTAATTTCTATAAGTATGTTGGCTATGGTTTATGAAATCATTATTTTGTAGAAATGGAATGTTTAAAATCTGAATATGTCAAGGTAAATTTTATTGCAAACCACAAAATTATTCAAGCTTATTGCTGCTCTATCAAAATCATATTTTTTCCTTTCAATGTTAAGCAAAACATTGTAGAACTAAATATTACTTTTCCATGAAAAGAAACAAACCACAACAAAAAACAAAATCAAAACTTGAGCAAAGAAAATCTTAAGGAATATAATAGAGGCAATTTTAGCATTAGCTATGCAATCTCTTAAAGTCACACACAGCTGTGAAAGGCGTACATTCACTTCCTGATGTGAGATTCCAGTTCTAAAAGAATGCTGACAAGGTTTGACTTCTAAACAGTTGAAACTTAGTCTGAAAGTGCAGATTATTGCTATTTTCTGCATCCTCCAAAGTTTTGATGCTTGGATTTTCTTGTCTTACCACTTATGTTATACATACATATGATAAAATAAGAATACAAAAATATGTTTACATTGCCTTCAGATGATATATTTTAAGTCAAAGATCTCAGCTCACTTTCATAATATCAGCGCTTCTATAATGACTATAGCAAATACTGAAAACAAAAGGAATTCTGAAATTTTCTCATTATGAAACATGCTAGCACTAACAAAGTTTTTTTTAAAAAATATTGAACTGTTACATACTTTTAAAATTATGTGTAATCACACAGGTGGATGTACAAAAACATTTAAGAAAAAAAGACCAAAGTTGAAAGCACCACATTAAAATTTTAAAGTAAGACCATTTATAGGTTATTTTTTTCAAGATCTATCTATTCACTCACACAAAAACTGGGATGCAGGGCCTCCCCTGGTGGCGCAGTGGTTGAGTGCTGGGCTGCGAAGCTGCCTGCAGCCTCTGGAGTGCCGGTTAGATCCCCGGCCACCGGGGAGGGTCCCACATGGCAGGGGAGGGTCCCACATGGCACGCAGACCTCTCCTGCTGCCCACTGCTCCCCTCACTAGTGTATTTTGTCGGTCTGCCTGTTCTGTTCCCCGCCCTGGCTCTGGTGAATCCTCTCACCCTCTTGTGCTTCTGATTGTACCCAGTGCTTGTATTAATAAATAAATAAATATTAAAAAAAAGAACTGGGGTGCAGGCCAGAAGTATGGGGGGTGAGAGGATTCACCAAAGACAGAGCGGGGAGCAGAACAGGCAGACTGACTGAAATACACTGCTGAGAGGAGCAGTGGGCAAGACAGGAGAGGTCTGCTGCACCATGTGGGTCTCCTCCCTGGCCGGGGATCAAACTCATGGTGCAGAGGCTGCAGATAGCCTCACAATGCTGTGTTCAACCCCTTGTGCCTCCAGGGAGGCCCCCCATATATAGATCTTAAATACATCTTCATTGTCTCTAGGATTCAAAGGCAACACAGGACCACTCTTTGTGTACTCGCATTACTTTGTATTGAGATGTCATTGGCTTACAACACTGGATGTGATTTAGGGGTACAAGTTCACATCTCTTCAGATGGATGGGACCATACTACACCCACCACTAAATCACCTATAATACCCCAACATAGTTCTTGGTTTTGTTTGTTGATTCTATTTGCTTAAGTTTTCTTTTCATAAATGCCTATTAGGCTTGCAAAAATTTTAGGGTAACATGACTTTTGGATAAAATTCCTGAAGAATTAGTCACTGTTGGACTATGTCCCATTCTACATACAAATCATCATTTAAAATTATGTGAATAAAGTATTAATACATACTTATTTTACATGTAAACAAAAGTAAATGTAAAAAAATGTCCATTCACCTCATCCACATGGTTGAGTGTCAGTTGACTTAGGGCACCCCCCGCCCCAATACATCAGTTACCACCATCCTCTATGATCTTACTGGACTTTATTAACTCTCTAACACATGCTCTGGGCTATCCTCTCTTGGTTATGTGGAAACCCTCAACTTCATTACTTTTATAGTCCCTGAAGGGACAGAGGAAAAAGTTATTCTTTCACCCTCTGTGGTAGGATTTTTACCTTTTGGATTTTCTCTTATTGTTACTCTGGCTTTATTTTTCTCTATCTTTGTAGTTCTGTTCTCTCATGTTCAAATTGGATATTTCTCTCTGAAAAAATTTTAATTTGATATAACATTTTCACTGGCATTTGTTTAGTTAAGTATGGGATTTTTCACAAACATATTGGTCAATTATAATCCTTCTTTACGATGTATGTAACACAGCTTTAGTTAGTAGTCTGTATGTCATGATTATATTTACTACAGACTTGATTTAATAGAATGACAACATAGAGGATTTGAAAAACACAGAAAATTGAGTAAAACAGAAACTGGCAGAGGAAACAGAAATTATGCTATCTGTTCTCAGTTTAAGTTAAAGATTAAAAACCATATCCACCAAAGGCATTTCACTGGAAGGTAGCAAAGCCTAGAAACTTCTCTCTCTCAAGACCTAATGAATTATCAAGTCATGTCTACCTTTCCTTCAAACATCTCTCATCACCTCCATCATCAGCATTTATTACCTACCATGATGTTTCATCAGTGATAATCCTTTATCTGAACTTTCTTCCACCCAAGTTTCAGATTTTCACTCTTTGTAAGGATGCCAGTGAGGTAGTTAAATCTAAATCTCAAGACTCTACACTCTGTTTTTTTCATTTGTTTAATATTTTCAACAGATAAAACAGATAAACTCCTTCTGTGACACTCCATGACTGCTATGAGTCCAGATTTCTAGTGTCTTACTCACCAACCATAAATAATTTCCTGCCTCTTCCATATAGCACACACAGTGTCCTTTGATAATAACAAATAACTTGAGTTATATGTAGTTTCTGAAAAAATGTCATGTTCTCATATCAGTATTTTTACCCATACCGTTCCCTTTTCATAGTCCCTCTTTGCTTTCTGTCTAAAAGAAAAAAACAAAGACAAAAAAGACTTCTTTGAATTCCAGGTAACACACTACTTTCAGCATGTAGAAGTCCCAGCCTGACTTCTCCTATCTTCTTACCTCACTAGACTTTGAAACACCACTATTATGACAGATCATATTAAAATTGAAATAGCTGGTTTGCATGACTGTTTTTCACTTGATGTGAATTCCTTAGCTCACTGTGGTTTGAGTAAAATGGTCTGACCAAGGATTTTCTGAAAATAGACCCTCAAAGGGGTATTGAAATGCAAGTCATTTACTAAGGAAGAGTTCCCACGGTAACCCTATAAGACAATGGATGAAGTAGGACAAGAAATTAGCAAATGTCAGATAAGGATGTAATCTCATATAAAAGCTTACAGAAAATAGGATGAAATCTGATTCTATAGGGACATTGGGGCATAAACAAAAGCCTCAGAGCTTCTATAATTCCAGCAATAGATTTAGGGATTTTTACTTCTGCATCTGCTAGTTATTGGTTAGTGGAAACCTCAGACAGAGGTAAACTCCCACACATTCCCAGCCCTCTAAAGCAAGAGTCAAGTAGCTCCTGGAGCTAAGTAGCAGTTTTCTGAAGAAAATATTCATGGAGACACTCAATAAATTTTGAATGGTTGGCTGGCTACCTACATTACAAATTATGGAACTTGTGGTTTGACTTTGAAGACTTCTGATAAAAAAGAGTAGTACCCTCCAAGTGATAGATTAGTCTAGAAATTTGTGAAGACTATATTAATAAAAAATAGCCTAAAAACAGTGGCATTATTTAAGAGAAAATTTCTAGCATGGAATCAGCATTGAAGGGAGATAAGACATGATTTTGATTGATATTTCAAATGAGGATTCAGTCATTCTCCATGACTAACTGGGTATGTGAGAGAGAGAAAAGGAGTGAGACTTTCTGAGCCCAAGTGACAATGAGCTTACTTGCAGAAAGGGAAAAAAATTCAGGACATATTGGAAGTTGAGTTAGGGCAGATTGGGAACAGGGATAACATTAAAAATTCAGATCTAGACATGATGGGTGTTATTAGGGACACAGACATCAGTAGATATACTAGGAAAGTACAATTTGATCTTAGAAATCATGATGGCTGGAAATATGGACCTGAAATTGAGGTGTGAAGATGGGGCTGCTCAATATTGCACAGAGAGGGGACTTTAAGAGTGCAGGGATGGAACAAGGATATTAAAGAATAGAGGTATGGCGCATGTCACACATAGAGGCAGAAAAGAAAGTTGACAGGAACTGGTAGTTGAGAAACAAGACAGGAAAAAAACACACACACACACACAATAATAACATCCTCAAGAGCAAGGTTCAAAATATCAGGGTGGCGTCAGCCTTAAATCCTCAGAGAATTTAAATTTAAACAGAATTGAGAATATTGGGTGCCAGATAGAGGATATATTTAGACAGAATTTACTTTTGATGGTGAAAATTTAAGTCAAATTACAAAGCATATGCCAATAGGAAGAGGATGCATGCCACTCTTATTCTCCAGTAATGAATACTTAAATTGACACAACTTTTTTGTTTTAATATCTGATCACTTTATTCCAGTAATCCTACCTTTATCTCAGTAATCCTGAAAAATCAATCAGATATAAAGTCTGTAATTTAAGACCACAGGCTATTCATACTCATGTTTGCCACAGTAGCAAATACTATAAATATTTTCAAGGTTCAGCAATAGAATATTTAATTTATGACAAAAACAAAAGGCAGAATCTTCTTATATCAGCATTATAAAATGTAATTATAGAGACTGATGACAAAAATCTTTGAAAAATATTGTTTGAGAAGGGAATGCTATAAAATTACATAACATTGCAAAAATGAATTTTCTATATGTCTGTATCTATGTCTATCAACAGACACAGTCTCTGTGTGTATGCATATTCTTATTACCAAAATTTGGACATATATGAGTGAATCACAGCTGATTATAGTTGTCTATATTTTTCAAAATTTCTAGGTGGAACATGCTGGTTTTTATTTTAAAAGTACAATGGATGGTGAAAGTAGAATCACAGCCAATACCATACTCAAGGATGAAAACCTGACAACTATTTCTCTAATTTCTGGAACAATCCAGAGATGTCCACTCTCACCACTTTTATTCAACATAGTATCAGAAGTCCTGGCTAAAACAACTAGAAAAACAAAAAGGAAATAAATGGTTTTCTAATTGGAATTGAAGAAGTAAAACCATCATAATTTGCAGATTCATAGAAAGTGAATAAAGTAGCAAGTTACAAGAAGCAGAAAGAGAAATCCAGAAAACAGTTCCTTTTTATAATCACATAAAATAATCAAATACCTATGAATAAATTTAATGAAGATAAAAAATCTGCACTCTGAAAACTGATTTTAAAAGGAAAAAAGAGACATAAAGGAATGGATTGGAAATGTTTTTCATGCTCATTGATTGAAATAATTAACATCATTATTCACCATATTACCTAAAGCAATATTTAGATTCCGTGCCTATCAAAATCTCAATAGCATTCTGCACAAAAACAAAACAAAACAAAAATCAAATTTTTTGGAACTATTAAAAAAAAAGCAAGCAAAAAAAGAATTCTGAGAAAATGACAGAAATAAGGTATCATGTTCTCTAACTTCAAACTACATCTCAAAGTGATAATAATTTGAAAGCATGACATTGGAATAAAAAGAGACATACAGTTCAATGAAATAACTGAGAGACCAGATACAGAAGAAAATAAATACTGGATGATTTCACAGATATGTGGCATATAAAGAAGCAATACCAAAGTGTCACACAAAAACCAAACCAAAAAAAAACCCTTAGAAATCTGTCTGTGAAACTAAGGGCCTCAGAGGGGAAATGGAAGGGTGGAGAGAAAATGTGTAGAGGGGCCCCAAGGAAGTATGATGGAGGATTATGAGCACATTAGATATTAGTCATATTGTATGTTCCTTCAAGTCTCTAAGTCTTACTTAACATTATGTTCCTAGAATTTAACTTGGTCTTTGCTATTTGGTAGGCTTTTAAAAAATACCTGTCATTTTTAATTTTAGGTTGATAGATTTAAAAGTCAGATAAACTCATGATATTTTTGGCATCCCAAATCTACTTTTTTCTTTTCTTTCGTTCTATACTTTAAATACATTTAGGCCACTCTTGGAATTACTTGAAAACTCCCTCTTCTCCAGATACTCTAGAAATTGAAATATTGGTAATGGAAGCGTCTGCTCAGCTGTCAGTTCTGATTTCTCTCAATGTGAACTGGTAGTTGGAAAAACTTGGTAATAAAGACTAAGTATATACATTTCTTCTTGATATGCAAAAAAATGCCAGTCAAACTCTACTTTCCAGAATATTCCAAAAATGAATACTGGTGGATGAACATTGGTTTAGGGCTGTGATTTATTCTGTATTAGTTTTCCTAGGGCTTCTGTAACAAATTTCCACAAATTGCATTATTCAAAGTAACTTAAATATATTCTCTCATGACACTGAAGACTAGAAATCTCAAAGGAAGCTGACAGCAGGTTTGGTTCTGTCTGAGAGCTTTGAGAGAAAATATAACTCATGTTCCTCCCCTAGTTTCTGGTGGTCGCATATCTAGTTTCTGATGGTCATTGACTAGTGCAATCTAACTCCAATCTCTGTGTCCATCTTCTGCTGGACTTAACATCTACCCTACTTCAGCATGACTTTATCATAATTTGATTTCATTTTAAAGCATCCTCTTTTCAAATAAGGTCTCATTTACAAGTTCCAGGTAGATATGATTATTTTGGGCCATAACTAGACATAGTACACATTGACGTCTACATTTTTGATGAAAAGTCAAAAGAATTAAGCATGAAAAGATGAAATTCAGAGAAAATATTTTTAATTAATCCTTCCTAAGTGACTGTATTAATAGAGGACTGACATAATCCAAAGTTGGAGTTTTATTAAGTGCTTATTAAACATTTACATATAGGATCCTGAAACACTGACTACAACACTCTCCCAAGTTAGGAATATAAAAATTATCAAGTGCCTTTTAATAATTCTTCTGATATATGCTCGCCCAAGGTCACACACAGGCAGGTTTACACATATGGGTTTCATTAGTAAGAATGGAAAATCCAATAATATATGACTTATCAAGTTGAAATATATAATTTGGTGTTACGGGAACAAAAAACTTATGAATAATCTGGCAACTCAAAACAATTTTCATTGCTTCATCTAGAAGAGGAAAGTAGTATTGACTTGTAAGAGAAAATGATATTTTTAACCAAAATTACATAATTGTTATTAGCAGCTGTGATATTCCCCTATAAGTAACCATTTTAAAAAATTTAAGGGCATCCAATAAATGAGGTACCAACTCATATTTTTGGCACAGCAAAAAAAATCAAAGCACAATCCCAGAAAGCTTTACAGTGAGTAATGAAAGTATTATAAATAGATTTAAACCTCCAACAAAAGATTAGTTTAGTACTACTGACTATTTGATACCATATGTTAGGCACTGAACTACATGCAGGAGATAAACAAAAAACGATTTATGTGTGTTTATGCGCATGTGTGTGCATAAATACATAATGTATTATTGCTCAGTCATGAGAAAGACGAGAATCGTGCCATTTGCAGTAACAGTCACCCCAAGGACATTACTCTAAGTGAAACAAGTCAGAAATACAAATACTGTATGATTATCATTTATATGTGGATACTAATATAGCCAAACTCAGAGAAATGACTAACATGGTGGTTTCTGGGAGTGGCAGTAGGAAAATACTGAGAAGTGGGTTAAAGGGTACAGACTTGCCATTATAAGTAAATAATTTCTGGGGATTTAATGTATAGCGTGACAATTATAGTTAATATACTGTATTACATGAAAGTTGCTAACAGGGTAGATCTCAAGTAGTCTCATCATCAATAAGAGGCATTAATTATGTGACAAGAGGGTTGTTACCTGAGGCTATGGTAGTAGTCATTTTGCATGTGTATAAAAGCAATACATTATACACCTTAAACATACACAATGTAATATGTCAATTACAGATCAATAAAACAGAAAAAAACAATCATGCTTTCATGGAGCTTGTACTGCCCTGGGATTTAATGGAAAGTCTCCACTGATTCCTCTGGATCTACATCCAATTATCCCACTGTGCAGTGAGCTCTGACCACTCACGTCCAAGGACTGCTAGATAACTCGTTTTCTGGCTTCTTGACTTGAACAATGAAAAGCAAAGGCAGGGGATCAATGGTGAGTGGAGAGAGCTTCTGGGTATGATTTCTCAGTATCCTTTCCTATAAGTTACGGATCGGCAGTGGCTGTTTCCTCTGCTTCTACAGGCTATCGATCTTGTAGTTTCAAGTGTAGCTGCTCCTACACTTGCTCCTTCGGACAATGGAAATAGCACTAGTTCATTCCATTTTCTCATAACCAGTGGTTCTTTAAACCTGTCCTCCTGTTCAAAATGGTCTTTCTGTTAATTGTCTCCAATTAACCTCTTTGGATGTACCATCTCACAGAGTTAGGAAAGAAATATAACTACATAAGGTATTTGAGAAAGGACATTTTGGTAGATGCTACCAGCCTCTACTAACCTCTATTGGTCCTCATCATGCTTGTATGGGATCCTTTCCAGAATCATTGAATTGAATGTTTGCTTAGGTTGTAAAGGCAGGTAGGGTGAAGGCTGGAGCAGGCAGAACATGATGGAAATGGATGCATTTCCATCGTCCCTTTCCCAGTAGTCCTCAAACAATGACAGGATGTCATTCAAAAAATATATTATGTGTAAGGACCAGTGTTGAAAGATGCCAAGACAGATACAGTCCTCATCCTCCTTTGGGAAATGAAGGAGTTCAGGAATCCTAAGCAGAAAATGCAGAGACAGCTACAAAGCACAACTCTCCCCCAAGCGCTTAGCCCCTTTCCTAGACTGCTATCAGGGAGTGCGCCCTAACATTAGCTTGAATTAAGTGATAAAGATAGAAAGCAGTCTGCAGAGCACTGACAGGGAGGACAACATGTACGAAAGCTAAAATAATAAGGGTAGATAAAACTTTCAAGAAGTTTGCAGCAAAAGAAAAAAGAGATATAGAGTAGCTAATAGGCGAGGGTAGGCATTTTGTTTCATTATTCTTTCTTATTTTCCCTTTAACCTGTGAGGAACATATTCTGGTTTACACCCTTAGCAAAGGATGTACTGGAGAGAATAATTGATGTTATAGGAGTGAAAGGAACAAAGGAATATCTGATTAAGGAAGGATGGTGGCAGAAGTTAAAATGCATACACAAAGTTGATTTTAAATCATATGTAATTTACAAATATCTACAAATACCTGCCTGTTATAAAGTATTTCAATAAGAGAAACTTACACATAAAATTGCCATATTCGCGTGCACTGCAAATGCTATAACTCTAAATGGCACTGCTGTTCTTAAAGTAAGAATACACTGCAGTGTATGCACAACCTCTCGATATGTGTGGACATGTGTAAGTGTGTGTTCAAAGTTTTGAATGAAGTGACTCAACAGTATGTTTTCTGTGACTTTTGTCATGTAACATTTTCCCTACCAATCTATTACATTTAGTATTTCACTTATGATATCAGTGGCATAATACTACCTTAAATATCAGTCACATTATACATTTACTTTTAAGATAAAGTAGTTTGATTGTTACCTTTAGGTTTCTAATCTATTTTGAATTAATTATTGTGAGATATGTATGGTGAAATGAGTACTATTTGTTTCTAGCTTTTTTTGTATGTGTATGTCTAATTATTTCAGTGCTACTTGTATGAAAGGCTTTTCCTCATCTTTTGTACTATATTTGTGCTTTTGTGAAAGATAGAGCCAATATATTATGGTGGGTCTATTTGTAGGGTCTCTAGTTTCTTCCACCAATGATCAATACCATGCATTATTGGAATTATACTAAATCTGACATTGCATTCATGTGAGTTCTCCAACTTTATTCTCCTTCAGCATTGTGCTTGCTATTCTACTGATATCTATTAACCTACTACCAAATACAGGTATTAATTTAACTATGTATTGAGATATTTGCAAAAAACTCATACAAAATCACAAAGCAACTGGAGATCGAAAGAAACAGAGATAAAATAGACATCAGTGCAATTGTGTCAGCTTTGTAAGAAAATGTTGGAAACGATGAAGAAAGCTGAAATGAAATAACACCATAAGATTTGTTTGATGATGTTGATGGAGAGGGACAGGAATTACTCTAATTTGCTAGAACTACAGTAAAGCTGGTGTGTTAATAACAACAAATCATAAACCTGGAAATCCATTTCATATTAAAAGAAAAGTTACACACAAATAAAAGTAATTCTGAAAATGAATATTATCTCTAGGAAAGCACACACACGATGGAGACTTTGTGGGAGATAATCTCAAAATGTTTCTGGAAATTAAAAGAATATAAATGGAAATTAACTGTGTAATACTATTACTCATGCAATATATGTGCTGTCTCTTTTTATCTACTGACATAAAAACTTTTATAAAATTTCCCCAAATTTCATTCTGTCAAGTCAAAATTCATCAATCATGAATTCTCCTACTATGAGGTTTTTCCAGAACATCTGGCCAGTTTCTATTTCCTGAGTTTTATTTTAGAACCTAATGCTAGTTCATAATTTATGTTTTGGTGCCAGATATTCATGACACAATTAGCAATTTTTCAAATATGTTTGAAAACAGGTATTTTGTTTAAGACATTTGAGAAGCATCTTTCTATTAGACTGTACTTTCCATTTGTAAGATGTATGCTCTTGAAATCACTTGGTAAGAGACATTTTTGAGAACAGGATCCTCTTGTGGGTAAATAAAATTCCTTAATAAAATTACGACATCAAATGGAAGACAAGTCCCTTTGCTATTGGATTTATCCTAAAAGTCTACATGTTTGGATTTCAATGTGGAAAATTCCAAAATCCTGAGTGATCAGCACATCTACCTAACATATAATAAAAGCACTGAAGAATTAAATTGTCTATTTAGAAAAGAGTGAAAGGAACAGATATAAATGAATCAGTGACACAAAACAATATTCAAAACAAAACCATATAAATGAACTGATAACCAAAAATAGCAACAAAAAAAAATTCCTCTCATCAACACTGACTTCCACATTTAGAGCTCTGCACATTTTTCCAAGTAATAAAACTGACCCATTGATTGTAAATTTTTGAGGCATAAAATGAGAAAATGGGATATAACTAGCATTTCTGTTCAAGTGTTTAATGTACTGTGATAAGTTAAGGACAATAATCATAAATTAAAGTGATAGAGTTTCAGAGTTCAAAGTAAAGATGTTATAAGATAATGAACTTAACCTTATTTAACAAGAAAATGGAGTGAAACCATGTGAATTTTCCAAATTTACAGAGTTAAGGAGTCATTTGTTCTTAGGGTAATCTGGTAATCTGAACCTTCTGATTCTCATAAAGCTTTGTTTAATTTTTTCCTACTACAGAATTCACATCAAGAATATTTATTTAATCACCTGTAATTCTATTTGGAACCAAGCCCACTGAACAGAAAAGTAAATTGTACTTGTAAGGCTCTAAAATAAAATATTATTTCAATATAATCAACAATTTACTCAGTATTATTTGCGGCTCTATATCAATTTTAAAACACAACTTAATAGACAATTGAAAATTACCAAGGACTTCAGTGCAGCTATTTAAGTAGGGTTTCATGTTGAATAAAGGCAAGGCTACATGACAATAAAAGCACCACTTCACAGGGTGGATAGATTTATTATTGCTAAGAATCAAATTATTGAAGTATATAGTATAAGGGGAGCTTCTGAATACCAATTTCATATAAATCTCTACAGCAATTAAAGAACAATAGAAACATTTATGTCATATGTGAAAAAATGTTTACATGTACTCTAATGCTAGCAACAAGATTATGGATATAAATGTTTGTGGCTAACAAAAAATTAGAAGCATGCAGGAGTCTGGTTGATAATGGAGGGGAAATGAGGCACATTCTCTGGGTATTATTACATTATTTCACCCATGGTCACCGAAAGTTCCAGCTCTGAAGTCCACTGATGTTCAACTTCAGACCACTGAAGGCAGAAGAGAGCCATTGTACAGTAACATTTTGATGCATATATATACTTGACTACATGAGAAGGTATTCTTATTGTGAGAGTGTATGTAATGAGTTACCCAACAAGCAACTGACTTAGGTGACTGAGTCAACTGAGATATAAAAAAGGTAATAAATATCTTAGATTTGAACAAAGAGGGAAGGAAGCACAATGAAGGATGTGGTGGAATATGAGTGTACATATTTCGTTATACCTGGTGGGGAGGTATCCAAATATTACCTCAATTAAAATAAATTTATATAAAAATATATATAAAAATAAAAATGCTTTGGGACACATAAAAAATAAACAGAACATGAAACCTGTATGTACAAGTGCCTCTACAGAGTGTTTAGCTTTTTTTCTGTAATGGACTACAGAGCAAGTTCTGTGATCATTTCTGAACTTGAGAATTCTATTATGATAATGTCAAGAGAGCACCTGACCTACTTATGGTTGACTTGATGTCTTACTATCTCAAGACATTTTCTTGTCACCCTGAGCATGGAGTGGCAATGAAGATTCCTTATCATCTCCCGAGATGGTGAAGAGGAGGCTTCAAGTCCCTTTCAGATAATCACACTGCACCTACTCTTGGGCTAATCGAGGCAGTTTAAATTCAACTTCTGCTTTAAACACATATGGAAACCTCTCTCCCGTCCCTGTAAAAGGGAGTAACAGAATCCAACCATCTTGATTATTATCTCAACAGATGCAGAGATTTCACTGGAGAAAGTTCACATTAATTTTGGTAAGAATTCTTTGTGAATGAGACAAACAAGGAATTTCCTCAATGTGGCAGTGTCTACAGAAAACACATTAAATTTTGAAAGACTGGAATGAAATATTTCTCTCAAGACTGACAACAAGGAATGGATATTTGATGTCATCATTTCCATTCAACATGGAGTGTGATGGGTAGAAAAAATAAACAGGGCACAGAGATAGGAAAAGGAAAAAAAAAAACTGTCTTTATTCACACATCTTAATGATCAATTTAGAAAATCTGTAAGACTCTCCCAAACGCTTGAAGTAATTAAAATTTTAAGGTCACAGGATGCCAGGTCAATGCACAAAAATGAACTATATGTGTGTACAGAAGCAGAAGAATTGGTAAATCGAATTAAAACACACAAAGCCATTTAAATTATATCACAATCTGGAGATAAGTAATAGTATTTATATATATGGAAGATTTTTATGGTAGAAATTTAAAATATCATTGAGGAAAACAGAAAAAAAACATAAGCCCAAAGCAATGGTGAGATAAACTATGATTATGGACTGAAAAACTAAATGTTGGTAAGGTGTCCAGTCTTCCAAAATTGATCTATAGATTCAACACAATCCTATCAAAATTCCAGTAGGCATTTTTTGTAGAAATTGACAAGGTTATTCTAAAATGTATACGAAAATTCAAAGTCCTGAGAATAACCAATCATTTTTTAAAAGACACTGGAGGACTTACATACTACTTGATTTGAAGACCTTAAATCCTATTACAGAATCTGACATATAAAGATGCAGAAATCAAGGTGAAATGGTGTGATGTAAGGAAAAATATGTTAATGAAACAGTCTAAAGTTCCATACATTTTTGGTCCACTAACTCTATAGTACCTGATTTTCAATTGTGAAAGAAGTATCTTCAACACACAATGCTATAATAATTAGGAATCAATATGTTAAAAAAAAAAAGCTATGATCTTTTCCTCTCAACTTACACAAATATTAAGTTGAAATAGGCCACAGGTCTAAATGAAACACATATAACTCTAAAGCTTCTAGGAAATTTTGTGAAAATTCCTTATGAACAGAGTTAGGCACAATAAGGACATATCTTATAATTTAGAAATAAAATTGAACAGCTAGACTTAATTTGAAATTTAGAACTTTTTCATCAAAAATAACCACTGAAAAAATGAAAGTCACTCCCCCAGAATCAGAAAAACGTGTGAAAATCGTTACCTGATAAAGGACTCACATATAGAATTATAAAGAATTCTACTCAATAACATAACAGTGTGATGAGGTGATTAATAACAGGGTAAAATGAAGATATATGCAGGAATGAAAGAAGCAAAAGAAGTCCCTCTCATTCTGTACCAGCTGCCCACATTGCTCATTAAAGAAAACCATACTCATTGAAAAAGATGCTCCTGAACTAGCAACTCTGTCCACAAAATACCTGGAAATAAGGAAGAATAAAGAACAACCATCACAAAGCTATAGAGAAGAAAATAGAAATTATGAATCAAAGTATTTCAGCTGAAGAAATTCTTCCTCCCAAACAAACCAGTAAGTAGAAGAAACCGCAGAACAAATCCTGCACTTAAATATCCTCGAATAGGCTTTCAGGAAATGTGGCACTGAGATAAAGTTTTCATCTGCTCTGTGGTGTATATTCCAAGTTTGAGGTCACATACTCTGTTTAGAGTTTCCATCCCTCGCTTGCTGCCTTCAAGCTACATGTTTCTTAGCCTTGCATTGCCCTAACAATGGCAGCTTTGGAAAATTCAGATGAGTCATTTTATAGGATGATTCTTAATTTGGGTATAAGTAATGTATTTGCATGATGAGATGCAGGTTTGCAGCTCTACCTAGAATAATACACAAGTGAAATAGTGTCCTGGGGACAAAACAGGATGACTCCATGCCCCTTGTCAATGAGGTTAATTTGAATCATCAGGTCAAGATGCTGCTTGCTTTCTTCACTGTTTATTCTGCCTTCAACCCTTGTTATTTAATCAGAAGTTTGTGATGAGACACTGAAAAGATGCAAGCGGCCTTCTCTTCATGCAGCCTCTTTTTTTTTTTTTTCCAAATATAGTGTCCATGTAACAAAAGGCAGAAAAACCATGCTCCCTACCCCCACTCACATGCAGCCTCCTTGGATTGACTCCTGGGTAGTAGGGGGCAGAACTGAGTTACCAGCAAAAACTACAACTCAGAAGGCAAGTGCCCTCATGGGGAATAGGTGGAGAAAGAAGGATGCATTTGCTTCTTGACTGGATTTGCAGCAGAGGCTTAGGACACATGGATAGAGACACAATGTGAATGGGAAGCGTGGGTGAGAAACACATGGGGTGGCTGACAATGGGCACTATTACCTTGATTTGTACTTTGAGTACGCTCCCTTGTCCCAGCTTTCTGGGGCCTACTTCAGAACTCATTTTTTATGGTTCCCCACCAGGAGGTGCCTTACACTTTGTGGCAAGATTTCAGGCCTCAGTGGCACTACTTAGGCCTGTTTTTAATGAGGGCATGGAAAATTTGGGGTGTTTTGATGAGTATATCCTTTCTTATTCTCTATGCATAGTAATTTCTATTAAAGTTCTTTCACACTATGAGTCTCTTGTCTTTGCACAGATGGCTGAATTAGTTTACAGCATGTGAGTTAAGGGGTCCCAGGTACCCCTCAAATACCTGCTAGAACCTCTAGATATGTCTTTTCTGAATAAATCTTTATTATCATGGTTGCAAATGACGATTCTATCACTCCCCCCACAATCTATCACTCCTTCCACATTTCTCAGTTGGCACACTAATTTTAAGGAAACATACTCATTTCTCCTCTTAGTATGTATGGACACAGGTACATGAAGAAGCATGCATATATGTGTTTATTTACTTATCATAATAGACTTATTTCCTGCTTCACCAGTGGATCATAATCTGTTGTATTCCTAGTGAGTTTGATGCTGTTTGTTCACAGATTTGCCCAATAGGAATCCTGTCATTCCAATGGGAATTACAGCTGACTGTAATGGCCTTGTGACATCTGTTCATTACTTTCTTTAGTACTTTCTTACTTTTTAGCTTTCTTGTTTTTTAGTATGTTTTAGTTTCAACACTTGCACCTTTGGGGCACCAATCTTGGAGTCAACCATTTCTCCAAGAAGCTCTTTTTCCTTTAAGTAGAGATGAGTATTTAAAAACCAGCATGGGGGGGGCACTCCCTGGTGGCACAGGGGTTAAGACACAGCACTATGAAGCTATCTGCAGCCTCTGCAGCATGAGTTTGACCCCCAGCCGGCCAGGGAGCTGCCCATACGGCACAGCAGACCTCTCCTGTCTCACCCGCTGCTCCCCTCAGCAGTGTCTTTCAGTCAGTCTGCCTGTTCTGTTCCCCACTCTGTCTCTGGTGAATCCTCTAACCCCCCACACCTCTGACCTGTACCCAAGTTCTTGCATGCATAAATAAATAAATCTTTAAAAAATAATAAAAAACAACATTGAGGCACAAGTTTTGCTTCTGGCCCTTAGTATACTTCCATTTGTGGACAGAGGTAGGTGAAATATATGTTTGTCGCATACTGAGTTTCCAGTCTCATTGCTCAGACACATGTTTGATTCCAGGCCCCTGTTTCATCTTAGAGAAAGCAAGGCAGAGATTGAGAAGAGAAAGGGAGAGACTCAGGATCTCTTTTAGAGTCACATCAGTCAGTATTGAGTATGGAAAGGGAATCTTGGCTGCTCCTGAACCTTGAAAAAATGCTTTGTCCTTTTTCAGTTTTAATGATGTTTTCTGTTCAAATGCACAGCTGCAGTTAGTCTTTGAAATTAAAAAAAAAAAAGAACTCACAATATATCTGAAATCTGCACCCATTTTGATTTTCAGTAACTCCTACATCTTCCTAGATTCTACAGGATTCCCTACCCAGGTTCAAAGCCCAATTTGTGCTAAGCTTTGGGAGTATAAAAGCTAAGATAGGGTAGAGAGATAATCTATGAGTAACTAGTTAAAAAATGCCCAGGCTGCCCCAGAGAAAAATGAACAGTGTATATAGATTACTTTATCATACCCACAGATCACTGTGATAAATTAGTCTCATGGACAAGCTTGAATAGTGTACTGTTCAGTAAGCAATGTGTTTGTTATCTCAAGAGAGTCAGGGACTCATAGGACTTAAATCAGGTAGGATTTCACAGGACCTGAGATACAGTCCTTTTAAAAACCACTTTGGATAGTCATTTTATTTCTCATTTTATTTTTAGCAGGTACAAAAATGTGGAAAAAGTGGTTTACCTTGAGTGGGAAAAGGAAGGCATCATACTTTTTTTCGTATTCTTTACGATAGGGTCTGTTTTTAACAAAATGTATTATGAATGAAAACAAGAATGTTGTGAAACAAAGTCATTCATGTTCATGGTGGCTGGTAGGTTATAACAAGATTACTTCACATACCTTTTGGAACTAATGTTAGCTACAGTTCTTGATTCTGTGACCAGTTGTATTCTGCAACAATGTCTGTGCCATTTCCCTAAAGTGTTACTGAATATATTGCAGTGCATTATGAGAAAATATAGTGACCTATGTTGCAAGATATTATACAACATGTAGCCTTATCTTTGGGTCAATTTATCTATGTATACTCAGCATTTGTGTGGCACAGGAAGCCACATTACAAGATAACTCTGTAAAATTGCTTACTAGTAGTTAATGAGTGACTAACAGAAACTATATCAAATTAGATAGTAAGAATTCACAACTCTTCAGTATCTAGGAATTGCTGAGATATCAACTTGTCTTCCAAGAATGTTTTCCCTATTGACTTCTCCCACTGAGAAGTCTGCTTCCTTCCAGACTCAGGCCAAAATGGGTGGTGATAATTGCTAAGAAACAAAGAGCTTGCAGGTATTTCTGTCTTCTGTTTTAGGGAATCTTTTAACACTAGAGAACAGTAATTCATAGGTGATATAAAGAGAATGAGGAAACAAAGGCATTAGGTTTTAGAAAGAAACCAATCTGTTCTGGGGAAAGTCTATTCTCTAAAAAGAAAGCAAGAAACTGACTGGTATATCAGGGGAAGAAGACTAGATGGTGGGTGCAACTCCAGAGGATGCTGACCGATGGTTTGCTGATCCTGAAGGTACTACCTAAAAGCCCAGTGTTCTCACTCTGGAGCCAAGTGATCACTCACTCCATTACTTACTCCTCTAGTGAGGATTAAGAATTTTTTCCAGTCATCTCATGCTGATTGATCAACAGAAAGTTTCCTTTACTTTGTCTTAACTTCAATTATTCCATGAGAATGTGTCTCTTGACCATGTTCAATGCAGTAGCAAGTGAAGGATAAAGCAGATGGGGTTTTGGAAATTCACTGGCATACAGAGAGCACAATATGAAATTAAGATCTCGGCAATTATTTCAACAATGTTTTCTTCTACTCTCCTTTGGGGAGTATAATTACACATTTTTAGGTCACTTAATATTGTCCCACTGTTCATTTTTCTCTTTAAATAGTTTTGCAAGTTATGCAATTTCAATATTTAAAAAAATGCAATGACTAATCTGTTCTTTATTGTATTCAGTGTATTTTTCATCTAAAGGTATTAAATATATATCTACAGGGCCTCCCCGGTGGCGCAGTTGTTGAGCGCTGGGTTGCGAAGCAGCCCGCAGCCTCTGCAGCGCCGGTTCGATCCCCGGCCACCGGGTGAAGGTCCCACATGCCGTGCAGACCTCTCCTGCTGCTCACTGTTCCCCTCAGCAGTGTACCTGGTCACTCTGCCTGTTCTGTTCCCCGCTCTGGTGAATTCTCTCACCCTCCCGTGCTTCTGACTGTACCCAGTGCTTGTATAAATAAATAAATCTTTTAAAAATAAATATATATATCTACAAGCTAATTTAGGACTTTCCTACATCTTCCATGTCTCTCCTTTCATGCTTTCTTTTACTTTCTCAAACACAGATATATAACTGTTTTAAAAATCATTGTCTACTAATCTGATCAACTGAATTATTTTGGGATCTTTTTCTATTGATGTTTTTTTCTCTTCATTATAAATCATAATTCCATGCTCCTTTGCACACTTGGCAGATTTTTATAGGATACTAGATGTGAGTTTTATTGGTTTCAGATTTTGTCCTTTGCTAATTGTTTTTGTATTTTTCTAAATATTCTTAGCTTTGTTCTAAGAAATAGTTATTTGGGAATAATTTGCTCATTTTGCCAATGATTTGGTGAAACCAGAACAGACTTTAGTCTAGATAGATTTATTCCACAATAGATTAAAAGCCTTTGCCTTACCTAATTCAAGAGTTTGCTACTCGATAGTGGTGGAACACAGTATAACTATCCCTGAGTGAGCTTTCAGAACTGCTCTGCTTTCTCTTTTGTAGTGCTTTTTTTCACTAGCCTTGGGTCATTTACAGCAGTGTGTCTCAAACACCAACAACTTTCATTACATTAACTTATTTAACTTAACATATACCTGATGCAAAAAAAAAAATCATAGGTTTTTATTACACGATTTCTTATAAATGCTTAGTGGTTGCATAAAACACAATGTGATTTTTCTGAGATACCACAAACTGGTTAATGATTTCCCAGATGTCTGCAGGAAGGTTAACTAATAAACAGGGAAATTGGATGGGCAAGTGGGAAATTAATTTTGCAAAAAGAAAAACTAGATGACATTTTCATTATCTACTCCATTTATAATCCATTTCCAATTTTTTTGCCACTACTGACCATGACTGATTGGCAATATCTGATGTTAAAAGTGGTCATTGTCATTTTATTCCTTTATCACTTTTTTCTGTGTCTATCCTGATGTTAGTATTCCAGGATGTTTCAATACAGGTGGAAAGAACAAGAAAATGAAGAAGGGCTAAGCTTTGCAAAGGTGTGCTTCAGTTCTCAGTATCTGAAATTTATTAAAGGCGGGATTTATTAAAAGAGTCTTTGATGTGACTCTGTTGAGAGTTCAACCTTAATCAGATGGATAGAGAAGGAACCAAGAGAAATTTACATACACTGCTTATGGGAAATGAAGAGAAAGTACTGGCCTCACCTTATTTAAAAATTAGTATCATGCATACATAAATAACAGCATAGGAATCTGTAAAATGTTTAACAATGTAATTGGAAAACAGAAAGATGAAACTGTACTTTTGACTACAATATACTTGAGAGATGCATGTCCCTATCAGAAGAAAACACTACAGAACACGTGTTAAAATGTAAGATGCAACATTTTTTTTCCCTATCTAGGCAAAGAGATTAGTTAAGGGAACAATGTAGTGAAAGTTGAAATATGAAAGCTGATTAAACACTGCTGTAACAGCCAAGAAGAATCAAAGCGGCAGAATATCCAGTTATGACAAACGCAAACTTGGGACTCAGGTTCAAAAGGAAGTGGGCAAAGAGACTAAAATAGATGAGAAAGAAAAAAACACATAGGTAGGGGAATGAAAATACATTAAAAATCAGCATTTCTCTTGACCAAAAGAAATAGCAGCATTGATAGCTCACAGGGATGACTCAACACGGTTAACAGAAAAATATCTGAGTTCAAAGTCACCTCTTCATCCTCATAATTTCCCCTACTCTTTAAGAGGGACTCACCAGTATGTTGGGTGATATAGATCCAAGCTCCAGAGAGGAGAAAACTCCCTTGATAATTAAAATATCTTAAGATATATGCAAAGAACGACAACCTGGCTATTCTGTATATGAAGTCAGCAGAGCATTGCTATTAACATCTGACACAGGAACCTGATCACTGATACAAAAGCACTAAGAAAAATAAAGGCAAATTGATCGATAAGAACAATACATCAAAAATAATATACTATGACCAAGTAAAAATCAATAGTAATAACAAAATTGTTGCTATTTGGAAACAGTTATTAACAGTCACCCTATTAATAAATAAAAGAAAAAAATCATTGGACATCTTTACAGATACCACAATGCATTTACAAATAGTAACATTTGTCACTAGCCTTAAAATAAGTTTAATAAAGTAGGGATGTTGGCATTTTTTTAACTTGGAAACTGCATTCCCACATAAATCATGCACACACATACACAAAACCTAACGCAAATGTTTATAAAACATATAAGTGAAAACATACAGACATTGCCATGAATGATAAACCTGATGCATTCTCTTTAGAAGGAAACAAGTGGTGACTGTCTACAATTAGATCCATTAATAATATTTAGATATATTACATAATAAAACAAAAACTTACTAGGGAAAATTGAAAAAAAGAGGAAAAATATCATCAATAAATTTGCATTGAGTAGATTAAAAGCTAGTGAAATAAAAAGAAAAATATTAAAATAAAAAAAATGTGACTCCCTGGTGGTTTAGAGGTTAAATCTCAGAGGTTAAATCTCACCACAAAGGCCCACTGTGGCTGTATGAGTTCGATCCCTGGCAAGGGAGGTGAGCCACATGACGTAGAAGACCCCTCCTGTTTCACTTGCTGCTCCCCTCAGCAGTGTATCTCAGTAGATCAGCCTGTTCTGCTCCCCACTCTGTCTCTGGTGAATGCTCTCACCCCCACACCTCTGGCCTACACCCCAGTTCCTGTATGCATAAATAAATAAAAATAAATCATAAAAACTATTGATAGCATTGGGAAACAAAATTAATATAAAAAGATATGACTATACCTAACTGTCCACCAACAGGTAAATGAAGAAGATGTGGAATATACATCCAATGGGATAGTTATTTGGTCCTAAGAAAGTTCTGTGATGTGCAGCAACAGCGAAGGAAGTTGAAGCTGCTGCTCTAAGTGAAAGCAGGCAGTCACAGAACACACTACATGCTTCCACTCACATAGGTTCCTAAATAGTCAAACTCCCAGAATTAGAAAGTAGAATCCTGGTTGCCAGAGCTGAAGAAGGAGGGGGTTGGGAGGAGGAAGAGTTGCTAACTAATAAATAGGCATAAAGTCTCAATTATGAAATACAAATGAGAGTTACAGATGTGAGCAACATTGGTCTTTCAACAATGCAGTACACTTAGAATTTCCAAAGAGGTTACATCTCTAAATTAAAGTGTTTTTACCACATAAGACGCAAATAGAAGAATATACAAAAAACTAGCCAATCAAAAACATGCAACATTTAAATTTTGCACTTTTAATATTTAAATTAGTAGAAATGGCATATCTTTTTATGTAGAGAAAAAACTAAGTATTAAAAATGCCAATTTTGGGCCTCCCTGATGGCGCGAGGGGTTGAGACGTAACCTATGAAGCTGGAAAGATATGTAGAATAAAAATATTTTGAAGATGCTGTTGCTATTAAATAACTAATAGCCCAAATGCTGCTTCTGAAATTTATTGCTTCGAGTTGATCTGAGATTAATGATCAGATGTCAAGTTAGAACTCAGCCATGTTGCTTTGTACTCATCCAACAAATCGGCCATAGAGCTGCATATGTAAAGGAAGGACCTGGTTTTATTTCATTACAATAAAACAAATTCTGTAATCTTCTTAGGCCCTTGGTTTTGCATGTAAATATTTGCTCTTTCTTAAACTTAGAAACAGATATTAACATACCTTTCTGTTACGCCAGCTTAGTCTATCTAGAGAGAGGATTGTTTTACTGGAATGCTCCTTGGGAAACCAAACTATCTTAGTGAAGTTTTTATTCTTTTCCTCTTTTGACATTCAATAGTGTTAACAGTTTGCAAAGTCGTTGGGGATAGAAAACTGGAAAGAATGCATTATATCTGTGCCCTCTGCTCACCCTTTAAAGCCCCAAGCCTCTAGCCTCCTAACACAGCTTTCTCACTGACTTAAGGACCTTGCCAAGGAGTTGGGCTATTTCTGTACAACAGGCATGGACCCACCTTAGCTCAGTTATACTCACTTTCGCCAGCATATTCCACATGAGTAATGGGGCCTCTGTAACATCTTTTGTTCTTTTTTTTGTGGGACCCTCACCAGCGGCTAGGGAACAAACCAGTGCTGCAGAGGCTGTAGGCAGCCTTGCAGCCCAGCGCTCAAACGCTGGGCCACCAGGGGAGGCCCGCCTCTGTAACATCTTTAGCACCCCCTACTAGAACTTTGTAATTGAGAGAGAAATTAGGGACTTAGAGGTAAATATGTAAGCCCTACTTTTCGTATCACAATGGGTACATTGATAAGCAGCACTGAACAGTTTGGCCTAGACAGGTTAAGATAACAGAATAGTCTTATGGGCTGTGGCTAGTTTCTTCAAATCATCTCCACTAATCGAATCACATTTTTGTGATTTCTAACATCAAAACTCATGGTTATGTTTTCACTTAATACAATCAGAAATATTTTCTGATGTTAAAATTGCATGAATAAATTTGACTAATGAAGAAGAGGGTTTGTCCAATAGTCCATTTCCATTAAACTGAAAAGTCAAATAGCAAAATAGCATAATATATCAAAAATGCTGAACATAAATATTGGTTTTTCTACTGTAGACTTAGATTTCCCTTAAAAGAATGAAGGAAAAATACTGGTTTTATGTGTCTTTTTACTGTTTTATTACATTGCCAATTATATCTGCTCAATTTCTGCTGTGGTATCATTCCCACATCTGTTATTTTAAAGTGCTTTCAGATTTAATAAGTCGATGTAGAAAACATGACTTAGAAGAGTGCATTGCACATATTTGTTCAACAAATGTTGGTTGTTATAGTATTATTTTTTTTTAATTTTCTAATCAATCAATTCAATAGTAGTAATACACATTCTGTTTTCTACTTTATGTAAAAAAGTCTAACCCTTTCGGTCACTTTTCAAATATCACATAATAATTAAATATCCCCTGAAGCTTTGCCACTGGAATAGCCACATCTCTCACTCTTATTCCTTTCTTCTTTCTCTTAAAGTCTTCCTTTAGGACCTGTCTTCAAGTATTTGAGGATAAGTAGATTCAATTAGATTACCAAAACAACAACAACAACAAAAAAAAAAAAAAAAACACAAAAAAACAACCACTAACTGTATGTTATATTGTCAATATTTGCCATGAATGTCTTCCTATTGATTTGTTTGTACTCATGATTATGGTTTTTCTAATTCCACATTCCACTAAACTTTCATCACAGGTGGAATTTGTCTCTTGGCTCAGAAATAGCGTGGTATTGGGAAAGAAGTCATGGCTGAGACATCTTTATTTGGTTCACATTTGATTCCTAAAGATATGCCATTCTTTACTATTTGTATTATCTTTGTGCGTTTCATACTGTGTATTCAACAATGTTTCTACAACAATCTTTGCTATCTTAGGAAACGTTTTGCTTTCTTAGACTTATTGCTCATATCACAGGTTAAAGTGCTATTTTTCACATGAACCAGGTAGAAATTAAGTACTCAATTTTGGGCCAGGGTGAGAGCTAGGAACAAATGAGATAAATTTCCCATCATTATGCACAGAGCTGATGGGTGGTCACCAGAGGTTGGGACCTGAAACCTTTTGTGTTTCACTCAACAGGCCAAACCTTCCTGCTTCTAAGGACTTCTCACATGACACTCTTGGACCAAAGAGAGAACTCCCCTGCCTAAATGGGAATGTGGCATTCCTTTCTACCAGAGAATGTCTTTGTTTTTCAGGAAAGGATGGTTGTTACCATTTTTAAGACAACTAAGGGGGATCCCAAGAAAACACCACTCATTAATTCATTGAGCTACGGAGGAGAATCCTGGTGTCTTGTTCTTTGACTGTTCCTCACTTTCCTAAACAGACTATTCTAAGACCATTATTCAAGCAGACGCTTGTCCCACAGGTTAATAAATTATCGATCATGTGTGTGAACAAGGAGAGCACCTGTGGTTACCAGGAATAGTTCCAGGAAGAGTGTAACAAGAGAATTTGGTATAGCCTGACTGAAAGGCAGAAGGACAACAACCCTCATCACTTCCTAATTCACTGAAACACACCCCAAAATTATCTTGGCTACGATAAGCATATGAAGATAAGACGGTTATAAGAAAATGACAGTTGGCAAAAATGACAGGAACTTTGAGAAGAGTTAAGAAGAGTCGGATTGGGGTAAGAATGGGGGGATTGCAATTGTATGGGGAATATAAAAATAAAATTTATTAATTAAAAAAAAAAAAAAAAGAAGAGTCGAAGCAGTCATGCTTCCACAGTTGAGATACATGCTGAGGGATTTGCCGTTGGGTGCGGTCATTGTCGTGGGAGCGAGTACTTACAACACCTCGATGCCTTGCCTATCACATACTGGGCTAGGCATAGAGACAATGTCGTATTTGGGATTCACCACTGACCTAAATGCCATTATATGGATGTGACTGTACTTGGATGTGACAGCTGGAAGGTCTGATTTCCTCTCTGAGATGGTCTATGGTGCCAATAGCTGTTACATCAGACAGACTCAGTGACCACAGTGGTGCTGGGGAAACTACCCAAAGAAGCAGATTGAGATTCTGCTGCCTCTTGTGTCCCCATCCCCTAAGACATTTGAGCTAGAACTTGCCTGGAAGAGGCAAATCCCTTAGAGCCCACATCCTCAACCCTGTAATGCCCCAGGAAGCTGGGGTCATGGCTTTACCCCTTGTGAAAGAAGTTTGAATGTTGGAGATTGAAGTTTTACAGAAAAATAGAATTGATTCTTAAGAAAAGACCTAAAGTAGTTTCTAATTACTGTTAGATGGTGAAGGAAATTCAGCTGCGGCCCCTTCTCTCTATTCCTTTTAGTGTTGGGTGGGTGGGAGGGATGTTAGATTGGGGCTGAGAGGAAACTGCTTAAGGCTCAAAATAGATCAAATGTAGGAGGAATTCAACACCTCCAGTCTAGGAATTTCAGTCTACCTCACCAGTGCCATGTAGAGAGTGTCAAAACGAGCTAGATTCTGTCTAGAAACAATCTATGCCACAGTCTGGCATTCATTTCGTGCTGCCTATTTCAGGAAGCCAAAGCACTTTGGACAGGATATGGGACTGAGGGAATGGGGATATATACTGATAAAAAGAGATAAGAGAAAAACATTCCCTTCTTCATTTTAGTTTGAAAATATATTGAAAAGTCAAATTACTATACATCAATTGCAAGAATTCTAATTACCATTCTGCAATTGTTCATTAAGGTAATTTGTTGAGACTGAAAATAAGGGACCTCTTACATTATTCAAAACCAATAAATATGTGTCCTTGTGGCCTGTTTATGGGGGTTTTATTGTGCAAGCAGGGAGAAATGTTGTATTTTATCAGTTGCAGTAAATATGGTTGTAGCAGACAACAGCATACATTAGAAGTATTAATGTCCTTTAGTACATGATAAGAAAGACGCTCTTTGCATGATTTTGCCCGACCACTGATTACCCCAGGAGCACAGTGGCTAAGGGATAAAACCCAGTGATGGAAAGCTCTGGAAAGTGCAACCAATAAACAAACCCAAGATGTAGCATGGTTCTATAAACTATAGCTGCCATGCTGAGTGAGTAATTATGCTATTGCAGAAATGATAAATAATGCCATGCTATCTTCACTGGGAAAATGAAGTATTTCTTGCCCCTCAAATTGCTAAAGGTGAAACCTGCTTTCTGGGGCCAATCTGTTAGAAGCAAAATAATCTGACAAGATAATTCTTCTTAAAGCGTACATGGTTGCCTCTATGGCATAGAAATATTTGCTTTATAAATTTTACCTGCATCCCTTGTGATAAAGTAAGGAGGAAAATGAAGATCTAATTGAGATTCAGAGGAAGATGGTTTCAAAAATAGGAATTTGAGAATAGTCTTGATGACAAGCATTTTTTTAAGATTGATTCTGTTTTTTTCATGCATACACGAGCTGGGGTGCAGGCCAGAAGCACAGAGGGGGTAAGAAGATTCACCAGAGACAGAGTGGGGAGCAGAACAGGTAGACTGACTAAAACACACAGCTAAGGGGCCCAGCGGATGAGTCAGGAGAGGTCTGCTGCACCATGTGGGTCACCTCCCTGGCTGGGGATGGAACACATGCTGCAGTGGCTGCGGCAGCTCATAGTTGCTGAGGCCTAAACCCTTGCACCACCAGGGAGGCCCTAATGACTAGGATTTTGATTTAGCTTCATTGAGTTAATGAAAATTAACTCATTTTTTAAATTTAAGTTTTTTTTTCAATTTTCCAACATTAGGGTAATAAATAATAATTACTTGATGCCTTGGAATACAAAATGAGTGTAAAATTTGTGTTTTTAGATTATTGGATTATTCATACTATTTCTATGCTTGAAACTTCCATTTCTTCTCTCCTACCACATCCCCAAACTTCAATCCATAACAAGTTTTACAAGATATTGAAATGTCACTTCTTAATTTTTTCTTTTTTCCAGGTTCGAATTCAGATGTGAAATCATTTCTGCAAAGTGTTTTAAAAGTTATGAAACCAGTTCTGCCAGCATTATTAGCTCATTACTCTCATCCACTTCAAGGCTGAATAAGAGTACAGTTTATTATCATGTCTGACAAGACTAGGAGGAGGATTTCTTTGAACAGTTGACATTAATGGGAGGAGGTGCTTCCCCCACTTTAATCCAAGCATAACATCAAGGTCCCCAGAGGAAATAAAAGCACACCTCAAGTGCTCATTAAGAATTTTTTAATAAGGGAGTGATTTGCAAAGTTGAAGAGAAGTTTGCAGGAAACCCAGGAACATGAGGCAATCTGGCATCAGTCATGGAGGGGAGTTATTACCCCTCATCCTGAAGAGGAAACGAGCGATTCTTAGAACCCAGAATGGTGACTCTGTAATAGCTGCAGAGAGGGAGACACACCCCGCAATCTATATACCCTGCCAGGAATCCAGAAGGGAGGGCAAATGCCATTGTACCTACTCCCCACACCCACCCCCGAAGCCAGAGGATGGAATGGGGTGCACCATCTCAGGACAAACAGAGCAGCCTAGAATAGGGTGAGAACAGACAAGAAAGACAAAGGGAAAAGAGAGCAATTCTCAGCTGAAGGCTGCTTTAGATGAATGCGGAGCCTGATAAGCGTTGCCTTAGGTGGGGACTTGGATCAGACACATGCTCTAAAAAGTCTACCAACTAGGGGCTGAGTTGAGCTGGAGAGTGAGGAACGAGAACACCAGGACTGAGGTGCTTCACTACCAAAATCAGGGCCAAAGTGTAGTCCTGTTTTCTGTATCCTATGTATGGACTTCACAACAGAAAACTGATGGAATTTAATTTTACTAAAAGAAGTTCCACTTAAATAAATTAGCATTGGAGAGGACTATACCAGAAGGTTGGAACTCTGACAGCTAAGGCTGGAGACAAAGGTCACAAGCATGCCAGCAGATCTGGGGCTGACATGGGAGTGGTGGGGGGTGGTGGTTACAATTACATTGAGCTTCCAAAAAAGTCAAAGGGGAGTCACCTTTGGACCTTTGCATCAGCCAGAAATTACCACTGTCTGAAGATAAATAATACTTTGGTTATGCAAAATTTTAATTTTTTTACTCTTGCTTGCAACTTCACTCTCTGGACCCAAGCAGCTGTTGTGGAGGACAGAAAAGTTCAGAGAAAGAGAACTTGATTGCAACCCACGTTCCCACTAAATATTTCCTGGCCTCAGACAGAAATGAATGGTGCAATGAGAATTTTACATTAGCTGAGTCTATGGAGTTGTAAGAGTGGGCTGGAATATTTAATTATTCAGAGATTTAGGCCTGAGAGTGTTAAGGAGAGCAATGCTACCTAGCTGAGATTTCATCCAGGCAGCTCTTCTACACTTGATGATACACAATTATTTTTATCTTTAACATCTTACAGCTTAGAATTTTATACAGTTAATTCTTGATTAGTGGGGATTTGAATTGTGAGGGTCCACTTACATGTAGATTTTCTTATAAACAGACAACATAAACTTATGGAATTGAGAATTTTCTCTTTATGTTTTCATAATATAATTTTTATTTTTATGGCTTATTTTATTGTAATAATGTATGTAATACATATATCAATAAATGCATTATGCACATATACTACATATACCACAAATATACAAATTATATATAAGAAGTGTAAAACATGAGTTAATCAATGTTCATTCGTAAGACTTATTTGAGAAAATAAGTTATCAAATTATACAATAAAATTATTTGAGAAAATAATCTTATCTTGATCATCTGTCTGCTATTATAAAATACATGTTTTATGTATCATTAGATTTAAATAGATACATAACTAAACCAGATTTCAGTACATTAATAAGTTTTCAAAGACTATGTCAATCTATAAATAATGGCGAGTTATTTCATAAAATTACTTAGATAGCAAATATTTATATTTAAAATTTATGTTACAGTTCAAATTATAAATGCTTTTCAGTCCGTGAAAATATGATGGCATTCATAATAAAAATGCAGCTTTTATCAGGGCTATGAGGAAAGTCAGTGTGACATAAAAATGAAGTATGCCACATTAAAATAAATAAACAACACATGGTAGTTACCGCTAATTTGTCAAAAGTAATCTTAACTACCAATTCTCCATATTATTATCTGTGTTCATAATGCATTTATTGATATAGTAAAGCATGATTCACAATTGCTTGACAAGACACCCCTTAGGTATTTTCTTTATTGTTTAAGATATGAAGTGTGTGATTTAGTTTAAGAAATTGATGATCATTGTTCTGCAATTACGTTTGCATTTTCTATTATAAAGGGACAGTTTTGATTTAACAAAATGTTCTTTAACATGAATGTGATTGAATTTATTCTCGAATACTAAATATGTAAGCACAAGATACCTCAGTATCTTGATGCCATTATCAGTATAAATGACATTCCTGAGATCAAAATAATACCTAATATTTTTATAGAGACATATGTTAACAATACCTGCCTTTCACAGGGCTCTCTCCAACAATGACATGCATGTAGTCAATGTAATTATAGAGGGCATGAATATTAAACTTCATTTTGTTACAGTTCTTTGCTTTTTATATTATTTTTTACATTTTTCTGACAACTTAATCTGGACTTAGTCCATCAGAAGCTTCTCTATTAATATATAAGCTGAAAACAGCAAACACTTGTTATAAAACTCTAGGAACAAAATGATGAAAAGAAAATTAAAATGACCTCTTTTTAATCACTGGTGTATTTTTAATTAATCATGCTATCCTTGATCCCCATCATTAATATTAAGGAGAGTTAGATTATTTACTTTTAAGTCTCCCATGCTTCATCAGATCATAGAGTCACTAACGTGAAGCAAGGGTGGTTGGAGCAGGGATGTCAAAATAACAAACACTCTTATATTTGGTCTGTCCTTGTAATTATCTTTAGCTTATCAATGGTCGGATTATCTCTGGCAATCACTTCTGAGAAAAAGCAAATGAATGTAGCCTGAAGGGAGCATGGTAATACTAATGTAGACATGCATGATCATTTGTGCAAAAATCAGAAATTAGGATGTCCATGGAAATTTACCGTAAGTTTTAGAGGTTACTTAATAAGAATCAGAAAGGACCCCAAATCATGCAGAATGCCTAGTTTTTGTACTTAATTCCACTGGTGAGCAATCTGCTTGAGAAGTTATCATTAATTTCATAATGGCATTCCCCCAGAGGAGAAGAGTGAATGGGTACACTTAACTGAAGCTTTCGATGTTATTTATTTTGTAGCTACTTCCAAAGAAGGGAGGGGTGTCATTTTAATTTAAAAGACTATAGAGTATATATCCCCTAGTTTTTTCATAAAATTTGTCTATTTTTGCAAATTTATAAATGCTTAAAAAGTTAGTGATTGTAACCCTTGTTTCTCCCTACCAATCACTAATTTACAAGGTAGAATTTAGACTATATAGTAGGATATACAGAATTTAAGAATATATAGTAAATGCTTTGATTTCTTACTTATGGATGCAACCATAAAGATGTATGGCTAATCATTTTGGAGAATTTCACAGTGTTGGAGATAGGAAATGGCAAATAAGAGACCCAAGTAAGCAATTTAGCAGCAAATACAACCATAAGCTTCTTACATAGTGTTAAAGAAAAAAAAATCAAGTATGAGAAATAAAAACCCTGGAAAATGGCAAATGGAAAATGATTAAACTGAAACCTGAAGACTAGATATCTAAGGTACGATTCTGGTGTGGTGATGAAAAAAAAAAATGAGGTTGAGAATGGAAAGAAAAGCTAAAGAGGCTGAAAGTTGGATTGCGAATTGCTGCTTAAAATGATGCCACTGGCTTCTATGTGGAGAATGAATTCTAGAAGTCAATACTCGATGTGATGAGATAAGTGGAAGAAATTGCAGCCAGCCAGCTGTGAGACTATAGTCCTTGAGGATAGCCATAAGAGTGGTAATATAAGTAGTAGATCGGTATGTGATGTTCTTTGGAGGCAGAGTCCATTTAATTCAATGTACGAAGGGATGGGATATTGAGGGGGGAAAAAAGGGAATCAATTATTACTCTTATGCTATTGGATTGAGCAACAAGAATAACGGTGTCAGAATGAATTTGCACTGGATTGGGAAGTCTGAAACTAGAACAGGTTTTGGTGGAAGTGGAATCAAGTTATGCTATGGTTATCTTCAACTGGATAACCAAAAGGTCAGGCCTGCATTTCAATTAATTCACTAATTTCTTCTTCTGATAGAAGACTTCCTCACCCTCAATCCCCTTCCCTATTAGGATACTGTGGAGCCTAACTATCATAAATTTGCTGTGCATTTAAAACAATTATTTATCCATACATACAAGAACCAGGGTATAGGCCAGATTTGCGGGGGGTGAGAGGATTCACCAGAGACAGAGCAGGGAACAGAACAGGCAGACTGACTGCTGAGGGGAGCAGCGGGCGAGACAGGAGAAGTCTGCATCGCATGTGGGACCCTCGCTTTCTGGCCGGGATTGAACCGGTGCTGCAGAGGCTGTGGACAGCTTCACAGCACAGCGCTCAACAACCTGCATCACCAGGGAGGCCCAATTTGCTGTGCATTTAAATACTCAGTTCCTGGATTTATTTCTTGGCACTTTTTCTCTTTTTCTAATATTTCCTTTCTCTGGTTGATTTTGCTTCTTTAAATTAAATGCTGACTATTTATTCTTTCCTTTTTAAGCAACATTGAATTTAACACTTAATTTGTATTTGTTTTCAGAGCAGTTTCTTTCTGTAACCCATAAACCTTGATATGAAAAATTTCACTAAAATCATTTTAAAGACATGCAACAAATTCCACTTTCATTTTTACTTGGTTTAGATGTGTTTAATAGACTTTCAAAATTAACCACCTTTAAGAGATTTATTAGTACTTGGTAATTTCATTAGTTAAGTTTAAGCATTGTGTACATTTTTTCCCTTATTTGTACTGTCTGATTTATACATTCCATCCATTATTCTACCTTTTACATAACTGCATATAGGCACATATATGGAATTATCACATTATTTTATTTGTAGTGTTTGATCTCTATTAATAATACATTGTCTACCTTATTTTTCATGGCATTTAGAAGGGAGGCTAACCTTTTAACCTTATGTTGTGCTTTTTTAATCTCCTTATATTCCCTATATTTAATACAGTTCATGCTTTCTGTATTTGGAAGCTAAGCTTTTTGGTAGTAGAATTCATTAGTGTTTACTGTAAAGTTTTTCCTTTTTAGTATGTTTTTATCAAAAATCCATTTTAAATTTGAACATTTGAGAAATAAAAGAGAATCCTTTGCATAATTATATCCAATATTTGTGATAACATGCTGGATTTGGATTGTGGTAGTTTAAAAATATACTTTCAAAAATATAATGACACACAATCAACAATGTTACAGAATAAATTCCTTGTTAGTTTTACAATATGTTTGAATACAGAAAGTCTATTAGTGTGTTCATAAATCACTGCAGTCTGTTTACATTTTCCAGCTATACTTCACAGAGCCTACAGAGCCTCTTCTGCTTGCCAATGCATGCTTCCAAAGAATGCTCTAGCCTTATTCAGTAAGCACATTTGATTTCAAAGTGCCAATTCTGACAGGTGAACATTAGCAGAAAACTAAAAATATTGAAAACCACTTCCTCTATATATCTGTAGTTGACATTTATTAAAAGGAGCATCAGCATAAATTTTTATGCAAAAAGCCCTATAGTTATCAACATATTTTTCTTCCATAAACTTAATTTTCCCTCATTTTTCTCCTAGGTCCTTCTATTTTACTGGGAGAAAGTCAATCCTTATCTAGATGAGGTGTTTCATTTGTTTCACTTGCCTTTGCGGTGACTATGTGGTTGGTGGAGGGAAGTTTCTTAGTCAAAGAAGTTTGGGAAATTTTGCTATGCTCATATTCCTTATATGAGTCATATTCCTTCCCGACATAAAGTGACTATTCATTAGTATATTTAAGACTACAGGAAATTATTTTATTGCCTTTTTAACCTTTAATACCAATCATTATTTTCAAAATATTTTTAGTGTCCCAGAGGACATACTTTGATAATGCTATATTAAATTTAAAGGTATGTTTAGGAAGGTTATCTAGCTCCTTTAAACCTAGAAAAGATCAATCTTGGTTGTAAACTCAAATAAATAGAAATATCCTGAGGTCAGGCCCCTTCTGTGCTCACTGCTGTGGGATTCTTCCAGGGCATGCTGCATTGCATATTCTGGAGAAATCTGGGCACACAGAAAATCCTACGCTTCCTTCCTTACACTTCATACACAGCCAGAAATGCAAGCTTCTCTCTTGGTGACTCAAGTGATCAATATGTTTGATTTCATAACTATTTCTCTCTAGCACCATTTAAGATAGGATATTTCTATCACTTATAAAGTTGTCTATATCAGTAAGTCTGGATTGCCAACATAAAACAATGCTTGTGGAAAATAAGCAGTAGACTTGGAAACAGAAGATAAAGCTTAGCATCCAGCTGCATGTTCAGCTCCAAGTTGAGCGGAAAGTCCCTTAAATCACTTGACTCTGCTTCCTGAAATGTAAATTGGAAGTAATGGTATGTATAAAATAATTCTTACAGATTTAATTATAAGACCCTTTTAAAGAGGAAAGCATTGCCATTATGTCATTTTAGCTTCCATATTTAATGAAATAACTCCTATTAGATATGTGTAGATATTAAAAAACTCATTTTTCACCTAAACATTTGCCCTTCTGTACAGCTAAATCTATTTTGCAAAAGATAATTCTATAAGAAATCTAGGTCTATAATCACAACTTGCCATTTCTGTAGGGTAACATGAGTAGCCTGGGGGACAAAGATGGAGGAATTTGAAAAGGCATTTGAAGTGATCTTGTCTGTGTTTCTCTCACACCCCTTTTATTGTTGAGGAAATGGAAGGTGAGGGAGACTAGATGACTGGAATGATGTCATACAACAAGTGACCACAGACCCGGGTACAGAATTCAGAAACCTCTACCTTGTTACTCTACCATCCTTTCTTGTAACCAGCCATCTCAATTATTAACAGGAGCAGCAAGATGAGTTCTCTGCCCAAAATCATCTCATCATTCTGCCAAGTGATCTGAAATTCCAGTAATAGGAAATTCAAAGATCTTGCAGCCTTCAAATATTCCCTAATGAAATTTAAAAAATCTTTTGAAAGTCATACCATATTGAATATTTGTTTATATTAATTGTTTTCCAAAAGGATTTGTCAGCCCCACAGTGCAAGAAAGTGGAACGGTGCATTAGAATGGGCTAGTGAATGATGGTAAGGTTAGAAGATTCATTCCTGTGCAGAAGATCCCCGAGTAAAATCAACCCCCATAGAGAGAGCACTGAATCCTAGCCAGTAGATCACCAGGGAGCCGTCAGCCCCTGAGAGCTCATGGAGCCCTTCATAAACTGGGATTTCTCTGCCCTTCTTTGTTTACCTGTTTCCAGGTTTCCATACATCCGAGGCCTACTGAATACCCACTCAGAGCTTCCCAAGCATGGTATATTTTCACGCATTTCTGTGGCTTTTCCACATCCTGTCAATCCATTTCCTTTATGATTATTTTTCCTCATGTTCCCAATTCCTAGTCATACTGAAGTCACTCAGGCTGTCTCTATGATGTCATTCTTAATCAGTTACTGAGCCCTCAGATAAAGTTAAACAGTCTTTGATAATAACCACTTAGCACTTAATTGCATTGTTTCTCAATTTCCCCATTTCTCAAGTGGACTTACTGATAGCATCTAGTAGGAGTCCCATCAGACTTAATACATGTGGAAAGAGCACAAAAGAATATGGTGAGGACTATGTTTGCTTTGGTAGTGAGAGAACTATAGTGACCACACCTGGGAAGAGAAATCATATCTTCACCAAAAATTAACAATTATATAAGAAAAAAACACTACATTTAAAAATTAAAAAAACTAATACATATGAAGTATTAAATTAAGAAGTCCTGGCACTAAGTTACTTGTTATTTGCATTACAGCTATTAGTTGTATTACACAACGCATTAATGTGTCCATCTTTTCCACTATGAACTAATTTATGGCAAAGTATGTTTGAAAAATTGTATCTGGTAATGACTACTTTTTATAGACATCTTGAGTGTATCATGTCTGGCATGGAGCAGGTAACAATATCCTTTCACTGATTAGATGGGTGTGTTTTGTGTGAAGAATGACTGTATTTCTGTCTAAGAGGGTCTCTCTAGTGCTATGTTGGGCAATATCAGAAAAACTTAAGGGCCTAAAACTCCCTAAGAAGATGTGTATGTTTGCCTTTGAAGCAAGAAGTGCCATGAAATGACAGGAATGGGAAAATGTGACGTTATCAAATACAAGATTACAGAATTTTACGTATTTTTCTAAGAGCCCTCTTAGAAATTTGTTTTACCTCTCATTGAATAATTTATTCTCTAATATGAATCAACTTTATGATGGATATATGAGTAAAATAACCTCATGATGTCAGATTTGAATCATTTTCCATATGTTTTGAGACTCCAGGAAGTTAATAATAAATTATTCTAATTATCATGACTGAAATTCAATATTTATGGAAAATTTACACACATGTAGATAATAGCATATTTCTTGTTGTGCTTTGATTGCTGTGAAATGGCAGTTTTCAATAAATATTGAAATTAGGTGATAATAGTCAGCATTATGTATTATTTATCAGCATTCAGGCTGCCATGAATAGGAATGCCCTTTTACACATTAACCTCCCTTCAAAGAACTTAGAGAAAAAAGCTAATTCCAAATGCAGTATTATTCTTCATACCATTTTGATTCTTCATTATTTATTGTAGAAATGTATGCATACTCTGGAGGTAGTAAGGGAGTTCACTTTTACCCAGTCATGTCTAAAATAGCTCTGAGCTAAAAATATTCTCTCTGGTACCCAATGCAAATAAGCCTACCATGCAATTTTCATAGCTGACTCTTTGAAACTTTTGTAAAACTTAAGCTCTAAAATATTTGGGATTTCATAGCTTTAGACATAGTAAGAACATCTTGTTTTATATAGTGGCATAAAATATACCAAAAGACATAACTTGCATGACTCTGGAAACATTTGCTTAGTTATATAGCCTGAGAAAAAGAGAAATATTTTTTTAAGAGAGGGTGTATTCTGCCTTAAATATTTTAATAATAATTAGAATTCCCCTTCAAAATTTATTAGAAAAGATCCTGTAACTAGAATTTGTTAAAGTCATAGAGTTTTCAAACTTTTTAAAAAGTTATTTTAAAATAATTGGGTTGTAAAAAGTAGTTTGCAAAGGGAAAGACCGATGACCTGGCAAATTTGATAATAAGAATTTTGGTTGGGCCTCCCGTGGTGGAGTAGGCGGTTGAGTGCAGCACTGTGAGGCTGTTTGCGGCCTCTGCAGCGCCAGTTGGATTCTGGTGAGCTGGTGAGAATCCCACATGGTGAAGAAGACCTCTCCTGTCTCGCCTGCTACTCCCTTCAGCAGTGTATTTCAGTCAGTCTGCCTGTTCTGTTCCCAGCTCTGTCTCTGGTGAACTCTCACCCTCCCGCACATCTGGCCTGTACCCCGGTTCTTGTATGCATAAATAAATAAATTTAGAAAAAAAGAATTTGGGGCTGGTGGTGGGAAAACTAACATGATGGCACCTAATGGAAGAAATCCTGTACTGTGGGAAAAAAAATAAACAAGGATGCAAAAAAGGGCTATGTAATTAATAATAATAAAGAATTTTGGGCAATATTAGTTGATTTTACTTTATAAATATTTAAAAATGATACCACAGATTTTTGAAGATGGATTTTATAAAAGAAAAAGATCTCAAATGGATTATTTTATTGAAACTTAAATATTGATTACCTACTTGACTTGGACATCTGTTTCCTGAAATGTTGGTTATAAACTCCAAACTGGACAGTTGTTTCTTGACAAAATAAATGATAAACAGGGAGTAAGACCCTATCCTCAATGAATGACTAAGATGCTGAGTCATAGCTTATGTTCATGGGGTAGAGGAAGAGAAAGGCCTCTCCCAATACAACTTACTGGGGTAAATCCCCCTATAATTGATTCTATTATTTAATTGGTAGAAAATGGTCCTAATTCTATTCGTGGCCATAATTTCATTTTTAATGTACTTGTACAGAATTGATTCCTCTGAGCCATTCGTATCTTAGCTTTCTTCAGATGCAAACTCTGATTTTATTATGCCATGAAATGATTTCAGATTTCAAGGTAGCTCTTTGAAATCATAGGCCTGACCAAAGACTTTTCCAATGTTAGTGTAGCCTGGAGAATCACTGAAGATGATTTGTCAGAGAAGAGAAATCTACTCAGATTAAGAAAGAAAAATGTTATCAATCCTCTTCTTTTCACTCTAGAAAGTTTTCTAAATGTTCAATAGTATAGTATGCCTAGACTGCCTAGTGTGACACAGTGAAAGAGGTCATTTCTTTTGAGAGACAAGTCACTGAGGTCATGCTTGTTAATGAGGAATTGTGATCAAGATCATTTTAAAGAAGATAGAAGTGTGGTTTGGGATGTTCTTTCTAATTGAAACTGATAATCCTTTCTAAATGATAATCAAGGTGTCACTGGGAAAATTTCAAATTTTAAGACCAACTACTACCTTGTGAAATTGTTCACATGCCATTAAACAGTTCTCAGGATGAACTATATTAGAGCAAAAGAACATGCTTCTATTAATTCTCTTCACGAAGGAGTTGTTCTTCAAGTGATCAAATACCAAAGACAATGACAACCCCAAAGAGTGTTTAGCTTACCTGGCATCATTCAAATTTAATTCAAAGTTCAATGGATACCTTTTTTTCCACCCTATTTCAATAGAAAATTCACATTTATCTAAAAAAATGTTAAGGTTTTTTTTTTTAATATTGAAATTCAATGGTAGTACTGCTTAGGTCTTGGTATTTTAACAAGCATGAATCTTATGCTTTTCTTACTTAAAGGCATTAATAAAATGCATTTACGATTAGATGCTTGTGCCTCATAGGGTTTTCATGCATGAAAGCTGGTCAACGCAGCAGGAGCATAAACCTCATTATTGGGACTAGTTCAGGCCCATTACATTAACCGGTCTCATCACAAAGCACTCTATTTTTTTGCTTACACACAGAATGGTAAATGGAGTTTAGATAAAGTTTTATCTAGTGAAGCAAAAGATCTGGCCATTTTTAGTGTTTTTTTTTTTTTTTCTTGTGCCTTTCTGAGAATCTTTGAACTAACTGGTCGTGTAGGTACTATCTTTTCCCTTCAGAAAATTGAGAAAGGAAGATATTATTGTCTGCGGTAGTAAGTGTCAGAATATGTGTCTCTTCCAATCACCCCCTCTCACTCACCTTTCTTTCCTTTTCTTGATATCTTTATTAAATGCCTAATATGTATTAGGCACTTTGTGTGTTTCTAGGCTTTTGGGGTTTTGGCACTCACCTGTGCAGTCAAGATACTCAGAGTAATAAGAAATCAATTTCAAATACAAAGAATAAACAAGAATGTAGTATGATAATCGACACAGAATAATGCCCAGAATCTTCCACAAAGAGAAATAAATAGTTGACACCTTGGCAGGGAGAAAAGTCAAAGAAAACTGCATCTAGAATTCATTTTGACTCTTGAAGCAAGAGGTAGTATTACTGATGGTGGAGAAGGGATTGCAGAAGCAAAGGGGTGTAGTCACAAGAAACTTTACATGTAAAAAATGTGACACCTATGTGATATGGTTGCAGCATGGGACAGAATGGAAGGATGAAGACTAGATGGTCTGGATGTAGTAAGTCATGAAGATAACAGGTGTAAGAAATGTGTCTTGGGATCATTACTCAACACAGTAGATCACAAAGTCACATGGTAGAATTCTTGGTTCATACTTGTTACACAGAGACATAGACACACTTTAGAGCTTGAGTGAGAGTTTTTCTACTTTAAGAGTTCAGTCATTCATGGCACTAACTGGGCATCCATTCTTAATAATGGACAATTCTCCACATTTCCTATTATAACTGGTTATAATGACACATTTATTAGACAAAAAGAAACTGAACTAAGACATGAGATTATTTTTGAGAAATTAAAAGAAGAAGAGACCACAAATTCTAGACTGGGCTAGGTAATCTTATGGCTAAGAACTTTTAGATAATTAAACTAACGTGATGGGTTCCAATATTTGTATTTGTGAAATGAGGAAGTAAGAGGAAAGGATATAACTTTTTTTAAATTCCAAAATGTAGGAGAAACTCTAGTAATTAAACTCTATAAAATTCAAATCAGTAGCTCATTTATACTATTTAGTTACATGTTTAGTCTTATTTGTCTTGTGTAACCATGCTGAAGTGTTTATTTCCTGTTTTGTAGAATAACATTTAAAAACTAATTTAGTAAGTGTCCTTAAACTTTCAGAATTAGACCATTAGGTCAACATTTATGAATAATAATACCGTTTGGAGAATCATTTAAATAAATAATAATAAATAATACAGTTTGGGAGGAGTTTGGAGAATCATTTAAATTATTTTTTTAACAAATAGGAATTTGTTCATGTTCCAGAACAATGCTGAAAATGACTCCTAATCATGTTATATTGTGATTATTGTATATATCAACATATAACCATACATCTGTATTGATTTTCAGAATCTACTCAGTGGTCATACACTCATCCATAACTATCTAAGGTAGCAGGAGAAAACAAATTCCAATGGTAACCTATTCAGAAAAAGAATACACACACATGCCTTTGTGGAAAGAACAGTGATCAACTGCAGGGACAATACAAGCATCTAACAATTGATCTGGAGTTGGGAATATTCTACTTGCCTATCAGTATCTTCTATTAGGAGAAGAACAACAAAACAAGTCTGCCTTCATTTTTATAACTAATAGTTATTTCTCATTTTATATTGGTCCCCTAGTACAGGCAACACCTTAAACAAAAATCTTAATTCTCTAATAGAATCTATTGTAATTCATGTTCTGTAAACAGAACTGCAGGTACTGCTGGTTGGTGAGTCTAAGATGCTTTTGCTCTAGGACAAAATGGGACAGTTTCACATTTCTTCTATGACACCATTTCAAAAGATAAATTTAAATCCTCAAATTCTTGTATTTACCTAATTATATTGTTTTATCATCAATGTACATCTTCCACTTAACCATGGATGCTCAATAAGAGTTCTGAATATTTTATAACATTAGTTCCAACTTCAAGCTATAAATACTTATCAACCATTGACAATAATAAAAATGAATTTCCTTAAGTTTTGACAGAAATTCCAAAGAAAAATAGCCAATTGTTTAAGCAAAGTCACTTTCACATGAACGAAAGTCATTACTTTGAAGAGGGCCAACCATAATGTGGGTTAATAGCTAATGAGAGATTTACAAAATGAAATTTACATTGTATCATACTAATGGATGTAAGATTTCATTGTCAAGATGATAGTCATGCTATTCCCAATGAAAGCAACCCAAATCAAAATCTAAAACAAAACAAGAGGGAAACTCCCTTGTAGCATCTCTTCCTAATAAAATAAACAACAAAATGGTATTCAATATTTTGGGTTTACATTCCAGACCCTCAGGTAATAATAAGCTTAATAATAAGATTAATAAGCTATTATGATCTCTGAAAATGATTATAATCTCTGAAAGGCAATCAGGGACATGAATCCTTTGCAGGAGAAAGTGCCAGGCTCTATTTTGATCCATAAACAATTTACAATCTTATAAAAGTGAGAGGCCGGAGTAATGGTTTAAAAAATTATATTTCCAGACTAAAGAACTAACCATCTTAAATCCCTCCATATGTAACCTTACCAAAAATAAAATTAAAAAATATCAGCACACTTGTATCAAAAGTCTGTTTCCCCATCACCTTACATTCACTTGACTGTAAATTCTAACATCTGATAGTATTACTTAAATTTTAGCTTTTCTTATTACTGCTGAAGAGTTAATATTCTATTTCTTTAGTCTTTTCATGCTACCTTAAAAAAAATCCAAAAACACATTTTTCCCCTTGGCATCCTAACAGTATATTTTGTAAAACTAGTGAATAAGGTCAGCCATTTATTTTTCAGATTGCTCTGATGCAGAAATGTTTCAGAGGGATAAATTATGGACAGAATTCTAATTTAACTATTTGCAAAATACTACTCTATTGCCAAAAGTGATTGAACTTCAAAGCTTCCCTAAAACATTGTACATAATTTATTTTAGAGGAAGAAAACAATAAAATCCAGGACTAAAGTGGGAACAATGGTATTTTAAATAAGCCACAGTGACAAGCGAGGTATTTGCTTGGAGAGGCATTCACTTTTTATCAGCCAAATCATTTTCTAATGTATAAATCTGTAATATTGTAGGATTCGTGATTCTGAGAATATCTCTGGTAGAGTACAGGCAAGAGCAAATACTTCAGTGTAGTTGACTCTTTTCTAAAATGGAACATTCAATTGTTCTTTAGTCATATATTCTAGTCACAAATCTTCAATTGGTTTTTGACCTACATACCATCATGAGTTGATTAAAAATTCTCTAATCAAGGTTGCATAGCATTCATGTGTGTTCAATAATTCAGCAATCTGTCCAGGAAATGTAATGGACCCAAGGTTCTGGTCGACTTTCAGTGACTGCTGAGCACCGTAACATTTTATGCCCAAATTGCCTTCAAACACCTTAATGAAGAGTCAGCAAGATTGCCCAAATGCAGTTATTGCCACACTTTCTAGATGAATAGAAAATCATTTATGTTAATGTGAAAAGAAAGCCATTTTTATTTTCTAGAAAAATCTATATTTGAAATTTTGAAAAAGAAGTTTTTAATGGAAATAAATAGTAATCAATATCATCTTCGTAGGCACCTCATAAGCAACAACTCTAAGATACAATTCCTTAGAAAGGCTGGATGTATAACACATATTATAAATGCTCATAAAAATGTATTTTTTGATTAAAATAGAATAGGTTATTTCCACTCAATTCTTTACTCAATTTGGCAGAATTAGCATGAAAATGAAGAAGTGAGCATGACATTAATCTCTTCAAAGCACAATTTCAGTGTACTTGCTTTAATATGTCCCATTACAAAGGGTTAATTAGAAAGAAAAATATGTATAATAGAAATTTCTAGATGTCCAGATTAAGGTGTGAAAGTTCATGCTTAAAAAGACACTAGGCAATGAATGCTAATTCATAAAAACTGCGTATAGTCTTTGCAATTTATTTAATTTCTGTAGCCTTATTTATTAATGTGTATATTTTGAATAGTTTGAAATATAGTGTTATAACACTTATACATATCAGTATCTATTTCTGAAATAGTTTTCCACTTGTAACACCCTGAATTTATTTTAAGAAAATGCAGATATCCTTTTTAAATTTTTATCCAAGAGATATGTTCATCTTAACATAAATTTCTGTAAAATCATCTTGTTGTCACTGATTTACAGTAAAAACATAACATGTTAACATTATTTTAAGATTTGCTGCTATACAATTTATTTATTGTATTTATTAAAAAAAAAAAACCAGCATGACTCTACGTAAAATGGAGGCTGCAGGGTGATTATCAAAATCCATTCTTCTGTTTGAGCACATGGATAAACTACAGTCCCCGCCTCTTTGAAAATTAAGTATGTTCATGTGATTAATTTTTCTCTAGTGGAAGTAATGCCTATCACTCACAGACCTGGTCATTAAGACATTGGCATATTCCCTGGACTCCCTCTTACCCCTTCTTCCTGCCTAGAGTTATGGTTTAGCATAGTTAAGATTTCCTTTGGTTACAGAGATGATGACAATTACTTGAATGATGTCACAACACCAGGGAAGAAAACCTCCTTCCTGAGTGACCTCATATGGCAGAACCACCCCCAGACCTAACACCTGACCTCAGACTGTAATTTAGGACAGACATGTACTTCTCTTTTAGCCAGATGAATTGGTGTTGAGTCTCCTTGTTAGTCTGGCTTTACCCTAAATAGCACAATCATGAGAACAGTGCATGGGGCTCTGAATGCACCTGGAGCTCTCAGAGCAGCATGTGCTGTGGCGTCTGTGCTGTGCAATCTACTGCAACACGGGCTTCTATTTCTGATACTCATCTGTAGAAGAATCCAGATGTTGCCTATGAAATTTTCATTTCTAAATTATATAATCGAGGTTTAGTAAATTTCTTTGAAAGTAATATAAAGTAAAACCAAACCAGAAAAAAGCATCTTTTCAGAAGATTCCATGGAAGGAAAGGATTCTGGGGTTTGGGAGGAATTGGCTGTTGCTAAGAAGAGATTCTTTTAGGTTTAGAATAAGGAAAATCTATCGTGTAGGAAAGTATTTACTCAACAGACCTGAGTTTCTAAATCCTCTCACGTTCCCAAGGAGGGTCTGATTCCATGACTAGCACTTGGTCAGCTCTTGGAAAATGAACTCTTGGAATTGAGACCTCAAACTACGCTTACCGGATTTTCTAGAGAGTTCATGCAAACAGCCAACAATTGCTTTCTCTTTGACTGAAGTCAGTTATATCGGTACTATGTACATAAACACAGTACATAGTGTGAATATTGATGTGAATATTGTCACAACCTATTAGAGAAATTAAGTCCCATGTAACAATAAGAAAGACTGTGGAAATGATCACCTGATTTTTGCTATACTATGATGCATGTCCTTTTCCCATTGCTGACTTTCCTCTATATCTTCTTGCTTAAAACTGAAACTATGAGCATCAAGCTATCTGAGTCTTTGGCGCTTTCCTAGTGAATCACCACACTTGAATGTGGTTTTAGAGACTCTCAGCACAGCTATTCTCCAATTATTTTTTTGATGGTGAAAACAGGTTACTGATCCCATTTCTGTCTTTGAATTGGTTGCTAGCAGGCTAAACTTCAAAAGTATAGCCCACCTTCAGCAAAGATGCCAGATTGGCATCCTTATTGTCTATAAATATGCTCAGAGACCTGGGGTATTCAAGCAGGTAGTGCTTTATAGTCCTGAGCAGTGAGGATCTATAGTGGTATAGATGAAACAAGCTTCTAAACAAAAAAAGCTGCCTTAGTAGCCCTTTAAAGTTGACCATGAGGAACAGGAACAGCTGGTTGGGTAAACAATCCAAGTGGCAGGTTTATGTTTACAAGTAGTCTTTAACTCAATCAGTGCAACTCCCAGGAAGCACAGCCCACAAAGTTGGAGAACAAGTCAAAGTAAATTCAAGGTCAAGCTACTGAATATTTGCTAATGAATTAGTCTTTTCAATGTCCTCTAGGGCTGAGGGATTAAGGAATTATTCAATATAGTGAACCCATAAAATTATTTATGTGTATACATACATCTTTTAATAAATGATTATTATAATTTTTAAGTACAATAAAAGCCAACAATTGTTTTCAAGATACTGTAAACTATAATTCTGCCACCATAAAATGGAAGTGATATATGCACAAAAGTGATTTATAATATTGTCTGAATAAAGCAATGAATAGAAAAGCAAAATAATTAAAAACATTAATAAAGCTTATTTGTTATGGAAACTGCTACAGGAGATATCTAAATGAGTCTGCCCATTTCATCAAGATTGTCAGATTTCTGGAATTTAACCCTTGATATTAGGTATATTTCATTTTTATCTATATAAAAAGATACATAGGCATATATTTATAAAATCTAAATTATGCTAAGATACAGCATTTTTTAAAACATTTTTTTGTGTAGAAGAACTGGGGTGTTGGCCAAAGGTGGGGGTGGTGAGAGGATTCACCAGAGACACAGTGGGGAGCAGAACAGGCAGATCTACTGAAATATACTGCTGAGGGGAACAGTGGGTGAGACAGCAGAGTTCTGCTGTGCCATGTGGGTCAGCCTCCTGAGCTTCCAACTCAGGCCATATTAGCACTGAGACTTATCCCCTAGGCCACCTGGGAGGCCCTAAGCTACAGCATATTAATACATTTCCTTAAAACATTTTACTATAACGAAAATTTCAAATATATGTAACAACTCAGTTACTGAAATACTAGCATGTTCCAGGAAGTAGGTAATGCCTGTAGAATCTGATAATAATGAACAAAATTTGGTTCTGTCCTTCAAAATTTGCTCTTAGAAGGTACACATATCTGTATTACAATGAAATAAACTTAGTATTAGAAATTAAAGAAAAATTTATGACAGGTTAGAAATTTTCAAAATGTTATAGTGTCAAGAAAGACAGATTAAAATGTTAATGAGTATAATTTACAACTGAATTATGAAACTCTGAGAAAGGTATTTCCTTTGAGTGGTTGGGGTACAAGTTAATTTGCAAGAGACTGGAGTGAAAGATAGAAGGCGTGAAACAAGTACAAAATTTAAATCCAGAAATTTATAAGGAGGTGAAAACTTTAAGACAGATGCATATAGAGGAGTGGAGGGTGGAAGGGGCTATTTTATACTTGGGTAAATATGAGTATGTGGTTATATGCAGAGAATTCGCCAAAGAACAACAAAGATTTAAGATGAAAGAAACCTAGAAACATTTCCTTTATTGATAGAATGGTGTGAAACACGATCTAAATAACGTTCTCTTTACGAACAACTGCAATGAGAAAATGAAGTGAGACATAATTTAGAACAAATTGCTGAGGTGATCAGAAAGTGAAAATTCAGGGCCTCCCTGGTGGCACAAGGGTTTAAGACGCAACCTATGAAGCTGTCTGCAGCCACTGCAGCATGAGTTCAATCCCCAGCTAGGGAGCTACCCACATGGCACAGCAGACCTCCTCTGACTCGCCCACTGCTCCCCTTGGCAGTGTATTTCAGTCAATTTGCCTGTTCCGTTTCCCCACTCTGACTCTGGTGAATCCTCTCCCCCCATACCTCTGGCCTGTACCCCAGTTCTTGTATGCATAAATAAATAAATATTTTTTAAAAAAGTGAAAATTCATAGACAAAACCCCAGAAGTCAAAAAAAAAAGATTAAAGCACATGTAAGATGGTGGAACATGTTAAATATATCACTAATCCCCACAAATCTAGAAGGACTAAATTCTACAGTTATCTTGTTGGTAAAAAGTAAATCCACCTATAGGTGGATTTCAAAGCTATTTGGAAATTATACAGATTTGAAAGGCTGAAGTTGACAGATAGAAAATTCAAGGAAATATTAAGTTGAAAAATGAGTAGACACACAATATCTTCTCTTATTTGTGTGAATTAGAGAGCCCCACCTTCTAATTCTCTAAGTCAGAACTGTCCACATCATTACTACTTCTACTCTATGTCCAGTAAATCACAAATTTCTAATGTTCAATATATTTTAAATATTATATGTCTCATTTTAATCCATTAAGCTTTACTTAACTACTGTTAAGACCCCTTCCACAGATAACTGCACTTATTCCTAGCTGGGGTCATTGTTCCCAGAGTTGTGCCCTTCAACCTGTTATCTGCAAAAAAAGCCAGAGTAATTCTTCTGTCAGAACTCTATTTAACACTCTTCCGAGCCCTCCTTTGCTACCTCCATTGGCTCCACTCTGACAGCAGGTTAAATCCCTTCAGTTCCTACATCCTTTTGCAGTCTCATACCTTGATGAATCCCCCTCCACCTCTAAACTTTCAGCTCTGTTCAGCTCTTCAATCACATCACGCTGTCTTTCAAATCAAGGCCCTCCTCAGACTTTTCCTTCTATCTAGAACATTCTTTCACTACTCCCTTTCTCAAATCCATCTTCAATCTTTTTTTTTTCTCATCTATCAATTACCCTGACTTTCTCTAGCTAACCTCTGCCTGATAGTCACATCTTAGTATAAGCATCTTTTCCCCCAGAAATCTTTTCCGATGTCCTCAGTATACTTGAGGCACATTTTACCTTACCACTGAATGTAATGTATATAGTATTATAATTACTTAAAAGAGATTATACCTAAAAGTCTGTATTTTTCACTAAACTGTGAGTATTAAGCAATGTGTCGGTCGAACTTCTAGTCTCTGGTTCCAAAATTTTGCTAGCAAATTATATGTCAAGCTATTTACAATGATGTTATTTATTATTTTCTGAAGGCTATACAAGAAAAGCTCTAGGAAGATCACGGTAATTGTTTTTTATTACTAAGTAGTATTAAATAATAGTATTAGATAATGTTTTAAATACAGTAGTACTATAGTTACAACTCTAGATTAGTCTACATTTGGGGTTAAAATTTAGCTTAAGGGGTTTCCTGATATTGAGCAAAAAGAAAGAAGTCAGATTCTAGAAATTCCCCCTTAACAGGATCATTAGTTAGGTGTCAGTTTATTTTGAATTGCTTTCAAAATAGAAATCTTTAAACTCTTCCTACAAGAGCTGTTAGTCAATAGCACATGCTTAATTCACCTTATACTTTGACTTATTTTTTATTAGTTCACAATTATCTAACAGATAAACACAGTTAAATATCAGGGATGAGAACTAGAAAACTCTTCAGCTAGAAAAGCAAGTTGGAAAGTTTTCAGCAAGTTGGAAATTTTTTAATGAAAGGAAAGCAACAAACAGTTATACTTGATTCAGAAAAGACATTAGGAAAAAAACAAACAAACAGACAAACAAACAAACAACTGATCTGGCATACCAAACACAGAGAGATTGGTGAAAGGAAATTAAAAATTAAAACAGCAAAACATATTTTGCTATAGTCTAACCTCTCTAGCAAATATTTGCATCCATATGCACGCTATATCCCATAACTTGACTGTGAAATTTAATTAAAAACAATTAGAAACACAGCTCCTTGAGGCTACTGAGAATATCACAGTTTGAATCTTTATTTCTGATACATTTTATTTTTCTAAGTAAGTATCACTACCGGTCATGTCCTCAGAGCTTGGTTTGACAAGGACTGTTTGACTCGATGCAATATACCCAGACAAGCTAAACTCAGATGGCATGATGTAGGCGCCCCACCCAGAGCTCACTCAATACATCAAGTGAGTAAGCCGAAAATATCTAATTGGAAAATTGTATAGTTCCTAATGTGGTCTTAAGGTCCATTCACTCCAGAGGAAACTCCAAAGAAATGTAACCCATAGCACTTCAGCACTAAACAATTATAATTCTGTGGAAAGATGCTGGATGAACAGTAACTACAATACAAAATCAAAAGGCCAGTACAAGCCTTCTAGGGTTCGAGAGTGTCTACTATAAAGATGGATCCACTTACACTTTGCAGTTTGTACTCCTTATATTATTTTCCTGTTTTCTCCTGACCCCAAAGTAAACCTACATGCAAAATGTCAGTGACTAAAATGGAAAAAAAACAAAAAATGCCATCTAGTTTGTTTCCTCTGGATTATTTGGAAAAATTGCAGGCCTCTGCTTCTCTTTGACATTATCTTAGATTTTCTGTGAAGAAAGGAAAAAGCCTGATTCCAATTCCTCTACTCACCACCCAGAAGCACTCAGTGTTATCTGTGGAAAGGTAATTGATTTCTTTTTGTTTATTTGATAAACTCAACACTTTAGCCGGGAGGATGTCAGACTTAAATGCAGTTTTATAGTCTCTTCTGAGGATGCAGTTAGTCAAATATCGTGTAGATAAAGTATCTGTCTGGCTCCTGAATGTCTTCGGAACATGGAAAAAAATGCCTGATGACAACATGTTGTTTCTCCAAAGGAGCATTAGAAATATTTTCTTTTCTCTCCCTTCGTGTTGAAAGCATTTTGGCTTCTAAGATCATATACTGAAGTCCAGAAGGTGAGGAAGTGGAAGACTGGGTCTGCCTTTGAAATCGGTAATAATAAAAGTACAGTGATTTTCTGAAAACATTTTTTAAAAAATAGAGGTGACTCTGCCTGCTAATTACTGTGAGCAGGATGTGCGTACAGGGTGTGTGTGATTCACTGAGTGTTTTTTCGGAAGGTGTTCTGAATTCCCCAAATATTCCCATCACCATGAAAAGGGGTAGATTAGAAGCAAACAGGTGAAGGACGTGACTCTTTGTATTGTGACTGTAGAGTCCCTGGTGATTGATTCTGTTGCTCATCCCCTCAAAATTCTATACTCTCTGTGCCTCCTGAGTGTCCCCAAATTATTCCATTTTCTTTTAATATTGTCACTAAACATGTCTTCAAAAGATCCTCAAATAAGGAGTCAGTTGTTTAGAATTAAATTATTAGTATTGTGACTTTGGAGTTGTATGTACGTTATATTACATGTATGCTGTATTACATGTATGTTACTATCAAACCTTGAAAATAAAAACATTCAGGAGATTACCTTCTTAGATTTCTCAGATTTTTACTTGGGGCATGTCATCTGTCATCTCGAACATTCACATACAGGGTATCATTTCATACTGTCTTTATCTCTTAACATTTTAGCGCTTTCAAGAGTAAGTGATACTTCTTGAAAAGCTTGTTGGATGCTATTTCCAATAAACAGGAAGATGAGAGACTTGAGTTTTGGTCTCAGGCTTCTACCAGTTAGGGCTGAAGCCCCTCCTGTCACTTACACTTGATGGGTGAATATTTCTTCCTCTGACAAAATAGGAGTGTTAATTAGATCAAGTGATTCACAAAACTTAAAACACACTTCTTTGAATGAATGAGTATGTATACTTAGAAATAAGTAGAGAGTGTTTGAGTAAGAACACAAAAGCAAGATAACTGAACTAAAGGCTAAAAAGACAGAGTATTTTTTTTTTTTTGACAATGCCATCTTTGATTTTTTATGACTATTTTGAAAGATCCCACGGGCAGGATTCCATTTTACAGTGAAGATGAGGCTAGTTAGAGATACATGACTTTCTCAAAACTACCCAAAAGATGAAGATGACTCCATAAAGCAGATCTTTATGCCTAACCTATCTTATGACTTCTAGACAAGGCTGAAGCACAACTTCTAACTGGAGCGTGCATCAGTTAGGGAGTGACTTCTACTACAAGCACTGAGTGATTTTTGCAGTCTCATACCTGATGCATCTTCTTCCACATCCAAACTTTGAACTCTGTTCAGCAGCTCAATCACATTATGCTGTCATTTAAATCAAAGCCTTTTTTAGGCATTTCCTTCTATCTAGAACAATTTTTCCTTATACCCTTTCCTAGCTCTATCCTCAAACATTTTCCTCAACTCATAATCACCCTTCTCTAGTTAACCTCTGCCTGAGAGTCACATTTTAGGGTCTCTTCTCCCAGAAGTCTTTTCTGATGTCGTAAGCACATTTTGGGCACACATTTACCTTACCTTAATAACTCTTACTAAAACTATTGTTTCTGACATTGTGAAACCTCAGTTACAAACTCCTTTAATTGTGCATAAATTTTAGGCAGAAGGACTTAGATGAACTTGCTCTGATTTTATCAGTGTGTGTCCTGAAGCACACACTGGCTTGGGGCATCTACGTGGTTGCCTTGTTTTACTCATTGATCTCCATTTAAAACTTTGGAAAAGGGCACCTGAAGGTTGTAACTGTATTGTATGGTTGGTGCTGAAGGTCTCCTATGACAACTTATTTAAAAAGAACAGTTAATATGTGAATTTAATAATGATGTTCAGAAAATGTGGTAAAGCAGCTGGGTCTCTGCCTCTTTGAATCTAAGTAATGATTTGGAAACCTGAGATTTTTTTTTTAATTTATGTCATCAAATATCATTAAACACCTAGATGCATGTGTTAGCCAGGTCTTCCATCCATCACACCGGGCCATATGTTTTCGCACCAGAAACACTGACTAGGCTAAATTTAATCACATCCAATTTACAAAAAATAAATCAAAAACAAAAGGTAAACTTATTTAAAGAAAAATAGCAATGATTAGCTATAAGCATTTACTGTTCGTGGCCTTTTATGTTTGAGATAACACTCTAAAGTTGGAAGTTAATAGGAATGGAGACATTTCATTCCAAGTAATTTTTTTTTTCCTTTTTTGTAAAGAGCACAGAGTGCACTGGTGAATTTGAAGAAAGATTTTTTTTTCCAAATAGAGAAAATAGCTTAGAGAACTCTCATTATTGGTGACAGAAAAAATTGGATGGCATCCATGAAGAGAAGGTAGCAATGATGTAGAAAAGCAAATGGGATATTTCAACAGGCATGAAATCCTCAAAAGTGAAGTTAAAGTTTCTTTAGATCGATTCAAAGTGTGAAGACACAGGTATACGGGTGGAAGCCAGGTTTGTGGAAGAAAAGCAGAGTGTTGGTCAAGAGCTGGGGTCTGAGGTGTTTCATAAAAGAATTCTTTCATTTTTTATTTTTTATACATTTTTACATCATTTTTCATTTTTTGCACAATGTATGCATTTTTATCTTGGTTATAGCCCTAAAAGAATTTCACATGTCTATTTCAAGGAAGACATTATCATCTCCAGCGTTTTTTAATCTTTTGTGAAATTTTGCAGAGAGAGACTTTTCTAGTCCTCTGCTGAGTTAGGACAGATACTTACTGGCTACACAAGTCTGGAAGCAAAGCCTAGCATCTTGTAGCTACTTAAAAAATTGTTGAATTAATTCTCCTGTTTCTAATACCATCTTATATTCCCACCACCTAAGAGAATCGATTCTCAAGTTTTTGAGCTTTCTTGGGGCTTAGCAGTAAATACATTTGCATCTTTCTAGTATCCTAAATATAGGGTTAAATTTCAACTCCTCTGGTCTACTGAATCCGTTTAATACTATTCCATTTGTCTCCAGATAAAATTTTGTTGACATCAATTATCGGCAGTTGTCTCCTTTACAACATTCTTTGTCCTTGTAGTTTATGCCTATTTTTAAAAATTCTATTACATATATTTTAGTAGTGTTTTGGGAAGGTATGGAGATCAATGCATTTAACTACAAGTTTTCCCCACTCTCTCTTTAATCCTCTCCAATCAGACTTTCATCTTCCCAAACCCACTGAATATCTTTGTCAAGGATACATCTTAGGTGTCCTTTTAGGGCATGTGAAGAGATTCATTAGTTCTTGAAATTCTTTCCTCAAATCTTAGACACACTCTCTTGGTGATCTTGATCACTTTGATTATTTCTTTCCATTCTCCTTTACTGTGTCCTTCTCAAGAAAGTCAAGGTACTCAGGACCCCTTCTTTCTTTATTAAAATTTATTCTGTGGCTGATCTCATCCAGACCCCTGATGCTGAACACCATCTCTGGGCTGATGATGTAAACATTTATTCTTCCAGCTCAATCTCTCACCTGAGCTCCTTATCATTTATCCAGTTGGATACCAACATGACTTCCTAGATGACTTGTGAGCATTCCAATATTTTTTTCCCCAAAAAGGATTTTTTTTTTTGAATACAAGAACTGGGGTAGAGGCCAGAGGTGCAGGGGGTGAGAGGATTCACCAGAGACAGAGTGGGGAGCAGAACAGGCAGATCTACTAAAATACACTGTTGAGGGGAGCAGGGGCGAGACAGGAGATCTGCTGCACCATATGTGGATCAACAAACTGGCTGGGGATGAACTCAGGCTGCAGCAGTGCTAGTGCTTACCCTGGGTCCCAGAATGGAATTCTTGACTCTCTCCTCCAACACAATCCGCAGTGTTCCTTATCTCAGTGCACAGCACCAACCTTCACTTCACTTACATGCTCATTCTATCTGCAAGCACCTTTCCTCCCCCCTTCCATGGATATCCCTGATGCAATCACCTCACTGTCATGGAACCAGTCACTGTCCTGCACTCCTGCAAATATGCTCATCATTTCTTCTTTTTTCCTTTCTTCCTACAGTCAGTTCTCGACAGACAGAGATGGTTAAAAGTTCAAGTCCCTTCACCCCTGTCCAACACACTCATCTCCCTGATCTCACCTCTCTTGCCTACTCAGCTCATTCCAGCCCTTTTTCTTTTCTTTTTTTTTTAAAGATTTATTTTTATTTATTTATGCATACAAGAACTGGGGTATAGGCCAGGGATGTGGAGGTGGGAGTCAAGAAGATTCACTAGAGGCAGAGTGGGAAGCAGAACAGGTGGATCTGTTTATCATTTCTTGATTAAACTCAAAATAGTTATTTTCCTGTCTGGAACGTAAACTTCTTGAAGGTAGAGATTGCTCATGTTATTTTAACTCCATCCCCAGTACTTAAGACGGTGCCTGATACAGTCCTCAGAAATTTATATAAAAGAAAGCTCCACTGAGGTTTTGCTTTTATATTCTGTCCTCTGTCCTTGCAAGGTCAGTAAATCAGTCAGTCCAACGTGGTGTCAGCTACTGGAGGGCAAACTGTTAACCCAGTGGGGGTTAACAATTGATCCCTGCAGGTCAGAGTCAACAGCTGACTCTTCCACCTCCATGAGTTATATGAAGAACTTGGTAGTAATTCATAATTACTAATTAATAGCCCTGAGAGAGGCAATGAGAGGCCTCCAAGGAAGAGAGTAATGGTACCATTTTAACAGTTTGGTTCAGAAAAGTTAAATGTAGCATAGGAATATGCAGTAACAACAGTGGTCATAATTTTTTTTATTTATGTAGAATAGTCATACTTCACAGACCTGGATTAATGATGAATGGGTTATTTCCTGGCCCACAAAACACTAATTCCTAGTTTTGCATGAACTGTGCTCTGCTTTACTTAATTTTACACAAGTAGAACTATACTGAGTTACCACAGAAATAATTACCTTATAATACAGTTATTTGTTAGAAAAATAAAATTGGGATGGGATTTGGCAAGCTTTTTTTTTTTTTTGAAAATTAGCTATTTATTTGGATTGGAGAATAACACAGTTTCCATAATGGCAAAATGTCATGAATTATTTTCTTACTCAATAATTTCATGGTGTTTAAGAAGAAAAAATGTCTTTCATACTTTTAAAATAAAAGAAACCAAGACATGATCTTAAATATAGGGCATAAAGGTATAGGAATGAGATTTAATTTTGCAGAATAATGCTGAACAAAATGGAACTTTGTGAATAAGTGAAAATTGCTTCTGTCCTGAGAAATGAAAAACAACAGGAGGAAATTGTAGTGCTATGTCTACATGGTTGAGGGTTCCTTGCTGCTCTTAACTAATGATTCTCAAGTTTTCTACTAAATCTTCTCATTGGAAATAGCAAGAGGAAAGAAAGTTTCTCGCAGCCTCTTTCAAATCTTGGCACAGATGGCAGGGGAAAATCTTTCCATTGACACTCAAGGCTGAAAACAGCTACACAGTAACAAAGAGTCATTAGGGCTAGCCAGGAGCTGTAAAGAATGCTTTGGCAGTCAGACTCCACCAATGTCTACTCAACTAACTTGGAGACAAACAGGAAAAATTCAATGTTCTGGATCTTTTGATATATTTACTTATAAACCTTGAACAAGTCACAAACCACCATAAGACCCCATTTCTTCATGTTAAAGTAAAAAAAATATTGATTCCTTATACCTCCAGAGTTTTATAAGGATGGATAATCAAAACATCATAGGTATACAAAAAGCAATAGTTAACTTTCTTTAGAACTATTCCTCTGTGTCGCATGAAAATTCGGATTATTGCTGAGCCTAGGAACAATTGTAATATTTTAAAATCTTTTGCCTTCTGTTCTGTAAACCATCATGTGAAATTCAATAATTTAAAGTAGAAGTACAAAAGCTATCATCTCCTCAAGCATAGGCATTTCCTAATTCTCAGTTAATCAAGAGATGTTTAAAGACTCAATGCTTCAAGAAGAAACAAGGTAAGCAAAAGCAACTCTGTGTGTGTGTGTGTGTGTGTATGAGAGAGAGAGAGAGAGAGAGAGAGAGAGAGAGAGAGAGAGAGAGAAAGAGAGAGAGAGACAATGATTGAGTTTCCTAGGAGTAGCATGTAGTCTTAAAGGACTAGCATAGAAATAATGAGAGTTCCGGCGGCCCCTGTAAACTACAGGAGCTGGCAGCTCGCTTCCTAACAGGGCTATTGGGCCTGCGCGGCTATATTCATCCCCATTCCTGATTCTTTCCTATCTCTCTGCCCCAATACACCTGGGGATAAGGGTTCTGTGTCATAGTAACGACTCCCTGGTTCTGGCACATACTGACCACCCATAAAGGAGTAACTTCACTGATTAAAGCTGAACTTGTGTGTTGCTCAGTCTTCTATGTTGACTCCTCTAGTCATTTCTCAGTCACGCTGGAAATTGACAGCAAAGTTCAACCACTCACAACCTATGACTAAACATCCAACATCCCACACCAGGCTCCTAGGGGTTTTGTTCTCTCTTTGCAGGCTGCTCGGCTTCACATATTTCTCCCCGTCTCAATTGCTACACCCCTATTCACACCAGAGTCACTCACAGCCCTAAGAACACTGCTTGGTCTTTGCACATCACTGGCCTTCTTCCTGAATATCCTTTACCTGCATCTATTTATGAGAATTCGCTCTTCATGTTAGGTTTTCTCTAGATACTCTCCTGCAATTTCTCTAAACTTACTGCTTCCGTGATGCCTCCTAGAAAGTATTTTAATGTTTCTACCTTTTTTGTCCCACATGAAAGCAGGCATTGCTGACCCCTCCCAGCGTCCTCACAGGATGCTCATTTGGATGGGTCTCTGCACCCACTCCCCATCGGTGAGCACTGGCACATGAAGGACATTTGCCAGAAGACTCTGGACATAGCCATTTCCATATACACAGAACAATGCATTCTGTGCAAATAGCGTCTCGGAGTTGCAGCACGGAGACCTTCTGTTCCTATCCCAGCCATGTCACTTAGATGTGACTCACTCTACTCTAAGATTTGTAAGCTTGCTCGTCTTCTCAGCTAGATTTGGAACTTCTTGAAGGCAAGTCTGGTTCCCTTTGTGTTCCCAACACTCAGACTAGTGATTGACACAGAACAAGCATATAATATATTAGTTAAGTGAATGAATGCACATGATTTAGAAATGTAATTCAGTTAATGTTACGAGGCCTAGATCCAAATATGTAGTATTTAGAAAAATATAAGAGACTGACAATGCTGTCAGAGGCTTATTTGCTTTATAGTATCTGTATATGAGACATAGAGGGGGAATTTTGGAACGGTTCAACAGTGCCCCTATGTACATTGTAGTAACTCATCAGAAGCATCTTTGTAAAGCAGTGGGATATTCATTAATAATTCTCTTTAGTATGCATTTTAAAAGGACAGGTTTATTCAGAAAAGGAGCAAGAAAAAGAGAGGCACCTGCATAGTCACAGGTGGGCAGGGAGGAGAGCAGCCAATGTTCACTAAGACTTCTCAGAAATGACTTAAAGACCTTTTCTAGGCCACCAATAGTGAGCAGAAACTACCTGGAGTAAAAAATAAGGTCATCATGGTGGAGAAGGTAACTTCAAGGACAAATACCTAAGATACCACAATGGAGAAGCCAAGAATTTTACTTGCAGGAGATATGACAAGGTAAGGATGAGAATAATGTGGATGGAAGATTCACTTAAAATCAGATGGCTAAAATTGATTTACTTGCTGAATATAAATGTGATTTCATTAATCTTTATAATATGAAAATGCTGCATCATTGGGACCTTGTTATTATCATATTCATGTAACTAACATGCTAATGCATTAAGTGTTAAGATAGAGAATCACAACTCTCAGTCCAGACCTGTACCACCTCATACCTGAACTACAGCAGTAACCTCACAGCTGGCCTCATTCCTTCCTCCTTTGCCCCACAGAGGCAGAAGGATCCATTTGCAACCTATATCAGGAGCTGTCCCTGCCTCTGATCAAAGTCCTCCAGCAGCTCCTGGCCTGCTCAGAATAAGGATGACCATGGCTTATGAGGATTCACATTGTCCAGCCTCTCTCTCCTCTTGTGCTTCTTGTCTCACACCATCTTGTGACATTGGCCTTCCTCTTTCTCCGATGTGTGATGTCTAAAAGGCGTTTCAATTGTCCACATGGCTCTTCTCACACTTCAACCACAGCTGTTTTTAAGAGATCTTTCCAGACTGATTACCTGGCCTGCTACACCACGAGCTTCCACATTGCTTTTCTTCCTAGTAGCTCTACATGCCATAACACACATATGCCTCTGCTATATGTCAACCCTCGCAAGAATATATATGTCATATGAGAAGGACAAAGCACAGCCCCCACCTCGCAGATGGTCAGTACCTAGAACTATGTCAGAGACCCCGTCCTTGATCAACATGCATTTGCTGAAGTTTGAAAAACAAGTATAACTGTGCTTACGGTTGTGCAAATCTGTAATTATATCAAACACCTTCTGATGATGCTTTGAGATAAATTCTAAGCTAGGTGAATTGATTTTATTTAAATGACATTATGACAAATAAATAAGCAAAACCTGAAGCAGGACTATATGCTTTGTTATTTCTCTAATAGTTTCAATTGTTCATAGGAATCACAGGGTTGTTCATTTAGAAATGAAATATCTTTAAAATAGTTTATCAGTTGGCATTCATCAGTCCAGTTGCTTCAGGCTACACTTAAAAATTCCTCCTAGAAGGAAGTTTATTTGCATGTGGAATTTAAAAATTATCTTTTGAAATTTCTATACATTTGATAAAGACTAAGGAAGGAACTTCAAATGGCAAATTATATCTGTAAACATTTTAATGTTATGCAACTTGGTTTGCAGTGAGAGGTGGTATGGAATTTTACCACAAATTGTTTATATTTAGGGAAACCTAATTGTCATACATTTATAGCTAGTTGGAAATATAATTGCGAAACCAATTTAACAACATCATTATTTACCAGATGTGACATTTTTTTCAGAGCTAATTTTTCTGAGTAAATACCACCTAGAGATTTATATCATTTTAGAGATGAAATAATTATTTGTTTGGCTCTTATTTAGCCGTGAGTAGAAGCAGGGATGTCAGTGCAGCAGCTTTATGTTTGAAACACCCACCTTTCTAGATCCCTTTCTGAGGTGAGAGCGGTAAATAAAATATCCTCATGAGAATTAAGTGCTAGGTCACTGGAGGTAAATTACCTCTTCCATGTACTTATTTGATATGCAGACAACAAATAAGCTTCTAAAGCCTCAAAGTTAGGTTACATTGTTAGGTTGCTGAGTCTAATCTATAGTCATTTTTTGCATTGTTGTTTGTCATACACAAGCTGAAGATGATACATATAAATATGTATGATAATCTATAATTATACATTTATATCCTGTTCATAAATATGTATATAATTGCCATATAATATGATGCTATATTTCCCATATAATACATGATGTTATAATTACCATATATTATATGACACTATAATTATCATATTAAAATTAAGTGTATTTATTTGTATACTTATTTTAACATGAAACTGGATATTTTCATACCCTTTATGCTGCCATTTCCCACCAGATTTGTTATAGCAATTTTTACATTTAAGATAGTTTCTATTTGTTTGGATGGCCACAGTGTTGCCTTCTGCAACATAATATTATTAATAAGTATTTGCATAGTATTCTGTTACCAGCAGTTGCATCTCTACTTTAAACCTCTACCTATCTGTTTACTTATGTGGTATCTCCCCTGTGGACTGAGAGCCCCTCGGGTCTGAGCTCTGCATAATTGTCCCTGTGCACCAGGATCCACTGTAGCTGCTCAGAATAGAATACCTGCTGGGAAAATAATTTCCCAACTCTACTCCTGTTTCTTCACCTGTTACAAAAGTAGCCCATAGGCTTTGTCACTTATAATTACACACATGGCTTGAGCTTTGGGCAGGATAACTTCTATTGGCCCCTCTTGGTCTACCCCCCACCCTTTTAAGTCCAGCTCTTTTCTCTGGAAGGGTACCCTGAATCAGGCTTCTAGTTGGCTTTGGTTACGTTGACAACCCTTGGCCAGAGGTGAGAGGAAATGAAGCCCTGATTCACAGGGATTCCCTTCTGTTTACTAACTGCCTGACTCTGTCTTTCATCTAAAATGTGGCAGTTTCTCTCAAAACGGCTCTGCTTAAGACATTTTCATTCTTCATTACAGAAACCCCTCCACCAGCCTGTCTAGGCCTCGAGATTAGCATGTCTGTGAGCAGGATACTGTATTTTCCCTACATCCTGCTCTTGCCATTGTAAACAGACCCTTCATTCAATCTTCTCCAATTACCCTAATGTGTGTCTGACCTTTGCTTCCAGCTGGTACACTGACTGACATAGGTGGTAGGGAGTAACCACTCTCATTATCAGATGATTTAAGTTATAACTTTAGATATGCATATGTATATTTTGCACGTATATAGCATATGTATGTCAAAGTTAGCTTGTGTTTATACTTATACTATACATCATTTTTCAATAATATTATTTCATATTATTAATGGTATAGATACTCCCTCAGTGTGCATTGTCATGGACTGGTTTGAGAGACTAATAACCATAGTTCTTATAATGGATTATCGTCCTCCAGTTACATCTGTTAGTATTTGAAAATCGTCACTGTATTTTGGATTTGTGCATAACCTGAACTTTGTTAAAAATGAGACATTTCAATCTTGAGATGTATTTTTTTAATGCTCCAGTGTTTAGCTTGTCACCCTTCTTCAATTTGAATTTCTTTGATTTGCCCACAGCATTTTCCCCTTGAACACACTGTCCTTAACAAGGGTCACACACAGCAGTTACATTTCTACTTAAAAATGTATAAAGTTATCCAAAATGAATAATGAAAGTGACAGAGAGCTCTTTCACCTCTGTAATAAAGTCCTGTCCTTCAAATATGGAAAAGAGTTTTTGGAATGTGTGAGAATATTCACTTCTGTTATAAGAAGTGAAAATAAAGAAAAATAAACAGCAGTGATGAAATTCATAAGAATATTAAGGATAGATAGTAAGAAAGCTAGTGGCTTATGAGATAGAGGGAAATCTCACAGGAGGTATTAGGTGAAAGGGTGTATAAGTAAGTAGTTTGTGTCACATAAAATTCAAAAGTGATGTGAGGCACAAAAAGTAAGGTGGTGACTTCTCAGATATGTTAATGATAAATAAATGGGATACATGTTAAGAGTGTTCTTCGAGAAAGGAGGGAGAGAAAGGCAAAGTCATTAGCAATGATTTTCTCAGTTCACGGTTTTGTTACCCCTGAGTTGGCTGTGAACTGCCACAAAACACAGTCGTCCCATTATGTCCACAAACATGCCTCGTCCAAGAAAAGCAGAAAAAAACAATCCCTGGGAGGGAACCTAACTGGTGACACGTCCATGGTCAGAGTTTCTTGCCCGATTCTCGCAAATAGAACAAAAGATTTCTACTGCTGCCCCAGCCATCCTGTTGGCCCTTTCAGTCACACATCAACTCCAGTCTTTACAAGTAAATCATCCTGATTGCTGAGTAACATTCCATTGTGTATTTGTACCACATCTTCTTGATCCAGTCATCTGGGTAGTTTCCATAGCTTAGCTATTGTGAATGGTGCTGCTGTAAACATAGGGGTGAAGGTGCCCTTTTGAATTAATGATTCTATGCCCTTTGGGTAAATACCTAGGAGTGGAATTGCTGGATCATACGGAAGCTCCATTTTTAGCAGGTTGAGGAATCTTCATATAGCTTTCCATAGTGGTTGATACTCAGCAATCAAAAAAGATAAACTCATGCAATTTGCAGCAACATGGATGGAGCTGGAAGGAATCATGCTCAGCGAAATAAGCCAGAAATAAAAAGAAAAATACCGGATGGTCTCACTCATAGCAGGAATCTAGAAAACCTAAATAAGGGACCAGGAAAAAAACTAATTGTAATAAATTAAATATCAAAATCAACAAGCAACTATAAACCAGAGACACACTACGGGGCGGGGGGGGTAGGAGGGAGTAGGATCAAAAAAAGGGAGGGATGGGAATTGTATGGGGACTATAACCAAGATGAAAATGCATACATTATGCAACAATGAAAAATGATGTAAAAATACATAAAATAGAAAGAAGAAAGAAAGAAAGAGAGAGAGAAAAGAAAAGAAAAGAAAAGAAAAGAAAAGAAAAGAAAAGAAAAGAAAAGAAAAGAAAAGAAAAAAAAGAAAGAAAAGAAGAAAGAAAAAGAGAAAAGAAAAGAAAAGAAAAGAAAAGAAAAGAAAAGAAAAGAAAAGAAAAGAAAAGAAAAGAAAAGAAAAGAAAAGAAAAGAAAAGAAAAAATACAGTAAATCATCCTGGGAAGAAGGGCAGAAAGCAGGAGGAAGAAGGAAATGAAGTGGGGAGAGAGAGGGAGAGGAGGGCAGGAATGGGACCCTGGCGCCATCTGCTTGTGTTCTATGCCTCCTCTCTGTCCTCTTACTCTAGCTCTGTGTTCACAACTTGTTGTCTATGTAATTGGAGAATCTTAAGTTTGGCAGCGAACCCTTCTGTTTTTTAAGATGAGCAAATGCTAGGAAAGAGACCTTTCTCCTTGACTGTCCTATTCTAAAAACAGAATGGTGTGTTTTTTATATTCCCCAAGTTTAACACATGTTTAAGAGTTGCCTTCTATTTCTGTGTTATCTTAATTTTTTCTCCCCAGAATTCCAATCAAACTATCCACAACAGCAAAGAAGAATGCCTGTCTTCCTCTACTGAAAAGGGTGGATGAAACTAGGAGCCTGTGGTCATTTTACCATTAAGAAATTAATGGCTTCGCAAGATTTTGCTATATTTGCCATGTCCAGCATTTCACGGGAACTCATTATTACAGCATCATCTGTCCTTAAAATCTTCAAAAAAATCCAACTATAGACCCGTGATGATTTCACTTGGACAAATTACAGACCCAGTTACTCCCTTCATTTTCATTGTGTTGCTCTCTAGTTGCTTTCCTTTTTCTTGGAACCAAGCTTATTCCTTGCAGAGTTTCTTAAGTTTCTTTTTCTGTCTGATGCTATTTACTTTTTCTTTTGTCAACTTACTCTCACATGCTCCTAAGGTCAATTTCATCCATTGCCTTTTCTGATAAAATTTTATAGTTTGTGATTTATGGAATATTAACTAATTAATAAAAAAACAATTCACAGAACATTTATGTTCATTATAATTTTATTTCATCTTTTTACTAACTGAAATATGAAGCTTTGCTAACAAGACAGGGAGGTTTAATGTAAAACACATGGTGTCTGGAGGTAGAATCCAAATTGAGGTTTGAATCCTGGGTTAGTCATCCCCTGACCTTGAGGAGGTTATTTTTAAATCTGCAGAACAAGGCTAACGGTTTCAAACTTTCAAGGTGGGTTGACAGGAATATGCACAGTTATACATACACATATATGTCTCTATCTACATTTATATCTATTTACATACTGATTGGAAAATATGTGTGCTCCAAAATGCTACTTACTAATAACTTGCGAACTTTGGAATGAAGCAAGATTGATGACCTTGATGATGGGCTCCTGAAATCACAGGTCATGTCAATTATTTTTCAGACATACAGTCACAGGTATTTTAAGCAAAGGGCATCAAAATCTTCTAAGAGAATTTGAAAAAGAAGTGGCAGGTAGAATGTGCATTTGAATTTAATGTGTCCATGTGACTCTACCATGACTGATGATTAAGAACTTAACATCTTTTAACATGGTCAATACAATTACACAACCTACTCTATTTAACTTGCCAGTCAAAGTCTTAATGTGTCTGTTCTGATCCATGTTATTATGAAGTGCACCTCACTTCAATTTTTAAAAACATATATTGCAGTGAAGGATATAAAGGAAGATTAAGATATAGTTCTTGACCTCACTGAATTTGAAATCTCAACAGGAACACAAGATATGTACAAGTGATGGAATTTAAATACTGCTACAAGATGATGTATGTTTACAAGTTAATGATCGACATAGGTAAGTACAGACAAGGTCTTCCAAGAAAGAGATCAATGTGAGTTGGAATTATTCGAGAAGTTTCACTAGAAGGCATATGAACTGAGTTGACTTTAATATATTTTGAGGTTAAGGGATGGAGGGTATTTTCTGATATCAAATGATTTGAACTATGGTTTCCTATCACATAGGGATTCATTAAATTATATTTTACTTGCTCTAATTTTTCTAAGAGTTGCAGGGTTATTCATTTTTAATGCCTAATTTTCAGGCTCTGACATCAAAGGGAGATATTTAAGGAATGTTCTGTTGCCTTAGTACTGAGTACCTTGCTTTGCAGAAGTGCCACACAGTTTCACATTTGTAAAACTTCATGCATTTGCAGGGAACGGATTGCTGTAGTAAGTTACAAAAATTCTTTCAATTTAAATTATCTTCACACTGAGAACCAAACTTTAAAATGTCTTAATGAAGTAAAACCCATGTGACCACCCAGTCTGTGCCTACGTGCCGTCTGCCTTCCAATGCCCTATTCCCATTTACATATCTAATTCTTCACTGGCGGAAACAGATCACCGTATGATTTTTGCTTGGGGAAAGAAATGGTAGGAGATTTTTGTAAAGCACACTTCTGTCTCTGAAGGTTTGAAGTTAAAAATTAATGTTATAAAGGGAGCTCATTTTAAACTTATTCTGACTGAAATTAAAATGAACACTGGATATTTCTGAAAGGATCTTATGAAACAAAGCCAAAGGAAAAATTAAACACACACATATATACACACCTTCATGGCTGAAATGACAGGGGGGGGGGGCTCAAGGGGCTAAGTAAGCTGTCAAATCCATCTGTCTTGATTGACTTTCATTTTAAATGCATGTGGTTCTGGGAAATGCTCACTCTATGTGCCACAGAACTGAAATTAAATCTCCTTTCTTTGTAGTTGAATGTGCGCTCTCTCTTCAATATCTCCTGAATCTGGATACCCAAGCAAGATAGAAGATAGATCTGAGTTAATAATTAAATACTAATTTTTTGTTTACTGCTGTACTGAAATTTGAGAGTTGCTAAAAGAGTTGACTAGCCAAAAGACAACACTTTGTAGACTATGTATGGTGACAGGTTAACTAGTCTTAGTAAGGTGATACTTTTGCAACATATAGAAATATATGGGCCTCCCCAGTGGTACAGCAGTTGAGCGCTGGGTTTCGAAGCTGTGAAGCTGCCCGCAGCCTCTGCAGTGCCGATTCGATCCCAGGCCACTGGGTGAGGGTCCCACATGGTGCGCAGACCTCTCCTGCCACCCGCTGCTTCCCTCAGCAGTGTACTTCAGCAGTCTGCCTGTTCTGCTCTCCGCTCTGGCTCTGGTGAATTCTCTCACCCTCCCGCGCTTCTGACTGTACGCAGTGCTTGTATAAATAAATAAATAAATCTTTAAAAAAATTAAAAAAAAAAAACAGTTCTTTGAACTAAAAATTAAAAAAAACCTATCTGATCATGCATGTTGTATACCTGAAACTAGTGTGCTATATGTCAATTTTTAATTCAAAAATTAATTATAAATTTCCCATATGGCTCATGGGTTTCTTGAATATTTTATTTTTATTGGGTAATACTATATTAGATTATACAGTAATTGAGGACAAAGGTTGCATCTAAATAATTGTTTGTGCTTCTAGGGAATCTATAGCTCTCAGCACGTGTTTGCTGTATAATGTATGATTTCACAGACATGCAAAAAACTCTTAAAATTTTCAATGCGATTGAGAGTAGGGAACTTCTGTTTCTGATCCAAAGAAATAAAATGAGGTAATAAAATGATAGTACAGCTGAGAGGGGTGTGGGGGCAGAGGTTTATCAGCAGCTCAGAGATTCTGGAGGACATCTGAAAGGCTGAAGATAATGGGATTCTATTTATATTAGTTTCCTAGGGCTGCCTTAACAAATTTAGTCACTACATCCTTGGTGACTAAAAGCAAATGAAATGTTTGTTCTCACAGTTCTGGAGGCCAGATGTCTAAAATCAAGGTGTTGGCAGGGTCGTGTTCCCTCTGAATCCTCCAGGGGAGAATCCTTCCTCGCCTCTTCCGGTTTCTGGTGGCTGAAGACCTCCCTTGACCTGAGTCTCCCTCACTTTAATCTCTGCCACCATCTCCACTCGGCTTTCTTCCCACATGTTTCAGCATCATAAATCGCCCTCTCCTTTCTCTTATAAGGTGATCAGTAACCCTGTGAGGACTGCCCTGCATCCAGAAGAGTCTCATCTTGAGATATTTAACTTTTATCTCCAAAGACCCTTTTGCCAGAGGACACCTTCACAGAGGAAGTGAAGAACTGACCATATCTTTTTAGGGATATTTCAACCCACTATATTATTAAATAATAAAACAGAACAGAGGATCCAATTATTCACCACTTTCCATAGAGGAAGCAGAAATAATGAAGGTGGGAACTATTTTTTCAGGGCAAAGCCATACGAGGCACCAATGTCCAAGTGAGTGGAACACAAGTGGGAAGCAGAAAGGAAGACAAGGAAATAATAGAGTCTTGCAGATGAACAGCTTTCCAAATCTGCCCTATTCTGAGGTGGGGGGGAAATGAAAAAAGGCAAAAAAAAAAAAAAATAGCATCAATAGTTCTCATTGCTGAGCGTCCTGCCATTGAAGACCAGAAAATAACATTCTCAAGCAATAAACATTCTTCCTCAGGTTTGTCTTTTAATTTGTTCACTCTCTGACATCTTAGGGGACCCTCAGCTGCTCTCCTTCCACTTCCCCAGAAGTTGTGCTGAAATATCTGTTCATAGAGAGAGTTCAGAGCTAAGTTGCCTGCTAGGGAGAGAAACCTACTTCCACAGCCACAATAGAAACAAAATCTCATACAAGCTGTGGACCTTGATCCAGCCCATGCATTTGAATAAAAACAGAGAACCAAGGGCCACCAAAAGCCAACACCATGGAACAGAAAGATCAGGAATTTTCTGGTAATTCTAATCAATATGATAATATGTGATCCTCAAGGAGTGCTTATATGTGTTAGGTATTGAACAAAACTCTTCAAATTCAAATCAAGTGAACAAAATTTGAAAACAATCAAATAACTATTTTCAGAAAGCTATCAAGGAATCATTGTCTCAGTTTGGCTTAACTGAGAAATCAAGTTGTTAGAACACTGAAGTAACTGATGGAAGTCCTTGGACCAGGTTCTAGTCTGAACATATCCTGTTTTTCAGGATTTAGAAAAATTCATGTTTTTGGAAAATGATCCTTATACAGACATTGTATGTATGTAGACAGGGGAAGCTTTAACTTAAAGATAACACAACGAGTGGGGAGTAACTATTAAGATGGAATGAGAAAGGTAAAAGTTGTCCTAATTCTTAGGGAAGTTGCCAAGGAAAGAGAAACTTGGAAGGGAACCTCCCCAGGACTTGGCTTCTGACCTTGTTGCAGAAGGATGATTGTAGCCTACTGTGGCTGACAGGTGCATGGCTTGCTAGGACTAAATCTACTCCACAATCACTAGGCAAGCAGGAAGCTCCCCCAGTGGTGGTGCAGGCAACCCCAGACTGGTGGGTGGGATGTGAAAGAGGTTGGCCACAGGTGATGGCAAGAAGAGTATGCATTGTCCATATTGGGAAGGCTAGAGGAAGGTCACCAGCCTAGGTTATCACTGCACGGTAACTGGGGGGGGGGGCCAAATTGTGGAGACCTGGCTGGACCAGAGCCTCACCAGTAGTGCTCACACTGGCAGTGCTGACCTAGGGCGTTGCAGCTGGAAGCAGCAAGAGACCGCCTCTTCCTCCTGTAGTGGCCCTCTATCGCCCTCTACTGAGAGATGTTAACATTGTCCTCACTGGTGAGGGAGAGGCTTAAAGGATGGACATGTACACAGCAGATATTGAAGAATGAACTTAAAATTGAGAGGCAAATGATGATTGCAACAGAATCTAAGAAATTATATGGGAAAAAAACATTATTGTGAACCATCTGCTTCCCTGTCTCTGGAGTAGTGCAATAAAGTACATTATTAAATGTTCAGCATCGCACTTTTTAAAAATGTCTCCTGGTTGGAGTATTGGAGTAGTTATTTGACAACTAACACTTTAGGACCGTAGATTCTCAAAACAGTTTAGATTCATTACTTGTTAAAGTATTACTGTAAACCTTTTGAATTAGTTACTATTATTGTTCATAGCTGAGGAAGCAGACACACATACTTTCACTCTAACTGTGGATCAGACTAATAGCCATGGCCTTTATAAACAACGGTGGGGCTGGGGGAAGAAAAATAAAGAAATTGTTCTACTTGAACAAATGCCCTGATCATTTTGAAACAATTCCACCTCCACACACTTACACATGGTCTTATAGACTTGAACATTGGGCAAGACAGCACTCTTGGCAAAACTGGTCATGTGCAAGTCTATTGATTATTTTTACATTTTATATAGAGTAATGGAAATTACCTTAAAATATTAGTTGAGCTGACCAGTTCAAAGAGATCACTACCTGTATATCTGATACTTCCAGGGTAGATTATTATCACTTTTTTTCATTTTTAGGCGGAGAAAAATCTCTAACACCCCAGGAAGAATAGTTTTTTGTTACTGTTGTTGTGATCTTTTATGAACACCTCTTTCTTTCAATTAAAGAGACAATAATAAATCATGGAGTTAGGTTGGCCTTAAAAGGCTTTTTGTATCATCCACTGAGATAATAATATACTGAGAAAAAATATCGTAGGGAAAATGTTAATGTAATAAAGAGCACTTCTTTTTCCTGTATACTTAAAGGCATGTTAGAACTTAAATTTTAATACGTAGCAGGAAAATAACTATAAGAACTTTTTCTTCAATAAGAACACCTTCTTCTAGATATTAAACCCAGCCACATATAATAGAGTGTGCTTCGTGGCGCTCCTGTCCCTGACCTGTTCAACACAGAGTTACCACAGCTGTGCCCAGCTTCTTCCAGGGGGCCAGAGAACAGCGGAAACCCACTGGAGCTGATAAAGCAAAATTTCACCCACCAAAAGGTGATGCCATTAAAAGGACAACATTGCTGGAATCTCAAAAAGCTTCCTGACCAAAAACTTCCTTTGCCTTGTGAAAATTAGCTTTCTTTAGCATAGTAATTATAGTATAAAAATGGAGATATGACAACAGTTCTATTGCTGAGTTACTTCAAGTACTTTTGTTAAGTAACAGTGAAGAGCAGAATCTAAGCCAGTGAATATGTCCCAGCAGACTAGAGAACTACAACTCCTTGTGTGCCATGAACCAGGCTAAAGGACTATACCTTTTAAAAATATTAAGCTACTCTGTCCATTTTTTGACTGGATTATTTTCTTTGTTGTTGTTGAGTCTCATCAGCTCTTTGCAGATTTTTGTGATCAATCCTTTATCATTAGTGTTGTGTGCAAAAATTTTCTCCCAGTTGGTGGGGTTTCTCTTTGTTTTTGTTATTGTCTCTTTTGCTGTGCAGAAGCTCTTTAATTTGATGTAGTCCCAGCTGTTGATATTTGCCTTCACTATCACTGCTTTGGGTGATGTGTCTGTAAAGATGTCTTTGATATGCAATTGTATGGGGAATATAAAAATAAAATTCATTAATTAAAAAAATAAAAATATTAAGCTACTTTGTAGATGATAAACTTCAATTCAGACACTCTTTTTTTATTTTTTGAGTATTTGCTTTGCCATTTTTACATGGGTTTCTTCTGTATCCATACTTTGGATTTAATTTTACCTTTTCTGTACTTAAACATAACATAGAACTGCTATCTATGTAGTGGGCAATTGAAACATTGACTACATTGACTAAGGAAAATATTTCTTTGAAAAGAAATAAGAAAATTTGTTTATACTTGGACGATGAATCATTATTTGCTAAAAGCTTTTAAATTGAGACTTTGTTATTATATGTTACTAAAAGATGTTAGAAGAAGCAAATGGAATTCTGCATACACAAGGAAAAGCTTTGTAATACCCAGTCAATATAACAAAAACTCATTTCAAATCACAAATGGCTTGATCAGAATTATTTTCAAAATGTTAATTTGTATTTGATGATGCTCTGTGATGATTCATTTTTTTCCAGTTTGGGAACTATTTTCAAATTGGGCCTGAATTTCCTTGGAAATGATAGGAAATAGGTACTGTAAACTGTACTGAATCTTGGGACCTAAAATGTGTTTTTATGATATTAATTTTTGCTTGTGATTTTACAGCTTACTCTGATTTTGCTCTTCGTTTATGATTTTCAAATATTACCTACATCAAACATGTATCAAACATTGTCTTTCTTTAAACACATACGGTGAAAATCATTTAAGCAGATGGCAACCCACAGGCCTTGGTAACCGAGAATTGAGTGTCAGCTCAGTCACTGCTGAAATGGAGTCCAATTTAATAGCACAAATGAGGACAAGAATTAAATTGGAAATTGCAGGCTGAATTATATTCTGCATTTGATCATAAAGAGATTTTAAGGAGGAGAGAACACAGTGTAAAAGTCTATTTTAAAAGGAGCCAGGCTTCAGATAGTTCTGTACTTTATCAGTTCATAATCAAAGTAAGCAATCGAAATCCATTTTTAAAACTTTAATATGTTTTTGATTTTTTTTAAGGAGGGGCCAATTTCTTGCAGATGTCAGTGGCAGTAAAATATGTTTGTGATATTTAGAACTCTGTGTACTGGACTTGCAAAAAACAGTGCTAAGTAGGGTTTTTTGGAAGGGGTGTCTGTGTGTCTCAGTGACTCCTCACAATGTCCTCCCATAAGGACTGTTATCAACCCATTTGCAAAGAAGGAAACTGAGAAGGATCCAGGACTTTTTGTAATTGCTCTGCTTCATTGTCTTTTTTTTTTATTTCCCTTTCATCAAGTGAGACCGCATGTCCTATGATCATCTACTCTGCTGATACAACAGGGTCACTAGTTATACAGCTAGTACATTAACATGGTCATTCAAGTAAGATGATCATGATTAGCCCCATATGTGTTTATGATCACATTCATGATCAGCCCCAAACTCTGCCTTATCCTGGAACATTCCATGTGTGGCTAAAGAACACTGTCAGCCTCTTCTCTTTGGAGTTTAAGAATAACAGTATTTTAATCAGTTGATGCACAGCAGAGTTAATTTCACTTGCAACATTAACTCCCCTTTGCCAAGTAACCTAACATATCCATGGTTTCTACAGGTGGGGACTTGGGTATCTTTGGGGAGGGAGCATTAATCTGTCCATCACAACCAGCAATCATAATCAGCCTGTCTAGCTAGGTCATGATAGTATCAATTATGTGATAAAAATGAAAAAATTCTTTCACCAAAAATGTGAAGACTAGTGTAAAGATGATGTGTTTTCTGTGCTTGAGTTGAAACAGTCAAGCAAGATAATCTTTAATGTGGCTTAGGGAAATGAAATTTTTAGCACTGGGGGCAAGATCAAAGTGATTGATTTTCACACAGCCCTTAAGGCAATTGTTATTTGTAAATATATGACATGGGCAAAGACTTGCTGATACTTTGAAGCAAAAGGCAACTAAGCAATCAAAGTTTTATCAACTTTTACAACAACTATCTAAGAAGACAGAACAAAGACTTCCCAAGATTTTTTTTAATACACACACACACACACACACACACATCTTAAAGATTAATGATGAAGAATTTCAATGTGTTATCAAATATTGTTATATCTTAGTTTTCTGGGCAGACTAAAATAAACCACGATGATTTAAATTGCTACAAAGCAACAGATCTTTTAGAAAGCAAAGCCTGAAGTAAGCAGAATAAATTTGACAAATACGGTGATCTTTGACATTACTTACATATTTATATTTTTTGGTTTAGTGATATTTAGTTTGTGTAATTTTGACTTGTCTGATTTGGAACAGGAAGGAATAAAATGCAACACAGCTGAAGGAAGGGCTCTTCCTTTGCAGGTCCTGGGGAAAAAGTACATTGGGAAATTTCTGTATTTTTATTTACTGTTGCCACAGAAAACAACACTAACACTGTAGCCAGGAAAAACAGGAAAAGCTGAAATGTGTTCAAGTATAATTCTATTTGTTTGCTAATGATGCCAGACTGACTTTAAATGCATTAGTCTCTTCCAGGGCTATGATCAATACTTTTCAAACTTTCAGCTCTCTTGAGTCTCTTAAGACCCATGAGCCATGATGTAATCGATTGCCTGCATCAGCTCATTTTCAATATTTCACCATTCAATAGCTTGGTCTGTATCCTTGATTCCTTTAGTTCCAAAAAAAAAAATCAAAAGTGGATTTGAGAAATTAGGCACAACATTCTGTTAAATCATGTTCATGTAGACAGAGGGACTGGAGATTTCTAAGTTGATAACAGCAATTATAAGCATAGAATCACCTTCCTGCTTAACTGTTACTAAATTCTGCCTGGAAAATCAGTTTTTCTTTATTCAATAGGAATTGTAGTTGTCTGAGGTGGTGTAAACCCTTCTTATGGCCTCTGTTTAATAGATAAAAAGATTAAATAACATATCTCATACTCCAGCAGATCTGATTTCATTTATTTAACTTCCTTTATTTTTCACACTCCCTAGTCAGTTTATGTTTGTTACTGTAATTATATATTTATTTAAGTTATAAAATGACTATAAGTAGATAATTGACTTATTAGGAAGAAACTCTTGACTAATTTGGAGAGTCTAATAAAGTTTCATCATTAAAATGTTTTTGTCATCTTAGTGATACAGAGATGACACTTCTAAATAAAAGGGTCAAATCTGTATTCAAATTGCTTTAAAGTAATCTTCGACAAACAAACAGAACTTGAGAGTAAGATTTATGTTGTTTGTACAAGAAAAATGAAGTGAAACTCCAATTAGCAGAATGATTCTTAAACAAAGGAACTTGGTTTTATCAAGTTTGGCAAATGAATGTGTATTTCTACACATTTAATTGAAATAAAATGTATGTTAAGAGTTTTTGCAAATCTGTATTACCCAAGTTTTTCAATTAACTGATAAATCCCTGGTTATAGTTTGTGAGAGAGGGAAGACTTCATAGAAACTTATTAACCCCTTTTTCAAATTATCACTGAAAACACAAAGCATGGATGCTGGATCCTTTTTATGATCTGGGACAAAGTTCTTAACCACTGAGCTTAAATTCCTTTATTCTTAAAGATGAAATTTACAACTTGAATATTAAAAAGATCAAGTATGCAAAAATATGTGAAAATGCCAGGCACAAAGTAGTCACTAAATAAGTTTCCCTATCTGTAATACGATTTGTAGATAAGCTGTTTTAGAAAATTTATGTAGAACTGCATTTTGAAGAACTATTTTCTCTTAAACTTTTGTTTATTAATCTTAATTTTACTAGTAAAATTTCTAAATTTTTGAGTATTTAATAAGTATTATAGAATCTGTAATGTTTCATGAGTCTTAAAAAATAGTTACATTTCAACATCTTTAAAGACACATCACCCAAAGCAGTGATAGTGAAGGCAAAGATAAACAGCTGGGACTATATCAAATTAAAGAGCTTCTGTACAGCAAAAGACACAGTAACCAAAACAAAGAGAAACCCCACCAATTGGGAGAAAATTTTTGCACTCAACACTAATGATAAAGTACTGATCACAAAAGTCTACAAAGAGCTGATGAGACACAACAAAAACAAAGTAAATAATCCAGTCAAAAAATGGGGTAGAAGAGCTAAAAAGAAACTTCTCCAAAGAGGAAATGCAAATGGCCAACAACCATATGAAAAAATGTTCAACATCACTTGTAATCAGAGAAATGCAAACCAAAACTACAATGAGATACCATCTCACGCCAGTGAGAATGACACATATTAAACAGACTAGCAACGACAAATGTTGGCGAGGATGTGGAGAAAGGGGAAATCTCCTGCACTGCTGGTGGGAGTGCAAACTGGTCCAAACACTATGGAAAGCTGTGTGGAGATTCCTCAGCCTGCCAAAGATGGAGCTTCCATATGATCCAGCAATTCCACTCCTAGGTATTTACCCAAAGGACACAGAATCATTAATTCAAAAGGGCACCTGCATGCCTATGTTTATAGCCGCACTATTTACAATAGCTAAGCTATGGAAACAACCCAAATGCCCAAAAATAGATGACTGGATCAAGAAGATGTGGTGCATATACACAATGGAATATTACTCAGAAATCAAAAAAGATAAACTCATGCAATTTGCAGCAACATGGATGGCGCTGGAAGGGATCATGCTCAGCGAAATAAGCCAGAAAGAAAAAGAAAAATACTGGATGGTCTCACTCATAGTAGGGATCTAGAAAACCTAAATAAGGGACCAGGAAAAAGACTAATGCTAATAAAGTCAAAATCAAAATCAACAAGTAACTATAAACCAGAGACACACTACAGGGATTGGGGGGTGGGGAGGAGGGAGTAGGATCAAAGCAAGGGGGATGGGAATTGTATGGGGACTATCACCAAGATGGAAATGCATACATTGTGCAAAAATGAAAAATGATGTAAAAATATAAAATAAAAAAATAATGAAAAAGTTACATTTCCATCTTATTAAAGAATCTGCATTTTTGTCTAAATGTGAAAATAAAGTTAATATAAGTTTCATAGCTTTTCTAACTGGATATTTAATGTAACTGTCCCTTTGACTTGCATAGTGTAAACTTCATCTGATTGTTTTCTAAAACTTCCTGATTATGATGAAGAAAGAAAATTTTACTTGGATTTAAACTAATATGAGTGGAAGCAAATTAGCCTCAAAACAATAATGTTGACCATACTACATTAAAGAATAAACCCAATAGGCACAAATTAATTTAATATCTGAATTTCACTCAACACTGAATAAAGAAGTAATAGAAAGTTCTAAATGCATAATTTCAGTATCTAGGGCACTGCTGACTAAGAAGATAAGCTTTCTTGTTTTGCAGAAAAGCATATTCATACAAGGCTATAATAGTTGCTTTTCATTTACCCACAAAAAATGGGATTATTACCTCTTAAGTGACCTTTGGAACAACTAGCTCCTAGAAAACCATCTTTCTGCTTATATGTTTAAAGCATATTTTATATGAGACCATCTTTTATTTTTAAAATAAAAGGAGTGAATTATTTATCCCTAATATTTGGCAATGATAAAATCCAAGACTTCTTTGTAAGGGTTTGAATATATCTCAACCTCTCTTATCTCCATTTATTTATAATAAAAAGTATATAGTAGTTGGGTAAGATAGGAAATTGATGAATAATTAAATTTGTTATGAAAAAGATCATCCAAACTTTTCACCTTATGAATTTCTAGATCCACAAGACACATGTTGCATTAGAGAATGAAAGTATTTAAGATGAAGATTGTAAACTCTAATTAAATAAATTAAAAATTGTAGTATCAGGGAAAAACTTCTATTATCATAATCAATAAAACACAGCAATAGATAACATTATAATAAAGAACTTAATCCTATTTACCATGTCAGATCGAATCACAAGTTTTGAGCTAAATAAGATCTAGTATATGATATAATGCTTCTTATCTTTTGATTAAATGCCCATTTTGCTAATATTAATTAACTCAGACTAATATATATTATTAAGCATTTGGGTTATAACAAAGAGTGTGGTTAGCCTAGCATATATTTGCATTTTCTTAATACAATGTATTAATCAAGTTCTTTTTCACAGAATATAAAATGTACTTGATTCAAGTTAAAATTAAACAGAAAGCTGCAGTTAAGCAAAAATGATAAATTCAAATAAAAGTAATTGATGTTTGCTAGTTCCTTTTATATTTAGTTATCTATTATTTTTCTATTAAAAAACACTAGATAAAAAGCTTGGATTGAAAAATTAATTCTAAAATAGGCATGGGGGGTCACTGTTTTGTAAACAATGTTCTGTAAAATAAGCTCCTTTTAAATTTTTATATGAGAACATGAAAGTAGTAGTTCTAAAAAGCTAAGAGATTACAGACTCTGTAGATGAAATACAGCAAGGAACAGAAAGTAAACGGGTCAAAACTTTTGCTACTTTATGAGCTGTGTGCTAAGACTTAACAAGCTTAAGGCAGTACAGAAAATGACACTGATTGGTATCTATTTGCCCATCACCAGATTGGGGTGAGCAAATTTGATATTTAGAGATCTTTTACTTTTTTCCTGGTGCACAGCAGTGTTATTGAATCAGTCATTAGCAGAGTGTCTCCCATTTTGACATAGCTTTTGTCACATTCTACTGAGCAAGAGTAAACAGCCTGATGGTAGACCATCCAGTCATATCATTTAATCTCACTTGGCAACATGGTGAGACTACTGTTTAAACATAAATATTGTAGTTTTTAAGTACAGTGCTACTTTCAGTACTAACAAAGTCCAAACCAGATTGTTACAGTTTTTGATAGAGCTTCATCCACTTTTATAAAACCCAAGAGCAGTTGATTCTTTTGGACTGGAATTTAGCTTTTACTGATGATGAAGCAAAGATTGTTTTCTACGTGAAGACAGAAATCAGAAAGGAAGCATAGTGTATCTGTGGGTCTCTTACACTATTTAAGGAGGCCAAAGTTTTCTGGTTGCTAAAATGTAGAGAATTTCAGAGTCTGGAGAGACAAGTAGAACCACAAATCCACCTCCTATTGCCAGAAATGGTAGAAAGATGATTCTTTGTTGCCTGAATCCCTACAGTTCCTACTTTACCGTTCAGATGAAGGGATACATGTGTGAGAGCTGAGCACACACCTAAGAAACTGATAGTGGGCACAATAGGGTACAAAAAGAAGACAAACTTCCTGCCTTGATGCTGACATGCTGAAAGAATGCTGCATGAGGGTAGCAAGTAAGTCAGGGAGAGGAGCTTGGAAAATTTACTCATGAGAGTTCTCTAGGATTTAGGGAATTGCTGTGGGTCAGATAGTTGTGAGCAGATGAGAAGGAATTTCAGTAAGTTTTGCTGTGTTATGTTATGGATCTTATTTTACATGTTCTTTGAAGGCACAAGTGAATAATTAAAGTACTTTCCGAATTCCTGTTGGGACACTAAAATTGCTTTTTAAACTTTGCAACACATCAGGAACTAAATCAAGTGGGTCTCCAAGATCAATAGATTATAATCCCAAGAAGAGGAAAGATAGAGTACTTGTTAGCCACTAACAGGAGTTAGGACAAAGCCATTTACCCAGAACATGCTTCCTTCCTTTCTCATCATCCCAACTCCATATCCTTCTGAAATCATGTGCAAAGCAGAGACCAATTTGCCAAGATCTATAAAAGCAGCTGCCCCCTGCCACAGAAAATCATCTTCTTCTCTAACCTTGCTCTGATAATAAAGGAATACAAGATGGCATTTCTAATAGGGAAACTACTAAAATAATGTGTAGAGAGAGAATAAATAATGTGTAGAGAGATCCATGACAATGTTACATAGTTCTAGAGTTTGAAGAAATCTAGGTATTGATCTTTATTGATGACTATGGGGCATAGACAGAAAGGGAGAAGCGCTGTTTTTATAGTGCATGCTCTGTGCTCACACCACAGTAATTGCATCACGCAGGTTCACTCACTCATCCTTCACAATATCACTACAAGATCGGGTCGTTGAAGATCATTTTCATTTTAAATATAAAGAAATCAAGGCACCGAGCATTTTTGTCGCTTGCTCAATTTCACCTTTTAGAAGTGGGAAAACTGGGATTCTGACATCGTAGACCATATGCTCAAGTATCACCTACATTGCCTTTATTGACTTGAATTAACAAAATTTATGAATAAAATTCCCATTAGATGCTCTTCATACTTACATAATCCTGGCAATTAATCTAACATTTGTATGTAAATAAGTACTCTATAATTGGTTGAAAAGATGCAATTGCTGTAAGTAGGGTTATTACATGCTATGTACTGCGTTACTACTTTAGTGGATGAGGATTTTATCTGGCTAGTGCAATGGATAACTAAGCAAGGTCAGGTCTTAAAAACAATATTCTCTCCAAGAGTGTGGTCCAAATTGTAAAGGATTTAACTGTATAGACTGTGTTTTACCTGAAATATACTTGAGGGATTTGGATTCATACTTTGAAATGAATTTGTTTGTTATGACATGGTTCTTAGGGTAAACTATATAAAACTTATTTTCTACTCTCTAATATTTGCACTCAGTGAAAAAATTCAGTCTTTACCTTTCATAATGCTTACTACCAAATGAATCGCACTTCTGAGCAGTCAGAAGAATCATTTTCATTAACTGTGTATAAACAGAGACAGCACCTAATCTGGATTTTTCTAGCTTCTGCCTGGCATGGACTCTCTTTGCTGAGTGTGCTTTTCTCCCTAGATATCGGTGATACAGGGGCCAGTTATATTCCAGATATATCTTCTGTATACCTCACGTCCCCATTGTGACAGCCACCTACGTGACAGCCAATCTTAAACCTTAGCCATTTCTGCTAAGTGAAATATATCTAGGAATTTTCTGGACTCTCTGCCTGTTAGAAATAGTGGGTTCTGGAGCAGAGGCATTTGATGAGCACTGGCAAAAATTACTGTGCGGTTTGTGGGCAGAATTCAGGGGAGGACCAATGAATTTCAAAAGAAACAAAATACTCTTTCATTTTCATTAATCTTTAACTAACAATTATTTTCCTCCATCCTTTCTGGAGAGCACAAACCACAATTCCCTTATCAGCACCTGTGACTCTGTCACTTGTAAATGGCAGGTATTTGATATTTATAACATCATACACAATCACTAATTTGCAATTAAAATAGCTCCTAGATTTACTAATAAATTGTGTTGCTTAATATGTTAAGAAATAAGCACAGGTCCTATCACAATTGTTTTATATTTTGAAAACAATATTTTATAAGATTTCTCCATTGTACAATTATTTTATGCACTTCAAACCATTTTTCTGGGGAGCAGAAAAAAAATGGGTTAAGAATCTCTGCTATAAAGTGATACCCTAGGGGAAAATAAAATAAAAAGCAAATTGACTGGGGTCTTCCGTGCCCTCATTGTGAAAGCTCAAGCTGAAACCCTGGTAACAATAAGTGGCGTGAGACAAAGCATGTTGGCCACCAGCGTGGCCATCTAGATGAGAGCACACAATGCCTGGCACAGGTGCCTTTGCATCTACACTTTGGATTTACTTTCATTAAATCTAAGGACACTGCATTCTCTTTAGAGACAGAGCGCTAGAGTGATCACCTCCAGCAGACACCAGAAGCATGGCACAAGTGGGTCTGAGGGGGCTTAAGCCAGACAGTGAGGACAGACCTTGATTTCTCTGCAAATGGACAGGAACTGCCTCCAAGTCTAGGAAGGAGAAAACCCAATGGACGGGAACATCATCACTGCAAGCGTGCCTTCTGATGTTTGCTCCTGCTCTGCATGCTTGAAAAACACTTTCTAGAAATTTCATGTGTCATAAGGGGACTCCGCCATGTTGACTTTTCAGCACTAGGAGCGCCAGGATCACTGGGAGTTTTTAGTATGCTCCGGCCTGCTTGTGGTGGACCGATATTAATATTTATTTGGATATTTGCTGGATCTTTTTTCTATTAATGTACATGCTAAGTAATAATACCTAGATAGAGTATGTTCCAAGAGTTAGCAACAGCTTTGTTTTTTTTTTTTAATGCCTTTATCAGTGGTGTTAGGATATAGAAGATTCACCTGGCACACTTAAAATATAACAGCCCTGTGCATCCCAAGATATTCTGTTTTCACAGACATTCAGAGGTTTCCATGCAACTTTTTTTTTTTTTTTTACAAGGTATATATACAACAACCTACTGTGGTTGAGAAAGCTGCTATACTGAGTCATAAATAATCAAACCCTCTATTTTTTGATGATTATAATGGTTTAATAACATAAGGTGACAGTTTATATTTCATGCAGTCATGCGTTTTGGTGTAACTTTTTGTGACAAGCTACGAAATACTAATTCTAAGATATAATAGCTTAATTCTTTTTGTATTACAAAATGTATGAAATATAAAGAACCAGAGCACAGAAGCAATCACTGCAACTCCTTAATGAATCTATACTCTAGATATAGAGCAATAAAAAAACCTGTAATATATAGCTTCTCTACATGAAAGAATGATCTTCACCAGCTTTGCTAAAGTCCTGTGAGCTCAGCCTACTACAAATCATGACAATAAATCTCTGAAAGGACAGAATCTTTTATCAAACATCACCATTGTTTTCGCTAGCCCCATCCTCATTTTTAGTCACCAGTTTTACTGATAAAAATAAATCTACCTGTGGTCCCTTGAATCCCATCTTTTAACTCTCTTGAATCCCAAATGGCCTATATTTTTCATCTTATCTAGATGTTGAATGTAATTTTATTCCTCACACAGTTTTCTTCAGATGTTCCACTGATTAAATACCAAGGAATAGTTTCTGATATTCCCAGGACAAAGCCAGATTGGGGAGGTAAGGGAATCAATATTTAGTTTCTGTTCTCAGAGAACAAATAAGCAATTACAATGCCATTGATAAAAATCTTGGGAAGCCTGAGGTGCAGATTTTGGGTCACTTTGTGCAGGCTTCCAGAGGAAGTAATTCCTGAATTGATTTAAAATTATTAGTAGAAGTTGGCCATTCAGAGACTGACTTAGCCAATGGTTTAAGGCAGGAAATTACATGTTACCTATTTCTGACACATAGTAGGTGCTTGATGAATGCTGGGTTGATTGAAGGGTATGGGGAGCAAAGAGTTGTTGGTAAATGAAAATAATTGTCTGGACTTGGATATGGGTTGTAACTGATGAAATTCAGAAGTGGGTTTGAAAATATTTACAACTGCCTTTACTGAGGTGTAAGGAATTTACATTTTAAGAGAACAGAATTGTACCAAAGAAGAGGTCAGACTTAGTTTAGATTTCTTTCATAAATGTGCTCTTACTAACAGAACTGATCACATTTCTTCCAATTTCTTACTAAGAAATCAATGCAGAATTTAAGATATCAATTTTTTTTTCCCTTTCTGGCACTACACTCATTCTTTTGTCACTCTTCTTACAAAATTTAATTTACATCACTGACGTTAGTCATTTGTGAGTAGTATGTTGTGCTAATATTGTCGCCTATTCGGTAGGGTGTTTTGTTTTGTTTTGTTTTAATGATAGCTTATTTTTCTGTGCAGAAGTTTTTCGGTTTGATGTAGTCCCATCGTTTATTTTTTCTTTTGTGTCCCTTGATTTTGGAATTACCAACAATCTCTAAAACCAATGTTTTGGAGTATTTTGCCTATGTTTTTCTTGTTTGTGTTTCATGGTTTCAGGTCTTACAATCAAATTTTAATCCATTTCATTATTGTATATGCTGTGAGATAATAGTCTAGATTCATTCTTATGCATAGAGTGTCCAACTTTCCCAACACAATTTGTTGAAGAGACCTGTCTTTTTCTGTTTGTATACTCTAACTCCTTTGTTATAAATTTACTATCCATATAGGTGTGGGTTTATTTAAGAAATCAAATTTTAACAAAATGCTAAGAGAGTAAACCTATTTATCAGGATCCACAAGAAATTTCTACTCAGATTTATGGAGTTTAATTGAGAGAAGTGACTAACTGGTGGTTTATTCATAACTTGTGACAAAAAAATAAAAAGCAGATTTGGGAAATCAAACAAGGGCTGGGAGGTATCATATCCCTCTGCATCCCCACAGCTGTGTAGATGACGATTATCTCCATCCAAATAGCTGATGAGTATAAAAGGTGCTGGTCCCTTTTAATACTTAGAGAGCCAAACTTAAATTAAGAATTAACCTAGGGCCTCCCTGGTGGCCCAAGGGGTTCAGACACAACCTGTGAAGCAATCCCCAGCCACTGCTGCACGAGTTCGATCCCCGGCCAGGGAGAAACCCACATGGCGCAGCAGACCTCTCCTGACTCACCCGCTGCTCCCCACAGCAGTGTATTTCAGTCAATCTGCCTGTTTTGTTCCTCCACTCTGTCTCTGGTGGATGCTCCCACCACCCACACCCCAGGTCTTGTGTGCATAAATAAATAAATCTTTAAAAAAAAAGAATTAACCTAAACAAACATCCTTATACTCTTTCTATGACAACTGTTGTAGAGTTGACAATATTACCCTTTGTCTTTCTCTGCTCTCTGCATTGTTTATTACTATTTAAGATATGGCAATAAAATCATTAGACTGCATAGACTATCTATCTCAGTATATTGAAACAAAAATCAGTTGTACCTGTGATATTTCAAACCAATGCAATATGATTAAACATTACTATCACAATTTTAAGAAAATAAACATCCACAACAAAATTAAGGGGAATATTTAATTGCTCTCTAGATGGAAAATGCCTAAGAATTTAATACTGAAAGGCAAGGGAAAACTTAAAAAAAAAAAAAAATAGGTTGGATGTTTCTCTTTGCTTTCTTGTTTGCTTTATGTTCCCAACACTTGTCAAATGAATATTGACACAATGGGTGTGCTCTTTTCTAAATCTGGGCCTTCTGTTTAAGCTTCCTGAAGATTGAGACTGTGATTGTAGGTCTTCATGAACCATGTTTGTTATATGCTGGGTATCAATAAGTATTTCTCTAATGACTTTTTTGAAAATCACTAAGGCTAAAAAAAAAAAACCAAAAAAAAAACCCACCAAATGTAAAAACTCCCGAGTGAACAAGAAAATATGAATCCTCATAGAAAAATGCTTAATAAGCCCACACTATTCAAATGTGTGAAGTTGTTAATAAATTAGTCTTATATTAAGTGAAAATTAAACTACATAATACAAATTTTACCAACCAGTTTGCCAAACTGATGTGCATGCTGTTGTATAGAGGGAGGTTTGAATAAACACTTATTTTAATCTTCCTAGAGTAAATGTAAAAAGCCCAACCATGAGATCTATTAGCATACTTTCAAAACCAACCACACAAACAAACAAAACAAGGTCATGTTATTTAAAGCTCTATAGATGACTATTATCTCCAAATACACAGTGTGTGGTAAATAAAACCTTATGCATACATGGATAGAATCAAATAAGATTATTGGAAATAACCAATCCAGCCACACATCAAAACTATGACTCATGTTATACACTATATTCTTCATTATAGGAGATGCTTGCACTTGAAATATATTTCCTATTTGCTGATGTTACAAACTTATACTCTCCTTATTCTTGAATTTGCTGCAATAATTATTCTGGCAGCTTGCACTATAGTCAAGGGTTTAACCCAGGTAGTAGATGTATTTTTGTTAATATATGCATTAGATGCATTCATATATTGTGTCAATATATGAATATTCTCTTGTAACATATTCATGCTTCATTTCATGTGTGCATTAATTATACAAACATAAATTTATAGCTTCATAATTTTTAAACTGGAAAATAAAAATTACATACATTCAACTTTATATATATTGAAATAATTATAAAGTGTTATTTAATTACATACCTATAAGCAGAGGATATTTTCAATGGTAAAAGTCTTTTCTTCATTTCTAAATTTTTATTGGAAATCTGTTCAGTTAAGCTTCTACAGCATATGTTCATAGGATTATTTTCTTTTGTTTGAAAATATGCTTGAAATTACATTTAAAAAGAAAATGGATGTTTGACTTTTACTTAATGCTTTTTAAGCATCTTTTGAGATGCTCATTTGATGATTGTTTTTAATTGTTTTAAATAAATGTTTTCTAGGTTAATCATTGCTTACTTTCCTGGAGTAAATCCTACCTGATCAGGATATTTTACTCTATCAATGAACTGCTAATGGTGATATGGTAGAATTTTATTTAGATTTTGCACATCTATTCATGAGTGAGCATTTGGGAAAAGTCAGACAGGTGAACCGTTAGGTAGATAAAGACAATATATTCATACCTGGTTTGTGTTTCTTCTGCTAGATTCACAGTCCAAAGAAAATTTTTGGAAACTTTTTACTTTTTCCAAAGTTGTGCTATCTTGTTTTAAAAACCAGAAATGAGAAATAGGCATTTACAGCTAATGAGTACACTATTTCCTTTTAGAATGAAAATATTCTAAAATTAAACTACAAAGATGTTTGTACAACTGTGTAAATACTACTGAAAACCACAGAATTGTACACTTTAAATGGGAACTTTATGGTATATTAATTATATCTCAATATAACTGTCAAAAAATAACTCAAATCATAGATTTAATAGAACTAACCAGATAATTTAGAAAATTTTATGGTGAGATCACTAGGGAAAAATTATTTGTACAAAATTGTACTCAATATTTCATATATCTGCTTATCTGTAGAAGTGTCTTATCTCCTTCCTAATAGCAATACTGACTCATTTACTGTTTTATTTACATTAGAAAAATATTTATTTAATCATCTTTTCAAGTAAATTTTTTCCAAGTCCATTTTAGGTGAATTTCTATTCCATTTTTTCCTTAAATTTTTTAGTTTTTTAATCATGTCGAAGTAGTTTGTTATTTATCTAACTTCTTGTTGAAATTGCCATGTGTAGAAAAAAGTGAAAAGAAATGGATTGAAATTAAAAGTATGGTATAGTTGGCTTATTGGTGATTGTAATTTTAATCAATAGATTTTCTGGATTTCTGATGTTGTTTAGTATCAGCATGCTTCACTGTAATAATAAAAAGCAGCATCATCTTTGGAGATATCACTTATGAAAACAGGAAATTTTGTAGATAAAAGTATATAGTAGGACATTTCATAGGTAACTTTCAAAGCTTTTGGTGACATGGCTGCTTAGATAAATGTGTCAAAAACATAATTTTCATATTTTTAATTATCAAATATTAAAAATGTGCTCTCTTACTCTTCCTCACATTAAGCCATGACTAACAGGACATATTATTGCTTCCCTTCCATAATGCTTGAATATTTATGTGTAAATACATAAATTACATCTTTTGCAACCAGAGTAAGATCTATGAAAGTTGTTTTTTTTTTTTTTAAGTGATTAGAACTGCATTCATTTCTGAGATGGATTCAAGCATGTTGTCAAATACCATCATTATAAAAGTGTGACCTCATTAAATAGAAGGCATGAGGTTGTGTGTGTTGGGGGGGGGACTGTTAAAAATCTAATTGAAGAATTCCTGTGAAGTCTGGAGAGAAGAAACACTCATGCTGTGGCCCAAATAGATTTCCCTTTTTTTTTTTTTTTTACAAAGTTGAAGAAATAAAGAATTTGAAAGGCACACCATTTAAGGTGCTGGGAAGCAGTCATGTCACAAGAGCAATTTTTCTTAGGAAGATGAGTGGATGTTGCAGTTTGAATGTGTGATTTATCTGCCAGATGGTTCCTCAGCTCAGCCTTCATGCTGGGTCAATTTGCAACATCTACCTGGTAAAGTCCACAATAGGCCCAGACTCACAAGTTGAGGGTGGCTTGAGAATAGACATCAGGACAATGTAATTCTGTAGAAAGCCAAAAGTTTATATAGATTTGCATCATAATGTTCGGGTATCAAAAGGGCTACATCCAAGTGGTTACCTTAAAGCCAAAGGGTTCTGCCACTACGCTAACAAATTAAAAAAAAAAAAAAAAGAATTCAGTGATGATGCCATCATTTGGTGGGAACTGATTAATGTAATAGTGACAACAGGTGTAAAACAGGCATTATCACTGAGACCAGGGAAAAACAAGGGGTTTGTTAAGAGTTTAGAGATCCTATTACATAGGATGGACTAGAGATTAAAGCTAATATCATTAGACAGGTTTCTGTCTTGACAGACAAGTTCTTTGAAAGTTATTTTTTATGTATTAACATATAATTGTGGAAACAAATGTTAAATGATAAGATTAGTTATGCAGTTTTCACGTTTTTACTGCCATACTGCCCACCAGGTTTCTGGGTTGAGGTGACTAGTAGGACTGTAGAGATACAGTCTGGAGAGCATTATGGACTAAAAATATCAACATGGGCTAAACATAGTCATAATGACATTGAAACACAATCATGAATGATACCATAGGGACATATTAGCTCAGGGTGTGAGAATTAATAGTGTGAGGAAAAAGTCCCATGAAAATCTTAGGAAATATAAGTCTTTGTAGCAGACATGGAGGTTTTTAAATAGAAGGAACAGGGAGATTGTCACAGAAAGTCAGGACATATCAATGAATACAGATCAACAGTGTTCTATGCTTTAAACAGTTTAGGATAATTAAAAACTGAAAAGTATTTCTTAGATTCCTAGAAGACACAAAATCCACTGGGTCTGTCAGTTTGGAATGAAAAGCTCATAGGTTGAGGAATGGTATGTAAATGAAAGAAATTACTCCATAGATTGATTCAGATCACCAAAGTCTTACAATTCGAAATTTTTAAAGAAACAACTAACACTCTGATATTACTGGTAAATCTGACCTTACCGTTGGTAAAACCTTTCCATGAATCTTTCACTTACAATAATAGACTGTTTTTTATGATTTTGTTACTGTATAAATATGAACCCTACTCCTGTTCAGTTTTACAAAGTGAGAAAATGTAACATACCAGCAAATTTCATAGGCATATTTTCTTGCATTCCTTTTTCATGTGTGTCTTCTGTCACTCTTTCCTTCATGACACCTTTCTGAGACCACATGTATGTTCTTAAAGCAAATATATTTTACTCTTCTTGTTACCATAGTGCTGAATGCCTGGATTTCAACATGGGTGTCTTGAGATGGAAATTTTTGATGGGTATCTTTTTCCTTTTCTCAATCTTCAAACTTACTTTAATATTTCAAGTGTTTTGTGGATTATGTGTTTCACCAAAGTCACAAACAAAGTTATAAAGAAGTTTGGGGAATGCTGTATATTATTTCACTTTACAGAGATGTTTAATGTACATTAGCATAATAAAATCTTCGAGAAGTACTGAATAACTTAATATTTTAAATTAATTCATGTTAGTATCTCATAGTACTAGTTGGAAAATGATAAACTCCTTGAACACCTAAAATTATTTTTAGTTTGTCCTTCAGAGAAAGTCTCAAGACATTTACTTGAATTTACTGTCTCTCACCGACTGCTCTACATTTTGATTAATTTTGTATTTCCAGGGGGTTTTATAGTTCCGTTTTTTTTTTTTTTTGTTCTCACATTATTCTCACACAGACAGTATATATTCTTACACCTCCTACCTCCTACTGTTTCTCAATACTAAATGAGTTTAGCATCTGAACTTCATCTCAAGATCCCTTATGTTACACCCCAGTGAAGAAAATTTCATGCTCTGCCGTAGTAAATATAAATCAAAATCAAAACAGATTGTTTTCTCCATGTCTTAACACTAATCCTTTGACTTAGTTCTTTCAGTTGAAGCTGTATCCCTATGTTCAAGTAAAACTTGGCAATTCTCTGTTCTTACAAGTAAACGATTTTGGAAAAAAATTTTGGTTGTGGAACACCTCAAGTTTTGACTTTATTCCACGTTTTGATTTACCTTATCTTTGAAGCTTCTGTTTAACCATTTTGATTTTTCAGAAATTAAGAAGGTTTCTGAGATCACAATCTTTATCTTTTTTTCTTTTTTGACTGTCTAAAATAATCCTGCCCATATTCAAAGTAATTATCAAAGTTTGGATAAGGGTGGGGCATACAAAATCTTAACCTACTATATTTTGAACAGCACTGTGTACTTTGTGTTTTTAAACATTTTGATTCAGAAAGCAAATAAATCTTTGTTTCAGAATGTAAAGAATGCTAGAATTGATACTCCTTCCCCCTCTGTATTTATTGAATGGCTGGTTCTAGGAACAGAAAGATGAATGCAACAAATACTAATGATTAACACAGAATCGAAAATATTCACTTTCTGGACATACTGTATTAGACACTGGAGTTAAAGCTCTACTTGATTATTCTCCAGGAGTAGCTCTGAGGGAAATCTGACTCATTATCTATAATGATGTGATTTTCAACATTATTTAGCGGATCTTACCATATATGACAAAAATTAAACCAAAATGAGAATGGGCATGTATCTCTTCCCTCTCAGTGATTTAAATATGGCCAAGATGATATTTTTCTGATTCATACTGCTACTGCTGCTGATAATGACATATGTTGATCGATGTATTCTTTTAAAGATTCAGAAGGCAAGTAAGCTAGTTGCTTTTACATAAAATTAAACACATAAATCTTAAGGAAATAATGACTGAGTGTTGACAAATGCATTCACTGTGTAACTTAAGACCCAATCAAGATATGAATCCCAGAGAAGTAAAATTATCACTGCTTGCAGACAACATGATAATATACATAGAAAACCCTAAAGACTCCACTTTGAAGAACAGATGATTCTGACTTAAGGAACAGAGGTGGACATTTTGTATACTTGCACTGTAGTTAGTAGTGGTATTTTACATTACAGAAAAAAAATTCTTCTGGTAAAAGAAACTTATGCCCCTCAATCCTTATCATTCCACCAAAATTTCCTATTTAGCAAAGGGATTTTTTATCACTTAAAATCAGAAAATCATCGTAAGAAAAATACCAGAATATTCAAGGATATAAAATGGAAGAATACTTTATTCTTTAATAGATTTGATTTTATCCTTGACTGTTAATGGACAATAAGATGAGCAAAAAGTTGTAATGTATTGCTATTTTGTAGGTGACAGCATCGTTTACTTTTGTTGAATATTCAAGCTTTTTCTATACTGGTGCATGAGTCAGTCCAAGCAAATAAAAAGTCATTAAATGCCAGGAAGTGTCATGAGACATAGTGAAAAATAATATGAACTTGAAAGTGATTGGCCTTGGGTCAAGGTCTCTGAACAGAGCTGCAATCTGCCTCCAAACTCAGAGAGAGAATGTTTGTTGAGAAGTGGACTCTGATTAGATTGGTTTGAGCGAGAATTATTAATTTTGATCAGAGAAAAAATTTTTATGCAGAGCTTTCTCAGGAAATAAAGATCATTCATAACCTACATTGTCAGAAAAATAAAGAAGTCTTTCTATCTCTGTTGCCATGATAAAATAACTAAACCAAAGAGAAATAAGCTGTACTGTAAATAGTTCTAATTTCATGTTCTATTTTTATTGGCCTGTCATGTTGAGTGGGAAACAAATATTCATTTCTTTGTAGTATGGAACTTACTCAACAAACTCATAATTTAGTGAGGTTCTTATTAACTAGTTGACACATCTGACTACCTGGTAATGGAGTTTTACTTTTTTCATCTTGAAAATGACAGCATTAACATTTTAGATATAGTAAGAAAAAGCAGGGAGTATTAGAAAAGATTGCCAACTGGTGATATTTTATCATCTATTTTAATGTTTATATCTAAATTTAAAAATACTTTATCCATTTTATTATGAAATATTCCTTGATATTTTTAATAATAAATGTTGTCTTAAAAGTTTCCTTCTTTTCTATTAGGCCAGCAATCCCAACTATTTTGTTACTTTACACATGCTTCCTTTTAATTAATTCCTTGATTTTTATCTTTATGAGTCCTTAAGTGTAGCAAAGATGAGCAAAAAGTTGTAATTTATTGCTATTTTTTAGGTGACAAAATAGCATGTCTGAATATCTATTTTTTGTTCTCATATCTGAATATCTATTTTTTATTTAATCTGACAAATCTGTACAAGACTAAATGCTCAAAATTAGTGTTGCAGAGATCCACCTCTAACTATGCAGGGGTAGTTGCTATTGGATTAGCATATGGACAAAAATACCGAAACTGGTATATATGATGAACCTATTTAAAATCCTAGCAATATTAAAATTATAAGTAGGCATTGGAAAGCACTGAATAGATCTACAAACATTACCTGGGATATGAGACTCCACAGTCAATTTTTGCATGCAGGTATTACATTTCAGTTATATTGTACCTTCCCTCACTTTCCATTGTACAACTTGAAGAAAAGATCTATATTGATAAAATACATAACAAAATAAAGTCAAGAAATAAGAATCACTAGAAAAGTAGAATGGTTGAGGTATAGCAATTATGATGCATAAAAGAGAAAAGGGAAAAAAAAAGGAGGAGAGTTTTAATGTTTATATATGTAAATATTTTTTCTCTTTTTTTTTTTTTAGAGGCATGTTTATTTATTTATTTGTTTTTTGTTTGTTTGTCCTGTTTACACATGCACTGGGCACAGTCAGAAGCGCGGGAGGGTGAGAGAATTCACCAGAGCCAGAGCGGGGAGCAGAGCAGGCAGAAGGACCGAAGTACACTGCGGAGGGGAGCAGCGGGCGGCAGGAGAGGTCTGCGCGCCATGTGGGACCCTCCTCCGGTGGCCGGGGAGCAGCCGGGGATCGAACCGGCGCCGCAGAGGCCGCGGGCAGCTTCGTAACCCAGCGCTCAACCGCTGCGCTACCGGGGAGGCCCTATATATGTAAATATTTTTAAAGAAAGTTATGTCCTGTCAATACCTTTATACATAAAAGTTTATATATTTTTGCCTTAGAACCTGCAATATCTTATACAAAATTAATATTTTAAGCACTGTAATTTTTAGTAATTTTAAGAATGTCTGTGTTTGAAATTTGACAAACACAGGAGAGGAAGTCTTGGAGATTTTTCTTGCATGGCATTTATTAAAATGGCATTATTAGGTTAGCACACATAACTTCAATATATATCATGCAGTTGCATAATTACTATTTTAAACATAAATGAACTACGCAGTATATGACACCATTCAAGTCCGTTTGATAATATTGAGGCTATCGTTCTTACTTGGTGTATTTTTTTCTTTTTTCTTTTTTTTTAAAAATATTTATTTATTTATTTATTTTAATAATAAATTTTATTTTTATATTCCCCATACAATTTCAACCCCCCCATTTTTTCTTAATGTCTTGATTTTCTTTTAAAATGATATTCCCATTTTAAACCATGAATACATTCTATTTTTTTGAAGCTATTTTCCATATTCTTTACCCAGACAAGAAAATTTTAGCTTGATCACAACCAACATTTTTGTTCAGTAGGAAGAAAATAAAAGCAATGGTAATTTCTTTTTTTTTTTTTTTTTTTGGATTTTGGGGGGTTATTTTTAACGAAAACATATTTTGCATTACCAACAAGAAATTAAGAATAGAATATAAAGATTTTTCACAGTGAGTTTGATGCTCTGGAGCTTGGAGGCAGGCTTAAGTGCTAAATTGCTATATTGATTACAGAGAAGACTGGCTGTTCAAAGGTTCAATGTCTGAGGCTAGCCTATCTGAGATTGATTAATTTTCCCAGTCTGAGATTGGCAAATTCCAGTGTCTAAGGACAGAATTTGTTAAAACTTCTACTATTTTACAACTGACAACTCATTTTTAATTTCTCTGGTGGTGGCAACAGTGAGTCACCAAAGGAAACTTCCTTCCATGACTGCCTCCAGTGACTAAGATGGGTGAGATTTATTAGGTAAAAATACCCCAAGTGTCAGCATTGACTTCAGAGCTTATCATCAGGTCACTTTCCAAATATTTCCAGAATATTTTGGGTCATGTCATTCAAGCATAAAGCCTTTCCTTAGAGGTAAGTTCCCCTCTGCAACATTCAGAGAAAATAAACTCATCGACTGATGCCACGTATGTATGTTGTTATTTTAGGCCATCTTCCTCCCTGAGTTTTCCCTCAGAAAGCATAACTCATTTTCACTCATACCAGCATTTCCTTTTCAATCTAAATGTTCTTTTTTCTATTCTCATTAACAAACCTGTTTCTCCCTGAATGTATGTCCACCAATCACCAAGCTAGGTTATCATCTGAAATGAAAAAAATCTAGACTCAATAAAAAAATAACATTTATTCCTTTCTCTATTCACATAGAGAAATCTTATGATCAAATTACTCTAAAACAAAATTTTAAAAAGTCTCTAAATGGTAAGGAAATGAAATTCCTGTTTCTGTTTCAAGGTAGTGATTTCAGTTCACACAATTAAAGTAAACTTCCTCTTGCATGTTCATGAAATGACACATACACAAAGAATTAAAAAGTGAATTCTGCTTCACTATTAGCAAAACAAAAATTGTGATGTACAGCATCAACAGGACAGAGAGGAGGTCCAATGCACCCCCATATCAGTGCACATATAAGGCAATGGGGGGAAATACACACTCCATTTGGGTTGTAAAGTAGATATAAACTGAGAAAAAACAAAACAAAACAAACAAACAAACAAACAAAAAAAGTAAACTACAGTAAGCCCCAACTCTATCACTTAAGAAATAGTTACACAAACATTTCACACTGTTCCAGTCTGGCAAGAGGGCAAAATGAAATGTTCCTTTGAAGGGTGATTGTTAAATTCTTTAAGAAACAAACCCATGGATGTTTTAAGACATGAACATGTTAAAACATTCTTTTAGGAAACATCAATATATTCTGAAGACTCATATGGCTCTGGAATGAACAGTAGAAATTTAGTTCATTTCCAGGTTTTTATGACTCTTTCAAATACCTGTTTACTCTCAAATTCCACAACTAATACAGGATGTTATGGAAATAAAGCAAGTCTTCTAGGGGAACTAACATTCTCTCTCCCCAAGAAGGCTGGGCATAACCATGGAGGACAGTAGTCTGAAGAGCCAAGAATTTGCCCAATATCTCTACTACTTTAATACATGTTTACTGCCTCAAGAATATTGGATGGCATTTAGAAATTTAAGTTTGCCAATCCAAGCCTTAAAAAAAGGTCAAAGTGAAATAATACACCCTGACAACAATATCACATATTTTAATATGTATACAGGGAACTGGCAAATTGTGTGCTTTAAATACACATATGAGTTTCATTTTAAATATATATGTAAGATACATTTATAAAGGGCTAAGTTTAAAATATATTGAAATAGTTTTAGGGCAATATATTTTTGGAGGTTGTTTAAATAAAATACATTGAAAAAGACAAACAAATAACTTTTAGTTCTCATGTTTAAAAAAAAAAAAACTAACACCAAACACTAAGGTTTGCATGCATACAATCTTGTTACCCTTTTTCTTTCTTTTTTTTAAGATACAATTTTTTATTTATGCATACAGGAACTGGGGTGTAGGCCAGAGGTGTGGAGTGAAAGGAATCACAAGACAGTGAGGAGCAGAACAGGGAGTTCTACTGAAATACCCTGCTGAGGGGAGCAGCGAGCAAAACAGGAGAGGTCTGCTGCACCATAGGTGGGTTAGTTCCCCGGCTGGGGATCAAACTCAAGCTGCAATGGCTGGCTATAGCATGATCACACTGAGAGTTTAACCGCTATGCCACCAGGGAGGCCCACTTTATTACAATTTTTCTAATAAGAGATAAAGGAGTCTAGACTGCCCCAGACAAACCAAAATAATGATCACCTTGTCTTAATAGGAAACACAAAGAAAGCAGAATTTGAGTAGCTTTTTTTATCTCCTATAGATAAATAATAATAAATTGATGGAAGTGGACTGAATATGGGACCAAAAAAAAATCATTATTTTACTGACTCCAAATATGTCTGCAATAAATGTATTTGTCAAGAAAAAGGCATTCAAAGCTAATGTAATTTGCAAAGAGTTATACAGCAATTTCACCTTGAATACATAATTAATTGTCTCAATAGATGCTGATGAAAGTAGCTTAGGAATTATTCCCTTGAAACTCGTGAGGAACTTAAGGAGGGGGGAAATGTAAGTTCAAATCCTTGTCTAGACATTTAGTAATTGGCAAAGCAGAGCTAGCATACTTTGTATTTAATAGTCTCGCCAAATACATTTTTATCCAAAAGCTTGTGAGATAAGTGAGATCAGCAGTAAACATAAAGAACAAAAATCAAAAAACCTACTCATGCTGGAGCTCACATCATAAATATACAGTTGGAAGCCTACTGGCAACTAAGCAGTGTAAGTTGTAAGATCAGAGACTGCTACCTGGGTTTGGGTCTTGTTCCCACCAGCCAGCTGTGTGACCTGAATCCACAGATCATATGAACATTCTAATCTCAGACTCACATCAGTTTACTGCACTTGATCAAAGCACTGATTTATCAAAATCTATGGCAGCTGAAATTTTATGCTGAAAATGAACACAGGGTGTTACTCTCTGTTGCGACTACTACATAATGAGTATGTATTGGTATTAGATAGTTGATTTTTTATCTTTTCTATTGAAATATAACAAGGAAAGCACAATATAAAGCCCCACTGAGAATAATGAAGGACAAACTAAATAAATGCAGGGATATGCATTGGTCAAGAACTGGAGCACGGTGCCAGCCAGGGTTTCTTGCTAAGTTGATGTGCAGTTGGAACGCAATCCCAACTAAACTAGACCAGGCGCTCTTGTTTTCTTAATTTAGGTTGTGAAAACTGAACAAATAATTTTCACTTATGAAATGCAAAGAAGACAAACTTGGAAAAGAATGAAGTTGGAGATTTGTATACATTTGATAAAAAGATTCATTCTAAAGCAACAGGTTTGGGTGCAAAAATAGAGAAATAAGCCAGTGGAATGGAAACATGTGCAAGACATACCCAAGCTTTGTCATTTGATTTAAAATAGATATGGCACTAGAATAAATTAGAATGTAATGTGTGTGTGGTCAATGGTATGAGGCCATTTGAACATCTTTAAGGAAAATATAGAGTAAATCTTGACCTCTTACTCAGATAGCCAAAAACTTAGTGCTAAAACGCCAGCAATCCATCAACTATAAATAATTTTGACAACTGAAGACAATTAACCTAAAACAGGTGATTCAAAAGTGCACTTTCAAGGAAAACATGCATTTCTATTTTAATCTAGAAAATTTCCCAAATAAAATTACTATCAATTATATTAGAAAAATCTTTTAATATTGACCTTGTTGGCTCTCTGAAGATTGAAGTAGGTAAATTAAGGAACTGCATGTGTATAAATAATAACCAGCTCTGATATGCATCCTTCCAAGAAGCAATCATTGGATTGGGCACAAGAAAATGATCCTTACAGAAGAGGATGCCCAGATGTCCTATGTGAAGTAAGGGTGCAAAGAGAGGGGACCTGCTGCTTAGATACTGGGGCACAACAGGCTATAAAGCAGGGAGCTGAGGAAGAGAAGAAAAGAACAAAGGAAAACATAAGGGAACACAGGAGAAAATAAGGAGGGGAGGGAGAGAGAGAGAAGGGGAAAGAGGGTGAAAGGGAAGGATACGAAAGGCAAGGGAGGTAGGGTAGAAAGAGGGAGTGATGAGGAAGGAGGGAGAGTAGATAACTCATTTTTATTTTATTTTTTAATTAATATTTTATTTTATATAATTCTTCCATCATTTTTCATCTTTGCACAATGTGTGCATTTTCGTTTTGGTTATATTCCCTGTACAATTGCACCCCCCCCCCTTATTTTGACCCTAGTGCTTCCTCTCCTCTCACACCCCCCCAGTGAATCTCTGGTTTATAGTTGTTTGTTGATTTTGATTTTTACTTTGTATTATTTAGTCTTTTTCCTGGTCCCTTATTTAGGTTTTCTAAATTCCTGCTTTGAGTGAGACCATCCAGTATTTTTCTTTTTCTTTTTGACTTACTCCGCTGAGCATGATCCCTTCTAGTTCCATTCATGTTGCTGCATCCCTGTGTTTATAGCAGCACTGTTTACAATAGCTAAGCTCTGGAAACAACCCAAATGCCCAGAAATAGATGACTGGATCAAGAAGATGTGGTACATATTATACACAATGGAAGATAACTCATTTTTAAAGATGAAATGTGGTTATTTTATTTTTTCATACTCAATTTTATTTTTTTATTTTATATATTTTTACATCATTTTTTATTTTTTGTACAATGTATGCATTTTCATCTTGCTCAGCAAAATAAGCCAAAAAGAAAAAGAAAAATACCGGATAGTCTCACTCATAGCAGGAATTTAGAAAACCTAAATAAGGGACCAGGAAAAAGACCAATTATAATAAAGAAAAAATCAAAATCAATAAGCAACTATAAACCAGAGACACACTACAGGGTGGGGAAGAAGGAGTACGATCAAAACAAGGGGGGTGGGAATAGTATGGGGACTATAACCAAAATGTGGTTATTTTAAACAGAACTCATCTGAGAAATAAGTTATTTGGTGACTTGTTATGGCATAATTAAATAAGCACTAAGACTGGGAATCAGAAATAGTTTAGTTTTACTTCTAAATATGTCACCAGATGCCAGCATAATCTTAGCCATATATCTTCACTCATATCTTAAGCTTTTTAATTTCAAAAATCAAATATTTAGACTGGATTTCATAAGGTCCCTTTCAGCCTTAAAATTCTGTGCTTTTCACAGCACTGTTCACAATAGCTAAGCTTTGGAAACAACCCAAATGCCCAAAAATAGATGACTGGATCAAGAAGATGTGGTACATATATACCATGGAATATTACTCAGCATTCAAAAAAGATAAACACATGCAATTTGCAGCAACATGGATGGCGCTGGAAGGGATCATGCTCAGCGAAATAAGCCAGAAAGAAAAAGAAAAATACCGGATGGTCTCACTCATAGCAGGAATCTAGAAAACTTAAATAAGGGACCAGGAAAAAGAATAGCTATAAGAAAGTAAAAATCAAAATCAACAAACAACTATGAACCAGAGACCCTCTATGGGGGAGTGGGGGTGGGGAGGGGAGGGATTGGGGTCAAAATAAGGGGGTTTCAATTGTATGGGGAATATAAAAATTAAAAAAATATATAAAAAAATAAAAAAATAAGAAAAAAATTCTGTGCTTTTCAAATATTTTCACAGTAGGAGACAATATAAGAAAAATTGCAACAATGAGGCTGTTGCGGTAAGAGTTGGATTGTGTGATTTCCTAATTGAATGGACTTCTCAAAATATTTTCCCCATGCACAGAATGCCAACTTTGACTATGTGAGTGAGCTCCTCTTGTGCCAGCTACGAGACATGGAGATGTCTGATAAACTCTTAGGATGGTATGATTCTGACATTCAGTACCAAAGATGTCGCTGTTTATGGCATCTGTGGGAGAGCTCTAATGTGCTAGTACGCCTAGGAGACTGGTTGTGAACTTATATTAGGCAATCAGGGAGATGATGATAAACACTATTTGAAAGAAGCTAGTGACATGAACATATTTTACAAGATGTCTGGAATATAAGAATTCAGATAAGCCTGTGCATCTGTTTAGCTCTGGCAGTAGAATTTATACTCTGTGAGTTGATCAAATCACATAAAAATCAGGACTCCTTGAAGAAGTCAGTTGTCTGCTTTTACTGATCACTTGAGCTATATGGTGCAGTGAGAGTTGCCTTTGAAATGGAAAGTCTTTACTTAAGCCACAGATAAAGGTTGTTCGCAAGAAACTTTCAGGCACAATTTCAATTATTTTCCAGCATAATATATTAATACATTTTCATTCACAGGCATGTAGGTCAACTGCACGACTATAAATTTGTCCTTGAAAAATGCCTTAATTTTTTTTTTAACTTTGAAATATACACTCAATGATTTGCATTTAGAAGATTGTTTATGAGTTGCTAACACATAACATAAATGGATATTGTTTATTCAGAATGCGTTGGAGATGGGATTTATTTAAATTTTTAGAAATATTTTATTTTTTTGTGGAGAAGAAGGGTTGTGTAGGCAAGAGGTGCAAGAGGGGGAGAGGATTCGCCAGACTGGGGAGCAGAACACTGCTGAAGGGAGAAGCAGGTAAGACAGGAGAGGTCTGCTGCATCATGAGCATAAGCAACCTGGTGAGGGATCAAACTGGGCCACTAGGGAGGCCCCCTGGAGATAAGATTTTAAAAATGTAAGCAGGTCTTAGAACACCCCTTAATTAGAAGATGAGAAAAGGGACACCGAAGTTTTTTCAGAGCTAACAACTGAAGCTTAACTTGTTGTATGTTTTCTCTGATAAATATGCACAAAGCAGATTTGGAAAATGCCAAGAGATAAAAACTTACAAAGAAACACTCACTCACACACCAGTATAATAAAGCTAAAATTACTAAAATCTGACATATTTGATTTGTGGTGTAACTTTCTAGGCCCACAATGGAGCAGCTTCCAGAGCTTAGATAACTTCCCTGTCCCTGTCAAAATCTCCCGATTTTGTTGTTTCAGTCAGTAAATCCCTAAAGCTAAGTCACCTCTGGGCTTTCTGAGCCCAAAACAAGATTGACAATATGGCCCCAGCCAATTTGATATTTTCTATTTGTGTCTTTCTTGTTAATTTCTCCTTATCCAGTAAAAGGTGCTTGTCTTTTGCCTCATTCTGCAGTTCCCTAAAAAGAGATTGTCCAAATCATGATGAGCTGAATAAAGTGTATATGTGTGTCCATTATATAGTCTTTTTTATCATTTTTTAACAGATGGCAGGTATTTTCTACAATTAATATATATACAATTACGAAATTATATATCTACAGTTTTATCCTTTATTCTTTAACTTTCTATCAAGACACTTTGTCTAGATGATTAATCCTAAAATTCATATTAGTGGCTACATTATATTTGTGATTTGCCATAATATAATAATTCCCTTCAACATCTGTCATTTTAAATAACGTTCACATGAAGACCTTCACTCATATACTTTCTTTGAACCTCTGGGTCTTTCCTCAAGTTGGACACTAGTGCAGTGGCAGGATCAAATGGTGTTAGACAGTGTATGAATCACCAGGTTGCCTGTCAATGCAGCAGGTAGGAAAGGCTAGCTCTGAATATTCTGCCCTCTGGAGCAAAAAGTATGCTAATTTGATTAAAATAATCATATTCAAATTTGCTTTCCTTTTATTAGCAGCCAGGTTATTGTCACACAAACTTTCACTCACACAATCCTTCACTATCTGTACATTTAGTCAGCATTTACCAAGACTATTAACTGAACTTGCCATTGGAGATTATCTGACACAAAATATTAGATATGATGGTTAAATGATTTAAAGATGCTACATTGCGGTCTCCTGCTTGAAGAATAATGAACAGTTGTATGCAAGGCTCCCAGTAAGGAATTTTGTTGAGCTTTATTTAAAGATATCCAAGTGCATTTAATATTTGTGCCTTTTTCACAGTGTCATTATAAATATTCAGGTGAGTCAGGGTCTTACCTTGCTATAAAAACATGTTCTGGCAATTTACTATTAATTGTATCAGGCTTTTGGGCCACCCTTGGGGCACAAGGGGTTAAGTATAGCACTATGAAACTATTCATAACCTCTACAGCACAGGTTCGATCCCTGGCCAGGGAGCTAACCTACCCACATGGTGCAGCAGACCTCTCCTGTCTCTCCAGTTGCTCCACTCAGCAGTGTATTTCAGTCATTCTGCCTGTTCTGTTCCCAAATCTGTCTCTGGTGAATTCTCTCACCCCCCCCCCACCTCTGGCCTGCACCGCAGTTCTTGTATGCGTAAATAAATAAATCTTAAAAAAAAATTGTATACAGGGGCCTCCCTAGTGGCGCAAGGGGTTAAGCACCACACTATTGAGCTGTCCACAGCCTGTGCAGCACGAGTTCAATCCCCAGCTGGCCAGGGAGCTACCCACATGGCGAAGTAGACCTCTCCTGTCTAACCCGTTGCTCCCCTCAGCAGTTTATTTCAGCCAGTCTGCCTGTTCTGCTCCCCACACTGTCTGGTGAATCCTTTCACCTTCCCGCATCTCTGGCCTGTACCCAGCTCTTGTATGCATAAATAAATAAAAATTTAAAAAATTACATCAGGTTTTTGGGTTTTGAAAATATTTTCCAAGTTTAAATTTAAATGCTTTAATTTGAATTTAATTTGCATGCTTTAAATTAAAATTATTATTTAATATTAAAATTTCAATACATTAACTTTTTATGTATCATGAAAATCTTGTCTGATATAGTAATAATCATTCACAAATTTGTCCTAAAATGTTAAAGTCATATACAAATGTTATGTTAGTTCTTGCCAAAATAGCTTAGTTTTAAAAAGAAAAAAATGTCAACTAAATTGTTAATTAACATCTACCTAAACCCCACACAGTTTTGATAATTTCTAATTCTATTATATGTTATTTCATTTTGTAACAGATGTACTTTAGAGAGAAATTGGTTTATTGGGACCTAAAAGAAAGTGAAACAAGAATATTAAAGAACCAATCTTGAAAATGTAATAACCACCAACTAATGGATTCTCTAGGGCTGAAATCCGCAGTGAAATTAAGTGTGAATCTTCACAGAGTTATGCATTTCTATAATCTTACAAATCCCTGGATAACCCAGACTTAGAGGTCATAAGATAAATAGAGGAGATTTTGACCCCAAGTTTTTTTGGATCCTTTGTTATGTAATGAATGGAATTGGAGCAGGTATATAATAATCCGACTGCATGTCCCACATAAAGGGTTTTTCGTCCCTTTGTGATTTTGTAACTTAGATTTTAGGTCATTTACTCTGACTACACTGTTTCCCATTAATCATAGACTGTCTTATTGTGCATCATTTTATCATATACACAGATGTGTTACATCAGATAAATCTATTTATTGTAAACTTCTGTTGCTACAAAATAAGTTTCATGAACGTGGAAACTTTGTATTATTCACTTAAACCATCACCAGTGCTTTTTCCCTCATTTTCTGTATCTGGTTTCACAGCCTGATTCATGTTGCACAATATATATTGGGTAAATGAATGAATGAATCAATCAATCAATGCAATGTACACAAGATGAGTGCATCATAGGTGTGAATGTGTTTTTGAGGCTGAGGGCTAACTCACAGCCTTGAGGACAGGCATTCCCTTCAAAAGAAATTGCCATCTGCAGCATCATATCAAGATGTGTGTCAATTTGGAGACATTAAATGAGGATGCGGGAAACTGGACAATAAACACTTCCTCTTCTAGGATGTGCACCCCCTGTGTTGGATTAAAGTCATTCCCAGAGTGGGAGAGAGAAAAATTCAAATAAAAATCTCTAGGATGGATTTTGGGCAGTGTAAGACTTGACAGGTAATTTAGTGTGACAATCTTATTCAAAGTACCACATTTCATTACATTCAAATGAAAAATGTCAAACTGTTCTCTTCTGAGCAATGGGGAATGGCAAACACATTTGTGTCTATGAGGGCAAAATGCCATTGCCAAACAACGAATCCTTGTGCCATGAAACCAGGGTGGTGGCACCTGCGTCTTCCACAAAGAAGGGACATCATTAAGGGCAGAAGGTCAGCCCTTGTTGACAGAGAGGTAATGAATTCCTGCAATGGAAAGGAATTCTTGAACTCAAGTGGGAGATGATTCTTGAACACAAGTAAGGTAGAGTATACGCCGGAAACATTAATTCTGGAAAGAAGTGATGAGTTATCACAGTATCTGATTCTTGAAAGAACTGATGAGAGTGATCATAGTATAATGTGTACACATATTTATACAAATATTTTAATACAGATTTTAAAATGTATGAAGTTCTTTTCAGTTTACGCAATCTATTACAAATAATCTATCTTAAAATTAGTGGTTAATTCTATACTCAAACATGCCTTATTTAGCGACAAATAACTAAACTTTTTAACATTATATAAAGTTATCCTTTTATCAAATATTTTGATTCAGTGAAGAGTAAGGATGGTACATGAATTAGCCACTTGCATAGTAGAAAGACTATAAGCTTCAGAAAAGTCTGCCAAGTTTCTACATCTAGGACATGGTCTAACCAAATGAAGAATATGTGGAATCATAACAGAAATCTTGATATTGTCCACCATCAATTTCTGTCAAAATGTACTAAGTATTTATGTCTTTATAATCTTTGCTAAGTAGTTTGGAGGTTGGCTATAGGGAAAGGCAAGGATTTAAGCAGGATGTAACAGGGTCGCCCAGGCTTTTGAACAGGTCACTCTGGAATCTATAAGGAGATCCCCGGAAGACATTTAGAGGAAGATAATCAGTTATGTGGATCATTTATCAATCTTGAAAAGAAGTAAGGGCTGACATCAAACAGTAAACAACAAGAGATACACAGATGTTTGTGGATATGTGAGTTCTTAAGGAAAAAGGGATAGTATTCATTCACACCTAAGAGAATGTAAAGATGATGCTGTGTGGGAAAAAGAAAAATAACATGACCCAGATATTTGATTTAAGCTATAAATCTTCAATGGCAGAGGCAATGTGTTGGTTCTGTCAAATGTTTTCCTCCTGGATACACATGTCCCAGGTTTCCTAGTAGCTGCCTGAGGCCACTGGACTGAATTCGACCCAAGAGAATAGGATGGGGATATGTACTCCATTTTTCTTACTGCCACTTTCCAGCAACCAGAAAACACACTGGAGAACTCTGAGGCCTTGGAAGATGGATGGAAGAGTCACTGGGTGGGTGTTTGAACAAATGCACAGGGCTGAGCCCTCCTCTCCATCCTGCCCCTAATTCACATGACCTAAATTGCCTTCAAGCATGAGAAAGAAATATCGAAATATCGACAGCACTTTCCTGCATTGAGCACTACAAATTTATTGTATGTATTATTTTCATTACCTCCTTGTTTAAAGTTGCTAAGTACTTTATTAATGCCCTAGTGATGAGAGATTGGATATGAACTGCAGAATAACAGCCCATATCATTTGCAATACATTATAGATTTTTAATGTTTAGTATGACTAGTTGTGATTCCATGATATGGGTTTAGTTTGTTTTTAATTTTTTGTCATTATAAAATTCTGAGTTAAAATATTTTTTTGAAAATTATTTTTATACAAGAGCTGGGATACAGCCCAGAGGTGCAGGAGGGTGAGAGGATTCACCAGATACAGAGCAGGGAGCAGAACAGGCAGACGACCGAAATACACTGCTGAGGGGAGCAGAGGGAGAGACAGGAGAGGTCTGCCACACAATCAGGGTACCTCCCTGGACAGCTGGGAATCGAACCCATGCTGCAGAGGCTGTGGACAGCTTCATAGTGCTGCGCTCAACCCGCTACGCCATGGAGGAGGCCCTAAAAGACTTTTCTTTTGCCATCTAGGAGGAGTATTTGTATCAGATGAATTCAGCTGGAAACTGTGATCAGAATTCTGGAGGCTGGATTAGGTAAAGCAGTTAAACAGCAGGTTATTTGTCTACTATTTATATCCCTGTACTAAATTAAGTCACCTAGAGACAAGTTAGTATTCTTAACAAATTTTTAACTTATTTGATTATATGGGCTGATGGTTTTCTTATTAATTCTTCAATTATTTGTGAGCCTGTTAATTATAAAATAATATTTTTATTATAAGACCTTAATAAATTATGCCCTTGTAGCTATTTTATGTACTTTTTTTTTTTTGCTGCGAACAATATAAATCTATCAATCTTAATGTGAAGGCTGTTTTATTAACAAAGATCCAACTTCTGTAAGATTCACCCTAAATATTAAAAACAGATCTACCATGTGGTCAAGCAATTCCATTCCTAGGTAGCTATCCAAAGAATACAAAAACATTAATTTGAGGGAATATATGTACTTCTATATTCACTGTAACACTATTTCCAATATCTAAGGTTGCTTAGATTCAAACATAGATTGAGTAGATTAAGAGACACAAAGGAATACTACTCAGCTATTAGAAAAGAGGGAATCTTTTTAAATAAAGAAGGAGAAAGACAAATACTTGAGTTCCCTCAAATGTGGGATGTAAAGAAAGTGAACTACACCAGACAAACCCTGGAGATCTGACTGTCAAAGGGAAGCTACCAAAAGAGGAGGGTAGGGCTTAGGGGGTAAAGGAAAAAAGGGATGCATTGGTCTACATTGAAGGACTATGGGTGCTTTGGTGGTGGATGTCATGTGATACCATGTACCTGAAAAGGTGTGTACCTACGTGCCAAAATCATAAACAGTGCTGACATCAGTGTTACCTCAATAAAAAAAATTCTCCCTGATTTCCATACTTAATCCATGCAAATTATTGCGTGAAGACCCCCTGGACAGAGACATTTAAGCTGTTGAGCACAAAGTAAAATTCCAAGAATTTATTAAAACATCCCATTTTTGCTTCATATATCTTTTGAATTAACCCAATATTTTGAACTTTCGAACTTAATTACATATTTTAAAAGCAACGTTCATTGCATCTTAATTTTTTTAAGATAAGCATGCACATATAACTAGTGTATAATAATTTTCAACATTTTTTTCTTATGTAAAAAAGATTAACAGTGGTGTAGAAATAATTGAATACCTCCCATTTAAATGAAACTTTATGCTGTTCAGTTTTACAGTTTCTAACATGAAAAAAGCATATGATATAAGCTTCATAATCACAGTTACCTATGTTTTCCAAAAAAAAGTCTAGCCTTATTTAATTAAAAATTTATAAAATATGAGTATCCTATTAAGTACAATTATTTTAATGGCATATTTGAAACACCACTAAAAAAGAGCTCAATCTTTCAACTGTGTCTGCCTAAAGAACAATTACCACATACATTAGCTTACGAAATTAAATTTAAAATTCATTTTATACTCCAAAAAGTTCCTTTCCTTAGCATACTTATGAAGCATGAAGACGATGAGTTAATTTAATATTTTGTTATATCACTGTACGTAGAAATAGGGTATTTAATAAATCCTTGAAAATTTGAAAGGGTCCTGAAATGCTTGTTTAATTCTAATACTTAACCTTATCACTTAGAGAGATACCAATAATTTGTATGGCTTTCATCCCACACTAAAAAAGATCTGCAATTGAAATTCTGGGTTGACTAACATAAAAATGGACTTATTATAGGGCTTTATGAGGCACCTTTCATAAACTATGTAAGCTGAGACAATATTATTCCAACTGGTGGTGAATTAACCAGTCAACAGGAACTGGAAGGCCAAAATTCTCTCTTCCAAAGCTTATGAAAATGTGAGTGAATATAATTATTCTTGGAAAATTGAAGATATTAGTCATAGTAAGCGTAAGTGGCAGAGTCAGGAGAGCATACCCATATAAAATGTTTCTCAGTTTTTCACTACATAACATACACCTCAGTAACATCTTTAAAGATACATCACCCAAAGCAGTGAGAGTGAAGGCAAAGATAAACAGCTGGGACTACATCAAATTAAAGAGCTTCTGCACAGCAAAAGACACAGTAACCAAAACAAAGAGACACCCACCAATTGGGAGAAAATTTTTGCAAGCAACACTAATGATAAAGGACTGATCACAAAAATCTACAAAGAGCTGATGAGACTCAACAAAGTAATCCAGTCAAACAAAAAGGCAGAAGAGCTTAAAATAAACTTCTCCAAAGAGGAAATGCAAATGGCCAACAGGCATATGAAAAAACGTTCAACATCACTTGTAATCAGGGAAATGCAAATCAAAACTACAATGAGATATAATCTTATACCAGTGAGAATGGCACATATTAAAAAAACTAGCAACAACAAATGTTGGCGAGGATGTGGAGAAAAAGGAAGTCTCCTGCACTGCTGGTGGGAGTACAAATTGGTCCAACCACTATGGAAAGCTGTGTGGAGATTTCTCAACCTGCTAAAGATGGAGCTTCCATATGATCCAGCAATTCCACTCGTAGGCATTTACCCAAAGGACACAGAATCATTAATTCAAAAGGGCACCTGCACCCCTATGTTTATAGCAGCACTGTTTACAATAGCTAAGCTTTGGAAACAACCCAAATGCCCAAAAACAGATGACTGGATCAAGAAGATGTGGTACATATACACCATGGAATATTACTCAGCATTCAAAAAAGATAAACACATGCAATTTGCAGCAACATGGATGGAGCTGGAAGGGATCATGCTCAGAGAAATAAGCTAGAAAGAGAAAGAAAAGTACCGGATGAACTCACTCGTAGCAGGAATCTAGAAAACCTAAATAAGGGACAAGGAAAAAGACTAATTCTAATAAAGTCAAAATCAAAATCAACAAGCAACTATAAACCAGAGACACACTTTGGGGAAGGGGAAAAGAGGGAGGAAGATCAAAACAAGGGGGGGGTGGGAATTGCATGTGGACTATAACCAAGATGAAAGTGTATATATCGTGGGCCTCCCTGGTGGTGCAGCAGGTTGAGCGCAGCACTGTGAAGCTGCCTGCAGCCTCTGCAGCACCAGTTCGATCCAAGCCGGACAAGGAGAAACCACATGGCATGGCAGACCTCTCCTGCCTTGTCTGCTGCTCCCCTCAGCAGTGTTTTCAGTCTGTCTGCCTGTTCTGCTCTCCGCTCTCTCTGGTGAATTCTCTCACCCTCCCACGCCTCTGACCTGTACCCCAGTTCTTGTACAAATAAATAAATCTTTAAAAAAAAAGAAAATGCATACATCATGCAAAAATGAAAAATGATGTAAAATATATAAAATATATATAAAATGAAAAGAAAAAAGAAAAAAGTTTCTCAGTTTTTACAGAACTCAGATTTGCATGTCAAGCTAGGATCTTAGATTCAGACTCTGCCTTGGTTAGCATTCTTGAATATTGCTCACTTGCAATATTGTTAGCTTACATAATCCCTTTGCTAAGTTTCAAATGAGAGTGGCAATAAATAGGAATTCAATTTTGATATTCAAATTGTTGAATAAATTGATATTGAAATCGCAGTATTTCATTTAATCATTGCCATTAAATTCAAGAGAGAAATGGCTTTTCTATCACAATTCTGTCATCCTCTAATACTTACTTTAACCAGTTGTTTTCACCCATTTGTGGATTGAAATTGGCAACTTTCTCCATATTCAAAAAGCTAAACTTGTCCTCATGAGTCACATTTGAAAAAAAATGATCATTAAATCACAAAAATAAAGCATATGAAGACCATTGAATGTCTTAGCTGGAGCCAGTTGAGTCCTCTGGTGGGAACAACCGCAACAAGTTCTCACGAAAATAACAACTTCGAGATAGAAAGTTTAAATGGAGCTGTTTTCAATCCTTCACAGCAAAATCTCATAAAAGAATTGTGAACAATAGCTATCTTCACCTATTTATCCACCACCAATTGTCTAACAGTACCATTTCTCATGTGCCCTTCTACCTAGGACCACCTGCCTACCCCTTGCACAATCTGCTCTTGCCAGGTTCACCCTGACCTTGATTTTTCTAATTGCAACGCTCACTCTTTAGTCCCCATTGTACTTGGCCTCTCAGAGTCTTCCACATGACTGGCACGTTCCCTCTTCCTGGAAGCACCATCTGCTATGGGTTTTATGATACCATATTCTCCCGATGGCTTCTCAGTCCTCTGCTGGACCTACTAATGTGGCAGTGTCCTGTCTTAGTTTGCTCCAAGTCTGTAGCAAAACCACAGGCTGAGTGCCTTATACACAGTTACTTCCCAATGTTCTGAAATGTGGAAAGTCTGGTATCAGAGTGGCAAGCATGATGGAGTCGTAGTGTCAGCCATCTACCCTGTTCTGATGTGGCAGGAGAAAGAGGGGCCTCTGCCCTCTTCTTCATGTGAAACACACATTTTATGATGAGGATTCCACACTCATGACACAATTATCCCTCCAAGTTCCCACCTTCAAATGGCATCAAATTATGTAGCTTTAACAGAAGATTGCTGACACGTCATAGCAATTCCAGAGCTCTGTCTTGGGATCCTTTTATTTTCTCTATCTGAATCGTCCTTCCATGGAATTTCATGTAGTCCAGAGACCTTTACGTTTACATGTTTACTCTGAATTCCTAAGTCCATAACTATGTATCCAATCACATTAAGTTTAATATGGTCTCTGCTTTCTTTTCTACTTGTTCCTTATTCATACTTTTTTTCATTTCAGTCAGTAGCACTATCACACCCCCAAGTTATACACCCAAAAGCGTAAGTTACAATTACTTCTTCTGTTTCCACTATATTTCACATCCATCTCTAGACCTCTTGTCAATTATAAATCCAAAACACATTCTAAAACCTAAATCTGAATCCTCTACTTGTCTATATTTACTATACTATGTCCCTAATCGAATATTATTTCTAATTCCAAACAACCTCTATAATGTCCTCATTAATCTTTTTTCCTTCTACTCTTCTTTCATTGACATCCAGGTCCACAAAACATCCAAATTAACGGCTTCAAAGTCTAATCTGATTTTTTGAACCTTCTATATAAAACCCTCCTATGTCTTTAAGTACTTTAAGTACTTAAGTTGGACTTTAAGTACAAGCAACACTTCTTACAATGAGGCCCTTTTTGTGACCTGGCTCCTTCATCTTGCTGAGTTTTCTCTACTGCACACATTTTACTCACACTAGATTTATATCAGTTCTACAAATATATCAAATTGCATTCTCATTTAAGGATCATCACACTGCGGAGCTAGTGAGTGCCTGGAAGTACTCTGACTGACCCCAGATTATAAAATTGCACGGTTTTGTTAGCATTCAATTCTCACTTTAGGTAGTATTCCTTTCAAGGGGCTCTTTACTGAACACCCAGAATAAAACTTGCCTTTCAAGGCAACGTTTGTCATATCTTGTATTTTCCTTCTGGCCCATAATTAACTATCCTTTTCCTACATCTTTTTATGTTCATTGTTCCACATTTCTGTAATGCCCAACTGTGGAACACTGCCTGGACACAATACATAAGGAACAAAGGAATGCATTTATTATACCTAATGGGGAAGATGGAGTCAAGGGATTATATTCTACAGGTTTAAATTAACGGTTCAGGCAATAGATATGTGATTTTTAAGTAGTGAAGGGAAAAGTAGGAATGAAAACATTGGAGATCCTAAAAAGGGCAATGAAAGCAGGTAGAGCATGAAGGTAATGAGGAGGCAGTCAATGATTGGAACTGGAATTAACAGTACACATTTCTTCATGTGGCTAAGAAATAGACACAGGTTGTCAACCTATGGTCAGAGCAAAATCCCCCTCAAGAATTTCAAGCTAAACGTGATCCTCAGGGACTCCCCTGGTGGCACAGGTGGTTGAGTGCTGCACTGTGTAGCTGTCCACAGCCTCTGCAACGCGGGTTCAATCCTGGTTGGCCAGCGAGAATCCCACATGGCCCTGCAGACCTCTCTTGTCGGGTCCACTGCTCCCCTCAGCAGTGTATTTTGGCAGTCTGCCTGTTTTGTTCCCTGCTCTGGCTCTGGTGAATCCTCTCTCCCTCCCACACATCTGGCCTGTACCCTGGTTCTTATATAAAATAAGTAAATAAATCTTTAAAAAAAAGATTTTAAAAAAAGTGATCTTCAATCCTTCATAACACATACGATCCAGTGATTCCACTCCTAGGAATCTACCCAATGAACACAAAAGCATTAAATTCAGAAGAAACTGCACTCCTATTTTATTGCAGCACTATTTACTATAGCTAAGATACAGAAGAAAAACAGTTGTCACCAATCAGATGAATGGATGAAGGTGTGTGTGTGTATACACACACAAACAAAGGAATAATGTACAGATCAAAAAAGATAAACTCATGCAATTTGCAGGAGCAAGAATGGAGCTGGACGGGATTATGCTAAGGGAAATAAGTCAGAAGGAAAAAGATAAACACTGGATGGTCTCACTTATATGTGGGATACAGAGAAACCGAACAAAGATCAGGAAAAAGACAAAACTTGCAAGATGACCACAGATCTGAGGCGTCCAGCAGAGGAGGGGGACAGAAATGGGTTCAAACAGGAAAAAAAAGCACAAGGGATGGTGGTGGGAGAATTATGGGAACTACATCTGGGGGGAGAAATCAAATACTGTACAAAAATGAACACTGATGTAAGAAAATAAATGAATTTGATATAAATAAGTAAATAAGACTTCCTCCACTCTCCCCTTGGTCCCTATTTGGGAACTAAGTGTCCACTTTTAAGAAGGGATCAAGGACAGAGTAAACATGTAAAGAATGTTTGTTTCAAGAGAACACTGCTCTGACCTTTTAGACCAGTACCTTTGGAATTTCATTTAAATATACTGGCTCAAAGCATTCCAAGTGTCTCACATTAGAGACACTTAAGCTTTTGACTCCTATCTATTCTATAGTTTACTCCTCCCATACACTCATTACTGTCATCCGACATTGCTACTTTATACTGATTATTTTTAGCAAACACTTTTCTGATTCATTTTGATATCCCCAGTTTCTTCCCTGTATTAAATGCGACCTTTAAATGAGGTGATCTATATGCTCACTTGACTCATTGAAAATTTGACATTTTTTTAATCTGTTGTTTACAATTCAGAGTACTATGATAGATAAGGCAAAATCTCTCCCCTGTGTAGTTTCCATTAAAAAAAGTAATAAAAGAGAATTCACTGATAATTAGCAAGTAATTGGCCAAACTGAAATCATCCACTGTGTGACGGTTGAAGAAAACAGATGAGAGGTCTGTGAAGGTTGTGCCGAATTAATCACAGTAATGTGCCAGCCAATGGAATGGCCTCTCAGTTATAAGTGCCTTAATGGCAATTTGCATTTAAAGATAGCACAAAATAGAACACCTAAATTTGTTTCCCTTCATTGACAAGCCCCACTAAATCTTTATTTTTTAATGCACTCACAAACTCACCAAGGTTGTTATTTGCAATAAAGAAGGGACTTAAAAGCTTTTAATATTACTCATCCCTAGACTTCTTGCCTTGAGGTAACCCATCCTAGATCTGCCTCTAGACCTTATATTTAAAAATGATATTGGGTCTCCCTGATGGTGAAGCAGTGAGCGCTGGGCTGCGAAGCTGCCCGAAGCCTCTGCAATTCTGGTTTGATCCCTGGGCTCCGGCAAGGGTCCCACATGGCGCACAGACCTCTCCTGCTGCACCCGCTGCTCTCCTCAGCAGTGTACTTCGGCAGTCTGCCTGTTCTGCTCCCCACTCTGGCTCTGGTAAATTCTTTCACCTTTCCACACTTCTGACTGTACCCAGTGCTTGTATAACTAACTAACTAACTAACTAACTAACTAACTAAATAAATAAATAAATAAATAAACCTTTAAAAATGATCTTTCCAGGGGGTAAAGTCTCAGCACTGTCACCATTGCGGCCTGAGTTGTTCCCTGGTCAAGGAGCTGACCCACATGGCACAGCAGACTCTCCTGTCTCAACTGCTGCTTCCCTCAGCAGTGTATTTCTGTAGATCCACCTGTTCTGTGCCACACTCTGTCTCTGCTGAATCCTCTCACCCCTGCACCTCTGGCAGTTATTCTATGCATAATCTTTAAAATAAAAAAAAAATGACATTGCCATCCATGATATAGATCTAGAAGCTGTGGCCAAGTTGTCCAAAGGAAAAACAAGCTTTGGCAGCAATAAATGCCTTAGCTGCAAATGTCAGAATAAACAGACTTTAAGAATCAATGTATCACGTTCCTTTTCCTTGTCATTCTGATAGACTCTCAATGGAAGGACACTGAAAGGAGTAGGTCTCAATACAGATGCAGAAGAGGTAAAGGAAGTGTAATCTGACTTTAGAAAAACAACTGATAAAATTCTTCTTTTGACTATTCCTGTAGGTATCAGATATCTGCAAGTATACATACTCTCTTAAGTTTCATTACTAAAATAAAGCATGTCTTATCATTAGATTTGTTCAATTAATATTAATAGGAGACTCTTTCACTGTATGAAATTCTAAACAGTGGTTCCAGAGGCATCTATGATACATTTTCCCTGCACTTGTTTTGATAATTATAACTACTGGGCTCAGTAATAAAAATTATTAACAAAAATTATACTGTTTCCCACAATGTCTAAGAAAGTTATAATCGTGGAACCTAATGCTCATCATGGTGAAAGAAGTTTACCTAGTAAGTTAGTTCTAGAAATTCAAGTCTATCTTGAATTTAATCTACCTCTACTGTTTATTTCAATTGCAATGCTATCCTGGTAGTGCTGCTGCTTTTTACGATCTTATTAGTTAGTATTTCAATTCTTCACCAGGTTGTGGATAATTAAGCAGTTTTAAATGATAGAATTATTTCCTTTGGGTGTATGAAATTATTTAACAAACTTTGTTAAAAGTAGACCCTGTATCCATATCAAAAAGACCAGAAACAAGTGTTGGCAAGGTTAATGAGAAAAAGGAGCCCTTGTCTGCTGCCTGAAAGGCTTTTATTGAAATATGGCTGAGATTATTGTCTCTGATATTAGTTTTTCTAATAAACTCTTCATTTAATGTTCATTGTAGCACTATTTGGAAGGTGTAGAAACTTTTTACTCAGAAAAGTCTGTAGACCAGAGAATTTTTGTTTCATTTTGACAAATGCACATTTTATAGTATCAATTCTTGTGGAAACTTTTCTGAATAAAAATGTTCAAAATTTTCTTTTCATAAAGAGTCACATTCTGAAAGATTTTTCTCAAACATTGATCAAATGAACTTTTTTTTATAAAGGGAAAAAAGAAGTGTGTTTATGTTCTGAAATGTTAAGCAGGTAGCACATCACTGGGAATGTCATCACAGAAAATGTCAGCTCAGTTGGAATATGTCATATATTTTAAAGAAATGTTACTTATCTTTGAAATTAACAACTCTAGATTTCTCTGCCAGAAGAAACCAACGAATATTTTGGGTAAAAAAGATTTTATTGAAAGCTCTATTACAAATTGTTAAATTTCTTTTCTGTTTTGAAGAGGTCTTAGTTTAAGAAAATTAACCACAACAATGAGATCCTGTACTACATCCTGTACTATGTCCTGTACTACTACTTCTTACCTCGACCATTTGCCAATGAGACATGATAGATGAGATCCACTCTTACACGGCTTCCCTAATCCTCATAGTGATTGCATTTGCATTGTTTTCCCCATAAATGTACATTTTTTTTACAAAAATACATTATTTTGAATAACTTATCTTCTCTGTCATCGTTTATTGGTTCACGAAAAAACAGGCATATGTTACAACACTGAGAAACAGAATTTATCAAATACCGTAAGTTGAGATGTGTTAGAAACATCTGTTCTTTTACCAGTTTTACAAACACCTCCCACACTGAATAATTTGTCCAAATATGTCTTTCTTCAAACTTTCAGCAGCATACTTTATCTTAACAATATTTGCTAACAAAATAATTTATCTTACCATTTTTATTCTAGCAGTTAGAAGGTTTATATACCCCTATGACCACATGTGCTTCAGCCGGAATGGAAATTATAGTTTTTTCATTCCATTTTTAAATAAATCTTGCCAGGAAAAAATGTTTAAAAGTCAAATAAAAACACAATATTGACTCACATGTATTTTATGCAAAAGTTTATTTCCTGATCACTGGTAACTAGTGATATCTGGATTATTTGTTTTTATAGATATCAGTATAGTCTTTTCATTCAAAGTGCATATTTTTGATATGAATTTAAAATGCCTTTTAGCAAAAGGCATACTGTTGCTTAGAAAATAAACAGTACTGGCAGGTGAGTTTTAGTAGCTCATCTGTGACCCTAACAACTAAACAACAGGCATGACACAGAGGGACACTTCAGCTCACAGCCAGCTTCTGGCAAAAAATTATAGTTGTATAAAAACACACAACATCCAGCTTTACAGTAATATCACATTATAAAGAGCCTGATGCTTCTTTTAGGGTCTAAATACCTCATGTTTGATTTTTATGTTCATGAAAGGAATGGGAACCATTCATAGTTTTTATTAGTATTCTAAGTTAAAACTTTTAATATAAAAACCCTATCCACTATTTTCATTACTTAGAATGATTGAATTACAGAGTCTCCTGAGATTGCAAGTTGATGTTGCAGGAGTTTTCTCAAGATTGTACACACAACTTTCTTCATGCCTACAACTGCTTTCCATAAACCAGGATTTTATTTTTTGTCACTATTATAAAATATCTTATCAGTTTGGCATTATGGCATAAAAGTTATTGATTAGATGTATTACCTTCATACTTAACACATTCCTGAATTTAATCTGCTTTAGATATCCAAGATTATTCAAAAGAAAACGTCTAGTGCTTGGAAACAGAAACCAGGACAATAAACTATGTTGTGTTGCTGGTTACATGTATGTAGCCAAAAAAGAGACCTTCCAGACCAACTAATTCTGTTTGGAACTTTGTCACATTTGTGCTGATTTGAATGCTTTTTCTTGGACTAATAATGAAACCTCAGAACTAGATGGAGAGAAAGTTCAGAAGCATCAGCTCTATGCCATCTTTAATGTCCTAAATATCATTAGCTTCACCCTCCTTGGAATCTCAAAAATCTGCATTACCCACTTGCCAAATATATTTAGTTCAACTGCTCAGTTATGAACATTGAGAATTCTTTGATGGTAAGGATTATACATTCATTTATGTGTTGCCAGCACTAAGTCTATTCTTGTCTGGCATAAAGAAAACACTCATATACACTTTGGGATTCAGTGGAGTCAAATAAACCCTGTCATGTTTCTATAAAAGACATTATTATCACTTCTATTCTCTTAAAGTGGGTTTTACCTGGACATTCTGTCAGATCTTTTACTTTATCATCCAGCTTCTACAATTATTATTATTATCATTTCTGCTTACTCATTTTTCAGCATGTATAGTCTAATTCATCATCATTTCTGTGGATTATGCCAGTCTTACTAATAAGGAAGTCCTGATAGGTTATTAGAGGTGGTTGGAATACTGGGGCGTTCTAGCTACCATTCTTGCAGCCGCAGAGGAGTCATGCTTTGCCACACTAAGCTTGGGCACTTCATTAGAATGTGATGAATGTATTATAGTGTCTTGTGGTCTGATCCAGTAGGTAATTCTTTCCTAATTTTATTCTAAGTAATCCTTTATAGAAGGATTGGTCAACCCTGGCCATTCTGACCCTCCAGAAGAATCTGACTTCTATATCCTGGATACCAATCTGTATCAAGGCCATCACACAGGCTTTGCAATGGCAGGCAGAGACCCACATTCCTGCGAGCCGCTGCCGACTTTGCAAGGCAAGTTATGTCACCTGTGTCTCCACTTATGCCTCTGTGGACTGGACCCAACTGAGCTCAACTCCCTGAGTTTCACGAGGAGGAGATGAGAGGTAAAGCTCATGCAATAATGCCGTGGACTGTGAATGGCGAGCACAGCACAGGGTATAGCTTTACTTTTTTCTAGGTATCACATTTCCTCAAGATTGCTTATCTGAGTTTCAAAATGGAACCCTAGATGGCATTTTCTGATTTACGTTTCTTCAGGCTCTTTTTTATATACATTCAAAGTCCTCTAGAATAGCACACTGAGAGCTTCTGCTGCACTAACTGTACTATGGCAGTTCTCTGCTTCCCTGTCTGTAGGCCTGGAAATGATGTCCCTGACATGATAACAGCAAAAGTATATCTGAGAGACAGGCTTATAAACCGTCTTACATTGGAGCAGACACTGACAGGTGACAAATTAATATACCCCAGGAAGTATAATAAGAGCTATCGTTCTTGCTAAAGTCTTTAGCCTGGCTCCCTTTCTCTTTGCTGATTATCTAATTCTAAGTAAATTACTCCCATTACCTAACTAGTCTATGCCCAAAGACCATTTCTTTCAATATAATCTTTTCTTGAAAATCTCTTAGCCTGATTTCACTAAAAAGAAAAAATAAAATGTCTTCTATACCTTACAATGAAATGAAAAATGCTTTATATTTGTAACATTGAAAAATACTGCTTTTGCTTGATCAATGCTAGCACTTCATGCAAATTCACTCACAATAAATCTCCCCAGTTTTATTATTATAAATTCACTTCTTCACCCAAACATTGGACTCAGAAGGATTGCATGGTCTATGTTCAATAGAGTCCTAAGCCCATTGTCAGTGTTCCTAAATGGTTATTTCCGGAAGGTTTGACTATGAAAGGACACATATCGCTGATCATTCTCACAGTACTGAGAGAATGGCAAGGCCAGTCGATCACCACACTCGCTCCAAAGAGCAGCAAGCCCAGAATCCAGCACAGATGGTGGACTCTGTCTGTCCTCTGAGTCTAATATGTTTCCTTCTGGGTGACCCTCACAGTCCACCAGCATTGTGACCTGCTGCTCAGGTGTGCCTCCCGACAACTGTGTGGAGGACAGCTGCCAGGATGTAGCAAGCTGGCTCTTGGCCAAGAACTTGGTCACAGTCATCCTGCCACATGCTGACCCTGTTCAATTTATGAACAAAGTGAAAGCCCTGAAGACTTTACTAACAGCAATGAGGATTGGAGCTCATCATCCTCACCACGGAAAGTGGCAAAGAGAACATTTCAGAGCCCAAGCTATAAAGCCACTGCTTAAACTCTACAGGAAACAGAGTCTAAGTATGTTAACTGAGCATAAATTACTGTGAATACAGTAATGAGCCATGTGAATTTTAGATGAATGACTATTGTTAACTTCCAAAGGATGAATAAGGTGAACCCACCTTTTAAGCTAGATGATTATGGAAAATACAGACAAGCTCGCTGAATATTGGCAGAAGGATAATGAAGAAGCAGAAGGGGAGAGAACTGCTGATCAACATCTGGATTATTGAAATCCAGAGGGTGTTATGTCAGTAACTTCTTCAAAAAGACTTCAGTGTCTGTTTGCTTAATATAGCATCACTAGCACAGTTATGTTCTTTTTACATTAAGAATATTTTTAACTATTGGGCCTCCCTGGTGGTGCAAAGGGTTAAGCGCTGCACTATGAAGCAATCCACAGCCTCTGCAGCAGGCTGGGGAGCTACCCACATGGCGAGGCAGATCTCTCCTGTCTCGTCCGCTGCCCTCCTCAGCAGTGTATTTTGTCAGTCTGCCTGTTCTGTTCCCCCACTCTGTCTCTGGTGGATCCTCTCACTCCCCACATCTCTGGCCTATACCCCAGCTCTTGTATGCATAAGCAAATATTTAAAAAGAGAATATTTTTAACTATTAAAAATCCCACAGTTGACCACCTTTAAGATGTTATTGTTGCATGGCAATGTACATCTGAAAGGTGTTATCTTCTATCTCCGAATTATAAACAAAGTGATAAAACAGCCTTAATTCAACAATAACAACCAAAGAAATACAATGGATTTGAATTGGCTGGTCTTTCTGTAGTTTCTCCCAATTTATCCCTACAGAACTGAAGGTGACTTAGACATACAGAAATACACATTTTCAGAAAACAAAATAGGGAACAAAAACCTATGCAGGATTCAGTGATTAAATTATTGTCAGGGCAAAATCATGGTGAAATTCCAATTAAATGTAAGCTGAACAGGTTGAAATGGGAAAATTTATTGATTGTTTATTAATGTGTGTTTTCCCACAGAAAGGTGCAGAGACCCACCATCCAAAGATCAGAAGCGACTTAATTTCTTTCCTACTGATTTGAGCCCAGTGAAATCAGGTCACCCAGAACATGGTCCCAGGGATGCTGTAGTCCAAGGCTGTCTGAAGCCTAAGTCAGCTGCTTGCTTTTTTTACCATAAAATAAACAGGACCTGGGAGGAGAGAAAGGTCCCAAGTAAAGTGTTGCAAGAAACAATGGAGAAGTCACCAAGAGCCATAAAATATGTGGACTTCAGTCTGGGAAAATGTCAGAGAACTAAGCTGCCCAGGTATGAGAAAATTAGAACTCAGGAAACACAATGACTTTTTAGAGAATTTGCACTTTTTCAGGGTAAAGGGAAAAGAAAACAGAAGCTTGGAGTTTGTGGGGGAGTGCAGGTGCACAATGAAAGAGAACACAACTTGTAAAAGACACAACGTGGTATCACAGGCAACAGAAAAATATCTTAAGAGGCTTGCATTTTTTTAAAGAGTTATTTATTTATTTATACAAGCACTGGGTACAGTCAGAAATGCGGGAGGGTGAGAGAATTCACCAGAGCCAGAGTGGGGAGCAGAACAGGCAGAAGGACACTGGTACACTGCTGAGGGGAGCAGCGGGCGCGGCAGGAGAGGTCTGTCTCACCATGTGGGACCCTTGCAGCAGCCAGGGATCGAATCGGCACTGCAGAGGCTGCGGGCAGCTTTGCAGCCCGGCGCTCAACCACTGCGCCACTAGGGAGGCCCAAGATGCTTGCATTTTTGATAAGAACTATAACAGCAGATTTCTCTGAGGTAAGTGTAAAGTCAATTTATAAAGAAAGCCCCTAGATAAACAAATAACACAAGATAATTAAAAATGGTATGTTAATGCTTATGGAGAAACACAGTAATGGAAAATGCCGAAATAATTAGAAACTACATTTGAGCTGGTAGGAAAGAGAGGACCCTGCAGTATAAATACAATTGGTGTGTGGAGGAAAATCTGAGATGATCTCCCACAGTGCAGAGGCAAAGGTCCTGGAGTAAATGAGAGGGAATAGAGCTACAAGAGATGAAGGACAAAAATTGATTCTAAAAATAACAGATTTACCTCAGGAAAAAAGAGAAAAACTAAAATAGGAGAAAATATTAAGTCTGTAAAGTCTGTGCCCAAGAATGACAATCAAATGAGTTATCAGATGAAAAGAACTCATCCTTCCCCTGTGATATCCTTTCTATATACACCTGAACCTTAGTGAAGGGTTTAATTAAAATTATAAAACTCAATAAAAATGACTGGAACAACTTACTTCAATGTTTGGGGAAACTCACACCCCTCTGTGTGACCTACTCTTCCCCAGTCTCGCTCCATTTCCTACAGGAACAACTGACTTTCCCACAGGATGAATGCCAGAAGCCTGGAGAGAGAGGTATGATATTGGGGTTCTCTCAGCCCAGGCACCCTTACTTAAGCCTCACTGTGTGAGATGAAGGAATGTGCATAATCCACTGGAGATGGAATGTCACTGTCTATCACTGATCCTGAGGGATACCCTGAGACATCCTGATATTCTCTATTGTGAGACAAAGTAGCCAGAGCCCAGCTATTCCATCTACAGAAGAAAGAAGCAAATTTATTAACACCATTTCCAGGATATGGTCTCCTGATCCCTGCAAGGCGGCACCTATGACACCTATTCCATAAATTTGGGGACACAAGACTGACTACCCTGGGGCCTACGTCAAGATCACTAAAGACAACAGAGTAAGGAGGTAAAGAGCACTTTCCTGGAGGAGCACCAGGGGGCCCTCTGTAGTCATTTGTTTCTACCTGAACCGACATTTCTACTCCTCTCTCTGTTCCTTCACACTGGTCCTTTTCTTTATTCTAGAAAAACCTACTTTTTGGTTTAGCAACTGCTGATTTCACAGGTTACCCATTCCCATTTCTGTTTATCAGTTCTACAGATCATGCAATCCCCTCAAGTCCTAATAAAAACAAGATGGTCTAACACTTAATTCTAGGTAATACAGTGACAGGACAATATTGAAGGGATTCTCCCAAGAAAGCATTTTAAGACAAAACCCTCCTCGACCACTTTCTCAACATGCCTTCAACTGACACCGTTGATCCTAACCCACTAGCATCTCAGCAGAGGTTGTAAAGTTATTTTTAAGTAAACACAGAGAAATAATTATTTCAAAATAATTTGAAAATAAATGAACAACATAACAAAAGGATAAAGAAAAAAAAAAGAAAAAAAGTAGGTTCATCCAGAAAACTGTTTTAAGGAGAGGCAATGAATATAAAGGTATTTTTAGAAAATCATGTTAATTATAGTTCAAAAATTGTACTGATTTCTCCTTTTGGTCATAGTTCAATTAAAATGTGATTTGCTACTTATAGGAAGTTATTTTATTATTCACTGTTTCGAATATTTGTAACATTCATGCTATTTACACATTAAGTGCTTCACAATCACATATGCATTCCTGAACATTTAGTATTCCACTAAATTCAGAGTGCATTTTTTTTAATCAGCAGAATGTGATTATCGATTACAAGGTGATAACTTAGGATTTTGTCCCTACTAAGCATTTAACATACTTGCTAGCCAACTAAAAGAATCCATAGCTCCAGGTCATTTCTCTGCGGCTCCTGCAGCAGAGAGCTCTGTAAGTAATGGAGAAACGGATTTATGTTTTCCTAACAGAGATGAGGAGGCCTTGGCTTGTCTGCTTTTCAATACCTGCTCAAATTATAGAATCGCAGCTCCCCTGAAGTCATTTATTTCTCCCTTCTTGGAAGCCATTTCACCACACTGTTAACTCTGATCTTCAAAGGGAGACTTCCAAATTCTCCTTTTGTCCTTTGTCTCTGAGCACGTTTATTTATTCTTTCATACTAAAACTTTTACAGAATTTCAACTCTATGTCAAGTACTATGGTAAGTATGGAAGAAACAAGCCAGTGAAAAACACAAAAAGGAAATAAAAGAAGAAACATGCTATTTAGGCAGGAAGTATGGGGAGAGGTGATTTTAAGTATAAGGTAATGGGACTGCACAGGAGGGGTGTAAACCTTGTCTGGGGGAAAGCAGAGGAGGCTTATTAGAAGAGATTATAATAGGGCCTCCCCTGGTGGTGCAAGGGATTGAGCACTGTGCTATACAGCTGTCCGCAGCACTGCACTATGAAGCTGTCCGCAACCTCTGCAGCATGAGTTCGATCCCTGGCCAGGGAGCTGACCCACATGGCACAGGAGACCTCTCCTGACTCATCCGCTGCTCCCCTCAGCAGTGTGTTTTGGTAGATTTGCCTGTTCTGTTCCCCACTCTATCTCTGGTGAATCCTCTCACCCTCTGAACCTCTCGCCTACACCCCAGTTCCTGTATGCATAAATAAATAAATCTTTAAAAAATTAAAAACAAATACAATAGTAAAGTAACCATTAAAATATATGGTTTTCTTTCTTTTGATTATTGAAGTTTTTCACTCGCACATGGCCTATTTCTATGAACTTGAAAAGCTATTTCTATTTAACTTTAAGTAAAAATACCTCAACATATTTTCTTTCAAAATAATGTACAAGTGATGCCATTTTCAATTCTCAGTGGTATAACTTGTAAATAATTTCACTTTGCTTTTAGAAATTCTGCTAGCATGATAGCTATAGGTAGAGTGGGTGCGAGTTTATTCAGTGTTGTCTAAACTGGTATGAAAACAATTGCACACTCTAGGTGAGAAAGGATTTCATTTCTTCTGCCAGCTTTTGTAAATAACACATTTTCAATGTTTCACATGCTGTAGAATAAAAAATGTTTTACAAAGGTATTTTATAGATATTTTACAATAACAATATCAAAGCCAAGAAATGGTGTATCCATTCGTTCATGCATTCATTTATACATTTTTTTGTTAAATTGCTCTAAGTTTGGTTGGGAAAACAGAACAAAAATACTCATGAATTGATCAAAGAAAATTTCCTCACGGTGCTAGTTTGCCAAGTAGACAAAATTAAAATAGACTGTAGAAGTTATAAAATAGAGAAACTCAATGAACTCTGATTGAGGATGTAATCACGTCATCATGTGAGGAGAAAGAGCTTTAGCAATGAAGGAATTCCTGAATAGGCCCTAGTAGAATGGGTAGATATTAATAGGATAAATAAAAATAATGGTACACAGGAAGTACATGAATGAGGCAAGAAGACATAAAATGTTTAATGAATTTAGGGAATGTGCTTATGGAGTGATCAGGGAGTTGAGAATCAAGCCGCAGATATGAGCAAGAACAAGATCAAAAAGTCTTCAATGCAATGACTTATAGTCAATAATTCTAGACTGAAATAAGATTCTCCTGATCCCACTAATTTTAATCAACTCTGCCACAGTGAATTTGTTTGTTAATGGTTTTTAAATTTCTTCACATAAATTGCTGGAAAATGTGTGTGTTCAATGTTTCTATTGTTTAAAAATTCATTAGAGACAACATTCACTTTGCATTTTTATGCAGCTTTGCTTCTTGATAGTTCGCCACTACAATAAAGGTTTGGCATGTAGTAGATGACTTTAAAACTTAATTTTAAAATTACATAAGATAAAACTGTATTTTCCTCCTATGTCTATGTTAATAACGACCAACAAAGGAAATGATATAGAGCAGTAAAATTACCTCCTACTCAGAATCTCTCATCGTATCTCCCTCCAGCCCCATCAGTCCCACCCCTCACCCACCTGCTCCTCACCCTGGCGACAACTGATCCATTTTCCATTAAGGACAGTCATCTTTTTAGACAATATCATGTACAAAGAAAATGGAGCTTGTAATTTTTTTGTTACTGGCGCTATTCACATTTAGAAGTTAAGGCTTTTAAGATTCACTCTAGATTGTGTTGAATCAGTTGCCTTCAATTGTTTAGTATTTCATGCTATGAACTTGCCATAGTTTATCTGTGCAACCATTGAAAAATATATGGGTTGTTTCCTGATTTAGCAATTTTATAGTAGCTACAAGCATACAGCTATAAGCTTTTGTGTGAACATAAATATTTATCTTCTGGGGTAAATACCAAGGAGTGGAATTGTTGGGTAATATGTTAAGAGCAGGCTAAACTTAACAAAAATTACTGAATCATTTTCCAGAATGGTTACACAAGCTTTTATCCAGTAAGCAATATAAAAACATTGTTATTATTCTATACACTTATCAGCACTTGGGATTGACAGGATTTTTTTAACTTTTAATATTTTGAATTTATTGATACTGTTTTAATTTTAATTATTTATCACATTTTAATTTAATTTTTAAAAATTATCCTAATAGGTTTCTAGTAACATTTTATGGTTTAAATTTACATTTCCTTGTGGTATTGATTTTCAACATCTTTTCATGTATTTATTTGATTTCCAAAACTGGTGAATGCTTTATTCAAGTCTTCCACCCCTTTCTATCTTTATTTTTACTGTTGTATTTTGAGATTTTTTTATACATTCTGGATATAAGTGTTTTCCCTGGACATCAGTGACACAAACATTAGACCTTGGGAATCATTCCAAAGTTTAAGACTCTTAACATCTGTTCATTTTTTTATCTTTGTTGTCTGGTGCTCATTTTCCATGTTTTCTATGGATATTTTTCATGTTTTCTATATGATTTATGTTCAAGTTTACTGATTCTTTCCTCTCATCCCATTGGGCTATTGAGTCCTTCTAGTGAGTTTTTCAGTGTTGACCTGTCTATTTATTTTTTGTATGTATTTGCTGAAAAGGTCTTTTATTTCATGGAAGTTCACTCTTATTTTCTAGCATATTTTTATGGTAACTCTTTCAGCTAGTGATCTAGTAATTCCATGTACAGTATCATCTTAGTGTTGGCATCTTTCAATTATATTTTCACGTGTGAGTTATTTTCTTTGTCACCAATATGATGGGTACTTCTTAATTTTATCCTGGACATTTTGAATATTAAGTTTGAGAATAAGTGGCATGTGTACATTTTATAGACCATGTTTTACTTTTGGTAGCAGGATATATACTTTGTTGGGGTTAGGTCACAAGACTTGACCAGCCTTCTGTGACTGCAGATTCAATGCCAATTCCATTTTCAAAGTCTTTGTGATGCCATTCAAATCTGTCTTGTGGGTGTGCCACTCAGTTACGAATCTGGAAGGGGGACACTTGTCTTTAATTAAATTCAATTCAAGGGCCTCCCCAGTGGTGCAGTGGGTTGAGCACAGCACTTTGAAGCTGTCCGCAGCCTATGTAGCACCGATTTGATTCCCAGGCAGCCTAAGAGATTCCCACATGGCGCAGCAGACCTCTCCTGTCGCACCTGCTGCTCCCTTCAGCAGTGCTTACAGTCAGTCTGCCAGTTCTGCTCCCTATTCTGTCTCTGGTGAATCCTCTCACCCGCCCACACCTCTGGCCTGTACCCCAGCTATTGTATAAATAAAAAACAAATCTTTAAAAAAAATTAAATTCAATTCAAAATGTCTCTAGTGTGTAGTTCAGCAGCAGAACCGCTCATCTGGAGGTGATCCCAGGAGTTCATTTAAAAAAGTATGAGCTAACCTTCCTGAGCTGTTCTCTCTCTCTGATCTCATCAGTTCTTTTCAATTGCTTCCTGGTCCCTGTTCTGGTTTTCTAGTCACAAAGCTGGAGATTCATTTATCTCAGGAGGCTCCTTCTGAATTACTCCCTTTCCTGAGGCATGTGGTAGGAGTGAAGAAAGAGAATAGAGGCCCTAGAGTTGTCCTCAACCTGAGTCCACAGCTACTTCAATAGAAAGATGTCCCTCTCTGACTTTTAGGACTTTGCAGGTCCTTGATGCTGCTACCACTAATAAGCCATTTTACTCCTCATCATATTTTTTTTTAAAGATTCATCCATTTATACATACAAGAACTGGGGTACAGGCCAGAGTTTTGGGGGGTGAGAGGATTCATCAGAGACAGAGTGGGGAACAGAACAGGCAGACTGACTGAAATGCACTGCTGAGGGGAGCAGCAGGTGAGACAGGAGAGGTCTGCTGTGCCATGTGGGTAGCTCCCTGGCCGGAGATCGAACTCATGCTGTAGTGGCTGTGGTGAGCCTCATAGGTTGTTTCCCAAGCCCTCTTGCCACCTCATCATATCTTAATAAAGGCCCCTCCTCATCATATCGTAATAAAGGGTTTCCCCAGGACCAGGCTCATGCTCACTTTGATGTTTTAGTTTGTCTGGAGTCTAGGCCAAAGGATAGTAGGTGGCAAAAAAAAAAAAAAAAAAAAGATAATCTAACTCCTAGCTCAAGGAGAGTTTTGATCTCTGCTTCTCCAATCCACCCACTTTTTAGAGTTCTCAAAGATACTGTTCAGGATGTATGGCTTATTGCATCTTACCCAAAGCTACAAACTCTAGATTGGCTAGGACTATATTTTCAATTAAGGAATAAGCTGGACAGCATAATAACATGGCTAGGAGGATCACATAGCTAAACCAGAATATTTCTTGCTGCATGAGTTAACAGGTATATTCCTGTACACACCTTATATGGACTTGTTATAACTTTTTTGTTTGAACTTTAATAATGATTCTAGCACTTTATAGTCTTTGGTAGCTAGTTAAGGTCTGCCTCCTAGTTCTAAGAGTCATGAAAATAAATTAATATTGTTTAAAAAGAAACAATCCGAAAAGTGTAAATACCGAGTCCTCTTCTGGTCTGTCAATCAAAGTAGAACACACTACTATCTTGACTAGATATTCTGAGAGTTGTCAATATCATTTATGAAAATATTTCCAGTATTCTCTTGTGAACTGTTTCTATTTATCCAGTCTCAGAAGAATTGCTTATTGAACTGGCAAAAAAAATAATAAAAGAACAACAAATTGATCTTTAAAATATGTGTTATTGTCAGTTATCATTTGGGAAAAGTGCTATCCTGTAAGGAAGATTTCTGTTATGTTGCCCACTGCCGAATTAGTTTTGTTGTTTGAACAAAGGAATTGCCTGATAGAACTACTTTCAATCACTATTAACCTTCATTTATGAAATTTATTTTTTTAGGTGTGTTCTTATATGCCTATGTCCAATCCTCATATCCATATTTTTCCTTTCTATGTTAGGAACATGTCAGAATCTTCTCTATTTTGCCCTCCACTAATTATGCCTCATGCTGTATTTGTTAGGATGGAGTTGGCAGAAAAGCTACCTAGAAACTTCCAACAATCCATCAAGGAGATACTCTGTTTTCATATACAGAAAAAGGATTAACCTTAAGCCCAGGGAAGTATGCTATATGGGTTTTGTCTCTTTCCTTGCACATTAACTCTAGGAGTTCTTAGGAATTGCCCATACTAGATGAGAGTGATATAGCTAGAGATTAGATGTCCAGTTTACAGGTAGAGTTTAGACACAGACAGCAAGAGACAGAGCAAGAAAGAAAAATGGTCAAGATCAAGAACTGCTTAAGTGCTAGGTCGAACTCCTTCATTTCTTTGTTGAAATTTGTTATGGAAGAGCTTATCCTGCACAGATGAAATGTACATAGAATGGGTCTGACTAGCTGGGTATACATAGAGAAAGAACACCTGGTTCACCACACTCATTTACTCAGCGATACAGAAGACATCTACTCTGTTGGTCTACAGGGTGTGTTTCTTGTATTGAATCTTTTCTTGAAACTCAGTAAACTTGGGACTGGAAAAATTTGTTAGGTACTGTCAGTTTCATTTTCAATCAAACCCTAAGACTAGTTCTAACGGCAACACAGTGGTTATTGAATCATATCAGTTCCATGTTGTTCCTCTTTTTGCATTTAAGAAACTTTTTCATGGAGGTATCCAGGGCAAGTGGATGAGGTATTTACTCTTTAGTTTCTGATTCACCTGGAAATTGCTAGATGTTGTGAAAAACCTACAAAGGACACACTGTGCATTTGTCAATACGTCTCCATTATTTTCCTTCTCAATTTGGAAAAGCTAAGCGAGCTGTTGTTAAAATAACCTTTACCTCAAACTTTTTATCCCTAGGAACTGTGGGTCTGACTTTGAAATGATCTTGCCAATGTTTTTGCATTTGAGTAATATTTTCCAAAACATGTAAAACTGTCATTATAAAATTTAAATATCATAAGTTTTCACCATTTTACATTTGCGATGTTGAACTTGTTCCCCTATAAGTCATTGCTATTATAATTGTTAGTTTTGATACCATAATAATGAGTCACCATTTTTAATATTTTCAACATGAATAATCAACAATTAAACTTTAATTTATAAAAAAGCTGTATAATTTGAAAGGAATCTTGCAGGACTACCACCTGCAATTGGAGGGCTGGAAATTCAAATATGTGTTCCATTGACAGAAACACTCAGGTGAAGTAAAACCAAAACAAACACATGATAACCTGTTGTCAAGTTTAACAGAATATACCTGAAGTTTCCAAAGGCAGAGGCAATTAAGCTTTGATGCCAATATAACTCTTCAAGGGAAGCTAATAAAAGGGATCCAGAAAAAAATAGGAATAAGAGACTGTAAGGAAAATAGCAGCCTAGAACTAAAACTGATAGAAAAATTAAACTATGGAGTAAGGATTCAGGAATAAAGTCAGGACACTTGTGTTATGTATAAATTCAATGAAAGTATGTAGAAATGGGTGTGGGGATACTTGACTTGAAAATAAAACAATGAAAACAACTCTTGGTGCCCCTTCTCTGTGACCTGTAATAGTCTACTTAAATTTTCTAAGCATAGAAATTATGCTACACATTCCTTGCTTTTTGAGTTTATGTTCCCCTCCTAAATGTGGGATTTTAGCCTGAGAAATCAACTTAAATCGCCCCCTGTGCTGTGACGTGCTGTGACACCATTTACATTCTAATGAAATCTACTTTGGAGAAAAATGTACTCATCCATGTCACTCAGGATTCTTCCAATCCATTACATATGAATTCACAATCTAAAGGTGTCCAATATTGGAGAAAAATAATCAATATACTTGAAAAGCACAAGAAAAGAGAAAAGCCAAAAGAATTACCCCTTTTTTACCTACAGATGTACACTAACATACATGCATGTTCATACACATATGTACTGACAGAAGTTAGTGAACACTCAAAATATCAAAGACAAAGTAAAGATCTAAAAGAAGTCAGAAAGAAAAATCAGATCATATACAAGATCATACACAAGGAAGTGTGAGTTAAATGGATTTTCTAGTGTTTGTAATGATCTAGACAATGCAATATGACTTTTGAAGTGCTGAAAAGAACTACATTTTAGCTTTATAAACAAGTATGAGAAAAAGACATACAATGACTAGGAGAGTTTCCCCACCACAAAACAAAGTAAGAAAACTTTTAAAGAATGAAACTATCCCAAATGGAAAATCTGATATCCAAGAAGGAATGGTGACAGCATAGACTTCATTTAAAGAAAATTAAATAAACATTTGTGTAAAACAATAATATTAATTTTTCATTTCTGGGGCTAACAACAAAAAGTCTAGAATAGCAAATAACAATAACATATAATCAGGTTTATGATGTTAATTAGACTATCTTAAGTTTATTGCTTGATTCAAGAGGGTGATTTAAAATGATTTAGCTTAGATTTGGGGGGAAAGATTTATTAGTTTGCATAAAATCTCACTAAAAACATACACACACAAAAGAATAGACTATATAATTCTCAACCAGGAAAATGAAACTGTTAATAATAAAATACAAATATAGGTATTAAGGAATGTTTAAAAATAGAGCAGAGGAGTTGTGGTTGCTGGGGAAAGAGCTGAAGAGATAGACTCAGTCCTCAATACTAGAGTTTATCTTCAAATCACCACTGCTAATATGTTCAGGATTCAGATATTCTTGATTTACCCAAAATATTGTTTTCTTTTTTAATGATAACTAAAGGCATAGAGACAATCTCCTTAAAGTAACTAAAAACAAAAAATTAAACTCAAATAATATGTATCCAGTAGGGGCTAAGAGAACTATAATTTGGTCCAAAGGATGCTTTACTGCATCTATGATTATCAAATATGTATGGCCTCAATGTATTTTTCGACATAAAATATTAAAATCCCCAAAGAAGTCTGCACATAATTAATACAACTCATGCACTAATCTTGTAATCCAAAGAAGTATATCTTATCATTTCCTTGTTAAGAGTGAAAAAAATTTAGGTTGAAGAACTCAAAAAACAGAAAGTGATAGAGTCAAAAGGAATTCTTATGATTAAAGCTCAATAGTCTGCAAATTCACAATCTGCATTATTTTTATACCTGAACTATGTATACATTATAAATTTTTATATCCTCTAAAGATACAAGAGAAATGAAAATATATACTGAGTTGGTATTATGTACTAGAAAGTCTTAGGCCCTTATCATTTACTTTATTGAGTCTCCAAAGCAACAGTCTGAATTATCCCCACATTGTAAATGGGGTTACTGAGATTCATACTAGAAAAAACTTGTCAAATTGGTGGAACCAGAAATCAGAATTAATTCTTTCTGAATCATTTATCTGAATGAATGACAACAAACTATCGCAGTAAGAGTAATTGAATGTGCGAATTACTGGTCATAGTTAAGTAAATAGGGAGTACAAATCCCCTTATTCTAGTAAGTCATACTAATGGGGGTTTGTTTCATTTCTACTTTATGGCTATACAAAAGATTTCTTCTTTTGTCCAGTATGATTTTTCTGGTCAATAACTACAAAGTTCAATAATGTCTGTCAATCTGCATTGCTATCAGTTCTAACTTTTAAGAATATGTGCATTTCAATATATGTTTCAAACGTGTCTCATATGAATGAGAATTTTACGAACATGACTTCTATAGAAACTCTATTAAAAATAACACTGTGAATCTGTCGAGTCTGTATTAAAAAATTATAGCTGCACATTTGGGGCCCAGGAGGGTGGCCCAATCAGGGTAAATTCAAAGAGCAACCAACAGGATTATTGTCATATATTTGTGAAAGAACAGTCACTTGCTTGACATAGTGAAGTCAGCCTCAGGGTGAGGTGACTTTGTTCAGTGGCTTTCAGACAGGAAATATTCCCCATCCTCTTGGTAGGAAGTCAAGGAGAATTTTGGATAGCTACTTTATGTTGTTACTAATGGCTGAACAACAGTATTGAAATGGCACACCTATTATTTTTGAAGCTCTAAAAATTGCTTTAATGTTCATTTTTATGTACAGTCATTTTTACTCACCTAGGTATCCCAAAAAAGAATTTTCCCCTGCCACTGTGTTTGACTGTTTGCTTGAATTTTGCTTTGTTACCATCACCATTTCTTCGATCAAATATTTAGCCACTTCGTGGTTAAGTGAATTACTTCCTTAAGGGAAGTGTGCTAATTTATAACAATTAAACCCCCAAATAACCAAAATGTGTAATACTGACAACATTGGAAAATTGCTAAAATATTATCAAGAACATAGACACAGTATTTGCCTTGTGCAATATAGTGAGTCTATCCTATTTTCTTACATATGGTGCTAGCGCAGCTCAAGAAAGATCAAATGCAAGACTTCTAGGTCCAGATCACAGCATGGAGGCAAACATTAAAGAGAAAAGAGTCTGCCTTTTGAGGACAGCCTTAAATGATGTAGACGCAGACTGAAAAGATAAAAAATTGTGAAGTTGAAGGAGGAATGATTCTGCAATTATGAAGGCTAAGGATATATTTTAACTGAATTTGGTTAAAAAGAAGCTCCTTTGAAGCAAGAGAAGAGAGGGCAAATAAAAGAAAATACCACTTGACATAGTATAATAATTTTATGAGGTTTAGTTTTCTGCTCAGAAGTGATGGTCTGAATGTATAATCTATTAACAAAATTTAGGAAACATCTTGAAAGTGATAAAGAAGTAGTATGAAAAAATGGATAGCTTGAGAATACATTATTTAAAGTTTTAGAGAATTATTCAAGAAACAAAATGTTCTCAACCAGTTTCTCAGTTGGTCACTCATTCTTATATCCCATTGTTATGTCATCACGGAATCCTACTAATACATGGAAATAATTGTGAAGAACAGGATGTCCTTCAGGTTGACAAAAAATTTGTTTTCATGTGAGAAAACACAGATGAACATGAAAAGAAAATCATTGATCATAACTATGTATAAATCATTAAAATGAGTTTTATACATTTCCACAACACACTAGTTTTCAAGTATGCTCAAAAGTTCACTTTCAATTTATAGCGGATTCTGGGTATCCCATTTCTTTATGAGGCCCTCATTTTGAGATTTTTAAAAAATAAAAATCATCTCTCTTTTCTGCATAGCCCATGATTGTGTAGAATCTCTCAAAACAATTTAAAATAGCACTTTATCAAGGAAACCTCAATTACACTTCAAGATTGTGTTTTTAAGTTCCATGAATCTGATAGTAAACCATTAAATAGTTCAATCATAAACAATTGGGGCCTCCCCGGTGGCGCAACGGTTGAGCGCTGGGTTGCGAAGCTGCCCGCGGCCTCTGTGGCGCCGGTTCGATCCCCGGCTGCTCCCAGCCACCGGAGGAGGGTCCCACACGGCGCGCAGACCTCTCCTGCCACCCGCTGCTCCCCTCAGCAGTGTACTTCGGTCCTTCTGCCTGCTCTGCTCTCCGCTCTGGCTCTGGTGAATTCTCTCACCCTCCCGCGCTTCTGACTGTACCCAGTGCATGTATAAACAAAACAAAACAAACAAACAAACAAACAAACAAATAAATAACATGCCTCTATTAAAAAAAAAAAAGAAAACAATCATAAACAATTGGTAGTTGGATAGATATATCTTGATAAGAAAATTTAATCACCTTGGAATTGTCACTAAACTGAAAACTTGCCCCATACCTTGAGGAGTTTGCTTGAGTCTTCCCCAGTTCGCATAGGTAACTGATTTGTTCCTTACTCTATGCACTCTCTATATGACAGAGAGACACATTATTTTTTCCTGTGTAAGATTTTTCTAATGATCCTTTCATGATTAAAGAGTGAAGACTTCCACTGAAATTTTATATTGTTGAAAACCAGGATGGCCATTTCATTTGCTAGGATTCCTTAGCCTATTATTTAGACTAGTATAAATACATATTAATAATTGTTAAACTTCAAGTGACTCCCTAAAATTCACTTATTAAACACAGCCTGTAATTCTTTTTTGGACAATTACCCCCTAACTAAAGTCAGAACTAATCATAGAAATGAACAAGTGAGAAATGCTTGGCAATTTATCAATAAATTCCTATCACCTTGCCTTCCCCATAGAATGTAATCAATATCTGATTCATGATATTAAACCACTTTCTATTTTGTGTTCTGCTGTCTCCCCATTAGAAGAGAAGCTCCAAATAGGCAGGAAATTGGCTCACTATATCATGTATCTCTAGCAACTAGGACATTATGTAACACGAAAACTCAGGAATTATTTATGGTGATTAAGCAAATGGATATAAATAAATGAATAAACAGGAAAATAAACTGTTTTTATTTTTAATCAATGATTACATTGATTAATCACCGATTACATCATTATCTTTTGTCATTTCATCAGAGTTCAGTAGTAGACTAGGCTCCTGGAATTCAGCATTCTTTCTCCATGATTACAGATGTTGTCAAATGAAAAGAAAGCAAGATCCAGATTAGATTTTAAGTGTGCTCACTTTTATGTAGATAAGTGAGTTGGTTGGAAAAGAACTGACATATTAAATATTAATTTCTAGGAAGCTGCACATAATTCTAACTAAACTTTAAATGACTCTCCAAAATTCACTTATTAAAATAAAACTATTTCAAATGTTTCATTCATTAAGAGAGTTGTATTTCTGTCAAGACTTAAATGCAATTGCTACATTAGTGCATGTATACACATCAGCATGGACAGTTTTCTAGAGGGTAGTTTTGCAAGTGGAATTAATTTAATCAGTTTTGTTTTCAAAGTCCCAATCATCATGAATCAAGTGAAAAGGAGTGCCTGCAGGAGCCCACCACCTATGACACAGTATTACTGTGAATTCTGAGCATAAGCACGGTAAACACTAGATTTTGTATCATTACATTTCCTGTCTAGCTTTGAACGAATTCTGCCCTGCAGGACTATTAGCAAACAACAAAAATGCTAGCAATTCACAAGTGAAGGGATAACTAACTAACCTACTTACATATGTCATCCCTTTGAACGCACAAAAAATGCCAAGCAGTTAAGCAGCAGATGAATCAGCACACATTGCAAGGGAGGAATTTCTGCAAGAGTATTTATATAAAATACTTTCCATCATTGTCTGGAATTTATATAACTGAATTAACTTATGCAGTGGCATTTTGGCAACGAAGTAGCTCTGAAGTGAGCATTGGGATAATATCTATTTAGCATTCCATCATGGAAGATTGTTGGACAAATCAAAGTCTTCCAATAAAATTACACTTTAATGTAGTGTGAAAAATTTGGGACCATTTAATGTTTCTCTCTTTAAATAACACAGTCACAGTCATACTGGGAAGAATTGGGGTTTTCATGTAAAGTTTAATACTGGACTGAATGTGCATGTATAACATATATGCATGTGTGTATATATACATATATATCATATGACACATAGACCCACGTGTAATCTCAGCATGTATTTACATTTTAAATTATACAGAGGGATAAGCGCAGAGCTAAGTGTACAGTGTGATTATTTTTTCACAAATTGCATACCATGATTCTTATCGAGAAGCAAAATTTCACACTTCCTAAAATGCCCCTCCATATTATTTTATTCATTAATTCTTACCCCTCCCCAACAAAGGAATCTATCTACTTTATCAACATCTAACATTAGAGTTTACTTTTTTTTTCTATTTTCATATACAGTCCATGTTGGGAATCATGGTTTTCTTCACAGGAAAGCAGCAAAGTATGGACAAAAGCTGTTTGTTTACTCTAGGGAAGCTGTTTGGCCTAAGACACTATTAGAATGATTAAATAAGATTATTACAATAATTAATTTACTTAATGCATGCCCAAACACAACAAAATTGTATAAATAGTCAATTTTAAGTTCTTATTATGATTCATTTTCCTTGCAATAATCTTTCCTGCCACGCTAAATAACTGTGGCATCTATTTTTCTTAGAATTTTGCTTATAGTTAACAAGCAAGTTTATTATAAAATATAATAATAGACATGCAATAACACACATTCTGGGGTGTAGAACTAAGTCTTATTTGACTCTGCTTTTTCCCTGTGGTAAGTGGCAAGCCTTTTTAATAAAATCTAAAAAACTAAAAGCAAAACAAAAGCAGCAACTAACCTAAGTGACTGAGCAAATGAGTGACTCTGGAATGCGGGGGATCCATGTCAATGGCAGCACATCATGGCTAAGAAAGGGCATAAGCTTTTCCCATTCAGCAAACATCTTGTGCCATAATTTGCTCTAAGTGATGTACCTGTGACTTATAATAAATCACTGAATTTGGCATTATGACTACTATTATCATCCCCATTTTAGAAATGTAGATTGATTACAATTTATTAAGAGCAAAAAACTAGTAGGTAGTTGGGTCTCCCTGGTGGCGCAGGGGTTAAATTCTCAGCACTATCAAGCTGTCCCAGCCACTGAAGCAGGAGTTCGTTTCCTGGCCAGGGAGTTGACCCACGTGGTGCAGCAGACCGCTCTGGTCTTGCCTGATGCTCCCCTCTGGTCTTGCCTGATGCTCCCCTCATCTGGTCTTGCCTGATGCTCCCCTCAGCAGTATTTCAGTAGATCTGCCTGTTCTGCTCCCCACTCTGTCTCTGGTGAATCCGCTCTCCCCCTACACCTCTGGTCTACACCCCAGTTTTTGCATGCATAAATAAATACGAATAAATCTTAAACAAAAAAAACTAGGAGGTAGTGAATCCATAATTCACACCTGACTTCCTGGTTTCCAAATATGAACTCAGCTACTACTCTATGAACATGAATATATTTGATGTCCTTGAAGAAAGAGGAGCTTAAGATTGATGAAAATGACATGATGTGCATAAAATAGAAACCACATTATATGCTCTTTTACTCTTTGAGAGTAACACCTACTCTCCAGATCACATATATACAATTGTAACTTTTCCCTCCAAACTACATTATATGGTAGGCAGGGATAATGCTGTCTCTAGGACCAATAAAGAGTACCAAAAAACAATCACAGAATGTCAAATATGTTGCAATGTAACATCAAAAATAAGGCAACTGAAAGAGGGCAAAGGAACACAGCTCTGGCAGTAAACCCTTCAGTATAACCTGTAATTCTCCATTTTTTGACTGAGAAATGTGGGGACAGTCTTGTTTTGGAATTTATGGTTATTCCTTAGACTAACCACTTGCACTGGAATTTAACATTAGTATGTGTCCTTTCATGCAGTCAATTTAACTGATTTATTTCTCACAGGAATTCCACAAATAATAAACGAATTCACAATAACTATGTCACATTATCATAACTAATCTCAAGATAAATTTTGAGTATCTGTGTAGCACTTAATTGGTTTTGAAGTCCACACTTCCACTGTTGGATGGTGAAAATCATGGTTCCTGGAAAGACAAAGTTTTCTACTTGTGAAAATAGATGGGGCTCAGTTATGGAAGTAGACAGACATTTAGTCATACCATCTTACCTCTTAGGTATTATCCCATCACAAAACATACATGGTGCATTCAGATATGTCTTGGTGTACCATGACCAATTAATTTCAGAATCGACTAAGTATATAGTCTCCCGATTACAAATTCCCTTCAGACTCTGGCAATCACAGTTATAAATGGTTCCATTTGCCTGCACTCTGGCAACTGCTTGACTGTCATTTGTACAAGTGATGTCCTGAGAAAGCCAGTCTCCACCTTGTGAGTTTTCCCCTTCTCAAAGCACTGTGTTCACTGCCCAGAGATGATAAACAAGATGCAAAATGCTCTGAAGTAGCTTTTCCAGTGGAACTTTCTAAGATCATAACAAATTCTCTATATCTGGGATAACAGAATAGTCACTATTCACATGATTGGCTTAATCAAATATGGCTGATATGATGAAGAAACTCATTTTTCATTTTACTTCATTATAACGAACTTAAATTTACATAGGTTCTCACACAAGGTAGTACAACACAAAGTACATGGAAAATTAGTCAGTGATTCTAATTTCCTTGTCCTTCTCCCTTTCATGGAAATACTGTAGCCTCCCCCCACCGCCCTTATATATAGTTTCCCTTTCCGAGGCTTCTATGACCCACAATTAACTAGGGTTGAGAGAGTTAAGACTGCCCACATTCACAACTTTTATTACAATCTATTATAATTGTTCCATTTTATTAGCAACTATAGTTATCAATCTCTTATTCCTAACAAATTAGACTTTACCAAATATGTGAATAGGGGGAACTGTACATAATACACACATAATACATAAGCATATATGTACACATATACACACATGCATATACATCCATCATCTATCTATAGCTGTATCTGTATTGACATATATGGTTCAGTGTTGTTCAGTTTCAGGTATTCACCGGGGGTCTTGAAATATACTTCTCTTGAGTAAGATGATAGCAAATACGTCTGAATTGTTCAAAAACACAATTTAAAGTTAGGGTGGATTTTTGACATTGGAAACCTGACCTCCTTGTTTCAATCTGAATCCCACATTGTAAGCCCTCCTTCAACAAAGCTACTATGGTTTTCTTTCTTAGAGAGTTGGAATTTTATAATTTTTTCCTCTTTAATTGAAAATTATGTCAATCCAACTAAATACTTTTTAAAAAGCATGTTCAGTACAGCTTGTATTTTATAGAACTTAAGTCATAATTACTAGTATAACAATATATGTAATTATAACTGTGTTGATACCAATGGAAAAATTGCTCAATCTAGGGGTAGTGAAGACAGAAGTATCATTCCTCAGTGTATTCTCTGGTGGCAATCAGACTAGAATAAGCTTTGTTCTTATTTAAATCCATCAGTCAGTTTTACCTGACAGCCCCTATAATTAAGTCAGGGGATTAGCAACATTAAATGTTTTGATTATACCGATAAATTTCAATGTAGACAGACATGCAAGCTATAGTGAGGCAATAGAGAACGTGATGAAGTATTTGGCAGCTGCCCATATTTAAAATCATCACATGAGGAATCTGCATCACTCAGACCTGAAGTGAATTTTTTCAGCCTGAATGGTCCATAATAGCTTCCTGGCATTAGTCAATCCAACTAAATATTAAATGCCCCATACAATCTGCCTACCTGTTGGAAGGTGGGTCTACAATAATTTATCAGTTTTTACCTACTAGAAATCCCACGACTCTCTCATTAACAAACTCACTTGAGGTTTATTGCTCAATTACTGTTTGCCTAATTCTGTGGTGGTTATCATGATGGAAAACAGGAAAAAAAATAAGAAATTTCTTCTGCTCTTAATATCCTTTAAGAAACTTTAAAAATCAGAGATAAAGAACTTTCCTGGCAAAGCAAAGACCAAGCCTTTGTTTAGTTCTCACTTTATTATCTCTAGTGCTTATTTTGAACAAGGCAATTAGCACTCAAAAAGTATTTGTGGAATTGATGTCGAACACCTAGGTACTTAATTATTATGACTGTGTCTAAATTTTAACTTCCTACGATAATATTAACATTCTTTCACATTCAGAAACAAACAAAAAAAAATTGGATAGATTTTATTTGCACAGGTTAACAGGGTTTGAAACTGTCCACAGACTGGCCTCACCAAACTTCTGGAACTCATTGTCCATTCCAATCCTCTATGGCTCCTCATAGTAGGATGTTGGTCTGAAATCCTTCCTTTTCCAACTCAACCTGCTTTGACTCATATTGTTCACTAAACCCAAAATGACCTGTCCTAAAGAGTGTAACTTTGATCATTTTTATTATCATCATTTCAATCTTTCCTGCTGGATTAGATAGTTGAGAGTAAGAAGTATTAATTTTTCGTATTTATATCATCATTTAGTCACTCAACAGTTATGGTTTAAATATAATACAATATTTTGGGGCATTTGGGTTGTTTCCATAGCTCAGCTATTATAAATAGTGCTGCTATAAACATAGGGGTGCAGGTGCCCTTTTGAATTAATGATTCTGTGTCCTCTGGGTAAATAACTAGGAGTAGAATACATGGATGGAGCTAGAAGGGATCATGCTCAGCGAAATCAGCCAGAAAGAAAAAGAAAAATACTGGATGGTCTCACTCATAGCAGGAATTTAAAAAACCTAAATAAGGCACCAGGAAAAAGACTAATTATACTAAAGTAAAAGTCAAAATCAACAAGCAACTATAAACCAGAGACACACTACAGGGCAGGGAAGAGGGAGTCGGATCAAAATAAGTAGGGTGGGAATTGTATGGGGACTATAACCAAGATGAAAATGCCTACATTGTGAAAAATGAAAAATTATGTAAAAATATATAAAATTAAATTAAATTAAAAATAAATACAATAGTGGGTAAAATTGGATCTATTTTTTAGTATAGTGGAGCTTTTAACTTAAAATAGAGGCATTCATCAAATAATCATAACTGTATAATTACAAACTAAAGATTAAAAAAGAACCCTAATCCAAAGAAAGGGTAGATATTGTTAAATAACCTTTTTCCTTGTAAGCAAAGATTGTGGAGAAGTCAGCTCAAGATTATCTTAACTCAAATTTCGATGAGAAGTTGTTAGGTCAAAACTACTAATAAAACAATTGCATTCTTTTTGGTTAGTGATTTATTTCAAATGGCCTCATTTTCGGTAAGAAAATAGAAACAAATGCAGATACATGAGGAGTTCCTAAGATGGCTTTTGTTCTTCTAATATAAAGTAAAAACTCATCTCTTACTCTATTCCCTATAAAAAGAAAAAGAAGGTGAAAAGTTAGCATGAAGGAAATAAATGTTACAGCACAAATAATTGGAGTTCATTCATGTTTGTATTAGTTTCCTAGACAGCAAATTACCACAAACATGGCTTAAAATAACACAAACTCATTATGTTACATTTCTGGAGACCAGAGTCAGAGGGGACTCACCGGCTAAAATATCAAGGTGCCAGGGGAAATTTTTTTTCCCAGTGATCCATCTCTCTTGATTCTTGGCCTCCTTTCATTTCTAAAACAAACAATTCCTAGATGAATTTCTCTCTCTGATTTCCATCATCTCATTGTCCTCTCTAAATTTCTTGACTCCTTCTTTTACTCATAAGGACCCAAGGGATTACATTGTGTCTACACAGATTCCAAAATAGTATCTCTACCTCAAGATCCTTCACTTAATCACATCTGCAAAGTCCCATTTGCTGTGGTAGGCAACATTATTCACACAGTCGGGACATTAGGAGGTGGGCATCTTTGGTGAGGAGGAAACAGTGTCTTTAGGCCCAGCTATGTTTTACCTTCTTATACTGGGACAGTCTGAGGTGGGGCCATGAAGCAGGAGTGAAAGGGAGGCCATTTCCAAATGCAATTTCTAACTCTCTCTGAGACTGAACTCTTGTTGGTAGTTGCAGAGCCCAGTCACACAAACTCTCAATTGGATAAAGCCTTATTTGAGTTTACTTTTCATGAATCTATTTGCATAAATACACTTTATGTTATAAACCAGAAATGAGCCACGATCCTCATTTCATATAAAATTGCACTAAAAAAAAAAGATTAAGTTTTGAAATTTCATTTAATTTTTTCCAGATTATAGTGGACTTCATTTGAAATATATAAACCAATTGATGTTCACCTGAACTCACTTATTAATGTATCTTTCAGTCCTGAACTCCATAAAGCTCTTAATAGCACTTGATAGTGTCAATTAGTTGCTGTTGAGACACCTAAAATCCCCCCCATCTTTCACATTGTTTTAAACTACTTTTTCCACTTTTTTTTAAAAGATTTATTTATGATTACAAGAACTAGGGTACAGGCCAGAGGTGTGGGAGGTGAGAGGATTCACCAGAGAAAGAGCCCGGAACAGGACAGGCAGATAGACTGAAGTACACTGCTTAGGGGAGCAGCGGGCGAGACAGGAGAGGTTTGCTGCACCGTGTGGGTAGCTTCCTGGCAGGCTCTCAAACTCGTGCCACAGAGGCTGTGGCCAGCTTCACAGTGCTGCGCTCAACCCCTTGCTCCACCAGGGAGGCCCTACTTTTTCTACTTTGCATTCTTTGTTATGATTGTTCTTTATCCTCTGTAACTGCAATTCTCTCAACACATTTTACATTAAAGATTTCGACCAGTCAAAAAAGACACCAATAATAAGTCTGTCCACATCTCAGCAGAGGCACAGCTACATATAAGCTTTCCCAAATAAATCCATCTGATTTTTATACACTTTTTCTCTACCTGCAAATAGGTTTCACTGCACTAATGCTAGTCTGCATGCATCCCATCTTGATTATATCCTAGTTTATTCATTAAAAATTACCAATCTGGTACTGTTATTGCAAAGTTAGGCCTAACTACTTGATGAATATTCTCTTTTGTAGATAATGATTACTACAATGGCAGATGCTCTATAAATTATTCTAGTTACTGTTCCTTTAGAGTTTGCTGAGATTCAGATCATTTATGCAAATTTCTAAATCCTCAAGATTCAAAGCAAATTTTCAAAAATATTTGTATTGAACAGTATAGCTTCAACTAAACTGTCTTCACTGGCAAGGCTTTTCAAGATCTCAGAGACTTTGGAGATTTTGATACCCAATATCTAAATCTTATATTAACTATTAAAGAATGGGTTTCCCACATAATATTTTTCTCCACTGTGTCTTTATGCAATAATGTTAATCATCAGGATAAACAATTTTATATTAGATTACAGCTAAAATTTGCAATGGCTAAACAAATTCTCTGTGTTCATGGGAATGACTCAATTAAAGCAAATTGCAGTTAAATGCAAGGCAGCAATAAGGGAAACAGGGAGATAACAAGAGAAATTATCTGTATCAAAAACAAAATTCTAAAGCCAAAATATTTAAGAGTAGCACAAAATATTCTGGCTTGGGAAAATAAACCAAATGCCAACAGTTTACAATTACAATGATCACAAATGCCAGGTACTTTGAATACTTAGCATTCTGCGTGCCAGATAGTTTACCAGGGAACACCAATTACAAGAATGTAGGCTGAACATGACTATTGGTTTTATTTTCCCCACAGCAATACTCAGCTATATAACTCTGCATGCTCTGTCATTCCAGTAACCTCTAGAGAGTCTTTATTACAAGGTGTCAGAGTACTTAAAGGATAGATTTCTGGGATTCATTAAGTTTACAGAACAGATGTATGACTATTTTTGTGGGGTTCATCATGTTAAAAATATTCTTTCACATGTTCAGGATTTGACTAGGATGCTACTTTTATTGTACAAGGTAGGATTTTCAGGGAAGAAACCTGATGCCCTCACATTATGTTATTAAATTCAGACCAAAATGACCATTAAGCCTCGGGGGATTCCCTTCATAATGGGAATTAAAAAATGAATGACCCTCAGCTTCCTCTCCCTGTTGATGGCAGAGACATAGAGGGGAGAGAACTGAACAGGGCAAGGAAAGTTTGCTAATCCCCTGAAAGATGCATACCTGGGTTCTTCTGGCAAATATCTTCAACTACTTTCAGATTTTGAGCTTAGGGCAGGACAGGTATGACATGGAAGTCTAAAATTTCTTGGCTTGGAATGGAAAAAGGATATGGGAATATACCTTGAGAATAGTTAAAGAGGTAAAAACATTAACTCCACCACCCTTGCAGTATTGCAGTATTGAGGAAAGGAGATCTCAATATACAAGGAGCATAATTCTCAATACAGCATGGATAAGTGGAGATTTATAACCATTGAGTGAAAGGAGGGGAGCATCAGAGGTAAAGAGGAATTTTGGCCAAGCAGACAAGGACCCTGAAGGAAGGTCAGTGTGAGCACATCCCCAGGGAGTGGGGAGTGAAGAATATAATCACAAGCCAAGGCAAATGGCCGGATATTCAGAATGGAGAATTATCACTAAAATGACTCAGCAAGACTCTTGTTATGTCTGGGCCACGCAAGCCCAACAAGCATGAATGACAACATTAAGACCCAGGCCTAGAGGATTTAGAAGAGTCTGAATAAAGTTTAGTCAGGAAGAATCTGGGGGTGCCTTGGTGGTGGGTGTAGTTTCATGACATGCATCTGAGGAGGTGTGAACTTACACCTTTGAATCACATTCAAGCCAGTGTTATCAAAATTATTCAGACATTATTAAAAAAAAGTCTGTCAGAACTGATCTTTTTAACAAGTACAATACCAAGTTGACCTCATGTTACTTCCTTTCCTTTTGTAGTCTCTTCCTAAAATATAAAGCTATGAATTGTTAACATGATTATTGTCATGTTTGTAGCGAAATATTGCATATTTATTCATTATTCAATATGTCAGGCTATTTTTACCTTCAACTGTTTATCTTCAATACCAAATGTCTTCATGTACCCTTAAGTCATCAGTTTGAATATATTTCATAGTTACAATGTGGGGCTTAAAAATAAATGTGTAGGAAGCAGTAAACTATCCTGGTATGCTTAGACAGCCATTGCACTGACTTCTTCATACTCAAAAATAAAATTAGTTTTATGATTTTGTGGTAAATCTTGATCAAAGGACATAATATAAATTTCCTGTAATCATTGTTATTAGACTTCTAACCTCAACAGAAAAGATAGTGGCCTGAATATATTTGAATAATTTCTCACATTCTTCACATCTTCTTTATTTTGCTCTGACAGATCAAGTCCAAGATACTTTGGTTGTCTACCCATTACAATAGAAAACCATGACTTGGGATTAGGTTACTCTGAAACATTTTCTAAAGTAACTCAATTTTACGAGATGAAAGTGCACTTGTAGTTCACATTATAGTTATGGATAATATGTATTTCTAATTTCTACTTGACAGTTCTTTTTTCCTCATGACAACTGAGAATCTTAATTCTATATCTGAAAAATTATACTACACAAATTTCCCTCAAAGACATTTGGTATGAAGTACTGCCCATTAGAAGCAAATTGAGCATTTTGGATATATATTATTCATCTCTCAAGGGATGGCCTTTCTCTGTAGATAATAATTGGAAGATCTATTACTGCTGTGATTAATATGGTTCTTCCCAACCAGTATCTGAAATAAATGCAAATAGCCAAGTAACACAATTATTTGGAGTTTTCATTTAAAATCTTCCCACTAAGAAACTAAATATCCAGTAAAGGTTACACAGCTCTGGCTGACAGACCCTCAGATGGATAGACCTATTACAGTTGTCCAAACAGGAAGGCCAGGTCACTCATTAAACCTTGGTCAATAAAAATGGTGAAATGGGTTTTGTCCCAAAGATTGATAGCTAAATCATTTGACAAAAGGACAGAGAAGAACTGTGAAAAAACAGAGGATCGATGGCTATTAATTTAAAAGCAACACATATCCTAGAATTGAAAGAGTTTATGTTGTAACGTGGGATAATTACCATTTTCAATTAGCTGACATTTCACATAGCTTTGGGACTATAGCAAGAGAATAACCCTAGGCATCTCATCTCAGCTCTGCTTTTTGTCAATGATCTCTTGGTATTGCTTCAAAGACAAGCCAATACTTTGTGAGCAGTGTCTTTCTCTGTCATAAATAGCAAGAAGTGCACAGAGTTCAAAGGAAGTTCAAGTGATATATGCACTTAGCCAAAATATCTCATGTTTACACATTTCCCTGAGTGAAAATATTTTTCTGACCATTGTGCTAATAAACATGTGATTTTAATGCAATAGAACAGCGATTTTTGTTGTATGATGACAATACTATAAAAAATAAAGAATTCAGAATTCCAATATGCATATCTCTATCTCATCACTGCGTGTACAATTTACATAACCATTCCCCTGCTGTAAAACTTAGATACCCATTTCCTTTCACCTAATATCAAGTTTAAAATTTGAAAATCTAATAAAACATTATTTATAATTTAAAATAAGTCAGCCATTTCCTAGTTGAAAAACTAACTTCATGGAAAATGTATTAATATTGATGAAGGTCATTTTTTTTCCAAAGTTCATTCAGTTAAAGCACCAGGCCATTAGTGTAGAGCCAAAACTTTGATCCCAGTTTGTCCCTTGGCCCTAGTGATGAGTGCTTAGTCCTCTATCTAATACAAGACATTAATTACAAAGTTGGAGCTAAGTATGAACAGCGAAGAGAATACAAATACAAAGGCATTAAAACCCATCACTCCTGAAATACAAAATTGTCATGGGTCGGTAGCCTTTCTGTATGTGAAAGGTAGTGGGATAATACCACAGCTTTAAAGACACTTGCAAAGCTGTCTTTAAAGTTTTGGATTTCATAAAGATCCACAGAATGGAAGAAATCATGTAATATGTGTTTTCCAGATCTAGATTCTAGATGTGAAATGCAGCTCTATTCTATTCTATATATTTTTAAAGAAAAATATTTTTCACAGTTTTTCTTCAATAGGAAAATGTTCATTAATGTTTCAGATTAATCTCCCCATTCTTTACTACTATGTTTTGAATGTTTGTGTCTCCCCCCTGCAAATTCTTTTTTTTAAAGATTTATTTATTTATGCACACAAGAGCTGGGGTGTAGGCCAGAGGTGGGGTTGGGGAGTGGTGAAAGGAGTCACCAGAGACAGAGTGGGGAGCAGAAGAGGTGGATCTACTGAAATGCAGTGCTGAGGGAAGCAGCAGTTGAGACAGGAGAGGTCTGCTGTGCCATGGGGATTAGCTCCCATGGGGATCAAACTTATGCTGCAGTGGCTGTGAATAGCTTCATAGTGCTGAGACTTAACCCCTTGTGCCATCAGGGAAGTCCCACCCTCCTGCAAATTCTTTTTTTTTTTTAAAAAAGATTTATTTATTTATATAAGAACCAAACAGGCCAGATGCACAGGAGGGTGAGAGGATTCACCAGAGACAGAGCAGGGAACAGAACAGGCAGACTGATGAAATACACTGCTGAAGGGAACAGCGGGCAAGGCAGAAGAGGTCTGCCACTCCATGTGGGACCCTCACCCACCAGCCGGGATCGAACCTGCGCTGCAGAGGCTGCGGACCTGTGCCACCAGGGGGAGGCCCTGGTGTTCACCAACCTGTGCCACCAGGGGAGGCCCAACCTCCTGCAAATTCTTCTGCTGAAATCCTAGCCTCTCCAAAGTGATGGTATTAGCAGTTAGGGGTGTCTTTGGAAGATGCTTAGATCCTAAGGGTACAGTCCTCTTGAATGGGAGACGCGCCCTTATAAAGCAGATGCTTGCTGAGCTCCCTGGCCCCTTCCCTGGAGTGACATTACCGAGCAGAGGAGCGCAGCTGGGAAGTGGGCACTCAACAGACCCCTCATCTGCCAGTGCCTTCATCCTGGAATTGTCAACATTCAGAACTATGAGAACTACATCTCCACTGTTTATACTCCACTCAGTTTATGGTATATTGCTATAGCAGACTGAATGAACTGAGTCAGATAGGATGTGAAATTGTCTAGCAATGAAAATCCATCATAAATAACGTGCTTTTCAATGGTATTGCTTCACTCACATAAAACTCCAGAATTGCACTAATATTTTATATGCTCCTTAAGATTTTAATTTCACACCCTTCCGAGTCATGATTATATTGTCAATTAAGTATGCCATTAACAAAATTGGAGAATCCTCAGACTTAATACTGTCAAAGTTACAATTAATACAGACTTGAGAGTATCTCAAATGCCTCCACTCACAAGATTTATCTTACTGTAATCCAGACAGCCGATGATGATTTTTGTCCCCTTTATATTCACGCTACAAAGGTAAAATAACTTAAAAGAAATAAGTTTTGACCCTCTTATGTATTTGAAAGTATCCCTTCACCCTATATTTCTTGCCTTGAACAAGTTGCATATTTTGGGCAACCAGCAAGAGGTACCTTAGGGCTTTTAGGAGAAAGTAGTTTCTTAATAAAGAGAAATTTTACATGAACTAACTTATATAACGGCTCACTTAATCCTCACAACAACCTCAGTAGCCTGATCTCAGACTTTTAATAAATATTCTTGAAGAAAGAGGAATAAGTTGATATGAGAATGAACTTAAAGACGAAAAGATGAAACAAAGAGAAAATAATTTTCCCAAGATTACACAGCAAGAAGGTAATAGGAATTCATACCCTGATCTGTCAGAATCTAATACCCAAGCTTTCTACATTAAAATAGTCTTCCCTTCTTCATGTATGTTTCATTTCATTTCCATTTTCTAAACATTGCCTGTGACTTCACTCATGTTAGCCACTGCTAAGAGGGTCACAGTTACCTGGGAACTAAGTAAGAAGAGAACAATGATTGACCAAAAATTGACCAAAATATTTTGCTGTCAAAATATTTCTTCAGTTTTCTTCTATAGTAGCAGAACCACCTATGGTGGTGAGATTAGAACAGGTGAGCACTTGATGCATCCTCCAGCCCCACCTTCACTGTCTCCTGTTGGATCAAGTACTTAATTGCCTGAGCTGCTTTACTGTGACAAAGACACAGACATTCCCAGAAATCGTCACTAATTTTTTTAGATAATCAAATACTCAAAATTATCTTAACATCTCTCCAAAGGAACCCATGAGCACCTGCAACTCCTTGAAATTCTCCCAATTATTCAGTAGTTTTTAAATAACTCCCTGTCAATCAATTGGTTAGACTTGCCTATTTTGACTAAACATAGTGTTGACCCTTATTGCAGACGTGATCAAATTGTCTGCAAGGTTCCAGTCCTGGATGGTGTATCTACAGAAGGAGAAATGAGTGACCATATGGCCTCCCTGAATCTCTCTGGAGTGTCTGTTCTGTTCAGGTGCTTAGATAGGATGGCCACTTGCGCCAGCCATCCTAGGTCCAGAGTGAACCTCAGGTTCCAATCTCCAGATTGGAACAAAAACACCTTCAGCGATTCTTCAGAGTAGCGTTCAGAGTTTGACGTATCCAAAACATGTTTTAAAATGCCAATGAAGTCTATAAAATAAAAACGAGTAGGGGTTATAGGTAATCTAATGAACGAGATGGTTTACAAAGTACATGTTTCTGATCCATCTTTATAACTTAGTTCTGGATGTCCTCTACACCCCTTCTCCACTCTGCTTGAGAGCAGAAACCACCCATCATCCCCAGAAGGGATTGGCAGCCATTCGCAGAGACGGTTGGTCCAGATGTAGGGGGAGGGGTTACTTGTGCTTCCCATTATATGATGGGCTCCTTTCCTTAACTCTTCCAAGGAAAATCAGGGAAGAAGTCTCTCATTCACCAACCCATCTCCCCCCTTTTAATCTCTCATCAAAAGACTTGCCCACTTTTCCCACTGACTGGTATGTGTATACTCTACTAGTTGATTAAAAACTGATGTTCCTGTCAAACCCAAAACATCTAGAAGATCAAAATGTTTCACTCAAAACCTTTTTTTAAAGATTTTATTTATTTATGCATACAAGAGCTGGGGTACAGGCCAGAGATGCGGGGGTGAGAGGATGCACCAGAGAGAGCGGGGAACAGAACAGGCACATTAATCGAAATACACTGCTGAGGGGAGCAGCGGGAGAGACAGGAGAGATCTGCCTCACCATGTGGGTTGCTCCCTGGCCAGATGGGGATAGAACTGATCTGCAGAGGCTGCAGATTGCTTCACAGTGCCGTGCTTAACCCCATGTGCTACCAGGGAGGCCACCAAAACCTTTTAAGTATGTAAGAACTCTGCTATTCACACATACATGTTAAAAGGATGTCCTTGTGTTACTGGAAAGACTGGAGCTGCTTAATTTGGTTGGCATTTAGACCGACAATGAAAAAAATGTCTTTTTCTTTTACCAGTGCTGTGTAAGAATGATTGGAATGAGAAAGCTAGCACTCAGGAGAGGTCAGGAGAGGAAGATGCTGAACAGAGAGGTCATGGTGAGGTCAAACACATTATCCTCCCATACCAAGCTTCTTAGATTATTTTTGCTTCTCTTTTTTGTTCACAGTTTTCTCTAGGCTCTCCCCAGATGTTTTAGGACTACATTCAATCATGTTTAGGTAAGAGAAGGAAAGACAATGCAGCTGAAATCAATATAATGTTCAGCTCTTTTACACAAATGTATAAAATTCCATGTAATCTGCTATGAATTACAAATAAATTTACTACACCATGAAAAGATGGTAGGTGTAGATAGTACCGTTTTCACTTTTAATATATATTATATATGTATTTTATATCTATGCATCCATTCCTTATAATTCTAAGTGTTACCTAATGATTGAGTGAAAAATGAATGAACTCATTTTGGCTCAAGTTCAGGGAAAATGTTTCAAAGTTATTCTCATCAAAAGTTCTTCTAATTTTATAATAGTAGCCTTCATTTTCTTTAGCACCACAACTCATTTATGATAATATTCAAACAATCACTGGACTATACTGCAAAATCAGTTTTGATATCCTTAAGACAATTTGTCGTGATAGAGAAGAAACAGAATGCCAGTAATTAACTATGGGTTGTAAATGAGTGGGAACATTTATCTCACTGTTTCTGTTAACATGAATTATTATAAGAATGATAAAATTTGAATGTAGGACACTCTGCTTATTATTGTACCCTCCACCCTTCTTGAACCTCCACATTGCTATTGATTATAAATTCAGGACTTTTCAAGAGATGCAGAAAACATGGTCTTAAACATGGAAGTTACAAGCAATCTAAGTCAGCAAATATTTGCCTAGTGCCCACCATTTATTACAGCGCTATACAAAAGGCATTATTGAACATGACCTAAGCTCTAAAATGACTTAAAATTCTATACTCCAAGTCAGACATTATAAAGTGGGCAACAGGTACAAAGAACCTCATAAAAGACATTGGGAGATAAAGATCCTAGCCCCAGTCAGAACGCTCACTATCTGAGAGGAGTTGGATAAATGATTTAACCTTTTCTGCTCTTTGTTTTCTTATCTTTGGAAAAAATGTTCGAGCTAGTCAATCTCCAAACCCCCTTTCAACTTTAATATCCCATGATTAGTTAACACTGTAATAATGGTATTAAAAGTGGGATAGAAGTTCAGAGAGGAAGGAGATCTTGTGATGACCTATTTGCATGTTTAAAAATGATAAAAATTCCTGTAACAAAAATTAACAACCTCTGTTCATTCACTGAGGCCATACATATATTTTGCCAAGTCCTACAGAGCTCCCCTCTGTCAGGCACTAGGAAATCAAACTTGAGTAAGACATCAAGGACAGTTAAATAGACAATTTCAAGCCACTTTTACACAGCTGTTAAGATTGTATATATTTTCTTCACTGAGGATATAACAGTGGGAGGTATACTTACAGTCCAGATTTTACTTTAACGTTTTCAAAAATAGGTCTATTTATAGACAAAAATGTGTAAATGTTAACTGGTGTGATATCACCAGGATGCCAGGGCCACATCCCTAAACCACACAGTGAGGTCACGAAGGGGGCACTCTGGAGGGAAGGAGGCCTGAAGCCAACAGGAAGGCAAAGCAAGGCAAAGCAGAAGGTGGTTGTTTTGGGTGGCAGGGTTTGAACACAGCAGGACCCTGGGTGCATTACAGGGCAACGTTAGGAGATCTGAATGTCTGGATGGTGACTGCAAAGATGCAAGAAAGGGAAGGAGCTAAGCCAACTGTGCTGTTCCTTCCATCAAGTCAGAGGCAGTCAAGGGATGGGTGTGTGTGTGTGTGTGTGTGTGTGTGCGCGCGTGCGTGCATGCGCCTATGTGTGTGTGTCTGTGTGTTTGCTCCTATGTGTGTATTTCAGTACTCCTATGTATGAAAAAAACACGTAAGAAATTCAGCTGAGTGACATTCTCATAAAAGTATAAAAGATTTAACTTGGGTAAATAAACCTGCTTTCCAAATAACGGTGTACTGCAAGTTCTGGTTTATTGGCATCTTCCTTACCACTCAGACTCTGCGGAATCCCCCAGCTCATCCCTATTTGCTTTGTTTCAGATCAGACATTTGCTTACCCAACACAGATCAGCAAAAATTGAAAAGCAAACGACTGCTTCTCCCCAGACGAAACAGGCTTCCTAGACCACATTCCAAGCAACCAAGAATGCTGTCCTAGAAACAGAGGGATGGTTTCTGTATCCTCACTTCATGTTCCATATGCCATCATTTAAACATTTCTCTTGTCAAGTTTTAATTTGCTGTTTGGGTGCTTGCTTCCTTTGAAAGGAAGCACCAGTGCTGTGTTCTTGAGTTAGTAGCATCCAAAATCTAATCTAGATCAATCCTTGAGTCCATAACTGAGTTGACCAAATTTATTAGGTAGCCCTACTGTTTTTGACTGTAAGAATCAGATTTCATAATCTTAATACCACACTTAGCAACTCCTAGACAATTTTTTATTTTAAGGATGTATAGCAAAAAATAGTGAGAATTAAGCTATGAATGTTAATTTAAATTTTTGCCAAGAATAAATTCTTAGCTCTTTGGTTGGGAACTTATTTCTTATTTTTAATTGAACTCTAATTTGGATAACCAAAATGCTAATACAAGGTTGCATCTCACCAAGGTACATCAGGGTTGTTTAAAGCTCTTTCCACTTTTACACAGCTGTTAAGATTGTATATATTTTCTTCACTGAGTATATCACAGTGGGAGGTATACTTACAGTCCAGATTTTACTTTAACGTTTTCAAAAATAGGTCTATTTATAGACAATAATGTGTAAAATTATGACAATGGAGTTACAGACCTACCACTTCTATACAACTTAGGAAGTTGAACAAGTTATTTTACCTCTCTGCACTCAGTTTCTTCACTGGTGCAATATGAACTCCGAAAAGAACCTGTATGATGAATCGCTGTGTAAGAATTCAAAGAATGCACAAAATATATAACAAAGACCAACATGTAATCAATGTTCAACAATAACATCCATTGAGGTATTTCCTCTGCAGTATTTTATTTAGGAACAACCACATGCAACTAAAAAGGAAAAAAAAAATCTACTGAGACTAACTTACAAATATAAATTTGTCGTGTCAATGTATTTAGCTGTCCAATTTGACTACTCAGTAGTTATTCTGTGTTTCCTTTCAATCCCAAGACAGATATGCATTTCTGTTTTCATTCTTTGCCTCTCAGACATTAAGAATGTCTGAAAAGCTCAGAAGTATAGGGGAATTGATTCAAGGTCCTTATCACCTTTCCAGCAGTCTTATGATGTTCAAACAACTTCTCAGAATTTCTTCAAAATCCACTTAAGAAAAGCATCCTCTCATATCACATCACAGAGCATAGTAACAGATGGAAACCGGAAGTGTTGTTCTACCTTTGAGAGATGAAGATGCCTTTCTTCCAGTTTTTATTAGAAAGGACAGGAGAATAGTTTGAAGCATGGTTAGCATGGTGGGTTCCAAACCTTTAATTAACACCTCATATTCAGTACCCTCTTATACCCTGTCAATCACATCAAAGTGTAATCTGCCTCATTTTCAGAAGGAACAATACCCACTGAAAATTTGGTATTCTTGGCATTTTGCCAGCTTTATTTTGTTTTTTTTTTATCTTTAGCCTGATATCTCATTAGAAACCACAGAATTACCAGTTACTCCTATTCAACTACTGATCCTTTCAAATCTTCATGTAGAAGTCAGCTGAGAACAACATAAAACTTCACTATTTTTTATTACTCCATCATTGTTCTTTTGATTAGAAGAGAATTCAGCTACAGCCAAAAGCCATTACTGCTTCAATAAAATGTGCATTTTTGTCACAGTAAGAATTAGATTTACCACGAATAGTGCAATGAAAGATCAGATCAAAATCTCAATTTACATACTATAAAACACTGTTTAATGCTATAATCTTTCATTTACAACATAGTGATCTGTGAATATTTAGAGATGCACCGAATGTGTCATTTTCTTTGACAGTAAACGGGAATAAGAGCACTATTGACTCAGTGATCCCCTATCAAAACTCCCAATTAAACTAGAGTTGCTTCGTTGTTATCAACCTAATACTGATTTTTGTGTGTGTGTGTGTGTGTGTGTTCTCCAAAGCACACTCCAAATCAGTTTGTCCAGAAATGCAAGGTTTCTTCACCATTGATATTTTCCTAGTGGTCTCAGAGGGAAACTATTATTTAAGATGAAAGTTTTCTTGTGAAAAATCACTTCTGACATAGGTGTGGAACTTTGGGGATTTATTTAGCTCTGTTCAAATGTTGAAATAAAATCAAGATGATTTTTGAAGCAGAAACAAAACAAAATGTGGTTTTACCATAAGGAAACTCAATGACTTAATTCCTGTGGAAATGATGCAGCCAAACAAAATACGAAAAACAAACAAAACACCCAAACTTGGCCCTTTGCAGAAAGCATGGCTTCAAAACAAACTGTTGACTCTATATGGACCCATCTGATTTCTCAAGTGTGTAGAATATCTTTATCTGAGAAAAGACTATAAACATACTAGGTGAAATTAGAGCATCCCATCAAATTTTTTGACATCCAAGTCAAAAATTCAGTCAAATAAAGTCCATCTAGCCTATCTCAGAGAACATGTCCTTCTTTCCTTTCTAAAATGGCTACAATCTATCCATGTGCAAGAGCATTTCATCAGAACATTCATTCAATAGAATTGCTTGAATGTTAAAACAAGTAGCTATATAAGATATTCTTGCCCATTTGTTAAAAATTGTAGTTACTCAATAGCCTGTGCATTTATACAATGTGTGTTCCAGTGTCTCAAATGAGCACTCACATGAGAAATTTATTTTAGAATTGATGGCATACTAAATAATGTTCAACCTTTGAAAATCTGATAGTCTTTCTACTTTTTAGAGAAAAAAATTGTAAAATCTAGCTTTTCTATTTACATTGTTTTTTGGGAACCACAGGAAGGAATGTGCCATCTGTCACAGTCACTGTATTAGTCACTGCTATTAGCATATTTACATCCTTCCATAATATTTGTATTTAACATATATACTTAAATATATGACATTTATATGTAAAGATAATCCACACAATTAAAATCTTCCTCAAGTAATTTTGGGCAAGTGAAAAGAACCCAAGGAATACACACACACACACACACACACACACACAGAGATACATTGTTCATGATTCTATTACATATATAAGTAAATGCTTTCATGTGAACTTCTATTTAAATTATTAATTACATTTTAAGATATTATGCAATATGTAACTTCAAATGTTCCCATGGTATTAGATGAAATACGTTTTCTACCAGGTAAGTTATAGTATAAAGTTATGTAAATCGTGTGCTCTTAACTCCAGCAGTTGCTCAATTCATAGTGTAAATAAATAGCACCTTAGATAAGCAATGTGTCTGAATGTCAACCCTATTATCTTTCAACACCTAACTCTCCAAAGAAACTTCATGAGTTGTAATGTATTAAGGTGCTCTTGACTCTGAATTCATCACTTAACTATGTTAATCATGGTGAAATTAATGGGAAATAAATGCAGTCAATTTCCATTAAAACTTTTCTGACTTACTGTCTTTAGGACTGATAAAATAGTAACAAAGAAGGCAGATTCTTACTAAAAATTTATAGACTTTGTGATTTATTTATCCATAAATTTGTTTCTGACTCTAAAATGTGTTTCTGAAAAATCTATCTGTAATCCTCTGGTGTAAAAATAGGGATAATTTTAGGGTAGACATAAAATATGGGCTCATTAATAAAATTTGAAGCAAGCATCACTTGATATGATTGGTTCACATGGATGGAGTAGGATTTTAACAATATATATAACTCCTGATTTGAAATAAGAGATGGTAGCAATGCTAAAATATTCAGGTGAAATAGAAATGTCCTGGTTTCTTCAGTCGGATTTGAGTGATAAATCATGGAACTTTGAGTGAGAGTTATTCAACTTTCTTAAGTCTCATTTGCTTCTGACACGGATCACACTAAAACTTCCCATACATTCCAATTGTTAAATGGAATGAGCCATATGAGCAGTTAACACTACCTAGAATATACTGCCTACTTTCACTCCTCCTTAAAATTTGAACTTTATCACAAAATAACACACAAGAAGCAAAATGATAACCAAGAGGGAAAAAGTCTGATATCTCGTCTTCCTTCCTGAGAAAACCCTATGTCCATTTAACTGAACTATGAAATAATTTTAAATTTTATTTCAAAACTACAATTTCAAATAAAGGAAACTCTGGAATAAAGTGACATTTCAAACATTAAAATGCTTTATGTTTTATAATTTGTAAATATTATTTGAGAAGTCTTATCAGGGGAAATTTTGAATATAAACTAGGGGAAATATAATTAAAGGTTACAAATATTATTTTGTGTTCTGTGTTAGAAGGACAAACAGTTTTCTATAATTGAGGAACTCTTTTCAAATAATAAAAAAAAAATCCTCTAGCTGAGATTATTTAACATGCAAATAGAGATTAAAGATCACATTTTATCCTAAAGCAATAAAATTCCACTTAACCTTTTTTTTAAAAAAAAATAGATGCTAATAAGGTAGGCATAACAGATACTCTGAGAAGGGGGCACTGTGACAAAGTTTTCCTTTTGCTATGAAATAGAATGAAAGAGGCTAAGTGCTCTAGAAATGATCAGATGCTAAAAGATGAGGCAGTTCATCAAATTTTACTTTGTCTAAGCAGCAAGCCAAGCAGCTGCTGTCACCTAGGGTACTACAGAGAACTCCACTGAAAAGATGGAGTTGAGATCAACAGACTCACACGCAGGTGAGTAGGGGTAACAGAAGTCACTCCTGTGTTGGATCACTTCGAAAGAAAAAAAAATTCCCAGTATCTACAGAAAAGCCTATTTTCTATGTATAATCATGACTGTTTTATAAAACCTAATGCGTGATTTCAACACAAATATGACTCAGCTGGGATTCTGTTTAAGCTCTATCCCTACCCTTTTTTCTCTGAGCCCCACCACATCCGGGATGGCCCTGGTGCATTTCCACTCATTTTTTTTTAAGTTAGAAAAACAAATATAGTGCAGAATATGGTCTTCATCTATGCAGAGCTTTCTGAGAAACACCTTGTATTTCTTTATCAAAAATATAAAAAAAAAAACCTGCAACAACAAAAAAAGAGTATTTTAGCGATATCGCCAGTCTTATGTCTTTGAATACCATCTATATTGGGGCAACTTTTACCATTCATTCTTCCAGTCCAGATACACAGTATTGTTTTTTATTTTAAAGATTTATTTATGCATATAAGAACTGGGGTATAGGCCAGAGGTGCGGGGGTGAGAGATAGAGTGGGGAGCAGAACAGGAGGATCTAGTGAAATACACTGCTGAGGGAGCAGCAGGAGAGACAGGAGAGGTCTGCTGTGCCATCCTATGCCAGGTTACCTCGCTGGCCGGGGATCGAACTCAGGTCACAGTGGCTGGCGATAGCTTGATAGTGCTGAGACTTTGACCCCTATGCCACCAGGAAGGCCCCAGATACAGTCTTTGAACTCCAGACTCACAGGTTCAATTGTTTACTACACATGTCTACATGGATGATCATAGGCATCTTACATTTAAGATTTCCAAAACCCAAAGGTTTGGGGGAAACTGCACACTTTTTATCTCACTTTCACAGACGCTAATATTTTTCTTCTACATCAATGAAGACTTCCGGTCTTCTTGCCACTCTCCATTCTGCAATCACTAGTTCAACTGGATCCTCTCCTTAGGGTAATTTCTTTCTTTTTTTTTTTTTTTTTTTTAAAGATTTATTTATTTATTTATACAAGCACTGGGTACAGTCAGAAGCGCGGGAGGGTGAGAGAATTCACCAGAGCCAGAGCGGGGAGCAGAGCAGGCAGAAGGACCGAAGTACACTGCTGAGGGGAGCAGCGGGAGGCAGGAGAGGTCTGCACGCCATGCGGGACCCTCCTCTGGTGGCCGGGGAGCAGCCGGGGATCGAACCGGCGCTGCAGAGGGCAGGCAGCTTCACCTTCACAACCCAGCGCTCAACCGCTGCGCCACGGCGGGGGGTGGGGGGGGCCCTCCTTAGGGTAATTTCTAACAATGCTGGATAATACTGATCTCTCCTGCAGCGCCCTAACTACTGTATTTCCAGTATGAGCGACATAATCGTGCTTTCAGGTGTTCTCCAGAACCACTTCCTAAGCTCCTGGAAGGCTAGAAGAACTCAAACTTATTCACTCTCCCCTGGGATATGTAACCTTACATGGTAGTAATTGTTTTTTTTCATCTGACACAGCAAAGTGACAGTACAGCTTGGCCACTTAATTTCTCCTTGAGCAAAGAAGAAAAAAGGAAGGAAGGAAGAAAGGAAAAAGGGGGACAAGGGAGAAGAGAGCAAGGGAGAAAAGGAGGTTAGTAATGAGCTTATGTTGAGAGTTCTATGCTTTTCTGACTGCAGGAAACAGACATATCTTGCATATTCCACATTTTGTTTTTTGTTTTTTTTTTAAATATTGAATTCAGGCAAGTAGCCTAAAATTAACAAATGCGTATCTTTAAAGAACATTTGAAATATATAAAATATATGCCAAGTGCTTTAAATGTCCAAAATACTAAAAATTTGTATTGTACAAATGTAAATAAAAAATAAAAAAAAATTATTGTACAGTTGTTTAATTATTATGGCATGTACTGATGCAGATATGATAAATCAAATTAAGATTATTTCTATTCAACTGGCTTATTCATAATTATTATATTGTACCACTTCTCTTAAAAGTACTTCAAATGATTTTTAAACAGAATTTCCACCAGTCATTGTGTTATTTGGTGGCATGTAAAGTTAAATTGGAAACCTGGCCGACAACTTCGAGGCAATCACAAACCAATCTTTATTTACATTGTGTTTGTTTTTTTTTAAGTGAATTTTAGAATCCATGTTTTAAAATAGACACCAAAGAGTGGATTTTAAAAAATATATATGTAATTTATAAAATTATGAAATTATTTATTAAAATATAAAACAAGTTTGAGATACAAGTTTTATACCAAAAGCAGTCAGAGATAAGATGTATGCATTTCATAGGACTCACTGAGCATTAAGGTAGAAAATTATTCAATAAGGCAAAGGAAAATTTGAAAAAGTAATATATGCATTCAAAAGAACACTTCAGAATAGTAAAATATTTGGTGCATCCAGCCTGTCTACTCCCTCCAACAGATTTCTCATTTGGCCACAGTGAACAACCGTCCAGCTGTCAGGGGAAAATTTTTCAAATTTGAACCAACTTCCTCTGTGCCAAGAACAAGGTCAGAAGTAAAGGAAAGGAATATCCTGCCACTTATTGGACTTGACAGTGAATTACTCTTTGATGAACAGATGGACTTCAAGTGATTTAAATTCATAATCAAAGTGTAATCATGAGGAACTGTGATTTGGAATCTCCTGTCAACCCACAGTGAAGGACACATCTCAAACACAGTCGCTGAATCCTGTCTTGCTCCCTAACTGAGAGCTTGTCCACCATCATGTGACATGTCCTTATTCCTTAGGCACTATCAAAACTGTGTAAACAGTTACGCAGGTAAACGATTTATTTTAAATTATCTTTTCCTAAATAAACATGAATTTATGTTTATAATAGACTGAAAATTCCAGAAAGCAAAGCTATTGCATTTAAAAAAAAAATCCAGTATCATTTGGGGGGTGGCGTTTATAAGATACACTAGCAAATATGCATCTATGTGAACATGCTAAACTATGAGCCCTTGAATGATAGCAGGGTGGGTGGGTTAGTAACAATGGCCTTGTTTAGACCCGACAGACTAGGCATCCATGAAGTACATGAGTCATTCAAAGCCAGTATATACAATGGACTTAGAAAGCCATCAATGTATGTTCTTACCATGTGTTTATGAGTATGATGGTGATGCTGACACTAATGATGAACAATCTGGATGTGAGGATGCAGAGGCTAGAAAAGACTTTCTAAATATCTGCAGCTCCTTTTTCAAAAGGCAGCACTCTTTTCTTTTTTAAGGTCTTGTTTTTTTTAAGATTTATTTATTTATTTATACAAGCACTGGGTACAGTCAGAAGCGCAGGAGGGTGAGAGAATTCACCAGAGCCAGAGCAGGGAGCAGAACAGACAGAATGACGAAGTACACTGCTGAAGGGAGCAGCGGGCGGCAGGAGAGGTCTGAGCGCCATGTGGGACCCTCGCCCGGTGGCCGGGAATCGAATTGGCGCTGCAGAGGCTGCGGGCAGCTTCGCAACCCAGCGCTCAACTACTGCACCACCAAGGAGGCCCAAAAGACAGCACTCTTAATACTTTTCCATTTCTCCCTATTTTTCCTTGCAGGCCTCATTTCTCTCCTTTTCTCCATTCCATTCTTTCTCTTAACACCTATGAAGTAAATGCCTAACTTGTGTTAAGTAACATGCCATATGTCAGTCATAAATTACATACAAAGAATGTTCCCTAGCCATCAAACATATGTAGACTAGCTTATGAAGTTGAGCATGTAGAAAATCAAGTGTAATAATTTATGAGTGACACCCAGGAAATACAGAAATTTTTCCTGTATAGATACTTTTCATATATGAGTTTACTAATTTACTTAGTCCAATTTACTTTGGACTAACTCAATATAAAGTTTCTGAAAATGGATTCAGATTGAAACTGAGGAAATGCTTTGACAAGCTAAAAGCTTCAACCTCTCTTAATCACTTAAGAAATACTGACACAGTACAGGGCAGTGAAGAAACAGTTATTGCTTTTGTGAGGGATAGTGAGTTCAGGGACAGGCAAAATTTCATGGGAAGATGATGATACTATATGGCCACCTTAAAAAGCCATACATAGAACAGGAAAGTTGGAAGTGAGAGGAATGAAGAGCCAATGCATGAGAGTGTACCTAGAAGGATGCGATTAAACATATGACAAAGATAGTAAAATGCATGTGAATAAAATTCTAAACCATTTGGCTAGAATAGAGTATAAAGTTCAAGGGAGACAACTGGGCTAAATTTTAGTTAGAGTTGGAGATACTCAAGGCCAAATTAGGATAATATGAGGATAGGGCTGGGGGATAGACGGAATTACAGAGAGCAGTTACAAGCATGCAGGACAACTGACCAGCAGTATGCAAGAATTTTATCAACCAGCACTGCCATCCCCAGGGCCCTGTGCTTAGCAGTGCCTGCATTTGGCTTCACATTCCTGTCAATAGATGGAAATTTTCTGTGTCACTGAACCTGACCTTCCACATTTTCATTTTGCACTGAACTCCTCAAATGATGTAACAGCCTTAGGTGTTGGATTTCAGAGTTATAAAGGATTAATTAATGATGGATGTGAGATGCTGAAAAGGAAGGAAACAGTTCATGGCAAGTCGCTGGCTAGGCCTTTTACTAATGGGGCGAAAACAAGACATCAAGGATCAGAGAAAAGGTAAGAATGATAGGAACTGATTCACAGCCATAACAGAAAACCATGATGTGAAATTATTTAGGTGACAATATCCTAAGGGCACAGAGAATTTGAAGAGCAGAGGTATCTCTAGGCAACATTGATTGTTGTGATTGTTAACTATCTACATTCTACAGCAGAGAGGAAAGAACACAGTGACAAGGCAGCCAACATCTCGGGAAAAACAACTGCAGGCCACCAGGCACCCGACTGAATGTAACCCTCTACAGAGTTACATACATTCCTGAAAAGCCTAATGATTGTATCATCTTATTGAAAGAAACTGGGATAAAGTGAGGATATTTTTTCAAATCACAATGTATTCACATTTAAATCCCTGTGTTATCCCTACTTGGGATCCAGTATTTTAAACATTTAATGAAGTCCATGCTTCAATAAAAGGACACAAAATAAATTTACTCCTCTTCCTAGACAAAACACATTTTTGATAAAATAACATGCATGCAAAACATTTCTAGACACATTACAGGCATAACATTTGAAGCTTATATCTTTTGTTGGTATTAATGGAATTTTTTCTAAATAAATCTTGAATTATTTTAGAGACTACATATGAAAAATGAATAGAGCATTTATTTAGGTAGAGCTGAATTTTTTTTGAAACTTTGAATATTTCCACTCTCTCTCTTAGAACAGAATACTCGATTGACATATTGCAACTCTTTATGAATGGGCATAGCTTATGCTAGTAGTTATAATGATCACCTTCAGTTAAACTAATGAAATTGCCAACTTCCTTCAGAATCTGCTATTACACAGTGAACATTTTCTGTCTGAATGTGGAACGATAATCACATTGCAGCCTGTTTCCAGTGTGGGCAAGATAACTATGTCTCCATTCTTTATTCAGAGTTCATACTTCTTTCTCAACTTGTATTAAATCTGCATGTATTAAAGCATCTGCAAATTAAATGAGTGATACTGAGAAGAAGAAAAAGATAAAGCTGCTCTCCCTGAGGATATTAGTATTTAGTAAAGCTATCATTACAAAAGCCTATTTTATTACTAAATTAAGCTCATTGGTCCAGCTATTTCTCACAATGCCTTCTTATATAGAAGGGGATATTTCTTCTGCTTTATACATATACACAATGAGGCTAAAATATCACTGAAGAGGGTGAGAAGTAGAAATGATGAGAGCCATTTTTTTTTTTTCCTGGACTGTGAGTTGTTGTCATCAGCAGTTGTGGAAACTATCATCAGTCTCCAAGCGTGGGCAGATGTGCACCACGTAAAGTCAGCCTTATTGCAATGAAAGCTCCTAGAGCACAGGAACCATGTCTGCTTTGCCCCCCAGCTCAGGGAAGTCTACACATGCCAAATAGTTTCTGAACATTTACTACTAGAAAATCAGACTCTCGTACTTCTGGTGGAATACTCCATGCAGAAATGAAAAAGAGCATTTGTAGAGCTAGAATTTGGAATTATAGTCACGATTTCACAGTGAGGGTTCCTCAAGGCCAATGCTTTCTAGAAACAACTATAGTGAGGCAAACACAAGTTAGTCCAGTCATATTGCTCCTCATTAGAAACAAACAAAAATACCAGCAAAGTATGTCAACTTCTAGTAAAGCAAGTTGGTAATATTCTAATTTTGTCAAACTGACAAAAGAATGCTTGGATTTTATAAAAGGGATGATTTGTTCGAGGATAAGGTGCTATAGGAATGGAGATAATATTTAAAAAAAATATTTTCTTTTTGTTTTGTATTGATTTGTGTTGATCTTGGTGGAGGGGGCTTATGCCAAAGATAGATATGGTTAACCATGGAGATATGCTTCACCTTGATTTGAGCAGGGTATCCTGGGATGTCGTTAGCATCCCTCTAACCCTGACCCTGAAAATGATGCTGTTGAGCATTGGGGAGCCAGATGGTTCAGATTGGACAGATTGAATGCTATTTATATGACAATGGAGGTTTCTCTCATTAAGAAGGACTATGTAGCTTAAATAAGGATATGCCCTGTCTTTTCTGCAGCAAGAAATAAGTAACTTTAAATCAAAGAAATGCAGTGTCCTATTTTCTAACATTTATATCAAAATGACAGCTTGGACTCACAAAGAAAAAAATGTAGTATTACAATTCTGCCTTGCCGTTCTTTATGATGCCCCGTTTCTATTTCTTTCAAAGACATGCATGCATTATTTTAAAAGAGAGATTAGGGAGAAAAGACAGTCTGATTTCATTTGCACTGCAGTTTTGCGGTATCTGTCAGAATATTTTAGGAACTTCAAAACACTTCGACGCCTTTAGTCTGGAACTACTGATTTCATAAGAAATTATAAAAACTTAAACACAGTTTGCATGATTTCACTTTTTCTCTGTTTAATTTATTTGCTCATCTCTTAGTCAGTACAGAGCTCATGTCCTTCTCTGTATCAGTGCAGTCTGATCAAATCTTACTCTTCCACAGCTCGCTTTCCATTCAACCAAATTTTTAAGTTTATGCTCATATCACAACCTAGACATCCCACCCATATACTGATTTGGATTAAAAACTACATAAACATCAAGGCTATGTTAGTAGAAAACAAAATGTAAGGGTGATTTTCTACTAGACGTGACATTATTTAGGCACCCATTTTATCATTATTCAATATAGCTTTTAAATGGCATTTATACACATAATTTGAACTGTGTATATAATTATACCAAGAAATATTTGCATTGTATTTGCAAGGCATTTTACATTTTAGAAGGTGCACCTTTGCAGATTACTCTAAAAAGGTTAAATGATATAAAATAATCATACTCATTAATTAAAGCGAGAATGCCATTTGAGCATTATGTCAGTATTGTAATCACAGCTTCAAGTAACTGAGATAATGCACAGCAGAGTAGCATCAAGCTTGAGGAAGGAGCTAGTGTCTGCAGCTAGTTTTGCTCATTTGGGAGGTTTGTTAATAATGAAAAAAAAAAATAATAACCAAAAACGGATCTTCCATAAAATTGGTTGTAAAGAGAGTCACAGAGTAACTGTCCTAAAATATATGGATGAAGCTACACAATGTCTTATCTGACTTGGCAACTTTTGATTTTTTACAGTCTTCCCAGCAGACTCATTTGCATTATCCAATAGCATAAGCTTTATTGGGGGTATAATTTTATTGATTATTACTCAAGAATATCTCTTTTTCATACTGTTAAGTAGCAATCTACCAAAGTTCTATAGCCAGGATAAATGGAGTTTTAGTATGGATTAGTTCTATATGCTGAATTATCAATTTTAAAAAGGAATTTCTAAAGGCATTTTGAATGAGTAATTATATACCGACGAGAAATAATAAAATCAACAAAAACTAATAGTTATTTCCCTTAGGCTCATTTCAGCAATTATGCCAAGTACAATTCATGCACATCAACATTGTATTATTTTTTTCTGAAAAAGCATTTATACATATATAACCTATATTTTAAATCTTAGATAATTATACATAAATATATGTATCACAATATTCATTAAGCATTTCCAAATATTAATACTTTCAGATTATTTGAACGCCCTTTGTTTATTGCATATGTTACTTTTAAAATGGTTTTTGTTTAGCATTTTATCTAAATCTATAATATATCTATATCTATAATAATATATGAACAGTTTTTAAAATCACACATAGCAGGCTAATTTTGAAACAAAGAGGATTTACTGTTGTACAACTATAAGTACACTCTATTTGCGGAATAGTCTTAATGTGAGTCACAAATTTTCTACATTCTTACATATATCTTTCATCCAAAACACAAAGAAAAGGTAAGGTATATATAATCTCTGTAAATATACACAATTATGCTATCTTCTCTTTAAATAGCTAAATAAAACCATAATCTATATAATCAACTGACACTATTATAGAATGAGATACACTAATTGAATCTTAAAATATTGTGTAGGACTCATTCACTTTTAATTTCTTTAAAATAGCACTGAAATTATTTGTACAGCTTCTCAAATTATATTTCCTTTTGGAAAAACTGCCTTTTTCTATAGCCACCTCTCGTAATTGCTGTTCAATATATGCTGTATCATGGAAATAGATTTTAATTTACTCAGAATGAAATTTGTCCATAAATAATTAGTAAATTGATAGAAAAGAGTAATTATGAGAAAACTGATAGAAAATAATTCAAACTGCAATGCTCTTAAATAAATCACAGTTAATTGTACATAGAAATCCATTAGCTTCATTTGGATACATAGTTAGATGACTAATTATGTTGAAAATGTAATGGCAGTCTTAAAACATAAGTTCATTTAACCTACTCCTGGAAGTCAGTGTTTTATTTTTTGGGGGGCAGGGAGAATTAGAGGTCGCTTAAAATATTTAGTAGGTCTTTACATTTCATAGCTTTAAAATTTGAAGGTAATAATATGTGGACTTACTTGTCCATGTTAGTATAGTCTATTACTTCAAAGGCATACAATTTCATTCTATGTAGAATATATCACTTGAAGTTTGTTGAGAATTGCATTTACTCTTAACTATTGAAGGTTCTTCTTTATTGCCTTATGATGAAACCATGATTTCTGAAGCTACCCTTAGCCCCACAAATAATATATCCCTACCAAAAACAAAACCAAAAAGCCCAAACCTTCCTACTGCATTTTAACTTCTTTTCTGTATAGTTTTTTTTTTTTTAAGATTTATTATTTATTTATACAAGCACTGGGCACAGTCAGAAACGCAGGAAGGTGAGATAATTCACCAGAGCCAGAGTGGGGTACAGAACAGGCAGACTGACGAAATACACTGCTGAGGGGAGCAGCGGGCACAGCAGGAGAGGTCTGTCGCTCCATGTGGGACCCTTGCTGGCGGCCGGGGATAGAACCAGCGCTGCAGAGGCTGCGAGCAGCTTTGCAGACCAGCACTCAACCTCTGCGCCACCAGGGAAGGCCCTTTTCTGGACAGTTTTAGGTCAATTTTTGTACCTGTTATGTACCCTTACACTTCTTATTGTAACTTTCTCTTGTCATTATATTAATCTCCCTTTCCCATAATAGACCAATGATACAGCCCATAATTTGGAGTCATTAGACAGCCCTGCTAGAATCATTACAAGCAATTGGACAGAGCTGCTGGTTATCATGACAGCACATAATTGTACACACCTTTCAGGCTGTCTCCCCCCAGAGGGATAAACAACAACTCAACCTCCTGAAATAGCACCTGCTCAAATCAGTGATGCTTTTCCACTTGCCAAATCTATTTAAGTAATCCAGTATTCTGATTTATTGGCCTGCATGGACCATTTTTCTTTCTTTTTTTTTTTTAAGATTTATTTATTTATTTATACAAGCACAGGGTACAGTCAGAAGTGTGGGAGGGTAAGAGAATGTACCAGAGCCAGAATGGAGAGCAGAGCAGGCAGACTGACTGACAAAGAACACTGTTGAGGGGAGCAGCGGGCGGCAGGAAAGGTTTGCTGTGCCTGACAGCCGGGGATCAAACTGGCACTGCAGAGGCTGCGGGCAGCTTCGCAACCCAACTCTCAACTGCTGTGCCAACAGGGAGGCCCCTGCATGGACCATTTTTCTTTTGTAAGTCTCCCTTTTTGTCAGAAGCCAGTCACCTGATCTCATCTCTACTCTCTTTCAGTGGTTTCTGTCTTCCGCTAGCCACCCCTCCACCTGGGAGAGTCTCAGAGACAGGAACCCACTCTGCTTTTCTTTCCTGTCATGTGTTTTCTAGGAACAACTCTATAGAATCACTGCCTTTTTCTCCCCTATTCAACATTGACTTCTCTTTACAATTAAAGGTTCCACTAGCTGATTTGCTTGTTTTTTTGTTATATTAGCTACTATTATTACATGAATATTAATCATGATATTATTATTAAAAATAATTAAATGTTATTGGAATTGACTGAATTATAATATCACAATCATTGGATGATAATATTATAGTTAATTAAAATATAATATTGACTATAATTTTTGGTACCACCATTTAAAACTCACCCACAATATTTCCTAAGCTAGATAAAGCAATCATTTTAGTTGACTGAACCAATTGACAGCAAGCATTGATTTTTATTCATTTCAATATTTCCAGCAACTGCTAGGTCCTATACGTTGATGCAATACAATAAATTTTTATGGAGTAACTCACTTTCTCCTTTATTTTATTTCCCACATCTAACTATTGTTTTCCACAGGTTATTCTTGAAGACAAGTACTGTGTCATCTAAAAAATCTATATAGCCTAATAGCTAATCTCCCTCTTCCACACAATTGTTTCTCTTCTACTGTGCACGTACTTGAAAATTTATAATTTCAATCTCAGTATTCCTTAATTTCCTCAATTTGTCAAACCTTTGGACCTCATTCCCTTACTTTTAAGATAATATAATTTTAATAATGAAGTGTGTTGGCATTCTGCTTACACAACTATATAACTTTCTCAAAATAAGGAGTTTCTTACAATTTTCCACTCCCTCCTTTCTTATAGTTTGATGTGTAGGGTAGAGCAAAAGAACGCCATCTATACTTCAAGTCTTGTCTATTTTTTATTCCCCGCCCCCAGCACCTGCTTGTGCCTTACCCAGTAGGTGAGTCTGATGTGGAATAAGAGTCCATGTACTCTCAAGTCCATGTACTTGACACATCAACATTCCTTTGATCATCAGACACTTCCTTGAAATCATCCAGTTCTCCTCCATTTCCTACAGAGTCTGTTTAGATCTGTGCTACTTCTCACCACATCCCTCCCGGTCCCTTTCTTCACTAATTCTTTGGGAGATTTGAAGTCACTCAGCATGGACACCATTAAGTCCAACTACACCCATCACCCACACATTGCTATTTGTCAACTGGTTGATACTGTTGTGCCTTCAGTCTGCAAGGTGAAAGTCTGTTTAATGCCAAGCTGTTCATGATAGTCTCGATCCTAACTACTCCCAAATCTTCTTGCACTTTTCTTTTTTCCATCATTTATCTTTCCTGAATCTTCAAATTCTCACTTTCGACTGTCTCTTTCCTCTTAGGCCTAACTGTACTCAGCATACTCCACTTCTACCTACCACACCAAATGTGTTATTTGCTCTTAGCCCTTATTTGAGTGGGTGCTGCTGAATTTCCATTCTTATCTAACCTCTCCAATGTTATAAATTTAACATCTCCCATTTATAAGTTAACAAATTTCAAATTACCAAAATTCATGAATTCCAGGATATATACCCAACTGGCTACTGGATAAAATCACTTGAAATATGAGAAGGATTTATATATGGTGTAGATGAACTAATTTCTGCCTTTCCGTCACCTGACCAAAACCTTTATCATTCTCTTTGTTTCTTCTCTTATTCTACAGTACCTCTCCTCCATCAAACTTTACGATTTGTAAAAGTGGACAGTCTTGAGTGCATGTGGTAGACAGAACTTACGAATGGTAACCAGTGACCCTCCCTTTTATATGCTTTCCAGCCTTTGAGGGTTGATGGTGGCATAATTCCTATGATTACATTACATTACATTATATGGGAAATTTAATAATAATGGACTTTGGTTAAAAGGGAGATTATCTACATGGGTCCACTCTAGTCCCATGAATCCTGTAAATGCAGAGAAAGGTTTTCTCCAGTTTACAGTGCAAGAGAGAGTCAGATGCAAAACAAACACACAAAAGATTCCAGCCAATTCTGCCAACAACCTGGAGAAACTTGGAAGTAGATCTTGTTTTCAATCTGTGAACCCTCCACAGGAGAATCCAGTGGGGCCCAATTGACCTTTCAACCTGACTGTGAGATAATAAATGGGTGTTGCTTTATGCCATGAAGTTAGTGGTAATTTGTTACAGCAGCAACAGAAAACATATAGCACATTTTCTGAAACATGGTTGAAAGTCAGTAAATGTTTGTGGAACAATAGAACTTAATGCAACTTTAAGTATATAATAAAAAATTTAAACTTTTCTGCTCTTAGAAGTACAATTGCATTATTTTAAGTTAATAATGGATTCATTTTTAAATTGATTCATCTGATGTTTCCTGGGTAATAAAAATGGCATCTCTAAACCAAGAGCTTCTCAATGTTAACCTGCATTTAGCAAGTCTATTATAACAGAATATCCAATGCATATAATGCATCCATCAAAGATCTAAATAAAGACTCCAATAACAGCAGTATTATTAGTGATTCAATGAAAGATTCAGCAATCAGTGCTTGTCATGGAATTGAAAAGAGTTGATTCTATTGATGTCTTTTGTCTCCCTACACACATCCCTGGGTAACTGTCACAGCATCTTGTTTTGACTTGGCATCTTTCAGAGAGGCAACTCGTATATCTATGTCTGAGAATGTTGAATGCTTATTCAAACTAAGTGTTCAAAACACCTACTATTCTGGGATTATGGTTTGATTGTTGGCATTTATTTCTCTTTCAATCTCAGTCTGATAAAAAACATTTCCTATGAAAAAACAGAAAAGCAAGCTACTAAATTCTACACTGTATTATCTTCCTTTTAAATAATTAAGGCTATACAGAAAATCTATTTAAAAAACAAACAAACTGGGACCTGCCTGGTTGCCCAAGAGGTTAAGTCTCAGCACTATGAAGCTGTTGGCAGCCACTGCAGCATGAGTTCGATCCCCGGCCAGCGAGCTGACACACATGGTGCAGCAAATGTCTCCTGTCTTGCCCGCTGCTCCCCTCAGTAGTATATTGCAGTCAGTCTGTCCATTCTGCTCCCCACTGTCTCTGGTGAATCCACTCACCCTCCTGGCCTTCCCAGCATCTCTGGCCTACACCCCAGCTCTTGTATGCATAAATAAAATAACTTTAAAAAAAAAGTGCTTAACATAGAAAAAAAATTATCCAAATATATCAAATACCTGGAAGTATCATGCAAATAACTGTTCAGGAAAATCAGGAATTTTTATCCAAAAAATCTTCTTGTAATTCTTAGTACAATGTAATCTTAACATATTGTGAAGATAATAAATACATAACAAAAGGAAAGTGTAATAAATGTCAAGGAAAAGCACCTGTCAGGAATAGACCCACCAGGAGATGTTCAGCAAAATTGATAGTACCTGTCCCCATAGTTAGCAGATTACAGTGTCAAAAAAGGTCTACATGTCCTTCCCAGAGCAGGATGCAGGGATCCAACCAGTGGAATGGGGTTAGTGTTTCCTCCCCTTGAATTTGGCCTTGCATGAGACTACAGCACAAGTGACAGTTGGGTATTCTGAGTCAAGATCATAAAAGGTGATTCAAAGGGACGTGGTGCTCTGGAGATGCTCATCTTTGAAACCCGATACCAGGCTGCAAGAAGACATGACATGTTTCAGGAGAGAACCCCAAAAAGGCTGCAGATTAGGGAGTGATGGGTCCTGCTTTTTTTTTTTTTTAAGATTTATTTATTTATGTATACAAGAGTTGGGATACAGGCCAGAGATGTCGGGGTGGGGGTGGGTGGGTGAGAGGATTCACCAGAGACAGAGCAGGGAACAGAAAAGACAGACTGACTGAAATACACTGCTGAGGGGAGCATCAGGCAAGATAAGAGAGGTCTGTTGCACCATGTGGGTTGCTCCCTGGCCGGCCAGGGATCTGCAGAGGCTGCAGATTGCTTTATAGCGTGGTGCTTAACCCCTTGGGCCCCTTGGGAGGCCCTGGGTCCTGCTTTTATATGACACCAGTCGCCAGCCACCAGAGCTCCCTTTAGCCTTCCAGCCTCTCCTGCTGTGAGGGGCATCCTGGCCTATCTGAATTCTAACCATGAACCTAATAGAATGGCCACTGTTTTCTGTCTCTACATTTGGGCTGCTTTATTGTGCAGCAATAGCTAACTAGAGCACACTGCTAGCAAATTTATTTTCCCTTCTGACTATCAAAAGGGATATGGAGTCGTGGTCATTTCCACTCTAGGGTGTTAATAATGAAGTTTTATTTTTCATGGTAGAGTTGAAATTATACTGCTGATTTCACATGATCAATGCCTTTCTGCCTATTCTTTGAAGTATAAATTATATTAATTAAAGGCACCCTTGCATATATGTTATTATTTCTCAAAACTCATCATGCATTTGTAACAGTGAAATAATTTGCTTAATTCTTTATCTGTGAAAGGCTGCATCAGCACTAAACAATGAAGATTTCTTCATTCTTACCTTTTTTCTCTATCTCCTGCCACTTAAAATACAAACCTCCTCTTCAAACTTTCAAGGAAAAAGTACTTTGGGTTTCTATGTCAAGTCCCTGCTACTTTCCTTACTGTCTCATCTCAAAATATCAGTCCTTAAATTCTCATGTCTTTTCTTGATACAATGACGCCAAACCCATCTTCATCCCTATGATCAACCAAGTTTACCTTTTATATTGTCCATCCCGTTACTTTATCACCCCATGCCCTGATTCCTCCTTCTCTGCTTTGAACTGAGAGTCCAAGGTTCACTGAGACGAAGCTTCTACATGTTCATGAACATATGAACAAAGTATATTGGCATTGAAGAGTGAAACTAAATCAGCAGTATACAAATGCAAGTTTTCTTTTTTTCAGTTGAAATAATGAATAATTTAGACCAACTAACAGCCTGATCACTAGTGATAAAAATAGAAATTTAACTTTGGCATTCATGGATTTATTTATGTAACTTCAACCTATATCAGAAAATAGCAGAGTGCCATCAGCAAGCATTAATTATTTAGGGCTTTTTACATTTTAAACATTTGATTAGGTACTCTCTCTTCTTTGTTTTTAAAGATCACAATAATGCTATAATGCAGATGTTGAAATCCAAATTTTGCAGATACAAACATTGAGGACTAAAAATTTAAGTGGCAATTTAAAATCGTAAGACTCATTTGTTTCTTTATATTTAACTCCAAGGAATTGTTTTTGCCACTTAAATAATGTTACCATTTAATGTCACTTCATTATTTTTTCTCTTCCCCAACTAATATAAATCAAAAACAATCCTCTTTCTTCTCTCAACATCATAGCCATTTTCCTAGTTACGGATATTTCAATTTGCCAACATACAATTTCTAGAGGTTTACTAAGAAATGTCATTTACTTAACAAAAGGTTATCAGTAACAAAAATCTTACGTTTATTGACAATACAGTATGATATGGCATCCTATTGTCTGATATGGTATGTAATGGTTCCTACTTATTTAAGCATGTGCAAGTGTGTGTTTTATCAGTATACATCTAGTGACTCACCTACAGTCCTGTCTATGCAGTCAAAATTTAGATGCTATATTTTCAGTTGAAAGTAATTCTACGTTACCATTCAAGTCTGTTATTTAACAGACACACCCCAATTCTTGCAGATCCCTACAGAAAAAAACTGCAACACTGAATAGTTATTTAAATTTGTTTTTACCACAATTTTTAAATTGCCTCAACATGGCTAGACAGAATGACTACTCATCCCTTCTTTCTTTTACTATACAGCTTCCCAAGGTGTATATTTTGCAATTTCTCCTCTTTCTTCAAGTATACCATTGACTTGCCCTTGAGAATGCTTCTCTAGCAGCTTCCTGGAGGCACATCTCATGTTCATGATTATGGAAAGGTAGGTGTACCCTCTTTGATGCTTCCAACCATTTTTCCCCCTCCAGTTCCCCCAAATTCCTGCTACTCTAAGAATACATGATGTCAAACATTTCCCTTTTTTTAAATGTAACTTATTAATGTCTCATTAATTTATAATTCATTATTGATTGCATCTGGTTTTCTGCTTTCTTCAACTCCATTCCTGTATTAATTATTGAAACCATTAATTTTCACATGAATAAATTCAGCATTTGCTCTCTCAGCTTTGACCACGTTCTCCATACTCCCTCAGTCGTGAACTGCCATCCCCACTAAAGACAAATGGTCATCAAGATCTCAAGCATTCCACCCTCAGACAGACAGTTCCCATCTTTTTTTCCACCTTATGTACTATATACTGTCATTTCCACTCACTCAGGCCTCATGTCTCATTAGAACCTCAGTCCATTAAAGCAACAGCCACTGCATACTCATGTGATAATCTCATCCCCAAACTCACAGGTAAACAGATGTAATCACATAAAATAGCCTCTAATTTTGCCCACCAAACAATCGGACTGGCTGTATATCCACATATCATACCTTCTCTCAGGCTACAATGGAAAATATGTACAGTCTTCATCCTTACTCTGAATCCCATTTCATCTCACCTTCTCAGTGTCTTCACTTTCATGAATATCTTGTTACGCTTCCACTGTATCATACATTCATCCCATTCTGTTGCTCATTACCATGAGCAAACTTTATTTTAAAGATTTATTTTTTTTATTTATACAATAGCTGGGGTACAGGCCAGAGGCATGGGAAGGTGAGAGGATACACCAGAGACAGAGCAGGATGCAGAACAGGCAGACAGACCGAAAGCACTGCTGAGGGGAACAGCGGGCGCGAAAAGAGAGGTCTGCCGTGCCATGTGGGTATCTACCTGGCCGGCCAGGAATAGAACCCATGCTGCAGAGGCTGCGGGCAGCTTCACAGTGCTGGGCTCAACCCTCTGTGCCACCGGGGAGGCCCGAGCAAACATTTCTTAATATTAACTATCTTAAACTGCACCTTCTGATTTATGCTCTTCCAGCTACCACCTGCTTTCTTTGTTTATCATAGCAAGTTTCTCAGCAATCTTTGATATTCTTCCCTGTTCTGTATACACTTTCTCTAATGATGTCACCTAGTCAAAAATTTCAATACAACATTTACTGATAACTACCTGTATTCTTATGTTCATTTAAAACATCCTCCTAAACCTTGGACTAAAAACTGCAAATTTCTATTTGGAGGTGACTGACAATTATATGTAACCAAACACTTGATTTTTCTCACACACTAAACCTAGTCCACTTTATCTTCTCTAACTTTGTAAAATATACCTCCAGGTTTCTTAGTCTAAAACCAACTGTATTAGTCAACTCAGGTTGCCATAACAAAAAGAGGAAGTTTATGTTACCATGTATTCTTAAAGTAGCAGGAATGTGGAGAAACCATAGGGCCAAGAAGTGCATGGAAACATAAGACTGGGTATCTTAAACAATAACAAATTTACATTTCTCACAGTTATAGAGGCTGACGTCCAAGATCACTGGTTGTAGGTAAACACCTTTTTTTGCTGTGGCCTCACATAGCACAGAGAACATCACTAGTGCATTCTCTTATAAAGGTACTAAAACCCATTTGGGGCTCCACCCTCTGGGTCTGATAGAAACCTATTTACCTCCCAAAGTTGCCAACCTCCTAAGTCACCACCTTGGATATTAGTGCTTCAGAAGAAGAATTTTGGGGACCATATTTCAGTATACAGCAACTAGTACATATTCTTGCTCCCTCTTTTGCTATTTCCTATAACCAAGCTACCTACAAATCATTTATCATTTATCATTGTCTATTTTATCAATACCAGTTCAAGACATATGGTTTATCTGTGACACAGCCACAATCTTGGAAATTGGCTTCCTTCCATCTTCTAGTTGGGTTATGAGTTCTTTGTAAATGAAAAGGTCAGTGTCTTTGTCACTTGCACTGCTCTAACACACTGGCATAGATTGTGTAGCTTATAGACAAAATAAATTTATTTTTCATAGTTTTAGAGGCTGGAAATTCAAGCTTAACATCCCAGGAAGGTCAGGTTCTGATGAGAGTCCTCAGCAAGGTTGAAAACTGCCAACTTTTCCTTATAGCCTCACAAGGCAGAGAGCAGAGAGCTCTCTGGGGTCTATTTTTAACATACTCGTGAGGGCTCTCAGCTTATAACTTAATCACCTTACATAAGCCCTACATCCCAATACCCTCACACCTGAGGTTAGGATTTCAATATATGAATTTGGCGGTATAGGTGGGGGTGTGGGGACAAACTTTCAGTCCATTGCAGTCAGCATCATCTTTTCAGATCCATTCACATCATGTTATTCCTCCACAAAAGTCTCAAAGGAATTCCCCAGAAACTCTTCCTACCACTGCCAAATCTAGCTCAACCTCATCTTCATAAGAGTCTTGTTTCCAAACTATGATCATATCAATATGTGCATATTATATTAAATATCACACATTTCTATTTCATTTTCTTTAAGTGCTTTTGCTAAACTCCCTTCTATGGCTGGCTTGTGTTCTAGCCAAATGTCACCTTTTCCCCCAGGTTCTTTTGAGAACCACATTAGCTAGAGGAGACAATTTTTTAATGGGCTGCACTAAATTGTGGCATTTTGTGCTATTTTCTTCATCACATCTTTTAGTTTATGTTCTTATTTATTTTTAAAGACTTACTTATGCACAACTGGGGTGTAGGCCAGAGATGTGGAGGGTGAGAGGATTCACCAGAGGCAGAGTAGGGGGCAGAACAGGCAGATCTATTGAAATACACTGCTGAGGGGAGCAGCTGGCAGGAGAGGAGAGGTCTGCTGCGCATGTAGGTCAGCTCCCTGGCTGGGGATCTAACCCATCCCACAGAAGCTGGTGATAGCTTGATAGCACTGAGACTGAAACCCTGCACCACAAGGGAGGCCCATGTGTATGTGCACATTTTTTATGTTCGCCTATTAGGATGTGAACTCCTTGAGAGCAGGCATATAGTCCTTCTCACAATTTCCTACCTAACACCCAGAATTGTCTCTGCACAAGGAAGTAGTTAATAAATATTTGTTGACTGCTTGATACTTTGTGATTTACATATTAGGATCATCTAAAATTCACAGTCTTAGATTATCAGTTAAGTTTAATTGATTTAGCGAGAGAATTAAAAACATCGAAAGTGTGTATTTACCAACACTTAATCATAGTGTTAGTCACCATCAAAGACTACTAATTTAGAAATATCTTATATAGAATCTCTGATGCTAGGAAAAGTTATCATTTACTGTGAAAATTAATGTGTGCTTTCAACATGTTTCACAAACAAATCCCAGGCTGCAGAGTTACCTAAAAGGATTTTACCTAATAAATTTAATGTCTATTGCTGATGAGTCCTTTGCTCTTATTATTTAGGATTCATTATCATCATGTCATTATAAACTCTCTCATAAATGTTGTTATAGTAATTTTCCAGCCATTTTCTGCATGATTTTAAGAAACACCTCTAAAAAGATATCATTTCTGCTCTTTGGATTTTTTGAATTTTGATTATCTTCTTAATTCAATGATCTTTTTCTTCCTTTAATATGGATGAGAACCATCAGGATAGTTAAGAAAAAGTTAACAAAAATGTGATAAAAAGGTAGTTCCTCCCTACCCCTATGCTGATTCAGAAATCTATATATATTTTTTTAGAAATCTACACTTTTAAGTAAATGCACCAGTTGATTCTAACGCAGGTGGTGCTGCTTTTAATTTTAATTTTGCATGTGATTCTTTGAAGAGTTATCCTTTCTCAATGGATGGCTGCACAATAAGTTGTCAGAAGCGAGCATCTTTAAAAATAACATTTCCCCTGATAACATAAACAGTACACATTGTTTTAGAATATTTGGAAAATTCACTAGTTAATAGGTAGGTGACAAGTATCTCTTATAATATGATAGCCAAAGGCAATCATAGTTAATTTGAGCATAATATACATTTTAATAGTAATGCTTTTTTCATTTTGCTAGTTCATACTGTATGCCAGACACTATGGAAAATGTGAGAACTACATGGAAAATGTCCATGTTTTCACAGAATTACCTTTTTAAAAAAATAGTGTTATGTCATTAGTAGTTCTTGTTACAAAAGATTTCATCACATAGATGAGCTATACATTTCAAAAATTTCCTAGAACTCAACATTTAGGATGTCTCATAGACATCTTTGTGTATTAGTCAGCCAAATTCTGGATTATTTTCATATGACATCTTCTTAAAAGTGCACTTTCCAGAGCAGTAGACAGAAAATGCACTGCAAATGGTTTGTTAAAAAAAAAAAAAAAAAAAAAAAAAGTGCTGCCAATTCTCACTCCCAGAGGCAATGATCTAGCAGGTCTCATTTCCCACTGGAGAAAATGAGCATTTTAATTTTCCAGAACCCTATACAAAATTTAGATTTTTACAAAAATCTCATTGAATATATGAATAAGTATTTTAGATTTCTTTAAAAGTAGTCACTTTAATAATTTAAGCACTAGTATTTAATTTTGTATTATTTTTATTTTTTGCATTAGTTTCTGATATTATGACAGACAACTCCTGAAAAAGTGTAGCCATTTTTCATTTATGGAGAAAGGGATTCATGGTCCTCAGAAAAACATGAATATATTTTGATACTAATTATTTTCTTAAATTCTGAGTGGTTTTCAGGAGAGATGTTAACTTATAAAATATACTGTTAATATTTTCACTTTAATTTTGAGTCACTGATATTATAGATAGAAAATGTTTTCTATTACAGAGAAAAAGTATTTTTATTCTAAATTTTTTCACCTCAACTTTCAACTCCGAATGATTTATTTGTTATTGTAATGCATAAAGTTAAGAAGTATTTTGTTTCCCTCTCCAAAAGCTAGTCAATCATCCTAAAAACATTTATTGGCAATCAAATTTATTCTTTCCTACAGATGTATTGTACAGTAAGTTTTAACATGTGCAAGAAAATTGTTCTCTCAGAATTTTCAAACCTAAAGATTTTCCAGCCTTCTTTTCTAGTTATAGATATATTTTTGTTTGTTTGCTTTGTGGCACGGCTTCACATTTCAAAGGCATGGATCATTAGGATCGATTACTAATGACTAGCTGTACAGAAGCATTCTTAAATTCTACCCTGGGGGTTAGACTGAATAAAGTAGATGTCAAACCTTATGTATGAATTTTCCTACAGAAAATGTCAAGCCTTTGGTACACACAGTAGAAAACATAATATGAACTAAAGATAACTCTAAGCTATCACTAACAGAAGATCATTGGAATATTCCTCTTTCTATTTTATTCAAACTCAATTTCTGTGATATATTTAAGCCAATAATAATCAGACACTTATGCTTCTGACTGAATATTTGCAAAAAAATAATTGAGAGAAATAACTTGTAATGTAATAGCCCTGGGAAATACAAAGGACTCAGAGGCAAGCTGGCATCAGGAAAACCAGGACTTGTGGGTACTCTCTAGAAAAGTTCCAAGGCCATGGTGCAGGGAAGGCCCAGGGCACATGTTCCTTGTTCACACAATGCTTAGAGAGTTGATTTAATTAGAATGATTTTCTTTGCAAAGCAAGAATAGTGTAAGACAGACCCTCATCATTGCACATCAGGAACAGCCATATTTATCCTGACAGAGACCATGAGATAGTCACTACTTTATGCCAAGGATGAGGAAGCCAGGAAAAGATACCAGGAATCAATTTTAGGTGCCTCTCATTTATACAATGGCAGTCAATAGTATAGTTTACTTTTTTACTGATTAATATTCAATAAAATATTTTGTCAACAATATTCAAAATATGGAGGTGGGGAATAAAGAAGTAATGCAGACTCTTGTAAGCTAGTCAATTTTACTATCTTGGCAACTGATTCAATTTTTCCTAATACAGTCTAGATATTTTAGCAAATATATTCCTATTACTAAAATTTGTCTTAAGTAACATTTGCTATCATCTAAGGAGTTGGAACCCAGAGGACTTTTATTATTGATATTTGGACCTATTTTACACAAACTTCTAAAGGTAACTGGGCTAGACTTGTATTTTTGGATTAATCAGATTCAAGGATGAGTTTTCCAACATGACATGATCCCAGTGAAATCATTAATAACTTGATCCTAGTGACATAAAGCATTGATTTCTATAATATCTCCTGAGGCCTCACCCAACTTACAGGATACTCCTGTTTTTAACTCAGTTTCTTCCCATCACTGTCAGAGATACCTTGCAGGAATTCATTCATAATGTCAAGCATCTTGTTCATGCTCTCACTCACTGCTCCCTGAACGCAGAGCCAGTCAAAAATTTATATGAGAACTAAATTCTAAGAAAGAATTTTCTCCCCATGAGGACTTTTACATATCTTTTATTGGACTATAAGAATGATACAAAGAAGCATTGATTGTGTTCTGAGGGAGGTATTTATGCCCCATGTTATTTACCAAGTCAACTGCAATGCAATATAGATCTATCATGTACAAAAGTTATGTTTTCAAGTTAGCATAGAAGGCAAAACAGTCAAATTCATCCTTAAAAATATTCAGCTAGGTTCCAACTTAGAAACCAACCTGCCAGGTTTCAAAAGTCTAGCACAATCAATATGTTCTCCAAAGTTGAGATATATTGCTATACCTTAAATACTAGAATTTCATTTATTTATTTGTTTACTTATAAACACACAGACACACATTCAGAATTCAAGTTCACAGTCTGTTCACTGGCACTCTCTATAGAAGACACAGCAAGGAATTCATTGCTCAGGGAACGTAAGGCTGCAAATTCAAATCAGTCAAATAAGCTAATTAAAAACCGGGGGTTCAGTTTTCTGCAAGATTTAACTACTCTCTTTCCTCATTTTCATAACTCTCCAATTGTTTAATTAATCTGTCTACTTAGATGGTTGAATTATATAAAGAATGATATGTATGCATATCCATCTCTGAGTTATCTAGTCTTTGGCATTAATCTGTATTTTCAGTTTCTGAATCTTTGATATTCATTTTAAATATTGTTTACTGAATTGCACATAATATGTGATCAAAGTCTGGGGGGAAATGGAGAACAATATAGAAAGGTGAAGTTTCCCATTTTTTCCCAATGAATATTGTAGTTAAAATATTTTGTTTAAAGACAATATTTTTCAGGGCCTCCCTGGTGGCGCAGGAGGTTGAGCGCTGTGCTGTGAAGTTGTTCACAGCCTCTGCAGCACGGGTTCGATCCCGGCTGGCCACGGAGCAACCCGCATGGTGGGGCAGACCTCTCCTGTCTCGCCCACTGCTCCCCTCAGCAGTGTATTGCAGTCAGTCTGCCCGTTCTGCTCCCTGCTCTGTCTCTGGTGAATCCTCTCACCCTCCCCTGCATCTGGCCTATATCCTGGTTCTTGTATAAATAAATAAATCTAAAAAAAAAAAAAAAGACAAATTTTTTCAAGATAAAATTTCAAGAACACTTTTAATCGAGCCTTTCATCTAAGAGAAATGGAACGAGTAGATACAGAGAGGTTATTACTGTATGAAAATAAAAAGAAATGTTTGAATATGGATGGAGATTGAAACTTAAGAGAACAAAAACACAACAGAAGAGGCAGTCAAGGTCTTTTGCAATTCCTGCAAAGAATGAACTGACAAGGGGCAGTATGGAGGGTAGGGTGGATAATCAAGGCTAACCCTAATTATTTGCTGTAGGTATAATATAGAAAACTTTCCATATCCTTCACCTTTATTCACAGGCCTGATAGCTTGGTTTATATTCCAGGTAGAAAGAGATGGCAAAGAGGAGAACTTTCTTTAAACAAATTAAACAGCTCTCTAGAGAACTGCAGTCCCCATTGCGAATCTGAGTATGTACCTCAAAGAAAAACACACAGAGGGATCACACACACACATTTGTACACAGACACATATATAACTAAGTTTGTATAAATAAATATCACTATATGTATGTCTAATATTTTAGTAGAAAAGTATAAATAACCTAAATATCTATCAAAGGACCAAGCATATGAATGTAGTTATAACATAGTCCAGAGTTCCACAAAGTAAAAAAATAACAACACAACCATAACTATGCAAACAAAATACTATACTAGCATTTTTTTTTTGGTGAAAAAGACCTAGCATCATATTGTATAATATGCTACTATTTGAATAAGGCAACTTAAAGATATAAATTACAAAATATCTTTAAAAACATATTTTAAGGAGAAAACTAGTGAAAGTAGGTTTCAAGAAAACAAACAGAATTATTTTCGTTCCTAGTGGGGGGCAGGCATTGTCTAAGGTTGAGCAAAAAAAATGAATAAATAACACATACTGTTTACAATCACAGGCATAAAAGGCCAAAAATAATTTACTATAACAAGGAATTTAGAGGAGATGAATGAAGAACATAGATCTGGGTGTTCCAACTTCCAGTGGTTAAGTCTGTACATCTAATCATTTTCTTCTCTAACTTTTTTAACCTCTTAGCAATAACAAAATAGAATTTTTGTCAGAGGGCTGCCGTACTATTTTTTGTTATACACAATGAAAAGTCCTCACCCCAGTATCTGGCCTGTAGAAACCAATCAATTAAGTTTAGAAATGTTAGCTAATATTATTTCTGAGATACGTGTATATGTGTGGGTAGAGGTTGTTCATGGTAAATTTTCACTCTCCTTAGATACTGTTATATTTGTTAGTTTTTTCTATTACATTTTCCTTGGATAAATTTTTAGAATTTGTCTTGTATAATAAGAACATTTTGCAAACCAAGTGTTCCTGATATAAAGTAATAGAGAATTGAATAACAAGGCAGCAATGGATATTGATTGGAGGGAAAGCATGGGGAAGACTGGGTTAGTACATTTAATTTAAGAGACTGGAAACATGAAATACCAATGAGCAAATGTAGAAAATGTTGGCTGGAGATCCAGTTTAGAATAATAAAAGACTTAATTTTAGACATATTGAGCTTGAGGGGAATGTCAGCCCATCCAGATGGAAATATTCAATATTTATTTGCCTTGTGAAGCAAAGACCCTGTCTTTCAGTGCTCACTACTTCATTCACTTGTGAACACGTGTTGAAGGAATGCATGTTTGGATGGATGGAAGGATAGATGGATGGATGGAATATTGATTTAAGAGTCAACTATAGGGCCTCCCCGGTGGCGCAGCGGTTGAGCGCTGGGTTGTGAAGCTGCCCGCGGCCTCTGCGGCTCCGGTTCGATCCCCGGCTGCTCCCCGGCCACCAGAGGAGGGTCCCACATGGCGCGCAGACCTCTCCTGCCGCCCGCTGCTCCCCTCAGCAGTGTACTTCGGTCCTTCTGCCTGCTCTGCTCCCCACTCTGGCTCTGGTGAATTCTCTCACCCTCCCGCGCTTCTGACTGTACCCAGTGCATGTATAAACAAAACAAACAAATAAATAAAAAAAAAAAAAATGCCTCTATAAAAAAAAAAAAAAGAGTCAACTATACAAGTATGACCGAAAAACCACAAGAGTTAGTCTAAAGGAATATCTAAATTTAGAAGAAAGTGAGCACAAAATGGAGACCAGTGGAGAAGATATCAGAGGTTTAGAAAGAAAATCAGATGATGACATGAAGCCATAGAAGAAAAGCTCTAACTTATCAGTAATACCTAAGTGCTTTTTCTTGTTTTATTCTCTTAGGAAAAATGAATGATACCTGTATTTAAGAAAAAATGAGCAGGAAATGAATGCATCCCCCCAAAAAATGGAGTAATAGCATGTTTTGCCTGGAATCAAAATGAGGATACTTAAAATTAGTTGAATAACTGAAAAATAGATTTGCTTATTTCCACATAGCTATGTAGCAAACATAAAATTTGATCAAATATTCTTGCGTAAATTTAACAGCTTAATTCAAAAAAAAAGTACAATGCTAAATACAAACAATGTAAAATACAGAAATATGGGAGAAAGAATTGGCCTAACTATAATGGTTTGATCATGTTTACATTTCTATATTGTTCTGTGTCATTAATTTCTAAAGAAATCATTACTTTAGAGGGGTTTTTATATGATCAAAGGTATTTTCATTTGTTAAAGGCTTGGTCAGTCATTTCCCTGGTTATTTTCAGATATACAATTTTCTAATGGGGCAGAGGCACTCAAGTACAGCTTAATTTGCATTTCAAATAATCTTCATCTTACTCAAAACTTGGTGTTGATTTAGAGGTTCACAAGAATGCATAAATATTAATTTGATATTTTACAATATACCACGTGTGAAAATGGCTTCATTAATATTCAGCATTTAAGGTGAACACATTTTTGTCCTTTTAATGGGCTCTGTTAGAGTACTGTGCAGCAAATGCAAGCTGTCTGAGTAGTCTCAGGGCTGCCAGTGATAGATCATCAGGACACATTAACTTTTCTCTGGCTATGCAATCAAACGTGTAATTTTACTACTAATGATGGTCCTTAGGCTACAGGGATGTAAAATGGGTATTTTCAAAGTGAAGTTGCTAAGTAACATTAAGAAAATTGCTATGAAAGCGAAGTTAATGATCTCAGTTGGTACCATTTAGCTCTGGCATTTAAACTAACAGCGACATCAGGTTGAATTCACTGTAACTCTGCAGCATCTCTGCTATGCATTGCAGGAGACATCTTCATTCTCCAAACAACAATAACAGTTAACGCTTTCGGCCTCCCAATGGCTTTACAAAATTAACAAATTAACACACCATACAACTGTGGGAGGGTTATTATTCCCATTTCACTATTAGCAATATAATAAGCAAGTAATGTGATTTGATGGGGATGTAAGAAATGAGATAAATTAAGAGAAAGAGTAAAAACTCAATTTGAAGTTTGTTGATATTAGCAAGACAGCATCCCTGGTTCTGCAATGTACTGTGAAAATGTCAGATGCAAGTACTCAATGAATTCTTAAGATTTTATGATTCAGTTTTAACACAAGGTTCAGAACTCACAAATTAGAAGTGGCTGCTCCAGATTGGCTAACTGGATAACTAATGCAACTCTTGTATGGAAACTTTTTTTTTTTTTAAACTAATTGCTTATAGAATATATGGGTTTTGATAGTCAAACATCACCGTGTTCTTTGGAAGTAGAGCTTCCACAGCTGGGAACATCACCTTTCTGAAGGGTCTACGGTGAGTTGGTGGGTAAGAACCAATCTTCATCTTTCTTACATTCATCTAATGTAAGAAAAAGAGAGGGGAACAGTTGAAGGATAAATGCAGAGCCTCGCAGGGCCTCTGTGAGATGGAGAATGGGGCTGAAGAGGATGGTGTGCATCCCCTTCCAAGAAGTCCAGCGTGTGTGTTAGTGGAAGTGATAGTTCAGGGGCTGAAAGACAGTGTGGGTCACTGTAGGAAACATGACTTTTGCTTTGGGCTGGAAGGCTACTGAACCCACAGGTTTGCCTTGATACAGAATTATTGGAGCAATGTTCTAGGAATTTCTGTTTAAATTATGTTGTCCTTGTTGAAACCCTGTCTGCCATCAAAATGGGGAAAAGGAGACACCTTACACGTACCCCTGAAATTTAGGGAGATTTTTTTAAATGGAGACCAGAGGTCTCTTCAGTTCTAGATATTTCTGAAGGCAAGCATTCTCAGAGTGGTTTGTGGAAACAGGGTTTGAAACAATTGTGGCAAGATTGGGAAGAAGATGGTACAACCCTGTTCTATGTCCCATTTCTCCATAGCCCTGGAAGAGGCAAACAAAAATCCTGCTCACATTGCATTACAGTTCTGGAACTAAAGTGTGAAGGAGCTTTGGATTAGTGGAGGGGCAGGCGCTGTGAGACTTCTACAATGTGAAATCATGAGAAAGGGCTGGGGTGTGTATCCATGCCAGGACAAATGATTCCCTGACCAGAAGAGGGTGAGATATTCAGCAACCTTATACTTGGATGAAGGTGACATGAAGACTACCTGAGAATCAGCAGAAACAGAACCATGGCGCAATGGAGAATAGCTCCCTACCACACGCAAAGGACCTTGGTCTCCCTTCCCCTCTTACCTAATCCTAAACATATTGGGAGGCAGCCACTGAGGGAGGTGGGGCAGACAGACCACATTTTCATTCCTCCACTTCAAGTGGTAAGCCAATCAGCAAGACATGCATTTTTTAATTCAATTTATGGAACTTGGCAAAGATGTCATGAAGGCATCTACTACCTGGAGTGGAAGGAAGATATGTACAGATGAAAGAGATGATCAGAGAAAGCTATCAGGCCATGTCATGTCCATATCCCAGTATTCTGATTCTCACTAAACTGGTTTCATTCTTTTCCTTAGCAGGAAATGAAAACTAATGTCAATTTGTAAAAGAATATTGCTAGGAGACTTTTCCTTGAAAAAATAATAAAAATACTGCCACTATATTTAGACTGGATATTGAATATATTTTATTGTGTGAAAGAATTAAAAATAATTATGTGCTGGACAATGAAATCTTCACCAGAAAAAAAGAAAGTGTTTTGCTTTTTAATGTGTTGCTCTAGAATCTCTCTTGAGAAAAAGTTAACATACTTCAACTAATAGAAATTTGACCCCACTACCTTAGACCTGATGGGGAAAAAAAAAAAAAAACATGTCCATAATGGTTACAGCTTTGAGGACAAAGGATAAGCTGGAGATAGAGCTTATGTGGATGAAAATTAACTGTCTGAGAGAGGACTAAGAGGAGAGCTATTAAAAAAAATTGAGTTTTAGCAGCAAGTCAAGCAGGATTTGAGCTCGATTCCTCCATCCTACTCACAAAATGGTCTAGGGATGCTTCGGAAGGGGCCATGTCCTTCACAAAGGGAATACTATGCAGTTCACCCCAAGAGAGAAGAATGGAAGATGGAGAGGATGAATAAGGAACATAATAAATTAATGTTCCCTTCTGAATTATGGGTATTAACGCTGTAATAAATGGTAAACCCTACTGGTGAGTTGGGCAAGAGTTTCACTATGCAAATACAGAAACCATTTCTATTTATTGCCTAATGTCAAAGAATCGAATGCCTTTTTTGAGTACAGGATGATTTAAAAGTATCAAAGGGCATTATTTTATATCACGTGTGGGTTAAATTTAAAATGTACAATCTGAAGTTTCAGGGCAAACATGAGTTCGACACTAATAAATTCATTTTGACGAAACAGGTCAACTCTATATATTAGGAAATACTTTTTTTCATGATTTACCATTTTGCTTTGCAGGTGCATAGTATTTTAGTCAAGGAGACAGTAGTTAAGAGGGAGTGAAGTCTTATGAAAGGAAGAAAAAGTCACTCACTATGGTCAGAATAAGCATTAAGAAAGCTTAACCATTTCTCATCTGGATAAAAAGATGTGTAATGAAGGATGCAACTTCTGTCCCATTGTTATGAAAGCTCAGATTTGTTTTTCTGCATTGAGGATAGCTCCCTTGAGCATGCAAGTGGCAGTCTTTGTGATTTTTATAACTAAATGAGTTGCTGCAGCATATATGCATAACTTGTCTTAAGTGCATCCCTAAGTGAAACTGATAGTTTATTTTATTCAGTTGGTGCAATCCCGTCTTTTGCTTTACACATCTTATAAGCAATGTGAAAAGAAGCTGACTTCCTGTTATTTACATTAGGCAGACAATGTTTACTCTCCAGGGCTAGGGATTGGCTCCACTGAAGGGATAGCAGGATACGTTGTTTTCATAGCAATAATCTTCTGCTTTCTTCGGGCATGAGATCTGTGGATAAACTGCTTTCCCTCCCCTATAGCTCAACCTATTTCTCTAAATATTTTGGTATTTGCCTTTCAAGCTGTTACACACACAGAAGCTGAACATGAAACAAAATGATTTTGGGAAAGTTTCTCAAATTTCCTTTGTTTTAGAGTCTATAAAATGGGAACAAAAATAGCTATTTCTGTCAACAGCTTTGAGAAATTAATTTGCTATTACAGCTGAAGCACTTTGGCATATAATACACTTTTTCCATAATATTTAATTTTAATCATATTTTGAATTCTATATTATCTGCTAGTAATGTTGCTACTAATGATGAAATCTGGCATACCTATCAGGACCCCTTTTTATTTCTTACCTAATATTTGAAATTTAAAGTAGCAAAAATACAGCCAAATAATGTAACAATAACAGAAATATTTACTAAACCTGAATCTATGTAGGTAAGAAAAGTATTTTAAAATTACTTAATACAAAGTTTGACTTTCTGTAAATAATCAGAAAATAAATATTGTAGTCTATGCATACTACATATTCTCTGTCTGAACTATTCAAATTTTGTAGGGCAAACGCAGTGCTGAGCAATATGTAAGCCATCAAACATGACTACATTCCAATAAAACTGTATTTACAGACACAGGAATCATGATTTCACATGTCACACAATCATCTGAAGTTTCCCAAATACTTAAAAGTATTTTTTTTTTAAATTCGCTCAAAAGCCATCGAAAGCCAGAAGGCTGACCTAAATCAACCCACATAAGGTGGTTTCCTGTTGGGCACACACTATCATTTACTGAATTATGATATTTTTTATTGATTGGCCCTCCAACCTTCACAAAACATAAGTTCTATAAACAAAGGCTTCTTTTTTTGTTTGTTTGTTTGTTTTTTTTTTTGATGTATACCAAATGCTTTGGACAGTGACTAGCATTAAGTTAGATAATATTTGTTAAAAGAATGAACAAAATGCTGTTTTTTCCTCCTAAAGTCTTTATGGTAAAAAAAAAAAATGCTAGAAATATAAGCATTTTTACAGGATCTTTGGTATGTACTCACAAAGAGAACAGTAGATTTCGAAAGCTGAATTCTGACAGTGATTACTTCAGTGTAATAATCTAAACCATCATGTCAAGCACAGGGGACTGAGGTGACAGGTGCATTGGTGAAGGAAACCTTATGGGGAATACACCTGAGGGGGCTGGGGAAAGCAAATATTGTTTAAAACTGTACAATGATGTAAAAAAATAAAAACAAATTAATATAGCGGCCTCCCTGATGGCACAAGGGGTTAAGACGCAACCTATGAAGCTCACCATAGCCACTGCAACATAAGTTCAATCCCCGGCCAGGGAGCTACCCACATGGCACAGGAGACCTCTCCTGACTTGTCCGTTGCTCCCCTCAGCAGTGTATTTCAGTTGGTCTGCCTGTTCTGTTCCCCACTCTGTCTCTGGTGAATCTTCTCCCCCCAAAACTCTGGCCTATACCCTGGTTCTTGAATGCATAAATAATTAAATCTTTTAAAAATTCATATAAAAAATAAAAACAAATAAACCATCATGTCAAGAGAAGTATATGTTAAAGGTTAATAACCTGTTTGTATGTACAAAAAAATTGTACAGAGGAAATTTGAATGTGTATAAAGTTGACAATTACATATGTATGTACATATTTATAAACATGTATACAGATCAATCTTCAGACCCATACTTCATATAGATAATTTATGTATGGGTTTACATAAGCTACTATACACATACAAGTTTTTTTTTGAGTGTGGTACTTAAACAGATGTTTAATCAGGGTCACTAAATGGTAATGACACTAATTAATCATAAAGTGAACCACATTCACCTTAGAAAAACCCACACTATTAAACTCAAAGAGATTAATTGGTTTTTATTTTTAAAAATATATATTGCAACCTAATTATCTTAGAGCAATGTCAAGTGTCCTGTTGAATCTGTGTTTGCACTCAACAAAGTCCAAACTATTAACCATAAATCAAAATTCCCACTGGTAAGAAAGGGAAAACTAGTTTTCATATAATATTTGCATAGCAAAATTCCTCAGGAAAAAATACTAAAGTACATATGTATATTTAATCCTTAAACTTTTACATACAAAATTTTCTATTCACCATCTTAGGAGGGATGTTTTATATTATAGATCAATTAGTCTTGCACAATTTTATAGAAAAAATAGTATAGCTCTATATTAAGTAATGTTTTGATAGAAAAAATAGAATCTATTTAGCTATGAGAATTATACCACATTTTTAATAAAATGAGAACTAGTAAAAATAAGTAGTTTTAAAATTATACAATGGAGTTACTGCTATGAGATTTGAGTATTAGCCAAAATCTCAATTTAGAAATTGTAAATTTATCGTCATAGTTTAATGCTTATGGAGAACAATTTAATCCACTTTAAAAATCAAGTTAATTAAAGGGTTTTTTTATTTTTTTTAAAAAGATGTATTTATTAATGCATACAAGAACCGGGGTACAGGCCAGATGTGTGAGAGGGTGAGAGAATTCACCAGAGACAGAGTAGGGAACAGAACAGGCAGACTGACTGAGGGGAGCAGCAGATGAGACAGGAGAGGTCTGCTCCGGCATGTGGGTATCTCCATGGCCAGCCGGAATCGAACCCGCACTGCAGAGGCTGCGGACAGCTTCACAGCTCTGTGCTCAACTGACTGTGCCATCAGGGAGGCCCGGTTTTTGTATTCTTGCTAGAAAAGTCTTACTAACATTTTGACACTCAGTTTGCATCACAACATTCTCAATTATCATCTTTTTGTATTTCTGTTATCATTGCTAGGAAGCTTTGAAAATCCAGTAATTGTGTCTCCCATGAATTGGAAAACTGTGTTAAAAATTAATGGGTTAAATATAAAGGGCAAACTTGTGCAATGCTTACAAATATTCCAATGTAACATCTAGTTTCCTTTCTGATAGTAAAGTCATCACCATAAGTGATCAGACTAAGAGAGCCTTGGTCTGCTCAAGCTCAGGAGAGGGCACTGGCCGCAGGTGACATATTAAAGTTGCACGGTTTGATCAAGCATTTTAAGGTTTGCATTTCAAATCATAGATTCAAAGTGTTGTCAACTGCCATTTGCTTCTCAGATGTCACATCCCCTTTGATGGGGTTAACAGACTGACAGCCAGCCCTCAACATCTACATGGTCAGTGCCAACTCCATACTAAAGGACCCATGTATTTCTCTGTAACTACCTTTCATTAGTGATTAATTTGGCCTGAGCAATATACTGCAAATATTCTGTAAAAACAGTTATTTAAAAAAATGTGTGCCATCAAGTGGTAGATGAATACATCATTATTACAACATATTCAAAATGAGATTTAAAAAGCACAATCTGATGTGGATTCCATATACAATTATGTGTGTATGTGAGAGAGAGTATAGCACTATAGAGAAAATAAAAAACCTATTTCTGGGCCTCCCCGGTGGCGCAGCGGTTGAGCGCTGGGTTGCGAAGCTGCCCGCGGCCTATGCGGCGCCGGTTCGATCCCCGGCTGCTCCCCGGCCACCGGAGGAGGGTCCCACATGGCGCGCAGACCACTCCTGCCTCGCCTGCTGCTCCCCTCAGCAGTGTATTTCAGTAGATCTGGCCACTCTGTTTCTGGGGACTCCTCTCATCCCCCCACCCCACACTTCTGGTCTGTACCCCATTCCTTGTATGCATAAATAAATGAATCTTAAAAAAAACCCAATTGTACACTGAATGGTCAAATTAGAGTTTACCGATTATTTACAAATAGCTATCTTAGCTTCCATGGTATTCATGGTATGATTTCAATTTTTATTATATATACAAATACAGAGGAGAGGTGTGAGAATGAGGTATTTCAGGGTACCCCAAACCAAAAAGTCTGCAGGGAAGCAACTTCAATAGAAGTTGAAACACCTGCTAAGATGCAGGTATCCTATTCACTGGCCCAAGATGCAACCTGTTAAGTGCAAACTGTAGACTAGACTCCAAAGGCTTCCTCACAGGCAACGCAAATAAAGATAAAGCTAATATTTTAAATTTACGATGAAAAGGATAATCGAGTGAGTTAAGTTCCCATGTCTTCTACATATCATATTTTTTCAATGCAGCAATCTACTGGTAACACAAATTATAATAAAAAAGTTGATTGAGCATGAAATAAGAACAAAGGAAGTCCATTATTTCACTCAAATATTTAATGATGGAATGGATCCAGCTTTTAGACAGATTCACAAACTGCTCGACTTGGGCAGATAAATCCCCTGTGCCAAGTTGTACCTTCTCATGGTCTACTGACAGTATTTGACTTCCTCACTCTTATTTCTATACTTCCTTTTTATAGTAACCCCTGTTCAGGCAGACACACATCTTTTATTTTGCATCTGCTCAGAATGTGGTAAGATGTGAGTATTTGAAATCACAGTTACTACCTTGACTGAATAGTGAGTGCAGGAAAGAGGGGAGTGGTTGGGCATGATGCCATCTATCCATTCACTGGTTCACCCAGGTTCGAGCAAAGCTTACCAGCTTAGAGATCGCTTTTTCACTAAGATGCTTGGAATTATCCATGCTATTTATATAACTTCAAAAAACATATCATTTGCACTGGTGCCCCAGAAGTACGTCATGTACTTTCTCATGATTCAGATAAACATCACTTTCATCTTCAAAATAGAGTTCTTCAATGAATTAAGAATAGTTATCCCCATAGGACAATCAATAACCATCGTCATATAGTCTTCATTTATCATCTAGTTATGTGTACATGTATGAATGTGAATGAATCTAGTTATGTGACTAAGAAATACACCAATAGAATAATGAACCTTATCAGATACAGAGTTTAATTATCCTAGAATATTCCTTCATTCTTACACTACATCTGTGAGGGGAAATAGCAGGAGTTAGAAAATTATACACATCACTATATTTATTCACTTTTTTTTACTGGTATTTCCTGTAAGATGATTTCTGTTGGTCATACCTGAGAATCAAAGACACTTGGAGAAAAATTAGGTATTTAATGGTCATGTTATTTTCATAAATTGGGTCATCTTTAAAAGCCAGGATGTTATATTGAATATAAATATTCAGGTTGGAAAAAAAAAAGAATAAGTTATCTACCTTCCTCAGAATGATTTGATTATTTGTAAAGTTGTACATTTTTCAAAAATATTGCTACATGCTATCACATCTAGGTACTTCACCAACCTAATCAATATCTTTTAAACTTCAGGTACTTAACACACATTTAAAAACCTGGAGCCCTTCCAAGAGGTATATGGAAAAATGCTCAATGTCACTTATAATCAGGGAAAAGCAAATCAAAACCACAATGAGACACCACTTCACACTGGTGAGAATGTCTCCCATTAAAAAAACTGGTAATGGGCCTCCCTGGTGGCTCAAGGGTTGGGATAAATCCTATGAAGCTGTCCACAGACACTGCCGAACAAGTTCGATCCCTGGACAGGGAGCTACCCACAAGGCACAGCAGACCTCTCCTGTCTCCCTGCTGCTCCCTTCAGCAGTGTATTTCAGTCAGTCTGCCTTTTCTGTTCCCCACTCTGTCTCTGGTGAATCCTCTCATCCCCCACACCTCCAGCCTGTGCTCCAGCTCTTGTATGCACAAATAAATAAATGTTTAAAAAAAAAAAAAAACAACTGGTAACAATAAATACTGGAGAGGACATGGACACAAAGGAAACCTCTCACACTGTTGGTGGGAATGCAAACTTGGCCAAGCACTATGGAAATCTGTATGGAGGACACTCAAGTTACTGAAAATATATCCATCATATATGATTCAGCAATTCCACTCCTAGGAACCTATCCAAAGGACACACACACACACACACACACACACACACAAAATATTTTGAAAGGAAACCTGCACTTCTGTGTTTATTGCAGTACTAATCACAGTAGTTAAGATATGGAAACAAATTACATGCCCCAAACAGATGAATGCATCAAGAAGATGTGGTATATATACACAATGGAATGCTACTCAGTGATCAAAAAAAGATGAACTTATACCTTCGCAGTAACATGTATGGAGCTGTAAGTCAGAAGGTAAAAGAAAAAAATATCAGATGGTTTTAATTATAGGAGTATAGGGAAACTGAAAAAATAGTCAGAAAAAAAGAAAACTAGCAGGCAAACTAGATCTGAGGCATACAGCAGGGGAGGGCAGGGAGGGGATTAAAACAGGAGATGGAAGAGCACAAGGGACTATGGTTATGGTTCACGGGTGATGTGGTATTGGGAGATTTATGGGGACATCACTTTGAGGGAGAAATCTAACATAGTACAAAAATGAACGAAGATATAAGAAAATAATCTTTTAAATTAAAAAAAATGATAAAATCAAAAAACCAACCAACCAACCATGGCATTTGCCCTTAACTAGACACAAAAGCCCTGGTTTCATTTAACTAGCATGAGTTCTTAATCCATTATCTTTTGTATTTCAATTGTCTAGAATAGCGCCTTATCACACAATACTTGAGCTACTCTTTTTTTGTGCATAACCACTATGTACCCATTTCATCAACGCAAATATATTTTGCTTGTAAATTTCCTATCAATTCCCCTGTCTTATGAAAACTTTCACTATTAGAATCACAAAGCTAAAGCTAAAAAAGCCACCATCCTGGTATTCATAGGTTTGCAAGCAGAGGATGGCACAATGGTGAGCATGACAACTTAGAAATATGCATACGAGACACATACACTGTACACCTAGCCCATTCTCCTTTCTGCAAAGGTTCATTTCTCACCACAGCCTCTCCTGAAAGGATGTGCCTCTGTGGTCTTATTGCCCCTAAGTAACCCCATTTGCTGGTCACAGCTGAGAACAATAGAAGGGCACTGGGTTCAGACCACTGCCCTTAGGGAAATTCAATTAATGAATCCCAGATTATCTAAATAGACTATCATTCTGAACTTATGAATGAAAAAACTGAAAGACTGAGACAATTAGATTTGTGTATTCATGGCAGTGGTAAAAATGAAAGATCTTATAAAAACTAAGTGCAGACAAAGCTACATTGATTCAAAAATGTAACAGTAAACTCAGAGAGAAAGCTGTTCTATGGAAGTATGTTGAAGAAAGCGGAGGAAGGGCAAGGTATCTGAGGACCCGTGAGGTAAAAAGAGAATAGCCTGGACTCACGGGTTCTCACATGACTATGGCTTAAACATATATGGTGCTCAGATGAAAAATGTTTTTCTTTAGTGTTTGTTTTTATCCACTGAACACTCCATGATTCCTTATGTCTCGTCTGTAATATCCTTTCTTATTTGAACTACTCTGATTGGACTTTTCTTCCTCACAGCAACATTGTGAGTAGATAAATCAGGCATTACAGGACTAGAGAATTGCAGCAACTCATTTTGCTTTAAGATGAAAGGGAAATCTTCAACGAGGAGCTGGCATTTATGGTGGGTCTTGAAGAACAAACATAAATTGGTAAATAAGTAAAAGGAATAATCCCAGTAGGAATGAAAGATGAAAGAATATAAAACATAGAGGGTCGATAAGAAAATAAGTGATCACACTAATTCCATTGGACATTCAAAAGTCATTTAAATTCTTACTAGTATTCAACAACAGGAAGATGACTTCAGTCAAGGACTGTAAAGGAAACAGGCAGCAAAGTCTGTGGGTATCAAAGGGTCACACAATCCAGAGGCAAGTGGACTAACAGAACAGGGAGGCAGGGTCTGACTGGTGCGTCTTATTATCTGGGGAGTGTTTCAAGAGTGGAATGAACAGAGATATATGTGAAAGAGATTCCAATCTAAGAATCTGGGCCTTTATGCTGATAAAGACAGTATTTTCATCAGCGAAATGATATGATCTGAATTTCATTTTAATAGAATCATTGTTAGATGTTCTTCAGTGAATCAGAAAATCATATTGAATACTTTTAATTTACCAAAGGCAACGCCAAGAGGGTTATAGTAATGCAGTCTCATCATCTGGTTTATTGATGAGTTGCTAGGTAAGTACTGAAAAATTAGGTCAATGGACAGGCTTAATATTTTTTCAGGGAATCCACAATGCTTTCTCTAGCTAAAATTTTAGGTAGCAATTTCTTAAATAATATGAGACTATATTATAGGAAAGATGTCAGATTAAGTACAACCTAAAATAGTCAGATATTCAAAAAAAAGAAAACACAGTACATTGCTGTTTTATGCCTACAAAAGTCACTACAATTAATTCTAACTATTATCAGTTGAAATAAGAGCACATTCTTATATTTAAACCATCAAGTTAGAAATAGAGAATAAGACTGATATTCTGTATTATTAAAGTGAGCATACTAAAAACTACCTGTAAAATGTCCAATTTAAAACAATGCCAATTTGGGATGAATAACCTCTATTAACTACATGAAGTTATATGAATAGGGTTGTTAGTATCAGCTAACATCTGATACATCCGTTAAATCAACCAGTCATTTTTCATTTCTAATTGCTCTTAAGCCACACTATAAAATGACATCTTTTAGATACCATTCAGATAGACTGAATTAGATAAACTTGAGATAAAACTATCAATAAGCATAGAAGAATTGTTTTTTCTTGTGAATAAAAGTAAATCTCTAAACAAATTATTCCTCTCTCCATTTCACTCATTTTCTCAACAATAATTCTGAACAAACAGAAGTTCCCAGAACACATAGCTTAAGTCCTCTGTGACTTGTAAATTTTGCTCCCTCCACTTGGATATCTGTCCCAACTCTTTGCCTGGAGAATTTCTAACCATCTATAAATTTCAGACTTTTTTTTTTTATTTGTAACTTTTCTCACTCAGGCATAATGAAGCACTCCTTCTATGCTCCTGAATTATCTTTCTATTACATCTGTAACAGGACAGCTCTCTTCCCTTCTACCATGACTTTAAAAGGTCTGTCTTTGAAGACCTGGGATTATTAGATTGGAGATGCTCATATAATCCAGGGTAATCTGCTGATCTCAAGGTCCTTAATCACATCTGCAAAATCTCTTTAACTTATAAAGCAGAATATTCACATAGTTCTAAAATTAGGATGTGAACCTCTTTAGAGGTTTATTATTCAACCTACCGTAGCACCCAATACCCTAAGGCAGCTGCAGCAGAAACTACTGTTTGACAGCATAATTACCGGCTTGCAGTCTCTCTGCCCATGAAAGTTCCCTCTTGGACAGCAAGGTTTATATTTTATCAAATATAAACATATTTAACACAGAGCTCACAAAAAATACTAAATAGCTGAATAAATATTTGATGAATTCATGAATCAACAAATACATGTTTAAAACTATAGAGGGCCTCCCTGGTGGAACAAGGGGTTAAGTCTCAGTACTACGAATCTATCACCAGTCACTGACTTGAGTTTGATCCCTGGCCAGGGATCTATCCCACATAGCGCAGCAGACCTCTCCTGACTCACCCGCTGCTCCCCTCAGCAGTGTATTTCACTAGATCTGCCTGTTCTGTTCCCCACTTTGTCTCTGGTGAATCCTCTCACTGTCCCTCCACACACACCTCTGGCCTACACCCCAGCTCTTGTATGCATAAATATTTTTAAAAAGATAAAACTAGGGCCTCCCCGGTGGCGCAGCGGTTGAGCGCTGGGTTGCAAAGCTGCCCGCAGCCTCTGCAGCACTGGTTCAATCCCCGGCTGCTCCCCGGCCACCAGAGGGGGGTCCCACATGGCGTGCAGAACTCTCCTGCCGCCCGCTGCTCCCCTCAACAGTGTATTTCGTCAGTCTGCCTGTTCTGTTCCCTGCTCTGGCTCTGGTGAATTCTCTCACCCTCCCGTGCTTCTGACTGTACACAGTGCTTGTATAAATAAATAAATAAATCTAAAAAAAAAATAAAACTATAGAGTATTGCTGAAATGAAAGACTGAAAAAATCAAAGAAATAGTAATGTTTAGAGAAATTTCTACCAAAATATTTTATACTACCTACAGTTCTGTTTTATACTCTAGAAGACTTCAATTATTTTGGAGTTATTTAAAATAAAATTATTTTAGATTCTTCAGTACAATGGAATATTGTCATATTGTAAATTTTATAAAATTAGGAGAACAATCCTTTATTTGCTATATGCATATTTTCTTGACATGGAAAATGATCTGTTAATGGGTATTCTCATTAGTGAAATTGAAGCAATATGAGGATGGCATTTGCTCCAAGTTCTTAGTTTATATGTGTGTGCGTTTTGTTGTTGTGTGGTACAACAGCTATTATGTATTTAAATTAGGTCATCAATTGTGAACATTTATGTCATTACACACAGAGCTGGTATTCATTCCAAAATTAGCCAGATATGTAGATAAGCAATAATTTAAAAAAAAACAGGTAAAATTCCATTACTGTTTTGTAATTATTTTTAGAGTTGGATATGTGATTTAGTAATCATTTCCCTATATAATTTTAAAGTTTGGTCTTTTTTCAGAAATTTAAAGGATCACGAAATAGATCCTACTGTATGTTCTCTAAAAAGTCAATGGCAAAACAATCAAACCTGAGGGATTTTCTAGTTTATCTAACCTTGTCTATTTCAGTTTCCAATGATGGAAATGCAGTCCTATAAAATCAAAAGAATTGTGCAACTTTATCATACATAACACAGTTGAGAAACATTTGTGCATTTTCTGAATATTGTTGATGTAAAACATTTTTACATCTCAGTGTCTCCAAAGTAAAGCACATAACTTATGGTTTATCAGAAATTTAAGGGTAATTAAAATAAAGGCATTTACAAAAGTGAAACTGAGCATATTCAACTTGGTGTGGTGCTATGTCAAAACTGATTTCCTATGTGGGCAACAGTGTTAGTAATCAAGACAATACTAGATGTAATTATGAACATCATAAGTGCTTTGTCAAAATCAATGCATATTACATTTAGACCTCCTTGTTATAAACCAATCTTTTACTTTCACAAAACTGATTGATTAAAGTTATTTTTCCTTTCAAGTCCAATTATCAATATTTACATATCTTGTTCATTTATAGATTTTTTCTTTAAATTTATTGTGTAATAAGACTAACCATAATACAATAACCCAGATTTTCTTTATGTCTTAATATTATATTAAATTTCTCCCTAGTTTTCCTATTCCCCTTAAGTCTTCAAAATAATTTTGAATGTCAATAATATACATTTCCCTAATGCAGGACAATATTTATGCATCAACTATTATTAGAAAAAATAGTGTATTATTTAACTTTGCTTTGCAGTAAAAGAAAAAGTCATACTTAAGTATATCTTAAGAAGTAGTACTGAGGGACCTCACTGGTGGTGCAGGGGTTAAAGACACAACACTATCAAGCTATGGCCAACCACTGCAGCACAGAGTTTGAACCCTGGCTAGGCAGGGAGCTAACCCACATGGCATATTAGACCTCTCTTGTCTTGCCAGCTGCTCCCCTCAGCAGTGTACTTCTTTAGATCTGCCAGTTCTGCTCCCTACTCTCGCTGGTGAATCCTCTCAAACCCACACCTCTGGTCTATACCCCAGTTCTTGTATGCATAAATATATGAAAAATACATCTTTAAAAAATGAATAAAAAATATTTTTTAAAGATTTATTTATTTGTTTGTTTGTTTATTTATTTATTTATTTATACAAGCACTGGGTACAGTCAGAAGCGCGGGAGGGAGAGAGGATTCACCAGAGCCAGAGAGGGGAGCAGAGCAGGCAGAAGGACCGAAGTACACTGCTGAGGGGAGCAGCGGGCGGCAGGAGAGGTCTGCGCGCCATGTGGGACCCTCCTCTGGTGGCCAGGGAGCAGCCGGGCATCGAACTGGTGCTGTAGAGGCTGAGGGCAGCTTCGCAACCCAGCTCTCAACCGCTGCGCCACCGGGGAGGCCCATAAAAAATATTTTTTAAAAAAGAGTGTAGCGGGCCTCCCCGGTGGCGCAGCGGTTGAGCGCTGGGTTGCGAAGCTGCCCGCGGCCTCTGCGGCGCCGGCTCGATCCCCGGCTGCTCCCTGGCCACCAGAGGAGGGTCCCACATGGCGCGCAGACCTCTCCTGCCGCCCGCTGCTCCCCTCAGCAGTGTATTTCGGTCCTTCTGCCTGCTCTGCTCCCCGCTCTGGCTCTGGTGAATTCTCTCACCCTCCCGCGCTTCTGACTGTACCCAGCGCATGTATAAACAAAACAAACAAATAAAGAAAGAAAGAAAGAAAACATGCCTCTATAAAAAAAAAAAAAAAAAAAAAAAAAAGAGTGTAGCACTGAGATTGTATCAAGGGAATGAAATCAGTGATTCTTATTACAAATTTGAACTCTACTAAAAAGGGAATAAATGTCTATATTTGGAATACGACTTTAAATTAATGAAAAAAAGTAGCTGCTTTAATATCTCAAATGTAAAATTACATTAAAAGGATTATCTCAGAAACGTTACCACAGGCCACTGAATCAATTAGGCTTAAAATGACTTTTTTCCTTTAAAGATGCGTAGAGCATTGGAAGAAGTATGCCAAGTGAAGTGAGTGAGGAAAAAATAACAGATGATTTCACTCATGTAAAATACAAAGAAACAAAACAAAACAACCTACAAAACTAAATCAAAACAAACCCTGGAAATCTGTCTGTAGACTTGAGGTTACTAGCGAGGAGAATGGGGTGAGGGAGAAAGGGGTGGACTATGATTGAGGGTTATGGGTACTTAGGTGGTGTATGCTGTGATATACATTTGGAGAGGTGTGAGCCTGTAACTCTGAATCACATATGTTGCAAACCAATGTTACCACAATAAAAACGAAATAAAAAGTCACTAAAAGTTATTTGTTGATAGATATTTCTGTCTTTACATATTTACATATTCACACTGTGTATCCTTGGAAACTTTTTTTTTTTTTTTTTGCGTATGAGCATAGAAACAGATGAAAGAAATGGTAATGAATTCAATTTTTTACATTCTGTAAAAGTCAAGAAACAACTATTTTCTTTTTTTTAGATTTATTTGTTTATGCATACAAGAGCTGGGGTGCAGGCCAGAGGTGCAGGGGAGGGGATGAGAGGATTCACCAGAGATAAAGTGGGGAGCAGAACAGGCAGATCTACTGAAATACAATGCTGAGGGGAGCAGCAGGCCAGGCAGGAGAGGTCTGCTGCGCCATGTGGGTAGGTCTCTGGCAGGGGACCGATCTCATGCTTCATGCTGCAGCAGCTGCAGACAGCTTCATATGCTGCATCTTTACCCCTTGTGCCACCAGGAAAACCCAAAACAACTAATTTCTTTTTTGTTTTTAATATATATATATTTAAAGATTTATTTATTTATACAAGCACTGGGTACAGCCAGAAGCGCGGGAGGGTGAGAGAATTCATCAGAGCGAGAGCGGGGAGCAGAGCAGGCAGAAAGACCGAAGTACACTGCTGAGGGGAGCAACGGGTGGCAGGAGAGGTCTGCGCGCCATGTGGGACCCTCCTCTGGTGGCTGGGGAGCAGCCGGGGATCGAACCAGCGCTGCAGAGGCCACGGGCAGCTTCGCAACCCAGCGCTCAACCGCTGCACCACCAGGGAGGCCCACAACTAATTTCTTAGTGTCATACTGCAGGAAACATTTTAATTCAGTAGTCAATGAACATCAATACTTAAGTTAAAATTTTATTTTCTTGCCCATTCAAAATTATATTTTGAATTTCATATTATTTTAATTTTGACTACAATATCAGTAGCAGAAGCTGATGCTAATCAAATAAAAAAAATTGCAAAGTAATGAGTAGTATAATAGCCAGGAATGGGCCTCAGGGTTCAGTTTGAAGGTTTATGTTATTCTTCTTCCCCCAATGTATGATATTTTAGACCATTTAACTTACGTTAAATTATATACGGATGACTAAATTCAGTGAGACTGTTTGGTATTTGTCCCTAAGCATATAAGAGAACATTTGACTTAAAAAACCATGATCCCCTGGTGGTGCAGCAGTTGAGCACTGGGCTGCGAAGCTGCCCGCAGCCTCTGCAGCGATGGTTCGATCCCCCGCCATCTGCGAGGGTCCCACATGGTGCACAAACCTCTCCTGCTGCCCACTGCTCCCCTCAGCAGTGTCCTTCGGTCCTTCTGCCTGCTCTGCTCCCCGTTCTGGCTCTGGTGAATCCTCTCACCCTCCCGCGCTTCTGATTGTACCCAGTGCTTGTATGTATGTATAAATAAATAAATAAATAAATAAATCAAAAAAAAAGAAAACCATGATCTTGGTTTACTTCAATACTTCAAAATAAATATGTGACCTGAGTGTATTTTTCATATTTTTACACATTTAAGCAATAACAGGGTATTCATGTGCTGGGTTTCCCATCAGAATGTTCTATGAATGAGCAGACAGGCTGATTCACAATAGGTCCACATCCACAATAAGCAATCATGGACTATAAGATTCTTGGGAGCTTGGTTTTCTTAATTGTAAAACAATCTCTAAATATCCCTACTTTCCAATCTAGGACAGTAGAATAAAATATTTCATTGTTTTAAAAGATACAGAAGTTGTGAGTTCAGAGGAATTACTAGGTAGCAAGACATTGCTTAGAAACAACTAAAGCAACAAGATCTAGAGATGGGATTACAAGAAGTATAGTGCAAAAAGATAAATTCACATAAAATTTAATTAGTGGTAGAGCAATTTATCATGGAGTTAGTTCCCACTGGGAAACACAAGTTGGATTTGAATGGTGAGTACAGCACACCAAGAGTGAATGACAAATTTAATATATGTGATGAGTGGGTACTCAAAAATTCCCTGAGTACAGATTTTAAATATAGTCAATATAAATGTATCAATAATCCATCTCTTCTGTGTGGGTCCACCTGATTCCACCTATTCTCTCTGACATGTTAGAAAGATACCCTGAGGTGGGGCGTAAGAGGGAGAGGAAGTAAAAGTGGATCAACTCTAAAATCACCAGAGAGTGTGCATTACTCTGTAACTATGTGAAAATTTCCATGAAATATAAAATGACAAATGACATGTTTTTCAAAGGTTGGATACTCTGAAAAAATATTGGAAAGAACACAGTCTAGATACTTTAAAAACTAGCTTCATAATACTAATTTTCAGACCCCTCATCAGTTGTTATAAATAAAGGTATCATGACAATATTATGAACTCAAACATTTACACAAGAAAACAGGGTCTTGAAAAGAATTCACTAATTTTTGCTTACATTTTCCTCATCTAACTTTGGAGACCAAATAGTCATGTTGAAAATAAGAAAAAAAAAATGAGTATTAGGCTTCTTAAAGTTTGAAAAAAATTTTAAAAAATCTATCTTTACATTTAAAGTGTATTGTCTTTGATGTATGCTGAAAGTACTACCTTAACAAGCAATTTAATATTACTATACTAGTGATAATAGTATCTACTTTGAAACTACCTTGGAGAAATGTTGGCTTACTTGAATCTGTCATAAGACTGGGTTTAAGTCTGTGCAACTATGGTGAGGATTATGAAAGATACTGAGTTTAGGCCTCCATTTTTTTTGTAAATTAGGAATACTACAGCCACTTATTCTTTGCCCTCTGTGAACGACTGTTTATTCATTCAGCACAGATTTAAGGTCTTGAATTTTAACTGGAGTAAAAACAAATTCATACATGAAAAGAACAGGAAACACCTGCTTTTTGCCAGATATTATATGCTGGTGCAAAAGGATAAAGAGTTCAATTATTTTACTTTTGTTTAATTTTATTTATGAAACAGCTTTGAATCACTGGGGACCTTGTCTCCTAAAATTGCCTTCCCTTCATCATTTGTTCAACAAGTTTTAATTGAGCACCTCTGCTGTACTTGACAGTCTTTCTACCATGTGGTGAAAGAGAACTCAACAAGCCTAACAATACCCTTTTTTTATTACACGAAACCACTCATGTTCTACTTTTTAAAATTAGCTCATCAGAAAACAATAAAAATCACAGGCAACAAAAATAAAATAACTAAAATAGAAGAAAAAACCATCTAGTCTGTAAACATTTTATTTTCATACTTCTTAGTAATTTCATATAATTAAAATCACTCACATTTTAAACAAAGCAATGGGGTATTATGAATACTGGACAATTTAGTAACAGTTAAATGAATAGAAATCCATTTCAAAAAATCATAAGTAATATAATGCTTCTAACCAATTAATTAAAAAAATACCCTTTAGGAGAGAATGACAGATTTTTAAAAATAGATTTAGTTGCTATTATACTTATTTGTGTAGTTGCTTATTTTGCAGAAATTAACTCCATAAATGTTTTCTTTACCATTTAGCAAAATACAAAAACAACAAGATGGAGAATGTTCACAATATCTCTATAAGCTTTTGGATTATGCCATGCAGTTTACTGATGGTAATCTATACCCTCTCCTCTACTCCCTCATTAAAAATAAACTTTGTCTAATCACAAAACAATGCCTCTGGAATACTTCAACTTGCTAGTACACTTCAAGATGATTTTATGCTCCTAATGCTTAGTTAGGAAAACTACCTATTTTAAAATCATTTAATCTACTTTATATAACCATTACATTCTTAAGCTTCAAGCATTAACATTTCAAAAAGTCGATGTCATTTTCTAGGCATCTTACCTTAATACATTCAAAACTTAATATAATAGAAACGTGCTAGACAAAAATGAGTATGAGAATAAAACAATAGTTATATTCTGAACAGAATTTTCATCATTGAAAACAGAATTTTCACATTTGTCTATTAAATTTGATATAAAGAATTAAAATTTGACACAGGGAGCATTCATAGGTAATCATTAGTGAAGTTTTAGATTTGACTCTATCCATCTAGATAAGTGAAGAGCTTAGCTAGATCTGTGCAGATAGATTATGGGAGATCTCAAAAACCAAGTATAAAGTTGGGTGGAAGAGAAGCATGAAAAGAGGCACAGTTCACCCTATGAATATTCTGTAACATAAATAAGACACTCCCAATGAACACACTTAATTCAAGGTGAGTTTTTAATTGATTTGAAGTTCTTAAGAGATTTGTCAAGATCTTCCAACCAACTTTCAAGAGAAGCTTTTTGATTTCCACTCTGATTCAATTCGCTCAACAACAAGAAATAAGCCAGAAGCTTAATGAAACAAAAACTTCAATAACAAATATACACAAACCACTATATTGCAATATTTTTGTAAGTGATACTGTCAATCTCAAGGTGTCATGAAAGCTGAGAACATAAAGAAAAAACATGTATCTCCAATACTAACAGAACAAACATAGCCGTCAAACACCTCTGCATCTAAAGAACAAATTATTCTTTGCTGTTTTTATTATTGTCATTATTTACTACTTTTAATTGGGAGGAGCGGGCTTTTTAGACCACAGATTTCTCCAGATGTCTTGGAGTTTATCTTCCTTGTTTTGTCAAATCCATCTTGGACTCATGATATTAACTGATGCTATTTTATCATTAAACATCTCATTGAGAATGCTAACAAGATTGGTTTACCACCTGGTCTCCATTTCATCCCTTTTAAAAATGGACATTTTAACAGGAGGTAATTCATGAAGTAAATGGTAAGCCATGGTATATTACATAGACCAGGACTGACCGCAAATTTAAATGTTTTTTTTTTTTCCCCTAAGCTCCACCAATACCTGATCACAGAATGAGTTATGAATGGTTCCAGTCAGCCAGTCACTATTTTGCACTGCATATGAGGGGTCAGCTTCTATGTCAGATACCGTTGCAAAACAACATCCACAAAATGATCATAGCACTGAAGTAATTTAGTTGTCTACTTGGACTGATGAGGCACAGGAACACATACCCAAATGATGATAAAAAGATAACATATGTTTAAGCAAATAAATGACATATGTGGGTAAGTCTGAAGGGGTAGTAGTTTCTATCCTGGGCACTAGTTGCCCTGGGATACTTGCTTCTGAAGAAAGCGCATTTCCTATTGCAAAATGCCTAGTAGAAAATGCACCTGTGTCTTTTATTTTGCCGATAATCACATGAACTCAGAGTGACAACACTGTTTATCGTTAGGGAAAAACAGGCTACTGCAGCAGGGTTTCAATTTATATAGCTGGGTTGGAGTGTTTGGATATGTTTAAGGGTAGCAGAGAAAGAAGCAACAGAGGTTTAACTTTAGGAAAGAACTGGAAAGAGCACTGTCATATAAAATGGTACCCAAGGTCCTGCATAGGTCTGATTTCTGTAATGGGACTACCAGCATAATTGTAACAAGGTCATAAAGTCATAACATAGACTGCTCTCCAACTGCACTTAACATAGGTTTCTATTAGCACACTCCTCACAGTTTTCATTTTAATTATTTTTAAGGGGCTATGTTTTATCTCACTAGATTATGTGATTTTTCAAGTAGGCACTCTGATTTATTCATCTCTTGTAACCAGCTTCCAGCACAACACTTGGCATTTATATGTGGATTGGCAGATTCTGCAGAGAGGACTTGGAGTGGAGGTTGTTCTTGATCAGAATTCTACTTTAGGAAGATAAATATAGTGTTATTAATCACAATCTAGAGAAAAGAGTAAAGAGAGGGAGAAGCAAATTAGGGACTAGTGAAATAGTGTAGGAGGTGGATAAGAAGGTGCTGGGTTAGGTGGGCTATTTGGGAATAGAGGGTAAAACAGATTTTAGTACTTATGTGGCTAAATGATTAAGAAACAAAAAAATAATCTCAAGTTTTTAGTTTGTGGGATAGCCATTGTGATAAACCATTAACAGAAATAGAAAGCAACATTTTTATAAGATGAAGAGCAAATTTTAGTTTTGGACAAATGAAGTTAGAGGAATAGCTCACATATTTAGGTGAGATTTTTACCAAGTAGTTGAAAATCCAGAGAAATGATACTAGAGTAAAATTACAGATGCAATAAAAAGCATTAAATATGTAGGTAAAACAGGAGAAGAGGCCGGGATTAACAAGTAAATGAGAAAAAAGTTCATGTGTCATATCACTACTACTGAAAACCAATTGAATAGATTTTAGAAAATAAATTATTGCTTGGTTATTACAGTATAATTTTTGTATCAGGTTACCTATTGGTGCTCTTTAGGACAATCTGACAGTTCAAAATATAGTACTGATCTAAATTATCATGACTGAGCAACACATATTTTGGGATCTCCTATTGGCCTGCCCTCAGCTTCCTTCCATTTTGAAACGAGAGGTAAGAAGGCTACTGTACAAACTTAAAAATACACCCACACATTTTAAGACAACATAGCACGCTTTTATCAACTCTCTGTTATGGTGTTTTCCACGTTCTGTAGAATAACTTTCAACCATATCTGAAATTACATTTTATATGGGAATTTTTTGAGATCTCAATGACTAGAACAGAAAACACTTCCAGTTTCAATCTTGGTAAGTAAAGAATTTGTAGGCCTTTGCTTTCACAACCAGGCAGAATATGAAACAAAGTCAGTGGCTTCAAAGAACTGAGGTTGCTGGGAAACCACCACCATGAAATTTGAAGAAATAGACAAATCCATAGAATCACAGCTGAGAAAGTAATTTCAACAAATTTCTAGAGGTTGAGTGTAAACTAGAATTACTGTCAGAAATTCCTGGGGGCCTTAGTTTTAGGAGGAACCCACATTATCTTTTTTTGGGTTTAACTCCAAGATCACCACTGGATTCTCACATGAAATCTCCAAGAATTATTCCTCCTTTGGCACTAATATGTGAGGAAGAGTGATCATCATGAAATAAGCTTAGAGCTTTCTCCACAATACAGGCCTACTCCCCCAACAAACAGCCTAAGCAGGAATCATATCTTCCCGAAGGAAATACATTGCTCACTCCAGACCTTTGGAGCCTTCCTGTTTCATCCAAGGAAGCAAAGGATCTATGTAAAGAATGCAGACCAGAGAAAGAGGGCCTATAAAGACTGAAATTTAATCCTAAGATTGTAGAACATTTAGCTTCTTTCAAACCTTATCATCACAATAGGACTCCAGTATGCTAACAGTGGATTAAAGTTGAAACTATCACAAGTCACAGACTCTCCTAGAAAAGTTTAGTCAAGAGCTGAGACAACTGCAGTAACATTACATCAATCTGAAGCATTTGACACATACAACTACATAAAACACTTAACTTCTTTTCATATGAATATAAATATTCAGATGAGAGCCTGCTTATTTCAGTTCCTATTATTTGATATGACATAAAAATTCCAGTCCTGTAAACCCAAAGTAAAATACAGTTGACGAGTCAAAGCAACCATCAAACCCAGACACATATATGACAGACGTTGGTACTATCAGACAGGGAATTTAAAATAATGATGCTTAATATGTTAAGGGCTCTAATGCAGAAAGGAAGCAACCTGGATACAGTGAAAAGAGAGATGGAAATTTTAGGAAAGAATAAAAAGGAAATGCTAAAAATCAACCACTGAAACCGAATGAAGAATGATTTTCATGATTTCACCAATACACTGGACACAGGTGAGGAAAGAAATAGTGAGTATAATAACCTTCTTAACTAAGTGCAAATAGTAGGTGGGTGTGCAAGATGTGGTTAGGTCATAAGGTTGGAATCTTCATCAATGGAATTAGTGGTCTTATAAAAAGGGATTCCAGAGATCTTCTACCTTCTTCTGCCATGTGAGGATATAGGAATTCTGTGACTGGGGAAAGATCCCTTTGCAAACCATTTCGTATCCTAGACTCCAGAAAAAGAAAAATACCAGATGGTCTCATCTCACTCATAGTAGGAATTCAGAAAACCTAAATAAGGGATCAGTAAAAAGACTAATTATAACAAAGTAAAAATCAAAATCAACAGGCAACTATAAACCAGACACACTATGGGGGGGGGGCAGAAGGGAGTAGGATCAAAACAGGGGTGGTGGGAATTTCACTGGGACGATAACCAAGATGAAAATACACACATTGTACAAAAATGAAAAATGATGTAAAACATATAAAATAAATATATATAAATAATAACCTCAAAAAAAGATGTTAACTGGTAAATCCATGATGGCAAAAACTGGAGCAATTTGAGCACCAAATAAAGTAGTTTTAAATTATAACCCAAACTATAAGATAAATTCCATGAGTCCACACTAATAATAAAAAGAAAACTGGAGAGAAGAGACCTTTTCCACTTTACAAGAATTGCAAAAATATTGGATTACTAGGTCCTCAAGAAGGCAGAACATGAGTCTTCATTCCATAAACTATACACAGTGCCTCCTGGTAAGTGATACATGACACAAGATCTAGCATAAGGAAGGAAGAGGAGAGGAACTCAACATTGATGAATCTGACAAATACTTGCTATTCCTTGTGATCAAGGTTAACATCAACAGTGAAAAGTCACATTGATAGTATGTACTCTTGTTATGATGTGATTAAAATAGCACTATACCTCTGTGATATCCCCCGAACAAACAAACAAAAAAAGTCTAATCATGGGGGAAAAAATAAAACAATAGCAGCTAAACCCCCACTGAGCGGCAGTCTACAGAATGCCTACTGCTTCTGAAAACTATCAAGGTCATCAAAAATAAGGACAGTCTTGGAAAATGTCACAGTCAGAAGAATGCAGTGACACCTGACCACAATAGTTAATGCAGGATCTTGGATGGGATTCTCAAACAGAAAGACGACAGCAAGTAATCCAAATAAGCTATTGTGTTGGTTAATTTTAAAGGTCAGTAGCTAAAGCTGGGCTATGGTGCCCAGCTGTTTGGTCAAATACCAGTATTGATGTTGTTGCGACAGTATTTTTTTTCACTATAATTAACATTCAAATCAGTAGACTCTGACTCAAACAGATTGTTATTCATAATGGCACTCATTCTGTCACTTGAAGACTTTAGGAGAAAAGGATGAAGTTTCCCTGATGAAGAAGGAATTCTCATTGAAACCCATATGAATTTGCAGCATGCTATCCTACAGAGCTGAAGACTGTAGCATCAGTGTATTTACATTTCTATAGATAGAAGGGCATATACAAAGAGAAGTGCACACATGGAGATGTGTGTATGTATATATACACATAGACGTGTGTACACACTATGTAATATGTACAGTACATACACACCTTTAGTTAACTGTTACATAGTCCTCTTGGGAGCAAAGCAAGTAATCACCTTCAGCATCTAAAGAAGATTCCCTCCTTTTTTGGTGTGGCTTTTTATAAATGCAGATGATTGTTACTATTTACAGGGAATTATTTTATATCATTTATTGTAACCATGTCACTTATTGGGTAATTTTTTTTAATTGGCCCACTCAAAGGAAATGTTCAAGACTTTTTTGATAAATCTTCTATTCCATGGCAAGGGTTGGGGGGCGGGTGTCATTGAGAAATAGCACAGTCTACATTCTTCTGTTGACCTGCTCTCATTTATTTTGTGCACTTCCAAGCTTTCACTTATAACAGATTCACACTGAAGTTTCTTTTTGTCCTGTGGTACATTTTTTCCAAGAAATTTAGAATTCCTCAGAGCCTAATTTTGTTCTTAGAATACTCCTTGAATTATGTTCTGCATAAATTTAAGCACAACATATGTAACTTTCACATTGCCACTGACAAGCTGTTTTGAAGTTCCTAGATTTTAATTTTCAAGTTATTCTACTTTTTTGACATGTAGAATATACCACTTACTTAGGCAGTATGCTCAGGTACAATCTTGTGATTTTTCATTCCATAGTAAAGATTTAAGATCTTGGGGTATTGTACTTTGCTAGATTACTTAGAAAACATTGTTTGATTTGAAACCTGTCCTGATCATTGTTTAAAAATAAACATTTTATTTTAGAACTTTAGCTTTACAGAAAAATTGTGAAGAATAGTACTGAGTGTTACATTATAACTCTCACCCAATTTGACACCTTATGTTAATATGGTCCATTTGTTACAATGAACTAATAATGATACATGACTAGTGAACTTGTCCTTACTGCATTACTCAGGGTTCTTAAGAAGAAAAAAGTCTGACAATAGATGTGTGTGTTTATGTATATAGAATATAGAGAAACAAAACAAAGGAACATAAAACTAAATCAAAACAAACCCTAAAAAATATGACTATTGAATTGAGGCTATTGGGGGGGTAGTAGGGTTAGGGAGCAAAGACGTGATAGGACCCAAGAGACTGACAGGAGGAACATGGGGGCTTTGGTGTTGAATGTGGTTGATAACACATCTGGAGGGGTATGAACCTATAACTCTAAGACACAGTTTTGTAAACCAATGTTACCTACATAAAAAATACAACTGGAAAAGAAAGCAAGCGAGTCTACGAATAAGTACTAGGCCCTATCAACAGGAACCCACTGCTTGCCTGGGGAGATCAGGCAAGATTTCGGAGAGAGTGGAATACTTGACCCAGATCGTGTGAGAGAGACGTGCAGAGGAGTAATGAAGTCTCAAGAGTGAATAAAGAACTTGCAAATGTTTTTTTCTTCTTTAAAAGTCAATCTTCATCATCCAAAGGGTTTATTTTTGTTTTATCTAGTTCTTCTGATATTTGTTTGCTTTTTTATATACTCCATGTGAGCTATATCAAGCACATTTATTTGTAATGGGCAGCACCTAAAATGTATGTGAGAATACCATGTTCAATAAAAAAATTAAAATGTCATAGTTATGAAAAATGTTACATAAAAAGCTCACATTTATCAACTAATACTGCTCAAGTTTCATAAAGTAGACTTCATTATAGACATAAGTAATTTTTTTAGTTTCAAGAAAGTAAAAATAACTATGTACAGATGATAAATATGCATGTACGTATATGTATACATACACACGACTGTAGTTGATAAATTAGTCTAAAACAAACATCTGTTTTGGATGAAAAAAAATTTATGATATGAAATACTTTGAAGAAAAAGGAAAGTTGATATATGTGCTATATGTATTCACATAAACACATAAAATATAGAAAATAAAAACAAGCTGTTGAGGATTTTAGTAGTTTTTCATTTGCCTCTGTGAATAAGGAGAATGATGAAAAAGAAATTACTTAAATGGCTGAGTCCTCTGACAGTCAAAGTTTTAGTTGTCACGTTATATAAATATCCTCGTCCACTTCCCATTCAAATTGTGTTTGAATACCTTCAGGATGGGGAATCCACTTCATGAATTCCTGATGATGTTTGGTAAGCTCTGAATACTTCAACAATATTCTTAGAAGGTGTCTTGGAAAATAGAAGGGAATGCAGACAGCCTTTGCTACATAAATCCTTTTCAACACTAACAAGAGTCATTGGAGTGAAAGATCATAACAAAGTGAGAAAATTAATATCAAGGAAAATTAAGTAGAAAATGTCATCTTGCAATGGAAAAAAAAAAAAAACATTCTTACAACATAAAAATAGAACCCCTCTCCCAGAAGTTGACTAGAACATCAGCACAGGTAAGAGAAAGATTAGAATTTTAAAAATAACTGCAAGGCTTTTTCTAATTAAAACATCACTTGGGAATTCTGTTTGTAAAAGTATAACAAACAGGTAACCTTATTTCTCTGAAATAAGATAGATAATATAGTTCATGGAAAACTGGTATAAAGCACATGGAAAACTGGTATAAAACATACTTGTTTTTTCATAAAAAATTTATATTTTTTCCAAAATTTCTGTCACAGCATACATCTTTCCTTCTTTTTATATCCTACCTCATTAACTCTTCCTGGGTTTTGCTTTAGCAAGTAACATTGACCTTACATAATAATATATAATATATATCCTTAAGTGGATAGGTATTTTGATAATCATGTAATACTGCCCTCTTACAAATCATTAGAGCAGATCAAGTAAGTCCAATTAAGTCTCTCATCTCTAAAATTCATCCCCTCCTGTCATTTTTATACAACTTCATCCTTAGAAATCTCCTCTAACCTGTATCTTGCTAGACATGATCTTCCAGAAAGATATAATCAATATAACTTGGATTTTATGCTAGTGCCCAAAGGATTTAGTGGTAGTTTCTTAAATAAGGAAGTGACAAGAAAATTGGCCAATTTCAATAAAGAAAATGCTGCAAAAAGGTCATGAATAAATGCACGATCATTTATTAAGGTAAAAATTAGAATATATATATTCATGCAATAAGAGTTCTAATTCAAAAAATAAATGTCATAAAACAGTAGCAAATGAATGATCTATAACACTTAAACTATAAAATAGATTATTTAGAACATTCTGTTTTACTTGGAGAGGATCATAAATATAAAAAACACTAAATAATAGTGATATATTTTTAATAATATATACATAATCTTATTCAGCAGCTAAGATCTCAACCAAATGAAACACATAAAGCTGAGTTTCCATCAAATAAAATTTTTAAATCAGTTAGCATTTGAAACAATCACTGTGAGAAATTTATTATTGTCTATTATCCACAATAGTATAATGTGTTCACAGTTGGACTGTATCTTAATGGACAATCATATCTCATTACTGGAAAATTTCAAAACTAATAGAATTGTGACACAGCCCTTGTACCTGCAGAATTAGTATTTACAATTGCAAAAGTGGCAATGAAAAATATGAATTGGAGAATTAATGACATTAATATAAAATGTGATTTGTTCTCTGGGCTTAATAAATACATCAAGAATTCTATTAATGAGGAGATCTTTCAAAATGAAATTTGTAATGCCTCTCAGGCACTACAAGGAGGCCCCTAATCTTGCTTACACAGAGTAAATAAAAAAGCCAGGAAAGCACACTGAAGAAAATAAGTGAACATTAATTTCTTGTATGATTTCATAATTTGTCTCTACATTTTGAAGCAAAACTATCATAATTTAAATCCAATTCTAACTCTCAGACTTCTAAGTAAAATTTATCTATACATCGACCATGTGAGTAATTGAACCAAAGCTCTACAAATTTGCCAAATTTGTACTAAAAATAGACATCACGAATAGAAAACTAAGTCTGATATGAAAACTTCCTTAGCAAATATACTTCTGAAAAATATTTTCCTTCTCATTCTTGGCCATATGCACACTCATAGAAAATAAAGGTATGCATTGAAATGTCAGTAAGGACAAGTAAAACAAACTAATGAACTCAATCACGGAGCCAGAGGGACATTTCAGTAAACATCTTGCATAGGACCCTGAGTACAAACGTCTATGGTGACTCAGGGGAGATGGGTGAAGTGTGCCAGGTGCGTGGCTCTCTTGACCAGAACCCCATAAAAGACAGCTGCTCCTTAACTCCAGCTCATTATGTCACGCCAAAAGGTGGGATACACAGATGTCTCTGTCACCCTCACACTGACTCATTGCTTCTATTTGTGGAGATAAGCTTATGTTTTTTTTTGAAAAATAATAAAACTGAGTGGATCAATATTCTGCAGACTAAACAAAATACATCTGCAAACTGCAACTTGTGAGAGGCTGATGCTTTGCCACCTGTAATCCAGACCATTCGGTAGCTTGCATGACTTACTTTCTTGATATAAATTTACTGGGATTAATATTATTTTTTCAGATTTATTTTTGCATACAAGAAGAGGGGTACGGACCAGAGGTGTGGGGGATGAGAGGATTCACCAGAGACAGAGTGGGGAACAGAACAGGCAGATCTACTGAAATACACTGCCGAGGGGAGCAGTGGACGAGAGAGGAGAGGTCTGCTGCACCACGCAAGTCACCTCCCTGGCCAGGGATCGAACTTGTGCTGCAGTGGCTACGAACAGCTTCATAGGTTGCATCTTAATCCCTTAGGCCCCTGGGATTAATATTATTGCATTATCTTCAGCAGACACTTGAAGGTTGCAATAGAAAATAATTCATTACTTTATACAAATGTCATCTTGCCTTAGGTACAAACTACTATGTTCAACTTTTTTGACATTTGGCTTGTCTTGTAGAGTACTATTTTTAACTCTTTCAAGACCACACACATAATTTCAGGAAATTCTCTGAAGAAAATGATATAGTAAGGGGGTAAAATGGTGATGAGATTATTTGGTTCCTATCTTCACTAGTATCACCATATTATCACTTTCATTGGCAAAGTGATAAGAGTAATAAGTAGTAAATTTCTGGATTATGGTATCTTACTCCTTTAGCAACTAACTTGTACATAGTTTTACCAAAGTCATACATTTTAATATACTTTCATATATGGCCTCCATCATCAAAATGAACATTGATTTTTATCTTAGTAACAACACAGGATCATCATGACGACTATATCAATGGTTTATTATGTGCATGCTTAAAAGATCTCAGACACTGATTACACTAATTGTCACACTTCGCAAGCTTACAAACTGATTTGGCCTTTCAGAGTTTGGGATCTATTAGAATTTTTGATGCCACCTTGTAGTTAGTTTGGTTACTGGGAAGAACCTGCTCCTCATCTGTTTGCTTCTTGTTTTGTTCCATATAGCTAGTATGATTTGGGACTAAAAAGCAGTGAATTTTACTAGGGAAACACCTAAATTAGAGCAGGTATATTCTAAGGAGAGATAGAATGATTCTAACAGGAGTCCTATTTTCATGATGTATAAAGCAGTATTGAAGAGAATCACCCAAGGTACTTTGAAAGGTGTATGTCCCATGCTCTCCTGGGGTGGTATCTGAAGCATATGGAGGAAGTATGCCCTAGAGATAGCTTTGAGATCTAGTTACCTCAGTTGCAAGTAAAAATATTCTTAATTTATAAAATGAAGAGTACTGTACAGTATAAACATAGTCATCCATTTGAAGCATCCCCAACAGTATGAAACTTAGTTGCTACTGAATAAATGTTGATTGCATTTGCATATTTACTGGCCACATATATCATAAACGTGGTGAGAAAGGAAAAAGCAGTGCTGGACAGTTCTCCCATTCATAGATGGGCTGTTGAAATAAATAACATCACAGAACATTAACATCAGACAAGGTCATTCTCTACCCACAAAGAATTAAGACAAAAAGATTAGTCCATAATCATTTTTGGACACAGGAAAAAAAAAATCTTTCTCCAAATCAAAAAGCTGAACAAAACATCTCCCTATCCTGGCAAGTATGAAGCACTGCTACCTCTTTTCCTAATCCAGGTTAGTCTTTCTCTAGTCTTCCCTTCTTATTTTTCAAAACACCCAATTATAAAATTATTTCCTGCTTCCTGATAGTCTCCAATCTAGGGCAAAGACCTGTTTCCACAAATCATTTCCCATGTCACCTAATAGGAGCCCAAACATCATAAATCTTTCTAACAACCTCTTAATGAGATGCTTCTTGGTTCCTGGTAGGGTGGGTTCTTTCTCCCTATGTTGAGCAATAAATCCAACTTGTTCAATCACAGATGTATTCTTGTTATTCTTTGGTTAAAAAATTCATGAAAAAAATTCCAGAGAGTTGCAAACGGAGCAGTTATAATGTCAGAGATAACATCTATAAATATGTTGTCTTAAATACCATATGGGACAAAAATTCCTTCCTAAAGATGGTTTAACTGTGCAGTTAAATGACAAACTCAGTTGTCAGAGGTTATATTATGCTCATAAAAAAAAGTGTATTGTTTGTTCCTACGCAATCAAATTAGAAATATTTTTTTGATTTCCTTATAGGTGCATATATGAGTTAAAGGTCAAGAGAGTTGACTGCTCTTTTTATTGTGGACTAACTCAAGCACAGTCTTAACATAATGGGAAAAAGTCAAATGCAATTTAAATTTCTTAAAATGGGGATTTAACGTGAAAAAATAAAGTTTATGGACCAAGAAGTTATTGGAGGAGATTCCTTGCTTCCCTCTTAAAAGAATCATATAGCAATTCAGCAAAAAGGAAAGTTCACTATTTTATTTATTTATTTTTGTGGGACCCTCGCCGGTGGCCGGGGAACAAACCAGTGCTGCAGAGGCTACGGGCAGCCTCACAGCCCAGCACTCAACCGCTGCGCCACCAGGGGAGGCCCTTGAGATTTATTTTTTATTGGGTCTCCCCTGGTGGCACAGGCAGTTGAGCGCAGTGCTGTGAAGCTGTCCACAGCCTCTGCAGTGTCGGTTCAATCCTGGCCAGCCAGCAAGGGTCCCACATGGCGTGGCAGACCTCTCCTGTCTCGCCTGCTGCTCCCCTCAGCAGTGTATTTCATCAGTCTGCCTGTTCTGTTCCCCGCTCTGTCTCTGGTGAATCCTCTCATGGTCCCGTACATCTGGCCTGTACCCCAGTTCTTGTATAATAAATAAACCTTTAAAAATTTGTTATTTGTTTATGCATAAAAGAACTGGGGCGCAGGCCAGAAGGACAGGGGGTGAGAGGATTCACCAGAGGCAGAGTGGGGAGCAGAACAGATGACTGACTGACATACACTGCTGGGGGGAGAAGCAGGAGAGACAGGAGAGGTCTGCTTCACCATGATTAGTGGTTAAAATAAATAATTCTGAAAATATGGCAGCAATGTCTTGTAATGAAACAGAACCACGTTCATATTTATGAGTGGCTGCTGTTCTATCAATATGTAGCAGGTATGAATCTATAGACACATCCTTCAAAAACAGAATTTAAACTCCATCAGTAGTCAAAACACTTTCATTGAATGTCTTTTAAGAACTGAACTCCATCCCGGACACAATTGGTATATTTAAAACAACTCGACTGGAAAACAGCCTACTGTCTATGAATTAATATTCATGGAAAAATGAGATAAAAATTCATGCATGACTTATAGAATCTACCTTTTTAAGATCTAGATATTCTTTATGGTTTGATCATATCCAAGAATCTTTTAAAGCATATTGCTCATGTCCAAGTATTGTTATCACTGACCTTACAGAATCAGTAAAAGGTACATTGTTAATATTGTTCTGGTTCTCTATACCTAACAAGTCTAGTTCTGCAGGTTTGAATCAAAATGGCAGAAAATACTGTACTTAAGAACAGAAAATTGCCTGGAGCTCACATTAGCAAATTCTTCATGAGTCTAAAAAAAATGTTTCTAGAATTCTACACCTTACAGCTTTCCTAGATTTTTCACGGACCATGACTTTTCTCATATGTTGAACTAAGAATTTAAAAGAAACTGTGTCTTACTAGGTTTGCAAAGCTTTAAATAGGCTCAGTTTAATTTGATAAAGTAGGTGAAGGTAGTTACATCGACAGATATTCCATGGTTCATTACATCACCTTAGCAAGAAATCGGCTTGTTTTATGCGGTACGGTCTCTTTCTTTGAGCCATAGACTACCTGCTAAAGCTCAACTCAGTCACTTGGGTATGATTTTAGCTCTTTAAATGAAGTAGTTTATGTTTTATTTCTTTTCCTCTGAAAGTGCGTGTGCGTCATCTAAAAATACCACTAAAATGCTTAATGTGAAAGATCTGTGGGCTATGTGACAACCAATACTAAATTTAGTACTAACAAAATATATTTATATACATTTTTTATCACAACTAATCATCCAGGAGCAGACTACCACTGAGATGTTTCAACACTGTGAAAATGAAAGACAAATGCTTTGTTCCTATATTGGTAATTGGAAAAAAAGAGGCCATATTTTGTGAGTGGTCCCATATCTGCTTGACAGGCACTTTAAGTGTGTACTACTCATCCTGTAACATGGGGAATTACCACAAGCTGGAATCACCAAGTCAACAGTTAGACCTTTACACTGCACGTTGGGGAGACCAGTATGTATTTTGGGTACTTTCAAAGTGGAAGACGGTGATGGGTAAGGAAATTGGGCATCACAGACTGTTGACCTAACTCTTGAGTGGACATGTGCTATGAACACCACCCGATCACATACATCCTTTCTTCATGCCTGTATCTGCCATGTCATCACAGACTATTGTTTAGAGGTGAAAAAAAGTCACCACCTTGGAATGAAGATGCCAACCCTATTTCCCCAACTCTCACACTTACTGTGCTCCTATTCATCTGATGTGAATTTTGCACTGCTTCTCTTTGCCCAGATGAAAATAAGGCCATTTGTGAGACTTTCTCCTCTGCAATCTCAAAGTTCACATGCTGGAATTGTCTGCTTTTATGACTACTCCGTGAAATTTTTTAAGGAAGAGAAATGACATGCCCTGTCTTGGGTACTGCTGTGCTATTTGTGTTTCAGAAAAATATTATAGGATAGAGCTACAAGTTGATTACATAAATGATGGCATTGTAATTACATTTCCTTGAGTCATGCTGTGCTTTAATAGAGCTGATGAAAATAATTTGATTTTTTAAAAGCAAGTTTTTATCCAACATCGTAGGAAAAAACAAACAAACAAAAATTTCAAAAACAAATAAGTTCTGTCATTGCAATAACCCATCCTGGGTCTTCAAGTGAATTTAGAGTCATGCAGCCGGAAGATGGGATTGATTACAAACTGGGCACAAATGCCATATTTGCATAATCATCCGTTCCTATATAAATCTCTGCCCCATTTCCTGTGAGATTTGGCTGAGTTACCAATTAGTTCTAGTCACTTACTGAGCAGATAGCAACTGAAAGCAGTAGTGGTGAAAAAGTTAAAATATAAAAACAATATGCTCTACGCAGATCTACCTTAATGCAGCACTTCTGAAACTATTTAATTAAAAGTATTTCTTCACCATACTAAGTCCCTTATTTTCAAAGTTTCCAAATCTGGAAAAACTGCTAAACAAATGGATTCTAAATTGCACTGTAGTGGATCAAATGAATACCTAGCACTTTAAAATATGAAGTGCTGTGTAAGTATCTACTTCTGTTCTGCAGGGTCAAGGTTAACACACTAACATTTTCAATTTGACAATTTCTACAGATTTTTCTGCAGGATTGTGCTCATGATCTACAATTTTATTTCTCAACTACTTTGCAAACTGAAAAAGAAATAGTCAAAGTAAAAACAGTACTTATTTATAATCAGGCCTTGTGTGATAAATGGTGTATTTTTAATGTTCTTAAAGGACAGGGTTTCCTAAAATGATTAAATAAAGAGGAATATATATTTGTAGAAGATTATGACCTGAAATATTTCATTGACTGAAATACTGACAAGGACAGGTTTGGCTTTTCCTCCTTGTCCTCCTTGAGCGTTCCCTACCTTTTATATTTTTTTTCTTTTTTTTCATTTTATATATTTTTTACATCATTTTTCATTTTTGCAAAATGTATGCAGTTTCATCTTGGTTATAGTCCCCATACAATTCTCACCCCCCCCCTTGTTTTGATCCTATTCCCTTCTCCCCGCCTGTAGTGTGTCTCTGGTTTATAGTTGCTTGTTGATTTTGATTTTTACTTTATTATAATTAGTCTTTTTCCTGGTCCCTTATTTAGGTTTTCTAAATTCCTACTATGAATGAGACCATCTGGTATTTTCCTTTTTCTTTCTGGCTTATATTTTTAAAGAACGTAGGAAGAATCAATATACCTATATACTCCACCTAGTGTAACTTGTTTCCTGATCTTTTACTCTTGTAACAATGCGAAATTAAATAGTATCACTGGCTTTTCCCTTCATAATATAACATAATTACATAGCAGTAAGTGCTAGAGGCAAGGCAAAATTATCGGAAGCCCTCTTTCCTTTGCATTTTGAAAGTCTATCAGATATTCAAATTATCAAGTAACATATCAATTAGTGTAAAAATACATAGTCATTTTTTTGAGCCTGTGCATAGCACTCTGCTTTTTTCTAGTAAATTTTAGTTCTCTAATATGTCTTGGTAGCTTCAACATAAGATTTGGCTTAAACATCATTACATTAAAATATCACTGCAGAGTTTTCTCTAGGGAATTAAATGGCAGGTGAAGAGGATTTGAGAGCAATGAGAATCGTAGATATTAAGATGAGACTCTTCTTTATGGCAATGAACTGAAAATTCCCGTCTACTGTCTTGCAATGATGAACATATCTCTACAGAATATGATTCTTCATAATGTACACTTATGATGCATGTGTTCCATTAACTAATATAACTTAAGCATGGATACACTTTTTGTACAAGTACTCTGCCTACATGTTTTGCTTTAAGTGAACAACTGGCCATATACGAGTATAATATATACAACGTCAAAGAAATTTTGAGAAATAAATGTATTTAAACTTAAGAATACTTGCTTCTCATTGAGCTCAATAGCACTGAAGTTAAATGTAAAATGCAATTATCCTTGTAAGCATTCTCACACTAGCAAGAGAGCCTCAATCTCCATTTACATCATAGAAGAGATATGAAAACTTCTTCCTAATGTTCATTTACTCATTCAAGAAACTGTAGGCAGGACAGATAGAACCAATTACAATGCAGGGAACAAAAAACTAGAGAATACTACTGTTTGCAAAATTAAAAGTCACAAGTATTTGGCAGGACCCAGATGTTGTGCAGGATTCTATGTAAGGTAGTGATAATGAGTAGAAAAAGATAAATAAGGTTTGAGATACAACATTCTAGTGCTCAAGATGATACTGGTATTTACATGCTTCTTTACCAACCCTTCTGTCTCTGTAAAACTCTGTTCACATTAAAAAAAAGCCAATTATTTGAACAAGAATGAACTGATAGATGGTAGTATTTCGAGGTGCTTATCTTCCTATGTAAGTCAGTCAAAGATTATTTTCTTGTGGTGGGGCAGGTGGTTGAGCACAGTGCTGTGAAGCTGTCCACAGCCTATGCAGCATGGGTTTGATCCTGGCCAGCCAGGGAGATGCCCACTTGGCGCAGCAGACCTCCTTTCTTGCCCACTGCTCCCCTCAGCAGTGTTTTCAGCGGATCTGTCTGTTCTGTTCCCCACTCTGTCTCTGGTGAATCCTCTCAGCCCCCTACACCTCTGGCCTGTACCCCAGTTCTTGTATGCATAAATAAATAAGAAAAGATGTTCACTTCTTAAAAAAAAGTTGTTTTCTTGTGATACTGGAGAAAGGATCAATTATTTAAGGTATGCCCCACATTCTCAAGACCCTTTGAAGCTTCAGCTCCATCTCCACAACAATCTGCAAAGTTGCAGAACTGGTGCAGCCACCATCAGCCGACTACACTTCTCTTTTCTACATAAGCAGAGCCAAGAGAAAAATTGCAAGTGTAGTCAGGAGTGTAATGTTCTTGGTGAGAAATTATTTGGTGATGGCAAGAGCCACCTCTCTCCCAGAAGCCAAGCTAAGGGAGAGTACACCCAAGGGAATGACTTTTAGGGAAAGGGGCTGCCAAAAAAGATACCAAACTCTCATTTACCCACTGGAAGTCAACTTACGCAGTGGGCTGCCCAATCTTTGTGGTCTGCCAAGCTGACAAGGGAGATCGGATTATGGGGAGATGATACAGAGTTTAGCAGCAAGGCAACCTACCGAGTAACAATTTTGCATGCGAAGGGTGAGTGATGTTTCAGTGCATAAAATGAGCCATCTTTAGGACAACTAAACTAAGAGGGTTATTAATCAGGTGAGTGTTCACAAGTAGTAACTAGCTGAACTACAAGAAATAGTGAAACCCTGAAAATATCAAGTTATAGAAGATCTTTGTGTGTGTGTGTGTGTGTGTGTGTGTGTGTGTGTGTGTGTGAGAGAGAGAGAGAGAGAGAGAGAGAGAGAGAGAGAGAGAGAGAGAGAGAGAGAATGTGTGTGATACAGACACATTTCGCCAAACTTTGTATGTGTAAGGCATGGAATAGTCAATGTCAAGGTTTGATTATCTACTATGCACAGTCACAGGGAAGAAACAGCTGTGCTAATCAAGCCAGTGGCTTTGCTGCTTTCCTCCCTAAATTCTCCATGTCTCAATAATGGGGGATCCCAGACCAGTGGCCCTTCTTTCCAGAGGAGTAAGGGGAATAAAGGAAAGAACATGCCTTCTCCACATGTCAGGTGTCTCAGGCTGGACCTACGTCAATTTGGAAAAAAAATAAGAAGAGCATTAGAGGGAACACTTTAACTAGACTAGAGAGAAATTGAGTAGAAAGATACAGAATGTACCTCATATATTATCAATGCATAAGAGAAAAGAATGTGTTTGAAGTTAATGATTACAGAAATAAATAATGTTTAAATCCCACAAAAATAATAAAATTATTTGATGGGTAATCTTTAAACGATTACTTATGATTGCTAAATATCACTTATCACTTGGCTTTGGGGACATTAAAAAGTGAGATGTTCGTACCCTGTCTTTACACATTTATTCCACAGATATCTGTTAATTGCATATTATTTGCCTAATTTTTCTTTTTTTATATCAGAAGGCTAATATATCTGGATGAGAAGACTGGCAATCTCTGCGTTGCACAAAGTGAGAGTCCTCCATCCACAACAACCTTTAAGAAGTTAAAGCAGTGTAAGCTACCATTTAATTCTCATATACTATGTATGAAAAATGTTAGGAGGCACTTGGGAAAAGATTTTCCAGTCCTCAAGATGTGTACAATCTAAAAGTAAATAGGCACACACACACACACACACACACACACAGAGAGAGAGAGAGAGAGAGAGAGAGAGAGAGAGAGATTGAGATTGTGTTAATGACGCAAAATTAAACAATGGAGTTTTTTTTTTTTCCAGATGTCACAAAACCTCATTAAAACCTGAATATTATAGATGGGAAAATTAAATTATGTGCTCAGAAAATGTTTATCATGGTTTAATAAAGGTTTCCTTGGCTCCTAAATTCATACTATGTTGATTACATCATTAATCATAATCTCAATGACCAACAGAGCTTCACGTATCCAATTTATAACCTCAAGTTGAGCTAAAATTTAGAAATGTTAATGAATGGCTTTTGGATCGATAATGAGTTATTAAGGGAAGCTCAGGATATTTGAAGAGAAATCCCAGCCTCTTCCATGATGCAAAGCCTTGATTTTTGTAGTGCGTATTTTTCTTTTCTTCATTGCTTAAAATCTGCTTTATAAAATCACCTCATTGCCGTTCTTCCTAGGCAATGCTTACTTGCTATTAATTACGCCTTGTCTCAGTTTCACACATATGATCAAGAATATAGTTACATTTCTCTGTAACTGTCATGTAGTCCAGGGCACCCCAATCCCACATCTCTCTTAGACTAGCAGAAAGTGGCATTTTATTTTAATTGAGTGAACATGATTTAAGTGCGGATTTCTCAATGGCCCCCAAGTGGCCACTTTTCCATCTTTTAGGAGATATGCCTTAAAGCTTCAGAGATAAAAGAATTGGCAGATATGGGTGAAGCAGAGAAGAGGCAACTTGCCCTTGTTCCCTGTATATGGGGTTAAAATCACACTACGTATGAAACAATACAGAAATGAGAGAATTTCACTTCCTTAGCTTTAGATTTCTTTAAAGACTTGTATGTATCGCTGATGTATCAGATCCACACAACGTGCTATGATCTGTCAGTCTAAGATAATGTTTATAAAAAGTTCTTGTATTCTCATCTGCATTTCATGCAGTCACTATTATTTTATTCTAATTTAACAATGATGACTAGACCCTGTAATTACAACTCAAAGTTCAGAGAAAACATTCACAAATGGTAACACCGGGACCCAGCTTTTAACAAGTTCCATTATTTTCTCTATTACTATTTCTCTTTAATTTTGACAATGTATCATTGACATTCAAAGATTATTTGAATGACATTTATTTTTCTGAAGGCATTCAAAAAATGGTTTGCAATCACAAATATATGTGTGTATATATATATAAATTATCTGTGAAATTAAGATTAAAATTATTTACTATTTTATATTTTCAAAGTGAGCCTTAAACTTAATTTCTAATGATTTTGAGTCCAATCATTGCTATATGAACATTAATCATTCATTGTTCCTTCTTCAAACTGCCTTCTTCTCCCTGGCTTAGCAAATTTTTAAGCCAGGGATGTTGACCACTAGTTTAAAAAGCTCTTTTAATAAACTTTTCTAGTTATTCCATATAATACTACAAAGACAATTTGTTCCATATCACTTGGTTTTTCAACTGTATTGTCTACACATCCTGTTTGCCAACATTTAGCAAACCTCACCGGCAATTCCTAGAATACTGTGCTAATCAAATGCAATTCAATAAACACATACTGAACACTGTCCTCATTTTGTCCTTACCCTCAAGGAGTTCATGGGATACAAAGGAACACCAATATGCAAAATGAAATTGAACTTCAGTGGGGGAACTTCTAAGCAGCACTGCAAGAATGTGCCAGATGTAGCACAAAGGAGACATTCTAAATGGAGACATTAAGAAAGGCTTCAGGAGAGATCTGATTCAAGAGCCTGGCTTGATAGACAAAAAGAAGTTCAGTAGGTAGGGTGAAGAATATTTAATTTAATTCTTGCATTTAATTGCTCGCATTTAATTCAGGACATTCTCGAGTAACGATTTACTGAAAAAAGGCAGTGGCAAATTTTTCTATGAAGAGTCAGGTAATGTTTTTGGATTTGCCCACCATATTTTCTTAGACACAACTGCAATTCACAACTGCAATTACTTTCAAAAATAAGTAATGGTGTTGGATTTGACCCAAGGGTTCCAGTTTGCTAGACCATAATTACAGGATTTATCAATAAAACACAGCAAAGAAAATGATTTCGGTTTTAGTGAGCATTCCTTGTATCAATAATATTGTACTTGGGATGGGACGGAGATTCATAAAATTGTATAAGAGTCTTTATTTGCATCTTGTTTTTTAAGGTTAAAAATCCAGGTACATGGTTTTTTTTCCTAGTTCAGTGTGACATTTGAGAAGGGACGGAACATTTTGTAAATTACTAGCTTTCTAAAAGTGTTTTAATTTCTTTCAAATGACAACAATGTTGGGGATTAGATAAATTTTGTCATAGAATCACTTAAGAGCAAGAGGCAATATTTCAGTAAAAATGGGGGAAATTCTTTGAACATGGGACAGGAGTGACTCAAAGTGTATTTCCACTATAAAGCAGTAATTTCAACTTTCTTTGAAGTTCTATCATTCTATATAACTTAAACATTCAAGTTCACTTAACTATCACATCAAATAAAGAAACTAAAGAAGAGATACAAATACAAAAATAAAGTCAATAAAGATTTACTTGGCTTGGGCCTCCCTGGTGGCACAGGGGTTAAGTCCCAGCACTATGAAGCTATCCACAGCCACTGCAGCACTGATGAGTTCGATCCCCAGCCAGGGACCTGACCCACATGGTACAACAAACTTCTGTCTTGCCCCAGCAGTATATTTGAGTCAATCCACCTGTTCTGCTCCCACCTCTGTCTCTGGTGAATCCTCTCACCACCTCATACCTCTGGCCTACACCTCAGCTCTTGTATGCATGAATGAATAAATATTTAAAGAATTAATACATAAAAGCTTTATTTGGTTATATTTAATTCAAATAACAGGGATAGAAAGGAGAGAGATGGAAACATGAAAAATATTACTGTAAGTAGGAGTCTACTTTCTAAGTATTCAAGTATACATACAAACTTTCCCCCAAGACGATGCAAATTTAAACAATGTATTATTTTTTTAAGATTTATTCTTAGTTACATAAGAACTGGGGTACAGGCCAGATGTGTGGGAGGGTGAGAGGACTCACCAGAGACAGAGCCGGGAACAGAACAGGCAGACAGACTGAAGACACTGCTGAGGGGGCAGAGGGTGAGGCAGGAGAGGTCTGCCGTGCCATGTGGGTATCTCCCTGGCTGGCCAGGAATTGAACCACACTGCAGAGGCTGCGGACAGCTGTGCCCAACCCGCTGCACCACCAGGGAGGCCCAATGTATTAGATCTTGTATTTCTTCAATAAAAAATGAAAGTATACACAGGTGTGAAATTTTGAAGTGCATTTCTGAATCTTGAGCAAAAACAAAACCAACAGAATAAAACAAACTCTCATGTGAACAAATGGTAGGTAGCAGAGGGAACTGGGGGATAGGGACGAGAATGGGGTGATGGGCAAATCATCAGTTATATGATGGTGGATGAAAACTCTTTTTGGCAGGACTATGATGTAATATATACAGAGTGAAAGTATAGTTTTGGACCTCTGCAATGTATAATGTTATAAAGCAATGTTACTTCAAAAAATTTTAAAAGTAAACTCAATTTTTGTAATTCTAATTCAAAAGTAGACTCCTGACTTAGATTATTTTTTGCTCATCTATATAAATGACAGAATATTATGTCTGAATAATAATATTATGACAGAATAATATAGAGATATTATTACTTTTCTGTTTTGTTATTACATGTGTAAATATGTTATTGTTAAGCAAAATTAAAAATGCAAAAGTCCCTATAAAACCTGTGCAACCTGGGTCCAATCATTTTTTTATTATTTTTATTTATTTATGCATACAAGAGCTGGAGTACAGGCCAGAGATGCAGGGGAAGGGTGGGATGAGAGGACTCACCAGAGACAGAGTGTGGAACAGAACAGACAGACTGACTGAAATACACTGCTGAGGGGAGCAGTGGGCGAGGCAGGAGAGGTCTGCTGCGTTATGTGGGTAGCTCCCTGGCTGGGGATCGAACTCATGCTGCAGAGGCTGCGGATTGCTTCATAGTGTGGTGCTTAACCCCTTGTGCCACCAGGGAGGCCCTGGGCCCAATCATTTTAATTTGAGCTTGAGGCTGCTTTACCCATGAACCAAGGTTAAAGGTTAAGAGGAATTAGTTGATTAAAGTATACTCAATCTAAGGTGTGATATATTCAATTAATAAGAAATCAGAGCTTGTTGAGCAAAGTGTTATTCTATTTCTGAACCCTTTCACTGGTTTATAAAAGCATAATTTTAACTAAGATTTGACTCTATCCCATGATTTCATGAAAGACAAAATTTACCAAGTTTGATTCTACAGTGATTGAGAGGGTTAATAAAACAAATAAAATTCAGAAAGGAGCTCAAAGTTTTGACTCATTTATAGGAAAATTGCAACACAAGGTCAAAGCAATATGCCATATATTAATGGAATTATTGAATAATTCCAAGAAAATATGAATGGCATTTTGATAACTATATACAGAAACCTATACCAATCGTATTATTATGAATTATTTATCAGTTCTATGAAACTCACTATTCTCCTTCCTTCACTGTTGAACAGATGAAGGAATATTGCTGTGACCTTGGTTGGTTGTGGTGGGATTTGTCCCTGTAGAAAGAGTAAAATGAAACTACCTAGAGCTGATTACTATTTTTCTATATAGAAAATTTCATTATAATGGACTTTGTAATATATAGAATTTCACCTCCATCACCTTCATGCTGTGCTTTGAAAGAATCTTGTTCATGAGATACATTCAACAACATAATGCCATCAAGGATATAAATGCCTGTAAGGTAGACAGAAAGATTTATAATCACAGGACATGAATAAAGCATCTACCAGAAAACAGAATATAGAGATCAGGCTTTCTAAGAAGTTTGGACTCCGAGGCCCAAGAGTTTGCCCTGGGCTTCTCATGTGAGGACTTACAATCAATGTAGGAAATACGGATGGATACCACATACAGGAAATGCTGGTTTCAGTGGTTCAGTGGTCAATGGTCTGCATTTATTTCTACCGAGAGAACATGATATATAGCTTATGAAAAAGCATTGATTCAATTAAATGAGATTCTTTGACATAATTGTAGTGCACATCACTGTAAAAAATGCTTTTTTCTGTTTTTTCTACTTTTATTTTAAAATCATTTTATATATTATTTTACATGTTAAACATAACAGTGATGTACTTTCTTTCAAACATTGAAGCTAGAATGTTTTGCAAACAATCATGTGTCGATCTAGTTTATTTCTTCATCCTTTGTACTCTGTGAGGCTCTCAGATTTGTATTAAGGGACAGTTCACATCAACAATTTAGAAATGTTTCCTTATTAATAACAATGTAAATAAGCAAATATTCTACTGCCGAAGTACTTTCAGTTACTGCATTTCCCAACTCTACTATGAACTTCAAAAAAAAAAAAAAAAAAAGGAGCAGATAATGTGTGGTGATGATAGTGTTATTTTCTTGCTCTCTAAGATAATACAGGCACAAAAACAGTAACTGAAATTTTTCATTTTCAATTCAGACTGTTCTTTTTAACAACAGCTAAAAAGGTATGTTAACATGTGACTTAATGATGAATAAATGATTACTTAAGATCTCAGTACTCAAATTTTTTTAAAAGTTTATTTTAAACTTTTAAAACTCATTATCCTGACTGACAGAAAATCAACTTCTTTTGAGATAAAAATCTATGAAGGTTAAGGACAAAGTTCCTAATTGACACATGGCACTTAGTGGATTCTCATTTCAACATTTTCAGCAAGGGACATAAGTCAACAAATAAATAGTTTTATCTCTTGCATTTTATCTTTTGCATGTCACAAATGAAAAGCAATTTCACTTGAGTAAATTCTAGTACATTGGATGGATTACAGATATCAGAGAAAGATTAAAGCTAGGTAATAATTTATAATTTTTAGAAGTTTTAGAAGTTTATTTTTACTTTTTCTTTAATTTTCATGGAAAAACATTTCAATGTTTCCGATTTTGAAAATGACAGAGCATATCTTCACTTTTAGAGATGATAAACTTTCAGCTAGAAGTTAGTAACCTAGTTTCTTTAAAAACTCAAGATTCACTGTGTTAGCGTTCCATCCCTGCTGTTAACAAATTACTGCAAATGCAGTTTATAAAACAAAACCCATGTATCGACTCACAATTTCCATTGGTCTAAAATCCAGTGAAATGGGCAGGACACAGTACAGAATTTCACAAGCCTAAATCAAGATATCAACCGAGCTGCCTTCCTTTCTGGAGCTACAGGAAAGATTTTCTTGTTCATTCAAGTTACTGGCAGAATTCAGTTCCGTGTGGTTACCAAGAATCAGGTGCCTGTTTCCTTGCTGGCTATCACAAGAAGGTCATTCCTAGCTTTTAGCTGCCACTTACATTCCTTGGTCTGTGATTCTGACTCCATCTTCAAAGCAACAATATTAGCTTGAGTCCTTCTTATGCTTTGAGTGTAAACCTCTTCTACTTTTGCACCTCTGATGGGGACTCCATTTTCTTCCACTTGTATGTGTCCTTATGATGACATCAAGCTACTGAACAATTGAGCAGGATCATTTTGAGATATAACTTTAATTATAACCGTGACTATATAGCCATATATAAGCAAAACACCAGGGGAGTATATAGGGGAAATCCTGCCTACTGACTACACAGTTCACATGAAAGAAGCATAAAAGATAAAGAAGTAAATCACTGGACAGCTTTGGGTCCTATTAATTATTTAAAACTAAAAATAGTTTTAACAAAAAACAAGTTCTGAAATATAACTTATGGTGAAAGAGAGAAGAGTATGAATTTTCCAACAAGATAGAAACTAATCAGAGAAGGTAAATATTGTTTAAAAATTTCACTTTAGGGGTGAAATGCTGATGTAACTACACTCAATATGCCATATACAATAGTTGCCTTCTAAAAAAAACAAGTTTTCAATATTTCAGTGGTAAAAAGACAATGCTTTTGAAAAATCATATTGACTGAGTTAATTTTATTTTTCAGTGAAAAGAATGCTAGATGATTGTCATACTGATTTTTTTCTTAGTCTTATATCTTCCAATTTATGAAAAAAAAAGTCTGGATTTTAGAGAAAAGTAAATAGGCGAGTTTTCATCCTGTTGGGAGAAATCAGCAATTTTGCTGACAAAACAGGCCTCCTCACTCCATCTGACAGCAACTCTAACATAATGATTGTCTGTGCATTTTTCAATTCAGAAACTACAAATCTATTGACCATTCACCTGAGAAATAGCACAGTAGGTGAACAGTGCAGTCTTCCTGTTCAAATTCATGAAACTCAGAAAGAACAGAAACTGTCCTAACAGACTAGAACACAATTTAATGGCCTCCCCCCACAAATGTCCACAAAACAGGGTCTTGTAGATATTTCTATACATTCTAACTTATTCATGTTCACTTTTGTATGGATTTCTGATTTTGTTTTAATACAATTCATTTTCTGGTACTCAGATAAAATCTCTATTCAGACCTAATGTTTATCATTATATAAATATAATATTGTTTAACAATTGAATAGGTGACATATTTACTTAGAACCTAAGTATAAAATTTGAAAGAAGATTTGAATGATTCTGGAGCAGTGGAGAAACCATATGAGAATAGTGTTTAATAAAGAAGTCTTAAAAACTTGAAGTCTTAAAGAAGTCTTAAAAAGATGGAAGGCAATGCATAGACCACCATACTACATGGGCTTATCAAGCATTTGTTGATTTTTTGTAAGAGAATTGTAACATTAACTTTGAAAGCATACCATAAATCTTTTTCTAGACTTCAGCAGAGAACTTATTTTGGTATTCTGTGAAAATTATGTGTACTATAAAAATCAATTCTAATTACTACATATAATACAACACAAGCAAAAGATAAAGAAATGAAATGTTAAGTGATTATTCATTAAACTGCAAGGATTTTTATGATGGCAAGATCTGAGATTTGGTGTTATCACTGTTCTTATTTCATTTTTATTGAGTTTCATTGAGTGAAGAGCTTAAAGACTCCTGAAATAGTTTTCATGGAATAGTTCGTAGTACTCATATCCAATTTTATTCATTCAGGTTTGGTTTAGTGCACACTGTTTAATATATTCTGTTGGATAGCAAAGAGAATACAGCAAAAAGAAAACAATAGAAGCAGCTCTAAAGATACAGCGACAATATGATCTTTATTATATTTGAATCTAATGTTTAGCTAACATTTTTACTTCTTATGATCATTGTGAGGGCAGAGATACTACCTTATTATTGTATCCCTCTACATCTACCCCATTACCTTAAAAACAGTAACCAAGTATCTTAATGTTTTTCTATGAATGAAACCCAGTTCTATCAGGCTAAGCCCAGTCTACCAGTGAGGCTGGGACAGATGAAGAGAAACAATGAAGTTAGTGCATGCTTAACTACCGAGTTTAAAGCCCACTTTCTTCTTATACATAGAAAACATCAATAGAAAGGCAGTAATTATTCTTCTCTCCAGAAAAGCAAAGGGAGTTATTGATTCCAAAATGTGTATATTTGCTCTTTCTGAACTTTTTGATATGTGGCATCCTTACAGTTGTGACATGGTATCTTATTGCGGTTTTCATCTGCATTTCCTATGTAAATTATGATGAACACCTTTTCATATATTTCTTGACTATCTGTATGTCTTCTTTGAAAAAGTACATATTCAGATTTGCCCATTTATTTATTATTTCTTTTCTTGTTGAGTTGTATTGAATTCTTTCATAGCTTTTGCATAGTAAACACATCTCAGATGTATGATGCACAAATATTCTGTAGGGTGTTTTAAGGATAGTTATTTCACTGCACAGAAGCATTTTACTATGATATAGTTCCATTCATTATTTTTTTGTTTTTAATTCTCTTGCCTGTAGAGTTGAGTCCCCAAAATAATCACTGAAGCCAGTATTATGGACTATTTTGCCTAGGTTTCTTCTATGTATGTTATGGTTTTACTCTTTACATACAAATATTTAATACTTTTTTTGAGTTAATTTTTGTGCATGATGTGAGATAATGGTCTAGTTCCTTTTTTGCATGAGAGTGTATGATTTTCCCAGCACCATTTGCTAACTTATTTTTCTTCATTTTTCCCCTTTTGTCATCTGTGGTAAAACTATGCAGATTAATTTGAGTTTATTTCTAGGTTTTCAAGTCTATTGTAGCCTCAAGTCTATTAGATATGTTTTTCTACTTTTATCCATTATCATATAGTTCTGAATACTATCGCTTTGTAAGATAATGTGAACCCTGGGACTATAATACCACCATTCTTTTTGTCTGAATTGCTTTAGCTATTTGGGATCTTTTGTGTTTCCATACCAAATTCAGTAATATATATTTGTTGTGTTTTGGAGAGAGCTATTAGAATTTTTTGATAGGGGCTGCATGAAGTGCTTTGAGTAAGTATCCAAGAACAGATGAGTGAATAAAGAAGATGTGGTGTGTCTGTGTGTGTGTATATATATATATACACACACACACATACACATATACAAAATGGAATAATACCCAACTATAAAAAATGAAATATTGACATTGGCAACAACATGGATGGAATAAGAAGGAATTACAGGAAAGTAAAATAAGAAAAAAATACAAATACCCAAACTCATACGTAAAATATAGAAAAATAAAGCAGAGGGACAGGCAAGGAAAAAAAAAATACACCAGAAATCTGACTGCAAAACTGAGGCTACCAGAAGTAGTGGGTAGAGGGGCAGAAGCAAAATAGACTAAGGTGGAGGGTTATTGGGGTTTTGGTGGTAAGTTTGGTATAACATACTTGTAGATACATGAATCTATAGTCTCAGACATATAGTGTTGTATATATATATATTGCCTCAACATAATTAAAAAAACAGATATTTAAATTAGTTTGAATTAAAATTCATTCAATTTATTCAACTCATTACTCACACATTTCAAATTTCAGACCAAAAATTTTAAGTAACTTCAAAGTTTTAACTTTCAAGATTATTTTTAAAGTTTGTTTCTGAGACAAGGAGTAAAGTTTTTAGCTTATTAGTGATAATAAAAGGTCTTTTCTTTAGTAACTTGGATATTTTACTGCTGACTAGTCCCACAAGTGTAACAGATTTATCAACTGCTGAGGAAGGGTGTTGGAACACCTTCCACATGCACTGCCCTCATTTCCAGCACTGGGGAAAATCCAGCCATTGACTGCTTTTCATAATTCATTTCAGGTCACAGAGACCCTAGAGAAATTGCATTTTTCACAAAATTGTCTGACAATTTATGGAGAAACATGGAAAAACACGTTTTAAAAGTCCCATTTACTTCCTCATGTCAAGTCATTGTGTTTGCCCAGTTCCATAAAGATATAAATCTAGGGTTTGTGGTTCTTAGGGATGTATGAAAAAAATGGAAAATGTACCTTTCAAAGAAGGAAAATGGCTTTATCATTAACTTAGTTATTTACTGAGTACAAAACCTCTTAGCAACTTCAGACTTACATCACTGATAAGGGAAAGGTAAAAGTGACAAGTTTGTACCAAAGAAAAATGACAAAATACTTTAGCTGTGGAAGATATTGATAAACCTATCAATTAAAATGTAAATTAGTCATAGAGGAGTTTTGTGGGAACAAGAGTTTCTATGTAAATGATCCAAGGACCATGCAATTCATTGACCAAAAATAATCACTCTTGATGAATTAAAATTAAATAAGGTCTATCTGTAACACTGACAAAATTTTTTATGAATTAGTATATAATATGGAATAGATTAAATCTCTAGCTTTTAAAATACCACTCTGTTCCTTTAGAAATAGTCTAATGTGACCAACTCTATGCTTCAGAGTTTACTGATTAATGTGGTTTTCTTTTATCTTTTGCATTCTGTATTTGGTTGTTTGTATGCACTACTAGTCAGACTTTGATGTATGGCAATGAAGTGAATGGATTATTAATGTAACTGTCCTGTCTAAAATGGTGTAAAATGATAATTCAATGTAGAGAAATTCAAACCATGTTTTGAAGTAAAACACAGGCAACAATAATGCTAAAAGTCCAGCAAATAAACCACAAATTAAGTTTCTTTGTAATCTGTCAATTCCCAAATGCTTCCATTTTTCAAGTAACAAAACTGCAGTTGTTTCTATGATATGTGGACTAGTCTTAAAATGCTAAAACCAATGCCTGAATAAAGAGACCTATCAGAGTTTCAATCAAAAAAATGAACTTTGTGTTGATGCTTAGGTGACATTTTTTCTTAGGTGTAATGCTGAATGTGCTAGTTATATGAAAGAAAGTAATCCTCTCTCTTTACGACAAATATTTAATAGAACTGCAGTAGCTGTAAATACTTGTGGCCTTACCTTTGAATTGAAATGTCAGATACAGCACTTAAAAATGAGTGTAACTGTTCAGAGACTCATTTTTAAGAAATGAAACCAGGATTGTCCTTAAAAGAGAATGTTTTAACACCTATTAGTAACACTCAAGATGTGAGAAATTTCAGGAAAAAATTATGCTATCTTTGCTGTAGGCTTCTTATGAGTCATGTTTGTCTATGTTGATGAGGCTGTTATAAGACACCTACACGGTACTTAGTCACTAATCAATTAACAAGTAAACACATAAGTTTTAAGTAGAAAATTTCTCCGATAATAGGAAGAAAATAAAGGAACAATCCAGTAGGAACAGAATCGGAGTACAGAGAATATTGCCATACATATTTTTAAATAGTTTTTGTTGTTGTTTACAATATATTTATGTATTTGGCTTATATGAGTCATGTTTTATATCATTATTACTCTAGAAATACAAGCCTCAATTGTTTATTCCTTATTCTCACAGGCTTGACTGGGGAATAAAACTTTAAACTTATAGGACTATTAAACGTCCTATAGTGTTTAATTTAGTATCAATGCAAACATCATCATTAGCAAGATAAAGATGAATTCACATTTCCAAATTCAATGGCAAGCCTTAAAAATAAAATTATATAGTGTCTCCCTGGTGGGCTAGGGGTTAGGTCTCAGTGCTATCATTACGACAGCCCACCACCATGGCCCAAGTTCGATCCCTAGTCAGGGAGCTAACCCACATGGAACAGCAGACCTCTCCTGTCTCACCTGCTGCTCCCCTCAGCATGGTATTTCAGTAGATCCACCTGTTCTGCTCCCCACTCTGTCTCTGGTGAGTCCTCTCACCTCCCGCACCTCTGGCCTACACCCCAGCACTTCTACCTAAGAAATAAATATAGTCTTAAAAAGAAAAAATACATAATCTCAAAATCTAAACTTTACATTCTCTGTATGTTATAATAATTAGGAAATATGTGAAAAGCAAGTTTTCACTTGATCATATAGTCAGAAATACTTAAGACAAGGTTTGTATTTTCAGCATTCCTTCAGGAAACACTGAGTCCTTAACTATAAGCTTAGCCTTGCTCTCCCCACTGGAGAGCAAAAGACAAATGAGCCTATAATCTAGTAAACTCTGTAGGCTATCTTTGCAGAGTATCATCCAAGTACTCATCTGAATTTCAGTTTTCACAGACTACATTTTCAATTTTCAAATTTATAAGCTTAATAAAATATTTCTCAGATCCTCTTTTCTTTTATCTTCCATTTCTCTTCTCGCTATACACATTTTTCTCTCATCTTTTGAATAGAGAGTAATTATAAGCACTGTGTTGCCATCCTCACCTATGAGCACTACCATCTTTCCCAGTTCTATTTTTATTAATTTACCCCCTGAACATGGATGACATTTTTCTGCTTCTTTGCTTACCTGGTTATTTATGACTGTGGGTTTGACACTGCATTTTACACATCATTTCTTGCTGGATTTTGGTGAGACTTTTAAGAGCGTTCATTTTTGCAATTGAGTCACTTGAAATTAGTTGAATGTCTTCAAGACTTGCTTTTAAGTTTCAGAAAAGTAAGTATATGACAGCTTTAGACTGAGGCTAACAACCCCATTGATATGACAATAACATTCTGACAATTCTAGTGAATCATCCACAAATTATAAGGGCCTATTTAGTTGGTAGGGATGGAGATTATTCTATTGTTCTTTCCCTCTGCTTTGGAAAATACTTTCATGCCTGTGAAGTCAGTACGAAGACAAAGGCTTGAGGGGGCACTTCTTCTCTGCAACCCTCTTTCCCGGGATTTGCTCCACAAATTCAAACAATCCAGACCTCCAAGAACTCCGCTCTCGGCCTCCTCAACTCAGCAAGACTACAGTCCTTTAAATTTCCCCTCTTGTACAATGGCTGGGAACCATAGGCAGTGAGTGGAGGCACTCAGACATCTATCACGTCTACTTTCCTTCCCTCTCCCTTTCTCCCTAATGTATGAAAACATCTATCATCCACATATCTAGTTGTTTAAGCCAGGAGACTAAATGCAGTCTCTGTTACTCCATCTTGGGTTAAAATAAAGCACGCCACAAATCTAAAAAGGCTGCATTAAAAGAATATGGGCCAAAAACTTAGATGAACAGACTGCTAGTTCTAGCATACACTAAACTTTTTTAAGACAAATGTTAAGAATTGCATAATGGATTTTCAAACCCCTGGAAAAAGTTTCCTGTGTGTTTTCAACATCTTATAGAACTTGCCCTTGAGTTCTTAGTGATGTGAGAACTCAAAGGACCATCAAAACCATCCCTCCGCTGAGGTGAATTATGAACTTGAATTTTCAAAGGCAAAGGTATAATTGCTGGGGACAATATCACATGGGAGAATATATAACCCTCTTTAAAACTAACGCTGGTCACTCTAGTTGTCTCGGTTAGTTGGCCCCTTCACAGAACTCAACCTCCTAGCCCTAGTTTGTCAAGTATTTTTGACTCCCTTGATGAAGACTGAAAACAGCCAGTAATAGTTTCTTTATGGTTACATTTTCACAAGACCAAAGGATCCTTTAATTCTTAATCATGTTTCATTTCTACTGTTTCCATAAATGTGCCTTGACTTCTGACTTCCTTTAGCATAATAAAGAGACTCATTCATTACCAGCTTCATTATTAATGAACTGATTAAATTTTAGAAGAAGCAATTCTGATAGACTAATAGAAAGCAAAGAACCACCACAAATGCTTAGACAAACTCACCAATATATCTGTAACAACAATGTGAGTTACAAAAATATATATATGAGACTTTCACTGGGTGAGAGGATGAAGTATGAGATTTTAATTGGTCCACATTAGTTTTTCTAAAGTTAAGCATTAGCAGTGTAATTTTTTTTTATTAACTCAATATCATGGTCGAGGAATCTGCCTCTAAAAAATTTATAAAGTATATTAAATCTATAGCAGACATTGAATTTAAATCTGTCTTTTTAAAAAATATTTATTTATTTATGCATACAAGAGCTGGGGTACAGGTCAGAGATGCAGGGGGTGAGAGGATCCACCAGAGACAGAGCAGGGAACAGAACAGGCAGACTGAATGAAATACACTGCTGAAGGGAGCAGCAGTCGACACAGGAGAGGTCTGCTGTGCCATGTGGGTTGCTCCCTGGCTGGCCAGGAATCGAACTCCTGCCACTGAGGCTATGGATTGCTTCATAGCACAGTGCTTAACCCCTTGCACCACCAGGGAGGCCCCAAATCTGACTGTCTTATATTTATACAACACAAGTCCAGCTGTGTAGATCATTGGCATTTTATGCTATCACTTAAGTCAGGAATGGAAATGCCATTAGATGCAGAATTAACACTTTCTTGATGGCTAATCCATGATGACTCATTAGATACAATGTTATAAACTACTGATGATTTCTTGAGACAGATCTTTGTCCTCAGTTTACTGGTCAGCACCCAGTTTATTCTGAAAAGGCAGAAACAGATCCTATTCTCTGTCCACATCTCATTACTTAGGAGTTCTGTCGTGGCTGTTCCTCTGGATTCCTCCATCAAGCCCTGCATTCCACTGCCCATCAGACACAAATATGAGTAGGTAGGCTTTGGGGCATGAGGAAGACATTTCTTACCCTCTCTCAGCTCACATCATAAAAATGACAGCTTTGCTTATCCATAGGGTAGCTGTCTGTTAAAATTTGATCCATGCATTTATGAAAGCTTAAAGAAGGAACCTGAAACTCCGTGACAAATAACTGGCTTAATATAAGCAAGTAGTACAAGCAGACCAAGTAGACTTAAATTTGAATTTTCTCATTCTAGGGCTTGAATCTTCTCTAATACCACCAGTGATTTCAGTTGTAGCACATAGACTTTATGTGACTAAGAGTTTTCTTTATGTGGATTTACTTTCATGTGCATATTGGTATTTTCATTAATTTGAATTAGCAAACATTTTATAAAATTAAGAATATTTCACATATCAATTCAGATTTACTACTTCTCTGGAATAAATGGCAGACTTTGTGGCCACATGTGCTTTCCTACACAGCAACCATGTGCTAAGACTGAAGAGTAAGAGCTCCTCAGCCCCCTCACCCCTGTGGTCTCCCCAAGACTGAGGCTATGTTCAAACTGCCATTTGTTATTTTAAACCGAGCTCACATAGTTCACTTGTGGAACTGCTCTCTTTCATAGGTATTTATGCTTAAGACCTTTGTAATGCGCACTGTTCATTTGCTTTCTGCAAAGCCGTGCTAATGATAAAGTGAATCAGAGTATAAACAGCTGCTCCACTCCTAGGCTTCCTCTTCTCAATAAATGGTGTTTTCATCATTCCAGTTTTCAGATTGAATAGCATAAAGCCAGTGTTGATGTTCTCTTTTACTCACATTCATAATCCATCAACTAATCTTTTTAGTTTTTGCATTAACATGTATCCACAATTGAAGAGTTTCCACCGCCTCCTCCAGGAAGGGTTTGGTCCAAGATACTGTAATCTCTAACCTGGATATATAAATAATTTCCTGCTTCCACTTTTGTTCCCATGGACCCAGACTACAATACTGCTCAAAACCCTCCAAAAGCTCCCATCTCACTGAGTAAAAACTAAAGAATTTACCAGAGCAAATACCACCTACTTGCTCTAGTCCCTTAGCCCAGGCCCTTATCACCTCTGACTTCCTCTCGTTTTCTGTTTCATTTCCTCTTCAGCTGCCCTGAACTACTCACTATTTTGGTCATATCACACCATAGTATGTGCATGCTGAGAAAGTATCTGTGACAAAAATAAATGATCAAAGAATGAACTGATTAAATAATTAACACACCAGGATGACACTGGATGTTCACTATGACTTTGGAATTTTATCTTTATTGTAAGAAAAGAAAGAACCAGTGAGTAGAGCTCTGACTTTAAAATAATGTTGAAGCAAAAGGGGAAAGAGCAACTGCCTGGTGGTGAAGGCAGTTGAGCGTCATGCTGTGATGCTGTCCGCAGTCTCTGCAGCGCCTGTTCGATCCCAGCAGACCGGCAAGGGTCCCACATGACATTGAGACCTCTCCTGTCTCGCCCACTGCTCCCCTCAGCAGGGTATTTCAGTCTGCCTGTTCTGTTCCCCGCTCTGTCTCTGGTGAGTCCTCTCACCCTCCCACAAATCTGGCCTGTACCCCGGTTCTTATATGGATAAATAAATCTTTCAAAAAAGGGGGGGGGCGGAGAGAAGACCCTGTTGTCCACATTTGCATTCAATCCAGAGCTAGCTAGGTCCAGCCTGTGTTCCTACTTTCCTCCTTGAGAAGGAAACAAATGTTGTTATTGTAGGGCGCTGTCACCATTGGTCAGGTGGCATAGGGAACCCGTGCAGGAATCCAGAACCCTCAACTGAATGAAAATGGGGACATGGGGTTGTTTCCAGTCATGGGTGTGTTGCTAGACAAGCAACAATGCCCTCCTTGAGTGACTTATTCAACTATGTCAATTGATACCAGGGTCTGGAATGGGTAGCAAGGAGTTCTCCATCAGCGTTACTCCTTCCAAAAGTCTTTTCATCATGTGTGCATGTGACTTCCAATGCTGTGCATGCTTACACTAAAGAAATTAAAGAAATAAATGACTTAGCATGTGAAAAATGAAGTACAATAATGCTGAAGGTTTGCCTAGTAAGTATGATGATAATGATGGTCCAAAGTAGCCACTGAAAAGAGATGATGTGACTGAGACAAATAACAAAGGATTTGAAGGCTCAAAGAAAGCAATTCATAGCATAGCTAGCAGGATCAATGAGGGAGATGCTGGAGGAATAAATAATTGTTACAGAGGGGCTTGTACAGATAAAAAGGAGGTGGTCATGGTCTGTGAGCTGGTACTTGAAGTGAAATTGAGGTGTGGGCTCTTAATGGTAATGATGCGGTCTATCTATTATATTATAGAGGACAGAAGATGCAAGTGAGGGCAAAGGATGGAAAGGCCAGGATGTTGAATTGATTATCTTAGTGGGTATTTAAAATATTGAGAAAGGAAAAGAAATCACTTTGCAGAGGAAGACCGTAAGGTAGGTGCTACATACCCTTCAATAAAATAAGGTCACAGATGAGGAGAACGGTATGACCATAAAATTAGGATTATGAAATCAGGGTTGGTATCAAGCATCTCGGAGGGGTTCAATAGTCTATAAAGAAGGAGAAGCAAGGAGAGATGAGGTGCTCCTGGCAGGCTGCAGGGGAAGCAACATTCTTATGTTTTAGTACCATGGGTTCAAGGGAAGTTTCCTCAGATTATATCAAGTATAACAAAGTTATGAAGCTTTTATTTTTCAACTTTGCAAGAAAAAACTGAACTATTTTTCATTGAATATTGCATTTTCACCTTCCATTCTTGAAAATCTGTTCATGTTGAAAACAAACCACAGAATCTCCAAGAGCACTGTAGTTTTCAAGGTGAATATTTTTAAATAGATTAAATATAAACAAGTATTTGTATCTATAAATGCATGGTAATGTTATAATAGCATATGCATTGTAAGAACATTGCCTATTGTAGAAGCAGAGATCATTTGAGTTGGAGTTCATGAGGCACCTATTAGCCTAAGAAGTAGGCTGTTAACTTCTCAAAGGGGTAAGGAAAATGTAAGGTGTTTAGTCCCATCTGTCATCATTGGCAGTCACTTCCACCACCCTCTTCCCTGCCAGCTGAATATTGCTTTCTCTTTTATACACAATGTCCTCCAGCACCCAAAGGTAATTTTCCGTCTAAGACATATTCACAAGTATTACTTTTGATCACAATGGGTTTCCCTTGATTTCAGTATGACCAACTCCTCATACCTCAGCTTCTAGGTCAACTCCTCTGACTACCTAGAATACAATCGCTACCCATTCATCATCAAATAATCTCTTAAACCTTAACAGTAGAATTTTCTGTGTCTGGGTGTTTGCTTATTTATTCGTTGCCTCATCCACTGGAATCACCAGTCTCCTTGGCTAGAATAGTATCTGATGCATAGTAAATTCTCTGTAATATTTGATGAATGAATGAACAAATAATTGCTAGTGTCAGACTGAAAATGTGCAAATTAGGTTCTTGTTCCTTTTCTTCTGTGGATTAGTCAAATTTATTATTGAACTCATGTACCTAAACTGCTATAGAATGAATATGGACAAGAAGCAAAAATAATGAAAATTTTATGTATATATTAGCTATGATACTATGGGTGTATCAATAGAAAGTAGCAAGTGGGACAAGACATGCTTCAATATGAAATAAAATTTAATAATGCTATTAACCTAATGTATGATCAGAGTGACTTGTCAAATCACTGAATAAAAGCTTTTCAGCTTGTAGGTTCAGGTCACAGGTAACTTTATAATCATATTGAAAATTAAGTTTTGACAAAGTCAAGCATAAAATAGATGTTAAAATGTAGATAATGACTTACTAACTAAACACAAAGAAAAGGACAGATCTATTTATGAACTTTATTTTTTGGACCACTAGGCATATAATAAGTTCTTTAAAAAAAATTACCATGTTAAGTAATATTTGAATGTTTCAATATAACACAGCTAAATGATCTAAACAAAATTTATAGGTTTTATTAATTCCTTTGTTATCTATAGAAATATATTTCAAGTAATTTCAAAATGTTCTAATAGACAATCATCTATTATTTCATGCTAGATGTTTAGTGTGTTAGTTAATGAAGTCATTGCTTATCCATACCCTCCAAAAAACCACTAGGACTGAAATTGTTACTTATTTTGGAACTCCAGTTATCAAGGATTGGTATAACATGGGCGTTTCTACATACATGTACTAGTCTTTTGTTTACACATGGCTGCTCCATGTTTAGTAATTTTCACTTAATATATTTAATACAGAATGATATAGTACAAATCTACTACCCAAAACAAAATTAGCAAATCAAATCAATCCCATCTCTCTGCCTTACAATCTGAGACAACCTAAGAAACTTTTCATTCCATACTAGTACTTTCTTCCTTTTAAATCATTTTATATGCATATATACTCTCTATATAGTCCTTCAAAAGTGCATTTGCTTATATAGGAAATATTTCTAACATCTAAGATGTCATGTTGCATGCAATCTTTAAACATATCTTTCATACTTAGTATACTGCTAAAATAAATCCACATGGCTATTTCATTTGTTTTGACTTTTATATGAAGTACCTGAACCAACCTGGATCTAGAGATAATTTCATTTGCTCTCCCACCAATAGTCATTTCAGTGTTCTTAGACTTGTTTGTTGTTGTGAGGAGCACTAATAAGAACATTATTGTCTAATATCTAAGTGCAGGTGCTCAAGCATTACTCTTGGATATATACCAAAAAAATTGAGGTTTTAGAGTATACAAATACTCACTTTTGTTTGTTTAAAGTATTAAACTATTTTTGGAAAGTGAGTGCAAAAATATGTACTGCCATTTTCTAATACTGTATTATGATATCAGCATATTATACAGTTCATAATACAGAATATATAGCCCAAAGCCAAAAGACACTGGGAACTCCAAATCCCATCACCACCAAAGGGTGGTGGGCTTTTGGGCGGGGGGGGGGGGGTGCTTTTATTTGGCTCCCCTCCAGCTCGCAGCACTTGGCCAGCTCTGAGAGTGCCTTTAGGTTTCCAGGTCGTCGGATCAGGTAGGACGCTTTAAAGACTTTATTTCCCTATTTTCTCCCTGAGTTGTACATTTTCCTTATTTCCTTTTCCCTTGTAAATAAAACTTTTATTAACCTTTTGTGTGTGCCTGTAGTGGAGTATTAGTAAGTCCCTTTAAAGCGCGCGGGTGAGGATCCACAGCCAGGCAACCCGTTTTATATCGGGGCTGCTCTGTAACATATCTTCTCCCAAACTTCTGTTCCAGACTTTATATAGTTCTGAAAAAAGGTAAAAAAATTCATCACACTACTAACTTGTTTAGCATATTCATGATCAAGAATGTTGAACATATGCTTTCATTTCTCTGAAATACCTTGTTATTTCCTTTGACAGTTTTCTATTGGAATTTGGCAAATATTCAATTCTTAGGAGTTTTTCATGTATTCTTCATACTAAAATTTTGCCAGTTATGAGCAATTATCTTATGCCAATTTTTAACCTATCACTTTGCTTTGCTCAAGTTTGCTTTCCAGGATTAATGTTCTTAGTGTAACATGACTAAAAGCAAACTTTCCTGGAAAAGTCGATGAAGAAATAAGAAATGTAGAGATATTTATGCTCACCAATATTTTTAACCAAGAGATTTAGTTATATTTTTAACATATAAGGTTTAAGCAAAATTGATTAAGTTTCATAAAACAGTAGTGATGTATTTCCCCACCCCACCCCGATTTTTAGTTATTTTCTGTTTTATTTCTGGAATATTTCTGGAATATTCCATTCATATTCTACTGATATGCCATGCAAATTTTAGTATAATAAAATTCCACACACTGATGGGTATGTGCTTTATTATCAGCTAATTTATGACAAATGAGGCAAGAGCATATAACGCAGCATGGAACATTTCAACAACTGGTGCTGGGAAAACTAGACAGCCACATGCAAAAGAATGAAACTAAACCACTATCTACCATTGTCTATAAAACTCAATTCAAAATGGATACAAGACTTGGTTCAAAGATCTGAAATCTTAAAATCTGTAGAGGAAAATACAGGCAATACTTTCAAGTTGGAGACCAGATTCCAAAGGCAGGGGAACAAAGCAGAAGTAAACAAATGGATGACATCAAACTACCAAACTTCTGCACATCAAAAGAAATCTGCATCAAAATGAGAAGCTATCCTATAGAATAGTAAAAGGTATTTGCACATCCTAAGTCTGATGAGGTACTGATATCCAAAATATACAAGGAAATCACAAAATTGAGCAATTAAAAAATCAGATTACAAAAAGGATAGAGTATAAAATCTAAACAGACACTTCTCTAAAGATGCCATACAGATGATCAATAGGTTCAAGATAAAAATGCTCATCATCAAAGAGCACCTGCACCCCTATGTTTATAGTAGCACTGTTTATAATAGCTAAGCTTTGGAAACAACCCAAATGCCCAAAAATAGATGACTGGATCAAGAAGATGTGGTACATATACACCATGGACTATTACTCAGCATTCAAAAAAGATAAACACATGCAATTTGCACCAACATGGATGGCGCTGGAAAGGCTCATGCTCAGCGAAATAAGCCAGAAAGAAAAAGAAAAATACCGGATGGTCTCACTCTTAGCAGGAATCTAGAAAACTTAAATAAGGGACCAGGAAAATGAAAAAGAAAGTGAAAATCAAAATCAACAAAAAACTATGAACCAGAGACACTCTATGGGGGGGAGGGGAGGGGAGGGATTGGGGTCAAAATAAGGGGATTGCAATTGTATGGGGAATATAAAAATAAAATTTATTTAAAAAAATGCTCATCATAAATTATTAGGGAAATTCAATCAAATGCAATACTCTTTCTGTCTATCCTCATGCTAAATACCTAACCCCTTTCTTAGTAAGACGAATGTACATGGGAGGTAGTTTAAGTGTTACTATGATTCTGGTCCTATCTTTTGATGTTTGACTACAGTTTTGGATTTTTAGTTTGTGTTTTGTTTGTTTTTTAGTCTCTGTTAAAGCCTGGAGCTCCCTCTTCAGTGCCAGCCAGATATTCAAACCAAGCAACTCCCAGCCTGCAATCCAGAATCCTCACCTTGACTCCAACACCAAACCATCTCAAAAGCCCACAAGTCATCTGTTTTCCCTGAGCTAATTTCACATCAGCTTATTAGGCCTACCCTGGTCTCTCCAGATAGCCTTCTTGTGTAAGTAACAGAACTATTCATACTCTACAGGTATGTGTATTACCAACATTCTTCAAATTCAAACTACCAAATTTTGGGAGGGTTTCAACTTAATTCTACCCAGTATCTACTTAACAGTTGTACATGAGCAATGGAGTAGATAATCCTCCACCCTTGAAATACACAACTCACTCTATGGAAAAGTTCATCAAGTTAGAGCTGTCCCTTAATCCTCTGTAAAAAAGGAACAGTAGCAAGAAACTCTTTCAGGATTCCAAAACCCCCTAATCTTAAGGTTTGGAGTAGTTGGAGTAGAGAAGCAATTAGAATTTATTCCTCAAGTATCCAATTAAGTTCCCCCAAAATTTGGGTTTCCAAAGTTATAGGAAAGGGTGGCTGGGAGGGAGAAAGTTCGAAAAATTTCAACAGTTTTCTATCCCCCACCCCCACAGCTTTGTCTGGTTGGATTCTTACCACAGGCAAAAGTTACTGCTCTACATGTGTATTTTCCAGTTAAAACAGACTGTCACTATAAGGCTTGTGCATTTTTTTTCTATTCCCAAGTGTTTTTCCTCTAATTTTCTATTATTTATCTTATAAAGGGAAAAAGATATCTATATACTAATTCAGCATCATAGTAGGAGTCAGATGTGGTAAGGTTCTTTTTTTAAAAGTATCTTCTTTAATCTTATTTGAATCATGAAATATATACAGTATATAGAGTACACAGACCTTTATATAGTATACATTATATAGACTTTTTCTTAAAGTGCTTGTACAAACATCATTATGAATACAATTTAGAGTAATAGACCCTAGCTCATTCATCAATGTTGGACAGAGACATGATTTAGAAATATTGTCTTGAAGTATAGAAAACATTGGAATATTTTAAGAACCCACACTGAATCAATCATTGCAGTAAGGGTTTTATATTAATAGGTTGTTATCTAAATCACATTCGTGAAAATTTTTTGAATTTTTTAAATGCAAGCTATATATCTAATTATGGGTCAATTATATTAAATAAATTTTATTAGAGAAATAGAGTGAGCTTTTAAACATGACTTTCATTATTGGCTTGCAAATCACATCTATTTGATCATTTTAGAAAAGCACACATATTCATCATAATCTTTTAGAAAGCACTTTATGCTTTTAAATATGAGATTGGACTTTTCACAGTTGTCTGCTTGAACTCTCTCCTAATGTAAAACCGGACAAAAGATTAAACAAAGAATGAATAATAATTCATGCCCAGTAAATATATATGGAAAGAAATCAGATACAGAAGACCTGCAATAACATCCATTTCATCATCATTTGATTCTAACATTGATGAGTAAAAGCAATTCCTTCAAATCTTGAAAAACACTATCATTATAGTTCTTATAATTCTTACAGATCTTTCATTATAGTTATCTCATTTAAAACTAAAAGTTTCTAAGAATCCACTGAAATTGAGTACTTATCATATGCTATGTTTATAAACAGGTTTTGACAGAATATAAAAATCTGCCATGCTTCATTCAGATGATTAAATGATGAAAATTATGTTACTCGTTTCAGATTTTGAAACTGATTTTTTTACAATCACTCCCAAATTTGTTTGAAAAGTGGTATTTGGAGGTGAGTGAAATGTTAATTTTATAAGAATCATGTTGAGAAGGTTCATTTTAAAAGTAGAAGTCATCAATATAAATCAAGTCAATCATATTGTTTCAATACAAGTCTGACTCATAGCAGCGTCGTTTGCCTCATTTGTCAAAAGCAGAATTTGGTAACTCAGGAAATAAAAAAGCAAATTGAAGAGACAAAACAGAGCAATATGCCATGATTTTGATTCCATTCAAAGGGAAATAACAGAAACATTTGAGGACTAGAAATATTAGCACAACAAAATCAAATTGAAACCACTGTATTCTTATAATATGAGGCAACTGAAATCTACTTGGCCTTCCAAACTCTATTGCTAATTAGCAATTTCGGGCTCTTCCTGGTTTCTGGGACGTAGGCACAGACAATATTGATCTAATGATGGCCAAGTATCACATTGCAATAAGTGTCTAAGTGGTGTTGTGACACCCAACACTTGCTGATAGCCTGAAAGACAGACACTACAGAATCTATCTTATCAAGACAAACAAATGTTGGTCCCTTGATAAACGGAACAAAAAACAAGTATTTGTTGTGAAATTCATGTCTCACCATGGTACTATTTCATGTATTGTCTAGCTACAGTTTTTTTAAAATCTTACATCTATAAATATGTGTGCTACATTGAGAAATAAAATATAATAATGTAACTGAATATATGAAACTGAAGTACATGGAAATGTGTGTAAAGAGATAAAACAGTACTTACAGATTTAAATAAATTCCCTGAAGATGATGTTTAAATACTTGGCTAGGGCTGAAGTAATAGAAAGCGATGATAAGCTTTTGGATTTGTTTGGATATAGAACACTAATTTAAAAGCAGTGAGAAAGGATGGAAGAATTTTCAGCAGGAGTTTGACATTAAAACAGTCATGTTTTTTATATAGAAGAAAACATAGGCAAAACACCCCATGACATATACCTCAGAAACATCTTTGAGGATGCATCTCCAGAAGCAAAGAAAGTGAAGGAAAAGAAAAACAGCTGGGACTACATCAAACTAACTAGCTTCTGTTCAGCAAAAGAGACAATAACCAAAACAAAGAGACACCCTACTGATTGGGAGAAAATATTTGCACTTCATACAATGGGTAAGGGACTGATTTCAAGATCTACAAGGAACTCACATGACTTTGACAAAAACAAAGCATACAGTCCGGTCAAAAAATGGGCAGAAGAGGTAAAAAGACATTTCTCCAAAGTGGAAATGCAAATGGCCATTGGGTATATGAAAAAATGCTCAACATCATTCATCACCATGGAAATGCAAATCAAAACCACAATGAGACACCACCTCACACCTGTGAGAATGGCCCATATTGAAAAAAAATGGCAACAACAAATGCTGGTGAGGACATGGAAACAAAGGAGACCTCCTACACTGCTGGTGGGAATGCAAACTGGTCTAGCCATGAAAGCTGTGGAAAGCTGTGTGAAGTTCCCCTATGACCCAGCAATTCCACTCCTAGGAATTTACCCAAATGACACAAAAACATTAATGTGGAAAGAAACCTGCACTCCTGTGTTTACTGCAGCAGTATTTACAATAACTAAGATAACAAAACAACCTAAATGCCCAAAAACAGCTGATTGGATCAAGATGTGGTATATATACACAATGGAATACTATTCAGCAATCAAAAAAGATAAACACATGCCATTGGCAGAAACATGGATGAAGTGGAAGTGATTGTGCTCAGTGAAATAAGTCAGAAGGATAAGGAGAAAAATATCAAAAGGTCTCGGTTACAAGAGGAATAAAGGGAAAAACAAAGGGGACAGGTATGGGAGAGGGGTTAAAATAGGGGCAGGAAGAGCACAAGAGACTATGGTGAGGGTTCACCAGCAATGTGGTGGTGGAAATTTTATGGGGATTACATCTGAGGGGAGAAACCAAATATTGTACAAAAATAAATGAAGATGTAAAAAAACATTAATATATTAACAAAAATAACTCATGAGATATTTAAAAAAAATTGATATTTTTAAAGCAACATTTGCCATCATGTCAACAATATTCACCAAAAGTGGGTGCACAGAAACTGTTTAGGAAATAATTGCAATATTCCAGAAGACACACTGCTGCTTGATGACAGTTGAGAGGAGTTAATCACTGACTGGACATGGATGGAGACAACAATCAGTGTAGAATGAAAGCAGCACATTAGTGGTCAGAGCAATGGGCACCATCCCCTAAATAAGGCGTGGCTAAAGCTTAAGCTGAGCAAGTGCTGCCAAGGTGAAAGTTACGGTTTGACTTAAGGGTCAAATAATTAGAGGTGATGAGAGGCTCCAGGAAGGAAGAAAAGGTAATTGGAGGCGAGATGCCAAGGAATTGAGAAGTCAAGATAGCAAACTAATCATCAAGGTTAAGAATGAAAATTTGAGGCTAAGACAATTTATAATATGCCTTATAAAAGAAAGCAGTTTCTCTCAGAAAATACCTACTCCAGTCTCCCTCTCATTTCTTAATTATTATAACTTTTATTGTCTTTGCACATCATATTTGTTGGTAATGACTTTCCTTGGAATAAATGTTGTCCTCTAAATTTTTATAACTTTTACTGATTATACACAAAAATCTTTTCTTTAAGATTTAGTTAACAAATAATTTTAACAACAGGGGTTCACTTTGGCAAATTTTTCACTTTTTTTTAATCATTCAAGTTTTCTATTTATATCAACTTGAATTTACTAAAGCAGCACCTCAATTATAAGTTATGCAATCAAGATATTTTTAAAAAATCTGGAAAAATATTTTTGCTGTAAAACAAGTCCCTAAAATATACTACCATAAAATTATCAATGCAAATGGGTCTTTTAATCTTACAATGTAATAAATGTTTTCTTTGATGTTAATTTGAAAAGAAAATTCTTATGTTTTCCATAATTCTCTCATCAAAAACATAAATGCTGATACAAATATGATTCAGTGATGTATCTTTAGATATCGGGCCCTGTGTAAATGGTGCTGAAGCCTAAATGTATTGATTGTGAAATATCAAAGTAAATTTCTTGGAAGTCCTTTTTAATAGAGAAAAAAGTCAGAGCAACTTAATGCCTATAATCTGGTATTTAGCTAACATTTCATCATCTAATCTCTGCTTCAGAATGTGAGTATATTGCCTCTGTTCTACACTTTCCTAAAGCTAAAATATTAGTGAATCACTACCATTTTGTCAAAGGTTTCTTAAAATATGTCTTTGATTGTAATATTGAGATTTTTAAAAACTAGAAGGAATAAAACAAACAAATGTAATTCGGAAAAAGACAAGCAAATGAAAAGAACTCTTGTTGCATTACTGCTTTATGACAAAATAATGTTCTTCAATGCTATATTTATGTTTTACAAACCAGTGGCCTATATGATGGCTCTAAGTAGCATATAGTAGGAAATATGAAGGCTTCCTCCCCTATTATTTTACTCATTGAAGTTAAATTGTGATTTTACACCTATTGGGAATAGAAGTCAAACAGTTAGGCTTTTATAAAAGCCACAGTAATGTTTCATACTGTGAATACAGCTATGTGAATGACTTTATTTTTTTCAACAATTTCTAATCCACTCCTTTCAAAAAAAGAACAAATCAAATCACATTGCCTCGCATCTTTGTGTTTTAAATGAAGTTTCATAAAGTACCTAGATATCTAAGATCTTTATTTTTTTAGATCTTTATCTAAAACAAAATAATCATTCTTATATCTACTTTAAAAAAGATCTAACTTTTTTAGAGCCAGTTGGAATAATTTTGTAATTGAAACTAATACAAAATAGTCAGTACACCAAAGAGAAATCTAAAAGACACTGGATCATGTAGATAAAATTAGTTTGCCTAAGGGTTATATTTTAGGGGAAAAAATTAAATTCATTTTTTCATGTATAACGTTTAGATTAAATCTGATTTCAGAAACTGGGGAGACATACAAATTTCTTAAATGTATCTGCCTGTATAACACTCAATTTTGACTTGGATTATGAATACTGTAGTATATGGAAAGCTTTCCCCCAAAATCTACCTTTATCTATTATACTTTTAATACTTTCCTGCAAATAACATGATTTGAGGGGAAAGCTTTCCTGTTTTATCTCTTTTCAAACAACAGTAAATACTTAAGGTAGTATTAATTCCTCTAATGTTTTATCATTTTTATTCTGATTACATTTTTGGTAAATTCTCTAAAGATAATAACAATGTAAACACCTACAAATACTCATCTCACTTACAACATAATATTTTCTGGATTCTTGTGAGTATGCATTTAGCATTATAAACACATCTAAGTCATTATAAAACCATAGCTATAAAATATATTACCTATTAATTGTGGTATTCATTAAAATACATATTTGTTTAAAATAAAATGTCTAAATCGGTAGCAACAGGGGTCTGAGTTTATACAAATTTTGAAATAGTACACTTGCAGTTAGCTTTAGAAATTCCGTAGCTCAAATTCACAGCTCTCAAGTTATATGTGTGTGTGTGTGTGTGTGTGTGTGTGTGTGAAAAGTGCACATTTCTAGCTAATTGTATAGTTATAAGACCATTTAATTCATTTCTAAATGGAAAGGAGAAATAAACACCACAAAGTCTAGTTAATATTATAAAGTGTAAATCTCTGAATATGTTGCCAACTTTGATGAAATAAAGTGAATTATTACCCAAAACACTTAATGGCTCCTTAAAATTTTCCAGCTTAGTGTTTTTGGTTACTCAAACACATATAGTCTTCTTATATGAAATCGATGAAGGGCTTCTCTGGTGGCACAGGGGGTTAAGACGCAACCTATGAAGCTGTCTGCAGCCTCTACAGCATAAGTTCGATCCTGGCTGGCCAGGGAGCAACACACATGGTGCAGCAGACCTCTCCTGACTTGCCCGCTGCTCCTCTCAGCAGTGTATTTCAGTCAATTGGCCTGTTCTGTTCTTCACTCTGTCTCTGGTGAATCCTCTCAACCCCCACACTTCTGGCCTGTACCCCAGCTCTTGTATGCATAAAATAAATGTTTAAAAAAAAAAAAAGAAATCTGGGCCTCCCCTTGTGGCACAGTGGTTGAGCAGCCTCTGCAGTGCCGGTTCGTTCCCCCGCCGCTGGCGAGGGTTCCACAAAAAAAAAAAAAAAAAAAGTCTATGAAGCAAAAATTTACAAATGGGAAATTATTTCCCAGTCTTAACACATTTCAGGAATAGTAAAATATTCTGCCTTGAAAGACCATCTTCATCATCAGCAAGACACACATGAAGAAATACTGGCAACAGAAGACACTATACCAAATACCCTCTTTCTAGAATATATTTATTTCTAGTATCTATTATTTTAATAGGAATCATATTTTGAGTTGGTCTAATTGGAACCAAACAAGCACATTTTTAACAGATATTTTAAGGATTTAACTTATTTTCATCATTTTGTCCATAAAAGGGATTAACTCAAAGGTCTGTGAATAACTATTTCCTTGGGAAATTAAATTTATTTATTAAATGTGTGCTTTCTTCCAAATTAAACTTCAATTACTACAATATGCTAATTGCTTATTCCATGCATGTTCCTACTTCTCACCATATTCCATAGAAACCCTCTACTAGTTCCTGTTTTATGATTGTGAAAACTTAGAACAGAGGCAATTATAGAGTCATTCCAGTAGCAAATAAGATAGCTAGGCTGGGGCACAGATCCCTAAGACTATTAACACTATTTTCTGTCATTCATCTTTACTCCTCAATGTTAAAAGCCACTAACAGATGAAGAGCAGAAGAAGTACTATAGGATGTATTAAACGGAGTCCTATTATATTGAAGTTATTGTGGCAAAAGGGACAATTTGAGACTGTTTGGGTCTGGGGCAAGTCAGGGATAATGTTAGCAGCCAACTGTTCAGAAAATGGGCCAAGTATTTTTAATTCTATAAATAAAGGGGGAATTTGCACATATGCCTCTAAGTTTAGATACTTCCTTGATTTTGCTTTTGTTAAAATTTGTTATTTTTGCTTTGCTTAGTTATCAAAAATTTATTTGGAGCTCCAATTTTTCTTTCTTATGGAACTGAAATTGTAACCAAGAAGCACCTACTTGGTGCATCTTAGAGAAAGTGATTACACGTTACTATGTTGGCTGGAATAGAAGTTGGTGCCGCCATTATGGAAAACAAAATGGAGACTCCTCAAAAAAAAAAAAAAAAAAAAAAAAAAAAAAAACTATACAAATTTCATATGATAAAGTTATCCCATTTCTGGGCATTTCCCCAAAGAACACATAACACTAATTTGAAGAGATATGCAATCCTATATTCATTGCAGTCAGTGCTGGGAAACAACCTAATTGCCCATGAAAACATGACTGGATACAGAAGATTTGGTATGTGTACACAATTGATCACTACTTACTAAAAAAAGTCATTTGCAATGACATGGTATGTAAATGGAGGAATGGATTATACTAATAACAAAAAAAAATTCTTTCTCAGTGGAGAAAGAAATGCCATGTGATTTCACTCCTATGTGGCACGTAAATGAACAAAAAGATTCTAGAGTATAAGACCAAACTAAGAGTTACCAGAAGTAAAGTAGTTCAACTTTGTATGATGAAGAAAAGAACTAGACTTTTAGTGCTGAACTTAATGTAGTATATGTACACACTGATTCATAATGATGCACTCCGGATGCTGTGTTAAAATGCAGTCACTTTAATTACAAATTCAAATAAAATTTTAATAAAAATAAAATATACTCTTCTCTAATGTAAGTTACAACGTTCTGGCAAAGATCTGAAGATAGTGGCTTGGGGGTCAGGAAAAATCTTGTAGTGATGCACCCTTTGAGATGAAAAAAGTGAGTATTTCAGCTCAGCATTTAGACATCAGTGAGTATATTTTATTAGATTTGTAAGTTATTTTATCTCAAGGTAAATACATATTTACACTTGGTATAACTATGACCAGTGACAGGCAAATAGATGGGAGCTAATTTGAAATTCTGTTCATCAAACATGGTCCTCGAGTTATACTGTAGCCATATTTCAGCCAGAGATCTCAGTTACTACTATCTTGCTTTACAATTAACATTACTGTGAATATAAAATCTGACAAAACTGACTGTTTTTCAATTTCGTCTTCTCTTTAGTTAAGCTTCAAATTTCACCATTCATCAACTCTTCATTACGTGATAAAAGACCCAACCACAAAAAGAGGAAGCAGATGAGAGGAAATACTGCAGACTTGATTCATTTTGAGAATTATAAACTGGAAGCAGTTTGTAATAATTATACTTTAAAATACATTTCTACTTTGTTCTCTGCCTCACTGACTTTAGGGTATTCTCAAGTGCATCAAAAGACTGAGGGGGCTAAAAGGAAGAGGGAAACAGTGAATCACTGAAGAAATTATTCACTCAGACTTCACTGAAGAATGAGCAGAGATAATACATCTGTAATTAAAGATTCAACAAGTGACATCTTCCCAGAATGTTCAAGAGAACCCATTTGGAATTTTTTTCTTGTCAAATTGCCTAAGTTTCAAATGGTGGAAGCAGTAAAAATTAATTATAACTTAAGTGACCCTAAGCTATAGAAAGAGCAGCCTGCTATTTTTATTTAGAATCAATTGAGTTTTTTTTAAAAAAAGATGATGGATTATTGTTGTGAGAGGAGAGGATGGAGCCATGCTGATTCATCTCAGCAGGAAATGTTGAGAGCGGTTAACTCGTTTAAGCTTGTCTTCATAGAAGAGAGAGAGCATGATGGGCAGCTGTGAGTCACACAGCGCATGCACAGGGAAATAATCCACCTGCAAGTAAACTTCCAAAACCAAGAGGGCAGGAAGAGGAGGAGGTGGGACACCCCACCCACTTCCCCCACCATATTCTAGAGGCAGGGATTTAGAGTCTAGAGCAAGTTCTGCTGGCCAGTAGTAATTCTGAGAAAGAATATTTTAAGAATTCATAGAAATCATTTAAATACTGAAAACTAAAATGTGACAAATTTACCATGCCCATGATTCAGATAATTTTATCATAAGAAAAAACTGACAAGGAATTTGTAGCATGTAGAATACCGTGATTGGGATGATATTCGATCTGAAGTAGATAAGGAAGGAAATGATGTAAGACATGTGATTTGGGGGCAAAAAAAGAGGTTCCTGCATATCATAATAATTAAGTTTTTATTTTCTTTAAAAAATTGAGGAGCCACCTACAGCTTTCAAAATGAGAGCTAGCATGATAGGGTCTCAGGCTGACAAGGATAAATGATGGCCGTGCTCAGCAGGAATTCGTGTTTAGATCCTCATCAACACTCATTGCTGGTTGCTGCACAGATTATTTGTGCTGCCAAAGTTCCTAGGCCAGTTCCCTGCACCTTGTGACACAAAATCAAAGCAGCTTTTATCTTGCTAGGTTGAGTGTTGATTATCATGGAAATCTTAACTTTCAAAATATCTAAGAGAACATGCTAATTTTCTGAACTAGACAAGTCTGATTTTCTCCAATGTATAAAATGGTAACATAAGCATGGTAATCCACAGCAGGAGACAGAAAAGAATTGGAAGTGTTTTTAAGTGGAAAATATTTTATCGAGATAAATTGAGCTTTTCTGATGACATAGCAGCAAATTTTACATTAAGCCAGAACACTGCAAATTAAAGTTAGGCTTTGGTTCTTTGCTCTTAGCTAGGAGCAAACGATAACGATTTAAGAAAGCAAAGGCAAAACCCAGAGTGGAAGGGGCTTAGGTCACTGAGTTAAAATATTATTAACAAGATACTGTAAAGAGACTGTTTCTTCTTGCTAGAAATCAACAAACCAGAACAAACACAAATTTTCAGAAATGTTCTTTATAAATAAAGAAAATACTGAGGGCCTCCCCGGTGGCGCAGCAGTTGAGCACTGGGTTGCGAAGCTGCCCGCAGCCTCTGCAGCACCGGTTCGATCCCCGGCTGCTCCCCGGCCAAAGGAGGAGGGTCCCGCATGGCGCGCAGACCTCTCCTGCCGCCCGCTGCTCCCCTCAGCAGTGTGCTTCGGTCCTTCTGCCTGCTCTGCTCCCTGCTCTGGCTCTGGTGAATTCTCTCACCCTCCCACGCTTCTGACTGTACCCAGTGCTTGTATAAGTAAAAAAAAAAAAGAAAAGAAAGAAAGAAAGAAAAAGAAAATACTGAGACAGAGACAGATGTGGTCAAGCTAAAGGCAGGGGAAGACAGGATGACGGGCGTGCAGGTAGCACATAAGGCTGGGACATCAAACAGGCAAGAGAGAAATGTTTGTTACAAGTGAGAGGCATCTCTCCCTGGCCACAAAGCCTGCATGCAGACAGCTGTTAAGATCTGATGTTCTGACGCCTGTCCTTACTGAAGAAGGAAAAAAAAAATCATAGGGGAAACTCAAAGGTGGTCAAGATAAAAGTAAATGTCAGGAAAACTGAACCAGTGCAAGTTAATGTTTGCTGCAACCTATCATTAATGTGCAGACAAAATGAACTTTAGCCTCATGAATTAGGTTTCAATCTTCACTCCATCACTGCCTAAATGTCTTGAGTTGTAAAATTTGACTCCTTTCTTTACTATGTTTATCACCTGCAAAGTATAGTTTCTGATTTATTAAGATTCTGATTGTAATTTTCTTGTATGCAATGAACAAAGTTGAATAATATAGCTCTGAGCTAAGACAATGTGTACTCAATAAAGATTGAGGGAAAAAGATGCATATTTTTTCCACCATGATCTGCATGGACTTCTATTTGACCCCAAGTACATAATACAATTCATAAATGACTTAAAATATTATGTTTTAATAAATAATTAGTGGCAGAGGCAGTGAGAACATAAACCTTGCCAACTAGAAGTTCCTCCAACTGGCACTGAAAATAGAGTAGGGCCTCCCTGGTGGAGCAAGGGGTTAAAACACAACCTATGAAGCTACTCACAGCCACTGCAGCATGAGTCGATCCCCGGCCAGGGAGCTACCCAGATGGTGCAGCAAACTATTCCTGACTTGCCTGCTGCTCCTCTCAGCAGTGTATTTCAGTCAATCTTCCTGTTCTGTCCCCCACTCTGTTTCTGGCCGAGTCTCTCACCCCCACACCTCTGGCCTGTACCCCAGTTTTTGTATGCATAAATAAATAAATCTTTTAAAAAAAAAGAAAGTAGAGTAAAAGACTAGACTTGGAAGGACAATGTGAAATCTGAGAACTGATCAGGACTGAGGCTGTGGTTATAAACAATGTCATGAAAAAAATGACCCAATATTTGGAAATAGTGAAAATGATTTAAAGTGCCTTTTCAGAGTACTAGAGGGCACTTTAGCAGATTAATTTGCTTCAGGAATTATCTGACTTTCCAGGTATATGTAGCTTAGTTCTTTTTCCTATTTATTATCAAAAGCATATGTAACAACTTCATAAGAGTTGAGGTTAGCATGCAGACAACCAATAGGAATGTAAATGATTACTGTCTGAGAGAAATGAGGATGGTTTTTATTCAATTGCAATATAAATCATTTCTGTCCTGGATAAAAGGTAACACCAGTTGTTAATCTATATTGCTGTGAAAGGCATTAATCCGTTATCTATTAGCAAATTAATTTCACCATTCCTTTGAATGACCAATCTATAAATCCCTGGTCCTTGATATTTATTTGAACTGGTTTTGACATCATATCGACCATCTCAGTAAATGGTATGTTAAATGAAATGGTTGGCACATGTTCAACTTTTACGTCTGCATGAGGATTTTATTTTTAACTTTTTTTTTTCAAAGATTTATTTATTTATTAATACAAGAACTGGGTACAGTCAGACGTGCGGGAGGGTGAGAAAATTCACTAGAGCCAGAGCGGGGAACAGAACAGGCAGACTGACGAAATACACTGCTGAGGGGAGCAGTGGTAGAGGCAGGAGAGGTCTGTCTCACCATGTGGGACCCTCGCCAGCAGCCAGGGATTGTACCGGTGCTGCAGAGGCTACGGCTTCCAAGCCCAGTGCTCAACCACCTGTGCCACCAGGGGAGGTCCTTATTTTTAACTTTTTGAATATTATACTTCAGCACAAACTTCTTTAGATGGCAGAGAAAATACTTTAAAAGAAGTCTTGATTACCATATGCATTTGTCAGTATTACAGTTCTTTATAAATAAATTTTAGGCCAGTATCCATATTCCATTCACTCCAGGTGTTATTTTTGTCTTTTATAATTAATCTCACCATAGTCAAAGTCCTAAACGTTCCTGTTCAGGTGTTGCTAAAACAAAGTCCGAATGCAGAGTCTGGACCTTAGTTATGGTGGGACAGCATCTCTGGTTCAAGTCGTCAAGGTTGCCAGTCATTTATATCAACTTTGCTTCCACAGCTGCTTATCAAATAGGGGAGGTGCCTCCTCTTTCACAAAAGCAGTTCAAGCCCAAGTGATGACTATATACATTATCATTTCACATTTCCATATAAGTGGGGGAGAGAAGGTTGCACTAAGTCAGTAGCCTCAAAGACCACCCCCACGCACCTGCCCTTCTTCCTGCCTCCTCCCTATCCATGCAGCACCCTCTTCACCATACTCTCACCCTTGGAAATGAAACTTGGGAAAGAATGCAGATACTACGAAGGCAGCATTCCTGGAAAGATGGGCACAGAAATGTTCCTTGGTAACTGATTATTATATTCTTTACATTTGTAAATATCTATAAGCTATTGCTTTCACTTACGAATTATTTGTTTAGTAATAATTTAAAAGTTTATCACCAGCAAGTATTTAGCAGTCCATACTATATACAAAAAATCATTCTTTAGATTTTGCAGGTATTGCAATAAAGAACAAATAAGGCTTTATGCCTAGTATGGACTGAATGTTTTCATCCCTTCTAAGATTCTTATGTACAAATGCAATGCCCTGTGCGAGGTATTAGGAAGTGGGACTTTGGAGAGATACTAAGGTGTGAGGGTGGAGTCTTCCTGAATGTGATTAATGGCCTTAAAAAAGACTCCAGAGGGCCTCCCCGGTGGCACAGCGGGTTGAGCGCAGCTCTGTGAAGCTATTCGCAGCCTCTGCAGCACAGGTTCGATTCCCAGCCAGCCAGGGAGATACCTACATGGCGTGGCAGACCTCTCCTGTCTCACCCGCTGCTCCCCTCAGCAGTATTTTCAGTCCATCTGTTTGTTCTGCTCCCCGCTCTGTATATGGTGAATCCCCTCACTCTCCCACCCTCTGGCCTGTATCCAGTTCTTGTATAAATAAATAAATCTTTAAAAATAAAGACTCCAGGAAGCGCCTTTGTCCAGTGCACCATAAGCACAGTAGGCTGGCCTTCAATGGAATGAATTTGCCATTACCTTGATATTGAATTTTCAGATTCCAGAATTGTGAGAAATGTTAGTTCCTTATTAATCACCCACTTCAAGGTATTTTTGCTATAGCAGCTGGAATGAACTAAAATAATTCTTTTAAAGTAGTATAACTCCCATTAATATATTTTATGAAAAATCTAAATAGCAAAAAATACATGTAAATGACTGAAATGTTAAATTTCAAAGACCTGATTTTAAAGAGTTTTGTAGATTATGTTTGGCAAAGATATTTCTTTTATTTATTTTAAACAGTATTAAACAGAGATCATTCCCTCTGATAACTGAACTCATGTGCTGTACACACAGATCAACTAGGACACCAAAGGAAGTAGAAAACGAAATGATTATCATACCACTCTCCTGTCCACATTTCACTAGCTTGGGAAAACACTGTTTTTCAAGCCATTTATGTTTCATTAAAATAATTTTTCACAGATACTTCAGTTGTATCACTATTGCAAATGTAACAAGAAATCTACTAGACATTTTGATTTCTCAAATTCATCTTGAAAATGTTTACTGTGGTACATACATATTACCACTCTGGCTGAGTAAAAAGCTATTTATGGGGAAAAAAAAACTTAAGATTTCTAATGTTCTCAGGGTCTCCCTGGTGGCGCCAGGGGTTAAGATGCAACCTATGAAGCTAACTGCAGCCACTGCAGCACGAGGTCAATCTCTGGCCATGGAGCAACCCACACAATACAGCAGACCTCTCCTGACTCATTTGCTGCTCCCCTCAGCAGTGTTATTTCAGTCAGTCTGCCTGTTCTGTTCCCCACTCTGTCTCTGGTGAATCCCCACCGCTCACACCTCTGGCCTGTACTGCCGTTCTTGTATGCATAAATAAATAAATCTTTAAAAAAAAAAGATTTCTAATGTTCTCATTTAGTTTTAAGTCTTACCAATAGGTAGATTACACATCCACAATAAGAAAGAAATTAGAATTAAAGAACTAATTGCAGGGGGAGAGAATTTACTGTTTACAACAATGTTTCATCCTTCTACTCCACTGTCTCTCCCACTCCCTACAAGAAGCCTTCAGGCTGCCTGCCTTTTACCCAGCTCCTCATTCCTAGGCTCTTCCATCCAGAAGAATCCTTTGAATTCAGATCCTTATTACTGACTGAAGCTAATATTGCTACCCAGTGCTGAGCCTGGGACCTGTACAGTCCATTGAATGGGAGTGCAGACAGGAACCCATCACCCCTCCAAACTTTATGTATGAATGGACTTTAAGCTATTATGGATTTCTTATAAATATATGAATATGCATGAGAGGTAGCACAGAGTTATTAGATATTAAGGTTTCAGCACAGAATAGATTTGTTAGGGTCTCCCTGGTGGAGCAAAGGGTTAAGTCACAGTGCTGTGAAGCTATCCGCAGCCACTGCAGCATGAGTTTGATCCCTGCTGGGGGATGTGACCCACACAGCATAGCAGACCTCTTCTGCCTCGCCTGTTGCTCCCCTCAGCAGTGTACTTTGCTAGATCTGCCTGTTCTGCTCCCCACTCTGTCTCTGGTGAATCCTGTCCCCCCTACACACCTCCGGCCTGTACCCCAGCTCTTGTATGCATAAACACTAACAAAAAATAGATTTTTTAGAATATTGCCATTGGCTGTTGTTAAGGGAGACCCTTAGCACCAATCCCCCCAAAGGGGAAGTTTATGGTGGGCAGTGTGAAGATGTTTGGTGACCACAGGGTGGCATGGATAGCTGGCCTGGAGAAAAAGAACTGAAGGTCACTGACATAGTACTATGCCGAATGTTTTTCAGTGTAATTTGTGACTTAATCAGAGGTTGATTAGAGATCATACTTCAATAAAATGCTACCATCTCATCATCATTTTAAAGCTCCCAGTTCCATTCTCAGACTCCTTGATGTAGGTTGTGCTCTCTTTGTGCTAATGTACTATTAAGAGCCAAAGAGCTGTTGCTGCCTGTGTAACTGACTTTGACTTCAGTCATTTATTATGCCAAGCAGGCATTGTATTTTATCTTTATTATAGAATGAAAAACTTTGTTTCATGTTAAGATAATATTGAGCATCAATGTTCAGATATAGAGATTATTTTAAATTGTTCTACAGCAAACATTTTATATCTAATCATAAAGCTAAACTGCAGATAACATTCTAAAATAATCTACTTTATTTCTCATCATCTACGCTTTTATGAGCTCGGTATAAGGAAACTACTACAATCATTTTCAATCTACTATGGGAAAAATTAAGCAATATAAGCTTTTACTATTCTACTTTACTAAATATATTAGTTCTACAAGTATAACCAAATGTTCCACATATTCTTTTTACTACTTTCTGTATTTTTGTTTAATTTTAAATAACTATCTTTTATATATATATGTGTATGTGTGTGTGTGTGATTGTATTTTTCAATGTGTATTACATAGTAAAGAAATATATACATAAAATAGTAATTTTTCATTGACTTATTAATTCACAAATCTTTAACAACTCCAGAAATCTCCATGGATTACACATGATTCTACTGAGTTTTATTACAAATGATAATTCGCATGTCAGTTTTTATGAATGGAAACCATAGCAAAACATCAGCATTGTACACAAAAAATAGGCAAAGGGACATTATAAAAAATACACTCATCTTTATGAATTTCATTATAAATTACTACATTTAGTAGAGACTATCATGAATTCTCTAAGAGCTTAAAATCACATCACTAGTGGATTTCTGTTTTCTAATACGTAAAAATACCATGAATTATATTTTAAAATAATTTTAATTACTTAAGAAACATATTTAGGAAACTAAAGAAGGATGCAGCATTATGGTGTATAAATATCAGTATGCATTCCAAAAGACTGGCGTAAAAGACTACAAAAAGTGAGCAATAGTTTTTTTCAACTCATTTTAAAATGCTTGTGCAACAACCACATAAGTTTTATTACAACTAGAAATATAAAGATACTATACTGCAATTTATACAAGTATAAAAAAGCATAAATCTTTCCTGGGTGATTTCTCCCCCAGAGAAATACTTTGTGCCACTAATACTATTGTAGACTCCAGTTTTTAACTTTAGCTTTTTTAATTTATGCACTTCAAAGTCTTTATAGTTAAACATAAGATAAGGTAACAGTTATTTACTCAGAAATGCATTAATGAAAAAAGATAACTGTACTAAAACTCATGATACATTTCTCTACAATGATTTTTAAATTGTCATTGCTTTCAAGTCATCCTCATTTATTAAAGATGGGCTGAATCACTCACTCCAGAGAAACCTACAAAAGATTTGTTTTAGGAAGGTGATTTCTAGTAACACCATTCTCTATTGTACAAAAGGGAAAGCCAGCGGTAATTTGCTACTATCAAGTAAAGTAACTCATATCAAAATTGAAATATAATAAGATATCAAGGACTTCTTGTTAACTGGTCAAAGATTCAAGAAGAATGTTGGTTTTTATTTATTTGCAAAACACTATTGATTTTAAAACTCCACAGTTGGAAAAAAATGTTCAAAAGAGTCTCCCCACCCCCACCCCCCCAATAAATCATGTAGTACTTCAAAATCTTAAAAAAAAAAAAAAACCTCCATGAATTTCAGGCATTAGGGGGCTTTAATTTTCTTTCAACTGTCTTTTCTAGTTGCTAATCAGATTTGCTATTGCCTTATGTTTTGACGAGAAGGTTGTAGCTTTGATTAGAAAGAGAGATTTTAGACAAAAGTGTATTTTCCCTTATCAAGGGTCATTAAGAAATAAGGCATCCAGCAAAAGACAAGCTGGAACTCATTAGTTAGCTTAATAAAAGACTTATGAGGAACATCATGTACTAACAGAAAGACTATATTTATATGGCCTTAAAAATAAACAAAGCAAAGCCAAAAACTACAAGCAAAATGACATAAAATATATTTATTAAAAGGTAAAAGTTGAACAGATAGACAAACCACCTGCATGTCATTATCCTATGCATTATAGAAATATGCTTTTCTTCCAAAGAGTAAACTAGATCTTACAAAGTTTATTTAATTCTATATCATACTTTATTTAACACAATGGTTGATATTTTCATTTTGATTTTAACTCTACCTCAAATAAAATATTTGAGATAAGATTTAGGTATCTTAGATGGCTAAATACAAAAATGCATGAAGCTCCACATGCTGACATGGCTTGGCATTTCTCTCATTCATTGGGAGAAATTTTAGAACCAAAGCAAAAGTAAGTGGTACTAAATTTAACATTAATTTGTAAGTAACATCCTGCATTCACTTTTCTAATTTAAACTATGGGAGACTCTGTTGCACAATAAATTAATTACCTTTAAGTAAAACTGTTTGTGTTTATTAATGTGTGCGAGAAACAGAAAAATATATGGCGGTTGAATAAGCAGAATAGATTTTAAGATCACAACTTGGGCTTTGGACACAAGGCAATGAAAACTAAAACAACTAATCTATATAGTTTTATGCTCTAAAGTGCTCATTCTCATAGCCTACTGAACTAAAAATTGGAATGTGACATGGTGCAAAAAATTTAACTCTGAAAATTTTCAGAAAAATGATGGTGATAATGATGTGGAAATAGGGTACTGTATAGTGTGTGTGACATATAAGCATATGGAAATCCTTAACCCTCGGTAGATAATGTGCAGTGTCAGCTATTTTAACATATCAATAACTTATTTCCCTTTAGTAAAATAAAAAAGTCAATGATTACTAGAATAAACTATCTGATTCAAAAACCAAGATATCTGATTCACAATCTATCAGCAGCCAAAAAAAAAAAAAAAAACTCAGAAAACATGCTAAAATTAAGCTGCTCTTTCTTTAAAAAGATGTGCATTTAAAAAAAAATTAATTCCTTCCGTGGTATATATGAATACACTTTCAAACTTGAAAAACGTCTATAGAATAAATTAGGAATTAATTTAAAGAATAAGATTTTCTCCACTGACATATCTAATATTCATAGTGAGACTATCAAGCCCACATTAATCACTATCTTCTAGAATATACTTTGTCCAGTGAATTACATTATCCTAAATGAAATTATTACACTTGAAATACTTTAAAATCCCATACTGAGATCTTCCAGCCTGTTGTAACCATTAGAGGAGCAGGTCCAAATAAATTAAGCGGCATTTCTTTCAAGCATATAAAGGGTATAAACAAGAGAGTAAATTCCATTAAAATTCTATTTTCTGTCATTCTTAAACTTCCAGGATCACTTACATCCCCTGAACAACTCTTCTTTGCCCATATCTTAGATCTTTTTTTCTCACCCCTACACTGCCCACCCTCCCACCAAGAGCATTCCAGACTGATCTCACCCACCCCCTGGCACCCAAGTCCTGGACCCTCTGTTCTACTGTCCCAGGCACACTATTTATCACTAGGATGACATATCTTAAGAATCCTGCCTTTTGGGTAAATTCCAAAACATACTCTTAGTGGGGGAGTGGGGGTGGCTGGAGAAGATTCTGGACAACAATATGAATAACATTGTTGAATAACATTTTTGACAATCAAACTTTGACATAGCTAATATTTATATATATATATATATATATATAAGATTTTATGAATATAAATTACTGTGCTATGATATGGAATTTTCTAGATGTTATTTTTAACACAATTAACAAGAAAACCACACCAAAGATAGTAATTTAATACCGTATTAGGGAGAATGATGTAATGCAATATAACATATTTATCATCTAGAAATATGAATATTTTACAGATTAAGAGAAAAACATTCTATATATAAATTGAGGTACAGGCAACCTTAATCCAAAATTATGAAACAGGGACTCCCCTGGTGGTGCAGGTGGTTGAGTGCAGTGCGCGAAGCTGTCCACAGCCATTGCAGCGCGGGTTTGATCCCGGCCAGCTGGCGAGAATCCCACACGGTGCGGCAGGCCTCTCCTGTCTCACCCACTGCTCCCCTCAGCAGTGTATATCAGTCAGTCTGCCTGTTCTGTTCCCCGCTCTGTCTCTAGTGAATCCTCTCACCCTCCCACACATCTGGCCTATACCCAGGTTCTTGTATACATGAATAAATTAATCTTAAAAAAAGTTTAAAAAAATTATGAAACTAAATGTAAAAGTCAACATCAAAGTTTGATCACACACCTCTTACTTCAAGAATATTCCTTTTAAACTATACATATAAGCATGTATCTTTCTCTACAGAAAATTTAACCTCATTCCTTTATATCAAATAAAACATTCATGGAAAAACATAGTTCTTTCTAATGTCTTGTGCACTTGAGATATTACTTTGAAGTCAATGCTCATTCACAATTAAATTAGTAGATATTCATAACCCATGTCATATCTTTAGTTCTATTACAGTGTTCTTCACAAAAGCTATTTAGCATAAAGTAAGCCACTATAAAAGGCTTTCATTCTACTGAAAGCCAAATAAATATAGAGTTACAAAATAAGACTTTGATGAATGATAAAAGCTAAAGGAAATACTATGTTAAGGATCATGTAATAATTATCTGCATATTACCCCTTCTTACCTTCCTACTTTTTGAGAAGAAATAAGTGTTGCTAACTATTAGCATAAAGATTATAAAATTAAAAGTTCATCCTTGACTGGATAAGAAGAGATTGGTGTTTATCAGATCTCATTTTTCTATTTTACTATTTCACTACTATTCTCATTTATATTTTTCACAAAAATCTTAGCGGTTGTTGACTTCCTACCATTAAATGGATTACAAAATGAAAATAGAGAAGCATAATCACCAACTAGAAAGATTTAAAATAAAAAACCTTCAAATTCAATGCTATCTGAACCTATAGTTAACTGAAAGTCAACTAATATGGGGGACTCTTCAAATTTCAAAGACGATTTATTCTTTTCAATTTTAACCACAAAAGAGTTATAGTTATGTCTTTAAGGTAAGGTTAAGGCCTTTTGACAATATGTTCACTGAATAACTGTGTTGCCTTTGTTTAAACCACATATAAAACACATCTATTTTTTCCTAATTTTATTTTCCAAATTGAAACTTGAAAATAATCTGACTTGGTGTCCTTCTGTTTATTTTACTAATTTTTTTTCAAGTCTATACTTCAACAAAAATCTTTTCATTTACTTATCTTGAATTATTTTTAAACTTGAGTTTTAACTTTTGGAGAGAAGTCACTTAAGTATCCTTCCATCCTGAAGTTTTCATATTCCACTAAACCAGGTATTTGTATTATCAGCACACATGACCACAGGATGGAAGGAACCAGTCAACTTTGGAAAGTGACATATTCAAGAGGGGACTGACAAATGTGATGCTCTCCCACCTCTGATGCTCAAATCCCTGTGGCCATGAGTTAGGACGATTTATAGACTAAATGGGGGGACCTGGTAAATCACTGTTTTAGTTAAGTCAAAGTCAGTAAAAACATCTAAGAAGCAAAAATTGAAACTTGCGAGTAAATCCTTATCTAATTGACCATAGCTAGAAATAGATCATTTACAAATCTTTATCAATATTTTATCCTATCACTCTTAAGAAGTCACTAATCTGTTTTTCTATGCCACTGCCATTTCTTTAACTCCAATCGAGGCAACCACTATCTTGCCCCTGAACTCTTAAAGAACTTCCATTAAAAAAGGATTTCTGCTTTCATTCAAGCCTTTTGCAAAATATTCTAAACCCAGAAGTTTAATCTCATTTTAATCATATTTGATGCGTCAACTTGAATATAAAGCTTGAAGCAATGTTCTATTGCCTTTTGGATAAACCCAAAATACTGAAAATAAATTTTAAAACGCAGAATATCCCTCTTATGGCATTGCTTTTCTCATTGGCCTTCTATGTCTCAAGATATTCCTGTTATTTTACACCTTTGTGCCCATCTGGTTTGGCATTTTATTTTTTTCCCTAGCACCATATCTTCTTCAAACAGTTTCTCACTTTGAAACACTCTTCTGAACACCTGATCAGTTTTTCTCTGATCTCCATCTAGATAATATTCACTTATTTACCAGACTGCCAGCTTACAGTTATTTCCCCTACCTTCTGAAGTAGATTTTTAAATATTGTGTACGTTCATCTAAAGGCTATTCTGTCTCACTACTCAACTGGAATTGTCCATGTTGGCTATTCTAGTTATAATATACATAGAATGCTTTAAAGTGTGTCCAATAGGTAAATGAATAAGTAAAAAGTACTTTTTGGAAATTTCTAGTTAGTATTCAATAAATACCACATGTGAATGTATTTAACACGGTATCTGTGATTTAGCAAAACTCTCTGAGGTACATCTAATGGCAAATTATTTTGCTGAAGTTATTTTCATAGCTCTGGGTTTTACACTTTGTGGGTAGTATACAAAACTTAAATGTTTTAGTCTTGAAAGTACAAGAGACTGACACAGAAGATGTGGTAAAAGGCATAGTGAGAAGAGAAAATACTACTTACCTTACTACTACCTAACTGCTCTTGCTTTAAGGGAAATTTTAGTGAAGAGCAAGTATCCATGAAAATAAGTTTGGAAGTATTATAATGTGATATATAATTCTCTTATCATTGCCTCAGAAGACATTATTAAAAAGCCATGAAGCTATGATTTCAGAGTTAATTTATAATTTTTTATGAAATTAATATTCTAAGCTATTTTATTCTAAATTAATGGAAGAACTGATATGATTGGACTAAAGGTGTACATGTCAAGAAAAATGGAAATTTATCCAGGATATTACTGAATCTGGATATGGGGAGATCTTTCTCATCTTTTTACTTTTTGTATTAAAAAAGCATTCTGCTAGAAAGGGCGGGCTGAGGCAGGAGGAGACAAAGGACAGTTTAAACAGGTTTTTCTCTGGCTCCAGATTAGACCTTTAAACATCAAGAAAAAAATATGAAGGGCCTCCCTTGTGGTGCAGGTGGTTGAGCACAGTGCTGTGAAGCTGTCCGCAGCCTCTGCAGCATGGGTAAGATCCCAGCCAGTCAGGGAGATACCCACATGGCGAGGTAGACCTCTCCTGTCTTGCCCGCTGCTTCCCTCAGCAGTGTGTTTTGGTCAGACTGCCTGTTCTGTTCCCACTTCTGACTCTGGTGAATTCTCTCATTCTCCCGTGCCTCTGGCCTATACCCCGGTTCTTATATGCATGAATAAATAAATCTTTAAAAAAATATGAAGTCTGGGATAAGAGTATTCTGTATGTCAGCTGGCTATTGTTAAGACCAAGGATTCAGGTGGAATACCATCCAACAATTTGACCAATGTTAACTCTCTGTCACACTGTTCAATCAGCAGAATCAGGCTGCCTAAGGCCTTAAGGCTAATGCAAGGGAAACCTTAACTTCTCACACTACAAGCAAAAGGAAAAAAAAAATTGATACATAATGACTTCACTAATAATTACCTTTTTCTGTGTTGCTTTGCCACATTTATAAATGTCTCAAATGCAGGATGTACTTTTTTGGGTGAAACTTGGATACTATGTGACTTTTTCAGTTGCAGATGGTATTGGGTAGATCAAAATAAAAAAATGTATTACTCTTCTTAGTAAGGCTCCCAACAGTTGAGTGTGCAGAGCTATTCTCTGGGGTGTGGACCACTGGCATGAAGTTTCACTTCAGTGACATCCTTGGCTAGGAAAAATGTTCTTGTATCTGAGCAACTCAGCTACAATTCTATTTTCTTACACACATTAGGTTTCTTCTAGTTTCTTTGACAAAAACATTTTGAATTCCTATTTCTCCTATTTCAGAGACAGAGGGATGACAGAGTAATGTTAGAGAATTTAAGAAGTGTTCTGGGGTCATTACAAGGACATTATTTCCTCAAAAACAAGGCATTGTGAAGTTAATGGAAGACGTTGAAATTTATTGCCCATTTGAATTAGAATAAATGATAAATTCCTTTACCACCTATACACTTTAGAAATGATTTCGGATATTCTAATCAAGACCTAGAAAAACATTTCAGAAATTTAGAAATTAGTCATTACATGGAAATAGCACCTGTTAACAAAAAATGAATAATAAATATACTCAAGAGAACTTTTTTCATTTGATATAAAGACTAACTACATTGATGTCACTTTAAAATTAATGTCAATGGCAATTTTATTATGATTTTGAATGGAAATTTTGAAGAGGTCAAAGTCAAAAGATTTAGTTCTGGGCCTCCCCAGTGGTGCAGTGATTGAGCGCTGGGCTGTGAAGCTGCCCACAGCCTCTGCAGCACCGGTTCGATACCCAGCCGCTGGCGAGGGTCCCACATGGTGCAACAGACCTCTCCTGCCGTGCCCACTGCTCCCCTCAGCAGTGTATTTTGTCAGTCTGCCTGTTCTGTTCCCCACTCTGGCTCTGGTGAATTCTCTCACCCTCCCACGCTTATGACTGTACCCAGTGCTTGTATAAATAAATAAATAAACCTTTAAAAAAATAAAGCCTCATCTTAAAAAAATTAGTTCTATTAATGCAGATATAGTGCAAAATTATTAAGTAGTTACTTAAATTATGAAAATAACATTGATAACAAGTATTACATGAGGATAAGAAGAAAATGAAATCCTCGAATACTGCTGGTGGGAATGTAAACTGGTATATTCACTATAGAAAAAAGCAGGAAGTTTCCCCCAAAATTAAAAACTAGAACTACCACAGGACTAGTAATCCCACTTCTGGGAATACATCCAATGGAGGTGAAATCAGAATCTTAAAGGATTTTTGCAATCCCATGTTTAAATAGCATTATTGCCAACAGCCAAGACATGGAAAAAACCCAAATCTCCACTGATGGATGATGAATAAAGAAAAAATGGAACACAAGCATGTGTAATGTAACACCCATGTAATACCTATTGTAATATTAAACCATAAAAGAGATGGAAACCCTGCCATTTTTAACATGGGTGAAGGTAGAGGACAGTGCCATTAAACAAAGTCAGAAACCAAGACAAATACAGTATGATATCCTTTTATATGGAAATTTAGAATACCAAATCCATAGAACCAGAGAATAGAACAATCATTACCAAGGGTGAGGGAGGTGGGGAGAAGCAGGAGATGTTGGTCAGGTACACACTTTTAGTAATGAATAATTTCTAGGCATCTAATTCATAGCGTGGTTATAATTAAATGCAGCGTTGTATATTTGAAATTTTCTGGAAGTAAATTTATCCTCATTATTTTCTTGTAATAACCAGTTAAGAGTTTTAGTTTTCAGATTATCTAACACATGTAGAGGCTTAGCTATGCAGAAATTGCTTCCTTTTGCACACTCTCCTACAACTTTTTCCCCTACTCAACAGTGTGATCGACATCATCTATCATAAAGTGTTTCCCATCAGCACATACCTTCAATCTACATTAAAGTGGAAAGAGACTGGAGATGGCCTAGAAAGGAATAGGATAAAGGCTTAGAAATTCTATCAGTCTGAAACCTGAAATATTTTAAACCTAATCTAGCCCTACAGAAACTCAACTAATTTCTTTTTGAAAGAAAATCTGATCTTGCCTCAGTTGTGCTAAAAACTTTTTGTCTCCCCCTTTCTCTCGAAATAGAGACCAAAGTTCTTTATACAATCACAGTAACTTGGGTGGTTGTCACTCTATTCCCCGACTTGTTCTGCACTCAGGCCTCCTGGGCATTTTCAGAGTTCCAGGGCCCTCTCTGTTCTTTCTTTCAGAGGGTCTTCTTTTGAGAAGACAGTGACTTTCCATGCTATCTTCAGCCTGCACTACCTCCTCTGCTGGACCATCCCAAAACCCACACTGATTTCATCCATCAGAACTCATGCGAAGGTTATTACCTCAAGAAACAATTCACTAGCACCAAGACAAAATCAAATTCTCTTTTTCCTTCTATCTCCCCTTTGTAAAACATTATCATTAGTAATAATATAAGTTTATTTTTTTTGTTAATTCCCAATTCCTTAAATAGCTGGCAAAACCCCAAGGGCAGGACACCAGGCATGTCTGATTCACACTTTATCCTCAGTGGTTAAGAGTTCCAGCATATTCTAGCTGCTCCACAAATCGTTACTATAAACCATTTCAGCTTTTATTACTCTATGATGTTTATAATTTAGGATTGCCTCAATGACTCTCTTACATGGATTTACGTATGTGTATGACATTTATGAATTTATAACTTATTCAATTTTAGACTACTTCAGTATTTAAAACCTTAAAATTGCTATTAAACACAGAAAGAGTCATGGGATAGTGACAACAGACATTCAACTTGGATAGTCAACTAAGCATTTATTTACTCAAATTTTCCTTCAAAAATAATTATCAATGCTCCCTCTACAACACAGCAGATAACCCATCATCATTCCACCCCCATAATGTGGTTTTTAAAGATGCAAGTGCAAGCTGATTTTTTTTTTTAGAATGGTTTAATGTCTATTTGGAACCTATATGTTTTAATAGGAAGATACAAGATTAAAATCTTAGAAACAACAAAGAGGACAAAGATATAATCTTAAATTGTAAAAAAAAAAAAAAAAAAAAAAAAAAACTGAAAGATGCTAAATAACATTATAAAACTATTGGGAAATTCTATCCCCTTCTGTGATATCATCAGTCTGCAGATCAGATATGGCTTGATTTTCCTACTGTTATTCTTTCATGGGTCTTCACACAAATGGTTTTATGGAGTCCATCCAATGTAGCTTGATTGAAATGAAATCTGACGCAATCATTAAAATCACAACCTGTGTGGCCTCCCTGGTGGCACAAGGGGTTAAGATGCAACCTATAAAGCAGTCCGCAACCTCTGCAGCACCAGTTCAATCCCCAGCCGGCCAGGGAGCAACCCACATGGTGCAGCAGACCTCTCCTGACTCGCCTGCTGCTCCCTTCAGCAGTGTATTTTAGTCGGTCTGCCTGTTCTGCTCCCCACTCTGTCTGGTGAACCCTCTCACCTCCCACACCTCTGGCCTGTACCCCAGCTCTTGTTGCATAAATAAATCTTTAAAAATAAAATCACAACCTGTGTTTCAGAAAGGTAGAACTATTGCTCTAGACTAAACTTTTGGCAAAAACAGATTGCTCTTTTGGCTGTGCCAATGAGAGATATAAATACAAAAATGAGGACTATGATGACAGATTCAGTATATTCAGCAGCCTTGTCATGAAGAGCCCAACTTATAAGTATGTAATACAGCAGAAAATTTGCCTCATTCAAATGTGTGAAAATTAAAATAACAAAAAGGGATCAATAGTATTGCTATTTACAGGGAATTTAAAAAGGGATGTTGCTAAAATGTATTTTAAAAGGATATTTGTTTCTTAATTATCAGTTCACCAATAAGCTAAAGGAACCAAATCAAATCTGGAGCCTGAATTCAAGTAATAGACCTGATTAAGCAAAATTATGTGTAAATACATTTAAATTGTTCTCTTCCTATATGAGTCAAATCCAAATATTTAATTAAATATACACATTGTCATGAATTCTTTGTCAGATGTCTGAAATAAGTCTTCAGTGATTATATAATTGTGTCCTATTTTAGGATTGAGTTATAAATCTTTTGCTATAGATTCCCCATGAAAGGATAACACATTTTCTACCATTTTCTACCATCATTGCAAGTACTGCAATACTTAGTCAGAAAATTGCACATTTTGCCTTCAATTATGTCTTCACATTACCTAAAGAAAATATACTAATACAATGTGCACAATAGAGTATATATTCACTCCATTCTGCTATGGATGCTATCTTGTTTTCCACAGTTATTAAAAAGCTAGTCTTTTTTTCCATTTCATGAATGTGCTCAATATTTGCATAATGATTCCCTTCAAAAGATGAGAAAATGAATGAGGAATAAATAAATTGCAACCTCCCTGCATAATGACTCCACCTTTAAAGATGGATCACGCATGGCCATGCTCGAATGCATTCAATATATCAATATTTATTAAGCAGACAGAAAGTCAATTGAACCATAACTTGCTTTGTGCTAAGAGAGAAGAAACACAGAAAAGGATATGGGAGGATTATCAAAAGGAAACTTAAGAACCCTACCTACAGTCAATACTAGATGCTCCTATTAAATCTTTCCCCCAATCTTTATGGATTTGAATAAACCATCTATACAGGTAATTAGAAAAGATAACTAAATATGAAACCACCATGCCCTCCAGAAAACCCCACTCAATTCTCAAAACAAGGATCGTCAATCTCTATTTATAAGGATGTCCTGTCTAGTCCACACTGCACAAGAATTTTTAGTTATTGTAGATAAATTTTTTATTCCCCCAAATGGAACATATTCCTTGAGAACAGGGTCACTGCTCACAACTGTTTTTGAATTCTGCAGTAAAGTGTTTAATAAATGTAAACTAGCAGACAGTGAAGAATTTATGCAGTTCATGAAATGGTTTCATTCATATACTTTCCTTCCTAAAAAAAAAATCTACAAAAACAAAATGTTACTCGCAAGTATAGCCTTACCCTCCTTTATGAGCTAGCAATGGTAATATTTGTTGAGCATCCTATATGCCAGGGACAATGACAGACTCTAGGGGAAGAACTGTATAATTGTCATCATGTTGCCTTTTTTTTTAATGTAATTTGAAATGTTACATTATTTTGCCCTAGGTTAGAAAACGTAGGCATGAACACAGGTGTTTCTGATTCACACACTGAGTTTTTGGACACCACACTGTACTACTTGGAGCACACAGTGATTACCTTGAAAATGATCTATATGAACAACATATTTGGTTGAAATAGTTTAATAATTAAAATAAAGCCTAAAAATGTCCTTTTTGAAAATGTTTACCCCTAGTGAGGAAAAGATGAAAGCTATTTAATCTCATAATCTGATATTCTGATCTGTAATAGGGACAAATACTTTGGAGTTATTGTTTTAGGTGTTTTATTTGTTTCCTTTCTGTGTTTTTATTTTCACTTCAGTTGATTTTCAATATCTACTTGGCATAGTTTTCTGGGGAGGTTTGAAACTTTTGTTTTATATAAGTTTGAGCCCAAGGAGATTTCCTGGGCCAAGTCCAAAATATTTAAACCTCAAAGAAAAATATCAAACTTTACATGTCAGAATCTGAGTATATGCATTAAAAAAGTGATACATAAAAAAATGAAAAGTTTCTTAAACTACTTTTATTTGTTCTTATGTGTGTCATCAACAAAGGCATAGTTTAAGAATCTGAGCAGATAGTTAATACTTCATCTTCCTTTGCAAAGCTAAATTTTAAAATGAGGCCAAGTGGCTAGATAAAAGATGTTTTCAATATCCTATGATTCCTCTTTCATTGTCTTGGGTCTTGCTCTCTACCAGGAGATCTTTGCATATATGAGTGTTTGTGGTATGCTTCTCTAAATTAATTGGTCCCAGGGAATCTGACCAATTGAGTTCAGATACAGAATAAAGTTGCACCAGGCTGAAAGAGAGATAGAGACAGAAAAAAAGATGATGTGAAGAGTCAGACCCTCAGGGCTATCATCATTGCATGCTTTCTGTTTAAAGAATTGAGGGCACCGACTGATCAGGCTGGGCTTTAAGAGAGGTAAGGACACGTCTAAGGCGAGTCCAGTGTCCATTAGGCTGCCCCCTCCCACGCCTTCTCTTGACACATACTCACCGTCTCTGAGGATCTTTCAAGTTCTAGTTTTTCAGGTCACCAGTTTTCTGTACACCTCCTCTAAACTCCTTTTTCTCCACTTTCTTTTCTTCATTACCCACTTAAAGACCTCTAAGGAATCACATGCCTTTTGTTTGCAGATTATATTCAGTAGATACTGAAAATCAGAGACCCATGGAGAAGGAGCAGAGAAATAAAAGTTCTACTTCTTACTAGTTTCAGAGGTTCACACAAGATTTCATTTTAAAAAAAAAATGGACTTCCACATTGAAGAAAAAAATCCAAAGCTTGAAAAACATTGGTCTATTCACACTTCATTTAATTTCTTACTGCTCATTTACTCTCTAGCCTCTTGCAATCCAGTTTCCAATCTCCCTACTCAATTGAAACAATCTTTTAAAAGTCACAGCTGGACTTAATGGCTAAGGCCAGTTCATTTGCTCTTCTCAGTCCACATACTTTCCCATCTTTCTGTATCACTTGAATCTGACAGTATCCTCCCCTTAAAGAACTCTTTACTGTGCCCTTCTGGGGCAACCTACTATCCCAGTTGCCCTTCTTTAGCCATAAAAGTTATTTCCCTGAATAACTTCGTTGAATCTCATTACTTCAATCACTCTCTGTGGGCAAGGAAGGAAGAGGCAAGAAATAGTGGACTTGGCATCTGAAGACTTGAGACCAAATTTAAATTCTTAGATCTGTTAACAAATATTGTTGACTGTATCAGAGTCCTGAAGATAGTAGCGCTTAATACCTGCTTGTGAGGAAAAGGATAAACTAGAAGAAGATATCCTTAGAAAGTCTGGTGAAAATGCAATGGAATACTTGCTATGGAACGATATGCTTTCGTGATCTTAAAGTGAAATGCAGTTAGTGTTAAAATCTTGACAAACTCATTTCTCAACATAATTTCCATGGTAATGCTGTTTGAAGGGAACAATATCAAAATAACCATTCAATTCAGTCAAAGCAATATGAAGTTCAAGACCAAGAATTAGATATCTTATTTTTCGAAGTATGCTAAAACAGCTTTATTAATTGAATGTCTTAAAAATAAGGTGAGTAAGGAATTTTACCAGATTCTCTGTATCTCCACATATTTTATTTTTTCTATGTTTTTTTTAAGATTTATTTATTTATACAAGCACTGGGTACAGTCAGAAGCGCGGGAGGGTGGGAGAATTCACCAGAGCCAGAACGGGGAATAGAACAGGCAGACTGATGAAGTACACTGCTGAGGGTAGCAGCAGTGTGGCAGGAGAGGTCTGTTGCACCATGTGAGACCCTCACTGGTGGCCGGGGATCAAACCGGCGCTACAGAGGCTGCGGACAGCTTCGCAGCCCAGTGCTCAACCGCTGTGCCACCAGGGGAGGCCCTGTATTTCCACATATTTTAAATACACTTATAAATGGTTGACCCATGAGAGATGTGTAATTTAATAATCCTCACCTCTCTTTTGAACATATTTTTAGACTTAAATACCCTCTGTATTTTGAAAGGATGTGTTTGGCCTGTGTATAACTGAATATAGCTTTGATGGTTAATAGGACAAGAAGACTTTCTTATCATGGATAGTTGAACATAATTGGTCCTATCAATACTTCATTGCATACTTAGAAAGTCCAACATCTAAGACAGGAATCTATCCTATGAGATAAGGAGTGCAAGTTCTTACAGACATAATGAGCTTAGTGTTTATTCTAAGTGCAAAATAATACAATGTCGTATAAGTAGATGCTAGTACAGATGTAGAGGTACATCACATAGAGAAGTTACTGGAGTATGTTTAGTCTTTCTATTCACATGTGTTCGATGTTGTGAAGTTATTTATTTATATACTCAACGTCCCAAGTCTCTCTGCAACTAAGGCTGAGGAATCCCCAATTTGTGGCTCCAGGACCTATCACAAGAGCTCCACAAAGCAGGTAACTATTAATTGAATGAGTAAATGTATGATCAAATCAATGAATCACTGAATGGATGGATGGAAGCGATAATCTATCAAGCACTATGTGTATGACTATCTCTTCCAAATTATTTGTTTTCTGGTACGGACTGTGCATAGTGACCCTGGTGTGGCTTCACATCCTTGCTGACCAGCTGTTCTCAGTTTGTGTTGGATAATATTGCCTATTCAGTACTGAATCCATGATAGCCACCATCTGGTCTTTCTTCGCCAGTGACCTAACTCTTGGTCCCTAATTTCTTCCCTTGTTAATTATCTCTGATGGTCTGTCTTCCTGATGGCAATTCTACCTGGCCGTCCAGAACCATGTTTCTTAAATTTTCACTATTATTCCAATGCCATTTCAAGTTCTGACCTCTCTGTTCGGAATACTAACATCTGCTTATTCCTGCTCTGCATACTTAAATTGTTTGAGTTTGGACTATTTCAGTATTAGGTAGTCTGCACCTGCTTTTAATTTCTGAATATTGAACATTGGTTATAGTGATTTATTAAACTTCAACAAGTGTAACTCAGGCATCTTTGCATTTTTACTAAGGCTCTGGCATGCTGCTGCTGTTTGTTTGCCTTTCTTAAAAATGCAAACGTGATACCAAACATGCTGTCTCCAGTGCCCACAGTTCTATACAAACTTGCTCTACCCCAATCTCTCTAAGACCTGTTCTTGTAGCTGTATACTTTAAAACTGTAGGACAGGAATCATATATAAGTACCGCGCGCTAACCGATTGCGCAACTGGAGCTCCTGTAGGACAGGAATCAGACGAAAGAAAACTAATAAAAATATTATAGGGAATAAAAGTAAAGACATGTTAGAAAGGAAGGAGGTAAAAATTAATTCTAGATCTGAAGTGAAAAGGCAATTTTAGATAATAGGTTTTAAAATGGGAAAAAAGTAGACTGGGTAGAGGTATATAGCAATAAAGATGAGCCTTCTCTTCACTACCTTGATCCTCCCTAAGGGCAACAGGAAGGGAGGGTTTCACTGCGAGAAGACACTCAAAGAGACAAAATTCAGAACTTCAGGAGACAGAGAAAGTCTCTGAAATTCTCCAGGGAATCGAGATGTTTGGAATTAAAAATAAATAGAGTTAATAGTCCAGGTGATGTTATGCAGCGTAAGTATGCAGTTGGTCAAATCTTATTATCATAAAGTGCTGACAAGATATTGTACTCACTAACTATTCCTATTTACCAAAGAAAGAGACAGATGGTATTATAATCATGATGAGACAATAGATTTTCTCATAAACACAACTGAATCATTTGTAAAGAAGTAGAGAGTGCAACGGAGAACTTATTAAGACAAAAGGTAGAATGAAAATAAATGAAATACTCAGTTTAAAATGTGATTCTTTTGATTCTAGGTTTGCTGCTTGCTTTCTTTTAAAGCATACCATTGTAACGAAATGAGGTTTGCTTTTGGATTATGTCCAAGGGCACCATTCAATTTCACAATTTCCACTACAGTAATTATACTGAGATCATTTAATTCGTGTGCATAGAAGCACTTAAAAAGTCTATGTCAACAATTGTGCTACTTTACTCTTTTCCCTATGGGCATTATCTTGCCTAACTGTCCCCAAACAACATAATAGACAAAAAATATTAAGTGTAACATTAATTAAAGTGTAGAAAATTAGAATCAACATTGCACTTGCAATGTTCTCAATGTAAGACTAATACATGAAATGCTCCATAGACCAAAGTTCATATATCTATTCTTATGTGTATACATGCACACATGCATCAGATATGTGTATGTATACGTATACTATACTAATAATGTATATAAATATATAGGTGTTTATATCTTTATTATATGGATATAAACTACATAATCACATGCAAAATTTATACATAGCTACATGATAGGTCTGTTCCACTATTGCACTATACATATTCATTTAGGAAGTTAAAATGAATGAATTTAAAATATAATCATATTAATAGTAAAAATAGCCAAGTTACACTGAATTTTATAAGCCATAAAATTATTTAGAGTTGTGACCATTTTCTACATATTACCCTTACAGAAATTCAGTGCAAGAGAAAATGCATTATTCTCATTTTGGTAGTAAATAAACTAACATGGATATGTTAAGCATCCCAGATCAGAAAGTCATGAAGTGAAGACCAAAGATTTTGCAAGTTCTCTGTTAGACAATTTTCTTGCTACTAAATTTTAATGTATTCTCATGCCTGTCTGCACATAAATATAATCTACAAATTTAACTGAACTCAAAGATCTTTTTAGGTGTCTTGTGACTCAGCTCTTTCTCCTGTTTCCAGTAGTTAGGAATTCCAAAGCTTCTTTCTTTCTAACCCTTTACCCCACACTGATGTCTGCCTAGGAGAAAATTATATGATCTACACTTTGATAAAATTGAAGTTATCAGGAATGAATACTCAACTTGGTATCTACAAAAGAATCCTATTTTCATGAGTTTGACCATCTCCTCTAACCTAAGAATAAAGTAAAGATTTCTAGATTTTATTCCATAAGTGGCGTGTGTTTAGAGTGCTCTCCTTTTTCTTAAAATACGTGCTACTAGGTCACTCTGCTGCTTTAGTAGAAAAGCAGATTTTTGTCTTTATTGCTATTGAAATTGCAATGCCAACCCTTTCAGCCAGGATACAGCTTTTCCCCGCTCCAAGGAGGAAGACAGAATCTTCTTGTCAGGACCCCACTTCTCTTGCTCCTGCTTAATTTTGCAAATCTTATCTGTTAACAGCAGATGCATCACATTGATTCTAATGTAGCTAAAGTATAGGAGTCACAGTTTTAAATATTAAGCAGTAAAGTGTAATAAAAAGCACACAGGGTTCTAGTTGCTAAAGTAAATTGAAGAAATCGGTGCATTATGTTTGGGGCATAGGTCTTTAGTAACTACAAGGCTTTCTGTATGTTACCTAATTTCCTGATCATTTTCTTGTATCCCTTCAAAACAACATTCGAGAATGGTACTCATTGCTCTGTAGTCTTCTGCAAGTGGGAGGTGTGCTTCCAGAAAACCTGTCTTTAGAAAAGAATAAGGAGGGCCACCCTGGTGGCGCAGCATTGAGCGCTGGGTTGTGAAGCTGCCCGCAGCCTCTGCAGTGCCAGTTCGATCCCCGGCTGCTCACCGGCCACTGGAGGAGGGTCCCGCATGGCGCGCAAACCTCTCCTGCAGCCTGCTGCTCCCCTCAGCAGTGTACTTCGGTCCTTCTGCCTGCTCTGCTCCCCGCTCTGGTGAATTCTCTCACCCACCCGTGCTTCTGACTGTACCCAGTGCTTGTATAAATAAATAAAAATAAATCTTAAAAAAAAAAAAAAGAATTTATCTCCCTTTAAAAAAAAAAAGAATAAGGAGCTTCAGTTTGGTTTCAGACTCAAATGAATATATTCCTTTGTGAGGGTAACAGTCAATTGCTTCAGGATAAATTTGATATAAAAAAGAATCCTTCCAGGTATTGTTACAAATATGTATCACACTATAAAATGTGGTTCCAGGATGGGTGTATTAAGTAAGGAACCTTTCTTACAGAACATCAGTTTCATAAACCTGCTTTTTGTATGCCTCAGGCTGACTATATATTTGACATATCACACATACAACAACATAAGCATGCACTAACAGTATAAGTTTCTTATGCATGAATAGTTAGATAAAAGACCTACACTCTGCAATAAAATCCATTTTAAAAGAATCATTAATAGTAAACAAAATGTACACCAAAATTTAGATACAAAAGATGAAAACGTAAATGGCTACTTAAATTTTTAAGCTCTTACTGTTATTCTTACACTTTTTCAGAATTCAGAAATTATTCATAGTTATCGGTCATATTCTGAAAAAAAAAAAAACACTCCACTTTAAAATTATACTATATCCAATTATTAAAGAATATATAGTTTTTAGGGCCTCCCTGGTGGCGCACGGGTTTAAGACACAACCTATTAAGCTATCCACAACTACTGCAGCACGAGTTCGATCCCTGGACAGGGAGAAACCCACATGGTGCAACAGACCTCTCCTGACTCGCCCGCTGCTCCTCTCAGGAGTGTGTTTCAGACAATCTACCTGTTCTGCTCCCCCCTCTGTCTCTGGTGAATCCTCTCACCCCCTATGCCTCTGGCCTGTACCCCAGTTCTTGTATGAATAAATAAATCTTTTTAAAAAGTGTATTATTTATCTTATTTACATAAAAATAAACTTTGTTACAACAGGCATATTCTGCAATTTCTTTCATTTATTTTTATATTTTTAATTTCCCCTCTCAACTTTTCATTTAATAATTGTCATATCTGGTTCATTTCCCAGACTGAGATGGTTTTCAGGAATTATTTCTGTAAATAAATTTTCTATGCTATTCTCTTTCTCTCCTCCTATTAGAACCCCTATTATAGGGATATTATTTCTCTAATTTGGCCCATAGGGCTCGTACATCATTTTCATTTCTTAAAAAGTATTTTCTCTACTTTTTTCTATTTTTGTGTTTTCTCCAACATTTTGTTTTTGAGTTCGTTAATTCTCAGCATTGTTTCTATCTGCTATTGAGGCCTTCAACTGTATTTTTTAAATCAGCTCTAGTGTTTCTTAGCTTCATTATTTCTAATTGTAGCTGCCTCATATTTTCCTTATCTTTATTCTGTTGTTTTATAGCCAGTGGTTTTTTTTTTTTTTTTTTTTCTGTTTCAGTTCCATTAGCACTGCCAGAATTATTGCCCTGAATTTTCTTCTGCCAGGCTCCACAGCTCCACTAAGTCAAGGGCTCCTTTACGGAGTCTTATTTTTTGGTTTTGTATTTGTGATGTGTTCTTCTGTCTACTCCTTTTAATTTTAATGGCTTTATATAGCTATAAATCTTCAGACTGTCGTCTCTGCAGGTACAGTAGGTAAAAAAAGGATCAGGACAGCAGGTACCAATGGCTCACCTCCAGTAGACTCACCGTGCTGGGGGTGCCAAGGCTTTGTGGTAGAGACCCACTGTGATACCCTCTGGGTCAGTCCTCGGTCTTCGTGTTTCTTAAAGACTTGTGTCCACTTCTACTCTGGGCTATTTTTAAACACTCTATACTAGATTTTGCATGAATTTGGTTGATATAGGGTCATAGGCATGAAGTATTTCTCTTTACTTTTCCAGCACAGGCTTGTCCTAGGTATTTGCTTCTGGTACTTAGCTCTAGTTAGTTCAAGTATTTCTTTATGTTGGTTTGAGCCCTGGGCTGCAGAAGTTTTGGATCTCTCAGTCTGCGTTTTGAATGGCAGCCTCTTCTATTAGGAAACCCAGATGCATTAACCTGATTCATACTACAGATGAACTGAATATATTGAGAGCTCAGGCTCAAACAAGTAGTCCTTGCTCTGTGCATTACTACTGCAGCTCTCCAACTATGCATTCTCTGTCTTGGCTGCCAACTTGTGCACCCCCTTATTCACTGCAGTTCCAAGTGTCAGGAGCCTTAGCATTGATGTGAGTCTGAGTCAACAGTTGTAGGGGCTTCGCACAGCAGTCACTCCTCCCTCATGGGGAATATACTGGCCCCATTATCACTCTAAACAAACTGCAATTAAAGTTTTCCATACCCCTTTCTACTGGACCAACGAGTCTAGAATGCACTGTTGTCCATTTTTTCCACAGGGATTTTTGGTTTTGTTTGCAGCAAGTTAATTTTGAGTATCTGGAGGAGACAAGCCCAACATCTTCATTGGCCACTATCTTACCTGACCACATAGTGTTTTCATGTAAAATGAAATTGCAGCATTGCAAATTGACACTTATAAATCTGAATGTTAATTACAGTCATTAGTCATAGTCACTCCTCTTTTGGAGGTCTGGATAATAACCTCAGTGTTTCACTTTTCTTTGAATATATAATGAACCACCAAAGGTTTGCTCCTAATTTTAACGGCTGGTGTCAAGAAAATTTTATTACTCCAGAAATTGATTATGATGACTTACGGTTTTTCATATAGAATGCTTTGAAGTTATGAACTATGGCCTTTAAAATAGATATACAGAAAACTCTTTATCCCAAGTTGTGGGATAAGTAACATTGTGGGGTATTTAATTTTTTTTTAATATACATCACATATTCAAAATTGTTTTTCATTTAAAAAACTCTTTACACTCCCATACCTTAAAATACTAGGGAGGAAAAGCCATAATATTATCTTTAACTATGGATTTAATTAAGATAGTTCTAATTTCAGAAGAAGAAATGACTAGGAAAGATAAATATTTTAAGATGAATGGAAACAAACACACCATGCCAAAGTTTATGTGATGCAGCAACAGCAGAGCTCAAGGGAAAAATCACAGCTGTAAAAGCCCAATGGCTAAAAGCAGAAAGACCTCAAGTCAACAAATTAACTTTACTAAAACTAGGAAAAGAGCCTATTAAATCCAGGGTGAGGAGAAGGAAGGAAATAAGATTAGAAAGATAAATAACAGAGGTAATAGAAAAATAAAGAATATGTACAAAAACAATGTTTGTTTTTTGAAAACATCAATAAAATCAACAATTCTTTAGACTAAAAAAAAAGAAGACACAAGTAACTAAAATCAGAAATAAGTGAGGCTGTTACTACCAAACTTACAGAAATCGTAGTAAGAAAATAACAAGAATGACTATCAACAAATTTGATAATCTAGGGGAAAATGGGTGAAGTCTTAAAAACATAAATCAACTCCTCTTCAGAAAAATGTAGACAATCTTAGGGAAAACGAAACAATATGTAGCTATATTTCTCCATCACTAAACTATTAACTCCCCTAAAACAGGCTCAAATGAACCTCACAGCACCAACTATTAAGACTAGAATTCATGACACAAAGTCAGATAAGGATATAAGCTAACTGCAGGTTAATATTCCTTATGAAGGCCCCCAAAATATTAGAAAACCAAATCTAACAGCTTATTAAATGGATTATACACTATAAGCATGTGTAATTTATCCCAGAAATACAAGGATATTTCAAAGACAATTTATTAATGCAAATACACCATGTTTATATAGCAAAGGGGGAAATTACACATGATTATCTAAATACATAGTAAAGTCAAACAATGAAATTCAACACCTTCCATTATTAAAACGCAGCACACTCAATGCTAAAATGATGAAAACTATGCTTCTAAAATTAGGGACAGGGCCTCCCTGGTGGCGCAGGCGGTTGAGCGCCGCACTACGAGGCTGTAAGCAGCCCTTGCAGCGCGGGTTCGATCCTGGCCAGCCGGGGAGAATCCTGCATGGCGCAGCAGACCTCTCCTGTCTCGCCCGCTGCTCCCCTCAGCAGTGTATTTCATCAGTCTGCCTGTTCTGTTCCCCGCTCTGTCTCTGGTGAATCCTCTCACCCTCCCGCGCATCTGGCTTGTACCCCGGTTCTTGTATAATAAATCTTTAAAAAATAAAATAAAATTATGGACAAAACAGATTTCTACTTTACTACTAGTAGTCAACCTTCTACTAGTACTGCTCTCTACAAGAGTTATACAGAAAAAAACCACACAAATGGGAAAAGTAAAATAATCTGAATTTGCCAATGACGACTTTCTCTATACAGAAAAACAAAATCTAAAATTAAAAATTTTGTAAATAATAACAGTACAAAACACAACAAAGCAAAAATAGACAATTATAAATCAGAGACATCCTGCAGGGGAGGAGGAGGGAGAAGGAACAGGGAGGATGAAGGAGCACAGGGGACTGAGGTGATGGTGCACAGGTGCATTGGTGAAGGAAACTCTATGGGGACTAAACCTGAGGGGGTGGGGGGAAGCAAATATTGTTTGAAAATGAACAATGATGTATACAATTTAAAAAAAAATAAAAATAAAAAAATAAATATTCTGTACTTCAAAAATTATGAGAGTGATGTAGTACCTGAAACTTTTTTGTTTAAGCATTTGGCTAACTCCATATAAACATATCTTAAAATTCTAGTTTAAGGAGTTTGATCTTATTCTTTTTTATGTCCCTACATTTGATGCAACAGACGTTCACAGAAAACCACTGAATGGATCCTTTTTTTTTTTTTTAATTTATTATACAAGCACTGGGTACAGTCAGAAGCGCAGGAGGGTGAGAGAATTCACCAGAGCCAGAGCAGGGAGCAGAGCAGGCAGAAGGACCGAAGCAGGCAGAAGGACCGAAGCAGGTAGAAGGACCGAAGTACACTGCTGAGGGGAGCAGCGGGCGGCAGGAGAGGTCTGCGCGCCATGCGGGACCCACCTCTGGTGGCCGGGGAGCAGCCGGGGATCGAACCGGTGCTGCAGAGGCTGCGGGCAGCTTCGCAACCCAGCGCTCAACCGCTGCGCCACCAGGGAGGCCCTGAATGGATACTTTACACACCTATAGAAAATGGAAACACAAGGTGTCTTCGATGCAATTGTGTGATGAAAATTTTGAACCTCAGTTTTTTGACATTGAAGTTCTTGATCATTTTTCAATAGACACCATTAACTACAAAAATAAATATGTAAAATAAATCTCAGCATTGAATTTTAATGTATTCTAAAGTGTTCTATTGAACATCTTACTAGCAATGGGAGAGAATGAGCCAGTCATTTGCATGTATTCTGGAATTTAGAGAAGTGATTTCAATATTGGGCGAAATAATAAGTGATGTATAATCTTGTCCTTTCATTGATAATGCATCAGCCTAGTCTTTGACCATCCTTAAATACAAGCGATAGCTATAATTACACAAGTAGAAATACAATTGTATTATATTTAAGGTAATACTAATCAGCTTATTTTAGAATATATATTAAGAGATTGCTTTGGCTTGTGACATATTTTAAAATTCATTCTATATTTTCCCCATGAAACTTCAGTGCCATCAATGATTTTACCCTTGAGTGTCCAAGGACACTCAAGCTGTTAAGTGTTTCCAGATCCATGATGCATATCCATTCTCAACACTCTTGGAAAAATGTCTATAGAGCTGTGAAAAATACAAGATGGAATTGTGAATTTCTATCTTATTAAAGAATATAAGGAAAAAAAGAGTAAAAACAGGTGAAGTCCCAAATCACCCTGAGACTAATCCCAATGTGACCACAGAAGGTTGCTCTGGCATTTTCTATAGATTTAGTATAAAGTGAAAAATATGACTAAAAGTAATGTTTACTCTTCACATTTTCACTGTATTAAAGTAATACTGTCAACATATATCTTATCTGGATGAATAAAATTCCACTTGCTTGACCATTTATAAATATTTTTCTGTGAATTAATACAATTTTTATCATATGTAATAGTTTCAGTTCTACTGAGTAAAGATGTTAATTTATGGTGATGCTAATAAATATATAATCTATCATGAGCATTATGCCTATTGGATCATTGCATCTAAGGATCCTTTCTAGTAATATAAAGCCATTAATTCTGATGAAATAATTCATAGAGCATATTACAGAGTGAATGTCCCTTGCAATGTATTCTTTAAACTGAAAGGTATTTATATTAATAATTTGTAACAAAGGACAAAGAGTTCCTTTTTTTTTTTTATTTTTTCAGGAGACCAGATAGTGTAATAGTAAGTTTCATGTTGAGCTATTTTTGGTTATAATTTTAAATCTGAATATTGTTCTTTTTCAATCTTTTAATTGTAATAATACCAAGACCTCAAAGAAGAATTTTCTTGTGAAGAAAACCTTTGGAAGGAAAACAGTCTATGAGAAATTAGCATTTTAGATGGTAACACCAAAGTTTCATGCAAACAAAACATTCCGAAATATCAGAATGATTAGGGGCACTGTGTATCACAAATTATTACTTTTTAATTTTTTAATGAGCTCAGACATCTGTGAAACTTAAACCCCAGGGCCAATGATTTGTGTGGCAGTTTGTTACAAAAGGAACAAAGCTTTGACATGCAAATTTCAGCTTTATGTTGCATCAGCCCAGGTAACCTTGCAAACAACCTTCACACACACACTCTGGAAGCTGAATGATGCCTCCCATATGGATCCACTCTTCCCTTTCTCTTCCCAATCAAGTTGACAGCAATTCTCAGTTCATTTTCTAGAAGGACTGATAAAAGCTATGCTAGGGTCTGTACCTGTTATTAACCTCTCTTGTACTATTATCACTCATTTTTTCCTTTGAGATAAACAGCTAAAGCAGAAGCTGATCTTTGCATATGGTGGGCTATTATCCACCCCACCCCACCCCCCTCAAAAAAAGAATTGCAAATGTCAACCTATTATTGGGTCATTAAAGTCAAGTCCTGATATTTTAGAATTTGATGTTTTTAACCTTTTCAGACTTTAGCCCACATACAACTCATTTTTGAAGATTTTTATTTATCCTTGGAAGCAGTGAATGCATACTCCAGGAATTCTGTGAGATAATATTAGGTACTGTATATATGGCAAGGATTATTAAGAATATTTATGTTATCACCTCTTCAGTTTTGTTTGGCATTTCATCTGTTACTTTAAAAGAATTCAAAATCTTGGGTGAAAAAATATATAAATATGTCTGACAGGAGAAAAATAAAACAGAATAGTGTTATTTTATTATAGAATTACACCCCCAATTCTAAAATACTGTTAGACAAAATTTACCAGGATGATACTATCTTATTTCACTTATTTTTTTTCATTGGAAGTCAAAATTGTTTCCTGTTATAAAATTCAATGAAGTCAATTTCACTACATGAAGTAGTTTTAGTGTGTACCATTAAAGACATAATTCAAGAGTCTGAGGAAAATCTGAGAAATCGTTTAAATTAGAGATATTGCACAGCTGTGGCAATGCTTACACTGCTCTCACTACCTGTTATATTCATAACGTGCATTCAAAATAGGAAAAAAAAAACAAAATAGGAAAAAAAAAAAAACATACACTTATGTGTAATTTCAACAAAAATATCTGAAGTGATTTCACTGATTTTAAAAGCTTTTTTTTTTTTCTCATGCCCCTAAATTTTAGGTTAACTGGCCATGTCTTATAGAATTGTTTGTGAATTAAAGAGCAGAGTAATAAAGAATCCAGAGGAAAAGCAATTATAGTGAGACAAGTTTCTCTATTATCTTGAACTAAAAGTGGTTTTATACATATTTGTGTAAGGTAGTCTCCATGTAAATCATCCATTTATTCAATAAATCATTCATTTGGTAGGTATTATTTCAGCACCTACCATGTGCTTGTACTGGGTCAGCCCCTGTTATGTGTGGTGGTCAAACTAAGATGACTTCAGTGATTTTTTATTTTGTGTAACTTCTTGAGTGTGGCTAGATCTTCTAACCAAGAGAAAAGGCAAACTGGATGAGATATCACTTCCAGGATCATTTCGTAAAACTAACTTCCACCTGGTAACGAACTATTGTCTTCTTAGCACAATCAATGAAGCAAGTGGCCATGCTGGAGAAACTGTCAAGGCAAGAACCTAAAGATGGCCTCTGGCCAACAAAGAGTGAGGGTTAAATTCTGCCAACAATTATGTGAGCTTGAAAGCTGATCCTTTCCCCCACTTTATCCTCTAGTGAGACTCCAGCTCTGAATGACACCTGGACTGCAACCTTGTGAGAGACTTTGAAGTGTAGATCAGCCAGTGGAGCCACGTCCAGACTCTTGACCCACAAAGATTGAGAAGTAATAATCTTGTTTCTTTAAGCTGCTAAATTTGTGGCAATTTGTTATGCAACAATGGGTAACTAATAAGCCTAGGAATACCATAATGAACAAAACGATTAATACTTGCTGTTTTCAGGGGAAAAAAAATATGTAGGACATGGGGACAGAGCACACTTATAATAGAGCATGATGAAAGCTATGAAGTGAAAGGTGACCGAGAAAATACTGGGACACAAAATCAAAGGACCAAATCTGACCTAGCAATGAGGAAAGCTTCCCAACAATTAGCAGCTGAGACTTCAAGGATGAAAAGTATATGGAAAGGGCCTCCCCGGTGGCTCAGCGGTTGAGCGCTGGGTTGCGAAGCTGCCCGCGGCCTCTGCGGCGCCGGTTTGATCCCCGGCTGCTCCCCGGCCACCAGGGGAGGGTCCCACATGGCGCGCAGACCTCTCCTGCCGCCCGCTGCTCCCCTCAGCAGTGTACTTCGGTCCTTCTGCCTGCTCTGCTCCCCACTCTGGCTCTGGTGAATTCTCTCACCCTCCCATGCTTCTGACTGTACCCAGTGCATGTAAAAACAAAACAAACAAATAAAATAATAAATAAATAAAAAAACATGCCTCTATAAAAAAAAAAAAAAAAAAAAAAGAAAAGTATATGGAAAAAGTGTGAGTGATTCAGAGGAAGGAGGTGTGTTTGTGTGTATCACAAGCAAGATGGATGGTGTTGATGTGGATGAGGTCACAGCATGTGGGCATATACAGCAACGAGAAGATGAGAGAAAGCATTGCCTGATCAACATATCTGGCGGTGAGGTGGAGGTTTGAAAACAGGCAAGGATCAGTAATAGATGAAGATACATAATCAAAATCAGGCAAAGCCATGTTGTTCATATTTATAATAAAAATACTTATGGCAAATTCTAAGGGCAACAAGAAATGTTAATAGTTTTGCAAGATTACTTACAAGAAGGATGTGCTCCAAAATACAAAGATTAATTTTCAAAGAGTTTATCATTTATGTGCTCAAAGATTGAAAATAGAATATATGCCAAAGCTTATTCAAGAAGAAAACCAGTAAGATAGTAAAATTGGTTCAAGTAAGAATTTGACTTAGAGATTTATATTCATGACTGCACAAAATCGTTGGCATTGGTGTGGACAGGGATCTCTTGTTTTGTTATCAATTTCTGACTAGTGGACATCTAGTTCTCCAGAGTTGTTCAAGACCTTGGTCAGTTTATCATGCAGGCTTTATGCGTAATTCCTAATGTAGTCAGGTATTTACAGGAGGACCCACAAGACTGTGTTCAACTACTTACTGCAGTCACACAGTAACCATGTTGCCTATTTACAAGTATAGGATCATTTTTGTTTGTGCACTGTGTATCCAGGACACCTTCTTCTAACTTTTCCCTCTGGCTGCCTCTTTTCCTAGGAATTGAGTACTTGGTGAACAACTGTTTGTTCAAACCTTGGATTTATTGATGTTTTATCTCTTGGCACTTAGAATCAGGAGCAATTAGTCTGAACTACTCTTTCAAATCATACCTTTATTGGAAACTTTTTTTGGCATTTTATTATTTGTTGCTTTGATGTTCTTACCTCCACGCAATTAAATATTTGGTCAGAGCCTTTGAGGGTCCTTTTATAGTCTTGTTTGGAACAGGTCATCTGTATTTTTAGATCTAGTTTTCTTCTGTTAATGTCTGCATATAATAACAATTTCTAATATTTATTCTGTACTTATTTGTACTAAGCATTAGCATAAATACCTTACATGCCTTGTCTCTGTAAAACCTTTTAACATACTTAGAAGAACTTGTTATAATCCCTGCAATGCAAATAAGACTGATGCACAAATGGCCACAGTTAAAGGCCATACAGCAATTGCGTATTGGGATTTCAAGTGGACTCACTGAATAATTCAACATAGAGCTATAGGGTACTTATAATATCCAGGCATGGTAGTAGGCATGGGAACACTGCTAAGCCACATAGATCCTATCACCTAGACACCTGTTTAATGTTATTTGAATTTAAATTAAAGCAAACATATCTACCAAAAAAAAAAATTCAAGCAATAAGACAAAGCCCTGGTTCTTTCCAAGCAGACTATCACCATCCAGTTCCCAGAGAAATGTCAAGGAGTAGGGTCCTCCACCCCTGGAGTTCACTTATTAAGCTCCGTTATTTCTGCTATAACAAAGTTAGCATTGTTTTACTCACTCATCTTCTGTTTCTTTCTTTTTTTTTTTTTGTATTTTTTCCACAGTCTGGCTTTCTGTTCCTCTCCATTTGAGGCCATGCTGTCTCCAGCATCCTATCAAGAATGTCAAACTGCTTTCTAAAATGTTCTATGGGCTCCATAGGAAATCATTTATAGAAGTGTGTTTTCCTCTAAATCCCACAGACTCCACTCCCTCCAACTGGCTCTGCAATATACTCTTTTAAGTCCCGTGGTGATGGGTTTTATTACTTTTCTCATCCTCCACAAGGAGGGAGGTTACAGAACATTGACATCTGCCCTTGGCTTTGATCAGTGGCCACACAGTTCCCAGGACCAGCCAAATCCCCTTCTCAGAGCACAGTGAGATTGTACTTTCCAATGACATTCTCCCAGGGGGCCTTGCTTGTGCAGCCATAACTTCTGCCTCAGTCTGGTCCTCTGACAAATTAGGATACTCAGTGGCTAAGAGCGTAGAGAGTCACTATCTTTTTACTGTATTTCGATAGGCAGATCATTGTTATTTCATAAATCAAAGACTGTTTTACGGGTAAGTCATAGTAGTGTTCATCACAAATGCAGCCCTAATAGCCTCAGGACGCGCAGATCCACCCCTCAGGAATGGACAACCCATCCTTCAGTCTTGTGCGCTATGGTGACATTGATTTCCCTTCTCTGCTGTGTTCTTTTCTTCCTTTTTTTGGATGTGCAAATATTTCGGCTGAATATTAGGAAGAGTGTATTAGGATTAACTAGTCAATCCGTATTTTACAGTGTCTCCTTTATTCAAATGTTAACCTTAACCAGTGTAAAATTTACTATTTCATTTATGAATTATGTGTTTAGGGATGCAGGGTTCAAGTGCCCCATTCCTGCCTTCACTAGCTGAACTGTGAATAGAGTTGGCAACAGAACTGGATGGTAGAGGCCTGTGAAAAGACGACTTTGGAGCCTCTGTACAATCAGATGATTCTGCTGTCATAACACCAGACTTAGTTTTGCCAAACTTCTGTACATACAGTCTTGGCCTGAATACTTATTTTAGTTTATTTACAGTCACAATATTACTAAACAAAGGAACATTACCAGACCAGAGATGTCTATACTGGGGGAAGAGAAGCCATCTCTACAGTGTCATTTATTTTTCTATTCACCCAGTCATATCAACTAAGGCTTCCTGAACTCCTTGACATTCATCTCTATATTTGCACTTCACTAATTCTGCACCCCAGCTCTCCTCCCTACTCCTTCACAGCCCCCACCTCTATTTCCTTATCCCAAGGGAGTATCACTTTGGCTTACATTCTTACTAAATGCACTTAGTAAATGCTTTTAGAGAAAGACAATTTAGAATGTTCTGTTTCTTTTATGATTGGTTGCATGATATGCCTATAGCTTTCCATCTTTGTCCATCACTTTCTCTTTCTCAAAAATATGGTTTTAGCAGCTAACTTTATAAACAATGTGTATCACCAAGCTATATACTATTTAAGATCGCTCTCTTTGATTCATGGAAGACATATGTTCCAAGGGAGTTAACACGTAGGTACAAGTCATAAAAGAGTGGGTTAGAAACAGATTGCCCATCTATCATGATCCCTGGGAAAATATTTTTGCTGCAAGTGACAGTTACTCGCATTCTAAGCTTACTTTTAATGTGAAGCCCAACATGCCTGAACAATGTTTTATTTCTCCCCCCAAATGCCACCTTTGGCCAAGCACAGTAGACACACTCACCCTGGCATTGCTCTGCATTGCAAGATTCTTAGACATTGCTCAGCAACAAAGCAGAGATCACACATTTGTCTTAATCACTGGGACTCTGGGGAATTGAGTTCTAAATTGTCTTTGTGGGTGCAATGGAATCTATGGAGCATATCAAATGATAGGTCAGCTCACAAGTTCCTATGGCAGACCAAAAATAAGTATTTTTTAAAAGGCGGTATTGCTTAGTAAGCAGCAGTGATACCACAAACCATATATAAGCCAAGGGAGCTCAATATTTCAGATACATTTCTCACTTTTGTCTCATTGCACTGATTTTCCTATTTTCAGACTTTTTGTGTCTGATATATTAGCCATATGACACAACCAATATTGCTTTTTAACTCATGTTATGATTCTTTATCTTCTACCAATTCAATCCAATCACATTAGTGAGTATGTCTGGTTTTTCACTAACTCTCTTTATGTTCCTATTTACATTATATTGTTTTCCTTTTGATGCCATTCCAGTTATATTGCTTTTTCTCTGTGTGCGTCCATCAGTTTCACACTAAAATGGCCTGCATTGCCTGTTATTTTGAACTTTTGTATGTTATTATATTCTAGTTAGCCTATACAAAGTCCTTGCATGATCTTTAGCACACGTTGAATTCTCATCTTTCACCCTACTTCTAGGTTTTAGGTAATTTGGAACTTAGATACAATTTTTTTCAGAGCTTATTAATAGCATAGGAAAACATGCATGCAGTTCTATTCTATTGGGAATATATAGGATGAGTGAATCTAATACTTCACTGCATCACCTTCAAAAAATTAGAAATTTATATTAAAAGAAAAAGATGAGGGCCTCTCTGGTGGCACAGGGGTTAAAGTCTCCGTGGTATCAAGCTATTGCCAGCCACTGGAGCATGAGTTTGATCCCTGGCCAAGGAACTGACGCACATGGCGTAGCACACCTGTACTGACTCGCCTGCTGCTCCCCTCAGCAGTGTATTTCAGAGGATCTGTCTGTTCTGCTCCCCACTCTGTCTCTGGTGATTCCTCTCATACCATCCCTGCACTCCTGGCCTGTATCCCAGCTCTCATATGCATAAATAAAAAGATGAACTAGTACTCGACCCTAGTGTATCAGTGAACTGAGCAAACAGCAGTAAACATACGTCCACTTTTTTTCCCACTGATTTATCAATTCTGATTCTGAATTAAGCAATATGACTCCATATTCACATTTTAAGGATACTTTTACTATTTCATTGAAGAAAGTAAAACACATTGAATATTTATTAGGCACTTTGCCAAGTTACATACATACATACACACACACACATGCTCACACACACAACTAAAAATAGTGTTTGACTTCACAAAACTCCCAGGTTAGTGGGCAGAAAAATAAATGGGCTGTCGAAAAATAATAGCATGAAGTAAGTGCTGTAATGGTCAAAATATTGAGTGCTACAAGAGCAGGGAGAAAAGGAAACCTATTCCACTTCTTGAGAGAAAAGATGTCAAAGGAGATTATCTTGCTGATATTAGTGTACACTAGACATGGATATAATAAAAGTAAGGCACTGTGGAGATAAAGATATCATAGTTGTGAAACAGTAATAGAACGATACTCATTGTGGCAGGTGGATTATTATAGAAAATGGGGAGCGTTAAGAGGTCAGAGAATTGAGAAAGATTTCAGGCTTCTAAAGCTTCAAAAACCTTGTTAAAACTTGGACCTTATCCTAAGGGCAGTGTTACTAAATTTAATTCTAATGTAAATGAGACTTATATAATTAACTGACCATTAACATATCACTATCCTAAATAAAAGGCAGAATGTCCTTCTCTTTAGAAAGCATGCAAGGGGCCTCCCTGGTGGCACAAGGGCTTAAGACACAACCTATGAAGCTGTCTGCAGCCACTGCATCCCGAGTTCGATCTCTGGCTGGCCAGGGAGCAACCCACATGGCGCAGCAGACCTCTCCTGTCTCACCTGTTGCTCCCCTCAGCAGTGTATTTCAGTCAATCTGCCTGTTCCCCACTCTGTCTCTGGTGGATCCTCTCACCCCCACCCCCACACCTCTGGTCTGGACCCCAGCTCCTGTATGCATAAATAAATCTTTAAAATAATAAAAAGCATGCAATGTCAAGATACATATTGACAAAAAGGACAAATTCTGGTCATATATTTGTGATTCCAAAAAGTTAGCTTAATGAAATAAACATCCTCACTTTCAAAGAACAACTTAACAGGTTACTTAAATACAGGAGAGCAATTTATCATTTCATTTTCAATGGTGTTCAAAATAGTAATTTTCTATACACTTCTTAATGAGGGCAATCAATTATTATACATACAACAAAACATGTAATAAAATACTTTTTATTGAATTATTGTTAAGGAAATAGTTTTGCAAGTATATTGTTTTCTTACATATTCTTAAAGTTGACAAAGAAGCTTAAGCCTTAGTTCCAGCTGAGCCAAAGAAAATGCAGCTATTATTCAGCCTTTTTCTCAGAAAACAAAACAGAATTACATCTTTAATTTTGAAATGGAACTAAAGTTTAATAAATATTTAATGGCTAGCTCATCATATTCAGAGTAAATTATAACTGAAGACAGAAATATGAGTGTGTTTTTAGCCTACAGGGCACTATGTTTCCATGAAGCTATTTGACACTATTTTACCTCAACAATAAAAAATATTTACAAAATCATAGAGAAGTTATGGTCTTAATTATTCATGTATTCTTACAATAAGGTGATCAGTATATAGAAAACAAATCCTGTTGTAATAAACTATTACAACCTAGTTCTATAACTGCCATGAATATTATACTGTCATTGCTTAGATCTTCATGTATCAATCCTGAAGGATGAATCATTTTATTACTTTATAAATGAAAATTAAGATGGCTATGTGAAAACATGAATAATTTTATGATATTATAAAATTACTGCCTTTTTTAGAGTAACTTTTGGTAGAGAGTATCTGAAAGAATTAACAGTATGTGACCAGAATTACTTTTTTCTCTACTGAATTCTTGGTGCTCAGAACAAGTGCTAGCAGTAGATAAGTTGCCGATATGCATTTGCTGAAAATTTGAATGAGTGAATATAAACTAATTCTTATGTATTAATGTACAAGCGATTCTTTGTATGTATGTTCTATGAAGTCACAAAAAGCAGCAGATACTGAACCAATGATCCTTGGATAAATACTTCATAAGGTTCTTCTGAATCTCTGGTAACAACATTTTCAAATAATCAATAAATACCTGGTTTTATATGTACTTATATTTAGACATTGAATTTAACATATTGTTGATTAATTAGCATTGAACTCACGACTAATGGCACTAAATCAAGCTTAAATAAAGCTTATCTAACAGATTGCTTTCTGCAGAAAACATTAGAAACTAGCATGTAAAAAAAACTTTAGGGCCTCCCTGGTGGTGCAGTGATTGAATGCTGGGCTGTGAAGTTTACCCGCAGTCTCTGCAGCGCTGGTTCTATCTCCGGCCACTGGCAAGGGTCCTGCATGGCGCGACAGACCTCTCCTGCCGCCCGCTGCTCCCCTCAGCAGTGTATTTCATCAGTCTGCCTGTTCTGCTCCCCGCTCTGGCTCTGGTGAATTCTCTCACCCTCCCGCGCTTCTGACTATACCCAGTGCTTGTATAAATAAATAAATAAATATTAAAAAAAACTTTAACACTATAATTGGGGTCCATTTAAAAACAGCAAAATTGCCAACAAAAAGCATTAAGTGCTCTAAGATAAAAGCTACAAACAATGCTGTAATATTTTTAAAAGGATAAAACCAAAGGAAAAATATATGATATTCATGGACTGTAAAAGTCTCCATTGTTAAAATTTGTCCTCCAAAAACCATTCTATAAAAACAATGAAAACACATCCAATCAAGAGTTCTTTTTACAGAAATTAGAATGATTCTAAGATTTACATGGAAGTGCAAAGAAACTACCCACAACAAGTCTTAGGGAGAAATCCCCCAAGAACCAATGTAGTTAGACTCATACTTCCTGATTTTAGACATTGTATAAAATTGAAGAGATTATGGTCATCAGGAAAAAATACTTATCTATAGGATGACTTCACTCATGTACGATCAGCTGATTTTTGGCAAAGGAGTTTTGACAAATCAATAAGGAAATGTGATTTTAAGTGTGGATATTAAGAGGGAGAAGATGATTATGTAAAATATAAAATATTAGAAAAATTAACCTAACTACAGTTTTCAAATAGGCAGTAATAAATCAATTTGTAGCTCCATGTAGCAAAGTAGTAGCTGCAGAAGTAATTTCCAATACAAGTCACTGTTTCTCAGAATGCAGCTCTTAGAATGACTAGTTTCTTTTTGAGATTCTTGGACGGACTATGTCATATTAGAGCAAGCATTTATTTTATTAAACCCCAATATAACTTGAATACAAGAGCCTGAGTGCTACTAGTCTTGAAGTAAAACATTTTGTGTATTGGAACAAGTTGGGAGGTATCAGAAATTGAATTGTGATAAAATATAGGTTAAAAATGTATCTTCATGCTTGGTCCTTATGTTATATTACCTCTACTTTATGACTGATATTTAGTTTTTGTAAAACCCTCTCAAAGACAACTGTAATTTAAAATGGGCAACTGTTTTGACAGATTTTTGTGTTCAAATTATAAAATCTCAGCGATATTACAGAATTTTAAATTTAGTAAGGAACTAGTTATCTAACTATTCTAGTTGTCCAACCTATTATGACTGTTTATAACAATACAAAAATCTAAGGTTTCAACATAAGGGATTCCCTGCGCTGTCTTACATTAATTAACAGTAATTTTTTTGGTAAAAATGACTTTTAGTACTAAGTTGCTAGTGCTAAAATCTAGATTGAAAAGGAAGAGTTGTTTTGTTTATGACTGATTATTAACATGTCAATTAAAATATCTATAACTTTTTTTGTTTTTAATTAGGTGAGAACAGAAGCACAATCCTCTAGTACTATAGCTTTTGCAGTCCAGTTTTCCATATTTGGGGAAAGTGTAGGGTCAGCAAACTGGTTCACCTGAGAAAACCCCCTTAGTGTTCATGGTATCTCCCCTGCCAGTATGTAAACCATATGTCTACAACTCAAAGTACTGAATGAATGAAAATAAACTATTGAATAGACATATTTAACAAGAATTCCTTAATATTTGTTTTTATTGTTAGAACCATATTTTCTCCAAGAACAAAGAAAGTCATTTGCCTTAACTCTTTTTTTGTTTTGTTTTGTTAAATATTTTAAAATAGTGAACAGCAGAAGGCTGGTTTCTAGATTGATAAGTGTAATGTTAATAGCTACTAGCAAAATATTCAACAATCTGTTAAAATATAAACCTCAGTATGTGGAACAAATTCTCTGTTAAGGCATAATTGTTTTAAAATAATTATACCAATAATTTCTCCAGAATCCAATATTTATGTTTATGTCCATGTGTGTTTTCACAGCATAAGGACATGTTTTCAAACTCAGAAATAAAATTACATTAGAAATAAACAGAAAACAGATATTCAGTTATTACTGAAGAACAGTAGTTCTAAAGTATGTGAAAATGTTGGCTCTTTATTAAAGGAGTTAGAATGAGTATAAAAGGAATTGAACTTTATATACTATCTGAGGAATTACAAATAAGAAATATGGGTAACAAACTGGTTCACTGCCAAAGAAAAAAGAAAAATGTCATTTACTAGAAATACAGGTTCTATTTTACTTTTTCTATTGACCATTGAAACATCCATTAGATAGAATAATCTGATTTCCACCCCCATAGATTATCTGGTGACAGTATTCTCTCAAGGTAAAACTGAAGCAGCATCGTCAATCATAATATTCCTTCATTTTTCACCCCACCCTTAGCAGAGCCTTTAACAGTTTATCTTGAGTAGGTCAGCAACAAGATCATGAAAAATTTCATTGACTGGTAGTCTGAGTAACCCTCAGTGGACTTGCATGAAATCAAGAACAAAGTAAATATGTCGGGGGTAGGGGGACAAGAGAGAGAGAGGGAGAAATAGAGGGAGGGAGAGAGAGAGAGAGATCTCCTAAATGAAAAAAGAATAACCATATACAGAAATACTGTGCAGAAGAGGAGGTAGGAAAACACATCTCTGTGAGGTTAAGTTGACTTCTGAGGCTGCACTGTCAACACACACTGAGTTGGGACAATGTGAAGATACATCCTCTGTGAGGCAAGAACAGGCATTTCTACTTTAGTCTGTGAATATTTTAAATAAAATCCAAGTGACAGTTTTTATTTTACAAGACAGACATTATGTTTGTTTCCTTTTCATATGTTTTATCTTTCTCGTATTGTCACTGGTTGTCATTTCCCTGTGCAATGGAGAGAGACCTTGAACCCCTCCCCTAAGTTAAAAGGGCTAACCTCTCAGTGTAAAAACTCATACCCAGGCATTATATCTTTATGATACAGTGTGAAACAGTGAGCTTCCACTGACAGCTGGACAGTATGGAAATCATAGGAGAGAGAGGACAAGAATAGCTTTATTTAAGGTTTTGTAGACTAAGTAGGATGTACTAATAAAGCATAGGATGAGAAATTAATAAGGATAAATTCTCAAATCTTTAAACCAGTTTTTTCCTTGAGACTTTGCAGGAGTCATATTTACATTATTTTTGAAATTGTATAATGCATAAAATGTGTTTGTATAAAACAATATACGTGATGATTATAATCAAGGAAATGCAACTCAAAACCACATTGAGATACCACCTTACACCAGTGAGAATGGCACATATCAAAAAAAACAAGCAACAACAAATGTTGGCGAGGATGTGGTGAAAAAGGAACTCTCCCACATGGCTGTTGGGAGGGCAAACTGGTCCAACCACTATGGAGAGCTGTCTGGAGTTCCTCAGTCTACTAAAAATGGAGCTACCATACGACCCTGCAATTCCTCTCCTAGGGATCTACCCAAAGGACACAAAAACATTGATTCAAAAGACCACCTGTACCCCTATTGCTTATTGCAGCACTATTTACAATAGGTAAAACCTGGGAACAACCCTAATGCCCAAAAATAGATGATTGGATCAAGAAGATGTGGTATAGATACACAATGGAATATTATTCAGCAATCAAAAAAGATAAACTCATGCCATTTGCAGCAACTTGGATGGAGCTAGAAGGAATTATGTTCAGTGAAATAAGCCAGAAGGAAAAAGAGCAGGCATTTCTACTTTAGTATGTGCATATTTTAAATAAAATCCAAGTATGTGAATATTTTAAATAAAATCCAAGCAGGAACCTAGGGGAACCAAATAAGATGTCAGTGTAAAAAAATAATAACAGTACAAAAACAGACCATTATAAATGAGAGACATCCTGCAGGGGAGGAGGCGGGAGAGGGATCAGAGGGAGGGAGGGAGGAGCACAGGGGACTGAGGTGATGGTGCACGGGGGCATCGGGGAAGGAAACTCTATGGGGACTACACCTGAGGGGTGGGGGAAAGTAAATATTGTTTAAAAATGAACAATGATGTAAAAAATAAAAATAATAATAAAATATATGCATGATGATCATTTGTCAGGCAATGAGTTTCTGTTCATTTCCACCAGGATGCCATTTTCTGAATCCATGACTTGCTACTACTTAAGTTGTATGCTGCCAATCATTCTGTTCAAATGGACCTATTAAGTATGTTCTGAAGATAAATTGGCTAAAACACATGGCACTAGGGCTAAACATAAAGTTCCTTTACGTATCTGTTGGCCTTCTGGCCCAAAGCCCTTCATCCTGAAAGAATGACACATTTATTTTCTTTATTATTTCAGTTCTTAACCCAACATTAATATCAATTGGAAAAAAATCAATTTTCAAACTTCCCCCAAATGTCACATTATTCAAACAGGCCATGTTGTCACAAAATGTACTATCTGTAAAAGCCATAAAAGTAAAACACAAATGCCCCATGTTGACATTTCACTGCATAGCATCCCCTCTAATCAGATTCTGGCTCGAGTTCTAGTTATAATGCACTTGTGAAGTACCACAAGCCAAACATAAATCAGATGTTAGAAAGCAACTCCAAGCTCCAAGACAGCTCAAGAACCTGCGGAGAAAGAAACACTGAGGGGAAAACTGCAGAGAAGTTCTGCTTCTCTTAGCCACAAAAACAGGCAGTTTTTTATTTTTCCTTTATTTTTATGTTTATTATAGTAAAGTTCTAAGTTTGGTAAAGGAAATACAGGACTACAAATACTACCCAGGAAAACTCTTCTCTATCTTTACTAACTACTTCACACCATTTAAATAGCCCAAAAATGTCATAGGAGAGTTGGGCTAACACACATACCTGTACTTAAGCTACAGGCAACATTTTATCATGTTTTTTTATGTAATATTTGATCACATGTTGATTTCCATGTTTAATTCAACTTTCACAGCTTCATTTAATAACTTAAGAGCTTCCATTCAAACATTCAAAATTTCCCATTTCAATCACTAGTCTAGCTGCACTGTGACCTACAAAAGGGATATAAAAGGAAATATCTTTGATTTGCCTCATCCCTCTAAATCTTCCTTTACCAGTGAATTGTTTCCTGCTTCTGTTTCTATTTTAATTAAAAGTACAAATACAAAAAATTTGTAAAGTACTGAAATCATTTCTCAAAATTCCATCTATTAATACAGTGGTTTCCTTCCAAGCTTATTAGCGATCTTTTCATTATTGATATACCACTCATTTAAAATTCTTCCCTAGAATGGGGGGGTTGCAATTTTATGGGGAATATAAAAATAAAATTTATTATTTAAAAAAAAATAAAAAAATAATAAAATAAAATTCTTCCCTTGCATATTTTTACATTTCCCAGTTATATAAAATTGACCATTAAATTTTACAAAGTTCCTTTTACTATTTGACAGAATCAGAAGATAGTAAGCAAAATAGTTTCACAAAGCAGCCAAAATTCAAAGAATTCATACACTGAAAAATACCGCATTAGAGAAGTTTAGTTCTTTTCTGTAAGTCATTTAGTCTTGTCTACATATGGGTGTGTGAAGTTCCAAAGATTCTTCCTGCACAATGAATTCATACATAAAAATATTAGACATTAATATTCACTACTGGAAAGCCATGAGACAAAATTTTATGTTCAAATAACATTATTTTACTTGCTAAATCAAATGAATAGCCAAGTTCTGTTTTTCAAAGGAAAGTATGCTAACTTTTCTAAGGAACATCAATCAGGATTTATTTTACCTTTGTATCGGATGAGTCATTTTCCATTAATTTTGGTAAATGAAGTCCTACAAAGGGGTGAAAGTTAAATATCACTTCCCTTCATTGTCCAAACCTTTATTAAAACTTAACAAATGAGCCCTTTTTCAATATTTACATAAAGTACTGTATTATCAAATGTGAAGTATGTCATGAATTAATGTCTTTTTAATATGAAAGTAGTGAAGATTTTCTATTGACCTGTACATCATCCTGCTCACTGGTATAATTAGTGGTAATTAAACATTATCTCTCTTAATCAACTCTTTAAAGCTGGCAGGAATCATCAATTTTATATCCTTCTCATTTAGATGAGTAATGTAAACTCTGCAGAGATTTTTTTTTGTTCCATTTAGATAAAAATATAGTTTTTTTTAAACTCAATGATCCATCATTCATTACTGCATGACTAACCAATGCCTGTACTTATTAAATGCCTACATACTGAATTCCCTATTAAAATATAAACATTTTTAAAGCATCTGACTGCTAGAACACCACCAAACTTCAATTGTTTATGCAATATGAAAGATACTGATCAGAAATGGTATATAATTCTAAATGATTGTTCTATTCTCTTCTCATACAAGCTTATGGTAGAATTGGAAAGCAAAGACTAAACAAGAAAAATAACTCTGACAAAGCAATATTCCTTAGCCATTTGTCTATTTTATTTTAAATATCGTAACATTTTTATAGCATTTTCAGTATAATTTAGTGACTTTTATGTTTTAAATATAGAAACTACATAATATTGATGTGATATCCTGATGGTCATTTTGTGACACAATTGTATGAATTGAGATCATGGCTTTTGAAAACCATAGAAATTCTTGTTATTTTAACTACTATAACTACTGATATTTCAGATCCTAAGGATTAACCATTTAACTTTTAATTCCAATGAAATATAAATGTCCTTAGGGGGAACGTTAAATCTCTATAGAGCTAGTTAGTTTGAATTTCCCATTAATTAAATCTAGGAGTAAGACAGGAATGACGATTGATGTTATGTAATAAATAGTTTTGTATCAAGAAAATATAAGGATGAGATAATCAGAGGGGAAAAGGAAGAAGGAACTAAATTGTGGTTTATTATAGTTGACAAACCCATTCCATTAATATCCTGTGATTTACATGTAGATTTTTTGGAAAATTTTGAAGACTGAGTGGGAAGTTGCAGAAAAGACTAGATGAATAATACAGTAGCAGAGGTCTTGGTTTAAGATGTAGTGGAAGAATAGAATGTGAGGCAGGGAACACAGGTCTGAGCAGAAAGTGCTACCCAGAGGTCTGCTGAGAAGCACAGAGCCTGCTGGGGACTTCCAGAATAAAATAGAGACTGGCGTTCTCGCTCCCTGCTGCCAGAAAACTACATCAGTGTTAAAATAGGGTGTTAAAGACAGAATTCCTACCATCTCATTTTTGGCTGAGAAATAAAGACAATCAGTGCTGCATCCCAAAGACTGACAGACTAGTCAGTTTGCACAAGGGCTCCTGAGCAGTGTTGCAAATTCATTCACATCAAATTGTTGGAGATTTGGGAGTGAGCAGCTCAAGTGAGCTGCCATGTTTTTGCACCTTCCTCTCCCCCAAGGTATAAAAAAATGACCAAGAGCTATCGCTGACTTCCAGTTTCAGTTAGACTTCAATGCGATGTTCACAAGAACTTGACAGGAGTCCCAGGGTTAGTGGGTAGAGAAGACTGACTAATGGAAGGAAATCTTGAGAGATAAGAACAAGTTTAGTTGTTCTGGCTGTATCCTAGAAGAGTTTCTGTGGCAATAGTTTTGGCCTGTTTTCCCAGAGTGCATTGGATCATGGATCACTTATTTCCCAAATATAAGATTTGGGTCCCACAGGTGAGGGAGCAAGGGTAGGGGATACCTTGGAGCCACCCCAAATAGGCCACTTAGAGAGGTGATTTCAGAAACTGAAAGCTACAGGTATATTTCTGATTCACACTGTAGCAGGAGCACTGATTCCCAAACATTGAGGAATACTTTGCCCAAGCCATGAGAAATGGTCACAAGTGAAAAGTCAAATGAGAGCTCATGCTCCTCTAAAGAAAAAACAACAACAAACAAAATAATTTAGCTCTAAGCACCAGCTATGCCCAGCCATATTAGATTTAGACAGGTAAAAACATCTAAGCCCCTGCATCTTTGCCTTTCTCTTGTGCTTTCTGTCGGTTAGATATCGATGGTTAAGTAAGAACTGGAGTCAGAGGAGGAAGAAAAGAAGAGAAAGTAGACTAACCGAGTGCTGAACTGAGTTGCTGTACCTAAACTGAAGGAGCTCTTCCAAGAGCGAGCAGAAAATAGGCCTGTTGGGATTTTAAACTAGGGGTAGGAGAGAAATTTCCTCTACAGAATACATTTAAATGAACAATGGAGACAAATTAAGTCTCCTTTTAAATTATATCCCATGCCACTTTGTTTGTTGAAAGTATTACTTATCTTCGACTTGCCTTTGGGGTCACCCAAACCAAGAATGAAGAAAGGAGAAAGAAAAATTCAGTATTATTATTTACTCCAAAGAAAACTCTTTATAAGCTGGTAATAAATGGGGAAACTTAATGTAACAATTATAAATGGTTCCTACCAATAGCAGGAATGGGAACTTAAAAGCACACAGATTTAGAGGAAAAAGGTCTTGTGTATATTCAAGATATAGTCTATGAAGATAATTCCTGGACACATAGCCAAAATAATCTCAGGATCATAAATTTACACCCTCCTGAGATGTATATAATAATGCAAATTTCACTGTATCTCAGATTCTTAAAAGGTCACCAATTTGATGGATAAACAGTGTTTGTTTGGACTCACAGTATTTGTCACCAGAAGTCACAACTGATTTTTCATGTAACTTTAGCATGAAGTTAGTTTTAGGATTTACCAATAATCACTAACAAAGTTTAAGACTGAATCTAGGCAAATCTATTTACTTGCCAACCTAATGTACTTGGAGCTCTTTTATAATGATAAATCCTACTAATTTTACCTTTGTAGCAGTAATAACTAAAAACAGATTCTCCATTAACTTTTATTGATATTAATGCATTGATTAGGGGATAATTATACAAACTTCCATATAAATTTAAGCATTAGAATGCATCAATATTGTTAAAGTATCCAAAAGACCTCCTACAATTATACTAGTTAGCACAAACAGTAGGCATGTTAACTATATTTTAAAAGCTTGCTATGCTTTGATATAAAATCAAATTTAATCTAGTCAAGATTAAAACATTATCAGATACTGCCTGGTAGATTTTTCACTTCAAATGAAAAATAATTTTTTCAAGGATTTACCTACTGTTAAATATCTGGTCCCAGCTAAGCAAATTTATTTACTGCTGTGTGCACTTTCTCAAGCATTTTCAACAACAATTTTCTTTCAAATATGATTTTAAGTAAAAAATTGGTAATACAGAAGAGCAAAGTAAATTCTGTATTTTCAAAATGATGAAAGAAAAGAGACTATGACAGGTATTTCTCATTTTAAAATAGAAGTCACTTTCACCAGGAATTATGTTAAGGGATTTTAATTCTCAGTGACTGATAATTTACCTGGTGAAAGTTTCAATAATATGTCTCTTCTTTGTCAATGGACAACAAATAGATTAAAGTTAAGTACATGTTACATTTTGAAAGTGCGTATTACAACAGTACCTTGAAAATAAGAAAGAGATAAGGTAAAAATAATACTGTAAGTAAATGAAATTACTATCGTAGTACCAGAAACTCCATCTCAAATATTGCTAACTCTGGATAACCCCTAAAAATATTGTAGACTTAAAAATACTGAAGTATTGTGAAATTTGGCTAAGTAACTTTCAATTGATTATTTTTTTCTTCCATCATGTGAAACTGTATCTAACAAATCTTATGATTACTTGAGGTAATAATGTGCTATAAGTAATAAGTTATATGTTCACAGATGCATGGAATATGACATTAATAGACACCATCTTTAAGTAACCACCATGTGCTAAAAGCTGTACTAGAAAAATAACCACCTGTGTCCATACTCTAAATCAATAGGTTATACAAAGAAATCAAGCATTTTAAGAATATGTAGAAAACGTATATACAGAGAAAGCATGGCATCCTAGAAAAGCTAAAATACACTTTGTTGTATTAGTGCTGTTTGACTGGCGTTAGAGAATTTTTAATTCTCTTCCTAAATGATTTTGGAAGGATCCAAAAAGTCTAGGAAGGATTTTGGGTTATGCAAAGAAAATTACATAAAATTGTTCCTTTCTAGGGCCTCTCCTGGTGGCGCAGCGGTTGAGCGCTGGGTTGCAAGGCTGCCCGCAGCCTCTGCAGCACCAGTTCGATGCCTGGCCACTGGCGAGGGTCCCAAAAAAAAAAAAAAAAAAAAAAAAAATTGTTCCTTTCTCTCTACATACTGTGTTCTCATATACTTCGAAGATCTCAAAGTGGTAAAATCCGTAAAAAGAGCCAGAGACAACATAAACAAAAAGATAAAAAATGGATAAGAAAAAAATGACAACAAAATTCAAAGAAACCAAATATTGTTAGCATTCCAGATGCCTGGAAGCCAGCGACCCAGCTGTTCTACTGCTGAAATTTATCTCTATGCTAATATTTCCAAATCCTGTAAGAGATCTAGCAGAGAAATCCACACCAGCAATGATTAAAGAAAACACGCGGCCAAGCAACCGGTTTTTTATTCCTTATGATGGGACCTGGCTATCAATTTAAGTTGATAAATCCTTATTAAAATTTAAACTTGCATTTTGGAAAATTGAAAATGTATGACATTAAATTAACACTGGTTTTAAGATGTATTTATTTATGCGTAGAATTGGGATGTAGGCCCAAAGTGTTGGGGGGGTGGTGAGAGGATCCACCAGGGACAGAGTGGGGAGCAGAACAGGCAGACTGACTGAAGTACACTGCTGAGGGGAGCAGCGGGCAAAACAGAAGAGGTCTGCTGCACCATGTGGGTCAGCTCTTGGCCAGGGATCTTAGGTCATGATAAGGCTGAGAATTAACCCCTACACCACCAGAGAGGCCCTTGATTTTATTTTTCAAGCTTATATGTCTAAATGAATTTGTCAGTGATAAAGTTACCCCTATCAAGAACCTGAAGGATTTTACCTCTTTTGGATAAGGTGATCTTCCACATTAGTTCATTATCCATGGCTTCTAAATTAAGTAGAATCACAACTTTATTGTTTGATGTTCAGAAAGAATGTTTAGATCTTTGATGGCCTGTTCAAGTACAGAAGTTTTTGGTCTGTTTTCACAGATGTTTTCTCAGTATGTTCTTTTTCCTCAGCAGGTAGTCCAGATTATTATATAAAATCAACAATTCTTTCACATTTGTGAAATAAGTTGCTCTCTTTTCTGATGAAATGATTAACAGAGCAGCTAATTCCAAGGTTATTTACTGTGAATCTACACAAATTTCATTAGATGCAGAATACCTATCATTACCCAACGGTACTCCAAAGAAGTCTCCATTATTTTTTTTTAGCACATTTGGGGTACTAAGTAGAAACAGAGTTGAATATTCAATTGTTTGTACCACCAAATTTATAATTAGATCTCCCTTTGGTATTATTTTTCTCCTCTCTGTCCCAAGAGATTGATAGATGGATTACTTAACTGGGTCTCATCCTTATTGGTGTCCAGTTAGTTCTGCCAATGGGAATCCACCAAGCCCTGGGAAATCCCCACAACTGCGAAAGTCAGATGAGATCACATGTTCCTCTTAAGAAGAAAAAATGTAGCACCTGCCCGCTCCAGCCATGCTAGAGTTAATCAGATAAAAACATTCGGGCCCCTTTACCTGGCTCTCTTGTGTTCTCTTGCTACAATCAGATACCAATGGGTACACTGGAAGGAAGAAGTCAGAGATGGAAAAGAAGATAAACTGTTCTGAGTACTTAACTGAGTTGGCATTTTCCACCCAACTCCACTGAAGGAGTGGATACCTCTCCTTAGTTGGATACCAAAGGGAGGGAGAATAGTAACCATTTTAGCCCCAAATTCAATCCCCACCTTGTTGTGTATGTCTGTGACCCTTAACTATCTTCCAGTCCACTTAGCCACACAGAACTCTCTTTCTCCTGTCATACATAAGAAGGCAGAGGTACTTTGCCTCTGGGCTGGTACTCAGCTAGGCTGCTACTTTCTCTGAGTTCCTGTGCTTTTTTCTGTAGCTCCCTTACAACCTGCTGATAATGTTATAATTAATCATTTGTAAACAAACTCTCCTAAATTTTCCTGCAGGGACCCTGAGACAGTACCTTAATCTGGGTCTTTCTAAAATTAAACTCATTAATTTCTCCCAAATCTTTGCATTCTTTTGAGTTCTACAGTTTTATTAATAAATTTTCTAGCCATGTTATCATGAAATTTCACAATAAAACCAGTAATTTAGTCTGTTGAACATATATTCTTTTGTTTAACCTTATAAAAACTTATGCATCATTAATTCTATTGCACACATGAGGAAATTCACTGTGCAACAACTGAGCACGTGGTCTTCCAGAATTGGTAGTTTAGCTTCAATGCATTTGGTCTCCACTTAACACAGGCAACTTCTCTTTTCTTATCTGCACGACTAGCTACTAATTTATTTCCATTCTATCTCTGCTGTGTTTCTTATCTATTTTCTATGATCCATTATTTCTGGCCCTACACTCTTTAAATAGAGCCCTAAATAGATTTCTCATCCATTCCTAGTCTACTCGCTTACAACAGTTTATCAGTAGTACAATATTTATTTTTTCTTACTCTTCAGCAACTTTTCATCATAATAATTGCACAGTCTACTATCATCTAGCTTTTAATAACCCTTCAAGATTTATATTCTATTATTTTCCTCATTAATCCCTGCATATCAGTCTAAATAAATGACCACAATTAAATTGTACCCGATTTTCCCTACTGATGTAATTTACAATTTTTTCCCTTTGCTGGAAAAAAAAATTTTTTTAGAAAGGGTCAAAATTTTCTGATAGTGGGTGAACTATGGAGAAGATACCTGAGGAAGGGATCCTGTATTTCCAAAACAGCAACAATAATGTAAGCCAATGTCACCTCAATTTAAAGCAGGTCTAATCAAATACCACTATAGTTTTCGTTGTCTAGAAAGAAATTACTTTGTTCTTTCAACTTCCACAGCACTTAATCACTTGTATTGCCATGCTCCTTATCACGGTGCACTTCCATTTTGGCTTCTATGTATCTATTTTATATGTCCATTATATATTTTAGACCCTTTAGCTAAAGGAATATATCTTCTTTGTGTTTATACCAGTTGGGTGACCGCTCAAACTTGGACAAATTAGGCTCAAAGAAGGTGATATTTATAATTGTTTTTTAGGAAGATCAGCTCAGTATGTTAACAGGAATATTTCTTTAAAAATTTTGATCACTGCTATTAACTGCATTACTAAATCCTCCATGTTTTAATAACATCTGTCTAATTTTATAGTAACCTCTAGCAGTAAAAATAATGCAGGAAATTTTATAGAGCAGTAATTTTTACCTAATAGCAGAGATATTAATAACTTAATACATACATGTATTTCTAGGTCTATAGATATATATATGTAAATATATATGTATGTGTGTGTAAATATATATGTATTTCTCTATTACATTCTAATACCCAGAATGGACCTTTTGTTTTGCATTATGTAAATAATTTTGCAGGAAAAAGATTACATGTTATAACTAGTTCTATATTAATGCTATAAAATCTAACTTTAATGCTTTAGTGAAGATTAGAAAAAAATCACACTAAAAATATGGGGAGCTTCTTTCTCAATGTATTTGCATTTACTGACAATCTAATGATTGCTTTCAGTTAGCCAGATATATCTATATCCAAATAACAAACTCCTTACATTACGAATAAAAATTAACATAATCTTTACAAGCACAAGTTTTCTTATCCTTTCTTTTCTGCTTCAAGAAAATTTACAAACCCAATTTTCAGAGTCCAGTCATGTCACTAATGCAGATCAATTGTTTCTCAATGTTCCAAGTTACTTGAATTCCACCCTTTCTTAGATGATTTATCTGCCCAGATAAGACCTAACATTAAAGAATATAACCACATTGGAGAGATGATGTTACCTTTTGCCTGCATGAACTCAGTTTAAGATAATTACATTAGAGTGATATACTCTTTGCTTCTAACTGCATTTACTCTTGTGTTGCATTATTGTCTAATACTGCACTAGAGATAGGAACCAGCTTTCTTTGGATCAAGCATGATTTAAACATGAGCCAAGATAAACACAGTCTGTGGTGGCTATGAATGGTATGTAGGAGAATTTAGGTAAGCACAATTTGCTATACCCTTATTGAAGGTCTTGTCATTACTCTGCCTCTTACATGACCACATCTTTTAAGAAGAAACAGATGTCTTTTGGGGTCTTGGTGTACCAGGTATCGTGCTTGGGTATTCACACACACTGTTTCCTTCTACTCCCTTTACAAGAGGTGGTTTGTAAGTGAGGTCCAGAGAAACTACTTTGTTCCCATGGTCTTGCAGGGAAGAAATCAGTGGGATTCCAAAGTACAGTCTTTTCTATCCTCCATGTTGCATCTCAAGAATGGTCCAGCAGGAAAAAGTATGAAGGCAATTGCCATGAAACCAAGCACTGACATAAAGTGGTGGGCTGTCTAAGAGTGGCTGAAGTGGGGCCTCCCCAGTGGCGCAGTGGTTGAGCGCTGGGTTGCGAAGCTGCCCGCAGCCTCTGCAGCACCAGTTCGATCCCTGGCCGCCTGGTGAGGGTCCCACATGGTGCGCAGACCTCTCCTGCCACCCGCTGCTCCCCTCAGCAGTGTACTTCGTCACTCTGCCTGTTTACTCTCCGCTCTGGCTCTGGTGAGTTCTCTCACCCTCCCGTGTCTCTGACTGTACCCAGTGCTTGTATAAATAAATAAATAAATCTTTAAAAAAAAATCTTAAAAAAAAAAGAGTGGCTGAAGTGTATTAATTGGTAGCCTCTGCAGATTTCATGGTATAACTATATCTACCTTGGTTCATTCCAACCTATCAACATGAGGTTACTAAATGTAGACTTGAGGGAAAGTGTGCATCGTTGGCACTTATCAAATGGTAATATCCAGCTCCTGCATACTGCTGGAAGACAGAACTGAACTACTGTTCAGATGCTATCAACAGTCAAATGTGGTCTTATTTTGACAAAGTAATTATTTCAAAATTAAACCATTTTCAGAGAACTTGTCTCAATTTTAATTGCAAAACTGTATTTTCACCAGAAAATTGTATGAAGCAATTAGAAATTATAAAACTAGGAAAAGTTATTCCATGAGATAAAGGTACCCCACAAGTAGTTATCTATTGATGGAGAATAAAACATGCTCTTAGATACATAAAAACAAAGTTTTAGAGGACATTATGACTCTGATTTTAGGCTTTTGCATATAAATATGCACATGCTATAGCTCTTAAATTTCTTTCCTCCAGGCTAATTATTTCTACTTAAGTATTCCTCCTATATAATTTTGAATTTAACTTTAATTCATTTTAAAACTTTGATTTACAGCATGCAAATATTATGTGGATTTCTATGCATATATACACAAAGGTATATAAATTAGATATGATTAAATTATTAATAGCTTCTTCTGACTTTGCTTATGTGCTTTTTCCCTACTGCTATTCTTTGCTAAGTTTAATTAGCTGATTTTAGTATTGCTCATCTTATATCATTATTGTGAAGGTTCAATGGTGTTATCATGACAGATCATAAATAAAAGATAAGTAATTTTCATTCCTGCAAACTTGGAAGAACTAAATTATCCCTTGGAAAAGGAAGTAATTTAATTATCTCTGATAGGACTTAGTGGTGGAGACGGCATGCTGTCTGTCACCCCATGATCTTTTATTCCTGATAATAGAAAGTTCATTTCATTTGAGGTTTTATTGAACAGTGCTCCATAGAGCTGACTTTGGTCATATGACTAGGTGATGGCCAACTACCTTTAAGTCCAAGTGTTGCGGAGGTTTCAGAGAAAACCTCCTGCATAGGAAGGCACGCCCATTCATTCTCTCTGCCTCCCCTTTTACCTGTCTTCTGTGTAGAATGTGAAAAGACATCTTGCAGGAGCTCCTACAGCTATATTCCTGGAACCTGCAAAATTAGCCCTGGACTAAGAATGGTAGAGCATAAAAATCAAAGAAGGTACCCTAAGCTCTCAGTTACCTTCCACTTCTTTTATGCCAGATCAATTTCCGTTTTCTAAAACCTATTATTTGGAGTGTTCTGTTCTATGTATATGAACCCAATCCTACCGGGTCAAAAACTTAATTTCTGAACTCCTATATTGCATGGTCATTCAAGACATAAAAAATAAATAAATCATATCACTGGACCAAAAACCCAAAGAAAGGTCACTATGAGGAGCCTGAAAAATTGATGACAACAGATAAATCATATATAATAAACTTGTCAGCTCTGTTAATCTTTTCCTAGTTTTTTTTTTCTTTTATGATCTCTTCAGCACTTAATATATAAATTGGAATTACTGGTACTCTGTTGAAAAACTAAGCATGATCATCGGTGTGTTTTTATAAAAGAAGAATTATTAAACTTCACAATCATTCTTACATTTTTGCAGCTTTCTTAATTGCCATATGGTAACTGACATGATTAATATATTTTTAAATTATTACTAAATGAGTCATTGAGTGATTGAATATAGTTTGGGTTAAAAGAAAAATATTTCATCCATTTGTGTTAAAAAGCCATGAACTTGATGAGCATATATCTATAATATTCCTAATTCCTTTTAAATTTATAAACTATTATCAATCTTATAAATCTATGACATCTAAATATCCCTAACATCTGCACTAATGATACATCTGTATATGTATTGTATTCTCTACTTTAAAAAATACCAATTACCAGGATCTAAGAGTACAAACACATTTCATATATATTTTGCGTCTTTTGATATGAAATCCACCACATATGATTGAGTTACTCTCCATCTGGAGAAATGGACACATAACACATAAAACGTACCATGAGACATCTCTAGATGTCTACTAATACTGTGTAACCTAAGACATCTATAGAAACAGCTATGGTAGCACACAGGAAGGAGGGAGGAATGTGTATTGACATTGGGGAAAAAAGAAGTAGTGCTTTTCCACTGCTTTGAAGGATGAAAAGAAATTGCCAGGTAGAGAAGAGAAATACTGAATGAGAAGGAATGTCTTAGACATAAGCATGGAAGCAAATGTAAGCCACCTCACACTATATTCCCTGCAACCAATCTCAGTCTAACACATTGATAGCACAATTCTCATCAACTTCACAAACCCTAAAGGGCCTATTCTAAATACCCCATGTTTGAAATACCAGCTCATATACATATCTCTCTTGGTTTTAGAATTGTCATTTCATCTATTCATTGATACCATTCTTAACTGCCTCCCCAGTTACACTTCTCATCCTCTAGGCTTTTTGGAGCTTTATGAGGGGCTGCAATTATAATTTAATTGATGCAATGAGGAATTATCAAAATATTTAAACAGACAGTACATGAATCACAAAGGAAGTAAGGAACTAAGGAAAATCCTAATAGCTAAATCCTAATAACTTGTATATTTTGAAATGTATCACCATTATTTTATGGATTTAAATTTGAAGTTGGCATTTTCTAATCCAGTGCCCAATTTTTGGAACAGATTTATTTTTATACATTCTGTGTAAACATTTTCTCAAATAGTGAAAAAGATTTGCCATATGCCATCCTAAAGCTAGTTGGGCTTTATTTTTATTAGTTTATATTACATCTTCACTTAGCAGGATCTGGAAAAGTCTGAAAGTCCAATTGTATCGATCAGCCAAAACTTTTTTTCAACTCTATAATTTTAATAGATAGTACATATTTCATCTCTAGTTGGTTTTTGACAATGCATGTTTTTAATATATCAGAAATGATCATCTTGAAGACAGCGGTGATAGCAATGCAAGCTACTTCTGATAAGCCTCCCTAGCATGCTCACAACTGAGAAGATATTTGATGCCAGAGTGGTTTTAAATACAGTCTCTCTATGGGCAGCAGTAAGAGGAAGGTGTCTGTCAACTCTGTTCAAGACACATGGTACATAGAGCATTGTCCTCCTGAGGACTTTTATGCACAGTCAGTGACAGCTGTCAGCTGGTAGCACAATTTTAAGTTTCATTAATGGGAGTTTCTTTCAAACTAATCTTCATTTATTTGATGGCTAATATTAAAATGGGCATATGGCAGTTGCCTGTATTATGAGTGAAAATCTGTCGATGAACATACAAATGAACACAAGTACATAGATCTACACATAAAAAACCATACACCTGTTTCTTATAAACACAGATACTCCCACGCAACCACCCACACTCTAAATTATTATCTTTATCTCTCAATTTCTTTAGCTGATTGTGCATTTGGTAAATCCCTATTGTTTGAGCAACTGCAATTTATAATCTGACTGCTATTTGACAAAGAAAAACATAGGATGTATTGTATAAATTAATGCCAAAGTATTTGTTATATACTGACCTTTATTACTATGCATTTGTAAGCTATTGATCTCTTATGTGTGCAACTACATAAAATATGATTGTGCTAACTCCAATGTATTTATCTTGCATGGCCAGGACTGGGAGAATCGCTGTATTAGAGCCTAAGGGAGATAAATGGGTAACATTTCCACCATGTAAAGTTTCCACTATGCTTGTTTTAATTCCTATCGTTCTGAGATAATATTTGTTTCAGGTCTAATAAGATGTTAAACAAAAATGTTAAAATAACCCACCCAGATTCCTGACTGGTTTACTATGCTTTATTCTCTTGACACACTATCATTTCTACATTCTGCCACTCCCTTCAATATACTCAATGCTGTGTCTGCCAGATCACTAGCACCTCCTAAAAATGCTTAATGTTTTCCTGCTATGTATTCAGACAGGCTCCATCTGGCCACCCCCTCATTACTAATCAATAGGAAAATTAAAGTAATAACAGAAAAACAATGGGAAAAACATACAATTTTAGCTAGCTCTGACTTCTGCATAGAGATGAAGAAGGGTATTATAGACCGACCCATACAAAAGATGTTAGGAACATGTCTTTGAATTGTAGTTTGAATATCTTTCAGTCACTCTACACCTTTGGATTGGCCTCTGAAAACTGGTGTGAAGTATCACATCCCAGAATTTAGCCATCACATGAAATTCTAAAGATTTATTTTATTCATACAAGAAGTGGGGTGTAGGCCAAGGGTGCAGGGGGTGAGAAGATTCACCAGAGACAGAGAAGGGAGAAGAACAGGCAGAATAACTGAAATACACTACTGAGGGGAGCAGCAGGTGAGACAGGAGAGGTCTGCTGCACCATGTGTGTCCCCTCCCTCGCCAGGGATCAAACTTGTGGCGGATAGCTTCATAGTGCTGAGACTTAACCCCTTACATCACCAGGGAGACCCTCACATGAAATTTTAAAACTTGAGCAACATTACTGTAGTTCACGGCCTCCCCTGGTGGCGCAGGTGATTGAGCACTGTGCTGTGAAGCTCTCTGTAGCCTCTGAAGCGCTGGTTCCATCCCAGCCAGCCAGTGAGGGTCCCACATGGCGCGGCAGATCTCTCCTGTTGCGCCTGCTGCTCCCCTCAGCAGTGTATTTCATCAGTCTGCCTGTTCTGTTCCCTGCTCTGTCTCTGGTGAATCCTGTCACCCTCCTGTGCATCTGGCCTGTACCCCAGTTCTACTATAAATAAATCTAAATATATATATATATAAACATTACTCTATTTCAGTGGACAGGAGTCTGGATCAAATAGCCTTCCATTTTCTGGACAGGCAAAAACATCTTGACCAAGAACAGTACAGACATCTTCCTAAAAGAACCCTCATCTCATCACTGCCTTCAGTCACTGCTTGCCTATCTTTTGCAAATCAGCACCCTAATCTTCTAGCCAAGCCTTCTGGTCAATTAGTTTATTTTTATTTAGAATTTCTATTGAACTTGTTACATGTATTTATCACATACTTACACAGGAGGGCATATTTTCATTTTACAGATTCATAAAACCTGATACTGGGGAGTTTAATTAGCACAGTGTCAGGCTATTCCTGAAAGCAGGATTGAAAAGTAGTTTATGTGATTCCAGAGCCCTATGTGGATAGGTTTTTACTGTTAACTATTAGATTTTTTCATGGATTTGACTTTCACACATTGCTTGCTGGTAAATTGCCAAACATTAAGCTGACCTTACTGGCATACCATCTTGCTTCCCCAAAGGAAGGTCTCTTCCCAGGCAGGTCTCTCGAACCCTTCAGCCCATGTGTCTGAGAATCTATATTACTTCCTATGGTTACTCCTTAATTTCATGTCGATCAACCTGTCAAGGCATCCTGTAGTCTCTACCTGTAGGTCCCTCTCACATCACTATCACACCTTGTGGCCTTGCTTACCTTGTCTAAGACATGACACATCGTGGCAGTTTCCCCATTATTGGAGTCCCGAATAACATCCTGATAGCCCACCATTTCTCTGATATTATCTAAGGCATTTATCTTTTTTTTTCTGTCCATTTAGATTATAAATACATCAAAGAGAGCATTACACATCTGCATCCTCATAACATCTATCAACAGAAATGCATATACCAGGCAATTCAGGCAAAAAAAAAAAAAAAATCACATAATATGATGAATGCTGCTTTCAAATTTTCATTTGGTAGGAAACTATAGTGTTTATAAATGGGATAATGTTCCAATGGGAGTTAAAGGTCTTCACAAAAAAAGCTACCATCCTGTTATATTGCAACCACATATAAAATGATAAAATACAAAACTGACTTTCTGAATAAGAACAACATTATGGCTAACATATAATCACTCGCCAGCTTATTGGATTTATTTGGCTTACTTTATCTTAAGTATTTATGATTGCCTTCTATGTATTATGTGTTTTACAATATACATTTTGTCTACAAGGACTATTGTATCATATTTCATGGAGTATGTCATATCAAGCACTATTAAAGTATTTCTATTTTATATTAAAATAGTCATAATGTATACTTGCTTAAAATATGAAAAAAATATTAACAGCAAAAGATAGTATTAAAGAACAAATTATATTTCAGTGTGTCTAAACAGTATGTGGGGGAGTAATTATGCATCCCAGTTCAACTCTTAATTGACTACTCAAACAGATAGTTAACTAAATTTTCATTTCTTTTTTTTCCCCAAAGATTTATTTATGCATACAAGAGCTGGGGTATAGGCCAGAGATGGGGGAGGTGAGAGGATTCTCCAGAGTGGGGAACAGAACAGGCAGACTGACTGCAATACACTGCTGAGGGGAGCAATGGGCGAGACAGGAGAGGTCTGCTTCGCCATGTGGGTAACTCCCTGGCCGGCTGGGGATCAAACTCATGCTGCAGAGGCTGTGGATTGCTTAACCCCCTGCACCACCAGGGAGGCCCCAGATTTTCATTTCTTTAGTCCATCGAATCATGGAATGCTCATGAGGAAGGAACAGTATATGTACCCACATTTTGTACGCTCAAATAGTCAACATGTTCATTTTAACAATCTGGAAGAGTGGTCTTCATTTTCTTTTCTTCAGAATTGTTAGATTTGTGAAACAAAATCAAAGTCACAGAATATGACTTAGAAGATGGAGTATAATTGTTTAGTGAATCCCATGCAGGGCCACCACTGTCCTTGAGGGAGAATCAATATCACATGGCAAAAACTGAAAGAAATATTCGTATCACATCAGCACCACTGAGTATGGATTTTTGCACAGACACTTAGAGATTTGTCTACATGGTTAATGAAAGGATTAGAGTTGGTGTACTGAGTCTTTTATAATTAAGATGAATTTGAAAAATCAACATTGAAAACCACTGTTAAAAAGTTGAAAACATTTTTTAAAAAAATTATAGATTTAACAGAAAGACATGCTTTCTGACAAAAAGTCAGAAACTGAACTCTTCACTGTTCTAGTTCACCTCTAGATTTTTCAGCTAAGCAGATCATTTTTACGTATAAAAAGCTAACCGTTCAATTCCAACATAGCTTTTGTTGCTTTTCCAGATATTATTAAGAAACTGTTGAATTCCTCCATATCTCACCATGTCTCCAATATATAATAATATTAGCAAGTTGACTGGTCAATTTTAGAAACGTGGCTTATAGAGAAATTACAGAGCAATCTACTTTCACACCTGAGTTCCAGACAAGAACTAGACAAGGTCAAGCAAAGTAAATTCTCATTCCCAAACAACTTATTTTAATGATCTTCATCGGACTCAAGAAGATACATTATCCTAGTGAATAAATTCAATTGGCATATCCTTGTTACTGCTACATTTACTACTACTCTATTTATAGAGTATAAATACTGCAGCATTCTCAAGCCAATGAAAATGAAAATAAAAATATCAAATACAAAGGTCTCAAGTTAAAAATGAATGAAGTCCTTTAAACTAAATTTCCTGGGTTGGTATTTGGAATGCGCTGAGTTAACGTAATGTACAAATTAGTCCTTGCAACTTATAAAGAGTAGATTCTTACACCAAGCCTTACCTATTATACCCATCTTGGTATTTCATACTCAATGAGGTGGAAATGGGATATAATTACTTTATGATTAATAAACTAGTGCTGTTACTATACCAGTGCCGTTACTATACCAGTGCTTTACAAAGGGGTCTTTTTTATTATTATTATTTGTTTGTTTGTTTATTTATTTATACAAGCACTGGGTACAGTCAGAAGTGCGGGAGGGTGAGAGAATTCACCAGAGCCAGAGCAGGGAACAAAACAGGCAGACTGACGAAATACATTGCTGAGGGGAGCAGAGGGTGAAACAGGAGAGGTCTGTTGCGCCATGTGGGACCCTTGCCGGTGGCCAGGGATCAAATTGGCACTGCAGAGGCTGCGGGCAGCTTCGCAGCCCAGCTCTCAACCGCTGTGCCACCAGGGGAGGCCCCAAGGGGGTCTTTTTCATGACTTTATACAAAACAATAAATCATATCATGGGACCTTTTAAATAGGAATTATCAAAAATAAATGCCCGGTTAGAACAATGACAAAAAAACAAAACTAGAACGTAAGTAAAAGGAGTATATTCTACACAAAGATGTTGAAATAAATGAACCAAAAAAAGCGAAATTGAAAAAAAAAGATCTTGGCAACATACACCCAGAAGGACTTTAGAGAGTCTAGAATCCAACAGCATTGCAGATTTGATATGGGGCACAAAACTTATTTTGATGGCAAGTAATAAAATGTACTTTTTATGTTACACACACACACACACACACACCCCTAAATTAAGACACTGGATCTAGAGCTGTATATAAAAATTTACAGTTATCAAAGCATATAACAAATCATTTATATCACTTGGCTGAAAATATGCATTGACTTAATGGGTATTAACTCTAAATAAAAAGATTCAGACATGTATGTTCACTCATTCATTCCACTATCTGTATGATTCTCTTCATGTACTAGGCAACAGTCTAGGTGTAGGAATATAGAAATGAGTAGAACAGATAAAGTTCTTACTCTGAGTACATTTGAAGAAATAAGACTCTTCATCTGCAATTATTAAAAGACAAGGCACAGTGAAAGTGTATTACAATGTCTTCTGAGTTCTTTTAAGTGTTGCTGATAAGAGTTTTCAGAACATGGTAGCAGTTTCCTCGGGTTAATCCTCCAGATATTCAGTATAGAATGTTTTCATGAACACCGTGATGAGCAATCAGAGAGCAAAAGACATTGATATCTTACATCAGCTATGAAACAATCCACGTAATTATGATAAGATGATGCATAAGGTAACAAAGAGTTAAGGTCAAAATTTGAGCAGCATGGAGGCAGACAGCAAGAGAAGTAATCAAAAGAAGAAAAAAATACTTCCAAGCAAAGGACGTAACTTGTCTTCACCAGAGTGTACTTTGTGCTGATTTCATCCTAAACACTTGCAATCAACACATTAACTTTGAATTGTTACAAGTTCATAATTGATTCAACTATCATTACACCCAATTAGTTGACACTTAGAAAAAAATATGTCTAATCCTCAGAGAACACTGAAAACATGATTTTACAAAAACAATGTAATAGAAATAAGTTAATATCCATAGAACATATCTTCTACAGTCATGTAAATATAGCATTAATTATTCCAACAAGAATACTGAAACATTAACTCAAAAAAGTGAGGTGAATTTAGTTCCACAATTTCATCTTTTTCTAACACAGTCCTCCAATACATTTCTATTGGCACATATAATACCCACTTTGTGATATTGCATTTCATAAACAGAAGTATACAAATCAAGTTATAAGAGATTATTTGTATTGATTCGTTATTTGTTATGAAATGGCATGTATTATAAAAACTTTAAAAATGTATTCTTTTCTAATTTTAGACTAAAGCTAATGCTGTTTTCATCAGAGTTTCTGAATTTTTGAATTTCCTATCTCAATTATGTTACATCAGTTGATTATATTTAAAATACAAAACATAGCAATAAATACTACATAGTCTCTCCCTAAAGTAGAACATTTTTAAACGAATTATAAATAGACCCTATTCAATTAGTGTTAAATTAGAATTAACTGAGTGTCTCTCATAATATAGACCTACATTAAATATTGCCTAATTTAAGAAGAGATCAGGCAGGGTCCATCTTCTTTCGCAGAGGATGAAAGAATACTATTCCATTTGACTCATTATGAAAAAGGAAGCCTGACCTTATATTTCATAAACATACATGTTCCAAGTGAATTAAAAAAACAAAAACAGAACCGTCCCATCAACATCTTCTGCTTTTCTGCTTCAAGCACAACTACAATTACCAGTGGCTATCACTGTTATGTGTTATGTCAGTGATACTAAGTAGCAAAAATCATGGAGGGGCATGTGCTATGTAAATGTAAGTTTTTCAATAAAGCAATGAGAAAAATGAAAGGGACCAAAAAAAGAAAATCAACGCTAAGTTTTGAAAAGCAGACTCAGAAAAAGCAAGGGAATAGTGACGAAACATCATCCTATTGGAACTGACTGAAGGTTTCTATTAGGACTATTAATAAGGAAAAGAACATTTTCCTTTCTATTTGAATGTCCCCCTCAATTTTCTAAATTAACCAGTCCATCAAACTTCTGACAGAAAAATAGATTTGGGCTACTGCACTGAATCAAATAGCATTCTCTTTCAATGCAGAAAATTCAACGTGTGTAGATTATGGGTTTAAAATTGAGGAAAACATATCCTTATACATAATTCTTACATAATCAAATTTCTGTGAGGATATTTAATATTTAAGTAAACTAAAAATTTGGGTGTAAAAATAATCCTAATGATCAAGAATCTATTTCAAGAAATATTTATTGAGTCCATATTTTTATTCTATCCTAAAAGGCAATATATTCTGACCAAGAACAGAACATAGACCTTGGAGTAAATAAAATGATGACCTTTATTGAGAGAATGGCTCCTAGAAAAATAATGATTTTAACCTCTCTTCCTGTCTCCAACCAAGTGTTTTGGTTGAGTTTATACAAATGGCAAGAGTACCTATTCAAAAATCATATAGTACATTTAAAGACTTTCTTAGCAACTGAAATTCAATATTCCCCTTTCTCTGCACCTCGGTTTTCACAGGTGTATTTCTACATGGTTGTATTGACCCAAATTATTACGCACATTCGCCTAAATTTTAAAATAATTTGCCAATTTGCAAATTAGCCAAAGTCAGTTGAATCCAATGAAGGGTTTATTATGCAAGTATTTGCACTGTCTCAACACACCATGCTTCAATTAAAGTGCCAAAGACTGGGAAAAAATAAAATAGCCCTGCCCCTTTAATTGCTACCAACTTTTATACAGCAGAATCTGGCACTTGGCAGCAATCACTGACAAAATCATTGGCAGCAATGATTTTCCTGTCCTCCTCCTCGGCAACACATCTCATAGCATGAGGTATTTTCACCATTCACAATTCCTTTCTGATGTGGTGCCATAGGCATTGTTCTTCCATTACCCTGAAATGAGATGATGACCAAGTGTGAAAGCATTGTGTAGTTATCATGGCAATAAAGCAATAATCTAAAGATAGACAGCCCCAAAGATTACATGGCAGCTACTAGAGTGGCTGACATTTAGATATGATGGAAATGCTCAATTTAGTTCAAGCAATTTCTGAAAGAGCACACTCAGATATACTAAAAAGTTCTTTGGGTCAAGTTGAAGATTTTCTTGAAAACAGCCTTCAATGCTCTTGTCTGAATAGCTGGAAAATGTGGAAGTTGTGATGCCTGTCAATTACAAATTTTATATTGTCTGCTTAGACTAGAAAAGGAATGTCCTACATATTATGTATGTGTAGTAGGAAGAAAGCTTTCACTGTATGTAAAACTTCTACCTCAAATATGTTGATGCTTAGTAAATTCTTGTTATATATTTCGGGCTATAAATCAGAAAGTTGCCATAAATCTGTTAACTTTGTAGCCATTTAAGGTCTTTTAGTGAAGTACATTATGGTATTAAGAACAAGAACTTTTGTCAAGGAAGAGTATAACAGGGGTATGGTGTATCCATAAAATATCATTAGTGGATGGTGATAGATTTTTTTTCTGCCAGGCACATGAGAAATATTTCTAACCTTTGTCAGTTTTAGTTGGATCTTGAGACATCCCTTTACTAACTTTAGGATGTAAAGGTGCTATCGTTTTAGAAAAAAAAAAATGGGTAATTAACCTTGCTATTTAACTGGTAGTCTAAAATTAAAATTTGAATTTGACTTATTGTATGTAACTATTACATATATAACACACACACATGCACACACACTGCTACTTTCATAGCTGTGTTTTTGGAAAATCTGTCTGTATAAACATGCCAATCACTACAGCATATTGGAGTGGATGAAAAAATTAGCTTTATTTTTATAATTAAAAAGAAAAGTACCAATGACCAACCAAAACTGACTACTACGTAAGTTCGATCACAATCGTTTATGAAAGAATATTCACAGCAACTTTTACTCATTCCATGAGAAACAAGTTATGTAGCAGAAATTCACTTAAGGAATTTGTATCTAGCATTTATTTTTCTAAGGAAGCAACCACTGGAGAATATATATTTCTACAAGTGGTTACAGTGGTAGATTAAGGCTAGTTTAATTCTAAGCCTTTTACCTCTTAATGATATGGTTAAATTCATCTCAGGGGGAATTAAAATACCCTATTTTCTAAGGGATGCTTTAGGGATCTCTGCATCTATTAATGGACCGACAGGTGTTCTCCAAACAATTAGGACTAATTAGCATTTTTGTTGACTAGATTGAATAGGGAGCACTGAAAGAAACACTTAATGACCACATAAATGATTATTTCACCCTTGGAATTTTCTTTGCCAGCGAAAAGAGAAAATGCACCGTGGAAAACCTTGACTCCATGACTGTTATCATGAGTTAACTGCCTTTAAGGGAGACAAAGATTATTATTTTTTGATTTAATGAAAGTTTTATTTTTCAAAATGTACAGTTGCTGGGACCTGTCCATGCATCTGTGCCAGCAGCCAGAGCATCCCCACACTTGGTATTTCTGGTGTAAGATATTTGTGCACATGTTTTGAAACTAGTTGGTAAGTCCTTTACTAAGGAGGCCCGGAAAGGCTGCTGTGGACAAGGAATCACAAATGACAATTGTATTTATTGGGTATAATTCAAATTTATTGGGTAGAATCCACCTGCAACAGCTACCATATACTATGTTGAATCCTTTGCATAATTTACCCCCGAGTGTCAGAAAATTACAAGTTAGGTATAAAGATTACCATACTTAATCTTAAGGAACTGATATATGTAGAGGGTAACTAACGAAAATTACAGATTAAACTGACACTTGGCTATACCATTGAAAGGATCTTTGCTTTTCCATGAAACAGCCAACTGTCCATCTGTCCTGTATTTCCTAAGGACATCTCACTTATGGAACACTTTATTGATGTGTTTCATTTTATTAATCAGTGGTAAATGAAAATCTACTCTATGATAATCATTATATAAGGCCCTGAAAGAACTAGGTAATTAAAGCAATTCTTGCCCTAAGGTAAGGGGATAACCAGAAGCATGTGTTAATGTAAGATTTTAAGCCTATTTGAATTATTTATACCTATTATCATGCCATGTCTCTTGAGTTCACTACAGTCATCGAAAGGTAATGGACTTAGTGTAGTGGATCATTCATAAGCACAATGGTGTTGACATACTGAGGGTAAGAGAAAACCACAGATAGAGGTGTTACTGAAGATTTAAATTCCCATTTGCTTACAGTATATGACACTCTATTCTCCTTTACACACATTTGTACTAAGAAGCATTGTAATTTTTTCAATTCCCAAATTATGGATAACTCTGAAAACATGTAACTAACTACTAAGTTTGCACTATTTTATTTTATGAAGATCAATTATATAAGGACATTTTACACTTTCACTTTGTTCTTTAATTAGGCAAATATTAATTAGGCAAATATTAATCCAATACTTATGATTTGCAAACCTGTCTTCTCTTGCTCTACATTTTTTACATTAGACCAGATCTGTTGTAGCTCTGATGATCTAGAGTAGTGACAAAATTTACTTTAGAAAAAAAAAATTCTCATTTATAAAAGATAGCACATGAAACGGTAGTATTAGAGATTTTAATTAAACTCTATGTATATACTGCAATTTTTTATTTAAGATATTTAGGGCAAATAGGAGACTACAAAATATCACACAGTAACATCTATAACTACCTGCCATTGGAACCTACAAAATTTCAAGGTCACAAGGATTCTTTGCAGTATCTTTACAATCCATGACATAGTATTTTGTCATATTTTTAAGTTAGAGTACATTTTGGGAGCTTAAAAAAATTAAAATCGAGTGGTTGCTGCTGAATTATACACACACACAAAGTTGAATATGTGACCAAGTTCAAAGCAGACTGACATTACAAGGCAATAAATGACAAAGTGGCTACCTCTGAATGGACTGAAGATGGGCCAGTGATTTCACCATAATGTAGAAATTTCTGCAGCAGTAACCTTCATTTCAGACTTTAATCACAATTGATGCCTTATAAGAGTAAATATAGACACTGACAGTATAAATTCAATCACAGAAAAGGATTCAAATAACAAAACAAATGGTTTTGTTCTACTTCCCATATAACCCAATTAAAAATATATCCATATATTTTTCCTTGATTGATCAAAAGTAAAACAAAAATGAATTATTGTGGAACTCAGTCCATGAAAGCTGAGACCCATCCCCAAACCAGCCCTGCATTCTTTCTACTTTATAGCTAAACTATTAACCAATACTCATCACTTTGTGGTTGGTTAAACCACTTAACTCATAGCTCTTTAGTAACAATGCAAGGATTAACTTGATCTTCCCAAGCAATTCTGTTTCTCCAATAAAGGAAATCTAGCAAGCTTCATCTAGACCTTGTCAACAGCATTCACAGAGAAGGATTTGACCACTAGATCACGTACAGACAAGAGGTCCCTCCACTTCATCTCCAGACAAACCCACATTATTTGTACCTCTCTGTCCATATAACCCGGAAACCTCTAGTCAAACCCCACTTCTGTGCTCCAGCCCACTTCCCAGCCAGCGAAATTCAACAGTGCTGTTCTCCCAACATTTGCTTCAAAAAAGGCAATAGCCCATTCCACCCACCATTAGGGAAAAAGATGTGAATCTTGGGGCTGCTGTCTCTTGCCAAATCTGCTTTTCATGAAATACTTTGCTTTCCCTAACCCTGGGGGCACTTTTTTTTTTTTTGTTTGGCATTTATGCACATCTGGTAGATGAGCCCTGATTTTTCCACAACATTTTCTTCTATGATCAAATAGAATTTTCATTTTAAAATTGTAATCCTACTTATAAAGCTAAAAGAATGACTAATCAATGACTTGTGGTTTTAAAAAAAGCTATTCCTCATCCCGCACTCTCTATTTCATTTCCCCACTTCTGCTCTCCAGAGGATTCCTTTAACTAGTTAGTTGTTCCTTTAGGAATTCTTCTCCATATCCAAATAAGAATAGCTACATTGCTATTATCAATCTCAGTTCTGACCTTTGATTTCCTACTGTGATTCCCTAGGATTTATCTTGCTGATTCCCATCTTGCACCTTCCTCTCAGAACTGAATCAGGGTTATCACAACTGTTAGTTATATCATGGTCAAGTTCACATTTTCACTATGTGACTATTGAGCACTGCTGAGCCATAGAGCAAATTTTGTTCTGTTGTGCAAGTTCATTTTGCTATTTATTATCTTCAGTTTGCTTTCTTTTATGTTAGTTATGACCCACACATGTCACGATTATCCCCAACTACTTAGGTGATTGCTCCCAAACCTATAAATACCTTCCAGATAATGATGAAACAGGTAGATAAACCCTTGTTTTCTCCCTGACTACCATGCTGACTTCAGCTCCCTGCTCCATCTGCACTGCTTCCCTCAGGGAGGCTACCCAGATCCTAACACTCTGCTTGGCTATTTTCCAATGATAAATCCCAGGTTCTTTTCATTGATCTTTCTTTTGCTAATATTCTCCAGTATGTTCCCCCCCAAAATGGTGCATGAAAGAACTTTGATGTTTTTTTTATGTCTCACATGTGTTTCTTATTCCTTTCTTTTGATAATTAAGTGGGTATAGACTCCTAGTTAAAGAACATTTCAAAGACATTTATCACATGGGTCTCTCTGATAAGCTCTTCAAACTAAGTTCCCAGATATTTTGAATATCTAGCATTATTTCCTAGATAATTATCATGCAATCTCTTTCAACTTCATTAATATTTTAGGACTCCTATTATATGAACATAGGTTCTTACCTCATAGTTACCACATCAAGTTTTTTAAAGGATTTTAACAAATGGAAGGGAAAAAAAGAAAACAAAACATGAAATTGAACCTCTAGTAAAGGGTTTATTCAGGCAGTTAGGAAGAATTTGAGGTCAGCATTTGTTTGTTCCAGGAATTGCTCTTCTAACTTGAGATTAGTTGATGTTATTTTGCATATGTAAACATATATTTGAAAAATAATTATCTTGAGTAGTTTTGGTTTCCTTTTATATATATCCAGAAAACAGCTGGCAAAATTTCATGCATTTTTATTTCAGGTCAATTAATCAAAGTTATTAGACTCCACTAATCATTTACAGAACACGAAATTATTTAAAATTCAACAACAGCTGCATTTTCTTTAAGATTTCCCCCTCAGATATTCTAAATCCCAGTCTTTGTATAGATCCTGAGATCAGATGCTGGTTCTGATACAACACCAACTTCATCAAAAACAAAATAATCACTATCTGATCCATCTGTATTTTTTGAAGTCAGTGGCATGAACTACAGAGGACTAACACTACCAGAGGCACAACAAAGTTTAAAATCAAACAGAAGACTAGATGTGGATACATCATAAGTAGATTAATGCCATAATAAGTCGAATATGGGTAGTTCACCTTTGGAAAGAGTTGGTCCAGGGTCCCACATGAACCATTAGTAAAATTCCTGACCTAGAGTTGCCAGTCTCATCAGCATGCTAGAAAATCTCCCCTACCCCCCAGGTGAAGATTTAAGAGACTAGTGAGACATGCAACATATGAAGACATACATAACCTCTCTGCATATCCCAGTGTGCCCCAATCTAGAACAAACTATGATTCTGCTCCCCTCAGCCACACCCTGACAGACCTACCTCTTAAAAACTTCTAAGCTTCCTTCATGGAATCTGGCTAGAAAGTTTCTCTTCCAGTCCTGCCTTCCTTGTGCACAAGCTTAAAACCTTGACTAGAGGCTCCTTGCCTTGCCTTGCCTTCTTATTATAAGTTGTCCCAGGTCTGGAACACCAAGACCACCCCCCACATTTGGTGATTGTTAGGATGAATCATAGCACTTAGCATATAGCTGTCATAATTTACAACCATGAGTACAAGAAAAGGATGAAAAGCAACGTCAGCAAGGGAAAAAGCACACGGTGTCTGCAGGAACCCAGATGTAAGCTTCAAAAGTCCTTTTCTAATGAAGTCACCTAGAATGTTCTTAGATCCTCTAGCAAAGGATGTGTCACAGCATGTGTGAAATGTTACCTACAACGGCAATTCACCTGAACAGACAAATCCAAGAATTTTATGGGGGCTGGGGAAACAGGTCAATCACATACGTGCAAAATTCTAGACATTCACAACGATAGCATATACCAGCATAACCACATTGTTTGCACAAGTTTTTAGGCAAGTAGTGAACTACTTTTGTGAGTCTGGGAAATCTGGAAACACTCTTGAATAAGGGGTCAAACTTTTAAGCAAATCTTTCTAGGGAGTACAGTCTCAGGATTGCTATGTTAATTCTATTCGGCACAATTACTAACTAGAGAACATACTTTGTGAAAGGTCTTATTGAGAATTCAAAATCTAAACATTTCCCAAAGCATTCAATCTTGTCACTAACCTGGTTTTGAAAGCACTTTGAAAAATTGGCCAAAAACTTTCTACTCTGCCACAATAGAATTACCCAAAGGTTCATATATTCTTCATTGTTACGAGAAAACAGAAAAGAAAGGTCTTGGTCAACAGACGATTAAACGATATTTTTCTAATAGAATGACTAATACACTGGAGCTTTCTTTCATTATTCTCTAATAGTGCAGAAAGTTCTTTAGAGTTCAGATTTTCTTTAAATAGTAATTGCAAGTTATCTTAACCTACTCATGCATTACTTTGTTTCAACTATGAAAACAATTTTCATCATGTGGTAAGAACTGGTTTCAAAAGAATTCAGACTTTTGTGCTAGATGCTTATTTTTTCAGCATAACAAATTATTTCATTAATACATTTGGTTTTAATCACTTATTTCTTCTTGAAATAAGAATTCACGTACAAATTGTATACAGAATGTTTCTCAATAAAGCCAGCCTGAGGCTGAAAGGCCCATCACGAGGTGTCATTGCTAGTTTTTGCTCCTTAGATTTCTTATCCTTCGTGGGACAGTCATCCTATTACCAAAGCTTACCTTGTTAAATGCTAAACAGCTAGATTTTTGTCCATCTTCATCAATTCTATTTTCACCACATCCAGTCATCATTATAAGAATTAAAGTATTCAAGAGTTATTAAAAAAGACATTAATGAGGTTTTTATCTTTTTATATGTATATAGCAACTTAAGATTTATACCTTCTATCACTGTAACTGAGTAAGATCAACCTGCAGAAGCACTTTCTTTTTACAAATAAATGCTGAATGAAGGAAACTTGAATGGTGTGCAAAAGCATAATTATTTCCCTAAATAGCTAATTATAAATTATCCTGTTGATTGAAGACCCTGATACTCTTAAGGATAAACTGCTGCTGCAGCTAATAGGAAGCACAGCTATGAAGGAAAAGTTGGCCACTGATGGTAAATCACATTTACTTTATCTCCAGAATAGGGTGGGAGTAAGTTTGGCTGAAGTTACTAGGGTGTTGCTAACACGATGATTATTTCCATGTGTCAAACACCAGAGGAAGAAGCCTTTCAAGTTTACTAGCTCCAACTTGCATAAAATGAAATAGCTTTGACATCAGGTGTAAACACTCACTTATGCTATTAATCTTCATCTAAAAACAAAACTGTCTTATAGACTTAGCAACAGGTTCTAATTGTCATCTTTCATATAAAAATAAGTTACAGGAACAAGGAGAGAACCCAGATAGAGGCAAAGTTATATTCAGGACTATAGTCCTAAAACATGTGGATTTAACTCAAAATATCTCAGTAAACCTAAGGCAACATAATTTTGCATAAAGCATGAAAACATTTTCTGCTCCTTGTACCTACTGGTATTTGACATAAGGTTGGTTATTGTTTGTTGAATATATGCTAGCTTTCCCATTAACATGTTGTTTATAGTACTTAAGTTTAATATGGATTATTATTGTTCTTACTAAAAATATCTATTACTGTTGATCTTTAAAAGTATATAATTGCAATTGGGATGCTGTCAATGTGAAACATTTTTGAATTGGGAAATGGTCTCTAAATGAAATAAAACCATTCTAAGAAAATATGGGAGGATCCAGGGAAGATAAACCCTGGAGGGATAAGAAAACATTCCTGACAAATCTCAAGATATCAAAACAACGGTGGAAGGAATGGAAGAAATTGCTTTGTGTCTGTAAACCAGCTTCACTTCTTAGTTTCCCCTAATTGTTCTAATATTGTTGATTAGCATTTTCTTCTTTGACCATCTGTTGTTTCTGCTTCAGTGTTTTCTCTCAATTTACTGTAATTAAACTTCTCTTTTTCTATCAAGTTTCAGCTCATGTGGATCTCTGTATTTAAATAATTTCAAGGACATCAGATACTATGAACACTCAATTGTAAAAATATTTTAAGGCTTATTTATAGCCAGTTAAGTGGCATTATTTTTGCCTCCATCTTTCCATCTTAACCCAGGGAGCTCCAAACAATAGTCCAGGCCTCCTGTGTTGCAAATGTTTTTCTCACCCTCTCACACACTGGCACTTAGTGCCCAGAGATTATAGAATTGATCTCAGATACCACAGGAAGATAAGCAGCACTTTCTTTGTGTTCTGGCAAAGTGGTTCACTGCACAGATTAGCTTTGGGAAGCAAAGGGAGATAAGAAAGTTCCCAACAGCTAAAGGTCAAGAATCCCAATCATTGACTTGCAACACTCAAAATTCATGCAATTCATGAAATGCTTCTGCTTAATGGCTGTTTAAGCTACATTAAAACTGGATAGAGCTAATAAGACAGTAGAGAGCCTATTATATTGTTCAAATTTGTAATTTAAGTGTATACTGTCATTTTTCTCCTGAGCTTAAGGAGCTGTATCATTTTAGAAAGAGCATAAATAGGCCAAGTGGTGTTAAGAAAAGGAGAGGGAGTTTGGGAACTGGATTCTAGCTGAGATAGTTCACAATGCCAGGGATGTCTCATCTCAATTGATTTAGGGCTAGTGTGGAGATAATGTTGACAACAGTAGGAAAAAGCAATAGCAGGAAAGCATGTCTCATGCTATAAACTGCAGAGGCTTGATCATGGGGTATCATGTACTGACATAATAAATATTGCATTAAACTGACCCCGAGATCACTGCCAAACATCCACCCTGGTGGTCACCAGATGTCACAGGCAACCAGAGAGAGGGAGTGGCCACAATTGAAGATGAGAATGAATAGGATCATTTGCAAAGATCAACCCCTTTTCACTCTACAATTCCATGAATCTATCTCAGGAAATCCATCAAGGGCAAAACTAATACCATGATTACTGATTAGCTATCTTGTTTTATTTTTCTTTAAAACAGTGTTTTAGTATGATTACCTTATGGCGTACATAGGACATAGTAAGTTGCATGAAGGTAACTGTATACTCAGAAAAGGCGCAGTGTGATTGGTTAAAATAATGGAACGGTCCTGAGAAATTAAGTTGCATCCTACCCTGGGAATTGGTCATGCAATCCCCGAATCTGTCCCTCCTTAGGATATATTTTAAGTTTCTGCCTGAACCATAGTACCTCCAAATGCAATCCTTTGATTGCCACATAAAGACACATTGCCTTTTAATTGCCGCCTGAAGTTTTAAGGTTGACGATACATATATTTGAATGAACAAGGAAATGAAAAAGAAATGTTTTCACACAGAATACTACTGCATTAAGCTGAACTGTATTAGTAAAAATATGAACATTAATTTAACCAAAAGCACTCTACAATAAGGGCATGATATAGAGAGGCAGATACATGTGGGAATAAGAAACTTAAATCCTAGTTTATAGGAAAAAGGCAATAGGAAAATGCATATAGTTGAAATATTCAAATGGAGTGGTATTTTAACACATTTTATATTAAAAAATGAAGGTGAATGCCAGAAGCAACAACAACAAAAGAGAATCAGTCTCTGGTTTAGTGAATGTCATGGCTGGAGATGGGGAAGCAGCTGTTGGCAAAAAGGAACCTCTTAGGAAGCTCTTTTTAGGGTGCCAAAGCCTTACTAACCCAAGAAGAGACCACAAGGACACACACAGAGAGACCACTTCTCCGGGGAAGGGCAGGAGGATTATAATAGTCAAGGAAGGCAAAAAGCATACATGTCCTAGGAACACATTTCCTTTAATGCAAGTTTGAGGATGATACAATTTCTTTGTGGACTTCACTGTGAATCAGAATCAATTTCTATTTCCAGGTTCTGCTTCCAAATCTGATACAAACCAAATCAACACACTGCTTTAGTGTTCCTGAGAGGCTTTTTGCCAAAGGATTGCCTTTCTAATTAAGCCCTCCACTCTTTAACATGCTAATTTTATCCATTAACTTGTAGATGAAGTGGTTTCAGCTGTTGTCTGTGAATCACACACAACAGGACTTGATCAACAATTCCAGGAGCGCTAGATCTGGAAAACTTACTAGTTTGTTTTTTTTGTTTGTTTGTTTGTTTTTTATTGTAGACACTGGAGTATACTTAGATAGCAAACTTTTAATGGAGTTCATCATGATTTTAAGGACTGACCTGAGGGGAAGATGCTAATAAAAGGAGATGGGCAATGAGGCTGGGGAGAGGTGAGGATGGTGAAGTGGGCGACCTGAAGTGAAAAGTTCCCTAGAATCCATCTGAGGTTGTCTAAGAGTTTGTTAAAGTGAAAAAAAAAAAAAAAAAAAAAAAAATCCATGAAAACATTTTTTGAAATTTCTGGAAATGTTAACTATTATCACTTAATTATATCCATAATAACCAGAACCCAAATGGAAGTGGAGAAATTAGCAAAAGGCACATCTGTCTGAAAAACGAGTTGCATTTTAGCTCTATGTAGTCCACTTACAAATGAATGGAGCCCTTGCTGTTATACCCCAGCTCTGCAGCTTGAAATTCTTAAACCTCTAGATACCCCAGTTTCCGCTTAGTAAAAATGGAGTAGAAATATTTCCAGTGTCACAGAATTGTTGGGGGCTAAAACAAGACATTGCATTTTATCTATTATAATATCAGAATGTATTTTACCTATTTAATCACAGCAAGAAAGATAACCGAGTTCTCTGACATACTGAATGCAGAATGCTATGCCAACCTGTATATTAACTTACCTTCAGGAAAATGACTCAAAATCTCATGATCATGAATATATAACCATCAGCACATTTTCTAGTTGAATCTAAGTCACATACCCTAGATTTATGAAATTTGAAGTTACTATGTATTTATTCTTTATGACTGAAAGAGGAGAAAGTTTAGGATAACCTGTGTCAAAGAAAAAATGCAGAGCAATAGGGGTAAAGACCAGTCAGGGAGAGAGACTGAGCTCATCTTTGCTGACACAAAAAGGCTGGCGTTTTTCAGCATGGACATGAACCAAAAACAAAACTGGAATGTTAGGGAAAGCAGGTTAAAATGTGATTAGACCATCTGGATTTGCCATTGGCACTTACCTTAAATTAGACTCCTCCACAGACGGGTGAGGGTGATGATTACCTTTCAATGGGATGACTCTGATGCGACAGTGCAGGGTAGTAAAACTGGCAAGAGGCTAGATAGCATTTATATCTCAAAGGGGCAGAATAAGAATTTACAATTGCAAGTTTTCCAAAGTAAATGCTCTATGAAAATGGAGGTTAAATATTTATAGCAGGAAGCAACCCTTCTGAGATTTGGTGAAGCCGAGGCGATTATAAGACCATTTGACTTACCTGCAGAGATAAACCATCGGTATCTTCCAACAAGGTAGTCTGGTTTGCTGACTAGACTCTGGAGAAAGGCTGAGCTGCTACCTCCATGTACCTGTTGTATAACTCTGGGCAAGTCAGAAAACCTGAGTTTCAGCCTCTTGTGAAACAGCAATAATAGCAGTGCCCAGGCCTGACATGGAGTAGCTGTCCTGTAAAGTTTTACTAAGACATCTCAGGTCAAATAAATTGTGAGCTGGTAGGATGACTTCCCCCATCCTGTTCGAACAGGTGGGGGAAACCATGGACTGGCAGCCAAGTCCAAACCACCACAATGACCACGAGGCGCCATGATAGAGAAGCAGCTTCAGCTCCAGACTAAGGATTCCCTCACAACTTCCTGGAGGGAGAAAGCAGAGAGCCCACGCCCCGGGCACAAACCCAGGGTAGGCCAACTCAGAACAAGCTATGATGCTGCTCTCCTCCCTGCCCTGCAGGCTGACCATTTAAACCCCTCCTAAACTCCCTCAGGGAGCCAAGCTACATTGTTCTTTTCCAAACTGGCTTTCTTATGCAAGAGCCTTTCTAGTAAATTCTTACCTGGTTCAACTACCCCAGCAGTCTCTGGAAAATTATCTCCCTAAAGGGCAAAGGATCCACTCTTTGGGGTCTGTGATATTTTTATTACCGCTTATTTTGTACTTTAGTGTAAACTTTATGTGATACAGTGGGAGAGAAACACAAGCTTGCATGCTTTCCTGTGGAAGCTAGCTGTGGGGAGGTAGGCTAATGGGCACTGGTCTGGAGGAACTCCCAGTCTTGAATCAGAGATCAGGAGGCTACAACAGACTTGGATTGCTTTTTCAAAAGCTAGAGCCCAGTATTCATTTGAATATTCTCCCTCCTAGGAAGTTCAAAGGGCTAGAGCATACCCAGGCCCTCTGGCCTTGCAATTTACCATAAATTTTCATACCAAAGCTTGAAGCAGAATAGCAACCAAACTTCCCTTAAACCAAGTCCACAGCCACCCTCACAAAGCAGGGCCCAGCATGGAGAAAACTCGCGCCGCACCACTAACAAGCACAAGATGCCACAGGGAGCAAGCCAGCCTTCTACACAACTTTTGAATGCAAACAGTGAAGCTATAAGCAATCTAAGCAAAGGACTCTGGAGCCCTAGAGCAACCATAAAACCACAAAGGGCTGGGGTCACGTTTAGGTGTCAAACCATCAAAGCATCCATTACCTCTAGGTGCTTGCTTTGCAAAACATCACCATTTTGTTTGAGGCCCACAAGCCAAGCGGGGTACACCCTAGCAGACAGAGCTAACTGCATCACCGGATCAAAATCCCTTCTCAAATTTCAGATAAAAAAAGCCAAGTTCAAAACCACGTAAATTATTTTTGATTTCTCCCCTTTGCCAGATAGCAAATGCGGCTGTATTTAAATTGTTTTAATTATTCCATTGAATTGTTCCAGCAATTACATTCTCATGTTAAAAAAAAACTGTTACAAGACGTAATGGAAATAAACTTCAAGCTATTAAAAGACATGAAAAATATTCTGAACCTTGACAGAAAAATGTTTGAAACATTTAAGTCACCATGCCCTTTCACAAGCAGCTTTTCTTAATTTAACTTTGTAGACTCCCACCATTTCTTAATCACAGACATAATCATTCCTGCTGAAATGAGTGTTCATCGCATTTGCAAATCCCAATCTCAGGTTTTAAAAAACAGCACATGAAGACAATATGAATGTGGTACCTTATAGTTCCAGAGGTCAGACGTTGGAAATGGCCTCACCAGCTATCTCAGGAGATTAAGGTGTAGACAGGGCTTTCTTTGTTCCCTTTAGAGTCTCTAAGACAGAAGTCTATTTCCTTGAATGTTCCAGTTTCTTTGTGTCACGGTGTTCATCCACCGTCTTTGAAACCAACAGCCAGCCAAGTCGCTCCCACCTCACCATCTCTGTGTTTATCGCTCCCCTCCCTCTTACACTTTATAAAACCTCTATGATTACATTGGATCCATCTGGACAACCCAGGTACACGTCCCATCTTGAGGTCAGCTAGTGAGCAATATTAATTTCACCTGCAAACTTAAACCCTCTGCTGTCTCACCTAACATAGCCGTAGGTTTCAGGGATTAAGATGTAGCCATCAGGAAAGCTATGATTCAGCCTACCTCAAGGAGGGTATGGAAGTGAGGAGAGGAATTAGGGATCTCAGGAGCACCTCTATTAGACCCCCCCCCCCGCTGTTTCATGAAATCTAAGGGGAACTTTTATCAGGGTACTACTCAAAACGGTGGATGGAAGCAGCTAAAGGCAAAACGGTTAGTAGCTAATCACTGATGTAAATTAAGGCGAGTTTTAGGGGCTGCGAGTCCAGTGTTCAGGTGAACCTGCTTTTGGATAGAGGACTCTGAAGTGGACACTTCAGTGTTATTTATAAACATGAGTGAATTAGCTTCAAAAACGAAAGTGCTGTTGGTTTTCCACAGCGCCAAGCAGAAATATGGATGTGCCCCAAGTACTTTTTGAACTTTAAAGTCATTTGTAACAAACCACCAAAATTGAATAAACCAGAAATATTGAAAGAGCCCTAATAAAAGAATGAAAGGCAATAGAGGAAGGATTAAAGTCTGAGCAAACCTTGATTTTCTCATGATAGAAAGCAGCTGGGCAGACTCAATGTAGTTCGAAACTACTGCAACCAATAAAAATGTTACACTCTTCTAATCATGTCTGATTTTTTTTTATCTGTCTTCCTGGCAATATAGAACCAATTTTAGACTTTTCTAAAGAAGAGAATAAACAGAACATTACAACCAGATATATCCATAAAATGTTCTGTGTAATGGCACAGTCTTTTATGTTTGTCATGGAAAGCACCAGTCGTGATGGGGGATTAGAAAGCTCTGTCTATGTGAGATTCTTACAGTCTTTTCTTTATCAAGCTCTGGACTCTTCCAGCCTTAGCTTCTGAGGTAGACACAGCTCTATGCAATAGAAGCAGGCCTGTGGCATGCAAGGAACCTTAACTACTTGGGTTTGGGATTTTTTTTTTTCTTCTGAAGACCACAATGGAGTTCTTTATTGTCATTATTGGAAGAACCGAAGTAACATTTCTGTTGTGATTTTGGAATGTCACAGATTATTAGCTTTTTGATGGAAGGGGTTAGTACACCCTCTGCTTTGTAAGTGTTCGTTTACATAATGGCTCTCTCAGATTATAGAGTCATTTCAGGGGCAAAAGCAGAAGTTGTAAATTCCTCAAAAGAATTGTTCACTAGATAATGACTGTTGTCAAGCAAGATAAGACCTCATTTCCTGACAGAGTATTCCATAGATAGAAAGCAGAAAAATTTTCTTTGCCATGATATTCTTTTCTCCCCCTTATAGCCAGGCTGTCCTGTTCACAAAAAAATTACTATGTGAAATCTGTCTTCCCAAGATTTCCATTACAAAACTGATTTGTAAGTTCCAAGAGGATAGGAGGTTTGTCATCTTTGTGTATGATACAAAGAAAAACACATTGGAAATGTACAATTGATATTTAGCAACTGCAGGGAACATCTGTTAACTAAGGGACACATCTATTATTCAAAACAATCATCAGCGTCAGTATTGAAGCATTTGTCAGAGAAGCGTGAGCTCTGCCTTCAGAGAGAAATCTCTTCCTCTATTTTGGGCTGGTGCAGAGGAAGGCAGAACTGTGGTTTGATCAGAATCTTGTCAAGATTATTCCCTTGGTGTGGCTCAACTACAGCTCAGAGAAATCCCTTTCACTACTGTCCCACCCATCACCGATTCCTGAGATATATTACCAAGAGATTTTGGCGGTAGAGCAAGGAATGATTAAGTACAAGGATGATGGACAAGTCACTTATGAGATGGACCCTGGGAATAGCACGGGGCTCTGGGGAGGCAACGTTTTCAGGTCTGGGACCCAGCAAGGAGGCAGCAGGTTGCTGGCACGCCTAGAAGGTATCAGTGAATCTCAAAGCAACAGCTTGCACTGATCGGAAGTATGCCAATGTTTTAACAACTGATCCAAACAAGCTCACTTTATGTTCTAATATAAACAATGGAAAATTCATTATAACTTTGGTTCCAATTCCCCCAAAATGGTAGATCTCTGTGGCAGGCAGTTTATTTTTCAAAGGAAGATGGAAGATTTTTTAACATTGTGTGCTCTTTAAAGGGCTGCTTTAGAGCATGGAAGAATTGCAAAAAAACTCAGAGGCTACTCATGGATTTCACTGTATTAACCCATTACTAGCAAGAGGGTTTTTTTTTGTTTTTTTTTTTTCCAATGATGAACATAATGCTGCAGAAACCAGAATGATAGAAACTGCTGGCACTTTAAAACCAGGAGGCCCACAGCATAATATTTCTATCACTTATCTCCTTTGCCATCCTGGGCAAGTTGCTTCACCTCTGTTTGTGTTGGGTTGCACAGCCATGGGCAAGGCCAATGAGCCACCTCACAGCTGTCCCCACTTCTGGATTAGATCCCCTCCCAAATAAGCACATGGCATCTCTTCAGGCGGCACTTTCTAGCCATACCATGTAAAATTGCAAGCCCGTGTGCTGCCTTCTGTAGCCAAACACTGCTTATTTCTTTGTCTGTTTCCCCCCACTCATACGTAAACCCCATTGAGTTGATTTCTTTTTTTTTTTGCCATTATTTTTTTTTTATCTCCAGTGCCTAGAACCACTGCTGCCACATAGTAGTACATCTCTAGCTCTCTGTCCAAAAAAAAAAAAAAAAATTAGTTCTTATTGTACATGACCTGGACCTTCTGTGTCAGTCACAATGTCGTCTGCTACTATCATAGAAAAACTGGAGTTAAATTAGCCTGAAGAATTAGCAAATGTTTCATTCCTACTAGACTGGAAGTCTTCCACTATCCAAGCTGAAGCTGTGTTTTTAAGTGTCTTCCACCATCTTTCTCTTCCCTTTACTGTCAACAAGTTGAATTCTCTGTCAAAGGGCAGCCAGTTGCAGTGGGTAACTTAGTTTGCTATTTACATCAGCGAGAAACCAGCTCTATAAGTAGGGGTGACATTTCCCTTGGGCCAGAATGAGCCTACCTACATCAAGAGCTCGTCCCTGAACCCATTCCTTCTCAAACTTGAGTGGGCACCAGAGTAACTTGGAGGCCATGATAAGAAACAAATTGCTGATCAAGTTTCTGACCCAGAAGCTCTCAGTGGGCATCAAGGAATTTGCATTTCTAACAAGTCCCCAGGATTGGGATAGCTGCCAGCCCACACTTGAAAAACCTCTACTTTCAGCAATATCTGTCTTCTGGGAAACCCACAAACTGAGTTGCTAGGTTTGGGTCCTTCAACAATCACAGATCAGAGTGAAGGGACAATGGAGGCCGCTTTAAATTTCAGTAGCCATTCTTATGGGCAGAGCAGGACCAACTTCCCCTGACCCAGTTGGTTTATAGAGGAATGTTCAGGAACAAGGAGCATCGTAGATTCTGGATAGGAAATTGACAGTCACATAATCATTTAATTGTAACTGGTTTTTAGGAAACATGCACAATGTCCTCCTAAGAGCTTACATGACCAACAATTCACTAGCTGAAGTCAGGAGATCTCTTTTCCTTCCAATGCCTCTGACTTTGCTTAAGTCAACAATCAGCTGTTTTCCAACACTTTTCACCATCAATTATACTAGTCTTCTATTTATTATATGTCTGAGACCTGTTTCTCCAAGACACAAATCAGCAATCTGGGATTACTAGTAGCAAACAAAATAGCTTGAAAGCTAAGGAGCGAACTTAAAGCTCAGCTGATGGGGCGTGGGAGCCAACGGGCTGGGAGTGGGTAAAACAGGAAAATTTCTAAGACCAGACAGAAAGTGTTGAGACTAAAAGAAAGACTTGAATGTGAGGCCTGCTGTGTCTTCACTGCCTCTCAAAGTTATGCTCTAGGGTAAATGAAGATGCTCAAGTGTTTACGCTGCTGGCCTCTGTGGCCCTCACCTGTGGCTTTGAGTGCAGAAGGTGCTTGGAATCGTGGGATGGGGCACGCATGCCTGATGGTGGCCACCTGGAGAGTGGTGTGGGCACACGTGAGTGGTGCACCTGAGTCTGGAGGCTGGGCTATAAGGCGGCATCACACAGAGCACAACTGCAGCCCAACAGCTACAACAGACATTCCAGGGCTGCGAGGACCATGAGGACCACGTCAGAGAGAGCCCAGAGCAAAATGCATATAGAGATTCGCAGGGGGCCCAAGTTGCTATCTCCCCACTGGCTTGTTTCCCCTGCATACTATTAGAAAACCTGCGGGAATGATGCCAAGGGCTCCAAGGATCTCTTTCAAGCCACCTGAACCAACGGGGAACCCACCTGGCCTGGGATGGGTACAGAACACATGCTAACATGACACCCGCCTTTAGCTCATTTTCATGTCTGCCTTAAGAAGCCACACTCGCTGTATTGGGAGAAACATAGCAAGCTGGTTTGATGGGACTCAGACCTTCGCTGCTCCCAGACATTTGCCTTATTATGAGACTAAAGACCCACTTTGCAGTCAGAACAATATGTATAAACAATATGTACATTCTACAATATGTACATACTTTCTAACAGATATTTTAATTATTAATTTTGTTATTTATTACTTTATAGAGGTATAATTGATATATGCCAGTATATGTCAGTGTCAGATGTAGCATGTGATTTAATGTTTTTACAATTCAAAATGATCACAATAAATCTAATCAACATTTCTCACCTAACATAATTACATATATTTTTTTTTCTTTTCTACATGTGATGAGGACTTTTATCTACCCCCTCAGCAACTTTCAAGTAAACAATACTGTGTTACTATAGTCTTTATGCTGTATTTTACATCCCCAGGACTGACTTATAGCTTGAAGTTTATACCTTTTAACCTCATCTCTCTCTCTCTCTCTCTCTCTCTCTCATACACACACACACAGACAGACACAGAGTACTCACATATCATCTACATAATCTTAATATATGAGATATATCATATATATATATATATATATATATATACTCCTCATAGAAAGAGATATAACACCTTAATTTTTTAATAACATTAACTCTACATCTTGGTCTATGTATTAAAATTATTAAGAAATATATAAGTGGTTATTATAATTTTTAGAAACCAGAAAAGTTCATGAATTTATGCCTGAAGGTAACAGTTGCAGATAAAAGGAAGCTGAAACATAATTATTTAATCAGAATTAACGAACTCATTTTAGCAATGCTGAGAGGAAAATGGTAGCTGAACCCCAAATCTCAACAATTTCCAAAAGCACTTTTAGAAATGCCTATAAAGACACTTAAACATACAGAATTATTCACTAGGAAATCAGAATTCACTATGCAAAAACCAAATCTTAACAATGTCTATTACATAGATTGAAACTTTGAATCTTTATAGTACATAAAATATTCTCATTCCTGCACATTGATGACATGTTAAAAATCTAACATATGGTGGATAAGAATGTACACGTAATTTTCTTTGCAAGAGACAATAACGAGCTTTAATTTTTATAGTTAATGCAGAGTTCTTGGGAATGTTAACATTTATTAAATACTCACAGATTTAGGGTCAGCTTATTATCAGTATCCTTACATGCTCAGCAGATGTTAGTTGAAATTCTTTATATTTTTTTCACAGTCAATAGGCAAGAACTTATTTTAACCATTTTATTCACAAGAATGAGATTAAATGTGTTTAAATTTCTCACCCATTGTCTTAGAGCAGAGAAAAACCTTGAACTTTAACCCAATTGTTTAAATGACTGTCCTCTTTTTTTTAATGAGTTGACATTATCTGCCCACTAATAATCTGCTGAAAAATGTTTGCAGGTCTAAAATTTGGTATTTTATTGTGAATAGTCTCATTAATATCAAAACAATTTAAAAATTAAGATCTTATTATGACTGGGTATATACCATTACTGTTCCAACATTTGTTTAAATTCAAAACATTCAAAATATTCAGCAATAGCTAATAATAAAATGTTTAACTAACTTATTTCTTCATTGCCTGTATCTAGGTTAATTGGGATTTCTGGTATAATTTATGTGGAATTCCAAAGAGGAATGGCTTCAAAATAAAATACATATTCATAGTTGTTCTGTGCATTAACATAGGTTTCAAGATCTCAAATACTGATCTGTGTCTAATTACATAATTTTAGTTGATCTTTGGCTGATTTCCGCTGTGGTCAGAGAGAGCTTTTACTATCAATTTGGTAAATACATTATGGGCATCTGAAAAGAAAGTTAATCATAAATTAGAAACAATGGTAAATTAAGGAAAAGTAAAAATGTAATGGCATTACAGAATGGATAGTTGTGTTTTTATTTTTTTTTTTAAACTGGCTTTATTTGAAATATTTAAAGTCACCCTCCTTTTACCATTTCTTCCAAAAACATTAGCAGTGCCATCAATTAGCAGAATAATGAATCTGTAATGTCTCCTGTTTTTTAATTATTATTTTTATTTTTATTGAATGTCTTCATTTTCTTATCCTTGCTAGTGTTTTGACAGTATAGAATCTCCCCCAGCCCCCAAACTCTGGTGACTGTAGCATTTCCACCACCAAATACCCATATTCTCCACCATAGTCCAAAGGCTAAAAATAAACAGATGAATTAGTGAAACAAAAATAAGCTTTTGGACTAAAATATCAATTGCTGGCTACTAGCTGGAAAGGGGAAATGGGTGGGTAATCTGGAAAAGTGGGTAATGATAAGGTGAAGACTAGATTTTCATCATAAAATTTAATATATGCACATATTAATTCCCATTGATGAACACCTAAAACTTACATAATCTTATAATGCAATGTTGCTTCAATGAAAATAATGTTTTCATTAAAAAATAAATTGAGATGATTTAATTTGTGTCATTCTTGATGGGGTAAGGACAACATAATAACATCAGTTAACTTATTCTCAGACTCTAAGAAACCAATAGAATAGTTAGTGCCTAAATTTAGTGCCTAAGTTTTACAAACACTGCACTAAATGTTCACATAAGAGCAGCAGTACTGCCTGTGGCATCTGAGAAAGAAGGGAGATTAAAATCTTATTAGAAAATTTTACGTTCTTAATGACCACACTCACAAGTGTGCTAATGTGCAGCCATTTGTCTGTTCTTGTTAGAATGTTTGGTGTAAAAACACTGCATCAAAATGATAATGCTTCACATAGTTTTGAATTATAATTGTCCTCTGTAGTAATTGACTATCTGATATCCACTCACTTGATTAGCTGTCCATTAGCATTCTCCACTACTTACTGCCTCCCTAATGTGTCTGAATCTATAACCACTAATCAAAATACCAAACACTATGAAAGTGAAAGAAATATGACTTGTTATGCAGGCTAGATATATTTCAACTGGGAGCATTAGATATTTGATTTAGATAAATTATTCCTGAACTAAAAATAAAAATATTACCCTGGCTGTTAGAAATTATACAACTACCAAGCCAGAGTCAACCTATTTCCAAACCATCCATCCTAAAATAAAGAAATAATAAATTATTTTTATGTTCTCAACTCCATCTAAAATCCTGTGACTTCCTGTTTGAAGATGACATTTGATATAATCTGGCACAAAATATTTACAGTATAAAATCCCTGGGTATTTTACTTTAACATACCCTGAACAGTACAATTAGTCGCTAACAGAACAAAGATTAGGAAATAGATAACCTTATTGGTAGTAAAATAATGCTGCTACTTCATAAGGCTGTCAAAGTAACGTCTATGAAGATCAATTTATTTTATTACAGCATGTCACTGACATCAAGATACCATCCATTATAATATGTACTATTATTTTGTATAATATAAAGGAAAATCCCTGCCAAATAAAATATGGCATGATAACATAATGACGATTCTAGATAAGTTCATCATTTAAGACTTTTTTTAAATTTCTCTGATCATTTTCAAGTTATCTAGCAAACTCTCCTAACTCCAGCTGCCTTACATCTGACTCAGTAGTAAAGCAAAGTATAATTTCATCTACTTGTGGGAATCCTCCTTTTCAAGGTCCCTCCTTTTCAAGTACTTGATTTTTGCTCTAAAGAAAAAAATGGAACTAACTTCATTCTTCTGAATATTTGCTTCAAACATATCAAATGCATGAATCAATAATTTTTCAGTGACTGAAAATACAATATTTATTGTTTTGGTCTCTTCATTTATATGTATCAGTGTTATATATATTTAATGACTTCATCAATTAATTTTCTTACATCTTTGTTCATTTTTGGACAGTACTTGATTTCTCCTCTCAGGTGTGATTCCTGTAGCATCCATGATCCATAGCATCCATGATCCATCACCACATCCTTTGTGCTCTTCCTACCCCTATTTTGACCCTTCTTCACCATATTTCGGTTTTAAATGCTAAGCCTCCATAATCTTTTTTAAAACTATCTTATGATAGTTGAACTCAAAACAATGCACGCCATTATGAGGGCTTCCCTTGTGGCCTAGGGGTTGAGTCTCAGGGATGCCCTTCCCACAGCAAAGTGTCCTGAGTTCGATCCCTGGCCAGGGAGCTACCCACATGGCGCAGCTGACCTCTCCTGTCTCCTGCTGTTTTTACTTCATAGAAGTTACTTTGGCAACATTATGAAGTAGCAGTGTATTTCAGTAGATACACCTGTTCTGCTCCCCACGCCGTCTCTGGTGAATCCTCTCACCCCCCACTTCTGGCCTACACCCAGTTCTTCTACACACACACAAAAAAAATCTTACAATAAAAGAACAATTCCTTAAAAAAAAAGAAGTGATGCATGCAATTCACATGACAATATGCTGAGGCTGCTACTTAGCCAACAGAGACTTGAGACACCATCAATTATAACACCAGGTAGGCAGGTGTGAGACATGTGACTTAGAACTGATGAATACCTCTCTCTGCCATCTGGTTCATCCTTTTATGTGTTTAAATTTTGCAACTAGGTCTATATATACATTAATGAATGTCTTTTCTCTGACCATAAAAGGCATAAATAACAACATTTCAAATTTTTTGAAGAATAAAGATAACGAATAACCTTAAGTCTGTCAACTTATTAGCATTGAGTTTCACTGGAGTTCAGGGAATGATGCTCAGTGTATGCCTGATGATAGGAAAGATATAAGAATAGTGGATGAGAGAAGGCTTAGATTCTGTGTGTGCATGCTGGTATGTGATGTTGTATGTATTTGTGTGTATGTGTTTTGTACTCCTAGCTCTCCTCTTATTTCCTCTGTGAAATGTGCCTTTTAGACTTCATTTTGGGGATACTTCTCTTGCTTTAACCATGGTATCAGATTAGGAGCCAGCATCTTTATCCATGAACCTAAATTTAAATCAGAGTGTGATTTAAAGAAGCTTCCTGAGCAAAGTTAGTCCATAGACAGCACTGGGGTCATAATAATCAACCTTATTGTAGGCATGTGACCCCAAGCAGCTCAATTAGAAACTTTTCCCTGGGGTTTGTCAACATGAAGCTGAAGGCCAGATTTGTTTTCTCCTATTTTGTTCAGAATGCTATGATGATACAATCACGAATGATGTCAGAAATCACAATTTTAGCCTCTTAGAAACACAGTCTGAAACAATTTGGCCAAACATACAGCAAAAAATGAGAATCCCAACTGTTTAATTCTCTAATACCTCTGATTCAGTCATTTACAATTTACGTGAACTACGCAATTCTGTTTTGACTAAGTATGCTTGAATTGGATTTCTTGCACTTACAACCCAATATATTAGCTCTGGCTGATAGAATTATTTAAAAAAATATGTGCTTTAGCACATAGTTATGATTAAAGATACTTCAAATGTGTTTTGTGTGACAGCAAATGTCACTTAATCACAGAAAGTAAAAATGCTATGTTTTGGGGTTCATAGAAGTGAATAATACTTACATTGAGGTTGATTTTATTTTAATTTTAGTATTCTTCTAAACTCTTGTTTTAAGAGGAAACATGTGACCAAAATTTTATTTGGCACTTGTGTAAAGTGAAATGTAAAAGAAAGAAATTAAAACAGATTGAAAGTAATATAGTCAACCCTCAGTTACTAAAAAAGTTTAGTCATTCATAGGTCTTGGATGTTATTATACAATCAAAATAATGTTTGGCCAAAATTAAAATGACTTATGTTTCATATTCTCCATGAGAATACAGTGAGTAAAGACTTAGGCAAAGGCAGTTGTGAAAGCTTGACATACAAGCAAGATAAAGTAATTATCAGCTTATTTTAAAGTTTCATGAAAAAGAATATTGCAAACTTTTACCTTCGCCTATTTTTTTTCAAAGCAATTCCTAAGACACAGAGGTAAATATGCTAGTCTAAAGAAAAATTTGTGTCTTAAAAAAATAGGTTTAGTGCCTCCCCGGTGGTGCAGCGGGTTGAGGACAGTGCTGTGAAGCTGTCTGCAGCCTCTGCAGCGTGGGTTCAATTCCTGGCCGGCCAGGGAGATACCCACATTGCGTGGCAGGCCTCTCCTGTCTCACCCACTGCTCCCCTCACCAGTGTATTTCAGTCAGTCTGCCTGTTCTGTTCCCCACTCTGTCTCTGGTGGATCCTCTCACCCTCCCACACATCTGGCCTATACCCCAGTTCTTGTATAAATAAATTAAACTTTAAAAAAATCTGTTTAAACTGATGCTAACAGTAACAACATTTCTGCCTGAATTTGAAAATAAAACTTCAACGTCTTTGACTGATGTGGCATTTAGTAAAAAGGGGAAATCTCTTGGGTGTAAAGGTTCTCCTGTGACACATCCAATATTAATATTTCCATAATAGTGTCAGAATCTGGGTCTTTAATATTGACCTATAAAATAGTCAAATGTAGAAACTGAAAAAATAAAGATGTTCAACATTCTCCTTTGAAATTATAGTCTTCTATAGTAGACAGTATATCATTTCAAAGCATTATGAACCAGCTTAACATTCTATGGAAGAAATGAGGATTTCTCACTTATTTTTTATAAATATGGGGAATTAAGAATTTCTGACACTGGAGACATTTCTATTTTAACATTGAGTGAGAAGTCTATTGATTAGTTTAGTACACTGCCTTTGCTTCCAAACTGAAGGGTGACATTGGAATTAGTGAATTAAATTTCCAAATATTTTATATACCTTTTGTGTTGAGTGGACAAGAGGTTAGAAGCTGGGGATTCTGGAGACTAGAGCATATGGATTTCTGCAGTAAAGTAGAACATTGCACTTCTCAGTTGCTATTTCCTGCTTCCTAACTAAGTACTGATGTTGCTTCTTAACTCAGTACTTGTTCCTGCTTCTTAACTAGGTACTGATGAGCTAAGAAAGCCCATCAAGGATTTGTGAGCGGAAGTGTTCCAAGGAAAGCTTTATGTGAGCAGAAGCATTACCAGAGCTGCTATCCTCACTGTTGTTTTAGTCCTACTCACCTCCCTCATCTTCAGAGCTTGCTCACCTTTAGGTACACAATCCCCATTGTTTCATTGTACAGTTCTTAGTATCTTGATGTCTCCTAGCGAGCAAGTCCACCCAAGTAAATATTATTTTCTTCCAATCATGTCATGCAGGATAACATACTTTCCACTCTCTGTAGACAGAAAGGGGCAGAGCCTGCTTTCACCTGCTGCTTTCTGTGTCTGCAACCTGTGTGCTCTGTCTTTGTGCTTTGTTTATCAGTAAGATGAGCTGCTGTTGATGTTGAAAGTTCTCCCAGTTATCCGGGGTCTGACATGGAGGGAGAGAAAGGGCAGAGTTCCAGCTTTGATGTTGGCTGTTATAAAGTAAGAAACAGAATAACTTAGCAGCTAGAGAACTGTTGCCTTTGGATCATGCACAGAAGGGCCACAGCAGTTTTACAAACAAAAATGAAATTTCTCTAGGTCTGCATGACTAAACCCTTCAGTGAGGCCAGTTAGCTTTTAATAAAGTTTTTAGGGGGAGAGTAATTTTTTAGGATTGTAATTATATTTTTAGCACTGATTAAATATAGAACAATAAAAAAGCTAATCAAGCCTCTACTCACTCTTAAAAATGATTCAAATTAAAATTTATAATTCACATTGCACATGTATTTATATTTAAGTTCTTTTATACATAGAAGTCTTCATTTCTATTCATACTGCTACGCAAAAAGTAAGTATATGCTTTAAACTAAGACATTACCACTCTAATTAAATCTTATAAAAATATAAGGAGCTATCAGCATTAGTGGTTGAAAAATTATTTCCAAAATTATAGACATTATTTTATAATGAATACTTAATACTTTAGTGATAGCATATTATGTAATATTGCTTTTATACAATGGAATACATCTTTGTTTCTATTAAGTTTTATACAGAGATATAAATTGAAGGTATTATTAATGAAATGCAAAATTAATCCCTCTCTAATTAGTTCCTCTCTCTGTTTCCTTTGCTCCCTTAGTTCCTGCTTCAATGGCTCGCTTTCAGTCCCTTCAAGGCTCAGCAACTCCCTGCTGGGGGGTTCTGGTACAGGCTCTTCCTCCTCATCAAACACTCATATAAGATCCTAAAACTCATTCTCCAGGTCACATGCAGAGTCCCACCTGGCCAGGCACACAGTGAGTCCATAGCTCATCTTGGTTCATGAATGACTCAATAAAACAATAAAATCCTGGGATCAACTCAATAGCAAGGAAAACCTTTCAAAGAAATAAGAATGATTTGTCTTATTCTAAACAATTTACTGATTTATTCCCCTTGAAGTATCATTTGCAATTTGTTACTCAGAGGTGGTTAACTGAAATCTACTTTTCAGCATTAGATCACTCGTTTACTTTTATATACTATCCTCTGTCTTTAGCCAGGGTTCTGAATCAGTTGTATATTCTTATGCACTTTTTTTTAATCACTATTGACACATGTATTGAGTGACAGTATAAGCCTCTAATTGGGATTATAGTGTAGATATTAAATAGAGACAGTAGATTTGGCCTCCAACAAATTTGGGTTTGAATCCTAGATTTAAGCACTTGCCCTAAACAGGAGCAAGTTAATGTTAGTTTTTTTATTTGCAGGCAAACACTCCTCACTTAAAAGATTATTTTGAAGATTAAATTAAATAATGGTTAAAAACCTACTAAGTATAGAACACTTCGCATAGAGTCTGACATCATTGCTCTCTCATTCTACCTTTATAAATTTACATTACCATATTCTGCTTAGATCCTGTCAGGTTATTTAATTTTAGGCACTGCACATGTACAACACTGCATTAAAAACATACACATTTTATGTCTTTTTATTCATAGCAGCTCCAAAACATGTTATTGTCCAAGTACATGCAAAAACAGTTTGAGATCAAAGTACATTGTGATTATGATTTCTATCGAAGGCATAGGCAATCTTATGATTGGCTTTTCAGATGCATTTTCAATTCTAATCTTGATTTTAACCCATTTCTTCCTAAATTATCTTTAGAATAATACCACCTCTGTATAGCTAGATTAGAGATCTTTATTAGACTACTAAGGAATCATTGACTGAAGGTTTGGTTTTTTCAATGATAATTATCATGAGATAATTTATGCTTTCCTGATAAGAGAACTTTTCGAATTCTGAATCCTTTAGCAATTCAATCATGCCCTGAAAAATCTCTTTCCTTCTCATTCTACCTTTGAGGATAATGAAATGAATCTGAAGACCACATTGTTGCAGAGAGATCACTGGAAATGAAATCTGGCATCTAAGTTAATATTAGGTCAGGAAGAGCCTAATATATGCCCTTTGCTAACATTCACACTTGAGTTTGAATTTTTCTTATTCTCTTCCCTAATGTAGTCCTGCATTACCATATCATAATGTGCACCTGCAGGCTACAGCAAACTAAGCCTGATTTCTAAATTCATAGACACTTACCCAACTATGAACATTATGCAATTTTTGAATGGAGAATGCTGTTTTTCATGAAAAAATGTGCAAAAACCATGGTAGGGCAGGTTTCAGGCAGTGGAATGAACTTAGAATCATGGGCTTACACTTAGAATCACTGGCTCTTTATTTATATTCTGAACCCCTTTTATTTTTGCTCTGGGACTTGGGAGACTTGTTCGAACTTTTCTTTTTCCTCACCTGCAAATAAAGAATTATCATACGCGGCCCATGGCAACAGTATTAGGACTAAATGTGTTTTGAGGCGGAAAAGTCTGCCATATACATTATAAAGTGTCTGAACCTATAATGGGCTAACAGGAGGCTGAGGCTTGCTCTTAAGTCACACAGAGACACCCATGATTTCCATCTCAAACACACATGGTGAGCTGGGTGGATTCAGGCAAGGCAAAGTTTAAACTCTCTGAGCATCAGGGTTATTGTTTTTGCTTTTCTGTAAGGAGGATAATTACCCTGCTTTGCAGGATGGTTATGGAAGCAAAGCAGCGTAAAGAAGTAACAGTACTAAGAGGGGCTCAATAAACCTATACCTAAAAATGGAATAAGATTGAAAGGAAGAGCTTGTAGCTGAAATATTTTCAGCCCAAGAAAGCCTTACTACCGAAAAGTCTATGTAAATACCTAAGCTATTAAACTCAGTCTTCATTTGCCTATTTCAGAGTATACCTTGCTGACTATGATTTTTTTAATTTGAAGAACTATCTTAATAAATAGTACTGCATATTAAAGCATATCACATATTTTTCATAGCCTGAGCAAATATTTATGATCAAATTAGACAACTTGCTTGCAGCCCAGCTACCTGAAGTGCCAGGTCTTTGTTATTATTTTTTTTTTATTTATGCATAGAGGAACTGTAGGCCAGAGGTGTGGGGGTATGGGGGTAGGGTGAGAGGATTCACCAGAGACAGAGTGGGGAGCAGAACAGGAAGAACTACTGGAATACATTGCTGAGGGGAGCAGCAAGCAAGACAGGAGAGGTCTGCTGCACCATGTTGGGGTCAGCTCCCTGGCCAGGGATCGAACTAAGGCCTTGGTGGTGATAGCACTGAGACTTTAGCACTGAGACTTAACCTCTACACCACCAGGGAGGCCTGGAAACTGTATTCTCTAGATCTAGGTTTTTTGTTTTTTTTTTAATTTTTTTTTTAACAAAACTTCTGTTACTGTTTTTTTTTTTAAGATTTATTTTTATTTATTTATTAATACAAGCACTGGGATCGAACCTGCGCTGTAGAGACTGCAGGCAGCTTCGCAACCCAGCGCTCAACCACTGCTCCACCGGGGAGGCCCCTCTAGATCTAGTTTTATGGTGGTTATATTGCCACAATAATATAAGTACTAACTATTGTTTCATGCCACCCCAGATACTGAGTCCTGAATTTCTATCTTTAATAATATAAATGTAAATAGACTACTTTGATTCCATTTTAACTTATGAATAACTTTAAAGATAGAAAAAGGAAATATTTTATTTTAATATAGTTATACATAGATAGATATGAAACTAATAGTATTCTTTAAACTTCTATTCAATATAAAACATTTTTTAAGTTCTTGAAAAAATTTCATGATTCTAAACTATTTCAGGTTCTGAAAAATAATTATGGAAAATCTGTGTATTTGTCATGCAAACATAAAGCTATTTGTTGTGAAGTATGCACTGCAGCCTGGATTCCTATGCCTGGACATAGAAATAAAACTGACATAAATTGAGCATTTTTTAATTATTCTTAGTCAACTAAAATTAACAAACATTGTTCTTTCTTATAAACATCTAATTACGTAATTATCAAATGCTTCAAGCAAACAGTATTATTTGTGTCCACATTCAAAATTAAAATAAACTCATATTGCTAATTTTTGTTATTTTAAGATAAATAGGAGGCAGATGTGAAAAAGGACTGACCGTTTTTATTATATACTGTTTCATTTTCTTATTAGATCTATTTCATGAAATGTTGAAAAATTTCTTTGAACAATGAACTCCATTTCTTTTTACTTTATTTAGCTTTTATTTTTGTCATTATTCACTGTCATGCATTTAGTAAGTATAATAACTTGGTAAAAAATAAAGGTACTATACACACACACATATATTTATGTAAGTCTCTCTATTCTTGCTTATCCTTCCGCTTTAGTTTTTCTCTTGTTAGGTGCCATTTGTACTCTGACCATTTTAATTCTAACCATTAGTTAATAGTGGGCTTGTTCAGACCTCAGCTTTAACAAAGTGACTTCCTTCCTCGGATTGAATTTCTTTAAAGATAATCAATTGGAGCCTCTTTTAGTTGTCAATATGTTTCTACAGTCTCTTCTCTTCTCTCCTCACATCAACAAATGACACATTTAGAGCTACAAGGAAGACTATCTCAATTGTCTCCAGGAAGAAAAAAATATTTTTTTTATATCACAAATACTACTAGTCTTATATATTTATTTCCACGAGACTCGGGTTGGGGAGAGAAGAAAAATAATGCAAAGGAGGAATTGACATATATACCACAGTATGAATAGATAGGTTTAAAATAGAACTAGTTACCCCAGAGAAATTTCTATATCTAGACTTAAAAGTAAATAAACAAAAACTAACCCACACAGTTTGTGCCTACAAGAAGAACAAAACCTCAAGGAGAGTAAAGAAGACTTTATTTCATATTTAGTCATAATGTTCTTTATATGAGTAATTAAGTCTGAGAATATTGTACTGAGCAATGATGATAGAAATTAATAGATTCTAAATGAAGCATTTTCCTTTTATTCTTAACAGCTGTTCATTTTTACTTAGTGTGCACATCTTTCCCCAAAAAGACAAAAGTAAAATTATTCTTTAGGAAATTAATCACATGTGTCTCATTATTTCAAATAAAATCTCAAAAATCTAGCTTCCTTCTACAGGGAGAATAATCTCTTCCCTGCACCAGCCTCATTATGCAGTCAGTGAGGAGTGTAGTGCCACCTTCTGGTGCAGAAGGGGGTTGCTTTTCTTTGTCTTGAGAGTTACCTGGAATATTATTAGTTCAATTTGTGGAAATGTAGCATGGTAACCAATCAGTGCTACTCTTTAGCACTTACTTCATTTGTCTTATTATATTGGCATGAAGTGTTGGTTTATTTTAACACAGCAATACTATGCAGAAGCTGAAATATATTATCCAATACATTGTCATGACTAACAAAAGTAGAGTTTTCCAATCATAGATAAATAATAACATTGATTTAAATATTGAAAAAATAATTTTAAATAGTCAGCATGGCTTATTCATATTTTGGTTATACGTAGAAAGCAGTATCAAGGGAATGATATGCAAGAACTATAGGATTTAGGCTACTTCTATGAGAACAAGGCGATAACCAATAAAAAAACAACTTAAGTGTATGTGCTGATTTTACTTCTTAAAAAGCCAGAAAGAGAGAAACATTGAGAGAAAAGAAGAATCATTAACTTCTATTACATCAATTCTGGGCATTAAATTACTTTTTGTGCTTTTTTGTATTTGCAGTACTTCATAGTATAAATTTCAATATTAAAAAACACAAAAAGAGGTTACAAAGACAGATTTCTCATTTTATAGAGAAGTAAAAGATGCTTACAGAAGATGAGAGCTATGCTTGATACTACTGTCACATGGAACAAAGTCTAGAATCAAAACTCAACCCAGGATAAATGAGCCAACTATCTACTTGAATGCCATCTTTTTTTTTTTTTTTTAAGATTTATTTATTTATTTATACAAGCATTGGGTATAGTCAGAAGCGCGGGAGGGTGAGAGAATTCACCAGAGCCAGAGCAGGGAACAGAACAGGCAGACTGACGAAGTACACTGCTGAGGGGAGCAGCGAGCAGCAGGAGAGATCCGCGCACCATGTGGGACCTTCGCTGGTGGCCGGGGATACAACCAGCGCAGCAGAGGCTGCGGGCAGAGAAATATTGAAAGATTGCTCAACTGCTGCATCACCGGGGATGCCCATTTGGATACCATCTTGATGTTGCAATCGTTCTGTCTCCAAAATTCAAATTACAAAGAGAACTGTGAGTCCCAAAGATTAACTATCTAATGAGATGGTCTTGAAACTCTCTGTTGGACCCCCACATTCCTCAGAGGGTGCCATGTGTTTGATTTAAATTTCATTAACAATGATCTATTTTTCCATTTAAAAGTAAATCTTATGTTGGATTTTTGGTAGAGCCCTCAGGGATAGGGCTGTCCAATCCTCATGAAATGTTTAACCTCCCACAAGATGTGATAAATGACTCTAAGCTTAATTTCACTTCCATGTAGGAGATGCACTCCCCCATTGAAATTAACAGGTGGTCCTGATAATATTACTCTAAATAGTGGTATAAATATAGGTATTGAATTTAAGACAATTTGAGATGCTTATGGACATCACACCCAAAGTCCTGAAGTCTGCAGGTTTTGGAAAGAGACCCAGGGACTCACTCTGAGAAGGGCCTCCCTCCCAGCAGGAATTCTTCAGGCTGCATTCTGTAGACTCTGGACTGCCAGCCTCCAAAGCGCTGTCAAGAGATTCATCACCTTCATCATTTTATTTTGCTGCCAATTGAACGAGATGCTTTTATTATGGCAATATGGATCCCTCCTCTCACTGAGTTCATATTTTTCTATATGAATATGGCTTCAGTCATCGAGAAACTTTCCTGCTGTGTAGAACTCCAGACATTCCAAATCTGGTAAAACAAGCCCTCTGTGGCAAACAGAGAAGAATTGATGTTCTTGACAACTGATGAACAGACAGGTCATGAGCTGAAGATGATAACTTATCTTCTATTCTTTCAACTAGTAAAACTAGTTTTAATACCTGAAGGAATACAGTATTTTATATAGACTTTTATCTCACTTAAAACAATATTTGCTCAATAAGGGCAAGTAGAAAATAGATATAAAGAATAATTAAAATCACTTATAGTCTAAAACCTAAAAGGAGCCACTTTTAACACTTGTTGAATTTATTTCAACCTTTGTTTGTATAAATACACACATATTCACAAAGAGAAAATTGGATTCAATAGGTTTTGCATTTTCTTGTGTTTTAACAATCACTATTTTCCCATGTCTTAAAATATAATTTTACAGTTTACGTAATGTCTTTGCCTAGAATCCAACAGTTGGAGAGGAGACAAGAAAAACCAATTTAGATGTTAGGATTAATCAAAACAGAATTTAACCCCGCTGTAAACATCAGGTTAAATGTGGGACATTTTCAACCAAATCCGTTGCTTTCATGCATAAGCCTGGGGTCTTCAACCATCACATGGAGGGGAGCCAATTGCCAATTAGAAAGACCTGATTTGAACACTGAGAAATAAGCTCCTAATTTATTTGAAAAATGAAACTCACTTGGGCATATTTGTTACAGCAGTTTAGATGACCCCAACAGAAAGAATAGGGAGTCAAAAAAAGCCTGGCTTATGATTAAAATATATGCCTGTACTTTATATATGTTTGTCTATGTGAAACTGTCATAAAATGTATTTATATAATTTGCCTAAATTTCCGTTTATAATATCTTTCCTCATCTAAAATTTAGCTAATTCACTAATAATCATTCATTTGCCCATTTGCCCTTTCAGCTTTCAAATTTTATCTTTGATCTTTTTAATCTGAACATACATTATTTGCTTGAAAAATTCAATCTTCCATGGGGCAGAACAGGAAGTACTACTATCACAGAAATCATCTGAGTCAAATTTTTAAAAGCACATAATGGATTGAATTGGAAAAAAAAAAAAAAAAAAAAAACCACTAGGCAGGCCCTGAGTATTTTTTCTTGAATGATTGATTTGTAAACATAACCTTATAGTAGAGAATATCTATTCTTTAGCTAGTAATAAGCATTCTACAAAAACTATGATGAGAAAATTATAGATTTTTTTAAGATTTATTTTTACCTATGCATACCAGAACTGGGGCATATGTCAGAGTTGCGGTGGGGGGTGAGGATTCACCAGAGACAGAACGGGGAGCAGAACAGGCAGACTGACTGAAATGCACTGTTGAGGAGAGCAGCGGGTGAGACAGGAGAGGTCTGCTGTGGGTTAGTTCCCTTGGTGGGGATCGAACTCATGCTGCAGTGGCTGGTGATAGCTTGATAGTGCTGAGACTGCACCACCAGGGAGACCTGAAAATTACAGATGTTTTAAAAGATCTACTGGGATTAGATTATTTGTCTATTAATGTGTATAGACAATCATGATGGATCAGGTCAGCTAGAGACTAACCGCAGAGCCAACATTAGGCACAGTCAATGGGTAAATTCAACGATCTTAATACCCTGAAAAAGCAGATCCAGAAGCAAAGGCTACCATTTCAAGCTCTCCATTTAGGTCTGTCCTCTGTAAAAGAGTGTAGATCTACCAGGTTCATTTAGCAGCTGTTCCAGCTTTACAGTATCATAGAGAAGCAAAGCATTTTTTTAAAATCTCCTTTTACTAAAATAATTTTTAAACAGTGAGGAATATGTTAAAGTTTTTGTATTTTCCCAGAACTAACTTAGGAATCTTAGCCCAAAAAGGTCAACTTGGTTATTATTTAAACTTCCAGAAAAACTATTATACTCATTTTACAAGGAGAAAAAAGATGTTAATAAACAAGTAGCGTCATTTGACTTAATATCTCACATTTAATGTAAAATTTAAGTAGTCTGTCTATATGGTAAAATGCTATCTTAGAGACAATAGACTAGTAGGTTTAAAAACAATTTAGAATTCTTCTGCCAATATCAGTGCAGATTAAAATCAAATTAACATATTCATTAGCAACTGTTGCATACAATATAAACATATAAACATACAATATAAACATATTTCAGACTTGCCATACATATAATAAACACAGATCAATATATGTCAATTATAGATAACGAACAGCATTTGCTATATATACAATATTGTTCTTATATATGTATATGTCTATAATAGGTAATGTGCATGTATTTATATATGTTACAGACCACAAAGTCAATATATTAATAGGTATATTGAAGTGGCAAGTAACTCCAGTTTTATAGCATTCTCAATGGAATGTTAAGAACAACTTTTAAATTAAAAAAAAAATCATTCCACAACTGCTGACACGCTTTTCAGGATTTTTGTGTGACTGCTGCCAGTTGGAATCCCTAGACTGGAAGAACTGCAGAGCCATCTGTTCTGACGCACTGCTTGCGACGTTCTAGGCTCACTGAAGCAATTGTTTCTATTACCCTTAGAACTCATGAAATGCTTCAATTTGCAGCATCTCCATGGAATAAATTGAGCCTGACTTGTATCACGAATATAATTAGGTTAAGATCTTGGTAAAAATTCTACAAGATAGTTTAACCATTTCCTTTCCAAGCCTCCAAAAATGTGTCTTTTTAATTTGAGCTTTTTATGCTACTTCCAGTGACTTCCCCCGTCACTAGCAAATGACTCTTGCATGTAGGATACTAGGGTATATTTAAGTATGCTAAACATGATGAAGTCATAATACATGTACATTGAGAAAACAATAGGGGGAATTAAGGAGTTGATGCCATTGTTTGTAGAGTCATGACTTTGTGAGTAGTCTTTTTAAGGAAAAAGTTTTAAAATAGAAGGCAGAGTTCAAGCTGTATTCAGCATCCTTATGTGGAAATTATGAAAAATGTCAGAAACTATGAAGTAAAATGGTTTTGTTGGCACAAAACAGAAACTTGGAACTGTAAGAAATCATTTTGATTAAAGACTGCGTATATCTGATCTAAATAAATTAACAGTAACTTGAATAAGTTGCTATGATAAAGGTATTGTGGAGAATGCAACTAATAAGCCAGCAACTCATTCTGTTTTTAGTAAAAGTTAAAGGTTTTACAGGATGACAGAATATGAAAGGGTAAAAAGGCAGCTTAAATAAGTCAGGAAGTAATAAAATTAAAAGAATGTAAACATTATATGGAAGTAAACTATTTGAAATCATATGTAAGCAGGTTTTCATAAAGATAGGTTAATCATCTGAACTGGTAAATCAAATCAAATGACATATGCTGGAATACCACTGAATAAGTAAACCATGTATTTTAAGATATTATCATTATGTTAAGATGATAACAATGTTAAGATGATAAACAATGAAAGTACAGAAGAACAATGGAAGGTTAAAGGAGGATGTTCAAGTTGTCAGAGATTATGCTGACTTAAGAGTCTAGAACCCAGGGCCTCCCCGGTGGCGCAGCGGTGGAGCGCTGGGTTACGAAGCTGCCCGCGGCCTCTGCGGCGCCGGTTTGATCCCCGGCTGCTCCCCGGCCACCGGAGGAGGGTCCCACATGGTGCGCAGACCTCTCCTGCCACCCGCTGCTCCCCTCAGCAGTGTACTTCAGTCCTTCTGCCTGCTCTGCTCCCCGCTCTGGCTCTGGTGAATTCTCTCACCCTCCCGCGCTTCTGACTGTACCCAGTGCTTGTATAAACAAAACAAACAAACAAATACAATAAATAAATAAATAAAAACATGCCTCTATAAAAAAAAAAAAAGAGTCTAGAACCCAGAAGTCAATAATCAAGGGAGAAGCTTGAGATGCCATGTAAAAGCCAGGAAGTTTACCAGGAGTCTGTAAGACAAGAGTTAATCATATTGAGAACAACAAACTATTGAAATCAACAGGTAACTAAAACCCCAAAATGACAGAGCAATGAAAATGATTGCCATCTCAAAAGATGGGCAGTCCAGCCGTCCTGTGGATCACAGCAGCCACAGAAGCTGGAGGAGGAAGTATCTGCAGTCATCACTAGTTAATAACTGATGATGGGATGAGTACATTAGAATTAAATAGGGCCTCCCCGGGGGCGCAGCGGTTGAGCACTGGGTTGTGAAGCTGCCCGCAGCCTCTGCAGCGCCAGTTCGATCCCCGGCTGCTCCCCGGCCACCAGGCGAGGGTCCCACATGGCGCGACAGACCTCTCCTGCCGCCCGCTGCTCCCCTCAGCAGTGTACTTCATCCGTCAGTCTGCCTGCTCTGCTCTCCTCTCTGGCTCTGGTGAATTCTCTCCCCCTCCTGCGCTTCTGACTGTACCCAGTACTTGTATAAATAAATAAATAAATCTTTAAAAAAAAAGAAGAAATAGATGAGGAATCTATACCTACTGTTAATATTATATACAGTTTATTATCTGTCAGCTAGTACATGGAGGTTCTTCCAAAAATTAAAAATAAAACTATCATATTATCTAGCAATTCTACTTCTGGGTATTTCTCTGAAAAAAAAAAAAAAAAAACTGACTTGAAAAGATATATTTACCCCACATGTATTGCAGCATTATTTATAATAGAGAAGACAGGGAAATAACCTAAGTAGCATCCATCAGTGAATGCATGGATTAAAAAAAAAAATGTGATGTGTATATATACATACACACACAGAGCATTTCAGTATATTTATTATATTTATATTTAGTATATTTACATATATATGTGCAAATCATGGACTATTATTCAGTCATAAAGAAGAATGAAATCTTACCATTTATAACAACATGGATGGACCTTAAGGGAATTATATAGTGAGAAATAATAAATAACATATGAACTCAATTGTATGTGTAGTGCAAATAAGTAAATAAACTGAGTGATTAGATACAATAACAGATGAATGGTTGTCACAGCAGGAGGTGGGAGATGGGCAAAGTGGATGAAAGGGGTCAAAAGGTACAACCTTCTGGGGCCTCCCTGGTAGTGCAAAGGGTTAAGATGCAACCTATGGAGCTGTCTGCAGCCACTGCAGCATGAGTTCAATCCCCGGCCAGGGAGCTACCCACATGGTGCAGCAGACCTCTCCTGTCTCGCCTGCTGCTCTCCTCAGCAGTGTATTTCAGTCAGTCTGCCTGTTCTGCTCCCCACTCTCTCTCTGGTGAATCCTCTCACCCCCCCACACCTTTGGCCTGTACCCCAGCTCTCATATGCATAAATAAATAAATCTTTAGAAGGAAAAATAGACTTACAAAAAAAAGATACAACCTTCTGGATCTAAAATAAATAAGTCATTGGATGTAATGCATGGCAATTTGAGTTAATAATACTGTGTAACATATGAAAGTTGCTAAGGAAGTAAATCTTAAAGGTATCATCACAAGAAAAAAAAATGCATAACTGTTTATAGATGTTAACCAGACTTATTGTGGTGATCATTCTGAGACAGCCTATGCAACTGAAATTGAGAGCTGGTATGATAAGAGTGGCCCAATGACCTGTCTGAATACGTGCCCTGGTGGGCCTGCCATAACATCTTGTCCAAACAACTGGCCCACGAGGGAAATAAAGAAGCCATAACTAGTTAATATCCTGACTTATGACTGTTTCACAACTTCCTGGAAGAGGGAAGGTGGAGGGTCCCAGACACACAGTAAAATCCTGACGAAGAGCAACAAAGTCACGCTGGTTGCCCACGTCCACATGCAAACCATGTGGAGACTTTATGTGCTAATGAAACATGAGGTGTATGAAAGAGCCTGTATCTCATTTCTGCATGCCTCGGGGTGGCCCAGCCCAGAACATGCTTGACACTGCCCCCCCACCCTGTGTTGTTAGAGCCATCCCTTAAAAATCCTTTCCTAGCTCCCATCTGGAAGTCAGGCAGGAAATTTTCTCCTCTAGTCCTGCCTTCCTTGGGTAAGACCTCAGTGAAACTTGTCTTGTCAAGCCAATGCTCGCTGGTGAATTCCTTTTCCTACCTGTTCCTAGAACCACATTTGTAAGTGTCTATAACAATTTCACAATATACACTGATATCAAATCATTATGTTGCAGCCCAAAAGTCAATGTGATGTTCCTAAAAAAAAAAGTTATACCTCCATAAAAAAAGGTAAAAAATAAATAGTGCATAGTAAGGCACCCAAAAAAAAAATAAAGTGGAGATCAAATTATTCCTGGTAGTAAGCAGAAAATCAGTAATGAGAGGCCAAGAAAGGACAGATTGTGAAGAGAAGGGCTCACGGGACCTGGGTCTGGGCATCCGTAGGGAAGCTGGAGGGAAAGCTGAAGGCTGGAAGTGGCATCTGGGGAGATGGCAGTAGGTAGGATGGAGAGAAATTAAAAAGAGAGATTCAGAAAGCCAGAAGTCAATGAGCCAAAGAACTTCAGAATCCTGTATTGGTGTCTTGGGTAAAACTCTTAACTTAAAAGTAAATGGCTGTTAGCTATTGCCTGTTAGAAGATATGGAGCAGGATCCCCTAGGTGAGTAGAGAACTTGAGTTTTCTCTAACCTAGAGGGCTGGGTACCAAGTGGTTAGGAGCATAATGAAAGCTCCCTTTATTCCAGGTCCTTTCTCAGGTCTCCGTGCTTGCAGAGATGAATGTTGCAGGATGACAGGAACAACTTTGAGACAGGGAGGCCAGATAATGAGTGATATGCATTCTATCCATAAAGAGCTTTTGCATAGAGCAGAGGCTCTTAAACCTTAAACTCTGACTAGCAGCATCCACCTATCTGGCACTGGTTGAAAATGCAGAATGATTAATCTCATGCAATACAAGAACAGAACAGATATTCTGGGTGTGTAGCCTAGTAACCTGAATGTTAACAAGCCCTGCAGGTGATTCTGTTGAGTGTTAAAGGCTGAGGACCACAACGTTTTAGGACAGAAGACTTAGCAAGAGATAAGGAACATACCTTGTAATTAATGGTACAGTCTCTGTCTAGATCTAGAAAGCACAACTAGTGCTTCCAAGGTGCAAAATCTGAGTTCTGAGAACTATTAGACTGATAATAGGAACTTGCATTTAGCCTCCACCGAGAAATACATCCCTGGTTTCAGAGATTTGTTTTGTTTGCTCTGAGGACTATTGTATGTTTGCAAGTGCAACGGTTATGGTGGATAGTTGCCAATATAAAAAGGATTTCTAATAAGAATTGTTTACAGTGTTATAGTTCATAAGGAACAGGATAGGTTAAAGAGAAATACTTCTGAGTTTAAAAAAAGGGAAGTGAATTTCATCACTCTAAGGTACTAAGCACAAATGCCCCATCTAGTGGCCTTTTTTACTAAGAGTTCAGTGACGGTTTCTAAAAGGGCACACGTAAACTACAAACCCACAAAGATACAAATGATTTAGCACGTTGAATCCTGAATTACAGCAAGAAGATATAATGATTATGTCATATCATCTTCGGTAAAACATTCCTCATGTTTGGGGGCACTTATAAGTTTCAAAACTGTCAAGAAATAGAAAAAGGAAACATTCATTGAGTTCCAATTATGTGTCAAACCATATGCTTGATTTTTTAACTTATTTGTAGATACAGGATATGGCTAAGAGATAGAGATAGAGGCAGAGAGAGAGGAAAGAGATAGGTATGTAGATACAGACAAAGACATATGGGGTAGCTTTAAATTTGGAGCTATAGGTGAATATATAAATGTTTTACAGGTATAACAACACATAACAAAATAATCTATGGTTCCAGAATACATCATTTCAAAAAAAAAAGCCCAGAGAGGGATTATTTTTTCAAAGTCACATAATGTTATTCCTATATTATACTGTGCTTAACTCTACAATAGCATTTTTCATTCTACGATGTTGCTATTTTTTGTTTTTACACATATTTCAAATTCTTTGAGGCACAGAATTATGTTTTTACTAAAATGCTTTTTCATTCTTGGCAGCAAGCAGAGTAGTGTTCAATAAAGTGGTTAAAATTTGTTAAGTAAATAAAAGCATGGAAGGAAGTAATAGATTAACAGATGAGTTATTTGAATTTTGCATATATATGAATCATGAGCACGAAAGTGAATCTTATATCTTTGGAGTATCCAAAAATTATCTTAGCATTTTGTTATACATTTTACAAAGATGTGTTAACTCAAAACAAGAATAACTACTGATTAATCACGCCTCATGGTAAGAAGAAATGAGTATTTTTCTAAATATACAGATGTAATACAGACAGTGAAAAGTGGCTTGCAAAGGATGATATTTTTTCTTTTTTGATTTTAATGTGACAATGCCTTAGATGAAGACAATAAGGAAAGGCTTCACTGAGCAGACTTCTGAAAAAAAATAGTTTTTTTTTAAAGATTTATTTATTTACGCATACAAGAACTGGGGTGGAGGCCAAGAGTTGTGAGGTGCGGGGAGTGAGAGGATTCACCAGACACAGAGTGGGGAGCAGAACAGGCAGACTGACTGAAATACACTGCTGAAAGGAGCAGCGGGCAAGACAGGAGAAGTCTGCTGCGCCATGTGGGTTGCTCCCTGGCTGGACAGGGATTGAACTGTGCTGCAGTGGCTGTGGACAGCTTCACAGTGCTGTGCTTAACCCCCCGTGCCACCAGGGAGGCCACAAAATAGGTACAATTTAAATGAGGAGTTACAATAGAAGGTTATTCTTAAGAGGGAGACCTTGAGGAAAGGGTTTATTGGCAAATTAGCAACCTAGACCATGCACAGACCTAACACAGTAATACAGCCTGAAGATCAAGTAGTTACAGGAGCAATACCAGAGCCTTCAGTGCCAGATCCCAGGCTAAAGGACTTCACATCCTAGAAAGCACCAGAATCCATAATTCTAAGCAGAAATGGCACAGAACACAATGAAAGGTAGCGAACAAAAACAAATTTATGACTGTGGTGACTAGGGCATATCTGTATTTCCAACATAGATAGCCCTGTTAAAGATATTTGCTAATTATTTATTTAAATGGGGTTTTTGTAACTCACACTCAGTGTAGAAATGACAGCATATAGATGACGGAACTTCCCCTTCAGACTGGTTTTACAGATCAGTTCCGTCAATAATAAATGACATTTAAACTCTTGGTGGTGACACGAATTACAATTAATTAGAAAAAAGTATTGCTGCTTTCACTACTAGTGTGTTTCCAATATTATTCATAGATATTGTCAAATGAAAACAACTACTTACTTTTATCTCTTTTGAAAAAGACAACCCTAGAACTATAAGTTGTTTTTCTTTTAGGATAGAGAGAAACAGACAAAATAGATCTTAATGGCCTTAGTATTTGTTAATATCAGCATTAAAGTAAAAGTGGAAAGATTAGTTTCCTATATCAGATTGCACATTTCGGGCTTTGATGGAACTAAAATAGCATTGAGAAAAACTTTTCAGATAACATATAGGATAGTATCTCTTTTAAGTAATAAGAAGAACCATCTTTTTATAAAAGGTTCTTTTCTGAAAATATTTTCAAGGTGACATGTCAGCGATATGAAAGAAGCACTATAGGAACAGCACAGGAGACATAAAATTTATTATGAATAAAGCATACATTCAACAAAGGCATTCTCCCTTCTTTTGTACCCCTTTATATTACCCTTATAACTCTTTCAATATTGATTCTACTTCTCAGATCTCTCAAAAGTGAAGGGTAGAAGAGCTAAAGAGACACTTCTTCAAAGAAGACATACAACTAGACAATAAGCATAAAAATATTCATCATCCTTATCATCACGGCTCACAGATTCCCCAAAGACATATAGAGGAAATTAAAATCAAAGTTACCAGTAGATACCATCTCATACCTGTGAGAATGGCCCATATCAAAAAGACCAGAAACAATAAATGTTGGCAATATATAGAAAAAGGAACCATTGATGGGAATGTAAACCAGTCTAGCTCCTGTAGAAAATAATATGGAGATATCTCAAAACATTAAAAAACAGATCTACCATATGACCCAGTAATTCCACTCCTCATATCTATCCAAAGGTCACAAATACACAAATTTGAAGGAATACATGCACTCCACTGTTCATTGAAGCACTATTTATAATAGTCAAGGTTTTGTTTTTGTAAAAAAACAAAACAACAACAACAAAAAAAACAAACCTAAGTGCCCAAAGACTTACATGAGTGGATAAGAAAGACAGAGTATATATACACAGTGGAATACTACTCAGCTACAAAAATATGAACACTGAAATTTGCAATAACATGAAAGGAACTGGAGGGGAATGTGCTAGACAAAATAATCCAAAAGGAGAAAGACAAATACCTGATGGTGTCACTTATTTGTGGGATATAGAGAAATAAAACAAAGCATCACATTAAACCAATCCAATAACAAATCCTAGAAATCTGAGGCTACCAAAGGGGAAAGTGGGGGCAAGAGCAATATGTGGGGGAGGCCCGAAGGACTACAGTGGAGAACTGTAGATTCTCCACTACAGGTTCTTAGTGGTAAGTGTGGTGTGGTTTCATACACCTAAAGGATATGATCCAATATCTCTAAATCATATACAGTGCTGGAAAACAATGTATCTCAAAAAAACAGTGATCATAAAAAAATTTAATTAAAAAAAATAAAATGAAGATTTTGAACTAAAAAAAAAATTATCAAGTTTGTAAACCAGCTTCCTAAATTGCTGATTAAACACTGAAATAACAGGTTACTCTCTGTCTAAGGTCTAAATCAAATAAATAAGCTTAGGTCATTTTAAATAACAAGTTTTTGATTTTTTTCCACAAATAACAGCTATGCTAGCAACTTTAAATTATCAAATAAATAATTTGGTTGTTTATAATCATTACTTGATGAATCATATCTGAATTTTACTTAGAACAATCTCCTGGGGATAACTTCTAGAAGTCAGATTGTGAATTTTACATTTTTTTCTTGATAACACTACCAACTTTATAAGAAAGTAAATGTTACTATCAACTAAAAGATAAGGATTTCAAAGTTTATCTTTAGAGTTTGTTGCTTCCAAAGTTCATCTTCAAAGTACCAATGTTCTAGCTTATTTCTCTTTTTGTCTCTTTTAGTAAATTCTTTTAACATTATCGTTGAAATGAAGTGTAGACAAAGATGAAGTGAAAGATTTTCTCTAAAAAGGAAATGAATCACGGGAAAATGTGAATTTTTAAACAGCAGAAATATTTAAACAGAGTTGTAGAGGTTAGGTAGTAGATTCTTTCAAGATCAGTTTTGAAGATCATGAAGGGGATAGCTGTTTCAACGTTCTCCTAGGGGCATAGTTACTAACATACCCTTGGTCAATTAGAAAGGCACTTCCAGCTCAGAACAGGTCTGCCTTAGTGAAACTAACAGCTCCTAATCAGAACCATGATTAGTGAGAAGAAAATATAGTCACCTTGGAAATGCAAGTTCACTGAGTCAGTCTTGATCAAGTCCAGGTGACAGCTATCCCAGTTACTTAGCCGTCCCATGCTGAGCTCATGGCATCACCCGAGGTTTCCATCCCTTTCTTAGATCTAACTAATAATGTGGCAATTCTACTCACAGAACTTACTGTTTGAGACAAGAGCTATCTTTTTTTTTTTTTTGCTGGCTGGTATTTCCTGGTGAATACTTGGCAGTGAAAGTTGAAGTTGAAGCAAAATGAGTAATATTAAATTGAACTAAGGAGTCAATTTGAAACAACAGTTGACCTTTTCTGAAAGGCTCGGGGCTCTGGTAATCCACATGATTCAGATGACAGCAGAGTGGGATCTGGAAGCTTTTGTGACTAGAGGCAGAGCTGCATCTAACAAATAGAGGTTATCAGCTGTCTAGTTTAGTTTTTAAGGTACTTAAGGAAAGAAATGCTTCATCGACCCTCTAAATATATTTCTGCATGTCAGATGCTTTGAAATCAGAATTTATTTTCCTTTGTTCTTAGCCCCAATTCTTGTGGCTTTAAAATATTACTTTATTCAAAGGAAGAAAAAGAGAAAACACCAATTGTGTAATATCTCTTCTTACATTGTCACTGCTGTTCTATTTTCTAGATCTTTCAAGTCTATTTATGACAACTTCAATAAATTAGATTGCTGTTATTCCTCTCATTTGAGAACCTTATGAAAAATGTGATTTTTTTGTCATTTTCATATCACTTACAATTTGGGTTTTTTACCCCCCAACATTAAAAACCATATAGCATTTGTTATCAAAAAACAAAACAAAACTTTCCTCCCCATTTCTATACTCAGACAACAATGAAAATCTAACATAATACAAGTATTGATCATGGAGTATCACTTGTTAATACTGGATTACAGTGAGTAATTACTGTTCCATAGTGGTGTACCTTCAATGAAATAATTATATTATTTATTATGAAATTAAATGAAATAAATAATTATATTATTTTCATTTTAGGTTCCAAATGGAACCTAAAACAATGTTGCCTAAAGGTCATGGCCAAGCTCATGCAAGTAATTCCCGCGTTATCAATGATTTCCTCAATCTTCATGCTTCTCACCACATGGACAAAGATTAATTTGATCCCCAAATAAACGGCCCTCCCCTCAGGACAGCACCCCATCTAGGGAGGACCTGTTCTTAGAATTATTCAACATCTGTGCAAAGCTATAGATAGTCCATCTGCACAAAGCAATAAGAGTTTGACCGCAGCTCCCTCATACGCACCTCTCCTTTGATGCAGCAAATCAATAAACCCAAATTTGTTTGGCAAAAGAAGTTTCTCTGGAGGTCTTTTATCTGATGGGTTTTATCATGAGGAGGACTTTCCAAAAGATCAATTTCACTGAAGATATGTTTTAAATAATTATCATTATGTTAAACATAATATTTGAGATATAAAATGGAATTCAGAATATCTTATCCAACTCCTTGATTTTACATGGTAAGCAAATGAAATCCCAGACTTATTCCCGTTCCCTAAACATGAGTGATAGACCCACAATTAGAGCTCATGTTACTTTATATATTGTCCCATGTACCTCCTCCATAAAGCCTACTAATTTACTCTAAATTTCCATATATTTGCGGTCCCCTCAAGGGCACAATAAAATACATCCCTACTGTGCACAAAGCAAATAATTGAATCTTACTTTTTAAAATTGCTTTGTCAACTATTTAGATTAATATTTAGAATACCCTTTTCAAAAATGCATCATTTCCAAAATACATCTTCAGCAAATTTCAGTTTCACCCATATAGACACACACTAAAAAAATAAAAACATTTAGAAATACAGTAGGGTTTCTTATGAACAATCTGCTGAGACTATCTGTTATTCTTGTTTGAAGTCCTCTGGCCTGACTGTGAATCTTGGCTTTGTAGCATACTAACTGGAATGAATGTGACCTTAGGAAAAAAACTCAGACAATATTATCAGATACAATAGTTTTGTTATGATAAAATAAGTCAATACAAGGAAAATACCCAGAACAGAGCTGGGTACTATAATCATCACACAATAAATATTAGTTATTACTTTTAATATCAACTAGCTGTAAGAATTATTATCTTTTGCATTTTATAACAAATTTAACCTTTTAACAATAACCTAGTTTTTTGAGCAGACTTAGATTCACAAATAGAGCAAAAATTACAAAGAATTACCATATGGCCATTGCCCCTAATACAGCCTCCCTCACTATCAACAACCCCCACTGGAGGGATGCACTTGTTACAAATGATGAACCTATACTGATTGACATCATTATCATCCAAAGTCCATGTTACATTGCAGCTTACTTTTAACGATCAATATTCTGTTGGCTTTCACAAATACATAATGCTATGTAACCATCATTATAGTATCATATAGAGTATTTTCATGCCCTGAAAAGTCTCTGTGCTCTATTCAGCCCTCTCTCCCCCTGATGCATGCCAACCACCGATCTTTTATCTTGTATGATTTTGCCTTTTCCAGATGTTATACAGTTGTAATCATATTGTGTGGTACAATATGTTTGTAGCCTCTTTTACATTGGCTTCTTTCATTTAGTAATATGTATTTAAGATTTCTTCATGTCATTTTTGGTATGCTAGCTCATTTGATTTTGGTGCTAAATAATATTTCATTATTGGATGCACCAACTAATTTATCCATTCATCAAGTGGAGAACATCTAACTGCTTCCAAGTTTTAGCAATTCTGAGCAAGATGCTTAAATCTTCAATTTTGAGGAATTTGTGTGGATGTAAGATTTCAATTATTTTAGATAAATACCAAGGAGTGTGATTCGTGGATCACATGGTAAGAGTACATTTAGCTTGTAAGCAAACTAGAGTTTTGAAATAGAAAAAGAAAATACAACTCACTATTCTTATGACATTGTTCACTGACACTGAATACGTGTTGCTGAAACTAAATATAGGAATATTATGCAACAATGACAAGTCATCTTCTATTACACCAAGAGATATAGATGAATAATCAATCCTAAGAATTATATAAAGTCTTGATAATCTGCAAGTTGAGGAAGTGAAATATTCAGTAGAAATTCTTGTTAATTTTTATCATATGTCATAACTTCCCAATTTCTCTTAATCACTTTTGTTCTTATGTTCCTTTTCCTTCTACTTCTTGTAGTGATTTTTCTCCTGGGTATCCACATGCCTATGAATTACTATTTCTTCAAGCATTAGATTATATTTCAATTTCTTTGAAAAGTCTTCCCACGATACTTAAGGCCATGCAATGTATCTTTCCTTTGTGGTCCCACAAGATCTATTTTTCCTCAATTAAAATTATTCATATTACACTGTCATTTCTTGATTATTCACCTAAAACCCCAGAGTCAGAAATTTGCAGGGTTACCAGTACAAATAAGTTCCATGTAAGTATCTGTCGAATAAAGGAATGGATGGATGGATGAATAAATTTAATTTACAGGTCAAAATTTGCATTCACTTATTGACATTCTGTTCTGACATGAGCACCATAATATACCTTAAACTTCAGGAAAGAAATCAGGATTCCAATAACTGTACTTGTATCATGAATGTAAGGGCTATTAAATTGTTACTCTAAAATTCTATGAAACAAAATCCATATTGTGAAAAACTATAACCAGAGAACTGGCATTAATTTTATATATTAACGAGTAAGAAAACATTATTATTTATATTCTGAAAAATTTAGCATGAAACATTAAAGTTATAAGAAAATTAAGGCAGTCAAATAAAATCAATCAAAACTACCCCCAAGCAACATACACCATATTAATATATCTCTTCCAAAATTCAGACACTACACATTAATCTAGAAAATTACACTTTTAAATGAACTGCTTTCCATTCCAGTTTAACAATTAACACTCAAATAATTACTTTTGATTTATTAAATTTCATTCAAAATTGCACATTAAACTAATGCAAAATTCTATACTCAGGGCTCCACTATGTGAAACTATGAAAATTGTTTATATAATTCACAAAATACTGATAGTTGTTAAAACTATGGTTATCCAAAAAATTCTATATTTTAATGTTGCTATGGTCTTTTGAATGTGAACATATTTATATTAATTTTTGTTTCTGGTTGCTATTCTTTTGCTGAAATTAATATCAATACTTTCAATTCATTAGAAGCTAGTTTTTAGTGTTAATTAAGATATCACAGACATGTAGATTATATTCATATCCATTCATGCAATTGAAAGCACATTCATAAAATGTCTCATATTTAGAGGAATTGTGTAGAAAACATTGAGGCAGTTGTTCTCAAGCTTTATTGGGAATAATTATTATTTATTATGTTTGTTTAAAAAATTTCTGGGTCCTGCTGATGGAAATGTTGATGTAGTAATTTTGGTGTGGAATTCTACACTCTGCATTTTAAACAAACAGAGTGATCATTCTGAGGGGAGTAGTATAATACCCCTTAATCAAAAAGTGATGCAATGTATTGAAAGATAACAAGGTACAGCTGATGCCCCCCAAATCTTATAACCTAGAGTAAGTAGAAGTTATACACAAAACTTTTTTCTTGAGGGGCTATCAGAATTAATACAGGCTTTGTGCTGGGGGGTGAATGGAACCATTCTTCAGAAACATTTATCTGATAAATACTCACTATGTTGCAGTTCTTGATTGGGGCACTGCACTGTTGGCATCATGGGACTATTAGTGGAAGCAAAGACAGCAGGAACAAGGGCCTTCAAAAGGCATAACCCAGCTGCTATTGTCAGTGCTAGTAATGTCGACACAGAGTGTGATACTCTGCTGTGGATGGAATCTCAAGAAGAGCTGGAAAGAGGGAGGCAATTTTTCCTTTTTGCTCTTTATTTGATCTCCTTTTAGTATCTCCCACTGGCAGAAAAATTACAGCACTTTGGCTGGCATGATAATCTGGGAAACGGAATTTGCAGAACTCAGGAAGTTTGGGAATTTAATTGAGAGTTGGGAAAATGAAGTTGATGTTTAAGAATATTTTAAGAGGCCACACAACAGTTTCTAGAAAGGCAGTCTAAAACTGAGACAAAATGGTCAACAACCAGCACCATAGACAGAGCAATTTTCTACTTTTTCTTCTAAAGATATATTTATTTATGCATACAAAAACTGGGGTACAGTGAATAGAGGCAGGTGAACACAGGCATGTATCTACCTCTTTGATTTAGTGTTTTCATATTCTCTGGGTAAATGCCCAGAAGTGGGATACTGGATCATATGGTAGTTCTATTTTTAAATTTGTTGAGAAACCTACATACTGTTTTCTATTGTGGCACACTAATTTATATTCCCATGTACAGTGTACAAGGATTCCTTTTTCTCTACATCCTTCTCAACACTTTCTATTTGTTGGCTTTTTGATAATTGCCATTTTCACAAAAATGGACAGATCTTTTAAACTTAAAATAAGTTTCAACCTTCCCGGTGGTGCAGCCGGTTTAGTGCAGCACTGTGAAGCTGTCCGCAGACTCTGCAGCGTGGGTTTCATTCCCGGCTGGCCAGGGAGATTCCCACATGGTGCAGCAGACCTCTCCTGACTTGCCTGCTGCTCCCCTCAGCAGTGTATTTCAGTCCGTCTGCCTGTTCTGCTCCCCACTCTGTCTCCGGTGAATCCTCTCACCCTCTTGCACATCTGGCCTGTACCCCAGATCTTTTATGTATGTATGTATAAATAAATAAATAAATCTTTAAAAAACAAAAAAAACAAGTTTAAAATTATTTTCAAAATTTTAGATTTTAAAAATGACTTGAGAATATACAGACGATAGCAAATAAAAGTCAGCAAATATATAAAAGGTATTCCTAAAGAATAGCAAAACAAGACAATAGAGCAATTAAACTATAATTCAATGTCTCCTAAAATTGATTTGAAAGAATTTATTGAAAAAAAATATTCCTCATTACTGAAAATCTTGACTCAGAAGTACCAACAAAAGCTATATTTGAGGGGCCTCCCTGGTGGTGCAAGGGTTAAGATGCAACCTATGAAGCTGTCCACAACCTCTGCAGCATGAGTTCGATATCTGGGCAGGGAGCTACCCACATAAGACAGCAGACCTCTCCTGACTCGCCCGCTGCTCCCCTTAGCTGCTCCCCTTCGCAACCCAACGCTCAACCGCTGCGCCACCGGGGAGGCCCAAAATCACTGCATTTTAAAGAAAATGTATTATCAATATTAGATACTGAGAAGGTAAGATTAAGAAGTGACTTATGAAGGGAAGAAAATTAAATCACCATCAAACTTTTTGCCAGTAATGCTTTCTGCCAAATAAAATGCAGTGTATATTGAAGAAATGCAAGGAAAGAAAATGAATCAACATTGTACCATCTAATAAAATTGACTTTTATGTAAAAAGTGCACATACTACCAACTAATAACTTATCAAATATTGTCCTCATCGCCCTTCATAAAGTAAACTCTAGAGAGATTTTGACATAAGAACATTTAGTGAGCATTAAATATACAGTTATTGGAAGAATATATTGCTGAAGTGGCAGATATAATAGGAGACTTAGCTACATGTATGTATATGTGTGTATTTATGTGTTGATCTTTGTAGAGTCCCGCAGTAGGCAGATCTTTGGAGGGCTTCGTGTAAGTCAATATCTATAACCTAACAGTGGGGATAGAATATGGACAAAATATATAAAAGTATTTAACTGATTTTATTGTAATAGATAAGAATAACTTTACAATTTAATAATGTGATTTTTCTAACAAGAAATAGAAGAAACGAGTAATTATGAGTTGTTTTTTTTTTCTTTTGGCACTTGTGTCTTGGAAAATCATGTCTTATGGACAGATTGTGATCATGAAAGTCCAATACTTATTCCAAATCAAGAGTCATATAATAATGACTGATTTCACGGCTGTGACAGATAATGTCCAAGCTGGGCCTGAATAACTTATATAACAATGAAGCTTGCAAAGATCCTAAGCGTCATGTCAAAAGGAATTTACAGCCAAATAGAAGAAGTGCCACTTGGCAAAATGTGGGACAATCTGGACTTCATGAAGATGAGAATTGCAATTTTTTAAAACTGAGTTCATGATATTTTAAAAATTCAAAGGATTGATAACTTCTCACAAAGACAAGGAAGGTACCAATTCATTATCTTGAAAACTGGTTAAATAAAATGAAAGATTCAAGAACCTATCAAGTCTTTCCTGAGAGACATAACTGAAATAGGTAAGAGGATCACTAAAGCTAACTTTTGCCCTGAGAACAACTATCAAAGAAGACAAATTACTGGGTAGAGGGGTAGAAGGCTATAAATATGTAAAAAAAAATAAGATGAGGAGGTACAGGATAAATTTATTGTACTTATGAAAAAATTATAATTCAATGAATTATCATGATAGTAAAATTAATATAGAATAAAATATCATTTCAATTTTATCCTTTGGACAGACATACACAAGTAGTGAAAGTGGAACTAAAAGTGTTTGCAAATATGAGAGCAACGTGAACTTATTTATTGCTAGTGAGACTATAAATGGACACAATCACTTTCTAAACCAGTTTGGCATTTTCTAATAAAACTTCACATGCCATGCTTTGCTTTCTGCCATTGCCATACTGCTTCAAAGAACCTGATGCAAGTGCATCAAGAGATAAGCTCAATGGGGTCTCTCTGGTGGAGTAGGGGTTAAAGACAGTGCTATGAGGCTATCGCCAGCCTCTGCAGCAGGAGTTCAATCCCCAGCTGGCCAGCGAGCAACCCACATGGCACAGCAGACCTGTCCTGTCTCACCAGCTGCTCCTCTCAGCAGTGTATTTCAGTAGCTCTGCCTGTTCTGCTCCCCTCTCTCTGGTGAATTCTCTCACCTTCTGCACCTGTGGCTTACACCCCAGTTCTTCTATGAATAAATAAATCAATCTTGAAAAAAAAAAAGGACAAGAACACCTACTTGACAGGACTATTGTAAGATAATGCACTTAAATATAAACACTACTATTTGATTTAAATGAATGAGTATAGCTACACCCATCAGTATGGGTGACAGAAGATTTGTTTAGTGAATGAAAGAGACCATGAACAAAGACTGCAAGATTCACGTATGTAAAGGATACAACTCAGCAGTGTATTGCTAATGAATGCATTCATTAGTGGTTAAGTCTCTAATGAAAGGCAATGGGAATGATTTTCAGATGATTGATAATCATGGTAATTCTTGAAATGAGATGTTTTCAGAGAAGGGCACACAGAGGTATGAAAATATTCTATTTCTTGTACTGGGTGGAGGATTAAATTCAATTTTATTTTATTGTATTCCTTAACCAGTGTGTATCTATAACTTTATCTCTAGTTCTCTCTCTTTTTTTCAAGATTTATTTATTTATGCATACAAGAGCTGGGTACAGGCCAGAGATGCAGGGGGTGAGAAGATCCACCAGAGACAGAGTGGGGAACAGAACAGGCAGACTGACTGAAACATACTGCTGAGGGGAGTAGCGGGCAAGACAGGGGAGGTCTGCTGCACCATTTGGGTTTCTCCCTGGCTAGCCGGGTATTGAACTCATGCTGCAGAGGTTGTGGATTGCTTCATAGTGCTATGCTTAACCCCTTGTGCCACCAGAGAGGCCCTCTACTTCTAACTTTATCTTCACATTTATCACTCTATATTATTGTTATGATTTCACTTAGATTTATGAAAGATCTCCTTGCTAGTTTACTGAAGCATTTGGAAAATCTTTGCATATTTTATTCAGCTTTTTGGCTGTTTGTTTCATTAGGTACAGGTGGGGTGGGCATTTCTGTCATGTTGTCTATGGATTAAACCATCAAATCCTCACAAGGATTCTTTGCACCTCCCAGGACATCTTCCTATGGTCAATTGCTTAAAACGTACCATGAATCAACACTCTCAAATGCCTCTCTCAGAAATATTGTTGTCAAATGCTTTTTTTCTGGATAGCTTTTTCCTTCCCTATTTCCTCTGTGAGAGATTTCCTGGTTGCCCAATTAGGATGATCTCTCTCCTCTCTCTGCATTTATTTATTTATATTTTTATTATTTTTTAAGTTTTATTTATTTATGCATTCAAAAGCTGGGGTGCAGGCCGGAGATATGGGGTAGGGGTGAGAGGATTCACCAGAGACAGAACCGAGGACAGAACAGGTGGATCTACTGAAATACACTGCTAAGGGGAGCAGTGGGTGAGTCAGGAGAGGTCTGCTGCACCATGTGGGCAGCTTCCTGGCCAAGGATTGAAACCATACTGCAGTGGCTGCAGACAGCTTCACAGTGCTCAGTCTTACCCCTTGTGCCACCAGGGAGGCCCCCCTTTCTCTGCATTTAATATGATGCAGGGGATTGTGCAGGATATTTCTTCAGTGTTGACCACAATCTGGAGGAGTTGATGTACGTGAAACATTTCTGCTGAGATACCAGTGATACTACTTCAAACTGCAAGTCTTAAAACATGCCTAAACTGGAGGTTTCAGACCCTAATAAGAACTGGAAGTGGGGCTACCCTACCTCACACCACTAAACCGAAGATTAAACCTAAAGATTTAAATTTAAACCTAAGATTAAAATCAACCAAACTGATGACACCAAAAATTAAATGAGAGAAATCACATGAATAGCGTTACTGCTATAGCTCCTAATATCCTAGTTTATGTGATACTTTCTGGTAATGCTAACTGATGAACAGAGATTGATTTTTAGACAGGAGCATGCCTCTTTGCAAAAAGATTTATTTTAGAGATACTAATAAATAAGGACTATAATAAACAAATACATTTTTGTTCCTTGTAGTGTGGTCCCTGGACATAAGGACAGTCCCAACTCACAACTCCCGTATCACACTCAGCCTTTTTAACAAAAGCCCTGTGTGATTCGTATACATGAGTGTTTGAGAGGCTCTGAGCCCAAATCCCATGCTCTATTATTTATTTTAATTATTTATACTTAGTGAGCTTAGTGAGTACTTAATTGGTCAATAAGCTTTATGAAAATTAATCTTCCTGGGCCTCCCTGGTGGCACAGGCTGTTGAGCGCAGCGCTGTGAAGCTGTCCGCAGCCTCTGCAGTACTGGTTCAATCACAGCCGGTCGCGGAGATACTCACATGGCACGGCAGACCTCTCTCTCATCTCGCCCACTGTTCCCCTCAGCATGTATTTCAGTCAGTCTGTCTGTGCTGTTCCCCACCCTGTCTCTGGTAAATCCTCTCACCATCCCGCACATCTTACCTGTACCAGGGTTCTTGTATTAATAAATAAATCTTAAAAAAAAAAAAAGGACTGAGGAATAGGTTTAAAAAAAAAAAAAAGAAAGAAAATTAATCTTCCAACACAGTTAGTGGTATGGAAGTAATTAGAGAGCTGAAAGTATACCCCACTTGTTTCACATGATGCATTTTATCAATTAATCTTGAAGGAAAACATAGCCATTTCAATAATAACCATTCTGTTTATTTGTAACAGATGATATAAAAAATAGGCCTGAATGTGAATGTTTCTGGTTTTATTGACAGCTATATGGATTTGGGCAAATCATGATAAAACGTGTCTGATGATGTGTTCGTAAGTTTTAATTTTTTACTTCTTCTATTAATCATTATTGCAATTAAAAATGACCAGAACTTCTTTATTGTATGTTTTCTGTTGTCTAGAGTTAGATATGAAATTTACAAAGTAACTAGTTAATTTGGAATGTATGTGAGGGGGCTCCTTAAGCTTCAACTTGTAAATCTTCATTTCTTCCCTTAGTTTTGGGTCTAAGTCAACAGTGAAAACCATTCCTTAGGAACTCATTATATTACATAACATGAGATGTAAACTTCCATGACACAATCTTGCTATCAAACTAGCAAGCAGCCAGGATGAGTGTCAATTATTTAAAAACAAAATGGAAATGTATAATTAGAAACAGTATTCATAATGATCATATATTAATTAAAATATATTTATCTTAGGCATATATTTCACATGTTTAGTATAATTTGCATCAGCACTGTAAAAATTTCAGTAGATGAAAAATTTTGAAGGGTTTACAATTTTGAATATCGAACAGAATAAGGGACTGTTTCTTTCTGAATTTTTCTACAGTTTCATCATGCATGGTTTTATATGATCCTTCAGTATCAGGCACTTGTAAAACATAGACCAAAGCGTGCGGCCATTATTCAAGACCACTTTCACTGTATCACAAAGGTTTGCATCTAAGTAACCTTATAAAGATGATTTATTTTTAATATAACTGAATAAAGTAAACACATGATAAGCTAATAAGTTATTTTCAGCACATTTCCTCACATTTGGGATATTTATTAATGGACTATTTATCAACACTTTGTAAAATAAGCAGAATATATTTTACTTTAATAGAATTTGATGAAACTTTAATTTTAGAAAGAATATAATATGTTTTAACATATTATTTGGAGCTACCATTACTGTGAACAAATCTTCGATGCTTGCACCATTTGTTTGATATATTTATATTGGGAAGTAACCATCAACCAGATAATATAAGCCAATTACAATTAATTTTTACACTGTGAATAAACATAGTTTTAGTAGTTTGGGAAAGAAAAGAGATTGCATTTTTAAAATGAAACACCACTAGTACTTTTTTAAGTTCCATCTAATCAGCATGACTTGCTAAAGCAATTGATGGCTGAAATCAATTTGATGAAATCAAGAATTTTCATCTATCCTACAATCTTGCATTATTAAATAAACCAACCACTTTTATTTTTCAGTGGTTAACTAAGTATAATTTTCATTTTCTTAGGCACATGGAATGCACTATTCTCTTCCAACAATGACTGTTAAGACCATGAGTGGGATGCATTTAATAGAGGTCAATATAAAGTTAGTTACTTAGTGACAAATTCAAGGAAAACATAAACAATAGTTCTATTTATTTTAGGTTATAGAAGATCAACAAAAGATTTAGCAAATTAATATTCCATTATATCAGCCTTGTGTTTCCAAATTAATCTCATTTGAGTAATTTGTCTTAAAGAGATAATACATAGGGAGCCACCCTGGTGGCCTAGGGGTTAAGTCTGAGCCCTATCACCACCATGGCCTGAGTTCAATCCCCAGCCAGGGAGTTAACCCACATATGGTACAGCAGACCTCTCCTGTCTCACCTGCTGCTCTACTTATTAGTGTATTTCAGTAAATCCACCTGTTCTGCTCCACACTTGACTCTGGCGAATCCTCTCACTCCCTCCCTTCACCTCACTCCCTGCACCTCCCAGTTCTTCTATGCAAAAATAAATAAATAAAAATTGAAAAAAAAAAGACAATACATAGGGAATTGCTTACAGCGCCCATTGTTATCAGTGATGGGCACCATATTATTATTTTTGTATAAGTTTGTGGAGCAGGAGCCAGTTGGGAATAAAAATCATAAAGGTTAAGAAAAGGATATTGGATTAGTCTTTTTCCTGGTCTCTTATTTAGGTTTTCTAAATTCCTGCTATGAGTGAGACCTTCTGGTATTTTTCCTTTTCTTTCTGACTTATTTCGCTGAGCATGATCCCTTCTAATCAATGTAAAGTAATAATCAAAATCAATAAGCAACTATAAACCAGAGACACACTGGGGGGGGGTATACGGGAGGGGCAGGGAGAAGAACTAGAGTCAAAATGGGGGGGGGGATGTAATTGTATGGGGAATATAACCAAAATGAAAATGCATACATTGTACAAAGATGAAAAATGATGTAAGAATTATATAAAATAAAATATTTAAAAAAAGAAAAGAAAAGGATATTGGAATCCTTACATATTTAGAATTTGTGATTAATAATGAGAACCCATAAAAGGAAAGAGGAAGGGTAGCCCATAAGATAAGAAGAACCTAATGGTAAATAATCTTTCCAAAGACAGACTGGCTGGCTGGATAAGAAACAAGTGTGGAGGGCCAGGGAGCAGAATCCACACTGCTACTCTAGTACACACATCTAGATGAGCAAGCCTCATGCCTGATCTGAACAGGCATAATGAGAACAGTATTGAGAAAAAAGTCATTTGAACACACATTAAATTTTAACATAGAGCAAAATTATTTTTCAAAACTGTTAAACATGCAACATAATATTGTATGAGCAATGATGAATATGACAATAAACAGAGATTAATTATCTCAGGAAGTTTGCAGACTTAAAATAACCCTACTATTTTTGAAAGTCTGGTATTTGAATCAACTTATGATCAAATTCATTTCACCTGAGATGATTACTATGCACTACCCTAGCAAAATAAATTAGATCATGGGCCGCATATATTTTTTGAACAGAGTTTTTGCTATTGATTTATAATATTGATATGAATTGAAAGTGATGTTACTGAAAATTTTAAAAACTACACCTGGAATAGTTTTGCTACAACAAGTCTTTACTAATACTTTGGTTTGTTTTGCAACTTTTAAACTATCAGAATTTGGGGCTAGTAGAACAATAGTTTATAAAGCAAGATGGTAGTGAGAGTAGGTTGGTTGGTTCTTCACGGCTAAAAGAACAGAACTTGCATTTTTTTTGTTGGTATTTATAACCTTCATCAGTTATTCTTTGAAAGGATGGGAGGAATCAGAGGTGAGATATAGGTAAAGTTCAAAGCTATTTCTTTGCTGCAATTCCAGGTTATTAGTGAAATACCCATATCTATATAAGTGAGCCCAAATGTTCTATATACAACAAAATATAGAATAAGTTGTCATCATATTGGGATTTTTTAAACCACTCTACCGAAACAGGGAAACATTTTCATTTTCCTAAGAGTGAACACTACTTCATATAGGTGCTTTATATTAGATATATCCATTATTGTTTAATAGTAGCATACAGAGGGATATAAATATAGTTCGAAAGGCTGTTTGCTGAATTATTTTATACCATTGGTGATGAAAATATGATATCTGAAAGGGACATCATTATTTTGGAGAGGGTAAAAGTCAGTACATTGAAGCACATCTATCTCTGATGCCTGAAATAAACATGAACAGAAATAGGAATTGAAAATCAATTCAAATGATGATTAGTAAGATATATAATCAACTTGACATTTACATGAATGGAGAAAAATCATTGAATTTAAAGGCTATGCTATTAGTATTATTCCTTATAACCACATGAAGCTATAAATAAACACATATGTCTATTTTTAATAAAATATTTTTGATTAAATAACATGTATTTTTAAACAACAAACATCAATAAAAAAGATACAATGGTATTATAATAAATAAATTCTTAACACAATTGACATCCTAGTCAATTTTTCAGAGCACAGTATTTTTAAGTCATTAAGACCATCTAAAACTATGTTTTAACTTGCTTAACCAATACATTAATCTAACCGAACACAGGCAAAATATTATAGCACTTAATAGAAATGGAAATGTGACCTACCCTTTGAGACTTTCCCTGTCCCTATTTATTTCAGCATGCTATACACAATGGTTTCCTGACCACTTATTAAAAATTGAAAGGCAACAGCTATCAACTCTTAGAAACATAGTAGGCAACCCACTTAGAGTAGATGGGGATTTTTTTAAATGTTTGCCTGGAGTGGCTGAAAGGCATCTATATCTTAAATCTCCCCAATTCAGTGGATAGTTATTGGTACCATGCCTGTCCATTTCAGTACTAAATGAAAATAAGATTTTGAAATAAAAATTCATTCTTGCTATCTTGACAAGTATAGCTTCATGAGAAAATTATTATTAGTTGAATATACTACACTGACACCACTTGCTTTGTGAAATAAACCAAAATAGCTAGCTATTAATACCTAATGAGTTCTTGAGCTTATAAATAACTTCAGGAGTGAAAATCCCTATAAAATGCTAATTCTATATAAACACACACACTTCAGGTGAAATTTCAACCTAGATATTTTTACAATATTTGTTAAGCCTTAAAATATGGCTAATACTCAAATGGCAATGAAATTATGATATATATATATATAATAAATATTCAAGATAGGAAGAAAATGAATAATTACTGAATATTATTCACATAGGTAAGTTTCATAATTCCTTAAATAAAATTATTCTTTAAGAAAACCTTTACTTTTTCATTTTCTTCTTTTTTCTGTTGGCCTAAATAATCAAAGATAGAAAACCAGAAAAACCGACCTGATAAACTGTTAATACCAATAATAAGAATGGATATCCTTATCTGCTCCTACAAGAACAGAAGATATTTAATTTTCACTATAAAATTATATTAATACATCAAGGAGATTTGTAGTCCTTTGTTAAATAACTGTTCCAGCGTACTAAGTCTCATCTATTTACCTTTTATGTTTAATTTATTGTTGTGTGCAATAGAAAAGCATATTTCTTTATATTAACTGTCATTTTTATTTTTATTTTTTTTGGCTTCTATCTCTTTAACTAATATATTTGGCTTGTAAAACAAGATCCTCGGAGGAATGTGGTACTGATGCTTTGTATATTTGTTGTGTTTTAAATTCACTACAAGAGAACTAGAAATTAAATGAATTCTTCTTCCACCAAAGTCATAGAAGGGCATGTCTAACAGGTTCAAAGCAGCCCTTGTGATTTAGAGGGAGTTTATCAGACCAGTCACCAAGTAGGACACAGGTCTAGGAGATTACTTTATATAGTGATCGCCTTTGGTGTGACCTGCGATAAATAAATAGCTGAAAGCCAGCTGCTCTGGATAAGTCAACTTTCACATTTCTTTTTTAGTTGATCACTTTGGTTCTCTTACCCATGTGGACAAATGCATGTACATATCAAGGGAGAGTGGAGAGCCTATATTTCCCATATTCTATGAGAACATAAGGGAAGTAAATTTATTTAGTGATTTTTTTTTTTTTGGTTACTATTTGGTTGTCCTATCTTTTGTGATAGTAACTGGACAGCGAGACCAGAAATGGTTTTCAAATCCACACAATCAAAACAAAGTGAAGAAGTAATGAACACTTTTCAGAAGACAAAGTTCATGAATTAAATTCAGCAATTTTTCACCATAAAAAACCACATCAGTACTTTTTTGCAATTTGACTACAATTAAAACCTAATAAAATATACTTCATATAGCAGTATGATAATATACGTAGTAGTGGGATTTGATTATGTAGGAGTTACCCATTCTGATTTCACATTATTTACCTACATTTTTAATACCCACCATATTAGTTATCTCCTGTCCTAAGGATTATCCCACTCTAATGATCCTATTAGATTTTCACAGGAAATTGTCATTTACATTTAAATCCACCAGTTAAGAATAAATATCCTAAGAATGTATGTCCTGAGAAGCTAAAAGTAGGTTCATTTTAATTTCCAATTCCTCTTCCATGCTTCTAAATTCACTGTCATTATCTCTTTACATGCATAAAAAATAATTATCCTTAATATATTTCAAAATCAATTGGTTAATAGTAGTGCTAGAATCACACACTTACAGTCTGTGATTTTGAGTGTCCTCTTGACTTCTCCACTTCCTGATCCCCCACAACCATCTTCATCATCACAGTCCCCGCTCACTTGGTCAACCACGCCACCACCACTGCCAACCTGAAGTTCCCACTTATCAGGTTTCGGTGACCTCCCCTGTAACAACTAAATATGCACAAGAAAAACCTTTATTAATAGAACATTCCGATTATCGAAGACTACTATTCAAAAACACAGGTTAAAATTGGAGTTATTTTCTCATGTGGATCAACTATTTCAGTGTAAACATCTTTTCAAAGCAAGTCTAAAAGAAACATAAAAACTACTGAGATACTAATAATTGATAGGCAAGGTCTTCAGCCATAAAGAGCTGCATTGTGCATATTAGCTCTGTGAGAAAGCTTTGGATAAGGCTTTGGAAAGCAAATGAAATCAGGCCTAAGTACTCATGGATAGTTTCACTAGAGACTCCTTTGTTTCTGAATAAACAGAGTTTAAACATGCTAAATCTAAGTCCAACACAAGATAACTCCCTTTGCAGCATATTGGCTGATACTATTGTGCTGTTTTGTAAACCAAGAGTCTAAAATTTCTTAAGAAGTGCCACACTGTTCTTTCAGAAAAGATTCATTCAAAAACCTCCATCTAGATTTTGGACATATGCATTTGTAACTTTACTTAAACTTTCTTGGATGACATACATTGTCCATTGCACATTGCACAGAAAGAAACCTTAGAACAAAAGATTTAGATCCTTCTTATATTTCTAAAAATCACTCAAGAAATTTAATCCAACTTCTTGGTTCTTGATTCTCATGTATTTCATTTACTTTTATGAGCAAAATAGATGGAATAACCATTTCCCCCTACAGCACAGGAGGGCTAGTAATATTTTTGAATAATATTGGAAATGCCTGAACTCATTTTCAAAAAGGTAATGTTATGAATAATAGAATATTTCACTTAAAGCTAAGACTGAGTAAAATGAACCAATATGTGACATTTAACCCTCTAAGGCAGTTTTGGAGAACACACGGCTGGACTTGAGCACTAGAGGGTACTGCTTTATTATGAAAGAAATGTACCTCTACGGAATGGGCATTAAATTTTCAGGGTGCTTTATGAAAGTTTTAGGGTTGTTACTTCTAAAGTATCTTCTAAATAATAATACTGATCAGCAGACACTAATTAAACACACAACTTAAAGACAAGGTGTTTGGCATTTAAAGGACACATACAAGAAAGCAGAAATTGATAATTCAAAAGCCTTCAAAATTCAAAAAATTAGATCACAAATTCTGAAATATTATATTCTTTAAAATTTCTTTTTCCCTAGCAAACATGAAATACTTATACTACAGTATAACGCTGACAGTAATTTTGAAATTTTTACCAAAATTTAAGGTTCCTATCAAAATTATCATCATTTCCCCAAATGTGTAAGTAGATGTCAAATATTAAACAAAGATTTCTTCCATGGTCAAGTGAAATTAGGAAATGTTAAATTCAAATTTCTTTACCATGTTGAATGTGTTAATGTGTATACTAATTCTTGCAGGGGAAATACAAGTATGTAACAAAGCATATAAATTCAAACACTGAAAAACGGAAATGGTATTAAAAAATGGTATTAATTGCATATAATTTGCTATTTGACATAATCATTAAAGGTTTGGATTCTGAGGTTCAACAAACTTAGATTTTGAATCCTGGTTCTGTTAGACACTAACAGTGAGACATTGGTCTTTGGAAAGTTAAAAGATATCTAAAATTAGGACAATAACATACATAAACCATTATTCTCATTGTGTGAAAAAATAATTGTGAATTATTCTGCATGATGTTGGCACATTAAAATTAATGCTTTTGATTATTATCTACTTTACTATATATTCTACTAGAATATTGCTAAAACACCTAGAACATATTAATCAAAAGAATTTTGATCAAGAATGCAATTTTATGACATAGATCAAAGCTTTTAAAATATTACCTGACAAGTACAACAAAAGTCAAAATCTTTGGTGATGTGTTATTCTCTTCCAACATTTTTACTATTTCAACATTATTTCCTCTTTACTTTCCTATGTGTTATTACAATATTTCACTGGGTCCTTGACCAGCACAAAGATGCAATCTCATAAACACCAATGATGTATAAATAATGACTCAACTCTATGATTTTGAACAAAGACATGAAAATAGAAAAACAGTATATGAAAATGAAAACTTGACTATTTTTGGTTTTGGTTGAAGGTAATTGAATACATTAATTTTCATAAAATGATTTCTATATTGATAGTGACTTATGAAACTAATAGGGGCTCCTCAAAAGTTGATTATGGCATCTACATTTCTCTTCTTGAGTCCAATGCCTTAACCACTCAGCTATCACAGCCTCATCCACTTCTCCATCACCTTAGTGACCCTTGAGGAACATCTAATACACATGAACTCACATTTTAAGTAAGAAAATTAAATGAAACTATATTTTAAATTGTGGTGGGTAGAACTATAAAATGAGACCCAAGTCTTCCATTTCCTACCTCAGAGAGCATGAATAAAACGTCACTGTCACATACATTATATTACATTGAAAAAGTAATTTTACCAATGCAATTAGAGTTATTCATCTGTTGACCTTAAATTAATCAAAAGGGAGATTTTCTGGGTGGACCTAATGTAATCATAAAAATTTCTTAGAAACATACCTTTCTTTCTGGCTAGCAAGGAAGTCAGACATATGTGAAGGTGGAGTTTGCAGGTGAATAGGATATGAGGGATCCTGTTGAAGATTAAACCTGAGAGCTCTGAGGGGCCCAGCCAAAAGACAAGTGGCAAGAGACTGAACTACAAGAGCCACTAAGAGCTCAGAATAAGCCAGTTTAGAGTCAGCAAGGAATCAGGTACCCAGTCGCACAGCTGATTTCCACCAAAGATACAGGTAAGCCTGGAAGAGGAAACTTCCAACTGCATCAACTTTGATGGACAACTTGACTGTATCTTTATGAGATGCTGAGCAAAGGGCTCTGAATGGGGAGCTCACACACACTTCTGACCTGTGCAACCCTGAGTTAATGAATAGATAGTGTTTAAATATGGTTGGCATGGGCCTCCCTGGTGGTGCAAGGGGTTAAGACACAACTTATGAAGCTGTCTTCAGCCACTACAGCACAAGTTCGATCCCCTGGCCGGCCAGGGAACAACCCACATGGCGCAGCAGACCTCTCCTGACTTGCCCGCTGCTCCCCTCAGCGGGCATTGATCTGCCTGTTCTGTTCCCCACTCTGTCTCTGGTGAATCTTCTCACCCCCTACACCTCTGGCCTGTACCCCAGCTCTTGTATGTATCAATAAATAAATCTTTAGGGCCTCCCCTGTGGCGCAGTGGTTGAGCGCTGGGTTGCGAAGCTGCCCGCAGCCTCTGCAGGGCCAGTTCGATCCCCAGCTGCTCCCCGGCCACCGGAGGAGGGTCCCACTTGGCGCACAGACCTCTCCTGCCGCCCTCTGCTCCCCTCAGCAGTGTACTTCAGTCTGCCTGCTCTGCTCCCCGCTCTGGCTCTTGTGAATTCTCTCACCCTCCCGCGCTTCTGACTATACCCAGTGCTTGTATAAATAAATAAAATAAATCTTTAAAAAAATCATAATAAATAAGTAAATAAATAAATAAATCTTTAAAAAAATAAATGTGGTTGGCAGTTTGTTATACAGCAAGAGACCATGAATATACTCTCTAACCCTCAAATGGATCACACATACTTCTTGGCAAGTTTTTCATTTTTTGTTCACTTTTCAGTTTCTCTGCCACTGACAATTCCATTGTCTATTTCCCATGTCACCTGAGAAAAAGACATAATTGCTATTTACCATGATTAACTTATCCACATATAAGCACAATCTCATCTGATCCATGCTTCCAGGTCCCCGATAACCTCATCTCCCTGAGGTAGAGTCAATCAATATCTTGTCTGTTTTTCATGAAGTTTCCATCTTACCATGTTTGTGTTCTTACCAATCATCACACAGCCACCAAATGTTTGTTCATTCTCACATTATGATAAGATTTGATTTGTGAAAATTCTCTGAAATTATTTTTTTAAAGATTTGTTTATTTATTTATACAAGCACTCATTACAGTCAGAAGCGCGGGAGGGTGAGAGAATTCACCAGAGCCAGAGCAGGGAGCAGAACAGGCAGACTGACGAAATACACTGCTGAGGGGAGCAGCGAACGCAGCAGGAGAGATCTGTTGCACCATGTGGGACCCTTACCAGCCGGCAGGGGATGGAACCAGTGCTGCAGAGGCTGCAGGCAGCTTCTCAGCCCAGCACTCAACCGTTGCACCACCAGGGGAGGCCCAATTCTCTTAAATTTTTAATTTACAAAAACAATAGGCTTTTTCACAGATCACTATTAAATGCCCTACTTCATTAGGACTAAATTATTCTGACATCTCGGTTTGCCCATCTTTTATCTCACAACTCCAAGAAAATAAAGATAAATGTTTCAGTTAATAGTATAAATCTTTTGTCCTTTCTTTTTTGCCTCTTTCTGATAACTCATCTTGACTGTGCTCTCACCTGTGTACAAATTACAATGAAAGTGTTCATTTCCTGTCTTTATTTCCTTTCTTTGTAACTCTTTAGTTGATCTCTAAGCAGCCCTTGGATACACTCCTGTACTCCACTAGTTTTTATCTCAAAATAGAATTATTCATCTCCATTATTCAGGTAACTTTACGACCTCTCTTCCCAATTTCTTCTTTGAAGGTGAATCTCATTCTTTTCTACCTACTGCCAAAATACTATTTTCCCCGTCAGAATTTTCACCATGTCAGTTCTGTCTTTAATGTCTTTGTGACTAGTTCCTGACAAAGCCACTGGTTTCCAGCTTGTTAGTCCAGATAGAAGAGTCACAGAGAGATCCTGTGGTAAGATGTTTGGGAAAGTCGTGTGACAGTCCCTTCATGAATGCCATAAACTAAAGGCTCATACAGGTGTCACAGTGAGTAATCTTAGTTGAGACTGCCTCACATTTTCCAAATTTACATAAGCAAATTACCCCCTTCCCTCACTTAATACCCATTGAACATACTTTTGGAAATGAGGTCTAGGAACAAAACAAGTCAAAGTTAGCCTGCAGTACAGGTGCCGGATAATATGCTGCTTTGTTTTTGTTTTTTAATTATGTGTAAACACAATCCTTCTGCATCACATTTGATTATAAAGCAATTTGCTTTACTTACAGGAATTGTGTGAATTTATTTGTCTATAATTCTCCAGATGTTAACAAATATATTTTCATTTATTTTAAATGTAAAAGTAATTATCCAGCTTACCCTGCCTTCAAAGCACTTCATATTTAGTTGAATAAAGTATTTTAATTTTTACTTAGATCTTAGAAGACAAAATGTGCTATAATAAGTTCAGAGTCATACTTAATTGACCGGCAGATTGATTCACTTATTCATTCAGTGACAAATTGAGCACACAGTATGCCACACATATGAATTTTGAAGTATATACATTTACATCAAAGGGGAAGACCTAGTCTTAGTTCTTACCAAGTACTCACTCTATATTTCCTTTACCATTTAGGACTTATGAATATGTATCAAGAGAAAATTAAAATAAAATAAATCTGAGATTTAGAAAATAGAAACAGAATAAAGGTTGGATTATGTGATCTTGCTAAATCATTTTTTCATTCTAATCCATAATCAGAAATAAGTTAAAACAATTTTATTTCTGAGCTCTTGGGAACATCTAAGTTGTTTAAATAGAAACTTGACAATGAAAGAGAGTGCCAAGAAATACTTTCCAAATATATTCATGTTGCCATCCTAGTTACTACAAACTGGAATGAAAAGGAATATTCCAATTACATTTTAAATGAATTTTTAGGAATAGTTTAAAAACTGATTCAGGCAAAATTCAATTTTTTCTAGAGTAGGGTAAAAATTTTACCTTCATGACTTGGGTCAGAGATAATGAAATCTGTCCTTTCACTGGGGGGTCAACTCTTTATAATCCTCTTCTCCAGTACTTATGAGACAAATTGCAATTCACACCTCCAGAATCTTGTGGCTCCACCTCATTGGGAACTCTTAAGCCATTTTTGAATGGCTCAAGGCCCCATGGGGAAAAAAAAAGCCATAAGGCCCTATGGAAAAGGAGTCTCCTCCACACCTCTTTAATAAAACAAAACAGTATCCACATGTGCATACTTAAATGAGAACACAAACAAAATGACTCTGTGGATTGATAATGAAGTCAATTTCTACAAAGAACGAAAATCAGTCATGTGGCTGTAGACACGCTATGTCACCTGCTGCAACAGATTTCTCATTGTCACCACATACACAAATAGCCACTGTATAAAGTCATGAAAAACACAGAACAAGTTTAAGAATTTTTCAAAACTTAAACCACAAATAGATTTAACATTATTTCTCCAAGACAAAATTTTCTGCATTGGTGTAAATGGAGAAGAACATCTACTTGAAAGTTTTCATGAATATATTTGGGTTAAATTACCTAAATGTTCTAGCATATTTTAAGTATTAGGTGCTGGTTTGCTATCTATATGATTGTCAATATAACCAACAGAACTGATACTGCCCCTGGTTTCCCTTGCTATCCAAAAGTGGAATGCTCCTATTTGGTATAATTTGGGAGAATATTTGGGTCTGGAAAAGTTAAAAAAAAAGCTTACAGAATAATGGTTATAGTATTCCCAGACACAAACAATAACCTACTGCATCATATGCAATAGGAATGTTCTACTTTGCTTTTTAAAAAAAATTGATTTATTTATGCATATAAGAACTGGGGTACAGGCCAGAGGTGTAGGGGGTGAGAGGATTCACCAGAGGCAGAGTGGGGAACAGAACAGGTAGATCTATTGAAATGCACTGCTGAGTGGAGAAGCAGGCGACTCAGGAGAGGTCTGCTATGCCATGTGGGTTATCTCCCTGGCTTGGGATCAAACTCCTGTTGCAGTGGCTGCGGATAGTGTCATAGTGCTGCTACTTAACCCCTTGCACCACCAGGGAGGCCCAGGAATGTTCTACTTTGGAGAGCAGGAAAACCTGTATCCTATTTCTATTTTTAAAGAAGGAAACCTATTGGAGTAACAATGTCTCTCTCAAATTCACCCTGCTTTGACTCTGAGTCTTTCCAAACATAAAGATGATGGCATTTTGAACACTATTCCCCTTTCATGAAGAGAAAGTCGATCAATACATACATATTTATAGAACAATTACAACAGAGGAAAGGGCATGATTTTCAGTCCAAGCCACACATTAATTTGTGCCTTTAAGCAAATCACTTAAGCCCATTAAAACTCACTTTATTCTACTGAATAATAATGCAAGCGAAAGAACTTTATATATTCTAAAGCACTGTGCTCATACAGTGTTCTGTGAGAGACACTGAATCCACGGATTCGAGAAGCCAACAAGGTGAACACAGAGTTAAAAAAAACCAACTACTTTGTTGGGTATTCCTATTTTTCTTAATGCCATGCAGTTTATGCAGTCAGTTGACTGGCTGAAAATAGTCATTTTTGATGACAGATGCTTCCTGCTTATGTTTAATTGGTTTAGGAAGCTCATTACAGATGCTATCTTGGAGGATGAGTTTGGTGGGAAGAATATCTGATAACTCTAAGGCAAATGTATTTCTTTCAACTACTGAATATATCTCTCAATAAACTCAATTTTCTTTTTACTAGCTGTCTGGTAATATCCCATAGTTATAATAGCCTTTCAAACACTTTCAGTATATCGGGCTATGGATGTCTCACATATGTGTGTTTGCTGTGAAACAGAACCATATTCATTGCATGCAAAAAGTCTACGACTGAAAATGCTTCGAGATTGTATAATGATATATCTCTCAGACACTTCCCTCTTCCTTTTAGAATCACTTTCTTACACAAAGAAGAAAAGAGGTGCTTAAAAATATCAGTCTTTACACGTGTACTATTGGTCATCTGCTCAACAGTAGACCTAAAATCTACTATTTCAATTTCATAACACTGATTAGGTGAACATGAAAATGTTGACAGAAAAATTTCAAACCAAAAAACTGAATAATGTAGAAAAAAAAATACAATAATTTCACCATCAATAAAACATCCTTAAAGAATATATTATATAGACCTAAAATATCCATGTATAAATACATGCAATTATATATATATATGAATTTAATTTTGTTAAAGAGCTATTGGTTTCTTAAACTTCATTCAGTTTAAGTAAAACCCATAAAGAACTATATAGGAAACAGGAAAACAAGGGCAGCTTCTAACATTTTAAAATTGGAAATCTGATTTAAAATTCCTCATGAAGTATTTTTAAATTTATCTCTGTAACATATTTCAAATGAGAACTTAAAAAAAAAATCTCTTCATATAACATCCTCCTGTTTTTTTTTTTGCAACTTAACTTCCCTTTCCTCAAACCTCCAACTCAGCATCCATCTCCCCCAACCCCATTTGACCCTATTCTCACCCTCCTTACTAACATTACTGTCTTTTACAAATTTTTCTGATTTCAAACTTTCCACTGTCTTTCAAATTTAGAAAATATTTTAACCACGTAACCTAATTACCACAAATCTCTAGATTTAAATCTCCAAAAGCATTTAAATCTCTATAGACTATTCTATCTAAAGAGCCAAACACATTTTATAACATGTCATGTTATGTTAAGTTGACCAGACACTGAAGTCATTTCTGTAGGATTTCTTGTCAGTGTTTGCTTTAAGTTTGAGCTGTCTGCCTCAGCTTCTGTTGTGCCCATAATTTGAAAGGTCATGTTCTGTTGGCATTTGGTTTATGCAATGCTGTCTGGCAATTTATAAAAGTCTTGTGATTTTGTAAATAGAATATTGAACTTAGAAAAGGCTTACTGCATTCCCTGGCCTCTAATACTGCAAAGAAGTCATTTGCTCTTGTTCACATGAGAAACTTCTGTGTCTCCCTCTCCAGCATCTGACACTCCACTCCGACTCAAAACATCATCAGTGTCATCTTTTGAGTTATCATCTCAAAAGTGAGCAGATAAGTTCATCATTAATGTATGTACTGGTCCAAATTTTCCAAACTAAAAGCTGATGAGTAAATGCAGGAATGAAATATAAACAGGAACATAAACACAACATCAAACAGAGTTCAGAAAAATTTGAGGCCTTAAGAGGAAGCATGCATGCCAAATGTTATCAAGTCTCCAATGGCCCCTGTGAAACATCTCTGTGAACACACTTCAAGGACCTGAAAAGTGAAAAACAGAAAGTCCTTCCTTACAACGTGATTCCACAGTTAATGTCAGAGCTTCTATTAAAACATTCATTGGCTAGACAGGCACAAAAGATCAATGACAGGGGTAGGGGAAGAAGCAAGCAATGCTTAATGAGCCTGCAGCAGGGGAGTGAAGACGGGGAGCCGGATGTGATTATACATAAACCCCGTAAGGAATTAGTAGATGTGCAATACAAACTTCTCCATATCAAAATTTTATTATAGGACATGATATATAACAATTCAATTTCCCAAAATTAAAACAGAAGGTAGGAATTGTTTTCTTAATGTCACTATTTTGCTTCCAAGATAATTTATTAGTTTTCTTAATGATTATCACATATTCACCTACTGGTGGACACATTATATCACCTGTACCTAGGGTCACCAACAAATATAATAGGGTAGAAACCACCCAGTTTTCTGGCTGATGCAGGTTAGTCTATGATTCAGATGAAATAAGAATGATTGAATATGAAATAATTTCATTATTTTGTGATTCTTAGGAGAAGAGTGAATTTATACTATTTATGGTATGGTTTATCATTGAGGGGTGATTTTTAACATGCAAAAGCCTGTAACTCTTCAAGTCTTCATACCCATGAAGTGTAATATGCACTAGAGTAATACACACTCACATGCTAATCAACACATGCCTATTTGCCCCAAACATACAATTACTCATGACCTAGATCACCTCAGGGGACCACCTAGTCTGGTATAGGCATCACAGCAATTAACTTGCTGTTGATAACATGCCAAGCCATTTGCCTTTTTAGCCATATCATCTCCTGGTGTTATGGGGCACAACAACTGAATTTCCATAATCATGAGAAGAACAAAACTAAACATCTACTGGTCTTGGAAAAAAACAAGTGAACAGATGGATCGATGATGAATACTAAATAAGTCAATATTATCTGGTGAATCAGGCTCCTAATAATCACAGTCTGTGCAAGTGCAGCAGGACTCATGTTATAAAGGCAGTTTACACATTACATGCATTTCCTAGTTAATGATGTAAATAGTATTAATTTTATACGTGTTACCAACAAAGCGGTTCTCTTATCTCAATTCATTCGCTAAATTTCTCTTCGTCTGGTTCAGCCTTAAAACACAGAGTTGGCAGAACTAGCCTCTTAGTTTTTAACTCTGGCAAAAAGACTATATAAATTTTACCTAAAAATAGAGGAATTAGTATTATACATTATTAAATAAGATTATCCCTAGCCATTTCTTTTTTATTATCTCAATGTATCCCTAACCAAAACACAATATTTACGTCATTCAGCTGGTATGTGTTGTGATCACTATCCTTTAACCACCCATCTGTGAAAGTCTTGATGGAAAGAGAGAAAAGAAAACCACGGAAGAGGAGAGAGGCAGGGTAGCAGGAAGGGAGGAAGCAAAGGAGGGAGCCGGTAATCATGATGCATTGCCAGGGTAAGTGCTCCCCGATTACAGAAGATTTTTATTTATTAATTCAAACGAACTTCCATTACCTCTTATGAGAGAATTGTGAAGGTTTGCAAATTCATTTACAAACTGGCTTTGGCAACTAATTTCTATTTCCTCTTTGGCCAGCTGTGCAGAATTCATTCTCAAATGCTCTATTAAAACATTCTAGGAAAGATTCCCCTAAAGTTTCCCAGTCTATTAAAGGTTTACTTCCAAAAGGAGCTCATTCTGATCCCATTTAGTACAGCACCCTTGTGTATGCCAGATGGTAACAAGAGCTACATCTTTGCAAATGTCATTCTGAGTTTCACCTTTGCAATGAAATCCCCTTACTCTACCTTTATTTTACATAAACTATAAAAACATGAACAAAGATTTGCCAAATGAGGATTAAGGGAATGTAATTTTGCTAAATATTCTAGAAATAATTTGAGAAAAATGGGGAAATTTGTGGTTGTCTTGGGAGGATGGGTAGGAGAATATTTGACAGGGATTCTAGGTCCAATTTCAGATTTATTACTTAAAAATATGACCTTAAATCATTTAATATTGCTGAACCTAAATGTTTCAGCTGAAAAGATGAATTGGTTAAAAATTTAAGTACATCTTAGAGCTCAAAATGTTTAATTCTAATATGTTTCAAGTCATTCTCACATTTAGTTCAGAAATAGGTATGATATATATTACCTAAGATTTATTTAGGTAAGTCTTATTTCACTTAAGTCTTATGTCAGCCCTCCCTTACATTCACTTCATTCTTTATCTTTTTTCTTTTATATTTTGTGCTTGGAATTGTTTTTAATTTACAGTATATATTGCCTATAGATTGAACAGTATCCATCACTACTACTACTACTAGGGTCTTGAGAGTGGGAATCAAGTTAAAATGAGGTCATCTGGGTGGGTTCTTACCCCAGGTGATTAGTGTCTTTAAGAAAAGGTGACCCAGACAGGCATGCACAGGGTGAAGACTGTATGAAGAAACACGGGAGGATGTCATGTGAAGGTGGGGGTCTAACCTGATGCCTCTTACAAGTCAAGGAATGCCAGTGGCTGCCAGCAAGCCACCAGAAGCTAAGAGAGAGGAATGTAGCAGATTCCTCTCACTCTCCTCAAATGGAGTCAACCTTGCTGACACCTTAATTTCAGACTCCTACCCTCCAGAACTGTGACTTAATACATTTGTTATTTTAAGTCACCCAATTTGTGGTAAATTGTTACAAACTGTTTCAAAGACACTTAAAGACTGCACAAATCATCAGTAAGCAGGGTTCTCCCTGGTGGTATAAGGGGTTAAGTCTCAGTGCTATCACCACTAAGGCTTGAGTTCCATCCCCAGCCAGGGAGCTAACGTACTCGCACAGCAGACCTCTCCTGCCTTGCCTGCTGCTCCCCTCAGCAGTGTATTTCGGTAGATCTGCCTGTTCTGCTCCCCACTCTGTCTCTGGTGAATCCTTTCACCCCCTGCACTTTTGGCTTACAACCCAGTTCTTCTAAGCACAAAAAAATAAAAATAAATAAATCCTCCAGTGTTCCACTTCAAGAATTTATCCACATGACCCCAGCCATGTGCCCACCAAAATTGTAATACAGAACATTATTATATTTTAGATACTAATGCCTTGTGTTATGTATGAATTGTGAAGATGTTCTCCCAGTCCATAATTTTCCACTTTTGTGGTGGTTTCTCTTGTTCTACAGCAGTTTTTCATTTGATGTAGTTCCATGGTTATATTTTTGCTTTTTTTTTTTTTGTCATTTGGAGTCAAATCTCCAAATATATCTGGAAGGCTGATGTCAAGGAGTGTATCACTTATGTTTTCTTTACTTTTGTAAAGATTTATTTATTTATGCATATAAGAACTGGGGTACAGGCCAGAGGGGCATGTGTGAGGGGGTGTGGGGGGTGGTGAAAGGATTCACCAGAGACAGAGTGAGGAACAGAACAGGTGGACTGACTGAAATACACTGCAGAGGGGAGCAGCAGTCTGCTGTGCCATGTGGGTAGCTCCCTGGCAGGGGATTGAACTTGTGCTGCAGTGGCTGCAGTTAGCTTCACAGGCTGTGTCTCAACTCCTTGTACCACAAGGGAGGCCCCTACTTATGTTTTCTTCTAAATATTTTGTAGTTGCAGGTTATAACCTGCAATCACTTTTGTTTTCTTCTAAATATTTTATAGATGCAGGTTATACATTCATGTCTTTAATCCATTTTGAATTATCTTTTTGTACAAGGTGTAAGGTACTTGTCTAATTTTGTTCTTTTACATTTGACTGTCCATTATTTCACCATTTTTAGATAAAATATTTCTTTTTCCCAGCAAAACAATATTTGTCACACCTTGTTGGATCCAGAGATTATAACATTTGTTTAGATATATGTATTTTAGACCTATTAAGATCATAATTAGTACTTTTACCATTTCAATAAGAAACTTAAACTCTATTGAGTCACTCCCAATCTTTGTCATACATTTTGTTTTAACATATAATATACATTCCAAAACACATTATATTTCTCCTATTTCTCAGGTCTAATTCACCATAAATATTCCCAATAAAACCTTTTTGTAATATCTCTGACAAATTTTGGTGTCAATATTTTCTGCCTTCCCATAACAAATTGGGAAATATTATATCTTTCGTATATATTTCCTAAAACTGCTTGTGTGAGATTAGTCTTATTCATAACTTTAATGGGTATAAGATTAACCATATTCATACCTTAAATTTTTGGAAGAATAGACCATATATTCCATCTGTGCTAAGGATTTTTTTGTGGGAAATATATTAATATAGATATAGTTTCTATTATAGATACAGAGCTGATTGTGATTTTCAAAATGTCTTCTTATTCTAATGTTTTAAAGATTTTTCAGTACACTTCATTGCTGCCTGCAGTTTGATGCTTCTCACTGGGATAAATTTTCCTTAGCTGGATAAACTAAGGTGTTTCTTTTCTTTTCTTTTTTTTTAAATATTTATTTATTTATACAAGCACTGGGTACAGTAAAAAGCGTGGGAGGGAGAGAGAATTCACCAGAGCCAGAGCGGGGAGCAGAACAGGCAGACCGACAAAGTACACTGCTGAGGGGAGCAGCGGGCAAGACAGGAGAGGTCTGCCACACCATGTGGCTTTCTCCCTGGCCAGGGATCGAACTTGCTCTGCAGAGGCTGTGGATTGCTTCATAGTGTGGTGCTTAACCCCTTGTGCCACCAGGGAGGCCCCCTTTTTTTTCTTCTTTTTTTTTCTTTTTTTTTAATTTATTTATTTATACAAGAACTGGTTATAGTCAGAAGCGCGGAATGGTGAGAGAATTCACCAGAGCCAGAGCAGGGAGCAGAACAGGCAGACTGACAAAGCACACTGCTGAGGGGAGCAGCGGGCACAGCAGGAGAGGTCTGTGTACCATGTGGGACCCTCACTGGTGGCCGGGGATCAAACTGGCGCTGCACCACCAGGGAGGCCCCCTTTTTTGTTTCTTTATGTGCCACATATGAGTGAAATCATACAGCATTTGTCTCTTTTTTTTGGTCTGCCTTATTTCACTAAGCATTATGTCCTCCTGGTTCACTTATATTGCTGCAAATGTCAGGATTTCAGATCTCTCTCTCTTTTTTTTTGTACCAGAGTAGTATCCCATTGCATATATATACCACATCTTTATCTTGTCATCTGTCCATGAACACATGAATCATTTCCAATTTTTGGCCCTCATGAATAACTCTGTGATGAACATGCAGGCACATATATCAGTTCAAATCAACATTTTTGTGTTCTCCAGGAAAATACACCAAAGTGGCATAATTGGAACATTCAGAATTTCTATATTTCATTGTTTAAGGAATCTCCATATGGTTTTCCTTAATAGCTGCACCAACTGACATTCCCACCAATGCTGTACATGGGTTTTCTCCTTTCCACACACTAACACTTTCTCTTTGTCTTTTGGGTAATAGCCATTCTCACTGGTGTGAAGTGATAGCTCTTTGTGGCTTGATTTGTATTTCCCTAATAATTAAAGGATGAACATTCTTTCCTGTGCCTATTATCCATGTATTTGTCTTTGTGAATTGCCTATTTAGATTGTCTGACCATTTTTTAGTCAAATTGTATGTGGGTGGATTTTTGTTTCTAAGTTGTATGGGTTCTTTATATATATTGAATATTAATCCCTTGTCAATTTTTTTTTCCCCTTTAGGAGGATGTCTTCATTTTGATCATGGTTTATTTCACTGTGCAGAAAATTTTAGTTTGCTATATTCTAATTTATTTACTTTTGTTTTTATTTCAGTTGCATTGGAGTTGAATTCTCAAAGACATTTCTAAAAGTGATATCAAGGGCATAAATCCCTGCTTACTTCTATGTATTTTATGGTTTCAGGTCATTTTGAATTGATTTAATTTAAATGATTTTGAATTGATTTTTTCTAGTGTTAGATACTGTTCTAACTTAATTCTTATACATGTGGTTGCCCACATTTCCGTGGCAGATCACATCCATTTCAAGACTATCTCCGAATCACTATCAGATTATGGAAAATTTCATTCTGCTCTTTGGAACCCTCTGGCATAGTCTCTCAGACATGCACAAAGTACTTATGCCATAGAGAAAATAAGTCATCTGTGTTCCTGAATACTTTACCCCAAGATATGTCCGGTGCAGCCCCAATCCTTAGCTCCCATTCACAACTAGAAAGTGCACCCAGAGAAATAAACATTGTCAACAGTTCACATTGGAATATTTCTCTAATCTTCAAATTTTAGTACTTCTGTTTTTTTCTCTTGTCCTATCTTTTTGCCTAAAAATTCATAATTTTGTAATTTATCTGACTTCTAGTCATTACAGGACCACTCCGACCCACACAACATAGTTGACACACAAATTATTTTTAGTACTTTACATATAATCATAAAAATAGAAATTTCTCATTATTATAATGATCTTTGGGCATATGTTATTGGGTTCCTCCTGCCTCATCTTGAAAAGATGACCTAAAGAGACAATGAAATATACCAAGAGCAGTAAAGAGGCATTGTAACCTTTGCTGAGGAAGTAGCTTAGAATGTGACAATGTTATCTTGTTTTCAGTCAGTTGGCCATATGTAATTCAAATGTGTGATACCTGAGTCCTTCAGTGGTGCTCCTGCAGAGAACTCTGTAATCACATAGGTGTCACAGAAGAAATAATAAGGATTATTACTGTGAACTAGCTTCTTCAGGTGGTGCCGAGTTAGTAATTTATTTTGGTTTTTAAGGTTCTGGTTAAAGAGGAGAGAAACAACAAACAGGTCCAGAGAAATATAATGGAGTGAATGACAGAGAGGGATATCATCCTTTACTATCAAATGATAGGAGGGAAGACTAGGGGAGTGCTGAGAGAGTCAAAATGTGATTGGTTTTATAAGAAGAAAGTACTAGAGGAGCGAAGACATGTCAGGGCCATCTCATCACCTGGAATATTCAAGAAACCAGCAGATGACACAGAGACACAGGAAGACCTTAGTACATTAGGATTTTGTACCATCACAGATTGGAAACTATGTTGGTGATTCAAATGACCCAATAACTTCTCAGCCTGACAAATAGTGCTAAAGATAACTATCTGTGGTGCTCTTGGAGAGATCTATGTTTTTCCCACTTGAAAATAATAAAAATAGCTTTTCATTATTATAGAAAAATTCATTCTGATTATAGAACTTTAGATATACAGAAAAAAAAAAACTTCTGCAGTTCAATAAAAACTTTCAATATTTCAATTTTAAATGTCCATGATAGTACTCTTGTCAGTGGTTACCTGGCATTTCGCCCAAGCATCTGCACCAGGTAAGTGCTCTTGGTTGAAACCTACTTGGGTGTGTCTATTATTTCAGATCTCTGTCTGGTGTTTGGATGCTAAGTTCTGCCTGCTGATTCAGGAATATTAATCTTTATCCTTCTGAACCCTACTGCACCAGTATGATGTTTGTTTCATGTACGCTATTTTAATAGGATACTATTTAATAGGATACTAATTGTGTACTACTAGTACACAATTTACACAAAAAGAGCCTGAAAAATGAAGTATTACTTTTTACCCCTTATCATTTAATTCATAATCCAAAAGCTAATATTTTCTTTTTTTAAGATTTATTTATTTATGCGGATAAAGAGCTGGGATATACCTCCCCAGAGGTACGGGGAGTGAGAGGATTCACTAGAGACAGAGTGGGGAGCAGAACAGACAGATCTACTGAGATACACTGCCGAGGGGAGCAGTGGGTAAGACAGGAGAGGTCTGCTGCGTCATGTGCTAGCTCCCTGGCCAGGGATTGAACTTAGGCTGCAGAGGCTGGGGATAGCTTCACAGTACTGTGCCTAAACCCCTTGTGCCATCAGGGAACCCCCCCAAAGCTAGCATTTTCATTTAAAATTAAGTATTAGCTACCTTTGTTATATATTCCGGAAACAGCATGAGAATGACTTGAATGCAATCTGACTTCCTTTTAATGCTGCTCTTACCTCCTGAGACTTTCCTCTCTTTCCCATGTATTTAGTATCACATGGATGTTTATCTTTTCCTACAGGGGTCCCTCGAATTGTACAATTGCCCCTTCTTTCAATCGTAATCCTGTCTCAAACAATATTGCTATCCCCCTCTCTGTAGGTGATTCCATTTAAGCATTAGGAAGAATATGACCAGCTGATTAGACAACTTTAATTACACAGACCCTTAACATTGCAAAGAGGGTTAGACTGCCAATTCAGAGCATCTAGGCACCATCACTGATTCCTGTTCTCTATTAGTTATAGCTAGAAATCAGTAGGGGATAAACAATTGAAATGAAATCTGAGTGTGTGTGTTTATGTGTGCAAGAGAGATTGTCTCAATGAATGTACATGTGTGTGTGTGTGTGTGTGTGTGTGTGTGATAGCAGCTATTGCATGTAGTTATCTCCAGGTCTGACAGGGAAGGATTCATCTCCAACCTCGCTCACATGGTTATTAGCAGAACTTATTTCCTTGTGAGCTGTTGGACTGAAACTCATTTGGTTCTTTGCAACATGGGCCACTCCATAAAGTGTCTCAGAACATGGCAGTCTAGCAAGTGTCCTCAGAACAGCAGGAGAGCGAGAGGACCAGCAAGATGCCAGCCATAGCTTCTTGCAACCTAGTCCCAGAAGTAACATCCCATCACTGTTGCTGTGTTCTGCTCAATAGAAGCCAGACACTAGGTCCAGCCCACACCAAAGCAGAGAGGTGCACACCAGGACATGCACCAAGAGGTGGAATCCATGAGAATACGACAGAAACTGCCTATGACACCATCCCAGATAATGACCACCTTCCTCTTAAAATACTTACTTGAAGCTCTATCACCTAGAGTGCAGCTTTTTTTTTTTTTTTTTTTTTTTTTAAGAACTGCTTCTCACCCTCGAAATTAAACTGGTAAACAGAGCAGTTTTTTTCTCTTCATTGCCATCAACATTGTGCAAGGTCCATGCTCATACTGGAGACCATCTACCTGCCAAGCTGCTCTCTTCAGAACCTGGGCATTGCTGACATGCAGGTGCCTAATTTTGCCCATGCCAGAAAATCCTTCCAGGTCCCTCTTCTCCATTCTCAACTCTGAGGAGTGTTGATTATTTTCTACACCTCATCTCTACCTCTCACTGTCATCGGAGCTTCTATAACAGTACTTCTGCCAGCCTTTTCTTTCTTCAACTTTTTGCAATGTCATCTCCTCTATTCCTGTGTAATTCCAAGTAACAGGGTTCTTTTCTAAGCATTTTCTAGCAATGACTGCTCCTGAGCAATGTGACCTGACTATTCGCATCAATTGTAATATCCAGTTTCTTATTCAGTTTTCTTTCTTGAGTTCAAAAATGATTCTAGAGCAAAGCAAACTTAATTTTCTATTCTGAGGTGTGAACACTGATGATGCTGTGAGACATTTCTAAGAATTGCTAAGATTTTATTGCCTGAATAGATTCTATCATTTGTGTATGCTTAGTTATACTATTTGTTTATATTTTCCTATGATATTTCAAGTTTGGTAAATGAATCATTTGTATTTATTAAGCTCCTATGTACGAGAAACTAGGGAAACAAATTTAATAATAGTAAAAACCTAAATCTTAAAAATTGTCCAGAGTCATCATTGCAATTATGCAAACACAATGTCATTTATCTTTAAAAAATCTTTCAATCTGAAAGATGCTCAGTGAAGAAATATGACTTTCTTAGAAAAGGTACTACAAGCCAGGCATATTTAACACAAAATTAAGAAAAGGGCATTTGGCAATTTATATTCTGAATAAGATTTTAAGAATCTCTATTTCTTAAATAGCTATAAGAAAATAAATAAATTTAAATAATGTTGATTCACAGGAAAAGTATAGGGTTTCATAAATTGTGTCACTAAACTTTCCTGACCTTTATATATTCAGTTTTCCCCCTTGTTTACAGTCTAAGCTGTAAAGGTATAACCATCAACCAATCAAAATGAACACTAAAAGGTCAGTGCCTTACATATTATAGTTGCTTTTCAAAAAATGTGTAAGGCATTCAAATTCTGGCACATTCTTGCAAGTCCAAACTTGTAAAATAAATCCTAGTGACATAAATGAGACCCAGGTTCCTGGTAAAAATTGTAATAAACATGAGAAGAAAGTCCAATTCCCCATCTTTTTTATTTTCCTATGCTAAAATTATTCTCCAAATTCTAGTAAGCTAGTAGAGAAATGAGACAAAACAGTGTCAAGAAGGTCATAAAATATAACAATCTTGCAACTATTTTCCAGGCTTCAAAGTTCAAAATTAAGAACTTTCTTAGATTTACAAATTAGCACACACAGTTATTTTGGAACTACTTACAGGTTTTAATAATTTCTATTAGGGCAGCTATCCATCTTATTGGTTATTTGTTAATAAGTGATAATTATGAGATAGGACAATTTGTCTCACAAATTATCTCAGCATGTGAAGCAAAGAAACCCAGTATCAAGAGGAAACATCTTTTTTTGTATAGTGAACTTGATTAGAAATGGTTTCTATTTAATTTGCTTATTATATATATAAAAAGCAAAACAAGAAAATAACTTGTGTATTTTAAAACATTTTTTAAAAATTGTTGATCTTATTGCCAATAGGTTTTATCTATTCTGAAGAGAGGAAGGCTTGGCATCTCTAGGAACATACCTATGGAATAAAATTAGAGCTAAAAATAGAGAAAAACAGACTGACCTATTGATTAGCCTAAGGCTGGAAGCCAAGTCTGTCAGTAATATGAAAGCATCTAACCATAACTGAAACTAATATGCTGTTTCTGTTCTGAATGAAGCTGAGGTCAGACAGAGAATGCTTGCCTCCCTGGCCTCATTTACAGGAAAGTTTTGAGAAGTTGGAAAAACTATGAGAAAAAGCAAATGTGATGGTTTGGGAATTAAGCCATAGACAGAAAGTATGTTCTAAGGTGTTAGGATAAGCACCTAATTAAGAGCCCGCAGGCTGAAGCAAGAGGAGGCTGATTTGGAACTGGATTTTCACACCTCTACGGTTCAGAGAAAAAAGTGAAGGCAGTGTCTCCACAGAAGCTTCAGGCTTCTGGGCTCTCTCAGGCTACAAGTCTGTGGCTGTTAAAGGCAAAAGGCCAGCCCTTAATCTAGCCATTGTGTTCTGAAAACCCTGAAAACTTCACCATGTGCCTCCGGTAAATTGTCATCCTATAGATAAAGGGCACCTCAAAATCCCAAAGCTTCAGTTTCTCCAAATACAGCTTCCTTTTAAAATTATATGGCCAGCAATTAGTTACTGCTTCATTTGCATTTGTGAAATTATTTCAGTGGTTACATTTCTGTAGATCATGTGACAGCTGGGACAGTGTTGCTGTCACTGGAATGATGTTACAAAGTTTTCAGGGGTGGCATTTGTTGCAAGCTGCTTCTAACAAAAACTGAGAGGGAGTTTATTTCTTCTTTTCCCTTGGCCAGATCATGAAAGCAGGTGACTGGAGGAAATCACCTTTATTTTCAATTCTCAGATTGTTCTACATTTTAATATTTTTACTGAAGTAACAGATTTACAGCACTCTGTACCATTTAGAGGTACACACTGATAGCCCCCTAGTATGTAGGTTACCACACCACACCCACTGCTGAGGCACCCATAGTTCTCCACCATAGTCCACAGGGCCCCTCCACACTTTGCTCCCCACATACTCCGTCCCTTTCTGGTAGTCTCAGTTCTATAGTCAGATTTTAGGTTTTGTTTTGGTTTTGTTTTACCTGACCCCACTTTTGTTTGGTTCCCCTATATTCTACACAAGTGAAACAATCCAGTATGTCTTTCTCCTTATTTTCCTTACAGTAGATCCCCTCCAGTTCCACTCTTGTCACAAATGTCAAAAATGATCTCTTTTTTTACACTGATTAGGAATCCATTGTTTATATAGACCACATCCTTCCTCATCCACTCATATGGCCTTGGGCACAAAGGTTGGTTCCATAAGTTGACTACTGAAAAAAGTGCTGCAATGAACATAGGAGTGCATGTATCCCTCTGAATTAGTATTTCTGCTTTTTATCTACAAGTAGAATTGCTGTATCATATGATAGATCTATTTTTAATACTTTGAGAAAGCTCCATACTATTTTCCAGTGTATGCACTGGACTGCTCTATATTCCCACCAACAGTTCCTTTTTCTCCACATTTTGCCACCACTTATTTCTGGCCTTTTTTTTTTTTTTTTCCTGGGTCATCCTTACTTGCGTGAGATGGAATCTCATTGTGGTTTTGATCTGAATTTCTCTAATGACAAGTGATGATGAGAATTTTTTCATGCGCCTGTTGGTTCTCTGTATGTCTTTGGAGAATTATCTAGTTATCTCTTCTACCCATTTTTTAAATTGGGTTGTTTTCTTTTTGTTAAATTACCTGTTAAATTACCTACAAATTATCTTTGTAGATCTTGCCTATCAGCCTCTTGTCAGATGCATGGTGTACAAATATTTTCTCCCACTCAGTAGGGTACCTTTTTGTTATAGTGAACTTCTTTTGCTGTGCAGCTTTTTAGTTCGATGTAGTTATGTTCATTTATATTCTACTTTGTTTTTCTTGCTGTTGAAGATGAATCCATAAAGACATCACCGAAATGATTATAACGAAGTGTGTTCCCTAATTTTTCTTCTGCATCTTTTATAGATTCAGCTCTTACACTGAAGTCTTTAATCCATTTTAGGTTAATTTTTGCATATGGTATAGACAGTGGTCTAGTTACTTTTTTTTTTTTTTTGGATGTGGCTGTCCAATTTTCCCAACACCGTTTGTTGAAGAGATTTTCCCTTCTCCACTCTATACTCCAGACTCCTTTGTGGTAGACTGATCGTGTAAGTGTGGGTTTATTTCAGGTCAGCAGTCTTTTTAGAAAGGAGTCACTCTGTACTTGGCTATAATCCCATCAAAAATGTAACTGTAAATGTATTACAAATGGAAGAAAAGAAGTTTGACCACTGAGAAACTTCGATGACTTTCTGCAAGTCTGAGGTTTTACTGTCTAGAAGGAATCCCCAGCTCTGAATAGATACAATGCCAGGAATAGAGGTAGTTTTACAACTGTAGATAAGAACAGTGAATAAGAGCAGTAATCAAGAAGATTGGAGAGTCACCTATGTATACAGCTCTATGGGGCAACCTTGACATGCTTTTCAAAATTAACCCTTCAAACTCTGCTCTTCGTGCACAGAATGAAGCCACAGAAATACCTATGATAATATCACATTTTTCAAGGAGATTCAGGAATAGCTGAGTAAGAGCTAGACACAAGGGAACATGATAGTGAAGACTTGTATGACTTCTCATCAAAGAAGAGAATGGATTAACAACACCATAAACACCAGGGGTAGAGATATATATCCAAGCCACAGCTCCCAACCTGCATTTCTCAACATGCTACAACCCGTTGGCTCATGAGCAATCCCTGAGAAAATGTGTTATCTTCAAATCAAGTATAATATAATAGGTTAAAGGAGTGTTCTTAGAGTGGGTTTGAGGTTACAATGAAAATTTACTGAACATGTAAACTTACTCAAAAGGGAAGGAAGGAATTATGTCTGTATTACTTTTATTTTTTAAAGATTTATTTATTATTTTTATGCATACAAGAGCTGGGGTACTGGCCAGAGATGTAGGGGGTGAGAGGATTCACCAGAATGGGGAACAGAACAGGCAGACTGACTGAAATACACTGCTGAGGGGAGCAGCAGTGAGACAGGAGAGGTCTGCTTTGCCATGTGGGTTTCTCTCTGGCCATCTGGGGATAGAACTCATGCTACAGAGGCTGCGGATTGCTTCATTCATAGTGCGGTGCTTAACCCCTTGCACAACCAGGAAGGCTCTGTCTGTATTATTTTTAAAGAAAAAATACTGATTCACTTGGACTTAAGTGGTTAAAGGAGAGATGTTGGGGATAACATATTCTCCTATTGCATAGCACAAGGACTCAGAAAACATGTTCAGTAAAAGTGTTAGTTGGTCTTTTCAGAAAAACATATTTTAAACACTTGATAGTGGGTAGGAAATAGTTAACTTTACCAAAGTAATTTCCAGATGAATCGAAAAGTTAAAGGTTCAATGTAGAAGTACAAATGCATTCAGATAGGAGCTGACATTTACATAATCTCAGATGAGGCAAAGGCATTTAACATAAACCAGAGCTGGAAATCATAAGGGAAGGGTTCATAGATCAAGTAGATAAAATTTCAAATCTCCATGTTCCAATTAAAATTCTGTCTTGTTTAGTAAAATCATATAAATTATAATTAGCATGATTACAACTATCTCTCTCTATATAGATACCTGTATAAACATGTAGTATTTATTATAAAGAAAGAAATGATATATATAACATAGTTAGGTCTACGTTTCAACATATTTTGTATATAAAATTGATTTTCTGTGTAAGTGATGTGGGATTCAAGAGCTAGAGGAAAAAAATAATGTCCAATAGAGAGGTAAAGCAAGGTTTTGCATGTGAGTGCAGGTGAGTTCACAAATATGCACCTTTGCCTGTGCTAACACACTGATCTTGAAATTAACGTTGGTGGAAATTCAGCCTTACCATGGAGAGCTGATTGATTCCCACATGTTCCATCAGGAAAAGGTAAGAATGCTCCATTGCTATTATCATTCATTTGGGGATTTGGAAAAAAACACCATATCTTACTAGTCTATTCAACTACTCATTTTCTGAGTAAATGACTACATGGGGACAAGGACAGGATGGTGGTCTATGTTGCCAGAATTAAAGAGAAAACAAAACAAAAAATCCCACAGGTTTATGGCTTTTTCCAATATATTGATAAACCATCAACATAGAGCTCGTTACTGAACATTTGAGGGAGGAACTGTTTTTCATATTACATTTAGTTTTTATTTACTCCTTAAAAGAAAGAGGAGAAATTATTTTTCCAAGTGCTGTCTTAGATAACCCCAAGCTTGCTCTCTTAAGTACCTCAACACTTCTTTAGATAAGCATTTTATGTTAACATTTCCTTATATTGATCATTTATTGCATTGTGCTAAAGAAAAACTACTATATCTTTGGCCAAAAGTGGTTAAAGAAAATAACTACATGTTCAATACTAATATTTTAAATATTTAGCATCAAATATTTCATTTATGGTAACTTGTATATGGTATTTCTAGAGAGTCTCTTCACATTTCCCTAACATTTCAAACTGAGGTAATTGGGTTCAAAGGTGTGCCCAAGTCAGAAAATAAAATTAAGTTATTTGCTCAATTCTTAACTCCATTTTTCTGTGTTAAATTATTTATGTTGTGTGACAATAAATAACTAGTTTCAACATATAGAAGAGGTCATAACAGCGTACTGACAAGGGAAAGTTATATCTAAAGCCAGCTTAGTTATGAAAAATTAGACTTTAATATTATATACAAAAATAAGTAATAACAAATAGACATATTCTTTAGTTAATACTCTTATTATAATATGTATAAGAAAATATGTAGAGACTTACTTTCCCTTTGAATACAAATGCAAATTGAAACATGAGTTAAATTTTGAGCACAGTTTAGTGATGAAAATTAAGCAAAACTTTATGGCTCTAATATGGTATTAATGTCAAAAATAATTGAAGAACAAAAATAATCTATGATGAAAATGAGCATAATTATTAAAAGTGAAGAAAAAAACCCTAATGTCTTTTACTTATTTTTACTTCCTGGAAAGAATCAAGATATCCATGAAGAAAACATAAGAGAATTTGAAATGGAAATTTAAAAGCTGCCATACTGTCATTTTATGAGTTCTGTTTATTATATATTTGAGAATAATAGCTATATTGGCTAAGTGGATACAGGAAATGCTAGTCAGGGAGAAAAAAATGTGGAACAGTTGAAATGAGCAAATTCACAATGAGTGCAAAATCAGCTTTGGACATTATCAGAGATACAGGCATGAACATTTTGACACTCCCAACGATCCACTAACCAATAGGAATAGTCTGTCAATTACACCTACACTACCTAAATATTCATTTTCTCTATTGACAATCTCAACATACACGGTCCTCAAATTTCTCACAATGCATGCATGAATATATGTACATCTATACTATATGTGCATGAATACTATACAAACATAACCCTGTTGTAATGCTAGGAGTGATTACTACTTATCACCTATTCTCTTTCCTCTAAACTTCTCTTTCCAAGTTTCCTCAAAATGCAGTATTTGCTTCTTCATCTGTTCCTTTTTCACCATCTACTACTATCTGCTTCCTTCTATTCATTGAATCAGTTCCCCCAAAAGAACTAAACATGGTGTAATATTCAAATTCAATGAACCGATTGTGTCCATATCTTACTCAGTTTAGCATTTAGCACTACTAGAACTTCCCTTTGAGTTCCACTGAATTCTGAAGACTAGGTTTTCTTTTTTCCTGTTTCTTTGACCATTATTTCCTCATCCTTTTCTAAAGTGTTTTCTTCACCCAACCATGTATTTAATATTATACCAATAATCTGGCTTGTACCTTTTTATTTACTTATTACTTGTTGTGAATGACCTTATTCATAATCATAATCCATCTATGCCTAATAAGCTAATGTCTTTAGAGTCAATATTTTCTGCTCAAATTACTCCTTGTATTTATAAATCCTGTAATCTATTGAACACAAAGTCAGTCAAACTAATACCCACTTGTCTCTCTAGAGATATCTTCTTCAGCTCTATAGCCATTGCTTCTGATTTCTCTTCCAACATTAATGCTACAGACTTGAATTTCATTCTTGCTAAATCATCTAATCAAGAAATTCTTTAAAATAAGACCCGTAAATATCCCCACTGTCATTAACATAAATGTCACATTATTTGGGATTGTATACACAGACAATTATATTCTTTCATCATCCCTTTAATTAACTTTTCATTCAATCAGACCAGGATTCTTGGGTTCCGTTGACTGAACAAGGTTGTTTTTAGTTGATGCATTTCTTCATTTTCCTTTTTTCCCTTCTTTTTTAAATTTTATTTTATATATTTTTACAACATTTTTCATTTTTGCACAATGTATGCATTTTCATCTTGGTTATATTCCCCATATAATTCCCACCCCCCCTCTTATTTTGACCCTAATCCCTCCTTCCCTTCCTACCCCCATAGTGTGTCTTTGGTTCATTCTTTTTAATTCAATACTCTTCCTGTTGTCTGAAAATTTCCTAGCTGATATGACTCACCGCAATTATCAACTTTTGGGAGAACGATTATCTGAAACAATTGTCATTTGCATTCCTTGCAAATTATATTTTTAAAATGTATATACCACTTCTCTATAGTACTTTTTTCACAGTGTCATCGTTGTTTTTGTCATTTTGACAGGGGGATGATTATCACGGAAAAAACAACTGCTAGCAAAAAAGGTGTTATTCTCTTTCTATTTTCCAACTTTACACAGAATCTTGCTGTGTTTGGGGCAGTAAAGTGTCAGGATAAACCACTCTGTCTCTAGTGAATTCTCTCATCCTCCCGCACCTCTGGCCTGTACCCCAGTTCTTGTATAAATAAATAAATAAATCTTAAAAAAAACTATTGATTTCCAAGATTTTTGGGAACCCAAAGAGCTTCATATGACCTGACAGACTTCAATAAGAGTCAACCAGAAGTCTACTGGTTATGATCATGGGAGAAGAGAAGCCTCAGCTGTCACATGCCATGTGCCATCTGACTTTTCCACTTCTTCGTGGGATCACAGAAACAATGTTAGCAGAGGCAGCAGTCTTTCTGGAACTACTGGGAAGAGAGATGCATGTGAAGGATGACACATGGGAAGAAGTAAGTGCTGATTCTGTGATGATATGACAAAACTATTATGGAGACTTGATAGTCACCCTCTGCCCATGTCTATTAAAGTCACCATATTTGGGTTTCTGTTTAGGTTACAAACAGTTCTAAGTGAAACAATTTTCCAGGTGAAAAGGGAACCCTTGAAGACAGGATCTTTATTCTATTAAGTTATTTATCTTATTGACTAGTTCAATTCCTGATACACAGTAGATGATTCCATATAAGTTTTAACTGAATGCAAAAATGAATAAATAGCACAAAGAAAACTCTATAAGAAAATCCTTCCTAAAGTCAGAACACTGAAGAAAAATGTCTATATCTGAATTAAAAAGGCATATGACCCCAAAAAGTTATCCATAGCTTCAGAAGCCTCTATTTTTTCATTTGAGTTAAATACATTTGCAAGCATGAGAAAGTGATGGATTGTTAGCATACTGAGGTCAAGTCTACAATTTTCTTACCCTTCAATTATCCGTTAGCCTGAGAAAACGAACCTGAAATATCTATGGCTGGGTTCCAATTAACACAGCTACCATGTCAGCCCTTGTCATTTAAATTATGAACTACTAAGTGGCAAGCACCAATTTTCCTCTTTAAATTCTGACTATTTTGAAAGATACCTGTGGAAATTTTTTTCTCTTCAGAGCACATTCCACTTTTTCATTTCTAATAGGAAGGAAATGCCTGTCCACCTATCAATGACTGTCTATTCCTAAATACACTATGATAGAACAATCACGGACGCCACAAAAGGGTCATGTCAGAAATTTAGGAAAGTGTGACAAGTCTTATTTAAATAGGTATTTTTATGTCATGTAGTTAATAAGGACTTTCATTCAATTTTGAAAAGTCTCGGTATGGGTAACCTGAGCTGTTTAAAACTAAAAGGAACAAACAATCCCTTCAATTACCTAGTGTTTCTATTTGCATTTGTGTGGGTGTGGTCATATTCTATGTGCTTAAAATACATAATGGAATCAATCATGTGTATGTCTTTTTTTCAAATCTCATATCTGAAACCATCAAAATCTTCCAGTCTTGAATATATTTACTATTTTTCTGGATCCTCTCATCTGTTTTGGCTATTGCAAATAGTGCACTATAAACACAGGAGTGTAGGTCTTCTTTCAAATCAGTGTTTTTGTGCTCTTTGGATAGGTACCTAGGAGTGGAATTGCTGTGTCATGTGGTATATCCATTTGTAGACTTTTGAGGAGTCTCCACACTTCTTTGCATAAGGGCTGGACTAGTCTACATTCCCACCAATGGTGTAATCATAGGGCTCCTTTATTCTGCATTTCCTTGCCAGCACTTGTTTTTTGTGTTTGTTTGTTTGTTTTGACATGGGCTATTCTCACAGGAATACTACTCAGCAATCAAAAAAGATTTCATGCCATTTGTGTCAACATGGATGGAAGTAGAAGGGATTATTCTAAGTGAAGTGAGCCAGAAGAAGAAAGATAAAAACCAGATGGTTACAATTATATGTGGGGTGTAGAGAAAACAAAGGATCAGAGAAAGACAAACTGTGAGACTGACCCTTGAAAGCAGACATTAGATTTGAGACATTAGGAGGGAAGAGGAGGAGGGAGACCATGACAGTAGAGAACATGGGGGTGGGGGGTGGGCGCTTTTTGTGAGAAATTTGGATGGGAGATACAAAGTAGTACGATAATTCTAGAGAAAATTTGCCTAAATATCTAATACTACAGATTATTTGTCTAGAATAAGACACAACAGTCAATGTGAAGTGCTATGACATTATGTGAGGATACAACTTTCATTAAAATACTGGAAATTAATGAATGTCATGTTATGGTACTTTATTAAAAAGGTTGATGCAGTGGCAACAAAACCCAAAATACACAAGTAGAACATATCAAACTAAAAATCTTCTGCACAGCAAAGGAAATCAACACTCAGTAAAAACAAACTACTGAATGGTTGGCAAATTATCTCTCTGATAATGAATTCATATTCAAAAATATATAAATAACTCACACAAACTAAATAGCAGAAAAACAATTTATGAAAATATGGACAGAGGATCTGAATAGACATTTTTCCAGAAGACATACAGATTGCTAATTATGAAAAAATGATAGCATCAGTCATCATCAAGAAACTGAAAAACGAAACTATAATGAGCTCTCACCTCACATATATAGAATTTCTATAATGAAAAACTAAGAATTAAAAGGCAGTGGTAAGGATGTAGAGAAAAGGAACCCATGTGCACTGTTGGTAGGAATGTAAATTGATGCAACAAATATAGAAATATAGAGATTCCTGAAAAAATTCAAAATAGAACTAACATATGATCATACAATTCTATTTCTGGATTTTATCCAAATAAAATTAAAACACTATCTATGAAAAGATATATGTACCACCATGTTAATTGAAGCATTATTTACAATAGTCCAGGCATGGAAACATGTAAGTGCTCAATGATGGATAAATGAATAAAGAAAAATATGTATATACTTTTATTTCATATATACACATATATTTATATCACAATGGAACATTATTCCATGATTAAAAAGCAGAATCTTGCCATTTTTGACAATATGGACAGACGGTGAGGGCATTACGCTAAATGATATAAGTCAGAGAAAAACAAATACCATATGACCTTAGTATATGTGGAATCTAAAAAATAAATAACCAAGCTCCTAAATAAAGAAAGCAGATGATATTTGTCAGAGGCAGAAGGCAGGGAATGTAGAAAATAGATAAAAAGGGCCAAAGGTATTAACTTCCAGTAAAGAGAGTAGCTCTTAAAAGTTCTCATCACAGGAAAAATGTCTAACTCTATATGGGAACGTATGTTATCTCTACTTATCCTGGCAGTTACTGCACAATATATACAAATATAGAATCGTTATGCTGCACACCTGAAATGGATATGTTAGACTTAGAAAAAAAAAAAAGATTATGTTACAACAAAGCCAAAGCAAAGATAGTGAGTGTAGAATATGCTAAGATTTCTACTGCATTAAAGGGCAGACATAAAGAGGAGGAGCATCATGATAAAGGGAGCAGGCTTTAGAGGCCAAAGGTCTGGGTCAACTCCTACACAGCAGTCTCTTCTGTGTACAGGATCAAGCTTCTGGATTGTGCTGAGAATTAAAGTCCACAGCGTTCAATGAGGATTATAATCATGCTTTCCTTACATTGATTTTTTTTTCAGGTTTAAATATCTGCTGATACAGGTGAAAGCAAGAAAAAGTACCCAGAAAATTATAAGAAATCAATAAGGATTTGTTTTTATCATGACTGCTTTGTTATTATAAGCACATTATCCTATCTATGGTAAATAAAACAAGTAGTAATGTTCTTTATTGCTGTGGATAATTATGCTTAGAATTGGGAAGCATAGAATGGTGGAATTTCAAGCAAATACGTGAAGGAGACAATAGAATATAAAAAGTATGAGCTGAAACAAAGAAACCATAATTAATGCAATGAAACAGTGAGGTTGAAATAAACAGATCAGAAGAGAGAATTAACCTTGGAAAAAGGAGAGAACTATCTTAAGCTGAATTAGGGAGATGAATAAATAATAAGACTGAAACATTTGTGGGGAAAACAGCAATTTGGAGCCATTAGTGTGGGATGGGCTTAGTCAGGTCAAGGAGTAACTCTGCCCATGTATTGTCTGCTGACTCTTAGGTGCTACTGAGGTCAAGAAGAGAGATGATGGTTTAGAAAACAGCACACTGAGTGATGAGGCAGAGATGGAGCCAGAGGTGAGTGAGACATTTGGTCAGTCACACTGCCTTAACCCATAAGCATCCATGCCTATCCACAGGCTATTCTATAGGCCTTGCAATAACACTGTTCTTTCTTTTCAATCTATAATAGAATCTATAAAGGGAGCAACAAACTTAGATGAAAAGTAATAATATACTTTATTTTATGGAACATTCTGTCTTCAATTCTTGGCAATTATAACTTCACAACTCCAAGACTCAAGAAACCGAAACAATAGTCCCTTATATTTTCAGGGGAATTTAGTAAAAAACATTTCTCTTACATTATTTTGGAAGTAGGTAGCTGGATATAACATACTCTTTCAAATGACCCAAGAATGGGGAAACGACTATTTTTAATATCATAGAACTAGGCATCTCAGAAGAAACTGCTCCTAGAAAATAAAATGACCCCAGGAATAATTTCTCTTGTATTTCTAAAGGTATATTGCCAAAATAGCTTAGCTCCCTTTTTTTGCAGAAATAATAAAAAGGGGTATTCCATATATTCAAATATGTCTAGCACTCGGCTTCTCGGGAAAGAGAGGAGGTAAGTTTAGCTTAGAAGATAAATAAAGTAAGATGTCAAGACATGGAGCATCTTTCTCCTCAGTCCTAACTATTCTTCACTTTAATTCATTTTTGTCACTAGGTAAAAGCTGTTAGATGAAGAAAAAGTTTTGATTGTAAATGTGGGAAACATATATTTAATGTCAATTCAACATATTCAAACAAATTTCACAGAGAAATAGAGCAAGTGAAAAATGAAAATTCACTAACACAAGTGAGGACACTGACAGAAAATTATGTTTGTACCTAACCTGTAATATAAAGGGGGTGGGGTTTATCATAGTCCCAGGGAAAGCAAAGAACACCTAATAGTGAGTGCAGTGCGAGTTAGTTAAAAAAGGGCGTGAGCCAACTCATTTGTGGGAAGGTGACAGAGGATTGAATATTAGAGCAGAAATGTTTAATTATAATTTTCTTTATCTTGAGACTTTGAGACTAGAAGTTCCTAATTAGGAACACTGTGTCACAGCCAATTCTGGGTCAATAATACTATGCTGCAAGACATGCAAAATATCAAGCATGCACAATTATCTACAGAGTTCTAGAAAATGTGACCATCCTATTCAATTGTATTTGAACTATTATTCTCTACCACTTATGCTTCCTGTCTGCTCAATTTCATTTACTCCTCATCTTATGAGACACTTTAAACATTTCATTCAATAGCCTTCGGACAATTTTTACAATTCTATCCACATAAAAAATCATCAGAAGCATTTGCTGTGAGTTAAAAATTCTAACTTGGCAGGTATATCAATGAAAACCCTCAGCGAAGCACTCATCATATAGCCTACATCTATTTCTTATCTAATAATGTAAGAGAACTATTTCTTTTCACACATGCAACTCAAATGAGATACTTCTTCTCAAAATATAATTGACTTCTTGGTTTTCAAAAAACCATTGTGAGTACTTTTAATGCCTATTAAAGTAATTTAGTTGGTTTTGGTTTTTGTTTTTCTTTCTCAAGTTGGGTTTCCAGCCTTCTAAATTTATTGTTAGGAGGTCTTCATGTTTAATTTTGGGTGTTTAAACTAGTACAACTATTTTGGAAAAGTGGTTAAAATTATCTGCTAAACTATAACACATCTATGCTTGTAGGACCAGAAATTTCAGCAGGAATACCTGGAGGCAGAACTGCTGCCTGCCTGTGTCTATGCAAATACCTCTCTTTTCATTCATCTTTTCCTAACAAACCTGTTCTTTCCAAATGGAGACACACACAAACACACACACACACACACAGAGAGAGAGAGAGGGACCTGGAGGTCCATCAGAATAGAATGAATTATGTAGTTCCATATTTATTCAATGGAATGCTACACAGCCTAACTAAGAATCAATCACTGGTATATAAAACAACACAGATGATGTAACGTATGTATTCTTTTGTTAAATAATCCAGCATCAAAATAGTAAATAACTCGCTTATGTGAACCAAAATAAAAATATTAACCTATGGGAAAGGAAGTACATATAGTGGTTATATTTTTTTAATGGGAGTTACACACTTTTTTTTTTAAGATTTATTTATTCATGCATACAAGTACCCAGGTACAGGCCAGATGTGCGAGAGGATTCACCAGAGACAGAGCGGGGAACAGAACAGGCAGACTGACTGAAATACACTGCTGAGGGGAGCAGCGGGTAAGTCAGGAGAGGTCTGCCACACCATGTGAGTATCTTCGCAGCCGGCCGGAATTGAATCCACACTGCAGAGGCTACAGACAGCTCCACAGCGCTGCACTCAACCGCCAGCACCACCAGGGAGGCCCAAATATAGTGGTAATTTTGGGGATGTGACCCAGAAAAGGGTAAAGAATCCTTTAGAATCCTAGAAGTATGCTTATCTTACAGGCATATTTGTGAATTTATCATGGTGAATATTTAAAATTATTATATGTAAGTTATACATTACCATAATTTGGAATTTTTTTGGTTCCTGATTATAAAACTTTTCCTTGATAAAATATCAAGTTGGAACAGACATTATAGAAATAAAAAATAAAGATATTTGTCATAGCAGATGAAAAAATGCCTCCTACTATAAAATATATAAAAGAATGTTTGCTTTCAAAGTTACTTTCATAATTTAACAATAGTTACTAAATGACATGTTTTTCCTAAAAATGGTCAGACTATCAAATGAAGTTGTTGAAATTAAATAAACCAATATTACATTTTTAAGAGTTAATTTGCAATGTTCTATTATTTTTCTTAATAAACAATCTAATGCTAGAAACAAGCAGATTTCTGTATTCACATAATCTTTACCCAAGAGCATTTAAATAAATATCATTGATTACTTGCAAATTACAGATTGTGGGTTCAGAGCTTGAAACTAAGGCTCTAAGGATATAATTCAATTAAAACGATCCATAATTGTGAATTCACCTCACCAGTGCCCCTAAGAAGCTCTTTTTCTTATAGTGAATTATTTTAATGATCACAGCCTGCACAGAAAAAATCAAATAAAAAGTTAAGAATGCCCTAACCCTTTAGCAATTAAAACAAAACTACTTTCTGATGCCTCTTTATACCTTACCCTGATTATTAAATATAAATTATGAAATATAAACTATAAAAAATATAAATAAAAGACATACACAAAAATTTGGATCAGATCAATGACTGGACTAATTCAATATTTTATAACATATTTTACAGAATAATAGCATTGTCATATACAATGCCATTGCAATGAACTTGATATGGTCCAAACTATGCCAGCTTTCACGTCATCTATTTTATAACTGTAACCCTAGGCTTACTAAGCCATATGGATTAAAATTTCAGCAGGACCTCCGTGAGGCACAAGATCCATCTACATATACTTAGTCGGCTATTTTTTTCTTCCTCTTCCAATACGGTTTCATACTCAGACCTTTTTTTCTGTACTCCACACATCATTCTTACCAAAAGGCTGGAACCAAAACCTTACCTTCTCAGTTAACGTCTACCATAATGTAGTTTATAATTATTTCATCCATAATCTCTCAGAATTCTTCTCCAATACCCAGAGACTATATCTGACCTACTTAAGAAGAGCCCCATGAGACTGTAATTTAAACACACATGTAAGGTTGTTCTGACTTCTAGAATGGCAAAGGTCTCTGACAACATATTTCCCCATAAATGCAAGGAGAATGAACATCGAGAAAATTTTTCAAAATCAAATCTTCAGCACTCCAGAAAAAAAAAAAAAAGGATTATAGCAATTTGAGGTGTGTCCTCAAATTGTGCTGAAGCTTTGTGACATTTTCCTTGGTTCTGTTCCCACTCCCCTCTTCCCAGTTGTGTAATATCCTTATATGTAATTATAAATGAATAGCCTCAAAAGTACAGTGACAATGAAGAGCAAAGGCATCATCAATGGACCTCAATGGAATGCGAATAGTGGATTCAGAGCTCCCCAAACCCAGGCCTCAGGGTATTATTGTTATTTGACTTGGAAGTTTCCTCAAAACCCTCACTCAAAGGCTTGGGCTGTATTCTAGCTGACTGATAGCTCTCTCAGTGCAAATAGCATTTCCCATTGGGTATTTGCCAGAAACAATCAATGGCAATGTCTTAACATTTTAACTCTCTGAGTTGGTGATGGCTGGGGCAAATAAGAGGTTAAATCAGAAATATTAAAAGGAATCCTATTTATTAAGGGGCTTTGAAAAGCTTCAGTATATGCTTGGAGAACTGGAGGAACAAACCCATGCACAGGGTATGTGCATATTCAGAGAAACATGGGGAGATCTTAAATGCTAACTGTTGGCTGACCTCCAGGCTTGGGAAAGCAGGAAGTAAAGGCTAAGGCAGCCTAGTGAACCTCCCTAGGAATAATGTAAGTGCGCCCCAACAAGCTCACAGAAGTGCTGAGAAAGTAATGGGAGTGCTATTGATGCAAGGTATTTAAGAAAATCATTTGTCTACAGATACACATTTGTAGATAAGGATTTGGACTCAGAGATGACCTTAACTTAGTATTCACACACGTTGATTCTCAATGACCAACATCTTCTATAATGTTATTTAATTAAAAAGAGAGGAAATTTCACTGTACTTTTGAACAGTTTTCTGGTATACTTGGGCAATATCCTGGATCTGAGGTTCAGTGCTGCTGTATCGTCACTGCAGAACACTGAAGGAAAAGAATCAAGATTTCTAATGTCACACTGGTTCTTTAGGAAGAGAAGTATTTTCAAGATACGAAATCATAAGAATTTTTTTTATTTTTTTTTTTTTTAAATGTGAGATATGCCTATATACTTGTCTGGGATTTAAAAAGTAAAACAAAACAAAAGTCAACAGCACTCTTTAAGAATTTGATGTGTCAGTGTGTTAAAACAATATCCTGTCATAGTATCATGTAAAATTATGTTTCCAACCTCAGGGTTTCAACAATTCCCAGCAATCTATGTCATGTAATCCTTCATTTCTTCTATCAAAATTCTTAACTGTTTTTACAAACTTTGTCTCCTTCAAGTTTATATTTTGTTCCATGGAGATGACTTGGCTTTATCTTTTACAGATAAAGAAGTATATTCCAGCTAAGCCTCTTACCCAACTTTATCCTGATACCTACAAATTACACCTTTATCCCTGATAAATTCTTTTTGAGAAAAATGTGTCTATTCTGCTATCCTAAATGAATCTTTCTTTTTGTTCTATATTAACCTATTCTCACCAGCCTGCTTAGGGTCTTCGAACTATTAATTATACCTCCTGTCTTGCATTTTCTTAATCACTCATTCTCCAGTGTGGCATTCTCTCAAAGCAGTCTCACATTGCTCAAATCTTATGAAAAAAAATTGTGATCTCAAGTCCTTTTCCCGATATTGTCCTCGTCTATATTTATAGGCAAGGTCTTAAAGAGTAGCTTTGATTTACTTCCTCTCTTCAAACTCCTTCTTGGTCTTCTAGTATATGAATCCTCTAACCCTGCTCTAAGAGGGTTAACAAAGACTTGCTAACCCCCAAATGCTAGGGTTATCTTTAAGCCCTTATCTTTGACAGCCCTATAGTATTTAACATGGCTTTGAAACAGTCTCGGTAAAGGAAATTGTGGGCCAAGTCAGAAGGATGAATTGCTATAGCTCCCAAACGAATAGGTGGCCTGAATCTCAGTCTCATCTTGTTCTTATAACTTGGCCCACCAGACTGACCGAAGATGCCATCCCTACAACAACGGCCTGTGATATGGTTTCCTTAAGGAGAAAGGACAAAGGGTCCAGTACATGCAGTTAGCAAAAATCCTGACCGTCACCTGAGTCTTCTAACACATGCACCTGGGTAGAGACTTCAGCTACTAATGAAACACACAAAGTGCATAGGACCATGCAAGCCCCCTGCAGCCCAGCCCAGACAACCATGACTGCTGCCCTCTGCCCGGTTTTGGTAGACCCACCCCGTGGAAGTCCTTCCTGCTCCCTTCCTGGAACCAGGCTGAAATTTTTTTTTCTTCCTCTTATGTCTCCCTTGTGCCAAGTACAAGTCCTCAGTAAACTGCCTGGTCTAGCCAATACTCTCTGGTGAGTTCTTTTTCCAAGAGGTTCCTGGACCTATTTTTGTTGAGCAGGTTTTTTTGGATTCTCATTGAAATTCTATACATTTGTTTTATAATATTTCTTTCTTCTGTTCCTACTATTTCCCCATCCCTCTACTTCTACTATTTTTCCCTGCCTGCTCTTAAAAATTGGTGTTCTCTGGATCTAAACCATGGCCATTGTTCCCTAAGCAAACAGCTTTCTTAGGGGAATCTTATTTATTTAAGATGCCAATCACTAAATAGATGCTTGTGAATGCCAAATCTATGATTCTTATCTGGACCTGATCCAAACCCCACCTATTTAACTTCTAAATTATGCCCTGTCGGTGTCCCATAGGTGCCACAAAACCACTGACTGTTGACAGTATGTATCGAGCTCATATGAATTTCAGTTTGGCATTGGACTATCACCTCGAATATTTTAAAGTTTTTGATTTATGTTCATTTCCCCTCTAAAAGCATATACACTTAACTTCTTCCTCTTATGCTAGAGGAAAAACTACAGCTATCCAGAATTTACTGTCCGGTGTATATTATGAAATCCTGAAAAGAAAACTATTGAACAACAGATGAAATTATAGATCATTTTATTCCCTAGGCAAAGAAGTTATAATCTGGGGCTGTAGTTATTGATTTTAAGTATTCCTGCTAGAAATGACTCAAGGTAGTATGCATAAATTAATGTTTTCATTCGTAAGTCACTCATGTTTAAACTGTTTCATCCTAATTGCAAAGAAATTCAAATTTAAATTCATTCCATCCAGTTGGTATGCATCCTAATTAAATAATAGGGAGAGCACTGGAAATATTGAATATATGCATAAAAACACATTGGGAATCCACTGTGGACATGACCAGTCCATGGCAACCAACATAATCTGTGTATATACACTTACAAGCTCAACAAGGTACATGTAAACAAGCTCGCTAATTATATCCCCAAGGAATGGAAATTCTAAGCCCTGTATCAGTCACTTTTCATTGAAAAATTAAATATGTTTGAAGGTGAGCAGCTTGTTGGTAAATTTGCATGTCAAGTAGCAAAATTTTAACAAGTCAAAAATTTTAAAAAATTTGGAATAGTAATATAGTAAATAATATCTAAATAATTTCATTTCCACAGTTCCTTAACTGAGAATTCATGTTTCTTGTTTGATGTTTTAATGAGATGGTCAGTTTTATTTCCCTTCCTGAATAAACATTTTATACTGCCATGTTCTATAAAGAATAATGGCTATAGGGCCTTCCTGGTGGCACAAGGGTTAAAGTTTCAGTGCTATCAAGCTATCACCAGCCACTGCCACCTTAATTCGATCCCTGGCCAGGGAGCTAACCCACATGGCACAGCAGACCTCTCCTGTCTCACCTGCTGCTCTCTTCAGTAGTGTATTTTAGTAGATTTGCCTGTTCTGTTCCCCACTCTGTCTCTGGTGAATCCTCTGACCACCTGCACCTCTGGCTTAGACCCCAGTTTTTGTATGCATAAATAAATAAAATAAATCTTTTTAAAAAAGAATAACAGCTATTCTTATTATCTATGTTCAAAGAAGTTTTTTTTTAATTTTCAAACAGCCACATGCCTTCACTAGGAGATAAATGTATAAATATATTCCAAGAGACTGCATTATGTTGTCATATTCCATCTAACCTCTACTTTTGACTTTTGATGCCTGGATATGTCAAATATGACAAACAGACTGTGCCCCAAGGTTACTCATCATTTAATTTTCTAAAGTTGACCATGTCACAGTAAGATGCCCAAAGGCACAAACACCCTATGTTCTGGATAATTATCTTTAATGATATGGTTAAAACTGAATTTCAATTATAGTCTCAAGGTCTTGGATCAGATAGCCTATCAAGTCCTCCCAAACAGATTTATTCCAAAAATATGTAAGAGTAGATGGCAACAATTTTGTATTTCAAGTAGGTTAGATCAAATAGGCCAGTTCCCAAAATAAACATCCTCTAAGATAGCACTGAATTCACAGAAAACTAAACACAATTAGACAATAAATATGAAAATTTCTTACATTGGCTAAATGTGCATTGAGATTTTTTAAATTAATCAATGCATATTTTACCTTGAATTTACAGGAAGTCAATCCTGTAATACCAAAAAAGAATCTCCTTAGCTATATTCTCATTTTCCTTTTTTTATTTATTTCTGCATACAAGAATTGGGGTGCAGGCCAGAGGAGCAGGAGGGTAAGAGGATTCATCAGAGACAGAGTGGGGAGCAGAACAGGTGGATCTACCGAAACACACTGCTGAGGGGAGCAGCAGGTAAAACAGGAGAGGTCTGCCTTGCCATGTGGGTCAGCTCCCTGGCCTGGGATTGAACTAGGGACACAGTGGGGATAGTGCTGAGACTTAATCCCTATGAAACTAAGGAAGCCCTATATTTTCATTTTCATAATGAAAACTGATAGGGAAGGAAAGTCAGAGAAAATTGTTAACGTAGTAGTTTTTTTTCAATTATTTATGAAATGACTTCCATTAAAGCTATCCTATCTATAAAGTTAGTTGATTATTTGAAATATTCTCTCCTTTACTTTGACAGAAATTTAAAAAAAGAAAAACACAAACAATTCAGGGAGGATTTCCTTTTCTTTCCTTTAGCTCCATCCCAGAAAGTTTATGATTTATTTATTCAAAAGGTGTACTACACAAGAGGTTATAGGCTGTATTTTCTGGAAGTGTCTCCAACTCAAAAATGTCTTCATTCTGCTCCTTATCAGCACTGTTTTTTCGTTAAGCTCTCAAATAATAAACGACCAGTGCAAAATACATAAAAATGTAACAAGGGATATAGTTTGTTTTATATTATATAAAATAAATATTTAGTTTCTGGAAGTCTCATAATTTAAATTCAGATACAACATTTAATCATACATTGCTCTATTTCAATTTCTATGTGAGACATAGGGAAATATATCCATCTTCTCTATTGTTTATTATAATTAACATTAACTTAAGTAACTATCTGGTTCAACATTTGCTCTTTTTACCTCCTCTGTATTTAACTGTTTTTCCTTTTTATTTTGTAAAGAAATGTATGTTCCTTGATGTATTTTCTCTTTCTTCTTGGAAGGAATATAGCTTAGAGTATGAAGGGGGTTAAAATAAGGCTTAAGAAAAATGATCTAGCTTTAAAACATATATAAAAAAGGTCAATTCCATCTTTAGGGTCCACAGTGAAATGAAAAATACCTGTCCACCTGGTAATCATTCTATAAGTACAAGTTTTATTTCTGAGGCATGCTACAAAGAGTACCCACTGAATTAAATCTGACATTGTGATTGCTGTTTTATGACCAATGCAAAATCTTATACAATCAAATAGTAGATAGTATAATACCAGATACCATTTAGATTAATGAAATACCATAAGAATTTTATAATGTGGGCTCCCCCAATAAAATTAAATTGTGACTGTACCCCACTGATTTGAATTAAAATTGAAATTTCTCCACTGCGGAATAACTTGGCAGCTATGAGATTCAAACCTCATATTATATAGCAGCGTTATAATGCTACTGAACCCCCTTAAGGTGAGGATCCATTTTGCCTAGTGACCAAAAGCCAAAAATTCAGAAACCAGGTTTAGTTTAACAGACTGAGAACTTTACTGCCTGTAGTTATGTTCCATCTGCCTTTGCTTGTCACAGAGCTCTCCAGTAAGGGGAGGCTGATGCAGGAGAATAAACCATCTCTACTTAGGATTTGTTTTTTATTTGTTTTACTTAAAATTATTTTAAAATGTAGACATTCTCTGTATTCAACTTATGCTGAAAGTGTGATCTGGGTGTAGTTTTTTTTATTTTCTTTTCTTTTCCAGTGTTTGTATTTTCTTTGTTTGTAGTTTCCTTGAAACTGTTGGGTGATGGGTACAATAGACTTAATATGTAGTCCCTCCCCCCAATTTCTACATTATAGCTTAATGCCCCTATGGGACTATATTGTAGAAGGACCCTTAAGTGAGGCCACAACAGTGAAGTTTTGGTCCTCTGGTAGGACAAGCAGCCTTGCAAGAAGAAGCAGTAGATGCAATCTGTCTCAGCCAGGTGAGGACCCTGCGTGCCAGGAATATATCACACACCAAACCCCAGATTTGTAGGTACCTTGATTGTCAACTGGCTGGCCACTACAGCAGTGAAAAAATAAACTTCTATCCTTTCAGCCATTCAGTCTACTTTATTCAGTCAGCTGAGCAAATTAATACAATGGGAGTATAAGTATCTATTGTCTTCACCCAGAGAGATCTGAGGTAGTGTTCTTTGTGATTTGCCTGTGATCAAGACTGATACAGTAAGTGCCCCAGGTATTTCTAGCCATGACCATTATTATCAATAGACTGAAATACAAGACAGTCTTTCAAGACAGATATGAGAAAGTTCCCAACAATCCCCACTCCCCCCCAATTTTTTTTTTTTTTTTAGTAAATACAGTTTGTTATTTAAGCAAATGGATATTCGTGTAATTCCTAAGGGTCAGTATGAATTTTCAAAATGTGTTAATTTTCAAGATGCTATTAGACTTTAATCACACATCCAAAGATGTTCCTCAACAGGTCATCTTAAAGCTTCCTTTAAATTTATTCGAATCTTAACAGAATTTTCTGGAACATAATATGATTTCCCTCAAAATTCTACCAGCGAATTTTAAGGACACTGGAAGACAGGAAATACTTAAACGTATCTTAATTCTAAAGTTATATTACCCTATGGAAATTTCTGGGAAAGAGTCAGAGATACAGAGACATGGGGAGACAGAGACAGAGGAGACACAGACACAAAATCCAAAACCATGTTTGTAACTTTACAGCTTGTTTTTGAAGAGAAATATAAATGCCTCAACTTAAAATGTGGTTATGGAAAGAGATGCAAAGATGCAAAACAAAAATATTAAGTCATGAGTTATACACAAGTCTTGTTTGAAATTCGATTATATCAACAGTGGACATAGAAGGTTTAGTGGTGGGGGTACAGCTTAAGAAGAACACTGAAGGGGATTGTAGATCTGGATTATCTGGGAAAAGGATTCAAAAATGAAAAATTGGAGTCCTCATTAGCCAGCTAGGTAGATATTGTTGCATTTCCATGATTGGCAGAGTGCCACCTTGAGTGCTCACAATTTCTTTTATTGATCTTTGTACCCATATGATCTTTCAAGAATTAGATTGTAAAAATATTAATGACAGGCATGATTGAATGAACAAATGATAGGGTGAGTGAATGAATGAAGCAATGTAATAGCAGCAATGAATGTATACACACAGGTATTGTAACTGTAAATTAGTAAAATTGCCCCCTGAATGGTAATGGTCTATGTGAGTATTAGTGTTCTATTGCTACATAGCAAATTGCCACATTTTTAGGAGATTAACACACATTTATTATCTCACAATTTTCATGAGCGAGAAACTCTGGCACAAATTATCTGAGGATTTCACTTTTGGTCTCCCAAGACTGTAGCTCCCTTGTCCTGGAGGCTTGATGGGGATGAATTCACTTCCAAGCTCATTTCCATTATTGGCCACATTTACTTCCTCACAGCTATGTGACTGGAAGAATTAGCTTTCTCTTGACTGTTGGCTGCATTCCATCTTCAGATCCTGGAGGCTGCACAGTTCCCTGCCACATGGTTCTCTCCCTAGCAGTTTACAACATGGCTGTTTGCTTCTGCAAGAGCAGCATGAAAGTCTTCCCTGAAGGAAGCCATTAGCCCCTGGTTCAGGGCTTTCAACTTGATTAAGCCAGGCTCATCCAGGTTAATTCCCCTTTGACCAACTGATTTGGTATCTTAATTATATCTGCAAAATCCCTTTGCCTTGGCCTACTTGATTAGCTTCAAGCAAGTTCAGGTTCTGCCCAAACTCAAGGGGAGGGCATTTAACAAGCACATAACTTATTGGGGAGGGGGTGTCTACCTTGGGCTCACAATGATAGAGCACTGATCACCTACTGTGCACCGAGCTGTGACTTTTACTAACCTGTAAATATTCCCAGTTTACTCTGTTAAACATTTGGGCAAAGAAATGCTCAAGAAAAGAAGACAGCACAGAGCAGCAACATGGAGTTCCACTTTTCAATTAAGCACAGACACCTCAAGAAGATAGGATACTTGGAATATGAAATTCTTTCAAAGGTATAAAGAGAGTATAAGAACACTGCAGAAAAGAGAACAGTGAGAGCAAAAGCTCTCACCCGTGGTCAAAGAGTTTTCAGCATCACTTTAGCGTTAGCTGCAAGGTGATGGTGCTGGAGAGACTAGCAGGACCTTGGCATGGGAAACACTGCATGTGGTTTTCAGGAGCTTGGACATCATGCTCTAGGACAAATGATGAAAAATTATCAAAGAACATCCAAGAGGATTCTGGCAGATGATGAAGGCAGTTTTGAGTATATTGAGATAATCTAGTTAAAGACAATGGAACATCTAGGGAAGTGATAAAAGACATGGGGACCAGAATTATTTGAGGAAAATTGAGGAGCTCAAGTAACAGCACTCAAGCACTGATTGGATACAGTACCCAACCAGATAGAGAAGTGAGCATGAGCTTCAGACTTTCAGGTAAGGGAATAGACAAATGGAGAGATGGTAAATTGAGACAATAAATAAAGCAAAAATAAAATATTATTTTTTATGACTCTTATGAGTAAAATACCACAAAAGTAGTGGCTTAGCATAAATGTATAAACTTACACTTTTGAAGGTGAGAAGTCCAATTCTACGCCACTGGACTAAGACCAACTTGTCAGTAGGAGGGCGTTCCTTTTTGGAGGTTCTAGGGGAGAATCAGTTATCTCTCTTCCACTTTAAGGCAGCCCTGGGATTAACTGGACCCACCTGTCTAATCCAGAACAGTCTTGCTATGTTAAAGTCCGCTGTTTAGCAACTTCAATTTCATTCATCGACAAATTCTCATTTGTAAGTCAGCAAAACCAGAAATATCTTTTTTTGGGGGTAGGGGGTAAAATAGGTGGCAATTATTCTGCCTTCCACAGTCTTTTCTCAGACTTCCAATGACATCCATCTGTCCCAGAGAGGAAATACCTTAATTCCATTCCAATTTCCCCAAAGGTCTCATCACATTATATGATCAACTCAAAGTATAAAATGTCATCTAAATCCTATCAGCTCAGAAGTCCCAAATTATTCACATCAGAACAGGAATGAGATAATACAGATATTCTGATTCAAAAGAGATGAAAATGCAAGGAAAAGGGGTTATAGGTGCCAATCATTCCACAGTCCAAACAGGCAAATTCCAATTGCTTTCAAGACCTGTGGGAAAACTTTTTTTTTTTCTTGTTACCACACTAGCTTAAGTTAAGTCTGTCTGGGCTCAAAACTCTGCCATCTGGATCATCATCCCTTTTTTGTCAAACATAGCACATATTTACAGTTGAGTAATTACATCAGCCTGCTTCCACTCTGTAGAATTTTAGAATTCTGACAACCTTCTTTTATTTTATCTCTTTCGGTGTCTTTCAGTCCACAAGCTAGCAGTGTCTCTGTTGATCTAACATTCTCAAGAATTGTGTGTGTATCCCCTGATACATCATTGTGTTCACCTCCATAGACAAGAGTTTTGTCCACAGAAATTTCCTTGATAAATCATTGCTATTTTTAGTTTCTGCTGACATGATAAAGGACATCTATGAGTCTTCAAATAGCATTTCATGTGATAGACTACTCTGACCTTTTGATCTTCCTGAGGTATTAGCAAAAGATTATTCAGCCACTGCCTTAGATTTTTTTTACTACATCTTTCTGACAGCGAATCTCTTAGTGTTAATGCATCTTGAAATATGAATAAGGTGAAAATATCTCAAATCTTCAAGTCCTAGCTCCTTTTTGTTGAATAAATTTCTCTCAATTCATCTCTTTTCTGTTGCATCTTACTAGAAATTGCAAGAAGAAAATAGATTCACCCTTAAACTGCTGCTGGGAAATCTCAGCTAAATGTTCAGTTTACAAGTTCCCCTTTCAAAAGAATTGCAGGTAAAAATTCTGCCAATACAGATTTCTCTAGAACTGAAAGTACACTGTTCTGGTTTGGTAGTTTTTTGGGGTCTGGGAAGGATATCACTATTTACATGTAAACCTTTTGAGCATTCCCAGACCCCCCCAAAAAAAACTACCAAATCATACCAAGTAGGAACATTCTACTTTCAGGTATGGGGAAAAACTTTATATAACAGATTATCTTCTTTCAAGTTTCTGATAACATGTTCCTCCTATACTTTCAAGTTCTCACTTGCCAATTCTTGGATGCTTACTCTGCTACCCCCGCTTTCTTCATGACCATTTGTTATTCTCTGGAATAATGCAGTTTCTCCCAACAAGCATAGTTGTAAATATTCATATTTCTCCTAATAGTTTATTCAAGACCATCGAAGTTGCTTCCTTAACCTCCTCAACATTTTTCTAGCCTCTGCCCATAACCCACTCTAAAGTGTCTTCCTCATTTTTAGGGAACTTCTACAGAAGCACCAACTTCTAGATGTTAAATTCTAAATTACTTTTCTAATTGCCATTGTATATCAAACTTGGTGGCTTAAAACAACACAAATATTGCCTTAGTTTTTTGTACATCAGAAGTCCAACATGGGTATTCCTGGGCTAAAACCAAGCTATCAGCAGGAATGTGTTCCTTTTTGGAGGATCCAGAGATAAATCAATTTCCTTTTCTCTCCAGTTTCAAGAGGCTACAGGTATCCTTTGGCTTGAAATTCCCTTCACACATCTTCACAGAGAGCAACTTTGAATGTTTCTAACTGCACTCACACAGTCACATCCCCCTTCTTCATCTTTAAGGGCACCAGTGATTACATTGGGCTCACTTGGGTAACTAAGCAACAATTAAAATTCTATGAGATTTTAATTCTCCTTTGCCATGGATGCTAACACATTTATGGTCTCCAGAGATTAATATAGAGTCATCCTGGAGTGAGGAGCATTGTTCTGCCTACCAGTAACAGCTTGGGGGAAAATTGCTGAGTTCAGTGTAGGACATAGTAAGAACTACACGCAGTAAGAACTTATCCATATGGGTAAGTCCAGGTGGCAGCTCAATAAACAAGTCTGCACATTTGGCAAAAATACAAGCATAATCTATGGCTCTAATGTCTTTAATCTGCTGATTTCCTGGGTAATTATTTAAAATGCATATTTTCAAGGTCCACCCCAAGACATTTATTATAAGTTTTAAGAATATGCACTTCACAGGCATCTTAAGTGGGTTCCAATGTATATGGTAGTGGTACTTTGATCATACTTAGTGAAACAGCTCAAGCATAGTATGAGAGGTTAGATATGGATGACTAAATGGAGGAGACAGTTACAGGATGACTCTGGGGAGAAGAATCACTGCAGGGGTTGCTGGTAGAAAAAAAATCAAAATTGCTCAAGTGCTTCAAAGCTGCATGAGATAGATACAAAATGTTATTAAAAAAGAAAATGGTGCTTTTGTAAAGTTACTGCCCATCTGACATGCAGTGGCTAAGCTGAAGTGCTTCAGAGGTGATTTGGTCTAGAGAAGGGGGGATTAAAAATTGAAACCTGGACTGCTGGGTTCCAGTCCTTATACTGCCCTCTGCAACAATCTCACAACCTTGGGAAAGTCACTGTTATCTCTAGGTGTTGTCACTCTTTATATTGACATGTCTTTGTTTAACATACAGAATAATGAGAATCAAATAACAGAGTAGTATGTGAGAGATCGCTTGTGAACAATGATTTCAATTGTGGATTTACAAATAAAGATTGGGGATACTATTATTAAAAAAAAAAAAGAATTGGAAGCAGTAAAAACTCTAGTCGGAACTGAATTAAAGAGGAGTGCTGATACCCAAACTTGGTAAGTTTATTTTCATAAACTCAATTTGTGTCAGTTCCTCATTGTTTCCTCTTGTTTTGTGTATTTTTTTCCTTCATTTCAGTCCATGTCTCCTTTCTGCTATTAATGCAGAGAGGGTTGTAACAAGTTCTGTTCTCAAATTGCATCAGGCAATAGATGGCTCTGACTCCAAATCAGAAAAATCTCATTTTCAAGAAGCGTTTCAGCCTTGACTTTGATTGCATTCAGAGTATCTTGGTTCAAAAGTCTTGTTTTTGTATAAATAAGAAAAACATTTCTGAAAACTACATCAACAAAAATATGGAATAAACAGGATAAGCTAAAGCTTACAGAACAAAATAAGATGTTGACTGAAATGAAAACTCATTACTACTATATATAATACATTAATATTTTTTAAAATATGAAAAACTCTAGGGAAAATGTTATGTAAATAATGAGTTGGGGTAAAACAATAGAATTTAAAATAGCACTATCTACTGAAAAAATATTAAGGACAATTTGACATATTTCTGTAATGAATACTCAAAATATTGTAACATGTACATTAAGAAAAAAGATGACTAACACGTAAGGGGCAAGCAATGCATAGAGTTTGTTACAAATAAATTATTTTCTTTGTGAAACAATTCAAAATTTCTTCTTTAAAAATAATATATATTAAACTAATTATTCTTTAACCTTGAAGTTTCATAAATATTGGTAACTTTTAAAAAGGTCAGTGTCAAATAATACTTTTATAAACTTCAAATGATCTTAAGATTTAAAGTGCTATCCCCTATGTTTATAGCAGCACAATTTACAATAGCTAAGCTCTGGAAACAACCCAAATGCCTAAAAATAGGTGACTGGATCAAGAAGATGTGGTACATATACACCATGGACTATTACTTAGCATTCAAAAAAGATAAACACATGCAATTTGCAGCAACATGGAAGGAGCTGGAAGGGATCATGCTCAGCGAAATAAGCCAGAAAGAAAAGAAAAACACCGGATGGTCTCACTCATAACAGAACTCTAGAAAACCTAAATACGGACCAGGAAAAAGAATAACTATAAGAAAGAAAAAAATCAAAATCAACAAACAACTATGAACCAGAGACACTCTTTGGGGGGTGGGGTGGGAAAAGAGGGATTGGGGTCAAAATCAGGGTTGCAATTGTATGGGGAATATAAAAATTAAAAAAATATTTAAAAAAAAAAGGTTTAAAGTGCTATCATGCATGACCTAGAAGATCCCCTTTAAAACAATGTCTAAAACCATTCACTTTCAAGAGTGGCTAAAAGAAATTCTGTAATTCATTAACCCCCTTATTAATCAAAATACAAATAGTAACATTACAAACTAAGGATTTCTTTCAATATACATAATACAATAAGCTTAACAGTCAGTTTACAATCCTCTAAAGTTGAGCGTTTTATTTTTCTTAATGCATATGGACTAAGAAAGCCAAAACAAAAAATATGACTCATTCTATCTCCTTTTAATTACTCTAAGCCTGATAGCTATTTGCTGAAATTAATTTCAATCTATTTATTATAATTCATATCTTTTTCACCAATTTATACTTTCAATTATTCATTTTTTGTAAATCATCCAACATTATTTTATATTGTCAATGGAAAACTCCACTGTTGGTTTATTTGATTCGAAGGTATGTTTGTGCCTTTAGTTGATTTTCCTATGTTATAAGATATATATTTGCAACAGTAAGTTGCAAATAATTCTTCCTCACAGAAATGAAAATTTATCCAGTGGAGGTACACTTGATCTCTGCCCTATGGATACAGATGAATTTTGCATCTATTAAGCAAATTCATTTGAGTATTCTTGTCTGCCTAGCCATGTGTCTGCTCTTTGGATTCTCCTTTGAACCAGCTGAAACATCTTACTGGTTTTCTCATTAATTAAGGAGTTAAACAAAATCATTAACAGATGTTTATTTTACATTTATAGGCGAGTCATGATTTTCCTCAAAAAAAAGTTTTTTTTTAATTATTCTTTGACATTGGGTTGACATTTTCTTAAGACATGCCAGAAACTTTGGATGTCAAGTTTCTCAAGGTCATTTTGAAAAACAAAAAACTCAATTTCTATAAAAAGTATAACCTTATGTTTAATAGGTCCCATTCCTACAGCCATGGCATTTTCTAGACATAGTACATATTAAACTGTGGATGATGAATGAGTCCAAAAGTTGTATTTACAAATATTATTTGGTTACCTTGATTTCTTTAAATCTGTTCTGTACCATTAATAACACTATAGACATAAGCAATTTTTACCAGGTAGCTGTTCATTTTTATACTTTCTCATTTTCCATATAGAACATAGCAAATTTTATAAATCAAAGAATAGATTATCCGGCGGCATGATTTTAATTTGCAACTAAATGATATGGCTTATCAAATTTGTCTAGAATAGTTAAGTTTTCATAAGAGTCACTAACATACACTGACATTCCATCCTCCTAGATAATACATTTATTTAGATGTACAGGTATTTTTGTTTATAAATATGTAATTCAAATATATTCATTTAGATGCACTTAATCATGAGGACTACTTGAATAATAAAAATGAAAAAGCAAATCAGCTGGTATTTTAAAAAATTATAACTCATGTCCTTCCGCATATACTTTGAATGTAAAGAATATAAATATATCTTTCTTTGGAAGGGTGAGATTGTGATTTACTGGGGCTAGAAGCTGAGAACCTTCACAAAGTTTATAGTCACTGTAAGGGGTGGGGGTGAAACACTTAATGGAATTCGCCCATAGCTTTTGAATTAATTATGAGAATTAACAAAATAGAGCATGATTCCTTTTGTGACACTGCAGGAAATATTTTGTTGTGCATGATGCAGTTATCATTTTGCAATTATTATTATTATTTTAATATACAATACAGCAGGTTTTTTTAAGATTTATTTACTTATACAAGAGCTGGGGTACAGGCCAGAGGCGTGGGAGGGTGAAAGGATTCACCAGAGACAGCAGGGAGCAGAACAGGCAGACTGACTGAAATACACTGCTGAGGGGAGCAGCGGGCGAGATAGGAGAGGTCTGCTGCGCCATATGGGTATTTCCCCAGCTGGCCATGAATCGAACCCACGCTGCAGAGGCTGTGGACAGCTTCACAGCTCTGCGCCACCAGGGAGGCCCTTGCAAGTATTATTTAACTTCTTAAAATTACAAGTAGTTGAGCTAACAGAGACTGATATTTTTAACTTAGGTAGCATAAAAGCCAATGTAACTAAGTATCTACAAACTCTAGCCAGAGCTATCAACATGACAATGTAACAGAGGAAATGTTTTACATTCCAATAAGCACGACAGAATTCTGTATAAATTTTTTACAGTTCTAATTCAAAAGTATAGTAGCTCGATATTTTATCTATACCCTGGTAAAGTAATAAAAATACAGATATTGCTTAAAGAGAAAGTGCATTTTAAAAGCAACATTTTAAATGTTGCAAGTTAGGACTTTATTTCACATTTTCAATGTTTATTTGACGTTCTGTTAAAGATATTTATGGGGATAAAATTCTAAATAGATATTTATATATTCTATCATTCATGATTGAAATAAAAATATTCATTGCTAAATGTTGAAAAGGTTGAAATATTTATTAAGAAATGTTTACTAAATGGAAAAGTTTTCACTATTGAATTAAACCTCATTGTAACTACACGAAAGTATGAATGAATAGTACTAGTATTTATGGACCTTTTCATAAGGACATTGTGAAAAAATTAAGGAATACCACATATTGAAAGGTCACAAAAATCACTCTAAATTGTAGTGTTCAAAAATAAAAATTGCTGGGCCTCCCCGGTGGCGCAGCGGTTGAGCGCTGGGTTGCGAAGCCGCCCGCAGCCTCTGCAGTGCCGGTTCGATCCCCGGCTGCTCCCCGGCCACCAGAGGAGGGTCCCACATGGCGCGCAGACCTCTCCTGCCGCCCGCTGCTCCCCTCAGCAGTGTACTTTGGTCCTTCTGCCTGCTCTGCTCCCCGCTCTGGCTCTGGTGAATTCTCTCACCCTCCCGCGCTTCTGACTGTACCCAGTGCTTGTATAAATAAATAAATAAATCTTAAAAAAAAAAAAAACTTAAAAAAAAATAAAATAAAAATTGCTAACATAGGCAACAGGACACACACACACACATATAAAGAGAAATAAATTAGTTTTAAGTAAGAATCTACATACATATGAATGTATACTTAATTAGCTAGCTAGTGCTATGTCAAAATAAGAAACTTATGACATGAAAGTCTACAGCTATTTGTAGGAATACATGCACTTCTATATGTATGATTTATTAAGGAGAAATGAAGAACAATATTTGGAGTTTGAAGTCATAATTTGTTTAATTATATGTTTTAAAATAGCTGGTTGTGTAATAAGGAAAAATTATCACTTTATCATGAATCATGCCATTATTAAAAATTATGGGAAACATTCATGAAAGGAAGCATTTATGGCATAAAAAAAGCAGTTTTAGCGCAGTGGCTAAGCTAAAATTTATTCTACATCAGATGATATGTGAATGGTTGTTCATAAAGCTGCAAAGTGAAAACTTTCAAAAGAAGATTATTATAATAGAGACAGCAAGATAATAGTTGGAAGCTAGAGAGTGGCATAACAGAAGAGGTATTTTTAGAATGGAAAAGAGTAGATCACATTTATAAGGTGACAGAAGAGATCACAAAGGTGAAAAAGTCTGAAAGGAGGGATATGAGACAATAAAAAATAGGTGGAGATAAAAACAAAAGAAGGGCATGAGATCAGTTCAGTTTATATAAAAGAAAAAATGACTCACGGTCCGTATATATGTATATGCGTTTATAGTGACATGTTATATGGGTAGGTGATGACTTATATCTTTCTTTTCATCAAGAGAATATGACATTTACTGAAAATGAAAGAAATAGGGTTGAATGGAGAAATGGCAAAAATAACTGAGAGCACAACTCCATTCACTCAATAAATGAGGTACTGTGCAGCAGACACTCTGCCAACAGCAACTTAATGGTGAAGACCAACAGCCTACTTGACTTTACAACCACAATTTAGTGGGGAAAACCAAGTAAAACTTCAACTGCAATACAGGTGATAGAACAGAGGCAGGAGGTTTAGAAGGAGTTCTGTGACACATTGCTGGCACATCTAACTCAGTTTTAGGGCATTTACAAAGGCATCACCCTCTATCGTAATCTCCTCATTCTATTTTGTGTTCCCCATCAGCACAGTATCAAGATGGCACTTAGTGCCGAGGGATAAAAGTTTGAAAGCACATATCCGAAGTACCACATTTATATGAAAGTGATTTTTCACTGTTGTAGACAAATAGGAGTAGAGATGGAAAATGGGTTTGTTCCAGAATCTGGTGTACTTCCATTTGGATTACATGCCATGTTGCAAAAGACTGGACGTGCCTAAGAGATACTGGGAAAATAACAAAGATCAAGAAGAAACTGAGGTTTATACAATATGCAAATAGGCAAGAAAATAGTGCTCCTGATGAGGTCAACTAATATGTGCAGAGAACACGAAAAATTCAGAGAGCTAGAAAGATAAGGAACTGAAGACAAACAGCAAAGGAAATCTGCAACTTAAATATCTGAAGTGCACTAACATGAAGATGTCATGAGTCCCAGTAGAGCAGTGAGTGTGGGTGGCTGAACTGGAACAGGAATACATCTTATTGACAAAACCCTCAAGCTGTAAAGTCAGGCTATTGAACCTGTTTTTCAGAAAGGCACTGGTGTCACCAAGAATAACCACGGAGGGAAAACACCCAGATAGCCTCTAACCAGTTTTCCATAAAATGCATACACGCTTTCCTGCAAAGTGGGCAGTTTTGAAATATGGAGGGACTTATGGCCCCATGGCATGAAATCTCACAGAGTGAAGCACTGACATGAGAAGCAGCCATGCAGAATTAGAACGCCAGCCTCACCTGGCATAGGTATACAAAGCTTCAGATAATTTAGATCACCCCTTTGGTGCATTCTCAGTGAAGGAAGCGACAGTGTGAATTCCTGAGGGGCTATTTACCATTTTACATTCCAGATGTTGGAGCAGACTAATCATATCATTGAAAAGTTCTGTTTGATGCCAGTTATTTCTCTTTGGTACTTGGAGGGTTTAGTCTTTTTCTCATGGACTGCAAGGACCTTAGCATTTCAGACAGTGCAAATCATCAATATAAACCTTTACTGACTTCAGTTTCAGAAATCCTTTATAATATTATTATATGTTACTTATTGCAATGTCCCATAAGCCTTTCTACCCCCAACACACACTGAAATGCTCCTGAATAGATATTTAAAACATCGGGGGTTTGTCACTTACACATTTTACTCTTTACTGAATCGCTCTTGCTTTTTCTCACTGTTCTATGAGATACAGGCTTTGCCAGATAACTAGCATAGGTCAAAGCCTAGACTTTACTTCCAGTCAAGACTTAAACCCCCTTCCCTACAATTCTTCGATATCACCTCCAACTTAAATAGCTTAAACATTTTTTCTCTTACCACTTTGTTAGCATGACAAAGATATGACTTGCATGACACAACTCTGGTTAAAGAAAAGGTCAAAAGAGACTTTAAAACAGCTCAAAGCTCTTTTATTTTTCTAACATCAAAGCACATATCTTTAGATCTGCCTTCTTTCATTCATTTCCCTTTTTCATTAAATGCCTGTAGTTAATTTCATAACCACCCTCAGCTATGCATATTTTCTCACTGCCAGAAGAGAATGTGCCAGCTAACCCAAGTGCAACTTCTCCATCTATACCCTCCTCACTTCCTGCCTATTCTCACTGTGTTGATGTGGCAATATTAAAAGAGCAAATCACTAGAGTTGACCACTAGCATACCGTCCCAGAGAATAAGAATGGGGGAATGGGGGAACACACTCAGCTGGGAAGGCCAGAATCCTTATTAGCACACAGAGAGAGGGAGGCTTGGGAATCACATATATTAATACTGTTTATCCCCCAAGGAAAAAACCTCTATAAAATAAATTGTATTACACTTGTATACAACGATTCTTTAAATATAACTTCAGTTTAAGTATCTTAAGCTTATCCATGATAGGAACCTATGGGAATAAACTTAATGAACCAATATTTATAAGCTCTTTGCACTTGTGTCTTCTGGGTTTGCCACTGATTTCAGAAGACTATTGAAAATACATTTCTTCCTCATATAGGATTTCATGATCCCATGTAGACACATCTCCATATTGGGTTTCAATAAGTCCACAAAAGTTAAGCATATATATTTTTTTTAATAAATTTTTTAAATGCAATTTATTTTTATTTTATTTTTTTAAGATTTAGTTATTTATTTATACAAGCACTGGGTACAGTCAGAAGCACGGGAGGGTGAGAGAATTCACCAGAGACAGAGCGGGGAGCAGAACAGGCAGACTGATGAAGTACACTGCTGAGGGGAGCAGGGGGCAGCAGGAGACTTCTGCGTACCATGTGGCACCCTCCTCTCGTGGCCGGGGAGCAGCTGGGGATCGAACTGGTGCTGCAGAGGCTGCGGGCAGCTTCGCAACCCAGCGCTAAACCGCTGCACAACTGGGGAGGCCCTAAGCATGTATTTTTAACCAGGTTTGGTTTTCCCAAGTTCAATTTCAACATTTAATGATACACAGTATATAAAATTACCTGAGCCTGGGTGAGTAGTATGCAGTATAAGCTAAATGTTTCACTTTCCTCTTTTCTCATAATGAGATAATGGCTCGATTTTAAAATATCATAGGTAAGTAAAAAATTAAACACTTGTTCACCAATTACCAATACTTTAGGAAAAACAATACCCTTCCCTTATTAGTTTAATATTGAAGCATTCCAAATTATATATATTTGTTTCAGGAAAACAATTTTTTTGCCAAGGAATTTTTTTTTTTGGAGTTTGTACCCAAAAATAACTAGAAAATTGCAAAGTGTGGCCAAACAGAAGTGGACATTTAATAAACACCTCAGCTGTAATAGGCACAGAAATTCATTTGAAGGCTGTTACTCCTCTGGGTTTTATAAATTTTAGCTTTGGTGAAATCAGATCACCAGAAGTCTACAAACTTGAACTATATTGCCTTTGTCCTCAACAAAATTGCCTTCTCCAAATTAAGTTCTGAGGTCATACTCATTTTTTTTAATGAAAGAACAATACAAGAAATAACCCCATGAAACCCATTGTTGAGAACAATTGTCATTCAGTGGCCTCAAACAGTGTTTCAGGAAAAGCATTTATATCAAAATGCAATATTGAGAATTCCTCATAACAAGTTTCTTAAAATTAAAGTGAGAAAAGTTTAAATGATGCTATCTTTTAGGGAAACTAACCTAAAACTATAATTATTACTCAGTTTCTTTTTGTATTAAATACATGTATTTCTCTTTATCTTGGCTGTGACTTTCTATCTACATATAACTTTTCTGGTCTGGTAATTATATGTCTATTTTCATTTACTTTTTGTTTGACACTGTGTGTCTATGTTATCATCTCTCTTTTTTTATAAAGCAATATAGACTTTTTATAATGGATTAAACATTTAAGAATTTTATATGCACGGAAACCATTTTGAATGACATTGTTTTGGTTAGTAAACATGTGACAGAGTGAATTCAACTTGCTCACCCCTTTCCTAGATGCATCATATTGAATTTTGCTTTATTTATGCATGTAGCAGGTGACACAAAATCAGTAATGTAAAATGTCAATACCTCATTGAGTTAAATAGGGAAATATTTAGCTTTCAATTGCCTTTCCTATACCTGGAAATTTACAAATATTGGTAGAAATCATCTGGGCCTCATTTGAGGTCCTCAAGTCTACCCAAATTCACATACCTTTGCAGAATTAAAAAAAAAAAAAAACTTCCAACATACTTATTTTGACCCTTTAATATATATTTATTCATAATTAAAAATAGTCATTATAATTTATCCTTTATGATGTTCCATTGAAAAACTGAAGGCATTACCAAAGGGGTTCCATAGACAATTAAGTTAACTAAAACAGCACCCATAAGGTTCCACGGAAATAAAGAACAGGGCATCCCAGAAGAGTGGTAAAACAAGTACTCACCCTACTACTCCAAAGCCAAAGGTAGAAAGGAAAACTTCTTGAGAAAATAAAATGTGTCTAAGTGCAGTGGTGCAGTCAGCATGGGCATGGGGGTTACTGCAGGAAGTTTGATGTGGTTAGAAAAATGTGTGCAAGATGGTTACCCATGTGTGCGTGAGCCTGGAGAGGAGCTCAGTATTTGTATTTCAGACTTCAGAGGTTAAAATTTATAGATGAAAAAAATAAAATAAAATTTATAGATGATGTGGACATTCCTCAGCCTACTAAAGATAGAGCTCCATATGAACCAGCAATTCCACTCCTAGGTATTTACCCAAAGGACACAGAAACATCAGTTCCAAAGAGCACCTGCACCCCTATGTTTGTAGCAGCACTGTTTACAATAGCTAAGCTTTGGAAACAACCCAAATGCCCAAAAATAGATGACTGGATCAAGAAGATGTGGTACATATATACCATGGAATATTACTCAGCATTCAAAAAAGATAAACACATGCAATTTGCAGCAACATGGATGGAGCTGGAAGGGATCATGCTCAGTGAAATAAGCCAGAAAGAAAAAGAAAAATACCAGATGGTCTCACTCATAACAGGACTCTAGAAAACCTAAATAAGGGACCAGGAAAAAGAATAACTATAAGAAAGAAAAAATCAAAATCAACAAACAACTATGAACCAGAGACACGCTATGGGGGTGGGGGGCGGGGAAAGGAGGGATTGAGGTCAAAATAAGGGGGTTGCAATTGTATGGGGAATATAAAAATAAAATTAAAAAAAAAGAAAAAAAATTATAGATGGTGGAAAATGAAAATATTTTTCCAAAGGAGTACTGATCTACCTGTATTTTAAGAATGTTAATGGATGATTGAGGTTGAGTAAGACATGAAAACCAGAGATTATAAAATTAAATGAAAGAAAAAGAATTATCGTGAAATTATGTAGAAAGTATAATAAGGGTTGGACTACTGGGTGATTTACTGAGAAAAAATTCTATAATAAAAAATTTCCTTGCAGGGTTATTTGAGTTTGAGAGCAATATATCCAAGCCAAGCCAAGATTTTTAGCAGACAATTATACAGATAGATCTGGAACAGGTTTGCAGTCATCATTTGCTATAAATGTGAATGAATCTTTTAAAGAGAGTGTATACTTCAGAGAAAATAGAATTGACAGCAGAACCCTATGGTGTACTATAAAGAGAAAATATTAAAAGAACATAATAAATATCTGAGCATTAGGGACAAAGCTAGGGGAGAGCTATATGATAGACACCAACAAGAACTTTTTTTTTAGGTTTGATTAACAGTATATAAAATTTAGCAGGCAAATCAGTTTAAATAAAGATGAGAAATTAATGGATTAAACAACCCCATGGTCATTTGTTGGTGACTAACAAGTACAGAGAGGAGTTATAAATGTGGAAGGATTGTAATAGGGGAGTATAATTTGAAGACATGAACCACCTCTTAGAGACCATTTGCTTTAAAAAAAGAGATAGCAACCTATTGTAAATAGTGCTGCAATAAACACAGGGCTACAGGTGGTCTTTTGAATCAATGTTTTTGTGACCTTTGGGTAGATCCCTAGGAGAGGAATTGCCAGGTCATATGGTAGCTCCATTTTTAGTAGACTGAGGAAACTCCAGACAGCTTTCCATAGTGGCTGGACCAGTTTGCACTCCCACCAGCAATGTAGGAGAGTTTCTTTTTCATCACATCCTCACCAACATTTGTTGTTGCTTTTTTTTGTTTGTTTGTTTGTTTTTTGATATGTGCCATTCTCACTGGTGTAAGGTGGTATCTCAATGTGTTTTTGATTTGCATTTCCCTGATGATAAGGGATGTTGAACATTTTTTTCATATGCCTGTCGGCCATTTGCATTTTCTCTTTGGAGAAATGTCTTTTAAGTTCTTCTGCATATTTCTTGACTGGATTGTTTACTTTTTCTGTGTTGAGTCCTGTGAGTTCTATCTTTGTGATCAGTCCTTATCAGTTGTATGGAGTGCAAAGATTATTTTCCCTGGAAACAACCCAAATGCCCAAAAAATAGATAAGTGGATCAAGAAGATGTGGCATATATACACAATGGATTATTATTCAGCAATCAAAAAAGATAAACTCCTTCTCAGCAACATGGATGGAGCTAGAAGGAATTATGCTCAGTGAAATAAGCCAGAAGGAAAAGGAAAAGGAAAAAATATTGCATGGTTTCACTTATAGCAAGAGTATAGGAGAACCAAATAAGACATCAGTGTAAAATATTCTAACAGTACAAAGCACAACAAAGCAAAAACAGGCAATTATAAATCAGAGCCTGCAGGGGGAAAAGGAGGGGAGAGAGGGATCAGAAGGAGGGAGGGAGGTGCACAGGGGACTGAGGTGATGGTGCACGGGTGCATTGGTGAAGGAAACTCTATGGGGACTACACCTGAGGGGGTGGGGGGAAGCAAATATTGCTCAAAAATGAACAATGATGTAAAAAATTAAAAAATAAATAAGATTAATTAATTAATTAAATTTAAAAAAGAGCATATTCATAGAAAGATGTAAATTTGATGATAAGCATTGGAGAATTTTCAGCTTGTTAATATGATTAAAGAAAGAAACTAATGACAAAGTATAGATGAAAGTTGAGAACCGGCAGATCATATAAAGAGATGAGTTGATAAATCTGGAAATAAATGAGAAAACCTTTGTGTATAGTAGGAAGATAGGCAAGGGACATTGAGATGCTTGATGTTTGGTTGTGTTCATAGGAATAAAAGAACAATTGCTGCAGCAAAGGGGTTAAAGGCAAGAGACTTACTAGTTAAATGACTGACACTGGGATCTAAGCTTGAAAATGACTGACTTACAAAACAGCCATAGACAGTTACCTCGGAGGGCTTATAATTATGCATATATGCCTATGGATAAGGACAAGACTTAAGAGTTGGTCCTGTTGAATTAAGGAAGTAAGGAATCTGGCAAGATAAAGACTGGAATGAATCATATCTGTGAACATTTAAATCACATGATGATAGTAGATGGATGTATTATGACAAATACTTCCAAGATAATCAGTGTAAAGAAATGCCAGCAAGTGATATGTTAGAAGGAAGGACTTTGGAGTTGAAAGCATTTGGTGATGAGTGTGTGGGGATTGACCCAAGAAATATGATTATGAAATGGAAGTGACAGTCACGGAATCACAGTGATAAGGAAAGGATGAGGCAGAGAATTGAATGACACCTACATAGGGCACCAAGGATGCAAAGATTGTGATAGGTGTTTGTGTGTCAACAATGTTGGGAAGCTGGTGGCCAAGTCTTTAATGAATATTGAAGAGTGGCAGAAATCCAAGTAAGGAGAAGTAGATGATGGTATACCTTCACAGTGCTGTCCTGAACAGGAATCTGAATTAGTGTGGGTTAGATAATAGCAGAATAAAAAAGCTGAATGATAAACCACATGGACATCATGGAAAACCGAGTCTATGGCATGACCTTCCTAGTTACTGCAAATGGTGCACTCTCTAAAGTAAGAGGTTTTGTTTGTTTGTTTGTTTGTTTGTTTGTTTATGAAGGTACAGAAAACAGTCCATGAAGAAATGAGATTAGAAGGGAGAAAAAATATTGGAGCTAGAATACCAATTGTGATTGAAGGCAAAGGAAGGATAGGATACTACGGGGAAAAAGGGTATGAGATAGAGAACTTTCTTGACTAATGAAAAAACTTTTCATTACTGTCCATTACAATATTCACTATACTAAGTATAATGTCTCACACCTGCATAGTATATGCCATATGCTGGACACTGTTATGAGTACTTTACATATGTTAACTAATTTAATTCTCACACTAATCCCATGCAGTCAGACATATCTTAAAGAAAGTTTAAGAAACTTAACAAGATCACAGCTAATAATTACAAAATCAGCACTCAAGCAAAACCTATAGCTCCAACTGTGACTGAAATATTAACAAGTCCCCTCAATTGTTTCTTTAATAACAGGAATAAGAGGCACAGCAGTATCAAGTTGCTGAGCTCAGAATGAAGATATTTTACTACTTTCTGAGACTCAAAACAGAATGGCTCACACTGTTTTGACTTGAATTTTTGCTAGAGGGAAATAAAATGAACTGATAAAGATTGTTCAATATATCACCCCAACATATTTCATGTATTTCTCCTTGTGTAGTGTATTATAATTATTCTTTGGCAAGTTATAACTTACTCTTTCTCTCTCTCTCTGTTATCCTATCATCCATCCATCCATCCATCCATCCACCCATCCTCCTTATCATCATCTTCATCATCATCATCTATTTATATCTATCATCCATCTACCTACCTATTTATATCAAAATCAGCATTCTTTGTTTTCCCCTAACTTCTGTGGGATTTTAGGAAGTGGGTTATTTAATCAAATTTGCAGGTTCACATATTTATAAACTTTATAAAGAACTCTTTGTTCTTTTTCCTTATTTTTGTCATAGAAAACATTGTCACCTCAATATTAGAACTCCCTCCTCGTATTGTCTCACCTACACTTTTGCAGAATTTTTAAATCTCACCCGGATCATTACTTTTTAAGCAGTACAATCTGTCATCTCTGTGCTACAGTTGCTGTTAGAACACCCCACAAAAAGGGAAAAGTAGAAGCTTGGAATTTCTGGCCCCTCTCTTGGCTTTCTGACTGCAACTCTTGTTCTGTCATTCATAAAATCTTTTCATTCTGAAAACATATTTCTGGCAAAATGTTATCATGAAGCAACACACAACTGTAATTCATAATACCTCTTGATGTACTCATTCCAAAGCATCCTTTCAGGGATCTACTTTGTAAGTATAGAGACTGTCAAAATCTCTAAACTCACTCTACATTTGGATTATATTAACACATGCAAACCCAATTTACTCACTGAATAAGATATTGAAGAATAATGAGATACCAATTTCTCTTTTCCCCTGAGTGATATATGTACTGCCTTGTAAATTCATGTATTTAACAATTTGAATGTGAAAGAAACAATATAATTCAATTAAATAAATAAGAAAATACAGAGAAATGAGGAACTATAACAATTATAATTGTCAGCATTTGTTGCTCTAAGGCATGTGGTTTAATTTCACATGTATATGTAACATGCATTTTTTTAAACTTTTATTTAATATTCTCACTTTGTAAAATTGTAATCTTGGAACAAAATATTTTCAGCTTTTGCCTTAAATATGATCACTAATTAGACTCAGGTAGCCTATAATTTAATGCTTAGCTTTATTGATTGGTTTTAAAAGTTTATTGAAATGTGACACACCTATAAATTAAGACCAGATGATGCATATATTCTTTACTGATTTTAAAGTGCAACCAATTTCATAATTCAATAAAATCAGAGAACGCAGGCTTTTAAACTACTCACCAACCAGAAGAAGTATTAAAACCAATGATATGAAAGATGTGCTAGAAAATCTTGTTGTGGTTTAAAATGTCTCAACATATCACAGTTACCTCATAGGTATTTAAATTTTCATGGCAAAAATACTGGCAATCTTAACTTGCTTTTATTTAGAATTTGGCTTGAACCATGACTTGAAAGATGCATTAGATTATAATAATTCTTTCTTTTCAAACTTCAGAATGAGGTCCAATGTCTCCTCTCTGATAATTTACCAAATTTTCTAAAATGGTGGTATACAGTGAGCAATAGAGAGGCTTCATCATAAAATGTCACAAGACTTCAATAGTTTTTTCATTGTTAATGTGAGAGAACCTCTCTGATTATCTTCTCAAAAATTAAAATTACAGATGATGGAGTCCCTAATAATGATTGTATCTCCAGGAAAAAATGTGAATGAGGTGAGAATCCAACCTAAGAATTTTTCACTTTTTTTAAAATAGCAATTTATTATTTTAATTATGGTAACATTAGGGTTCTCCCCATCAGGCATCACCATTGTAGAGTCCCCACTACCAAGTCAGCAACAGTCCAGCACCAGATTCCACTGTGCTTCCTTCCCAATTTGATCCACTCCTTCCCTTCTCTTCCCACTTCAGATGTTTCAGTTCTACTGTCAATTTTCTTTTCATTTTTAAAGATTTATTTATTTATTTATACAAGCACTGGGTACAGTCAGAAGCCTGGGAAGGTGAGAGAATTCAGCAGAGCCAGAGTGGGGAACAGAACAGGCAGACTGATGAAATACACTGCTGAGGGGAGCAGCGGGCATGGCAAGAGAGTTCTACGTGCCATGTGGGACCCTCACTGGTGGCCAGGGATTGAACTGGCGCTGCAGTCTGCGGGCACCTTCGCAGCCCAGCACTCAATTGCTGCGCCAGCGGGGAGGCCCTCTACTGTCAATTTTCAAAATTAGTTTTTAAGTATGTCTTTCTCTGGTTGGTTGTTATCTCTATATTCCACATATTAGTGACACTACCTGATATTTATCTTTCTCCTTCTGACTCATTTCACTTAGAATTACTCCTTCCAATTTTATCCATGTTGCTGCAAATGGCATGAGTTTGTCTTTTTGATTGCTGAATAATATTTCATAGTGTGTATGTACATTTTCTTGATCTACTCAACTGTTTTTGGGAACTTGGGTTGTTTCCATATCTTGGCTATTGTAAATAGTGCTGCTGTGAACACAGGGGTGCAGGTTTCCTTTCTAAATACCATTTTTGTATTTGGGGGGTAGACACTTGGGAATAAAATCCCTGGGTCTACAGCAGTGTTCTTCGTCATTCTGCCTGTTCTGTTCCCCACTCTGGCTCTGATGAATTCTCTCACCCTCCTGGGCTTCTGACTGTACCCAGTGCTTCTATAAATAAATAAATAAATCTTAAAAAAAAAATTCCTGGGTCTATATGATACATGTTCAATGCTTGATATTAGAAACTTAGCAGGTAAACAGTCACATAAACAACAACAACAAGAAATCCATAAAAGGTGATTATAATAATGAAAGTGTTTACAAACCAGTAAGAGCAGAACATTTGAGCTTCACTTGAGGATGTGAACAGGCTTCCAGGAGTATAAATAAAAGTGAGGAAAGTTTTCAATATTGAGAAAATGACTTTGGTAAAATCAGGAAAGTATAAAGTATGTGGTTGAAAAGAATGTTGTATTTAGATAGCAACAGAATTGCTCCAGTGTGTCTGCATTTTATTTTTAACTGGACCCTCTGGAGAGAAATCTGCTTCAAAATTCATTCAGGTTTTTGACCAAGTTCAGTTCCTTGTGTTTGTAATATTGTAGTTCCCATTTCTTTGCTGTTGGCTGGGGACCAACTGTGCCCCATGAGGCTGCTTACATTCCTTCTCAAGATTTCCATGAGGTTGCTTGCAGCAGCCTCTCACATTTTCAATCTCTATGACTTTCCCTTCTAGCTGGAGAAAGTTCTCTACATTCAAGAGCTCATGTGATTATATTGATCTAATCAAACAATTCAAAAACAATCCCCCTATTTTTAGATTTTAAATATAATTGGAATGGGAGAGTCTCTTTTGCTACATAATGTAGCGCACTCAATGGGTTCACCATTAGGACATTAGGACGTCACTTTGGAGCTTTTATTCTGCAACCGCATTCATCAGGGGCATAAATATAGGGTATAGGGAAGGATTTTATGTGGAAAAGAAGCAGTGCTATTTTGATCATGTTGAGTTTGAAGTGCTTGTGGGACTTCTGGGGAGGTATGTTTTGAAAGCAGCTTTGTATACAGATGTGACAGTTCTGTATAAAAGTCAAGGCTGATTGTATAATTTGGTAGACATCAGCTCATAAATTGTAAATGAAGCCACTATTATATATATGAGAGGGTTAGCATTTGCCCAGGGAGATTTCAAGTGAGTTTACAAAGTTAATATACTGTGGTGCTCTCAAGAGTAGGATCATGATTTATTCATTTGGACATTAGTCTGGTATCAAATTCTTATGTTTGTTGAATGAATAAGGGAATGAGTGAATGAATGAATGAATGAAAAATATAGACACAGCTCAGCTAGGACTGTAACTTATTGACAGTTGTTTGTGAATTTAATATGGGCCAGAGCTTTTTAAAAACACTACAAAAACAGAAAATATTTCCATTGGAGGAACACTTCGATTTAGACTAACTTCAAAGTGTTGTTGGATAAATAAAGCAGACAGAAGACAGAGACAAAATACCATAGAAAAAGCACTGCAACAATGAATTCTTATTATTTCATTCACTCTTGATCGTAAGTAACCTATGCCTGTTTTTTCAAAGTATAGTCTCCTAAATAATTACCAGGGTGAGTGTGCATGTACACACACATATACATTTTGACTTTAATTTTATTTAATCTATTTAGATATTCCAAACAAAACCTACAAGTATATCCATTACAGAAAGCACCCATCTATCAATATAATTTCTTCTTGAGTCCATCAAGGAGAAAATACCTCACCAATAGTATATTCTACTGACAATATTCTTACTGTTGATGTTTTATTTAGTTTCTAATAAATAGATTATGTCCATCTTTTTTTAACTTTCTTTTCAAAGACTACTTTTAGGGCAATTTGAAGTTCATAAAAATGTTCAGAGGAAGGGACACAGATTTCCCATATATTCTCTCCCTCAGCACACACATAGCATGTGCATGTACACATTTCACAAATGTATAGTGACAAATACACATTATTATGGTATTAAACAGATTATTTTCAATGCCCTAATATCCTCTATTCTGTTTATCTCTGCCCCACTCCCAACAATTGGCAACTACTAATCTTTTTACTGTCTTCATAGTTCTCCATTTTCCAGATGTTATACAGTTGAACTTACATAGTAGATAGATTTTTCCAAGTAATTTCTTTCACTAAGTGATACAAAGTTTAGGTTCCTCCATCTCTTTTATGGTTGAATAGTTCATTTCTTTTTTCATGGTTGGACAGTTCATTTCTTTTTAGTGCTAAATAATATTCTACTGTCTGTGTGTCCCACAGTTTATTTACCAACTGAAGGACACCTTAGTAGCTTCTAACTTTGACAATTATGAATTGTCTAGTATTTTTTAATACACTAAAGGTTTCTGAGATATTTATATTCAAGTAGGTATTCCCAACACAATAAGAGAATATTTGGGGAAAAATAATAAAATTAAATACCGAGACGCATTTTTAGCACAATTAATATTAGGAACGGATGATGAATCACAATATAGAGCATTGCAGACCCACAGCACAAAGAATGGCTAATAAAACATTAATAACAAGAACAATAATGGATTTCAAAAGAAAACATAACTCAAATAAAGAAAATGTTGGAATAGCCTCATATGTGTTCACAAAATCAAGGCTTACTAAATATCAACACCATCATAAAAAAATTCCCTGATCAATATATGTTTATCAGGATTCCACAAAATAGTTAAGGAAGATGCATACAAGCCCTTCCAGAAAATATTTTTTAAAGGAGAGAACTGTGCTTATGTGGCCAATATCACCTCTTTATGGAAAATCTGAAAGGGAAGCTACAATCAATCTCCATCAAAAATATGGACGCTGAAATCTTAGAAAAAATATTATAAAAAGTGACTTACAAAATCTAATACAAGAGGGGAAGTCAGCTGATATGCTGGAATAAGGACTTGTGGATATTTCTTTTCCATACAAGCAATGAATCAAAGGTTTGCAACAATCTGAGAGAGCTAATTTTTTTAAAAAAAGAAGGAATAAAATAAGAAAAACACCTGCACTAAAGAACAGTGAGCTTTGTGAAAATTTTTGTGGCTCTGACATATTCACAAATCTAAAAAGGCATGAGCATGTACAGGGCAATACTTGTGCACAAGCCCTTAGAAGGCCCTAATCTCTCAGCTTTGGATGAACATGAGAGTCTGAAAATGCAAGAAGTAAATATTAAGTAAAAGTTGCAAACTGTGCAAGAGTTACTGAAGCTGTGTCCTGGCACACACAGAGTTCATCAAATCAAAAAATGGAAGGCACAAGTAATAGAGCCAGAAAAAGGGATGAGATAATGGAAAATCTCAAGGTATCAAAGTGATACATGGAACGAATCACAAAGAAATGCATCTGTGAGCTGAAAACATCAAAGAAGCAAATTATTGCCTAGAACCTTCAGAAGGAACACAATCCTGGTAAAACTTTAATTTTATGACTTCAGCTGCAGAATCTTAAGATAATAAGTCATTGATAAGTTGTTACATCAGCAATAGAAAACTAATACAGCAAAGGTCTCAGAATAGTGTCAACAATCTTGAAAAAGAATTGCTGGACTCACAATTCCTGATTTCAAATATTCTCAAAAGTATAATAAAGACTTCATTACTAGTATTTAAAACATCTTGCTTCCTTATTTAAAAAAAAAAAACAACCAAAATATGTTGTACAGCAATATGTACACTTTTAATAAGCTGTAAGTTAAGGATGAATCCTGATACATACTTACATGTGGCAGCTCCCTAAACACATTATAAAATGAAAAAAGCAAGACACAAAAGGCATAATATGATTCAGCTTCTATGAATTCAACTTCCAGAAATGGCAACTCTATACTGATGGAAACATTACTCATTAGTCTCTCCCAGGGGCTGAGGAGGAGTAAATAGGAACTGATTTATAAGGCATACAGACATTTTTTTATTTCAGTGACAAAACTGTTTTGTAATTTAATTATAATTATCACACCATTTTGTAAATATACTAAACACTGCATTGTATATTTTATTAAATATTTATTTATGCATATAAGAATTTGTGTGTAGGCCAGACAAGAGTTGTAGGGAGGGGCGTGAGAGGATTCACCAGAGACAGAGTGGGGAGCAGAACAGGCAGATCTACTGAAATACATGGCTGAGGGGAGCAGCAGGAGACAGGGGAGGCCTGCTGTGCCATGTGAACTGAACTCATGCTGTAGTGGCTGGCAACAGCTTGACAGCGCTGTGTCTTTAATTCCTGAGCCACCAGGGAGGCCCTTCATTGTATATTTTTAAGGGTGAACTGTATGGTAAGTGAATTATAGCTCAATAAAAACTATAAGTGAAAAACTTAGGTTTAGTCAATGCACAAAATTGTTTTAATACAGCAAATATCAATTAATGTAATTCACCACATTAAGTATGTAAAAGAGAAAACATTATCCAAAGAGGCACAAGATTATAATTGTAGAAAATAAGCAATGAGTAACAGAATTTCTTTAATCTGATTAAAGATATCCATAAACACAATAGGAAATATCAAAAGTAATAAGGAGATATTGAAAGTTCTCCTTCTTCAATCAGAAACAAGGAAAGATTGCCTTGCTGGTTCCATAGGGGGAAAATGTTCCCAAGTATTGGCAATGAAGAAATAAGGTGGTCATTATTTGCAAATGACATTGTTGTATATGTAGAAAATTGTAAATATTAGAATAAGTAAATGTAGCTAGCAGGGTCACTAGATTCAATATCAGCATATAAAATGTATTTTCTTCCCTTATATGAACAATAACAAATTCAAAATTTTTTATTATGCTGTTTGTGACCAATATATTGTTAACATCAGAAAAGTAATTTGAAATTTTTATGCGTTGTGGAAATTTTGAAGACTGTTTCAATTCATTTAAATAATATTAACGCTTAGCCAACAGCAACAATAAAAAAAATCAAGCTGCATGTGATATCTTAATGGATGTGTTTTAGCTAGTTCCAAACTGTTGTATTCCAAAATGTGTTACTTCATTTGTCATCTTTTACATGAATGAATGAGAAAGTTTAATAATGTTTCTACTAAACTGCATTCTGTTAGTTTATAAAAGACTTCTTAAGCCTTCTATTTGTATTTTCACTATTTGAAAACCTGTTTAAAATTGTATCACAATGAAAATATCTATCCATTAAAAAAACAGTATGCAAAATATTTTACAAACTACTTTCATTTTTGCATTTACACAACATATAGAATTTAATAATTAGGATAAGACATCGTATAATTCTTTGCATATTTTCACATCTCAAAAATTATATTTTCCTGTTTACCAATTGACATTCATCACAATCAGCTACACATGTACTTTGGTATATCTGCCATGTTAGATTAAAGCAACAATAGACACGTGTTTGCATACTACTTGAGAATGTAGTATTTGTTATGTTGGATTTCTTCTCTTCCTAAAACATACAGCTTGGAAATACATATGTTGTTTTCAAATGACTGGTTAGTGCACAATACAGAATTAGTAGGTCCCCAAGTTGCCTTCTTAAATAATCCTTGTAAATACTACCCTTTTTATTAACACTGCCTTCTGTGCTCATTAAATTTCAACAGGGTACTCTCAGGCATTTAAAACATCTTGCTTCCTTATTTAAATAGATCATTTGCCACTGAAAACATGTGTGGACCTTAAAATGTGATGCTGGAAATGGAGCTAACAGTTCCAAATGTTTTAAATAACAGACAATAATTAAACACTTTGCATGCTTTAATAGGACATTTAAAATCATAGATTTAGTTCTCATGATTTTCTCCAATAGTGGTTACAAATTGCCTTCTTTTCCTTTACTGTATTTGAATGGCATATTTCATTTCACACATCCTTTACTTGCTTCCAGAACCTTAATATTGCTGAAGGAGAAAGCTTACCTAGCTCAGTGTTTGTAAATGTCAACTAGCCAACAGATATTTGGAAGCCTGTGAATGTTCACCTTTTTAACATTTGCTTGAAGCCATCTGGAATTAATGTTCTCCTCTTTCTGTTCCTCTCACATCAAAAAACAAATCTTTATACAGAAGTCAACACAAAACATATTAAATTAGGGTGTTAATTCAGCCCTCTTACATTCGTGTTGGAATTACACATGCATGAAAAATAAAAAAGAAATACTTGTATAATGGGGCCTCCCTGGTGGCATAAGGGGTTAAGTCTCAGCACTATGAACTATCCCATAGCCACTGTGGCAGTAGTTCAATCCCCAGCCAGGGAGCTGACTCACATGGCGCAGCAGACCTCCCTTGTCTCACCTGCTGCTCCCCTCAGCAGTGTATTTCAGTAGATCTGCCTATTCTGCTCTCCACTCTGTCTCTGGTGAATCCTCTCACCTCCCACTCCTCTGGCCTGTACCCCAGTTCTTGTATGTATAAATAAATAAATCTTTAAAAAATAAAGAACTATTTGTATAGTATTCTGTACACTTGCTGTCATATTACCTTCTGATATACCTGTGATTTTCTAGAAAAATTTGTCCTGTTTATTTTGAATTAGAAGCAAGTTCTTGCATGTGTAACAGGATTCATTCATCTGCTGAAGAAGTACTACCAGAAATGTTTATCACAGGCTCCTCAAACCAAGTCAGCTTGTTTGTATTTTATTTCCCCAGACTGATTAGTCAACACTTGTGAAAATGGATGATTTGTATGACGATACTAAAAACTGCTTATAGAGTTGGCCCACCTTGTCATAGGAGAGCAGCTAATTTTCCTCTCAAGACTGTGACTTAGGGATATGGCACATGAAGACTCCGTTCCTGTCACTCTGGAGATCTGCAGCTTCCTCTGGACAAGCTGCTCACACATGGAACCAAGAAAGCTACCGGATTATCGGGGAGAGGCCATACTTGCAGGGAACTCTGGGTTCCTTCTGCTCCATTAATCTTTTCTGTTTCTTGGCCTCCTGGTGGCGCAAGGGTTTAAGCACAGCACGATGAAGCTATCCATAGCCTCTGCAGCATGAGTTCTATCCCTGGCCAAGGAGCTGACCCACATGGTGCAGCAGACCTCTCTTGCCTCACCCGCTGCTCCCCTCAGCAGTGTATTTCAGTCAATCTGCCTGTTCTGTTCCCCACTCTGTCTCTGGTGAATTCTCTCACACCCTGCACCTCTGGCCTCTATCCCAGTTCTTGCATGCATAAATAAATAAACCTTAAAAAAATCTTTCCTATTTCTTTTGTCTCTCATTCCAGGTATGTTTTATGAAAACCTGCTGTAACACAATCTTAGTAAATCATCAATGTCTTTTCTAATTTTTACCTTTCACTACACTTGTGAATATTCAGCCAGACTCCCTTACCCCAGTCCATCCCGTAACATTCCTTTCATAAATAGTCACTGAGTGCCTTGGTACAAATCATTTGACAGTATCTGATCAAAGATAAAGCTATTGGCACAATCCATGATTAGATTAACAGCTGGCAGCACTTGCTCTCTTACATTACAGGGAAACTTTGCCTATTTTCAAGTTCTTGAGTATTCAATCAATCCCTGGTCCAAAACTATCCAAGTTTGCCGAGCCAACATTTCCCCCTAGATGTCTGCATCTATTTTTCAATTTAGATCGGCCCTGCAAAAATTGCAAAACCACAAGAGAAAAAATACTATTAAGCAAAACTGTTTTTACTTTATTCCCTAGTGACTTAAAACTCAAACTCTTCATCCCATACTTAAAACCTTACCTTTCCAACTCTTGCATGACGGTTATGTGCATGTCAGTTATTAACTGAAGTGATTATGTTAGATGATTTAGAGAAGGGCATGTGATGCTGAAAGAAAAACTAATGGCCAATATACCTAGGACCCCAGGAAACACTTGCGAGGGCTCATAAAGCTCTAAGAAATCAAGAAACGCCCAGAGGGGCAAAGGCAGACCCCAATACCCACCAATACCATCAAGCCTTTGAAGCCTGAGGAGAGCAAAGAGCATGCTGAGGGGGAGACAACTCTGGGAAAAGTACAAAATACTCTCTCCACCCATCCATTACCCGCCCCCCAGGGGAAGGGCACATCTCTTTGAGTGACTTCAGTCGCCATTGCAACTCCCACCAGGCTCTCAAACTCCCTCTCACAGACCCATGGAGGGGCAGAGCAGGAACACAGCCTGGAATGTGATTGAGGACCCAAAATAGCCAGGAGCACCCACCCTTCCCTTGCAGGTCTTCCCTGGACTTGGCCAGCTCGAATTTCTTTCTGTCCCCAATATGCTTTTCTTTGCTTTATATACCTAGACGTGCTTTTGAATTCTTAGAAGTCATAGTCCAGGGCCAAGGAACCCCCAAATCCAGGAAACATCTAGGAACCCTCTAAACCAGTAACAATCACACAGCTATATACTGTCAAATTATTCACTCAATAGTGATAGTTTGAATATGCAAAATGTCAAGCAACTTAAAAAAAATAACTGGCCTTACCCTAGTCCCTTCAAAAATCAATGGAAAAAATTTGTACATTCAGGAGACTTTTTGATCACTGTATCAGTAAGTGAAATAGCTAATTGTAAATATAAGTGAATCCAACGTTGACCAAACCTTTTATCCATTTATATTTACAATTCTTTCCATTAAACATCTTATGCAAAATTTACCATTTTGAAAATGCAATTTTTTTCCTGTAAAAAATAGCTTTTCAAAAATGCAATCCACTAACAAAGGATATTTTCAGAGGAGTAAAAAGTATCTTGAGACTTTTAGGAGTCAAAACATCTGTTTGATCTATACCTAGAAGATACCAAATGATAGGAAGAAATTAGATTTTAGCTAAATATCCATGAATATTAAGGTATTCTCTGTTGGCTTGGAAGACTCATTTACTCACCAAAATTCTTCTTTAGGAATTTAGGTTCTCATTAACTTTGCTAAACATGGAATTTAGGGTTGGGTTTTTTCCTTAAAGCTAATTATTTCTTTACTATTTTTATATCCAAGTACACTTTTCTCATTACTCACAAAGGACAATCTTCACCAATCGCCAACCCCTGCCGTCAAGGAAATAATTTGATTTGAACATCTTTTGAAAGCAATTATTATGGCTCCACAGATACTGGGGTATACTTTTTGCAGTACCATTTATTTTAAAGGAGATTAGAAATGACTTATAAGATAATCAGATAATTGAACTCATCACTCTTTGGTTAATATATTTAAGAAAATAAAGCAGAAGTAAACTAATAAGTCCAACAAATGTCAGAAATAACTGGTTTTAATTTAACTGACCTTTTAGGCATTCTCAAAATGGTGTTCTGATATTAATAACACAGCTGTTTTGAGAGGTTCCAAAGGCATCATCAAAATTGTGTGAACCAAAATTACCATTAACAAAATGATTTTATTCAGAATTACTTTCATTGTGATTCTTGTATGATGCTGTCTGAATAGAACATTTTAAATCCATGATAGAATTTTTTATATATTTGCAGAAATATTTCTCTGATAGCTACCCTTCCTGGGACTAAGGTTTCTATCTTTGAGCAGTTATTTTGCCACAGCTTCTGCAATTCAATTGTCTCTGGGGTCCCCTTTAAAATCCCCAAGCCTCACATATATCAAGTTTCTTTCAAGTGGTGTTCTGCAACTCTGACAGCATAGTTTTGAGGTTCAGCCTGCACCTTAGACCAATTACATCAAAAACTCTAGGGGTGAAACCCAGACATTAGTAATTTTTAAAACTCCCAAATGGTTCCGATGTGTAGTCATGGTTGAAAAACACTATTCAGAGTGAGGAATGAACTCAGGTCTTCTACAACATTCCTATTAATAGCCTCACACATTCCAAGTGGGGGGATGCTGTAAGTGACCATGTACAGCTATAAAATAGAACTATTAGTTTAGCTCCAGCACTGGTAAAGATTTTCTGCAAAACTTGTGTTGATGTCCCTGTAATTTGAAGTTTGTGTCATCAAGTATGGTAAAGAATCAGCTAAATGTAGAGCAAAGTTGGAACAGGATTTTCCTGATTTAAAAAAAATTAAAAAAAAAAAAAGAGGTAGCTCTCTGCAAAATTTGGTCACTTAGATATATACCTAAAAAAAAAAAACAAAACATAATTTTGAATGAAAGTATTGCAACAGGGTATTTCAGGAAAAGGGAGGTTCCAGGTTCCCTGACCCACCCAAGGGAGGGTGGAGCTGAGCAGGGAGGACAAGAAGCTGGAAAGGAGCCTGGAGGAAGGAAGGAAGCAGAATGGAGAGCCAGAGGGAGACCTGGAGGAGGACATGGGGCAGAGAGACACGTGAAGACGCTGCACTTGCTTCTGGGCCTTGGACTGGCACCAGGAATTTAGGGGACGATAAAGCAGACACTTGAAACAGACATGGGTGAGAGACCCGTGGGAGGTTAACAATGGCAGTGTTTTATCTTGATTTTAATTTTGTTGTTTTCCTTCCAGACTTGTCTGGCCCCTTCTGCCACTTTTCTAGGGGTCCCCACCAGAAGGTTCCTTAGATATGTGGCAAGCTTTCAGGCCTCAATGGCCCTGCTTTGGGCAAACCCTGTTTGGCTGGGCATTTATGCATGAGGGGACAGGTAAAGTCCGGGGCTTCATTTGGAAAATATTTTATCTTGCTTTCCCTACTCTTCTCTTTATTGCACAGTAATTGTATTAAAATTCTTTTCCATTAGTCTTATGCATTAGAGTATGTTTTGCCTTGATGCAGCAAATAGAAGAACCAATTTAGAGCAGGCAGGTTTGGGGGTTCTGGGGTGCCTCTCATCCTGTCCAATAACAGTATCACTCTAAAAGAAGTGATAGATCAGGTCAGTACTACACTGATCTATGCAATTTATTATTGTATAGAATTCCTAAGAGCATCACTTATTATGACAAACTTAAATGTATGAACTCATAGGAATTACACCCTTTATGCTAACCTTTATGATACATGAAACTTTTTCACGTAATACCATTAAGATTTTTAGCTTACTGGTCAGGAAAATTTCTTTAAATGGCTTACTCTAGCAGTTCAAAAGACAATCATCTGTTTGACTTTGAATTCACCTTTAGATTTCAACTCCAAGTTCTTTTACCTTATTTATTTCAAATTTGCTGGAGAGTTAAGTTTTAAAACTGTTCATTTCTCAATAATGTCCTTCACAGTCCCAATCACGGTAGGAATAATTAGACATCTTTTATTCATCAGCTATAAGGAAATCTTTTCTCAGAACATTTCATTCTAATATTTATCTTTACCAGAGTCCTATGAAAAGTTGACATAAATGGAGCCATTTTTTAAAAGATGGGCCAAAATGGATTTCACAATCTTCTCCAACCAGGTCACTCCTTGTCCCCTGGGCTTGCCCCATTTCAGGTTCATGAATATTTGTTTGAGAATTTAGCAAGAAAAAGAATATCCTGTTTGAAAGTTCTGTAAAAAGTGAATTTTTATCTTGTGACAACTCCATCTGAACATTTGACCTTGTGATTTCTTTACCTGACCTTACCTCATCAATCAATGCATGCTTATTTTTGTCTCTATAAAAAAAAAAAAAACAAAAAAAAAAACTAACTTTTGTCCCTCCTTGGGACATATTTAGGTTTCTACTGCAATGTGTGTAACCAGAATTGCAATTCTCTGCTGTTTCCAAATAAACAATTTTTGGCTTGCCTGCTAACCTTGCTGTTCTATTGTTAAAGGTTAATAGCCTTCTCTTGCCTTAGGCAACAAATTTATTTGATTTAGAATAATTTTGTCATTTTCTTTAATGGGACCTAGCAAACTTTGAAATTTGAGAGTTAAAATAAAAAAGTGCGCATTACATGGTACTATGATATAAAATTTAAGAAAACATGATTATTGAAAGTGATATAAACCCAACTGGTTCAGGACTACAGTGAATCTCATGATATTGAACTTGATTCTATGACATTTAACTGTGCATCAAACTAGAAAATTCATTTCAAGAAAGAGCTTTTGGTCCCAGGTTGTTGGGTCCTGAATGATAATGCAAATATGGTGTCTCCTCTTTAAATGAACCTCACAACTCATGAAATGGTAAGATGGACAGCTGCCAAAAAAGATCACCTCCTCCGGCCATCTTTGCTGATCTGCTTTTCAAAGAGGAGTTGACAACAGGTTTGTTTTATCTCTTTGCCAAGCATATTCACATTAAAGAGCCTTTACTACTTAATGATAAATCATTTATCTTGTGTCTTCCTCCCCATACCTCAATACTAGCACCATATATTTGACATGATTCACAAATGTATTTCTAACAAGGAGGGGTTCACCCCAAAGGGTCGAGGGTAGGCCCCTTGTAATCTTGGCATGTGAACTAGAGGCCAATCAAGGCCCTGTGAGCCTCAGGAGGTTGGCTGCCACTACATAGAGAATGCAGATTGTGGGGCCTCCCTGGTGGCACACGGTTAAAATCTCAGCGCTATCAAGTTATTGGCAGTCACTGTGGCATGAGTTTTATCTCGGCCAGAGAGCTGACCCACATGGTGCAGCAGACCTCTCCTCACTCACCCAGTGCTCCGCTCATCAGTGTATTTCAGTAGATCCACCTGTTCTGCTCCCCACTCGAATTCCCTCACTCCCAGCACCACTGGCCTACACCCCAGTTATTGTATTCATAAATAAATAAATATTTTTTAAAAATAATACAGATTGTTTTTTAGGACAACCAAGTGAGTCCTGAGGCTAGAAGAACCTTTTGTTCTTGCCTAAATTCTTAGCCCCTCCCTAGACAAAGAGGAGTTAAGTATGTCCTAAACTTCTGCCCTTTTCCTAAGTGAACAAGCAATCACTGTTTCCCCTTTATGACCAAGAAAATGTGGTTTGGGAGTCTCATCCAGTTCCATATTTACTGTAAATATGTCCTCGGTATCTAAGAATCTCACCCTTACTTAACTCAGAGTCAGGATGTGGTGAGCCCCTTCTTGTCTGTCATGTGAAATCTCTTTCTTTGCTGCTTTAGGTCCCAAAATGCAGGATAAATATTTCTAGTTCAATCCACTTATCTTTAGAATTTATAACCATGTGAATTCTCCATAGATGTTATTAAATTGATTGTTTTTCCTTTGCTAGGCCTTAGGATGCTTGTCTCATTACTCATTGAGTCTTAGAAGAGGCCAGAAGGGTAGAGTATGGTTTCTTTTGTTCCCTGACAACACTCAGTGCTGAATAATTGTTTGCCGAAAGAATGATAAAGGATGCAGGTTATACCAATTTATCACTTATTAAAACTCATCAACTGTATGTTAGGATCTCTGCAGTTCACTGCATATACATTGTTTATCAACTACAAAGAATAAAAGAAAGTGTTAATTCCCTCTGGATCATGCTCTCTGAATCAGATCATAAGCTGCCACAGATTTTGAGATTTACAACCTCCTCACAAAGTGACTAATATCCAACTGATAATCCACTAGACTTGTTACTTGACTAATTTACAAAACCACACACATGCACAAATAAAACCAAATACTCAGACACACACACAAATCGCATACACAAAAAAGTATGAATATTCAAATAATGTACAAGTACTCATGTTGAATTCAAGGAAGATATTTTAAATAGTAACAGCATCACTGGGATAAAATCAGAGCTTTCTGTCATAACTACTTTGTGGGATTGGGCGAATTTAGTTTTACTACACTGAAAAATTGACATCCTATAAGGAGCAAAACTCTGCTCTCAAAATGTCTTGTTGGCAAGTACTTAGAAAACCTCACAAAATGATACAGAAGGAACAAAAGATAAAAAAATTATATGAAATAAGCCATGAACAGGAACAGCATTCCTTAGCTAGCAGTATAACAGGTCCTACTGTGTATATAACTACACTTCTTACAAATGAAAACAACCACTTCATTAACAATGATCAAATCAACAGTTATTAATTAACAACAAAATGTCAGATAGAATGGCCAGAGTAAAAACCTCCATCAAAAAACATGTGCAATGTTCTGTTCTAATCTTTTTAAACATGAAAACAGAAGGATGTTTCACTGACATCAAATCTTGAAGACATTTTAGTTAAGATACGGCGTGATACATTCGTGTTGTATTTTGAAAAACAGGGTGAATATCAAGGATAAGAAAGACCTTGGAGTCTAGAGTATTGTTTGTTTAAGAACTTTTATTCCTTAATAAAATATTATGCACCATTATCAGTATATGAAAATAAATTATAAGTAGTAAAAAGTAGGTGAGTGTCCACGGTCTTATTTGTCAGCTCATTCTTCGCCTGTTGGTAATGGATCCTGAGGGATAGCTCTAAAAACTGAAACTTCAGTAAAAAATGTTATTTTCACTGACAGAGCAAAAATGTCCCATTCCCCAAAAGGAGGTGATTGTCCCTTGGTCACAGTTTGTTTATAGCAGAGTATATTTCAAGGTGATACTTAAATTGTAAGTCTTTACCTAATATTTCTAGATTATATTAAAACCATGATCCCATACAGGAGCAAATATTAACTTTTAAAATTTAAATTCAGGAATTGGTTTAATTCTTTTATAATAGAATAGTGCTATTTTGCATTGCAGTTTGAGTTTTTCTTTCCTATGAGTGTGTAAGATTGCTGCATATGCAAATGTGCCATACCTCTTAGATTTTATTATGTAATTTGCAAATGAAGGTATCTCAAATTCTGTAACTCAATTTCTGGCTTTGTTGTAAGACAAATACTAGTTAATAGCTTAGCACACCTCATTTGACTTGGTATTTGCAAAATGGATTTATTGTACTCTCTGCAAAAACCTGTTAGTTCTAATCTTGCAAATGCAATAGGTTCCTCTTGCTATGATTATTACGATACAGCCTATAGGTATGTTATGTGTTCCCTCAGTTTATATAATTATGATTTATCATTCTTTCCAAGAGAAATTACACCCCCAAACTAAAAGACCCTGCCATTTTCTATTGATTAAAGTGCTAGTTATTACGCAAAGAGTAGCCTGATTACCAGGAGTGACTGATACAAACTCATCTCATTCCAAATCCTAAAGTAAGTTTCTTTAGAAGAAACTGATGTCCTTTATGCTTTGTTGTAGGTCTGGAGTTTAAACATAATTAACCTAGAGTCTGTGGTTTGTTTCTACTGCTTGTGAATAACTGCAGTGGATGAACTAAACATGATTGACTACCTAACGATTTTTAAAATATACTTAATAATAATGTAAGGTGGATGATAATACAGGCTATATTGAGGCAATGGTGTAATGGTTTTCTGCTTTGTCCAATAGTTTTCATTCTCAAGTTGTAACTCCTTTAAAATTGACAATGGCAATTTGACAAGTATTGTATGTAATTACACTTTTTAAAAATCTAATGTGCAGTGACTTCTGTTCATTCACAAGAAAACTGTATAAATTTGTCTTCCTGAATTGTTCCTTTGTAGCTAAATGACAAGTTATTTTGACATATGTTATTCTTTTCCTGTGTTTCAAGTAACAAGGAGAACTTTGAGAATTCTATGCATGTACTCTTGTTGATGAGAACCCAAATTAATTTGTGGTTAAAGTGGTTTTAGAAGAATGACTACTTTTTTTTCAGTTTCTCTTAGTTTATGAGATGATAAAAAGTAAAGGAATGGATAAAGGGATATAAGCAAAAGAAAATCATACTTCTGTAAATATATAACAAGATAAAGACATGAAAGAAATTAGGATGAATAAATTTCTTTAAAATGTCAAAGATGCAATGAATTAGAGTCACACTAATGTCATCTATTATCATGACAACAACTACATTTGAAACAATTCATGTATTTGCACTTACTTAAAATGTCTTTCTTGCTTTACTACAGCAGGCATCATTTGTATTTTGATTCTTATAATGGGAAACATATAATAAAATTTGAGAATACTGATTAGATGTGAATATCAGATAAAAATTTTCCCATCTAGCTATCTATAATCTACCTCTTTCCCATCTATTTACATCAAAAGTATCTGCAATGTTAAGAAAATAATGAAATCATTTGATTATTTATTATTAATATAAATATAAATAAATAATTTCATTATTTTGTTAACCTGAAAAATTCCTATGTGGAAAGTGGTAATTTAGCTGAACGTTTTGTAAATAAATCATTTTATCTCTATGCAAAAGCGAGTTTCACAACTAAGGGAATGTATTTTATATATGCCTCATCAGTAAGCAAATTTCTAGATAAGATATATATTTTTTTAATTGAAGTAACACTGGTTTCACAACTGTAATTTAGAGGTGGGATATTCCCCTTCATGTATTGCTGCTACACCACGCCCACTACCAAAACACCCATAAGTCCTCAATCATAGTTAATTTTAATCCATTGTGCTCCCTTCCCACAAATTCTCTTCCTTTTTTGCCCCCTTCTCCTCTTTATCCCCGAGAGTCTTAGTCTACAGTCAAAGTTTTAGGGTTTGTTATTGATTTAGTTTAGTTTTTTTTTTTTTTTTAACATTTATTTACTTATTTACACAAGCACTGGGTACAGTCAGAAGTGCGGGAGGGTGAGAGAATTCTCTAGAGCCAGGGCTGGGAACAGAACAGGCAGACTGACGAAATACACTGCTGAGGGGAGCAGCGGGCATGGCAGGAGAGGTCTGTCAAGCCATGTGGGACCCTCGCCGGTGGCCGGGGATCGAACCAGCACTGCAAAGGCTGTGGGAAGCTTTGTAGCCCAGTGCTCAACTGCTACGCCAACAGGGGAGGCCTGTTATTGGTTTAATTTTACCGGACCCTTTGTTCATTTTCTCTATAGCTCACATACAAGTGACTCCATCTGGTATTTGTCTTTCTCCTGACTTATTTAATTTAGCATCATCCCCTCCAGTTCCATCCTTGTTGTTGTAAATGGTAAGTAAGTATTATTTATAATAGCAATAATATCAACCCATCTTTTAAAAAAAAGATTTATTTATGCATACAATAACTGGGGTACAGGACAGAGATGCAGGGGTTGAGAAGATTCACCAGAGACAGAGTGGGGAACAGAACAAGTGGATCTACTGAAATATAGTGCTGAGGGGAGTAGCGGGAGAGACAGGAGAAGTCTGCTGTGCCATGAGGGTAGCTCCCTGGCTAGGGATTGAACTCGTGCTGCAGAGGCTTCAGATAGCTTCATAATGCTGTGCTTAACCACTTGTGCCACCATGGAGGCCCAATATCAACACATCTTAAGAGTTAATTATACTTAAATAACTTGAGATATATTTCTATTAGGGAAAACTATACAGGCATAACAAATATTATGCATTGACCTGAAAAGATGTCAACCTTTGAATACTACTTAGAGGAAACAGTTGGTTACATGCAAATACTTAAGTAGCATACCCCCTTTATATAAAATACCAGAGTAAACTTAATCAGAGAGAGATATCTATTCATGACTTTAACTTATGAATAATGGTTACCTTTGCACAGTTGGATATGTACTGGTATTTATTTTCCTCTTTACAAGGTAGCAATAACATTAATGACCTTTCTGCAATGACTGTGAATATCCTTATTTACCTTCCAGATGTGACTCATTAATGAATTTTGTGACTATTTGTGATCTGAGGCCTTGTAAGATGATATAAATATGAACACATTTTGTGTGTTACAGCCAAAATGATAGGTATTTTTTTTCATTATTTTACTTCTTATATCTGAATAGAAGAGTAGAATTTAGTTAGTAACAGGCAGAGAGGTCAACTTTTTTAATATAAAATATACAGTTTTATGAGAAGGGACCAAGAAAATTCAAAGGATTTAGTTGATCAAAAATGAAGAGAAATATGATAATTATCATTAGAAAAGCATGATGGAGCAAAAGAAATAGCACATTCATAAGGAAAGAAAATAAAATTATAAGAACTAACTCTAATGGAAACTATGGATCTTTGGTGACAAAGACATTTCAGCGTAAGTTCATCAATTATAACAAGCATGGATATTGACAGAGTGGGAGGCTGTGTGTGTGAGGGGACAGGATCTATACAGGTACTCTTGTATTTCCTCATCAGTTTTGCTATGAATGTAAAATTGTTCTAAAATCAAAGATTATTAATAAAATCTCTAAACACCCTCTGCTAAATTAGCCTGGAACCAATGAAGATGTCTTCTGGGGATTTCAGAGACCCCTAACCAAGATTCAGTCTTTCTCATAAACACTCTGCAGAATTTACAGACAGAAGTTGGGATGGAATCAATTAGATTACATTTATGCATGTCTAGTATTTTCCCTACAAAAAGGATTTATGAGTTTGCAACCTTTAATGTCAGACTAACCTGCTGCTTCAGAGGTATAGGCAAAGAATGAGGCTACTGTACTGTATTCTTAAAACATTAACTTAAGAGGCTATATATGAAAAGCATACAATTTGATTGAATTAAGAATACAAAGGTTGTTGTTGAGAGCTGAGAGTTCCCTCTATCCAGATTTCAAATCTGCTTAAGGTTGTTATTGTCTTCCAAATCAACAGTAAAATTGAAAACATTGTATCATCATTCTGGATCCACAGTAGACAAACTAAATTATAGCTTTCAGCAGACAATGATGAGATACATGTCTAGAGTTAGAAATAGTCATTGTACCATTGAGAAACGCTGTATCAAAAAGACATTTCAAAATAGATAAGAAAATTGAAATGCACTCAATGCACCACAAAAAAAGAAAAGACTTGGAGTATATTACTAAATTAAATTTACAAAAGATAGAGAATAATTATCTATTGCTGAGTAACAAACTGCCTCAAGATTTAATGACTTTAAAGAACACTAATTTCATTTATTCATGATTCTGCAGCTTAGGAATTTCAGATGGCTCAGCTGAGTTTTGCATTCTAGTACCACACAGAAAGTGACTGCTGCAGTGAGTTGGCTGCATTCAGTCAGCTGCATTCAGTCAGCTGCATTCAGTCAGCTGCATATAACTGGTATTTGTTTTGGGCCAGAAGCATCAAGAAGTTCATCTTCCCATTTTATATGGCCTCTTTCCATTTGGCTAGCTTGAGATGCCGCTCTACTTGGGAGTCTTGAGAGAGTTAGGTTTCTTACAAGGTAGACTGATTCAGAAGGGAGTGGTCTAAGAAGCAGAAAGTGGAAGCCATGAAACTTTTTGCATCTAGATATGAAATCATGTGGCCTCATTTCTACTTTATGATTCCTGAAAAAGTCAGTCACAGGACGAGTTTAGGTTTAAGAAAAGGGGCAAATCATCACAACCATTAATGTGAGAAATGGGAAAGAATGGTTGGTCAACTTCTAATCAATCGTAGAAAGAATTTCAATAGAACAAGTGACAAAAGCAACTATTTCTATTAACTGAAGTTCTACAAATAAGGACTGCTTTAATCAAATTAGTGCACTTTTTAAATATTTATATCATTTTTTATTGAGGTAATGTTTACTGTATAAGATCTAGGGCTACAGGTTCATAGCTATTTATTTATTTATTTTTAAGGTTTTATTTTTATTTTTTTTTTAAGATTTATTTATCTATGCACACAAGAACTGAGGTATGGGCCAGAGGTGTGGGGGATGAGAGGATTTACCAGACACAAAGTGGGGAACAGAACAGGCAAACTGACCGAAGTACACTGCTGAGGGGAGCAGTGGGAGAGACAGGAGAGGTCTGCTGTGCCATGTGGGTAGCTCCCTTGCCGGGGATCGAACTCGCATTGCAGAGGCTGAGGACAGCTTTACAGCACTGCGCTATGCTCAACCCCTTGCATTACCAGGGAGACCCGGTCCATAGCTCTTTAGAAATATGTTACCACATCACATCCACCACCAAAGCACCAATGTCCCACCACCATCGTCCACTGGGTCCCTCCCCACCTGTGCGCCCCTACTCCCACCCAAGGCAGCCTCAATTCTGCAGTTATATTTCTAAGTTTTGTTTTAGTTTAGTTTTGTCTGTTCCTTTGTATTGTTCAGGCCAATATTTTACCTCCTCATGTGGGGTGGGAGGGGATATCACCTGAAAACTTTAACATTACTTTAGAAAAATAAAGTAGCATATATGATATTGCTATATTTTATACTTTGAAAAGTACTTAATCATGGCAATGGAGTAAAGAAACAAGCAAACAAATATTAGCAGTCCAAAATTCAAGTATTGGTCATTCAAATTTAATTTTTATGAGATGGGGTCACTAGTTTTGTTTTTTTTTTAATTAAAAATATTGTGACATAGTTACAAAAGGTATGTTGAAGGAAAAACTGATTGTCCTTTTATTTTTTATAGTAGTTTTTACCCAATTTATAGATAGAGGTTTGTATTTTTAAAACAGAAAAATAACACTAATGTTATATACAATTAAAGCTTTCTCCCTTTACAGATTTCTACACCTTAATCCACAAACCACCTGAGTATGTTACCTTACCAAAGGGACTTTGCAGATATCATTAAATTAAGGATAATGAGGGCAGAAAATAGCCTGCATTATTTATGTAGTGCCAATGTAATCTCACCACTGTTTTTAAACTAAAAAGAAAGCAATCCTAAGAGTCAGGGAAGGTGCTGTGATGATGGGAACTGATTGTGGCTTCCTGGGGTAGAACTAAAGAATATAGGGAGCCCCTAGGCCTGGAAAAGCAGGGAACAGATGTCCCTTTGAGCCTAGAAAGGAGTTAGAACCTTTAATTTTAGCCCTAAAGACCCATTCCAGATTCCTGGTCTGTAGAACTGTCACACAATACATCAAGCCACTAAATTTTTAGTGATTTGTTACAGCAGCAATGAGAAACTAAGAAGCCATCATTTTTTTTTTAAATGGAAATTATAATTATTTCACTCAAATGGCAGTTAACAATCAAAAATTGTTTAAAAATTTTTAAGTTAAATTAAGTACTAAAAACAAACAGACATCCACACATATCTTTCAGCAAAACTCAGTAACTCCCACTGCTTTTACATTAGTGTGAGACGTTTGTAGCATTTGTCACAAATGCTGGGACATGACAAGGAGAATTCCCAACTATCTACTAACACTCTGCTGTGGTCTCAATTTCCTGGTTTTTGCCACAGTCAAGCTGAACAGGATCCTACACCACAGAGCCTTTATAGTTCCTTCCTTCTGCTGAAACGCTGATCTTCCAACGTTTAAACACCACCTGGTCAGCAGCACCTCTCCTGACCACTCTGCATAACTAATATTGATCTCACTAGTCCCCTTTACAATCAGATTCACATCTTCCACCACTATTTCCTTGTCCACAGTACAACTCACTTTTATACACAATCACACATGCATCTATACACACATATTTATATATATATACATACATATTATGTGAGTTACTTATCTCTCCCCAAAGGCAAATCTGGCACATCTTATACATTAAATGAATATTGGTTGAATGAATTGGCATTCATGATATTTCTTGGCCAATAGAAAAAGTGAAAACTGCTGGGACAATAAAGAAATAAAGAGTAGATTTTGTTGTTTGTTTTAAGTACTAGACTAAACCTTTGACATCTCAAAGTATTTTCTTTGACTATGGAAAATACACTAATAAAGACTACTTTGTTACCAATCAAACCAAAACATGATTCATGCAATTCGATCTATATATAATTTTAAGATAAAGACTACATCTTGTATTTTGTTATAAATGTTTAGATTGCTATTGATGAACCTTACAGTTTTAAGAGTATAAACTTTTAATAATCAATTACCACATCCAATTAGTCTACAATCATTGAAATATACAGTTGGGACTAGAGCTCATTTCAAATCTCAAAGTACAAAGTCACCTAATTCAGAACTCCATCTGTGCCTCAGTCTCCAGAGTCTGACAAACAGTCTCCAAATTGTCTTCTGAGTATTCATCAAAACAAGACACCAGTTTGGAATCTATTTTAACATTACTTGCAATATATAGGGACTCACATTGCATCTGCTTTGATTTTTCTCTAATGAAAGTTCCTAGTCGTTCTGTGTCAGAAAGGATGTAAGTATTCCCTTGAAATAGTGCTTTTATTTAGAATGCAACAATAGAGAAAATCAAAGCCCCAGATCTTATATTTCCTATTCATAAAATTGTAATTGGCCTTTTTATGTCTGTGCTACCCTTGAGACAGGGAATTAATTTTATGTACACGAACACATATAGGATGCCCATAAAACTCAGACTTGTTCAAATTCTCATTCCCCAAAAAAGAATTAGAAATAAAAATCAAAGCATATTTTCCTTTAATCTTGTGGATTTTGTATAGTTTAATGCTACCTCTTGAGATGATATTAAATTTCAGTTATTGTAAATAACTGGCAAAGGAAGAACGCTGGTATAATCTTTGCAATAGCATTGTAAATAGAGACGAAATCCCCACAAAATTTACATTTCACTTGTAACACAAAGTCAGTGGCTTGCAGATATGAAATGTTTATATTCTTTGTTATCAGAGTGGCTACAAGTACAAGCACTTTTTTAGATAACACCCCTTGTTCAGTCTGGTTTCATTATTCTGTATGACCTAGGTTGTGACCTGGACTCACTACCACACTGTGAGTCTCATTTCACTCCTTAAAATGGTGGGGGGAAATGCCTGCATCAGAAATTTGGGAGGGATAAGTTTGGAGTAAATTAATGCACATAAAATACACTGCCTGATTTCTGATTTTTAGTTAATGCTCACTAAATGGATGCCAGTATTAAGGACAATTACACAGAGTGGATGAAATTTCAATTCACCAAGAGGTGATGGTTCCAGAGGCAGAAAGTTGCCTTGTTATTTGTCAGATCTAAGCAAAGCAAGGACAGAACTTTGTTAAAAGAATCAAAGGTCTGTTCTAATCTGCATCTCTGTTTATTTTTGCATATGCTAAAGCACAAAATGAGAATTTATTCACTTTTGAATGAGTGCATACACATTCACAGAAACATACCCAAAGTAATGTACGTTTTTAAGATACCTAATAGGTTGACCTAATTCCTCTCTCTATAAGTGAAATCTAAAATTAAAAAAAAAAAAACATTGAAACAATGAACAAATATCAAATATAAAACTTCTTTATTGATATAATTAACACAGAGCAATATATTTCATACACATTTCCAACTATCTGTGTATAAAGATTTTTACAAATAAGAGTATAGTGATGTGAATAACATCTCAAGACACAAAGAGAAAGAAGAAACAACAATGAAAGCAAAAGAGGGAGGGGAGGGAGAGGGAGAGATGAAGGAGTGGGGTAGGGAGAAATAGAAAAGAGAGGAAAAAACAGATTCCCATTCTAATTATTCCTATCACATCACCAGACTAAGGGAATGGAGCTGCTGTAACAGCAAGCCTTATTCCTATCTCAGTAACCCCTGTGTAACTAAAGAACCCCAATTCAACAGTCATGCTTTTCAATATGTGGCCTCCAGACCTGCAGCTTAGATGTCACCTGGGACCTGGTCAGAAATGTGGGCTCTATTCCCATCTCCAGCAAATGCTGAGTGAGAATCTGCATTCCAGCAAGGCCCCTAGGAGAGAACTATTCATATAAAATATCAAAGTTTGGGGCCTCCCCGGTGGCTCAAGGGGTTAGACTCAATCTATGAAGTTATCAGCAGCCACTGTAGCATGAGTTCAATCCAGCCAGGGAGCTACCCACATGGCAGGGCAGACCTCTCCTGACTTGCCCGCTGCTCCCCTCAGCAGTGTATTTCAGACAGTCTGCCTGTTCTGTTCCCGACTCTGTCTCTGGTGAATCCTCTCACCCCCCATACACCTCTGGCCTGTACCCCAGCTCTTGTATGCATAAATAAATAAATCTTTAAAAAAATCAAAGTTTGAGAACCACTGCAATGGAAGATTATTAATAATTCTGGTTTTAATCCCAAACTGTGATTTTTAAAAAAGATGAAAAACTGAGTTCCAATGCAATGTATTTTTAAGATGTAAAGTTAAATATTCTTTCTGAGGGTCTTCTTAGAATACAATTCAGAATTGTTAGACTTAGAAAAATGACACCTGCAGTATTTCCAGAAGCTATTTGACCATGAAGACATGTTTTCTTTGGTGATCTATCAATATTTCCTAGAATACTAGGGGTTGAATGAAACAGCTTGGAAAAGGGAACCCAGTATTATGAAGAAATGGTCACATTACACTCAGAATCTCTACTTTAGACCTCAGGAAAAGGTCTGATGTTTAAAATCATACACTGGAATATAATGTTAATGCGAAATACCAAATTATCTAAAACAATAAACTGGTAAACAGATGATGTTGCTTCTGTCTTCCCATGGATGTCTCCACATCTGTTACTCTCATCCTACCAGTTGGAGTCAAGGGCATGGCACTCATCTCCATGGATTCTCAACATTTTTGTAATGTTTGGTCTCAAGATTTCTCCCTCTCCTTCCCACTTATCAATATATGAGACTTCACTATATTCCTCCTAAGACAGATACCATCATAAAGAGTTGGTGAAAATCTTTGTTGAATAATATCTGAAGATGCAGGGATTTACTATTCTTCCTGTGATTTTTAAAATAGAGAAGACCTAGGCCTTATGTGGCCAAGATAAAAGAATTACATTGGTGTTACAATTCAAATATGTTGCACCTAAACAATCATGAACACAACTGGAATTAAGAGGGGTGATGTGCGAAGAAATCATCAAATTTGCAAATATGGACACACTAGTACCTGCTCCACATTTTCTGTTACAATCGGGGACCTCTGTGTCTTTCTCAGTTATTTAAATGGCTTTGAAAATTTTTGCTATAATTTCCATAGACCATGAAGCGAAGTTCTTATTCATAATGAGTTTCATAACCACATTTCTTTCCTTTTCACTTAGAACTTATCATGAGCAAGTTGTATTAAAAAACATAGGTTACCACTGAATTTTGTTTTCAAATTCTTCTAAACATAATGCCCTCTGGCTTAAAAAAAAAAAAAAAAAAAACCATTTTTAGTATCTTTCTCTGCATTTCCATCATAAAAATAAAAGCTGGCTATTACTTTCACATAGTTTTTGGTAGTGAAGTTCATTAAGATTTCAATCTTGTTTCAGCTATCACACAAAGTAGTAATAATTCCATTATATTTGAGAGCTTCAGGGGCTATGCATAGTTAAAAACATTACAAAATATTATTTAATATAGTATCAATAGTCCAACTCATTTTGTCTCATCTAGCATTTTCTAAGAAAATTGTTAATGCTCATTGTGGCTCATTCCTCAAGAAAACAACTAAGTAGAACTGAGCACATGCTAAGAAACTCAGTGGCATAAACACCTGTAATTCCTCCTTCCCTGGTAGCTTTTTATTTGCAACTCAGATTTTAAAGCAAAGCTTGTTTACTCTTGCTCCATCTTTATTTAGTCAACAAACACTCATTTAGTGCATATTAAATGCTAAGCTCTTTCTGGGGATTCAAGAAAAGGTAAAAAATGTAAACATACATTCTAAGTTCAGATATTGATAAGTGCTAAGACCAAAAATAGTTATTTAAACAACTTTGGGGATTCAAGAAAAGGTAAAAAATGTAAACATACATTCTAAGTTCAGATATTGATAAGTGCTAAGACCAAAAATAGTTATTTAAACAAACTAAAAATGATGTGGGTTAGGGGACATGGGGTGGACCCCCTAGATCATGGAAATGATAGACAAAATAATATATATATATATATAAATGTAGCTATATTTGATCAGTTATATATTAACTATATTTTTGATAAAATTATCTCATCTACACTCAACTTAGGTGGCAATGCTCTCAAAATGATGACTGATGAGCAGTGGCCCATTGTTTTCAAACCATGCCAAAATTTTGCATCAAATTAGCTGAAAGTCTATATTGTTATTTCCACTTGATATGATTAAAGAGAAGAGGAAAAGAAGCTTATTCTTAATCATATACAAAGAACTCTTTCAACTGAAAGTCTTGATTCTGCTAACAATTGAAAAGGTGCTGTCTTTTTAGGAAAAACACCTGGTAGGTTATTTTCCCCATTTATTTAATCACTATGACCAAAATTTAACAAAATTGAAAAAAAATACTATGAGCTACTTGATATCATGTAGGATAAATATCTGATTAATTACATTTTAGGACATTCTCCGAGATCTACCAGATCACAACACAAGTATAAGCAAATTCAAAAAGACTGAAATCATACCAAGCTTCTTCTCTGACCACAAAGGTATTAAACTAGATTTTGTAATTGTTTATTCAGGCAAGTATTAAGATTGTAAAATTAAATTTTTAAAGTCAACATTGGAAAGGTCATGAAATGTTATTGTAAGAATCAGAAAAGCTAGCAGATAGAACAGAAACCCTGCCAAGTCAAAATGCACACCATGTGTTTTCAAAATTTACACAAAAAATAGCAATCCAAGATATATTAACAGTAGACTTCCGGAGAGATGTGCATACAGACCAAATTCAAGCATTTGATACGCCTCTTTGCCCTCCTGGCTGACTTTTAATATTCTTTTACTGAAACTTGGCCTTTCAGCCTGTCTTTATTTTGATTCCACTATAGTATTTGATGAGATATGTCAAAAGATTTCTATAAATAGCTAAGACCTTTATCACTAGTGAGGCAAATCTTAACTTTGAATACAGTTAATAAAATCAAATACTGTATTTATAATATAGTGGAATATATTAGTTTTCTTTTCATTTTTTTTTCATTAGGTAATGTGGGTTTACATTGTTGTTTAAATTTGGACAGTATAGGATCCCCCTCTTCAGGGACCCACCACCAAATCACCATTGTGCTCCTTCCCTACTTTGTTTTCACCCCTCTGATGCCTTGGTCCTAAAATCAGTTTCAGAGCTAGTTTTTGAGTTTGGCTTTATTTGATCCTTTGTCTGGTTTCTCTGTATTCTACATGTAAGTGACAGCATCTAGTATAAAGTTAGGTAATGCAATAGAGCAGCTATATATCTGATTTATAATATATACATAATATATAATGTAATGTACAATGATATAGCAGTATATTATATATAAGCGTACATACTGCTAATAAAATATAATTATATATTCTACATAATTCAATAACAACAACCCTGTCAAATGTCTTATGACTTCAATTGCATTAAACAGGAAAATAAGACTGAGCCTTGATGATTGGGTTGCATTTTATAGCATATGTATTTCTGGGATATAAACTGATTATTACATATTAACTAATGATGTTTAAGAAAATACCACTGTATTTTCTTATTTTTCTTATGAAAAATGAAATAATGAATGGTAGATACCATCTTTAGAAGTTTGCTTTAAAATGTATCTGTGCACTTACAAATAGACAATGGACATAGGTATAGATATGAACTCACTTGGGCTCATCTTTAGCTGTTTAACACAATAAACTTATATCTATTTAATTTTGTATCTCTTTAAATAGTCATTCAGAGGCACATCTTAGACTCCTTTCATAGCCAGTCTTCTTTTAAGTAGGGTGCCATTGCAGGCCTCTGTGTAATGGGCTGTCGTGTTTCTAATAAAAAGGTCTTTAAAGGTGTGAAGACATTTGTCATAAGACTTGTCTTGCACTTTCAAACAATGGCCTCAGAGTTTTGGTCCAGTTACTTAACTTCTGAAGGCTTCTGTTTCCTACTCTCCTAAACAATAAGCTAGGTTAGTAAATTCTAATGTGAATTTAAAATTCTGTGATTTAATAAATTATCTTGGGTATTCACTATGCACTAAGAGAATACTGTGCTAAGTATTAAGGAAGGCTAAAAGTTAATATCACAATACTTCCTTCTTAATATTTGCTTAACAAATATTTAATTAACAAATATAATAATGTTAAATCATTAACTAGAAACGAAAACTATAGTTGTTAAAAATTTGTACTGCAAGGTTTAAAATACAACTGCAGACTAATATCTGTTTGAGCAACACAAGAATTTTATTGACTTTGCTTTATAAAGGTTAGAAGCAATTGTAATAACACCACCAAAAATGAAACACATCACATTATGTGTTTCAATATGTGGAAGATACAAGACTCTCCAGATTATGATAGCAAATATAGAGGTAAATATATATACTGGTCAAAAAGCAGATCAAAAGGAATGAAAAAAATATATAATAGAAGAAGAAATATGTCATTATTTTAAGATTCTAGATGCAGTTTTATGATCAGTAACCATTTTCCTGATGATGGGCTATGTTTTCATGCTATTCTATTGAGAATTCAGGTCTGAGACTATTTAATTATTGCTATTTTTGTGATATGTTCTGCTATACAAGAAGAAAATGATTAGGGATTACCTAAACTAATTTTGCCATAACTGGCTGTTATTAGCATTGGTTTGTTTTCTTACTCTTCATTGTGGGTTCACATGAAACTAGGATCCCTAAATGAAAGAAAGAAAAGGAAAACGGAAATATTTTTGCGAAGATCTATGGCACCACTCTGGGTTCTTGCTTAAAAATTGAATTTCCTTTGTCCTAGAGAGGTAAAATAAAATAAATTCTATAAAATCACGTAACTCCATTGCACTTAATGAGAATATATCTCATAAGTGTCTTTGAAAATTACTCCTCATTGTTTTATGAAAACATCAGTGATTTAAAAACATCAAATGGGCATCACATGGGCATTTAAGAAAATACATGCAAAACACAACAACACACACAAACACACACATCAAAGCAACAGCAGGGAGCCTGCTGTGATCTGCCAGTAAGAGGCAAGACAAAAGTCAATGGCTTCTCTTCCTCTTCAATGTTGAAAAACTCTCTCCATTAACTCTATGGTTTACTTACAAAAACTTGAGAAGCAGAATATTTTTACATCGAAGGATTTTTTAATAAAATGCATTACTGTACAATTAATGAACAAAATTTGAAGGAGTTTCTTTACTAAGATAAAAAGGTAAGTATTTCTTTTGTGGATATAAAATAAAATGAATTTCCTGTATGGAGTTCAGTATTCATGCAGAATAGTAACCAAACAGAAATATCAGATCATTTGCTTTCCTTTGGTTGAATAATTGAAGGTTTTCTTCAATACTGCCCAGAATTTTAAAATATTGTATAGCATCCAACTGAAACTCCCAACATCTTAGTTCTCAAAAGACAAGATGAAGAAACTGACTTTGGAAGGCAGGCTGTACTTGAAGAATAAAAAACAGGATGACTTGTTCACTTCAAAAAAAATTCTTTCTTGTGGTAAATAGAGTGATGAAATATTTTTGGAAATATTTTGAATGGTATAAACAAGCCTGGATTCTAAGAAGAAAAATTAGGAAGATTAATCATCATAAATAGGTAATTAAGAATTGCTTGATCTTTCAAGATTGAGATTTCTTGAGATTTGTGAAATTTTTAAAAAGGAGTTTCAGTCTCTTTAATGAGGCAAATCATGAGTAAGGCCACAATTTGAATATCTGTATCAATATTTTCTCGAAGGTTCAATGTGACCTGCTTCCACAAAGCCACCTTTAATTATCTTAGATACCTCCATTCTTTCCTATCACTTTCTCCCTCGACCCCAAATAGTTCTCCTCAACAATGCATCCTCTCTATTGGCATTAATTGTAAATCCTTCTCAATTTTACTTACCTAAAAGCATTAAGAACTTAGGTGACTTGGAAAGTGGTACATATATTGGATATTCCCCAAATGTTTGAAATGACAGTGGCTGATGATGATAAAGAAGGGGATGACTATAATCAGGATCACAGTGGGGATGCTGGAGGCTGTAACAGGAGTGTAATACATTATTCTCCCCTCTCCAAAGTTTCTCTCAAGCCTACATATTGCCTCAGGAAATTTTAGGGAAGAAGTTGCTCCCTTCTCTTTGCTGCTCATTAGCGTCTTCCTTAGGTAGATTGGTGAAATGATAAAATCATGGTATGTACCTGCTCATGGTCTCCCCTGAGGTTCTTAATACCCTTTTTATTTTCTCCACATTTTAAAAAAGCATTGCCCTTGTCAACTACAATACGTTTTATATATTTATTATGCTCACTGTATCTCCAAAAAAGAATGTAATCTCCATGACAGCGGGGAATCTTTGTTTTGTTCACCAATGTACCCCAAGAACCTAAAAAGGGCCTGCTTTAGCATTTGCTCAAAAAATATTTGTTGAATAAATGCAAAGAGAATGAGTAAATCTTAAAGTGTAAGTCTGAGATGCTGAGTATAAATGAGGATAACCTTAAGTTCAACTTCTATTTAGAAAATATTAATGAAATCCTACCAGAAATATAGATACCAGACAGTGTCTTCATTATAATCTCTCTTTTAGTTTGATTTTCTGTTATTTCAACAGGCATGTAGGCGGTTAGAAGTGGTTCATTTGAGATAACAAAATAGAATTTTCAAGTAGAAAATTTAATCATCTATCCTGGATAAAGTCTCAGAAGTCCTAACAAAGTTTACTCAGTTGCGTTTAGCAAACATTACATCTATAGGTCTTGATTTCATAAATATGCTGTCTTACATAAGCAGAAATAAAGTCTTTAAGAATTTCCAAATTCCATATTTCACAAGTTAGCAAATACTTTCAGATCTTTCATTACAAGGAAAAGAAGTAAGTAAATATGAATCTTATTTGTTTATTAATTTATATTGCTCTGATTCATGTAATTATGACAAGTATATATCATTAATAAGTGATCTGGCATATCATGCAATCATCATTACTGCCTTAAACATGGACATATTCAAAATACCACCTGTCTTTAGTAGCGAATATTAAACAGTTGTGATGACCTCTCAACCTCACAATTTATCATTGTGTGCAATGTAATTCAATTTGTACTTTAAGGCAGACTTTCTATTAGAGATCAAAAATTAAATTTAAGCAATGTTTATACAACTTAAAGTCCCTAACTGGCTATGCAAATTATTTATTAATTTTAAACTTTGAGTTAATCTAAGCTATTGGAGAAATAATGAAATAACTATGCAGTTAATTCACAACATATCTAGTTGGGAACAATACTTGTTTGAAAAAGTCCTAAATGCTGGGAATAGAGATATGAGTCATATGTGCTTCTCCTCTAGACTCTCCTCACAAAATGCAGACATATATACAAACAGAGACATTACAATACAATGTATATGTATTTTCTCAGTTCAGGGCTTTCCTTTCATGCACACTACCTAAACAGAAATTGGAAAAAGAAATTTAAGTGCCAGGGTGTTGAATTTTATGTTACCCATGAATCAAACTATGAGATGGAGATGAGCTTGTAGGAGGCCCTTTAGGACATGCTCAAGATCATCAGCTACCCAGGCAGTGAAGGAGTGACGCTGCAGTTTGCTCTCAGCTTAAGCTGACCCATAGAAAGTTCCGAAGCTGGGAAGATGGTTCAGGATTGTCCCAAGTAAGAGCAAGAGAGCTCAACTAAACTAAATGACACCTTTCAATCACTTCTTTTAAATTTATGTATGTGTTTATATACCATATATATATACATATATGTATGCCAGTATATATAATATAGAACTAAAAACATATTAAAATGGTGTCAAAATAAATATAAAAAAATTTTAATACTTCCTTTCTACACGTCAATGGACTGCTTTAAGCCCCTGCTGCTATCCACCTTAGATAACACTGGCTTCCAGAAGAAAAATCCAAGTTTTGTCTTTAGCATAGCAGACAGCATTCTAGTTATACTGAATTTATTGGAATTATCTACTGCTAAGATTGTTATCTTTACTAGATGATTAATTCATTCATGGAAGAAACTCTATCTAATATATTATTGTGTCTCCAGAGACACAACAGACATAGAAGGTGTAAAAAGGCATGTGTTGGATGAATGTCAACTATTTTCTCTGTATGTATTTTCCTTTTCTAAGTGTGCTATTAATTGGGAATGAGATTTATAATTGCATTACTTTTGACAATGCAAATCCTTTTAATTCATTAACATAATAACTGAAATAAGTAAATTTACATAATAGAAATATTCATCTGATTTTGCTTAAGAACAAAAATATGGTAGTTATGAGGTTAATAAAACCTTTAAAGTAAATAGTGAAAGATAATGGGATTGTAGGTTTTAAATTTCTCTGGGTAAATTATTCTAGTTGATTAATACTTTGATTATTCAGGCTACAGCAGAAGTAGACACAAAGGTTATTTTTATGGATGCTGGAATCACTGGATATATATTTATTTTTTATTTTATTACAGACCGTTCCATGTTAAATCATCAAACATAGCTCTACCCTGATTTCTTAATACAAAAATGGTAATATGAAAAGTACTTTTTATCATAAAGTTTTCACAGAAAGTAAATGAGATGATAGGTAAATATTCACTATAGTACAAGTTTATATATAGATCTACTGAAGTATTCACAATAGTGCAGGAAAATGCTGTCTTCAATGTGTCAGTTATTATATCTACAACAGACAAGGAGGAAATGTTAGATCAGCATCAAGTTCTCTCTTAAAAAAAAAAAATTAAGACTGCAGAGATCTGGGATAAAAGACCTGAAAATTAGTATTCTGTATATCAGCAAATGACAGTTTTTAAAACTGCTATTACAGGAGGAATTTCTATTTCCCATCTAATTTTCATATAAGGTCAAAGATCATACTACAGACTTTTTAATAATTGGTTGATACATAATCTTTCATTAAATATATATCTATTAAGGCCTCTCTGTGTCAGACAGGTCCTGTTCTTGGCTTTAACAACTCAGTAAAAAATCTAAGTCTCATATGGAGTCTACCTTAAAGCAGGGAAGATATAAATAAACAGATGTATATTGCAATGCCATGGAATAATGGGGTGAGGCCCACATGTGGTCATTTTATTATTATTTTCACTGTTTTTTTATTGAAGTAACAATGGTTTATAACACTATATAGGTTTTGAGTTTATAGCCTTATAAATCAACACATGTATATACCACGTTATGTTCAGCAAAGGCTTCCCAGAGAGGTAAGTTTCAAGTAGGTATCTGAATAAAGTGAGACACTGGTCTCATGAATATCTCAGAGAAGTAGTTTCAACAGTAGAGAGAGCAGAACATGCAAAGGCCCTCAGGTAAAAAGCACATTTGGTTATTTGGAAGACCAGCAAGAAAGCCAGTGAGATTGTAAACAAAGATGTGTATGAATGTATTTGTATGAGCTTGCATATATACCATGCACCAAGAAAAAGGAAGAGAATGAAGTCAGAGTCAGCAACAGCCAGAGCATAAAAATTCTTACAGGAAAGGGGACAGAAAGTTTGATTAGGGGCTGCACATAATGGGAAATCATTGGAACAACTGAGCAGAGGAGCATGAACTGAGTTACATTTCAGAAAATGCCATTTTGATTGATCTTTGAAAAATTCACTGCAAAAGGTAAAAAGGAAAGCAGAAAGGTAATTTAGGAGTTGACTGCAGTGTTCTAAGTGAGAGATGGTGAAGAATTGGACAAGAACATTATGGATAGATATCTCAATCTGTTTGTCTTGCTATAACAAAATGCCACAGCCTGGTTTATTTAAGCAACAAAAACGTATTTTCTCACAATGCTATTGACTGGAATTCAGAGTTTTGGAGCTAGAGTGTTCTGTTTTGTTTTTTTGTTTTTTTTTTTTAAAGATTTGCTTATTTATGTGTAGAAGAATTGGGGTGTAGGCCTTAGGTATGGAGGGGTGACAAGATTCACCAGAGACAGAGTAGGGAGTAGATGCCAGACCTACTGAAATATACTGCTGAGGGAAGCAGCGGGGGAGACAGGAGAGGTCTGCTGCTCCCTAGCCGGGATTTGAACTCAGGCTGCAGCAGTGATAGCATTGAGACTTAACCCCAGGCCATCAGGGAGTCCACAGTGTGCTCTGGTTCTCATGGCAGTTCTCTTCCTGGATGGTAGGCTGATACATTCATGCTAGTCTTCTCTTGTCAGAGAGAAAAATCTCTCTCTCTGCTGCTTCTCCTTCTTTCTTTTACTGCACTAATGTCATCCTCAGGGCCTTGATCTTATAACCTAATCTAACCCTAAGTAGCATCTAAAGGATTCATCTCTAGCTATTATATGAAACATTAGAGCCTTGCATATTAACCGAGGAAGGGGGTAGACAAAAACTTTCAATACACAACACAAAAAAGTTGGATAGAATGGTTAATTACTGGATTTATAATAAGAGCACTTTTTGAGGATAGAATTAAAAGAAAAGCATCCAATAGATTTTTGCCTAGCCAATTTTCATGTTAGCAACTGTGTAAATATTCTTGTCATATATGGAGCTGTTTAAGATTGGTGCTGAAACAAATTTAGGGAAAAAACTAGGAGTTGTGTTTGAGAGACACTAAATTTGAGGTTCTCCTGTGAACTCATGTTGAGAGAAGAATAGAAAGGAGTTGAGTGAAAAGGCTGGTAAATACAGACTTCTCTTAACTTTCAATGGGGATACATCCCAATAAACCTAATGTAATTAGAACACAGAAGTTAAAAATGCATTTGATACAGCCAGCATACTAAGCATCGTAACTTAGCTTTCCCTAACTTAACTGTTCTCAAAACACTGACATTAGCCAACAGTTGGGCTAAATCATCTACCACACGTCTATTATATAATAAAGTATTGAATGTCGCATGCAATTTGTTAAATACTGAAAGCAAAAAATATTTTTTTTGAATATCAGTCATTTAACCTATGATTGCATGGCTGACTGGGAACTGATCCTCACTGCCACTTACATACTGCATATCACTAGGCCAGGAAAGATCACCATTCAAAATTTGAAGCATGGTTTCTCCTAAATGCGTATTACTTTCACACCATCATAAAGTTGAAAAATCGTAAACAGAATCAAAGTAAGTCAGGAATCGCCATCTGTATTAAATGTGGAGTACAAGATGAAGTTGAAAGCAAGATCCATTTTACACTAAGACTAAAGCTTACCTTAATTTTCTTCACATGCCTTGATTCAAACAGCATGAAATCAACTTCTGTTTTTATAATGGAAGACTTTTACAACAGATACAGAGTAAGAGTCACCCCTTTAAGAATTGTTTATTGTATAATATTCGCTCTAACTTTAACAAGATTGTGCTACGTATTTTGGCCAATAACTAGCCAACAAAGTACCTTTGTAAACACAGATCATTCTTTTGTAATATGATCCAATAAAATAAGATCTTTGTCCAGCTCAGTTTTATTTATTTTCAATCATATTATTCAAGGAATGTACATGAAACAAATAGTGATGCTACAAAACTATTAATATGTCAAATCTATAGCAACAGGATGTTTGATGTATAAGCAGTCAAAAATGAGAAGGTCCTGCTTGATCAAAAACTTCCTGTTAATCAAGACTAATAGAGGATAGAGTAATAAATAATCTCTGACAAAGCAAAAGCAGCAACATTTAACCGGAAGATAGATTTTACATATGGTTGATGTGATAGAACTATTAAGCTAACAAGAACCCTTGGGGCCAGTTTGAATATTCATTAATCAAGCTCTACTTTCGATTTAACTTAGAATGCAACTGTCAATGAACAAATGGGCTTTTGAAGAAAAGGTGATAAACAAAATCCAATGAATTGGCAAATTGGAAAGTCTTGAAAGAGAATAAATGCTGTAAGATTAAGAACTGAATAGAAGACTTGAGCTCAGCTCTCTGCAGGGAAGATAAAAGCTTCTTACTAAATCAGGTGGCTTTGGAGAACATTGTTTATTTAATGTTTCTTTAGGGAAAAAACCTCTGCCACAATAAGGATATATTATAAGAATTTTTGTGAAGAAGGCTTAAACTTTCCAATACTCTTATTTCCTCTAATGGTATACTGTAAAGACACAGTTCTAAATAAATTGATTATATTTAGTTCAAAACTCTCTTATCTCATTTTCTGGATGAGATAATTTATTCAAAATACACAAATAGATGGTTTTATCCAAAGGCAGAGCAGTAAGAGGCATGATGAACACTAGTGTCAGAACTGGCAGAGACAGTGTTTGGGGGTAGCAGTCAGACCCAAATGTCTACTGGGTAAATGTAGTTAACAAAACACTCCATGTGTAAAAACAGGACAAACACAAGCTGTGTGGAGATTTCTTGAACTACTAAACATAGAGCTTCCATATGATCCAGCAATTCCACTCCTAGGTATTTACCCAAAGGACACAGAAACAATAATTCCAAAGGGCACCTGCACCCCTATGTTTATAGCAGCACTATTTACAATAGCTAAGCTTTGGAAACAACCCTAATGCCCAAAAATAGATGACTGGATCAAGAAGACATGGTACATATACACAATGGAATATTACTCAGCAACCAAAAAAGATAAACACATGCAGTTTGTAGCAACATGGGTGGAGCTAGAAGGGATCATGCTCGGTGAAATAAGTCAGAAAGAAAAAGAAAAATACCGGATGGTCTCACTCATAGCAGGAATTTAGAAAACCTAAATAAGAGACCAGGAAAAAGACTAATCAATACAAAGCAAAAATCAAAATCAACAAGCAACTATAAACCAGAGACACACTAGGGGCAGTGGGGGGAGTGAGGGGCGGGGAAAGGAAGGACTAGAGTCAAAATACGGGGGGGGGGGGCAATTGTATGGGGAATATAACCAAAATGAAAATGCATACATTGTGCAAAGATGAAAAAAGATGTAAGAATTATATAAAATAAAATATTAAAAAAAAAACAGGCAAGGCCACTGATATCTATGCCAACACTCTATGACAGTACTGAATGGAAACTGATATCCTCATGGACAGAGTGACAGGATCTTGGTGCTCACTGGAACTGAAAATCCCTCCTCCCATCTCAAGAGGGACAAGTTCTTAGCACCTGCATGTAGGATTCCTGTTTTGCTTTCCAATATTTGTAGAAATAACTCTCTTAACATCATAATTTTTAAAAAAATTCTTTTTATTTTGCTGTGTATTCTTCATCCATCCATAATATAGTTTAGATTAGTGAGGGGATATTGTCTGTATTTTGTTTTTTGTTTTGTTAATTTGGCATTACAAATGAATTATAAATGTCGGATTTTTTCTTTAGTTATAATTCCTTTATCTACTTTGCTACATAATATTCCAGTTTATAAACATATCTTGTATTTGTTCATTCATCTATTTGGATTGGTTAGGCACTTCGTTATTACAAAACAATCTTATTTAGAGTTCACAACACAGTACAACTGGTAAAACTTCTGTATTTTATATCCTATAAGTTAGAGCAATTTCTACCAGTCTGGTTTATCTCTGGCAATTTCTGCTAAAGTAAATGAAGACTAGCCCTTTCATCAAGTTCACCATTCAAAGTAAATTAGGACATCTATTTCAATTTAAAAATCAGGCATTTATACCCTATATAGCTTTATTCAATTTACTATTCGAAATCTTGTTTTATTTATATTGCCACTAAAAAATCGGTGAAGAGAAGCTAGAGTTTGAATATTTAGAAGCCATAAATATTTTCAGAATATAAGACTGAATATATCACATACATTCTTTTTCAGTTTCCAACTAAGAAAATAATAATATTCAGCAGCTATTTGTCCTCCTGAGATGTTCTATGGTAGTGAACATAGTGTATCCATTTGGTTGCAAATTCCCTCAGGAAGGACATCCTCTAATGAAAGTACTTTGCCAAAATGGCCAGATCAGATTTCACGCATGTGTTGAAACCCATGGTATTGGCATGAAGATTCAAGCTCTGAGTAAGAAATTATATGTCTCCATGTTTTTTTCTAACTCTGATGTCCATTATTCATCACACACAGATGCTCTGAAATCATTCGGATATAATGTTGAACAGGATTAGATAAGTACCTTGATCTTACGAAATCTTGAGGCTTTTGAGATAAGGATATATAAGTGGCAGATGGGTAGAGAATGAGAAGGAAATCATGGCTCCTTGAACTTGAAAGACCAGGACAATGTGGATCTCCTTGACCCTGTTGACCACATCAGTGTCTTCCCATTGACCTCAGGGAAAAGGACAGGGGAGTCAATGGATTACTCAAGTGTGCATATGCCATGAAAATTTTTGTTTTGTTTGCAGTAGAGGACACATATATGAGAGATCTTGGATATGTAGTAATGAAATAAGAGATACTATACATAGATCCTAATAATGAATTGGTATGTGAGATTAGAGAGAGAGGGGAGTTATATTTCATGTGATACTGGATAGGGAAGTGCTACTCACTGGGTTGGAGGTCACTGAAGGGGATTTATACTGGTGCAGGGAGTAGATACTATGTTGTTTTCTATACCATTGTGATGTGCAGTCTGGAATTCAAAGATAAAATCAGAATTGGAGTTAGATATTTGGGAATGAAAGACATGCAGACAGTAATGAAGCCTATGGTGCCTTAAGGAGAGAACATCAAGTTAGATGAGAATGACTCTGAAATCTGAGTCTTGAGGAAACACAAGATGCAAAGTCTAGATAAGATGCATAAGTTTGCGCATGGTATCGGAACAAGAAAAGACATACAGACCAATGGAATCGAATAGAAAATCCAGAAATAAACCCACAGATTTATGGTCAACTAATCTTTGACAAAGAAGCAAAGACTATGCAATGGAGCAAAGAAAGTTTGTTCAATAAACGGTGCTGGGAAAACTGGGTTGCTACATGCAAAAGAATGAAGCTTGACCACTACCTCACACCATACACAAAAATCAACTCAAAATGGATTAAAGAACTAGACATAAGACCTGAAACCATAAAATACATAGAAGGAAATATAGGCGAAACACTACGGGATTTGCATATCAAAGACATCTTTACAGACACATCACCCAAAGCAGTGATAGTGAAGGCAAAGATAAACAGCTGGGACTACATCAAATTAAAGAGCTTCTGCACAGCAAAAGATACAATAACAAAAACAAAGAGAAACCCCACCAACTGGGAGAACATTTTTGCACCCAACACTAATGATAAAGGACTGATCACAAAAATCTGCAAAGAGCTGATGAGACTCAGCAACAACAAAGAAAATAATCCAGTCAAAAAATGGGCAGAAGAGCTAAAAAGAAACTTCTCTGAAGAGGAAATGCAAATAGCCAACAGACATATGAAAAAATGTTCAACATCACTTGTAATCAGGGAAATGCAAATCAAAACTACCATGAGATACCATCTTACACCAGTGAGAATGGCACATATTAAAAAAACTAGCAACAACAAATGTTGGCAAGGGTGTGGAGAAAAAGGAACTCTTCTACACTGTTGGTGGGAGTGCAAACTGGTCCAACCACTATGGAGAGCTGTGTGGAGATTTCTGGACCTACTAAACATAGAGCTTCCATAGGATCCAGCAATTCCACTCCTAGGTATTTACCCAAAGGACACAAACATCAATTCCAAAGAACACCTGCACCCCTATGTTTATAGCAGCACTGTTTACAATAGCTAAGCTTTGGAAACAACCCAAATGCCCAAAAATAGATGACTGGATCAAGAAGATGTGGTACATATATACCATGGAATATTACTCAGCATTCAAAAAAGATAAATTTGCAGCAACATGGATGGCACTGGAAGGGATCATGCTCAGCGAAATAAGCCAAAAAGAAAAAGAAAAATACCGGATGGTCTCACTCATAGCAGGAATCTAGAAAACTTAAATAAGGGACCAGGAAAATGAATAACTATAAGAAAGTGAAAATCAAAATCAACAAAAAACTATGAACCAGAGACACTTTTTGGGGGTGGGGGGCGGGAGGGGAGGGATTGGTGTCAGAATGGGGGGTTTGCAATTGTATGGGGGAATATAAAAATAAAATTAAAAAAAAAGATGCATAAGTTTGCAGTGAAAAAGGGCAAGTGGCCAGGGAAGTAAGGAAAGCAGTAGAACATGGTGCCAAGGAAGCTAAAAGAGAAGATGCTAAAGGTTAAAAGGAGTCAAAGGCTACTGAAAGGCCATGAAACTTGAATGCTGAGACTGTCCACTACAGTTAATAGCACAGAGCTCACAGCTGACTTTAGGAAGAATGGTTTTGGTGGAAATGATGGAGCAGAAACATGACTACAGAAAGGAGATAAGATGGAGATTAGACGCTTGGACAAAATTTTCAAAAACTTTGATGGGGTTTTATAAGGTAGCTAGACCTGGATAGGTGTGGTGGAGTTTGAGCAGGAGACATACTTGTTTGTCTGCAATTTGGAAAGAGTTTAAGGTTATAAGGAAGTAGGATCAAAAAAAAAAAAAAAAACAGAAATGGCTTGAGAAATAATGAAGGACCACCTCAACTAATAAAATAGGAAGGAAGAAGGAGGTGAACAGGTGATTATTGTGATAGAAAATGGATGGAGTCCCCAACTGTAGGTTTCAGTTTACTGTAGGCTACACTTTATTTTTTGCTCTAGTAAAGTCTTGCAGAACACCTTCAGTTAAAACACTTATTTTCATTCTGTTCAATATTTTTGCTATTGTTTAATGCTCATAAGCAGGAAGACACTGAATGTTTGCCACCCAGTGTTTAAATGGAATGTATTTCTAGTTTTAGTGAAGTTTCTTAAGAGGTCTGGTGCACTTTCTGCTCTCTGATATGGCCCATCATCTCCATGGTTCCCATCAATTTTCCTATTACTTTTTCTTTTTATTGTCTTCAGTAAGCAATGGAGTTATGGTTAATTTTCTATAGACTATTTTAGGATATTTGAAGCTGTCACATTTGATATTTAATGTAAAGCAGACTGGCAGACTTCATCTGTTTCACTACATCCCCATGGAAATTTCAAGTTGATGTTTGAAATTGTGTCAGTCAGGATCCATCCAGGAAAACAGAAACTTCTTTTAAGTGTTTAAAATGAAGGGGATTTAGTCGAGGGAATTAGTTATACAGATGAAGAAAACTGAGAAACCAAATAGCAGATGGTCAGTTGACGTAAAGATTAATAGTGTAAGAAATTGCTCTCTCCCCAAAATGGACAAATAAATGGAGGAAACAGGATCACCAATATTTTGGAGCTGGGGTCACCCATCAAAGTTGCAAACAGAAGAAGCAAGAATCATGGAGGTCATTCAGATGTGGCTGGACCAGAGAATCTACTTAAGACATTAGAAAAGAGAAAAAGGGGCCTCCCTGGTGGCCTAGCAGTTAAATCTCAGTGTTATCATGCTGCAGCCTGAGTTAAATCCCCGGCCAGGGATCTAACATACATGGCGCCGCAGATCTCTCCGGCCTCACCTGCTGCTCCCCTCAGCATGTATTTCAGTAGTCTGCCTGTTCTGCTCTCCATCTGTCTCTGGTGAATCTTCTCACCCCTCCACACCTCTGGCCTATACCCCAGTTATTCTATGCAAATTGAAAAAAAAAGAGAAAGATAATGTCTTTTTCTCTTCTTTTACAGGAACATGGATTGTAAAATCTGTAGATGAGTCTCTCCCTCCACTTCATGACACAGATCAGGGCAGAGGAAGGTCTGGAATAAATCTCACAGCAAAGGTGCAAACATCACTTGCAGGTCGTTTGCCTTCGATAACTACATGCATCCCATTTAACTTCACTGAACAACAATTTTGAGGGGAGATGAATTGCTCAGGGTAAATTACCTGCCTAGCGTGTATCTGTTACAGTGTAGAGGCTCAAACAATGGCACCTTCCCTTTTTATCCCCCTTGCTTCCAACCTATATGATGATTCCCAAATACTGATGCTAACCTGGCTAAGTAGAAACTACCTGAAGATATTAGATAACTACATAGACATCTGTATCTCATCAGGAAGTTTGGCAAGAGGCTCAGAATTCTAAATTTAAATTTTACAAAATAAAAATAGATTACTCTGAGATGAAGAACTCTATTAGTCAATCCATGTGCAGGGAATAAATATACTAGGACACATTCTCAGAATATCAGTATCCCAATATCGTGAGATTTGACCTGAGACTTCTTTCTGGCTCTGTTGACAGCTCTCTCATACCTATAGTCTTGGACACAAACCTTCAGGTCTTACTAGAAGCACTTTTTTATTATAGTAATTTGAAAACTAACTCATTATCCTTTGTTTTTCCTTTTCTCCCCATCCCACAATTGCACCATCGATATTTCACAGGGGTTATATAGTGACAGGATTGTCCCCTAAATGAACAATGCTTTTAAGACAGAAATTGTGGGTACTGGGCCTCCCTGGTGGCACAAGGAAGGGTTAAGACACAGCCTATGAAGCTCATCACAACTGAGTTTGATCCCCAGCCAGGGAGCTACCCACATGGCGCAGCAGACCTCTCCTGTCTCGCCTGCTGCTCCCCTCAGCAGTGTATTTCAGTTGATCTGCCTGCTCTGCTCCCCACTCTGTCTCTGGTGAATTCTTTCACCCCCCACAACTCTGGCCTGTACCCGAGTTTTTGTATATATAAACAAATAAATCTTTAAAACAAAAATTGTGGGTATTAAAAAACAAAGAAAATAGAATCAGAAAATATAAAATAACTGTAAGGCTGACATTCAAAGCCAAATAAAGCATATAATAAATGATGAGGTGAAAGAGACAGAAGCTGAGAGAATACTCTAGACAAGCAACAATTCGAAAACTACTTTGTCCTTCCCGTAGAAGTACAACACCCTAACACCAGTGTAAATGATTTAGCAGATAGCATTTGAATCCAATTACAAAGTCCCATATGCTATATGATATTTAAACAGCTGGACCTGCTGTTTCTATATTAAACTATTTCCTTATAACAGGTTTATGATTTATAGTAGTGCTACTGATTTAATGAGTCATAAGAAGATAATTTTTTTCCAGTCAGATTTCCCATCCCAAAAACAAACAGGTATGAGATATTTTTAAAATGTTAATTATCATATCATGGTTTTGGTTCTGAAACATGGTTTTGAAATTAAACTTCACTGTTATTATGAAGAATCTTCCAGCAGTATATGGCTATTTTCCTATTTTCCTTCCACATTAGCATGTCATTATTGACAATAAATTATATTTTGACTGACATCTATATTTCAAAATATTTTGAGGAATTAACTCAGTTACAGTTTCACTTGTTTTCAGTTGTGCCCATTTTGGTGATAGATATTTTGTATATTCGTGTGCTACATAAGAGGGATACGGGCTATTGGTATTTTAGGGAATGTGGAAGCTAGTCTTCCTCTAAAAATGACTCTTGTGCCTGGTGTTGAATCTTCCACCTACCCAGACACTAGCAATGTCAGGTAAATACGTTTCCTGCTGTTATTCATTCATTAGGTTGTCAAATGAATGGGTGCAGGAGAAATTGTGGAAATTCCCTTGAGGAGAATCTGTACAATCATGGCACATGTTTAAAGAAAGTATGTTACAGGTAATGTGATAGAGCTCTCTCAATTGTTAAATAGCTCCAATCATTCCTAGGCATCAATCTTACAGGAACATTTTGAGAATAAAATGTTAGTGAAATCACTCTGTACTTTTTGGGCACTATACAATTTATGTCATTATTACACTATGACCAATTTCTGAATGACCACACAATTTACCCTCTATGTAAAAAAAAAAAAAATACAGAAAAACTACTAAAAAGTTCCTGTCATTTACTACCCCTTTATTTACGTTTTCTCCTCAAAGGAAATTATGTTTATTAACATCAGAGATAAAATGCAATATATAAGTCTTAATTATCCTCACATGAATTCTTCATGATTTCAATAAAGACCTACTCTACAACTTAGTTAACTGATGACTGCAAAATCCTAATAATTCTGTTCAAGTTACTGAAATGGTTAGGGTCAACCATGAAGACTGGTACAATATACACTGATAGTTCAAATAAATACTTGGAAAGATTTAAAATTCTTAGAATGGCCTGTCAAAATTACCATGCCCATGGAAACAAAACCAATCATTTAACTCCTAGCCATTTGAACCTTTCAATCCTATGTTTTCTGAAACATGTTAATAGAAGGAATCTTTTTAATGGTCACAGAAATAGTTTTACTATTTCAAAATACAGTAATTTAACTATATTTAAAATTACTTCAAAAATAGAGAAATATCTATTAATAAGCAATCCACATGACATCTAATACTTACATTGGTTTTCACCAAAAGTATTATTTCCATTAATCCTGAAGAAATGAAAGCAATTTTAAAGCTATTTTCTGGGCCTCCCCTGGTGGCGCAGGAGGTTGAGCACAGCACTGTAAAGCTGTCCGCAGCCTCTGCAGTGTGGGTTTGATCCCGGCCGGTGTGATATATCCACATGGCATGGCAGACCTCTCCTGTCTCACCCGCTACTCCCCTCAGCAGTGTATTTTGGTCAGTCTGACTGTTCTGTTCCATGCTCTGTCTCTGGTGACTCCTCTCACCTCCTGCGCCTCTGGCCTGTACCCCAGCTCTTGTATAAATAAAATAAATCTTTAAAAAAAGCTATTTTCTCAGTTATAGAAATGCATCAAATCTGTTCAAGCTAGTTGGATCTCATCTGCATGGCTCTACAGCACATAGAGCCTATAGTGTTAATCTGTTAAATATCCATTTGGTTTGATGCTTAGTTTAATAAAAAGAATAAGGAAATCATTATTTTACAAGAATCCTTTAAGATAGTATCTATGTTTACCTTAACAGAAATACTGAGAACTTTGTTTTGCTAAAAGTGTATAATTTTTTTCAAAAGTCAGTCTGGTTCTGCTCTTAGGAATTTAGTATCTAATCTATTATATTGCCAAATGTGCAAATGTATACAAATAAAATAGAAACTACATTTCAAATAATTTTCATGTATATACTTAGAATAAAATATCTAAATAAAACAGTTTCCACAATAACATGCACTACTTTGGGGGACAAACGAAGATTTCGAGCACTTAAAGTGGGAAAGACAGGTGCACTGGGAAAATATTTTTAGCTCCTTGTGCCTCTTGACTTTCTCAAAAAGCAACAGTTTTGTTATGATTTCACCTTTTGTTCACAAGCGCTGGAAGAATAAAATTTATAATTTGGATCATCCAAACCTACCCAGGAACCATGATTTTTATTGCAGCTCTTTTTTAAAAAATAATTTTGGTGACCAGTTTTGATTGCAACCTCACCTAGGAACCAAATGATTCACAAAAATTGACTGTCAGTTTTTCACTTTGGTGAAGCTTTTTCAATGTCTGTGTGCACAAATGTATATATGCACACACACACACACACACACACCTGTCCCCACACAGCCATGAGCTCTGGCCAACAGCTCAGACTTTGTCCACCACTTGGGCATGAGAAAGGGAAAAAAAAAATCTTTAAGTGATTCCTTTCCTCCTTCTGAACTATGTTGTTTCTCTCTCTCTCTGTAAACAGAATTGTTCTTGGGTATGGGGGAGGTGAGGCAATGTTGGGGTAGAGGAGAGAGCAAAAAATAAATTTTTGAAGTTTTTTCTAGTTTTTGTTTTTGAGTCCTATGTAGTTCTTGAAAAATAAATTATTAAGCAGCTTAATTTGAGTTTAAAAAAATCAAACAGAACACAAAGAGTATTATGATAAATAAGGGAGTGTAAGAATCATATTCTGGCCACAAGGAGATTTATGGAATAAAAGGAATAAGAAAAGGGGGGCAAACTATGGTAAGTGAGGTTAATATAGTAAAATGGCTACAGCACAGTTCCTAAATACTTTTCCCACTGAAGGAGTCATTTTAGAAAGAGTATTTCTGATGTATGGTGACAGGGAATAGATCTGAGTAAGCATGATGACTTTCAACTCTACTCACAAATTTAATAAAATCCTCAGGGATCATAAACTGGCAGCTGCTTTGTGAAAATGAAATGCTAATGTTCACAATTATAATTTTTATACTCATAGCTATAAAATATATATAGGTATGAGGTTCTTTTCTAATGCAATAGATATATGATTTATGTCCATTACAGCAGATTAAATCATTTGAAGTAAGAGGGAAAAATCCCACCGTAAGTAAGCATTTTGCCATTTGAAATATGCCCACATGGTTTTATCTCAAAAGTACTTAAGTAGATTAACATCTATTGGAGGTGAGACTAAAGTGAATGTTTTACCTGAAGCAAGAATTTTAATAAACACTGCTCTAAAAAGAGAGAAAGAGACAAGACATTATTGCATGCTACTGAAATTTTAAATAATATTAAGAAGAATAGAAACAGTATTACACATTAAGAAAGTTTATCTTAGAACATGCTGATTTTTTTTTTTTTTTAAGCTTTGGGAAGGCTTCTCTGAGAGAGAAAGGAGAGACACACACACACTGCTCAGCCAGTTTTTGGTACTGAACCTTAAATGGGAAAGTGGTGGGAAATGAAGGGAGTACTGACTATAGCAGTTGTCATAGGTATTTCAATTAGAGGAAGACCATGACAGGACAGAACTAGACATCTCACTGCTTATTTACGGGTCCAGACAGAACAACAGCACCAAAACTGATGTTTAAAAACCTAAAATGGGGCCTCCCAGGTGGCACAGTGGTTGAGCGCTGGGTTGCAAGGCTGCCTGCAGCCTTTGCAGTGCTGGTTCGATCCCCAGCTGCCGGGCGAGGGTCCCACATGGCGCACAGACCTCTCCTGCCACCCGCTGCTCCCCTCAGCAGTGTACTTCGTCAGTCTGCCTGCTCTGCTCCCCGCTCTGGCTCTGGTGAATTATCTCACCTTCCTGTGCTTCTGACTGTACCCAGTGCTTGTATAAATAAATAAAAATAAATCTTAAAAAAAAAAAAAACCTAAAATGCATGCAATGGAAAGGAGTTCATGTACAAGAAGTTAAAGGTTGATGTGAGTAGAAGTGGACAGTTTCACAGGACTGCGCAACCACAGTAAAGAAGGAGAGAAAACTTGACCCTCTTTCTGAAACTAAAAATAGTGATTCATTGATTTATTAGGCATTACTTGATACTTAGGCATATGGACTTTGAAGTCAGATATAGAGCTCAGTTCCTAGTACTACCATTAAAAGATGTTGGATAAAGTCTTTTAGTTTTTCTTGTTTTATAATAGGTAGGTAGGTAGGTAGATAGATAGATAGATAAAAGATAGATAGATAGATAGATAGATAGATAGATAGATAGATAGATAGATAGATAGATACTTTTTTCTCACATTACTGTTAATTATTGGACAGTATCTGATTTCTCCTTTCAGGTATAGCCCCCACAGTTCTCCCATCACCACAGTACCCCATACAGCACCATCATCTCTTGTGCTCATCCCTCCCCTGCTTTGACCCCACTCCTTCCCCTGCTGTGTACCTCAGCAATATGGTCAGCATGCAAGTACTGTCTTTTTTTTTATCTTTTGTTCATTTTTTCTATATTTCACATATAAGTGAAACCAACTGATGTTTTTCTTTAATTATATGTATTTTGAGGTTACATTGGTTCACAACACTGCATATAATTTAGAGGTACAGGTTCACCCCCTTCTGTTTTGTGTTATCACAACACTCCCACCACCACAGCACCCATAGTTCTTCCTTCTCCGTACTCAACTGAGCCCCCTATCTTCCATCCTCCCCCTCTGTCAGCCTCAATTCTACCCTCACATTCTAGGGTTCATTTTGTTTGTTATGTCTGCTTTTTTTTTTTTTGCTTCTTTATATTCACATATGTGTAAAAAACATCCAGTATTTGTCTTTCTCCTTCTAATTCATTTCACTTAGCATCTTCCCCTCTAGTTCATCCATGTTGTCACAAATGACAAGATTTCATATTTTTTATAGCTGAGTAGTATTCCATTGTGTGTGTATCCTTGTTTATGTAAAGAGTATTTTATAATATCCTATAAATGAATACAAATAAATGATTATCTTACACTCATAGGGATGCACTAGTTTTTTTTAATAAAACTGTTTTTATTGGGGACTTTTCTGGCTTTGGAAATTGCAAAAATTGTATTTTTAAATGCAGTAGGAAAACTTGAGCTTTAAGTGACAAAGGCTCAGTGTGGAAAATTCTGTGAGTTAAAAACTTCTGTAGGGGAGCCCCATACTTTTTTGTTTACCTCTAGGAGTTCAAAGAGGTTCTCATAGTAAATAACAAAGAACATATTTCCTTGTCTTTGACAGAAGGAAAGAAAACCACTTTGAAATGCACTAGGAAGCCCAGTTCTTAATAGGCCTGTCCTCAGGAAAATCTAGTTATCCAGAGATTAGCCAACAAAGGTATTATCAGAAGCTAATTGATGTAAGGTAAGAAAAATACCTAGCTTTTATTGGCTCTAGTTTGCATTAGGGGGAAGAGAAACACCTAATTCTAACCTAATGTAACCATCCTACCTATCTATGGGGAGAGGGAAAAACCAACCTCAGAAAATACTTGTGAGTCACATCATAGGGAACAGACTTACTAAAAGACTGAAACCTAATCATAAGATATAAAATATTCCCCTATCCCCACAACTTACCACACCATATATGGGCTTTTACCTTATACAACATGTGTGAATATCGAGAAAAAAATTACATAGTTTACTTAATTGTGAAAACACAATTTGGAGAGACAGATCAAGAATCACCACCTAACTGGGAAAGGATGTTAGAATTATCAGACTGGAAATTTAAAATAACTGTGATGAACATGTTAAATAGTCTTATGAATAAGGTTGACACCACACAAGACCAGAATGAAAATGTGATCAATGGAAATCCTAAGAACCAAAAAGAAATATTAGAAATCAAAACATTGATAGCATGAGAAATACCTCTGCAGGCTTATCAGTAGGTTGGGAACAGCCAAGGAAGGAATAGCTGTGCATAAGGCTATCTCAATAGGAACTTCATAAACTAAAAATCAAACAGAATAAAGACAAACAAACCAAAAATAGAACAAAATATCGGAGGACTGTGGGGCATTTACATACCCATAATGGGGATACCAGGAGTGGGAAAAAGAAGATAAAAAGGAATAGAAGGAATGTTTGAAACAATGAGGACTAAGAATTTCCACCAATTCAATGTCAGAAAGCAAACTACAGATCCAGAAATTTAAGAAACACCAATTAAGATAAATACCAACAATACTACACTTAGGCACATCATTTCCAAATTACAGAAAATCACACATAATGAAAAAAAATCTGAAAGGAGCTAGAAGAGGGAAGGGGAAGAGTAATTAAAAGGTAAGTAGAAAATGCTCTGAAAGGACTAAATAGGAAAAGACAAGCTCAAATATACAATGAAGCCAGTCATACTTAGAAGGAAACTAGCAGCAGTGGATTATTTTATTAAAAGACAATACACTGTTTCATTAAGAGAAAAATAAAGCATGGAGTAAGCTTATTCTACATTGCCCCAGTAAAGAGCTAGTTATAATTTCCAAACTGTGTGTGTGTGTATATATATATATATATATATATACACACACATATATATAAAGAAAAAAAATGCATAACAATTAATACATTTATTTTGGCTACTTTTCATATTCATCAATCTATATGCTATATATGAAAAATAGCTAAAATTGTTGATTTCATAAATGTTAGCATCATTTGAATTTTAAACCACATGCATCATTATTTTGAAGAACAAGAAAAATGATTTAGATAAATTATGTTTATCCCTTTTTTCTATAAAATGCATATTATTATTAGAGGGGAAGTTTTGTCATGTGCCAAATACAGATTGTAATGTCAATGAATATTTTCCTTCTCTCTTTAAAATATATGTGCTAGCCAGGCCATTATATCATGTGTAAATATGGAAAACCTATCATATGTTGATTTATAGAATACACTGTGAAAACTGCTAAGAATATTTTCTCTGGCAGGAAATCCACACATATTGCAGAGTGAACATTTATGGTTTAAACCATCAACGTGGCATAAAACTGCATACCTGAATAAATTTAAATATACTTTATCACATTAAATTATGTCACAGGGAAGGGCACAGGAAGACAAATTCAATTATTAATATTTGCTTAAGCACTATTATTTATTTTATTAAAATACAATTCATAACATCCAAAACGATGTATGTTATAATATAAAAAAGCTTCTGTGTGATAAAATAAAGTTAATTAACAAGTGAGCTGATTATTCAAAGTCAGCCACCTTAATCATTCTACAAGTCAACTGTCCACAAAACTCGTAAGAAAGTTTTTCTACTACATCTATGAGTGTGCATGTGTATATTTCATGCCTAACCTGAAATATGAAAAGCCCACTGAAAAATTCAGAATTTTTTTTAGATTTATTTATTTATTTATTTATTTATTTATTTATTTATTTATTTATTTATTTATGCAAGCACTGGGTACAGTCAGAAGCGCAGGAGGGTGAGAGAATTCACCAGAGCCAGAGCAGGAAACAGAACAGGCAGACTGACGAAGTACACTGTTGAGGGGAGCAGCGGGCGTGGCAGCAAAGGTTTGTGTGCCATGTGGGACCCTCCTCTGGTGGCCAGGTTGCAGCCGGGGATCGAACTGGTGCTGCAGAGGCTGCGGGCAGCTTCGCAACCCAGCGCTCAACCACTGCGCCACCAGGGAGGCCCAGAATTTTTTTTTTTTTATAACAATACATTTCTATATCAAGGAAGTTCTTTTTGAAAGGAATTTAGAGGAAAGTGCTTTCCTAGTACAGCTGACACAAAATCAAGATTTACTTGGGTGTGGATCTGCAGGAGGAGAGAATTCATAGCCTTGTGTAGAAAAGAAGTAGCAAGACGCTTTCGTGCCAGACAAATGGAGTTTTCAAAAACTCTTCAAGCCAAATGGAAATCAATACCTATTTACTTTTTAAAAACACACAATTTCTTAACCATAGAGAGTACTAATTGCTTATCACAGAGGTACAACTTTTCCAGATAAACTACTAGAGTTTGTTTAGGAAACAATCTCACATTTCTCAGAAGTGGTTTTAGGAAGCAAAGACTATCAAATGGGTTACTATCATCATTTTTACATATTTAGTAATCATTTGCCCAGTTAAATAATTTTGGTGTTTTTTCCAATGTGAGCTGTGATGATTGCTTCAGATTATGTAATTATTTTGAAAATAAGTAATACAGTAAATATTAATCTATAGTGCTTGAATATTTTTCATTGTGAGCCATAAACATTGTTAGTTATAATACATAGTCTTGGGGGGGTTAGAATTTGGCTATTACAGGATATAACTGAAGTATGCTGGGGTTGGAGTCAATGTTTTTATAAGAAAAAAAAAGAAGATATAATCAAATAAATCTCATATATGTAAATAATGATATACACAACTGATAAAAAATAAGAATGGCAGAAGGATGGAGAACAATGAGAGGAGAAGGCAATACATAAGTTGCTCCCTAGAATGTGATATTGAGGTAAAGACCTCTAGAGCTTGAGGATATATGCAGAAATTCCAGAATCAAGGGGGATTCTAGAGAGAACAGAAGGAGAAACTAAAGAAAAGTCTCTCTGGTGGAATGGCGGAAAGCTGGGCAGGGAGCATGGATTGAGCAAAAATGTGTTTTTATCTCTAGTTGTAACATTTAAACATGAACGATGGGTAAAATTAAATTAGTCGCAACGGGGCCTCCCCTGGTGGCGTAGGCGGTTGAGGGCCGCACTGTGAAGCTATTAATAGCCTCTGCAGCACCGGGTCCCACATGGTGTGGCAGACCTCTCCTGTCGTGCCTGCTGCTCCCCTCAGCAGTGTATTTCGTCAGTCTGCCTGTTCTGTTCCCCACTCTGTCTCTGGTGAATCTTCTCACGCTCCCGCGCACCTGGACTGTACCCCAGCTCTTCTAGGCAAAAATAAATAAATATAAATCTTTAAAAAATAAATAAATTAGTCGCAATGGGCTCCAAGGTGGTGATGATGTGAAGCTGTCATTCTTTTGTGAAGTGCAAGAACACTCTTCATTCCCCTTGATAGAAGCATGACAGTCAGAGGGGGAATCTTAGCCCAAAGAGGCTGCTTTCCCTTTGCAGGATTTGCATAGAAAGGGAGCTCCTGCTAAATTTGGGATCATTCTTGCTCCTATCAACTTTGTTTTAAACCACAATTGTATGAAGACTGTCTCCCTCTAGATAAGTAGTCATTTGTATAACAAGTTACCCTATTTTTGCTGAGGGCATAAGAAAATTCAAAGATTTGAAAAAATAAGTCAAATCGTCAAATCTGCTTTTATATTAAGGGAATTGTGAGAAATGTGTTCATCTAAATTATCAGTTTGTTGTTCAAAAGTCTAATAACGTTGATAGTGTGTGTATATGTATATATACACACACAATACATATATATACACACATGCACACACACACACAGACACACACTTTATGAATCTCCCAGGGTGGTGGTGAGGGAGGCTTTTAATTTTTTAATCCACTTCTGGCAGCAGTAAGAGATTACAAGAGGCTTGTTTTCAATCTTCTCACAGATCAGACTTAGGATTTTAATTTTCTCTCATTCTGAGGCTGTATTGCCTGAATTCTGAGGTGTGACATTTCATCAATATGGATCAAGATTGTTCATGACTTACTGTTTTATTCTTCACAGTAACTGTGAAAGGTTTTTTGTTTTTCTTTTTTCCTACTTACCTAATAATCAAGAATGGGGGAGATCAAATTATAGCAAAAATTGTAACAAAACACAGATTCAATGTGCATTTTTAACATGAAGATTAGGGCCTCCCTGGTGGTGCAGGTGGTTGAGCACAGCACTGTGAAGTTGTCTGCAGCCTCTGCAACACCAGTTGGATCCCCGCCGGCCACGGAGCAAACCACATGGCACGGCAGACCTCTCCTGTCTCATCCGCTGCTCCCCTCAGCAGTGTATTTTGGTCATTCTGCCTGTTCTGCTCCCCACCCTGTCTCTGGTGCATCCTTTCACCCCCCCACACCTCTGGTCTGTACCCCACTCTTCTTGTATGCATAAATAAATAAATCTTTAAAAAGTAAAATAAAATGAAGATTAAATACTTAAAATGATTGAAAAAACCCTTTTCCTCCTATTAATATGCAATTCGGTCTTATTGGATTTTGAATACTAATACTAATAATACCTATAATTTGCCAAATGTTATGCTTGGATACAAACCTCTGCAGAGAGAATTTGACTCTCTAATTTTTTAATTGAAGAAAACAAACATTCTTACACTGAAAAAGATCCAGATCAGATTTTTAAAGTTCTGATAGAATTGATTAAAATCTGTGTAGTTACCTATAAATGTCAGATTGTAGTTTTTTTTTTCTGCCACTTTTAAAGTGTCTTCAACTCCTTGGGTTATCTCGTTGTTCCATTTCAATGTCCTTAAATGTTTTTTCGTTAAAAGTAACTTTCGTTACTAAATAACATCATAGAAGCCAACTGCAGTGTAGGGAGTAATCTTTCCATTCACCAGGTAGATTCACCCCCTGGATGGTTTAGAGAACAGGTACAAGGAGCAGCTATCAAATCAATCACCCAATAGAGAAAAGGTCGACTTTGCTTTTGTACACTTACAACAAGTATCAACTTTTCTGGAGTAAAACCTTTTGGTGTAAAAGTTTTTGGATTCTCTTTTATGTATTTCATTCTCATATCTTATCTTGCTGATGTTAAATACATCATTGCTTGTTTTTTTTTTTTTTTTTAAAGATTTATTTATTTATTTATTTATTTATACAAGCACTGGATACAGTCAGAAGCGTGGGAGGGTGAGAGAATTCACCAGAGCCAGAGCGGGGAGCAGAGCAGGCAGAAGGACGGAAGTACACTGCTGAGGGGAGCAGCGGGCGGCAGGAGAGGTCTGCGCGCATGTGGGACCCTCCTCTGGTGGCCGGGGAGCAGCCGGGGATCGAACCGGTGCTGCAGAGGCTGCGGGCAGCTTCGCAACCCAGCGCTCAACCACTGTGCCACCGGGGAGGCCCTACATCATTGCTTGTTTAGAGCAATAGTTTTATTATTCTTTGAATACATTCTTTTTTATATGTTTATATGACTATCTTTTGGTTTCCTTTTTCACCTGTTATCATGAAAACTCCCTTTCTCCTCACCTTCAAAAGTATCCAATAAAGGGCCACCCTGGTGGTGTAGGGGTTAAGTCTCAGTGCTATCATCCTGCAGCCTGAGTTCGATACCTGGCCAGGGAGCTAGCCCACATATGCACAACAGACTTCTCCCGTCTTACCTACTGCTTCCCTTAGCAGTGTATTTCAGTAGATCTGCCTGTTCTGCTCCCCACTCTGTCTCTGGTGAATCCTCTCACCCCCTGCACCTCTGGCCTATACCCCAGGTCTTGTACGCAAAAACAAATGAATAAATCTTCAAAAGTACTCAATAAAATGTTGATGGCATCTGTTTTGCTCATCATCCCACAATTCTCTCTTCCTCCTTGTAGGACACTATGACACAATGACTGACTGATTGCTGCCCCATGCTGGGGCAGCAGTGTAAAAAGAGGGTAAATTCCTTTCGGGGCCAAGAGTAAATTTCTGATCAGCAGTCACAATGAACATGAATTACTTTCACTGGGGTAGAATCCCCAAGGCAGTGACAACAGTGTATAATTTCAATTTCACAGACCTCTTTTTTTTTTTTAAGGTTTATTTATTTATGCATACAAGAACTGGGGTACAGGCCAGAAGTGTGGGGGGTGAGAGGATTCATCAGAGACAGAGTTGGGAACAGAATAGGCAGACGGACTGAAATACACTGCTGAGGGGAGCAGCAGGCGAGACAGGAGAGGTCTGCTGCATCAGGTGAGTAGCTCCCTGGCTGGCTGGGGATCAAACTCATGCTGCAGTGGCTGCAGACAGCTTCCCAGTTTGCATCCAGGGAGGCCCAATTTCAAAGACCTCTTGACCCTGCCGCTCAGAGGTATTCTTCTTTTGGGCCCTTCCTATCTGTGTCCTTAGAGAACATACAAGTGTCCCTCATCTGTAGGTCCCTCAGAGCAATGGAGTCTCTTTTTTGTCATTTGCTCTAGAATTATGGAAAGCACTCACAGAAAGTAGGAAAAATAGAGAAAAACTAAAGGATAAATAATTTAAAAAAAAAGAAAAATTACGATCTCTCATATTAGTTTTGACATTTAGGGAGGAAAGAAGACATGAGACAAAGAAAGGCTTATGTTTTTGTCAACAATTAATTTTGGAATGTTATAGCTGTCTTCAGCTATACAAAAATTTAAGACCTCCTTTCAAATACAACAAATATATAAAATGGGTGTCAAAACTAGGAAGGCAAAGATAATTCAAATCAAACTTTTTACATGTTAGAAATGTTCCCATAATATGTGTGTATAGATACACACATGAGTAATTTCAGTACATATATATACATATTACGCATACATTTTTTTCATATTATAATTATTAGGCAGTCCATATGAATTCAAGATTACCACAGGCCAATCTGAATGATGAGCAACTTTGCTAATATGCCTTTGATAGGAAACTATGTTATTTGAATTTGATCTCTAAATGTTTGTGAATATGTCTCTCATTCAACTGGCTTATTATTGTAATAAGTAAAAATAATTATTTTAACAGAATGTAGACATCATTTAAAGTGTTTTTAAAAGATTTATTTATTTATGCATACAAGATCTGGGGTACAGGCCAGAGATGTGGGGGGGTGAGAGGATCCACCAGAGACAGTGGGGAACAGAACAGGCAGACTGACAGAAATACACTGCTGAGGGGAGCAGTGGGAAAGACAGGAGAGGTCTGCTGCGCCATGTGGATTGCTCCCTGGCTGGCTGGGGATCGGATTCGTGCTGCAGAGGCTGTGGATTGCTTCATAGTGCTGTGCTTAACCCCTTGCTTAATATAGTTAAGAAATTGCTTTCATGGGGCATTAATATAAACAATATAATAGCACTGAAAACTTTGCTTCCAATAATTTTGGTTAAAGTAAGCAAGCTATGGTAGGCATTAATTCTGGAATGGCAAAGCAGTACATGATCAAATAGAAGGTACAATCTGCTCTGCAAGGAATATGTGGATTGCAACCATTCTGTCTGGAAGGTTCTGTTCCGGTGTGGTAATACTTACAGAGCTAAGGAGGCTATTCCTTTATTTTGCCTTCACACTACAAAGCTGTCATCCAGATTGTCCTCACGTGCACTTGCTCAGCTATCTGACTATATCTGGCCAAGCTGAGAACATTCAGAAATGGTATAGCTAACACTGCCTAGTATTCAATACACTGTTCTATATCACTCCGGTTCAAAACTTAACAAAATTTTTTCTTCTATGTTTCTAAGGCATGCTAAAATACTAGGAAATCCTGCTGTTTTATATTCCTGGTACTATCACAGAGAATATGCTAAACATCTCACTTTGGTTACAATCAATATGCTCCCCAGAGGATTGCCACCATCTGGCCACTCAGACAACACAGCTCTCTCGATGTCTTTCTTTTTTTTAAGTTTTTATTTTTATTTAGTTATGCATGTAAGAACTGGGGTATAGGCCAGAAGTATCGAGGGGGAGGAGGAGAGAGTTTATTAGAGACAGAGCAGGGAGCAGAAGAGACAGATCTACTGAAGTACACTGCTGAGGGGAGCAGCAGGCGAGACAGGAGAGGTCTGCTGCACCATGTGGGTAACTCCCTGTCTGGGGATCGAACTCATGCCACAGTGGCTGGAGAGAGCTTGAGAGCACTGAGACTTTAACCTCTGTGCCACCAGGGCGGCCCAACACGGCTCTCTGTGTTTCAAAGTGATTTATAGTATATGCCATAGAAAAATGACATATACTAAAAAAGAAGTCACTTAAGGTCACAACAAGCACAGTTGCACCAAAATACAGGAAATTTCAATAATCTTTCATAGTAACTGTGATTTTAGGTAAATAAAATATATTGACATCTTCCAATATGTATAAAACTCAAGAAAATGGAACTCTTTAAGCCTAGAGGTTTAACGAATTATATACATTTTTATTTGAAAAATTGTTAAATATCAAAAATATAAGACTAGTTATCATATAACTTAGGCCCTACTTAGCTTTTATCTAGATTTAACAATCATTTTAACAAATCCAAAATGCATTTCTATGATTGTATTCAGTGCCTCAGAAAAACCACAACTTCCATGGAAGCACATGCTTTCTTTAGAGAGTAAATGATATGAAAATGACCACACAGAAATAGCAGCAGTCTAACTGAGTGTGTTTCCACCAGATTGCAACAGATGGTTGTCATTATTGTCTTTAAAAATTTTTATTCATGGCTTACAGTCTTGAAAATGTTAGGCCTGATTTCACCTCCAACAATGTAAGTTCCTTGAGAATTAAGCTTGTTTCATAAAGATCAAAGGCCAATTTTCAATTTGGTCAAAAATAACTTACATTTAGATACAGAACAATTCAGTTTATTTCCTTATTTTAATTAAAGCAACAGTATAATATTATGTAAGTTTCAAGTGTGCATCATTAAAAATATACAAGTGCATAAAGTTCAGTTCTAGCCTTCATTATACAACTGAACCATTTTACCTGAGATTTTTACCCGCCTACTCTTCTTTTCCCTTCTGGTAAACACTAATTTGTCTTACAGTATAAAAGTACATTATTGTTTTATTTAAGTCATCTGTTTTCTATATATACTTCAGATGAATGAAATAATATGTGTTCTTTTATCTCTGTCTGAATTATTTCACTAAGCATAATACCTCTAGATTCCATCTATGTTGAATCAAATGGCAGGGTTTTGACTTTTTGATAGTTGAGTACTATTCCACTGTGTGCATGTACTACATTTCTTTATCCAATCATATGTCACAAGCAGTTTGGATGTTTCCAGTTCTTCACTATTTTAAGTAATGCTGCAATAAATATGGGAGTGAATATATCTCTTCAAATTAGTATTTTTATATTCTTTGGGTAAATATCCAGAATTGGGATACCTAGATAACATGGGATTTCTATTTTTTAAATTTTGAGAATCTCCATTCTGCTTTCCATAGGAGCTGGAGAAGTGTGCATTCTCAACAGTGTACAACACTTGCCACTTCTGGTCTTTGTGAGACGGCTGTTCTTACAGGTGTGAGGGGGTATCTCATTGATTTTTTTATTTGCATTTTGCTAATAATAAGAAATGATGACCATATTTTCATGTGCCAGTTTGCCATCTGTTAGTGCTTTCTTTGGAGAATTGTTTTTATAGATTCTTTGCCCATTTTAATCCATTTATTCATTTTTTGTTGTCAAATTTTATAAGTTATTTCTGTATTTTGGGTATTGGACCTCTAATGTGCAAATATCTTCTCCCATTGAGTAGGACATATTTTTGTTTTGATAACAGTTTCTTTTGCTGCATGGAAGCATTTTAGTTTGACATAGTCCCATTTGCTTATTTTTGCTTTCATATCCTTTGCAAAGGAAACATATCCCTTGGGCTCTTTTAATATCAAGGAATTATTGCCTATATTTTCTTCTATGTATTTTAGGATTTCACATCTTACACTCATGTCTTTCATTAATTTTGAATTAATTTTTGTTTATGTTTTTAGATAGTGATCTAGTTTCATTCGTTTGCATGTACATTCATGAACCCTATCATTTAATTTTCAAAATAACTGAATTTTTCTAACTTGTACATGTAAAACGGGATGCTGAAAAAAAAAGATAATTAACTTAATGCTATCCTAATAGAACAGAGAGAAGAGATTTAATCTACATTTTTTGGTGCTATGATTATGCTATTTCATTTATACAATTATAAATTTAATTAAATGTTAGAAGTTAATTTTAGCAAACATGATGAGATTGGTAATTTAGGGACAATTTTGTGGTTAACTGAATAAGGAGTCTGGGATAGATTATCACAGCAAATGTATTAAAAAGACAGCACATTACTTATTGATTATACTGTATGGGGTATGTATTTTGTTTCTTGGTAAATGTTTCCATTTAAATCTAATCTATCTGAAATAGGAAAATATCACAGAGCTCCAAGTAAATAACATCTCTGAGCCCAAGGGAAAGAGGAAGATGTGAACCAGACAACTAAGGAAAATATAATTGTAAAATAACTTTTTAAAGAAATCAAGACAACAAATCAAGAGTAAAACATCTGAACAAATGAAGCAATATTTCTCCCTGCTTGAGGCTGAAGTTGATAATGCAACTGTATTTGCATTAACTTAATTCCATAATTAAAAGTGTCTTTTCAAAAGATATTTTTATCTTCTCACCTTCTGAACTTGAATGTGCTTGTAAGTCACATGATATTAGACAAGATGAAATGAAATGGCAATTTCCCGAATTAAGCTTGACTTGTTGGATGTTTAATAGCAGTACAAGTAAAATGTTATTTTGATGTACTTGAGAAAAAATTATATTCTTCATGAAATAGAGTTAAATTTATCTCTGAGCACAGAAGAAAGGTGATTCCATACAGAACCTACCAACCCTAAGTGAGATACAGATGTAAAATCTAGGTACAGAGAAACAAACATTGTCAAATTGAGAATGTGCAGAACACATAGAGTAAGATTATGTCTCTTATTTATATCTGGATAGATTCATGAGAGCATCTGTATGACTTTCCTTGGGTCATTTTCCTGTCCTTGACATAATCACCATACTTAGCTTGATGGGGGACCCTGGATAGTCAATCCCTGCCATACACTCAGCTGTGGGATGTTTAGATGAGTGATCTTAGTTGTTTTGCCCCAGAAATAGCAATATATAATATGGCCCGGTCATCACAGAGCATGACTCTGTAATTATCAATATATTATGCTTAATGTTTCATAAAATTTTAAGTCAAATAAACAAGTGGCATTTTTTCTAGATGTCAGTGTCTATATATAGATACACTTATCTGAGCTACTTGACCAAAATGCTCAAAAATTATGAAACCAAGAGTGAAATAACAGGATTGAATTTAATCTTTCCCATTTATGTGTTGCTCCTATAAGTAGTCATGTAGTTACGGGTAAATTTTTATTTCTGGGACCTTATCTACTGGTAAACTAGATCATTCAGATGAAATTTCCTGCAGAGAAAAATTAGGAAAACTGGGCCTCCCTGGTGGCCTACGGATTAAGTCTCAGCCCCATTACCACTATGGCCTAAGTTTGATGCCCAGCCAGGGAGCTGACCCACATGGCACAGCAGACCTCTCCGGTCTCCCTGCTGCTCCCCTCAGCAGTGTATTTCAGTAGATCCACTTGTTCTGCCCCCACTGTGTCTCTGGTGAATCCTCCCACCCACACACACATCTGGCCTACCCCAGTTCTTCTATGCAATAATAAATATTTTTAAAAATTAGCAAAACTATTTTCTTAAACCTCTGTAAGAAACCAGAGTGTTAATGCAATAAATAATATTGAAGCAAGACCAGGAGAAAGAGAATGAAAGAAGGGACTCAGAGAGGAAAAGGACAGAGGAAAAGGAGAGAGGAAAGATGTTTGTTTTTGGACAACTTTTCTCCTGTGATTCTTTTCCGAGTCCCTAAAAGGCAGCTGAAAAGCTGAGAAGTTAACCAATGCTTTTAATAACCTGTCAGGAAATGAGAATAAAATTGGAGCATTGACTAGAGGAGACAGAAAAATTAACTTAAGGTTTGGTTTGGAACATTTGGAACCACACAGCCCTTGTAGGACTTGAAGGCCATTTTGAATCATGTGATTCCAAAACAGCAGATCAGAAGATTCTGCACTGCTATATCCCTATGTGCCTTCCACAAACAAATACAAATACACTGAGCAAGATGAAAAAATTTAACTTAGGCCTCAAACAATTTCAAAATAATGCTAAATAATACATAAAACAGTGCCACATCCCAAAAACAAGACTATACAAAAATGATTAGAAATAACATACTAAGGAAGCAGACTGAGAGGGTTTAGTAACATAGTTATTGGACATAGATTAATATACTAAACTTAATATTTAAAAAGATATAAGAAATAATGCAAATTTGGGCAGGGGACAAGACACTATAAAATTAGAGCATGTTGATTGCAAAAGTAATTCTGGGGCCTCCCCTGGTGGCGCAGCAGTTGAGCGCTGGGCTGCAAAGCTGCCCGCAGCCTCTGCAGCACTGGTTCGATCCCCGGTCACCGGGCGAGCGTCCCACATGGCACGCAAACCTTTGCTGCCATGCCCGCTGCTCCCCTCAGCAGTGTACTTCGTCAGTCTGCCTGTTCTGTTCCCCGCTCTGGCTCTGGTGAATTCTCTCACCCTCCCGCGCTTCTGACTGTACCCAGTGCTTGTATAAATAAATAATTAATTAAAAAAAAAAAAGTAATTCTGGTCTGGAAAAAATATACAAACAAAATATTCAGTGGAGTGGTTTAAAAATAATTTGACATAACTAAATAGAGAATTAGTGAATTGCTAGATATGCTTGAAGGGAATATATAGTAAGTCTACAGACACAAAAACAGAAAAAACAGGAAAGATTCACAAAATTTAGTATACATGTAGTGAGAGTTTGAGTAAAAAAATGAAAGGGGATGGGGAAGAAAACCTTGTGAGATAGAGCTTTAAATTTTTCAAAACTATTAAAGACATAAAGTCACATTTTTTAAAAACCTACAAATTCCTTATGTAGGTTTAAAAAAGAAATTTTACATTAGCTTTAACTGTTGAAATCCAAGGACAAAGAGAAAAGTAAAACAGATTACCTTCAAAGGAGAAAGTCTATAGATGATATTTCAACAGAAACATTGAAATATTTTTAAAGAAATGAAAGAAAGTAACCATATTCCTAGATTTCTACACTTTGAAAATAACCTTAAAGAACAAACATGAAAACTTCTCAGTTCTTAAAGGATAATGATTGTCAGCTATATTAGACAAGGTTCTTTAGAGAAATAGAAACAATAGATTTTATGTATCAACATCTAGTTAGATATAGAAATATAAACACAAATACACAGATATTTTATATGTGTGTGTGTGTATATATATATATATATATATATATATATATACACACAGACACACTTATATCTCTCTATCTTCATATATATAAGTGATTCCAGAGAGAACTACCAACCCTAGCAGAGATACAGGTGTGAAATCAAGGTTAAAAAGAAAGAATTAGGGCCTCCCCTGGTGGCCCAGGTGGTTGAGCACCGCGCTGTGAAGCTGTCTGCAGCCTCTGCAGTGCTGGTTTGATCCCGGCTGGCCAGCGAGGGTCCCACATGGTGCGGCAGACCTGCCCACTGCTCCCCTCAGCAGTGTATTTTGTCTGTCTATTCTGTTCCCTGCTCTGTCTCTGGTGAATCCTCTCACACACCTGCGCATCTAGCCTGTACCCCAGTTCTTGTATAAATAAATAAATCTTTAAAAAAAAAATTAAACACTGCTAAAATGAGAATTAATAGAGTACAAGGACTACATCTATGACTTTTACTGAAGTTCTTACTATGTACGTATGCATATACATATGGGTGTGTGTACATATCCTTGGAATTGGTGCATGTGGTCGTACAGGATAAAAAGTCCCTTGATCTGTCATCCACATGCTGCAGAAAAAAGAGAGCTGATGGTTTAATTCAGAGCCGGTCCGGAGGTCTGGGAGTAGAGGACTGATAGGGTAGATGCTGGTCTGAATTTTTTTTTTTAATACCTAGAATAGACATCTTCAAACGTTAAAAAGATAGTCACAACAGTATCCTCCCCCCACCAAAAAAAAAAAAAAAAAACAGGTGCAAATGAATGATGAGATGGTTAAGTATTACTTAACTCACTTAAAGTTAAAAAAAAAAAGCGAATAAATTAATGTATATTGGGCTTCCCTGATGGCCCAGGGGTTACGTCTCAGTGCTATCATCGCTACAGCCTGAGTTCCAACCCCAGCCAGAGAGCTACCCACATGGCACAGCAGTCCTCTCCTGTCCCTCCTGCTGCTCCCCTCAGCAGCATGTTTTAGTCAATCTGCCTATTCTGCTCCCCACTCTGTCTCTGATGAATCCTCTCACAGTCCTCCCTCACCTCTGTACCTCTGGCTTGTATGCATAAATTAAAAAAATAAATCTCAAAAAATGCATAAATCTGAAGTTCTAATGGAGAATGAAATTCCAGAATACATACAAGTAGCCTCATTTTTTAAACATAGGATAGTTACTGAAATTGAAGCTGATTTCAGATGAAATTCTATAACAGATTGCTAAACAGATGACTTTTTATGTACTTAAAAATGGAACTGGTGAACTGTAGCACCCCATTCTGTCTCTCTGATAATCTTCCCGAAGCTCACTGAAACCCTACAGGCAGAGCCCTCTGCATCAGGGCTAGGGCAAGACAAAAACCCTGACTGTTGCCTTTGTGAGAGATGAGACAGTGCAGGCTTGACAAGACAGCATTAGTTGGATTTATATGATTGATAGACTGTGCTCAGAGTTTAATTAAGAATGCTTAACAATTGATAATTCTCAATTAAACTTGCATGATTCCTCTCTGCTTTATCTCATCACATAACAGGCATTTAACAAATATTTGCTGGATTTTGAATGCCTGTAGGCAAATCTACAGTTAGCCTAGCACAGGCTCTTGTGATGCCCTGAATGACAGGTTTATCTGTAGCTCCACTATCTGATGCATTAGTAAGATGTCAGACACATTGATAAATAAATAAGGTAGAGAGGGGTAAGCAAACATGTGAGATGCTTAAATAAAGATCTAACTTTTCAGCATCTTGCTCATTTGCTAGTTTTCAATAGGTATAAATACATTTTCACCTTCGGTCTTCCATTGAGAAGATATTGGCCTTTTCTTACTGGTGCCTTTTATTCCTCTGCACCCACCACTAATTCATGAGCAACACCCTGGCAATAAATCCAAAATGACATATACTGTTGAGAGATTCAGGGAAACATTCTCCACTTGTAGGCATTTCCCTGGTTTCTGTGTAAACACCATACTGACTATAAAATTGCTTTGGGGATTTATGTCATTGCATTTCCTTGTCCCTTTTATTAAATTGGCTTACTCTCTCTGTATATTCCTGACTGCTCCTGAACTTGGTACTGTATCAACTGTCACTTGATCTATTACTATTAAAAACATTGTGGTCATTTTCTTATTTCCTGGCTGAGAAAGTAGGTGATTTGATGGTTGAGGGTTCACACTACAACTGTCACTTGTAATGGTGAGGACTCACTGTTAAACATGAGATATTCTGAAATCAAGTGAAAGAGAACGGAACCAGGCTTTCACTAATAAAAAGGGTTCTTTCATTTTCATTAAAGGAATATTCAGTATGGAGACTAGTATAAACCCTGAAATATTCTCTCTCACACACAGATTTAGCCTGGTACTTACCAAATGGCATGAAAAATGATGTGAAAACCTGGGTTTTTACTGATACTTTGATAAGTTTGAATGAAATTATCATTCTTTTCTCAATTGTTTCTTCTGAGCACATGGCATATCTTGACGATGTTATGATCCTGTTGGAAGTACTGTCAAATCAACAGGGGGAAAATCAAAGAGGTCTCCATAATTTAGGCTTGATTTTATGCAGCAAAGAAAAAGTATGTTTAGTTTTGAATTATTGTAACATACATAATATGTGACACATTTAAGATGCAGAAAGACAAGAAGATGGTTTGAAGTAAAACTACAAGAAGGATTTGCAGCAGGAAAAGGCTGAGTTAAGTAGATTAAAGAGAAATTCAGAGCTGAGGAATAAAGGCACCCAACAGAGCTATGTCCTTCAGCAGAAATTGTTCACTTCAAATGAACATTTGCTCAAATTGCATGGAGCAAAAGCACAGGGGCAATAAGTGTTTGTCTCAGACAGAGTGCAAACAATCAACAAAAGTCATTTTATGGAAATTTTTTTAATGTACTATGATTGAAAGACTATTAAAGAGACTCAAATCTATTTGCAACGGTTAAAATTTCACCAGAATTACTATTTCATTTCTAATTCTAACATGGGCCCCGAGTCATTTCTAAAGCTAAGACTGTATCATTATAACTTGTTTTAAAATGGAGTAACAGCGATTAATGCCATTCCTTTGTTTTGTGTCCCTGTGGTTTCATTACTTCTGTAAGCAGAGACAACCTTGCCTCTCTAGATGCATGAATGTGGTATTTGTCTCCTTCAAATGACAATCAGGAGTCTTCTTTCTTCACAAATATGTTTGTATTTAAACAATTTCATGTGAATAGTGACTTGCCTATTTGAGGTGTTATATAAGCATTTAAACATTTTTGATAAATATTTAACTTAAAATACTTTTAAAGATAGGAAGTGATGGTTTTCACTGAGTACTTTAAAATGACAAATATAGCACTTATAGTACACTAGCATACAACATAAAATTATATATATGTGTATATTATGAACACAATAACTGCACATGTGACACACACCAACATTTAAATTGATTTTTATCAGAAAATAAGAAACATAATTCTTAAACACACATGATGTTGATAGAAGTTTAGTACGATTTTACAGTAAATCAAAGATGGAAAAATTACCTATCTTTTGTTACCATTCACATAGAATACAAAATTATAAAATAGAATTCATGATCCAATTCTAACAACAACAACAAAAAAAACTCTTTATATTTAGTTCACCAACACTTTCCTTAGAGCATTGTTTTATTAAAAATGTTTACAATATAATTTTGGGAATTCAAAGCAAAATGTATAAACATCGTAAATATGCACTGTACCAACAAAGAAAAAAATGTGTATAATGCGAGAGTATGAAAGAGGGAGAGAATTTCTTTTATTCTTGCTTTGCACTTAGAAAGCATAAAAATGCTTTATGAAAATATCCAGGAGAGTATCCACACATTCAAATGAGACTATGTGAAGAATACTATTAATTATTAAGCATAACTAACATTAAGAGGGAAAACAAGATATATTTTAAATGCCATTCATTTACAATTTGCTCAGCAGTATGGAAGGGACCAAGGTGAATAAAACAGGTCATGTCTCTGCTAACAAGGAAACTGCAATCTTCTGGACAAGAGAGATGGAAAAGTAACATGTAAAAATTCTCTCGTTTAATACAGAGAAACAAACAAACAAAAAAAGGAACTGACAAAACCAAACCAAAACTAATTCTAGAAGTAAAACTACAGAATTGGGGCTTCTGGAGAGGGAGGGAGGATGGGGCTGAGGACAGAAGTGGGGGGCCCAATCGTCCATGGTCAAGGACTATGGAAGCCTCAGTGGTAGGTGGTGTGGTAACATACATCTGAGGAGGTGTGAACTTATTTCCCTAAATCATACACAGTGTGGTAAAGCAATGTTACCACAATAATAAAGAGTTCCCTTTTTTAGTCCCCTTTACTTTAGATAGCAGGAAACTGCACCAATACAATGACCAGAAGGACTACTAAAAGTAATAAGTGAGATTTATTTTTTTTTTTTATAAATTTTATTGTTATATTCCCCATACAATTGCAGCCCCCCATTCTGACCCCAATCCCTCCCCTCCCGCCCCCGCCCCCCTAAAAGTGTCTCTGGTTCATAGTTTTTTGTTGATTTTGATTTTCACTTTCTTATAGTTTTTCATTTTCCTGGTCCATTATTTAAGTTTTCTAGATTCCTGCTATGAGTGAGACCATCCGGTATTTTTCTTTTTCTTTTTGGCTTATTTCGCTGAGCATGATCCCTTCCAGCGCCATCCATGTTGCAGCAAATTGCATGTGTTTATCTTTTTTGAATGCTGAGTAATATTCCATGGTATATATGTACCACATCTTCTTGATCCAGTCATCTATTTTTGGGCATTTGGGTTGTTTCCAAAGCTTAGCTATTGTAAACAGTGCTGCTATAAACATAGGGGTGCAGGTGTTCTTTGGAATTGATGTTTCTGTGTCCTTTGGGTAAATACCTAGGAGTGGAATTGCTGGTTCATATGGAAGCTCTATGTTTAGTAGGTCCAGAAATCTCCACACAGCTTTCCACAGTGGTTGGACCAGTTTGCACTCCCACCAACAGTGCACAAGAGTTCCTTTTTCTCCACACCCTCGCCAACATTTGTTGTTGCTAGTTTTTTTAATATGTGCCATTCTCACTGGTGTAAGATGGTATCTCATGGTAGTTTTGATTTGCATTTCCCTGATGACAAGTGATGTTGAACATTTTTTCATATGCCTGTTGGCCATTTGCATTTCCTCTTCAGAGAAGTTTCTTTTAAGCTCTTCTGCCCATTGTTTGACTGGATTATTTTCTTTGTTGTTGTTGAGTCTCATCAGCTCTTTGCAGATTTTTGTGATCAGTCCTTTATCATTAGTGTTGGGTGCAAAAATGTTCTCCCAGTTGGTGGGGTTTCTCTTTGTTTTTGTTATTGTCTCTTTTGCTGTGCAAAAGCTCTTTAATTTGATATAGTCCCAGCTGTTTTCTTTGCCTTCACTATCACTGCTTTGGGTGATGTGTCTGTAAAGATGTCTTTGATGTGCAAATCACGTAGTGTTTCGCCTATATTTCCTTCTATATATTTTATGGTTTCAGGTCTTATGTCTAGTTCTTTAATCCATTTTGAGTTGATTTTTGTGTATGGTGTGAGGTGGTGGTCAAGCTTCATTCTTTTGCATGTAGCGACCCAGTTTTCCCAGCACCATTTATAAAAGTAATAAGTGAGATTTATGAACACAATGTTGAGTCAAGTAGTCAGTTAAAGCCCTTATTCATGATGACTCTAGGCTGCAAGGCCTTTGGCTAATATGCCCGTTGCTTCTCTTGCTTTTACTTTATTTTTTTATTTTTTAAAAGATCCATCCATTTATTCAAGGACAGGGGCACAGTCAGAAGTGCAGTAGGGTGAGAGAATTCACCAGAGTCAGGGTGGGGAGCAGAGCAGGCAAACTGACGAAACACACTGCTGAGGGGAGCAGCGGGCGGCAGGAGAGGTCTGCGCGCCACGTGGGCCCCTCGCAGGTGTAGGCCAGGGATAGAACCAGCGCTGCAGAGGCTGCGGGCAGCTTTGCAGCCCAGCGATCAACCGGTGCATCATCGGGGAGGCCCTTGTTTTTACTTTTAAACACTACTTAGGTGTTGTGGAACCTGTGTGTGTGCGCATGTGTCTGTCTTTTGTATTCTATTGAAACATGTGCCCCCTTGTGGAAACATCTGAGTTGTGCTCAGCCAAGGGAAATGCCTCCTGGCAGCTCTGAGATTGTGGGGAGCATTGTACAAACTTTTCCTCTCTCCAGGACACAGGCACAGTGTACTGGACATAGTAGCAACTAAGTAAGTATACTTTGCTGAAGTTCAGTGTAAAATAAGAGAAAAAATCAAAGAAGGTGTCCAACTTACTAAAAGTTAATTTAAGAAAACACGAGGTAAAACAAATTTTAAGAGAAAAAGGAAACTCCGTCTCCTACTTTATATATTTTTATCAGGTCATGGCCATTTATTAAGCGCTTACTGTGTGCCAGCACTATACTGCATATTTTATTTATTTTTATTTATTTATTTATTTGTTTGTTTGTTTGTTTGTTTGTTTTTGTTTATACATGCACTGGGTACAGTCAGAAGCGCGGGAGGGTGAGAGAATTCACCAGAGCCAGAGCGGGGAGCAGAGCAGGCAGAAGGACTGAAGTACACTGCTGAGGGGAGCAGCGGGCGGCAGGAGAGGTCTGCGCGCCATGTGGGACCCTCCTCTGGTGGCCGGGGAGCAGCTGGGGATCGAACCAGTGCCGCGGAGGCCACGGGCAGCTTCGCAACCCAGCGCTCAACCGCTGCGCCACCAGGGAGGCCCTATGCTGCATATTTTAGATACACTGCCACTCCTACATCTCACAGCCACCATTTCACCAATGAGAAAGCTGAGGTTTTAGAGAATGAAATTATATTGTCTTTTGTCATCTGGCCAGAAAATCTTGGGGTTGAGTCTCCAACCCACACTCTGACACTTTAAAAATACAGTGCTGGGGCCTCCCCGGTGGCACAGAGGTTGAGCGCTGGGTTGCTAAGCTGCCCGGGACTCTGCGGTGCTGGTTCAATCCCTGGCTGCTCCCCGGCCACCACAGGAGGGTCCAACATGGCGCGCAGACCTCTCCTGCCGCCCGCTGCTCCCCTCAGCAGTGTGCTTCGGTCCTTCTGCCTGCTCTGCTCCCCGCTCTGGCTCTGGTGAATTCTCTCACCCTCCTGCACTTCTGACTGTACCCAGTGCATGTATAAACAAAACAAACTAACAAATAAAAATAAATAAATAAATAAAGCATGCCTCTATTAAAAAATAAATAAATAAATAAAATAAAAACACAGTGCTGCTTCTTTTGGCATTTTTCTGATTTCATTCAAATTTAAGAATCATGAAAAATTTTGCAATCAAATCAGTTTAATGTGTGGTCTTCGTGGTATAACTGCCATTGCGTAAATGGGTAAAAGAAATGCATTGATTTCCTTAAATATACACCACCAAAATCACAACCTAAAATATTAATGCAGTCATACCTTACATGCAAAGACTAATTTATCTTCACTCACTTTGAGAGAAAAGATGGTGCTTCCAGCTGATGTATTTATATATATATATATATTTTAAAGATTTATTTATTTATTTATACAAGCACTGGGTACAGTCAGAAGCACGGGAGGGTAAGAGAATTCACCAGAGCCAGAGCGGGGAACAGAACAGGCAGACCGAGGAAGTACACTGCTGAGGGGAGCAGCGGGCGGCAAAAGAGGTCTGCGTGCCATGTGGGACCCTTGCCCAGTGGCCGGGGATTGAACCGGTGCTACAGAGGCTGCGGGCAGCTTCGCAACCCAGTGCTCGACAGCTGCACCACCGGGGAGGCCCAAGCTGGTGTGTTTTTTAGTTACTACTATTACATACCTATGAATTGTACCAGTTATGACTATGTGTTGCGCAAAAAAACACAGATGGTGGACTTATTTTGTTTTTGCTTATCTTTGCATTCTCATTAGTGTCCACTGTCAACCCAATTCATGTATTATTAAATCACAATAATAATTGTAATAATAATATTTGTATTGTATTTAACAATACTAACATTAACTTTATGTTTAAAAAGTACATTATTTGTAATTTGACAGCATTTATATCAATGATGGTATTGTAATTGGTGATAACTAGTTATATTCTCGCAGAAGGATAATTGCATTCCATTATGTTAATATCTGTTAATAACATTTGATTATGGAACAGGGCACTGTTTTACAGCTCTAGGAGAAGAGATGACATGACTTTTATATTTGACATATTACTCCCAGTACTTAGTATAGTGTAAGCACTCAAAGACATTCAATTTTTAAGCAATCCTTAAATGAATGATTTGACACCAAAGCAATAATCATATACTTAATAAAAACACATCTCAATATTATAGATTTTAGGTAGTTTAAAATATCATTCTCTTGCAAATATGAAAATAGTATGCAGATAGCATCAATTCACTTTCTTTTGATTACAACATTGCATGGAAGGCAAAGGCAATTGTTTATCTTTCACATCTAGAGTGGTGGGAATCAGACTCAGATGCAGAACAGAAGCCTACAGAACACAAAGGTTCTATTTAAATTAATTTATATGGAATTCCCTTAACAAATTCTAACATTTTTATGCATGATAATGCTGACAGAAACTACTAAAAAGCTTATTTTCTAAAACTGGATACAAAGGGATACGGCTATTGAGGTTCCGGTGTAACCAGTACCTAAATGGAGTCATTTAGACAATGGGGGGTTACAGGAATGGGATATAAGCAGGAGACTTAACTTCATCTTTGGTTTCCTCTTGTTGTTTTGTGCTATGAAGAAAGATCCTGACTATTCTGACCTTCAGTTTCCCATTTCTACAATGAGCACAATAATACTTGCTTTGTCTGTCTCCTAGGATGATTGGAGACCTCAAATGAAATAATGCATGTGAGAAAATTTCAGACTGTGTGAAGAACTCCAGCACTGAGGTGGTGACCAGGTGTTTATCACACTAGGAGGGAAACCATCATTTTTGCATCATCAGTATATTTCTGGATACTCCAGAAAAGAGACCTTAAAACTTTGATGAAAATGTGTCTCAAAAATGAACTACTCTTCATGGATCCAAGTTTATTATTTTGCTGATATACTGAAAGTATCCTTAATTTTTTACAGTATCTAAAATCATAAGTGTGCTCAATAGTAATCATGCTGGAATACAGTGTAGGGGCCATATCTTCCTGGACATCAGACACTGGATTGCTACCCACAAGACTGTGTATCAAAGTACTCCTCCAATTTGCTTTTCATCTCAGCATTGCTTGACAAGTCAGAAAACCTGGCCATTTAGAATCCTGCACTATTTGAATCAACAGATTTCAATAGAATCAATAGATTTCATGTAATTAATTGAAGTCTTTCAGAAAAGTCAAGCCAAAGACCCTGACTTTCATATGCTGGCATCAATGGAAAAGCAAAAATTCCAAGCCAGAATATACCCTGTGGATAGAGCAATATCACAAATTCTGAGTTTTCTTTCTGTGCCTCCTTGACCATCCATCTCACATTCTCATGTGCAAGGACAGTCACAGCATTCCAAACTAAATATTTAATTATATGTGTTAGAAAATACAATGCCTTTGAAATATTTCTTTTAGAGGAAAAAACATATTTGATCATGGGTTGAAATGTGAAGGCTTCTGCCTCTCTTTCAAAAGCTAGCATAACAATGGGATGTACCTAAACATTTTTTGAACTTGGCTTCTAGAACTGTAAAGAAAAACTAGATATAGGTGAGGTCCTTAATTCCATAATACAACAACTAAACCAAACATAGACTAACAGCTCCCGATTTCAGTCAACAATTGCTGAAGACATATATTCAATGCCCCTTTATTCATTTTCATTTGTCATAAATGTAAATTAATCAGAGCTAACAAAAAAAATAATTAACAAACTAAATGCAGGTCAGGAAAGAAACACTTCAAGAAGCAATTAGAAAAGCAGCCCATGAATGCTTTCAAGTCATTCTTGAAGAAATGTGAATGTTGCCCAAGCTGCTTGAGTTTTCTGGCAACAGTAAAATTCATAAAGGTCACCCTGACACACTGAAACAATATTCTTCTCACAGTCCTGTTACAGCACCAGTCAAGCAGCATATTCATTTTCATTTTAATTATGTTTGTAAATAGTGGGAGAGGCAGGTAAGAAGCCAGTGTGAGCCGCCCGCTGAGACTCTGTGGGTGTCTACAGCATTCAGCCATCACCCATGCAGGTTTCATTATTTTTCAGCAAATTTTTATTGACTGGGGCTAATATCTTCTTAAAATCTGTTAGCTATAAAAGTTGTTTAAGGAAACCTATTTCTTTGCCCTAATGTCTTCCCACCTGATTATCCATTCATTTATGCCTTCCCAGCTAGCATTTATCCTTAAGAGTGTAATTTTTGTGTAACCTTGATTGTTATCTAATGTATTTACCAACTGACAATTAATCCCTGATAAATTGCCCCGAGCACAGAACCCCCATTGCTTACTGAAGCATTTGGCCTCAGTCACCTTGTATCTACATAAGAATCCAGTCATAAAGCAGAGTTTTGAAAATTAGTTTGGGTTTGAAAATGCTGTAGCAACACCATTGTTTTTACAAATGTGTACCACATGAGCAGTGGCAATTTTACAACTGATTATTCTTTAGTGTTTTCGCTCAATGGAAGGCACTGCAATAGAGTGCGTTGAGAATACATAAAAACCCACATCTGGGAGTCGACCCCAAGGAACTAATGTCTAGTGAACATTAAAGACAGGCAAAAATAACCATTATACAAAGCAATGATTGAAATGCAATGTAAGAGCTACTCCCTGTGCGTGCTAAATTTTATCAAACACATTTTTAATATAAAATATATAGACACGATTATATAGAGAAGGATTTGAGAGGATTTACCAACAAATTGTAAACAGGGTTATGTTTGAATGCTGGAATGCTGGGTAATTTTATATATATTTTCAGTTGTATTATTATTTATTGAGGAAACACTGGTTTACAGAACTGAATATGATTTAGTAGTATAAGTCCACAATGCTTCAGAAATGTATGTTAGCATGCCACACCCACTACCCAAGGACCTGTAATTTTCCACATTGCCCACCGGGCCCCCTTCCTTCTTTGTTTCCTACCTCCCTTTCTCCAGCTCTGGTAGCTTCAACTATGCAGTGAGATGTCTAGAATTGTTTTGGTTTAGTTTTGTGGGTTCCTTTTTCTTTTTTCCTTATATTCTACATGAGTGAAATCTTTCCCTGTGAGAGTCACTCATACACTTCAGACAAGAGAGAAAAGCCAGGAAGAAGAGTCAGGTACAGTCTGCTGAAGGGAACAGAACAAGATGTGGGACTTGTAGTAAACAAGTGTTCAATATATGAAACTATAAGGCTGAGAAGAGGAAACAGTAAAAGCAAGTAGAAGAGCAGAACAGTGCAAAGCATCTAAAAGAACGATCATAGCTGAGTTTCATTAAGATGCTTATCTGTAAAAACGTGGGAAGCAAGTTAACTCTTTCAGCTTAGAGTAAATTAGAAGCATACATTTATACAAGTATTGACTAGCAGAGAGATACATTTCAAGTTTACAACATGGAGGACTGCCACGGACAAACAGAAACCATTTAGGAATGAGTTTGAAATCCTCTTCAAGGAAATCTATTCATAATTTGGGGGAGTCCGGGGCTCATAAAGCCCCTCCTTGTTCCTCACGGATTCTTGGCAAACACGAATTTTATAAAGCTCTAGAAGATGCAAAAAGGATCCAGGACATAATGGCCTAAGCATTTGGGAAAAGTGTGTCCAAAGCAGTTCCTGTGTCCAAAGGAAAAGTGAGCAAACTAAAGCTGGGTTGGGGATTTGCAATGAGTATGATTAGTTCTTTTGGACAATAAGGTGTTTACTGTAATTGTGATTTGACTTAGGTTTAGAGTTCTGATGCGGGCCAATCCACTGGGAAAGCCTCTGTGATGTGGGTCCTGATATATGTTAACTTTACCAGCTGAGTCAGAGGTCTGTATGCTGTGACAACGCTGCAAAGTGACACCATGTATTATTTTTCATTTTTTGGCTATGTCCCCTAAGAGTTTTCACAGGATGCAACTTTACTAATTTATTTTTAAGGAGGAATATGATGTGCTTTTTATAGTCTTTGCAAGCTGTGCTTTCCCTGGAGGGTTTAAAATATATGTAGAAGTAAAATATATGACAAAATAGTACATCAGGCTAGTAGGATAGGGAAATAAAGTTAAACAGTAGAAAGTTTCTTGACATGTTTGGGAAGCAGTAGAAGTAGAATTTTAAAACAGACTGTAATAAATCAAGAATGTATGTTGATATCAAGTGTGACAATAAAAATAATAGTAAAAAGCAGTAAGTAAAAAGCCAAATTGAGAAAAATGAAATCAATTCTAACACTACTTAATTCAATAGAATTCAAGAAATTATGAACAAAGGATGTAAAAAAGGGATGGAATGAATAGAAAACTAATAGCAACATAACAGACTTAGACCCAAATATAAAAGTAATTTCTTTAAATGTAAGTGAACTAAACAGTTAAATCAAAATACAAAGATTGTTATACCAGCTAAAATGTGGCCTTTATATCGTAATAGGCAAACATCACATTTAAGAACACAAAGAACATGAAAGTCAATGAAAAAAGGTAAACTACACAAGTACTAAACAAAATAAAGTTGTTTTGTCAATAGCAATCACAATATTCTTTAAGGAAGGAATACTGCAAGAAATAAATTGACTTTTTTGATAAAAAAGGACAGCTCAATAGAAAGAAACCAATTCTAAATGTGTGTGTGTATAAAACAAATAACTTCAAAATACAGAAAACAGTAATTGACAAAGGTAAATAGAAAATAAAGACAAATACCTAGTGACAGCTGAAAAATTTAATATACTTTTTAAGTAAAATGAGCACAATAATGAGATGATTTATAACATGTACAATTTTCCACAATTAGAATTGTGTAAATGAGTGAATAATCTACATTATGTTAAGCATCTATTTGAACATTTACTAAGTAGACCACACTCTACATTACACACCAAGTCTCAAAAATGTCAAAGTACTAAAATCATAGGGAATATGGTCTTGGAACACAAAATAATGAAACTTGAAATCAATAATTCAAAGACAAATAGAAAGCCATCTTTGTTAAATAATATATGATATTTTAAATGGAAAAAAGGTTAACAACTTTAAACGAGAAATTTACAAAAGAGGATCTCCAGAAATGCAAATTAAAACCAAAGCTAGATATGACTACATGTCACAAGTAGAGCTAAAATTAAAAGGCAGCTCCCTCATAGAAACAAAAGCAATGACATAATTAGATTCAATCTTGATGTCAGGTATGAATGCCAACACGGTTGGCCCCTAGTGATGCAGCCTTCATAGGTGCTGTATGTGCTCTAAGGCCAAAGTATCACCTAAAGATCAATCCAGGGTTACTGACAACATCTTCATGGTGGATGACTCTAGAATTTTATCAGATTTGTTCATGTCCAGAGCATGCTCTTTTATTATTGAATCATGATTGTACCATTTAGTCAGTATTTTGATGTTTACATTGTCTGGAAACATGTCCATATAAATAACAAAATCTAAATATATATCTGGTATGAAAAAGTCATCAAGAAAGTGAAACTATCACTAATCACATAATGACAAGTGTCAATTATAGCACAATAAAGCTGGAAAATATTTTTTTAGTTGAAAAGAATATTGTAATATACCGTCAAAGTTTTATTCTAGTTCCTATTATTTACCTAGGCCAGAAACGTGGTTTAGAATACCTCCTTGATGACAATTATGATAGATGATTAAAAAAAAAAAATAGCACTGCTGTTTCTGTGCTGCTTTTAAAATTCTGACTCTGACTCTAACTCTTCCATGAGTCAAGACAATATCCAACTACCTGGTGACCATCTCTACTTTCATAATTATTTAAATATTTCCTAACTAAATTGAAGAATGAATCTCCACCCCAATCCAAGTATCTCTCTTGATCCATCTACCCTTTCTCAGTAAGTGGCAAAATCATCCATAAATAGCTTAAACAAAATACTTTAGATGCCAATCGGCCTACTTATTTCATTCCCAGATTCATTTTTTTAAAGATTTATTTATTTATGCATACAAGAGTTGGGGTACAGGTCACTGGTATGTGTGTGGCGGGGGTGACAGGTGACCAAAGACACAGTAGGGAACAGAACAGGCAGATTGACTGAAATACACTGCAGAGGGGAGCAGCAGGCGAGTCAGGAGAGGTCTGCTGCGCCATGTGGGTAGCTCCCTGGCCAGCTGGGGATCAAACTTGTGCTACAGAGGCTGCAGATAGCTTCATAGGTTGCCTCTTAACCCCTTGCGCCACCAGGGAGGCCCCCCCAGCATTCATTTTGTCAACCTTCTCTGTCAGTACTTTGTTCAAAATAGATCATAAATTTTCAGAGTCCTCTTCATTTCCATAGACAAAAACTTATTCCAAGCTACCATCATATCTCACCTGGACTACTGCATCAATCTATCATTATGCTTCCCTTATTATCCATTTTCCACAAAGCCAACATATAAATTCTTTCAAACTTAAATAATGTCTTTCCTCCTCTAAAAATACTGCAATGACCTCTTAATGCATTCAGAATAAAACCAAACTCCCTTCCTGGGCTTACAACGCTAAGCTGAACAGTCTACATACCCAGAACCATTATCTCTACTTCAGGGAAATCCCCATAAGTCACATGATCACAAAACAAATGTCAACTAAGAAGTGGTTCTCTCATTACCTTACCTAAATGGGCTTCCCCCATGACTGTCATATATAACAGCCTTCCTTGTTTTTATTATCATGCGCATTGCAACTGATATTGACCTTATGCTTGTTTCTATTACTTATGGCTGGCCTATCCTCACTCTATCCCACCCCAATTCAGATACCACTCAATGAAAGTGAGTGCATGGGCACACTCAAGAGGCTTGAGTAAATGAATGATCAAGTAAAACTTCAGAACACAGCTCATATCTGCTAATGTGATTTGGAAAAATAAGAATCATCAAATCTACTACTATTGAAATTTTTTTAAGATTTATTTTTATTTATTTATTTATTTAATAATTTACACAAGAACTGGGGTATAGGCCAGTGGTGCAGGGGGTGAGAGGATTCACCAGAGACAGAGTGGGGAGCAGAACAGGCAGATATACTGAAATATACTGCAGAGGGGAGCAGCGGGAGAGTCAGGAGAGGTCTGCTGCTGTGCCATGTGGATTAGCTCCCTGGCCAGGGATCAAACTCATGCTTTAGTGGCTAGCGATAGTTTGAAAGCACTGAGACTTTATCCCCTGCGCCAGCAGGAAGGTCATGAAGAATTTTTCTTTGAAACTTAATGTAAGGGCAGTTGTAAAACTGACAGTGAACAGGGAAAAAGAAGTACCTGCCCAGAAGGGCAAAAGTGACTAATTTGTGAGAAAGAGTTTTAGATTTAATTTCAAGTTTTTATAATATGCTACAATCACTCATTGTGTGTATAATCAGACTGTAATATTTTGTTATTTACAATTTCCATTGTAACCAGTGCATATGTGCAGAGACGACCTATGCTGTTTTTTTAAAGAATGTTATCAACTTTTGAATGCATCAAGTCTTTGATGACTTACATAATGGTTCAGCTAATGACTCATACCTAAATATACTGCAGTCACAGTTAAATTAAACTTTTGACTAGTATCTAGGGATACTAGATTGTCAGTGATTTTTGGCTCAAGAGAGAATGAATAAAAATAAAAATCATAGCCAAGCTACAAAGAAATATTCTGGAGCAAATTACATTCGACAAATAAATATGATTCAAAAGTAAATTTATACACCTGTCATAATGATTATCTGCATGTCTTTTGTATAATGTTAAGTCTAAAGTTCTTTACTAAGAAGGTATTTGCTACAATCTATCTTCCTGTTAATTTGTAGAAATAAAACAAAATATTGCCAACTCTCTTGATAAAACCATGTCTTGTGAAAACTGAGAAGAAATCACTGTTCTGGTCATATACAACTCCAAAATATATGTATTTGCTTACACAGTAGTTCATTATTATTTTTCTTTGCTTTTCTTCATTAATCTTAAAGGAAACATTAAAGCATGTTGTTCTTTATTAATAATTCAGTGAATTTTTCAGCTTACTGATGTCAGGCTGCTGAATGACCTGCAAATGAACCATTCTAGAAACATACTGCTGAGTTTAAAAATCACTGGCTTTCACATGTCTCTATGAGCAATGTACATTGTAGTTGTCTAACTATTTTAATTTAAAAGTTTAGGCAGTTAGGAAAACAAACAAAAAAGAAAAAGACAAACTTGTATTCTTTAGTAACTGTATTCCAATTCTACTTTGTTTGACTAAATAGCAAAAGACAGCATTCCTCCTATATGATGACCCACTTTACATATTAAATTTATTTAACATTTAAATCAAATATTCAAGAATTGTGACTCAATAAGCATAGTTGAAATTTGCATTTCAGAGAAAATTTCATGATAATTATATTAGACAAAACAAATCAATTTCTCCAGAAGGGTGAAATCCCATGAAATACAACAGCTCAAGCAGGGAGGTACTGAATGGGACTCCATAACCACAGAATGATTATTTTGACACGTTCAGCTGTTTAATATCATGCCTGACTGCCCCTTTCTGGTTGATGATTTTCCTTTGTAGGATATGGCAGGCCTAAATGAATTTGAACCCTTGTGAATTAAAACCCTCTGATTCATTTACATTGGCTAAAATCCCTTATTCCCTAAGCAAATGTGTCTTTTTCTTTTTGCAATGCATCTGAAGATATATATGATGACACGTGGATACCTGAAATTCATAAAGCTATAAGGAGTAAAGAACTGGTTAAATGGGATGCAAGAAGAAATCAGAATGTTAGAAATATCTAACCATTAACTCTTTTATTGACATCATGGTTAAAAAAGATAAACAAGCCATTTAAATTTAAAATATTTTTCCAAATGAGCAGTCCTTTATACCTGGCTTCACAAATAAAATACCTCCGGAACTAAGCAAGTTACATACATGAGTGAATAGTGAACATTGTGTGCATTTATGTGCCAGGCAATATTGGAAGTGCTTTTAAAGGTATTAAATCAGTTAATTCTCACTTTCTTATGGAGAAAGTACTATATGATCCATATTCCATTCAATTTTACTTAATTTCATTTTTGGACCACAAGTGCAGCAGAATGAGCTCAGAATCCTCCATGAACTCATGACATATAAATGCTATTATATCTCTGTGTTTTATTTATTTACTCCCATTTGTCCCTATACCTCTACAGTCATCTCTTTCTGCCTCCCTCACTTAGCATTAAGACCACGATATGCTTAATCTATATATTTTGGGAGAGGATTTCCAAAATATGTACATATATTTTTGTACATATATTTTTTTCACTCCTATAAATGGTGTCACATTCTAGAATGCATTCTGCTTCTACTGTTTCTCAGTCAATGTCAGGCCTTGAAATTCTGCCCATGTGCCACTCGAGCATTTAGTATATTGCTTCTGACTGCAGGAAATTACTCCATGAAGTATATCTGCTTCATTTACCTACCCACTCTCCCAGTTACAGATATCCAGGTTGCCTCCAATTTCTGTCACCTGAAACAAATGTTCCAATTTTTATTTCATTTGTTCTTTTTGTTTCAAATGTACCAATAAATGTCCTGCTACACCCTCCCTTATGCATCTGTGTGGAAATGTTGGGGGGATAGATATTAGCATACACATGTAAGAGCATGTAACTGAGGCCACAGGATATACATATACATAACTAGATTAATTCTGACACTTGGCTTTCTAGACTGGCTGTGCTGGTGCTGCCATCACAAATGCCAAGAATTAGGGTTTCAGCGTTATGCAACCACAAGCCATGACCCTTTGTGTTTGACTACTTTGGCTTAAAGTTAGCCTTGTGAGACTCATCTATGACATGTAAAACAAAGTTTTCTTCACTGCTGTATAATATTTATGAATATAATGTGAAACATTCCATAATTTAGTTGCTCCATTCCACTTTTGCTGTATATGATCACAATATGGTAACTATTATTAATGGGCATAATAATATAGTAATAAGATTAATTTCTACACTGGTCACATCTGGGAGAGCATATACCAGAGTAGATATTCAAATGCATCGTTTTTCAGTTGTATAATTGACTACATTATACCTAAAGTTACTCAGATAAAACAGTTCATTTAGTCCTAATTTTAGTAAGAAAAAGCCCTCTTCCCCAAGAGAAACAACACTTCCTCACTCATTTTCAAGTACTCAAAGTTTCCTAAGGGAGAGATTTTACATAAAAATCTTTCTTGTTAGAAGTAAACACGTTATATAGATACCTAATTAGATAATGAAATGTTGAGTTGATGAGGCCCAGAATATTGAGGAAATGATATTTTTAGACCAAAACCAATTATTTTTAACCATTACAATTATGTTTGATGTTTCCCTTTTCTTTCCTTTGGGGATACACTAGAGAATACCCCACAGGAACTAAGAAAATTCTTATTTGTTTATTGAATTAGTGCAACTCTCATCATAGCGTCTACAAAATATGACAAGAGTTAAAAATTCATCCTCTAGTTTTACCCCTTAACTCTACTGTCATAAGCCATATGGCCTTCATATGAAACATAGCCTTGATATTTGCAAAAACGTGGTTAGTTGGTAGAAAATTAATATCTGAAAGAACCCTGTGCTTGTATGTCATTAATGCTTTAAAAATGTCACCACATTCCCATTTAGATATTCAGACAGTTTGTTGCTGTGATACAACCTTCAAACATGCCAAACCCAGTAAACTGATTGAACTTAAGGGAATAAACCTTCAATCTACTCTAATCGAGAAGACTAGTTTTTGGCATTTTCTATTTAGAATTCACAATCAAGAGACCGAACAATGTTTTCTCTTAACTCACACAATGCATTATAGACAGACAGACTGACAGATCGGAAGACAGGCAGATGTACATGTATAAATATATACATGTATATATATATATATGTGTGTGTGTACACACGTTTTGTCAATATTTATAACCTTTGGAATTTATATATTCATAATATAAAACATGTCTATGTTTATAGAACAATGGAAATCAGTAAGAATTATACTAAAGGATCTTCTAGGTTATTTATAGTTCATAAATTTCACATGTTTATTGGACTGTGTTAAATCACTGTCCAGTAATTATTTCATGAGTTTTTACTATGGGCCCAGTGTACTAGGTGGACAGAAATGATAAATAAATCACCTTGTGGAGCACTTAAACTAGTTGTAAGGCAGTACCCATAAATTAATAAAATACAAAGCAATGTGATGGGCACTAACTCAGGCACAATTTGTTGTATAAGCAGGAGGAGCCATAATAGTGGTAGAAATAGTAGGATCGGCAGGTAGTAGGGGGAACAGACACTGGACTCACAATCTCTGGGTTTTCAAATTCTTCTTCTGGTATTTTTTATTGACATGTGAACTTGGTTAAATTTTTAAGTCTCTGAGCTTCATTGTACATTTTTTACAAAAGGGATAAGAGCAGCAACAATGCATTCAGACATATAAATTTCACTGAGAAGAGTGTTTGGCATAGATTAAGTACTAAAAATATCCATTAGCATCCATATCAGAGAGCCTAGAGTGCATAGCATATGGTGGAAAGGGATACTGCACTGGATTCTTTACAAACATCAATTCATCTCACCCTGCAAAACCCTGTGAGTCTAGTGTTCTTATTCTAATTTTAGAGGAGAAAAATCAAGACTCAAATACATTAGTGACTTGTTCAAGGTCACACAGTGAGTGATTTGGAGAACTAGAATCCAGTTCCATCTGTTAGTTACTCATACTCTGAACCAAATACAGTGAATGTAAAAAGACAGAGTTATAAAAATTTCCTTTGGAATTTGGAAGATACTTAATGGCAGTGGGTCACTGGTTTGAAAACTGTTAGCTGAGGTTAAAAAAAGAAAAGCAGCTTCCACGATAATGGAGGTGGGCAGGGCCTTCCTGGTGGCACAAGGGGTTAAGCTGCAGCACTATGAAGCCACAGGCAGCCACCTTAGCACGAGTTCAATCCCCAACCAGGGAGCTAACCCACATGGTGCAGCAGACCTCTCCTATCTCACTCACTGCTCTCCTCAGCAGTGTATTTCAGTAGATCTGCCTGTTCTGCTCCCCACTCTGTCTCTGGTGAATCCTCTCACCCCTACCCCCTGTGCACCTCTGGCCTGTACCCCAGTTCTTGTATGCATAAATAAATAAATCTTAAAAAAAAAGAAAAGCAGACTTTCATCCAAGGTTAAAGAGTGCCATGTAAAGGACAATGATTCATTAAACATCTTGGTGGCTTTAACAAGAAGGGAAAAGTTCTTTGTTACCAGGGTGAAGAGTAGTAGGTTTAGAGTATGAATGCTGTGGCTGATGATGAGAGACAGGTCTACTGAAAATGTACAAAAATCAGCCAAGCTTAACTTCTATGAGTAAACAAGTCCAGCTCTGAACCTGCACTTACCAAATTTGAACGTCTCCCTAGATAGGTTGTTCATGCTAACACTTGCACATAAAGCATTTATGTGTTTCCAGTTGAGGCAACTCTACCTCAGCATGTGACTTAAGTCAAGCCTCTTCCCCCATCTCAAAGCATCCTACATGGTATCAAATTCTCCAAAATGTGAACAAGATATGTTCTGTTATTTGATGGCAAAGAAAAAGGTTGACAATGACAAGAGAATCCAGAGCAGCTAAAAAACCTCACATACTTATCATAGTATTTTGCAATGACTTTTTTCCGCCACTCCAAAAAAAAAAAAAAAAAGAACATATACTGCTTTCCATGCAGTTACATTAATTTGACATGGAAAATATCATTAGGTTGACCTCTGATTTGCTGCTTTCGTACCCACACTTAGCCTTGAGGCATTTGCTTTTGCATTTTCACAAATCTAATTTAGCCACCAAAGTGGTTATGCTACACATTTCACTTTCTTCCTGTTATTCTTTGGCTAGCCACTATCACCTCATGGGGTGCTCTTGATTTTATCCTTGTTCATTTTTCCTACCACACATCATGGCCAGTAAAGACCTTTAGCATCTGTTTGGGTTGTTTGCTAGTCCTAAATCACACAGTGTACCCCCAAGTCTTCTTTTTCTTTCAGAACTCATTATTGAGCTTTCCTATATGTAAATTTTGAAGACTTTTTTTTTAGACTTTGTATTTAGGTTTTTTTTTCCTTTTTGCTTTCCTCTACTTATGAATTAACCATGTTCATATTAACCATGAAGTATTTGTAATATTCACAGTTTGATTGAGGGTACACACGAGTGGGGACTGTAGGTTAAACTGAGAGATGGCATTGAATTTATATTTTCAATTAGAATTCTGGAAATACATAGAGATAGGTATCATTTTCTTCCAACCTAAGTAGGTTGTTTTACGGTGGGAGATGATAGGATTACTCAGTTAACACCAAATAAACAGGCAGCAACCTACAAAGAGCTCTTCAAAAATAATTTATTGCTATTAAAAAAAAAGTGTTTCCACACAAGTGCTATGAGTCTTTTATGAATATCAAGGAGAGAAGACCATAGCAACTACCTGGTAATCATCTGTGCTCTTACAGAGCTAAATACCATCTGGTGCACATTCTTAATATTTCCTCCTCAAACACCTTAATAAGCTGTACCATTGACATACCATATGTCTCTCCTAGATGGTAATAACTCTATAAAAAGGAAAACCAAAATATAGCTGACATGTATACTAACAAGGCAAACTAAAATTACATTTGTGCCATTGCATGAATAATTCACTTTGACTTTGCAGTAGTTCAGTTTGCTGGTATTTAAACATATGTTAGAACTCCAGAACTGTAACCCAATTTAATACAATATGGATTTAAGTATAATACCTATCACATCATATATTCCAAAACCTAACCACCAGAAAGAAATTGTGAATTTAAATAAATGGTTATATCATTAAATGACAGATTTTATCACATAATGTGTATTTTATGAAGTTTAGGGGTATTTTATTAAAAAAGTGATCTATTTTGGAAAGACTTCAGTTGGATGTATTTATATTTTCAAAAATGAATGAAACTAAAAATAACTCACCAAATTCTTTCCCAAATGAGATTTTGAACTCCACAAGATAGGCATTCATTGATATATTCTCAACCCTGCATAGTGCCCAGCACATAGTAGATGCTCAATGAAAATCTACTTAATGAATGAATAAATAAAGCTCTACTCTCTCTCAATTAATGTATCATTTTCTTCTTCAGCTGTTACCTTTGTTTGCTTCATATTTTCAGTCTAAAAGCAGTACTGTCAGGAATAAGCAGAGCATGTATCTTATACCATTGAAATCATTCTTTCATTAATTCAACTATTGAGTTTCTTCTCTTTACTAAGTTTCTTCTCTTTACTAAGTACAGAGGAGGGGGAAAAAAGTGCCTACTGCTTCCATCCTGTTCTCAATCAACAAAATGCAAATGCAGAATTGGGATTAAAATAAATAGTGACAGAAATCCATTCAATAATTCTTAACTGCAGTGTTCCCCACAGACCTTTGTATCTTATATGTCACTTGTTCTCAGACATTCTCTCAACCACTATGCTGGCACATTAGGTAGCAAGATTTCTATAAGCTTGTCAATTAAGGGCCGATAAAATGAAGATTAAATGTCATGTATTTTGATTGGTGCTTCTTCTATGAAAGGACTGTGAAGCAATATTGAAAATAGTTGAGTAGATATGAATGATGACGTTGAAAATTGGAAGCCAAATTGAACTTCATTAATTAGCAACAGTATATTAGTAGCACTCGACATCTGAGACATATAACCCAGAACAATTTTTGACCCAGGAAGTTGAGAACTACTCAAAAAGTCAGTAGGTGGGACCTAGACAGAAGAAAGGGCCTAAATATTTTAGAAATAGTCATGAAATGCTATTATTTTTCTTTTCTTGCAAAGAATGAAAGCTATCTGAATTAAAAGGATCCAGATTTGAGCACTTGCAAAATGTAACAGTATATAGTAAAATATATCAGGACATAAACTTTAGGAGACAGACACATTAAAATAAAGTGTTCTGCCTTTGCTCAATTCTACATGTCAATACTAAGTGGCTCTTGGTGTGCGTGAGTGCCAATTTCATTTCAGTCTTCAAAGCACTGTGTGAGCAGATGGAATGTTGCTGGAGTTACACCTGCAGGTATATGTTAAAAAAAAAAAAACATGGCAAACAATTGCACAAAATAAGACAGAAGGTTTTAGAATTCTAGTATCACCTATGTCTCATGAAGCCGAGTAAATTCTGATAAGGTATACTTTAAATTTTCAAATAAAAAAGTTCAGTAAATTGCAAAGCTGGCTCAGGTTCCAAGTGTTAAGGTGCCAGGCCAAGTTATGAAACTCATTCAGGGTTGTGAATTTAATTTTTAAGGTTTTTTTCCCCCTTATCAGGAAACCCCAGGATTTGGACCCAGGAAAGGCACCTTCAGATGAGAGGATGGGATTAGTGTAATGGCTCATTTCATCCAACAGTGACATCTGCTGTCCATTCACTAGATCTGCCAAGGCTGCCATTGGGACCTGTAAAATGAGGGGCGAGGGATAACTTTGTTCCTGCACAGGAAATGCAGTTAAGTTTATATGATGAGGAAGTACTCAGAAATGAGGATTTTTTTTTTAATATAGAAAATGAAACAAAGGATCAGAGAAAGCCAAACTAAAAAACTAACACTTGAAACCTGACTTTGGAACACGGGTAACCAGAGGGGAGACAGGGAGAAAGGGAAGGAGAAGGAAGCTGGGAGGGAGCACAAAGGTCTATGGTGGAGGGTTATGGGTTCTTTGGTGGTGGATGAACTAGGGCACGATGCCCAGATTTTAAATACTTTTTTTTTTTTAATTTTATAGAGGCATGTTTATTTATTTATTTATTTGTTTGTTTGTTTGTTTTTTTTTATACATGCACTGGGTACAGTCAGAAGCGCGGGAGGGTGAGAGAATTCACCAGAGCCAGAGCGGGGAGCAGAGCAGGCAGAAGGACCGAAGTACACTGCTGAGGGGAGCAGCGGGCCGCAGGAGAGGTCAGCGCGCCATGTGGGACCCTCCTCCGGTGGCCGGGGAGCAGCCGGGGATCGAACAAGCGCTGCAGAGGCTGCGGGCAGGTTCGCAACCCAGCGCTCAACCGCTGTGCCACCGGGGAGGCCCTTAAATACTTTTAAAAAAAAGATTTATTTATTTATGCATACTAGAACTGGGGTATAAGCCAGAGGTGCAGGGAGTGAGAGGATTTACCAGAGACAGAGTGGGGAGCAGAACAGGCAGATCTACTGAAATGCACTGTTGAGGGGAGCAGGGGGCGAGGCAGGTGAGGTCTCCTGCACCATGTGGGTAGCTCCCTGGTCAGCTGGGGATTGAACTTGTGCTGCAGTGGCTGGCAATAGCTTGATAGCACTGTCTTTAACCCCTGCACCACCAGGGAGGCCCAGACATTAGGATTTTAGCACTTTTCTAAAAATAAGCCTAGATTGGATTATTTTAAATTTATTTTTGAAATTTTGTTTCATACATGATTATGTTAAAGAAGAAAACCTATGTTTTCTGTAAAGGGGGTGTGTAGAAGCATATGAAATAGCAATACATTCAAATACTGCACATCTAGAGGCCTCCCTGGTGGCACAAGGGTTTAAGACGCAGCACTATGAAGCTATCCACAGCCATTGCAGCACGAGTTCGATACCCAGGCAGGGACATGACCCACATGGTGCAGCAGACCTGTCCGGTTTTGCCTGCCGCTCCCATCAGCAGTGTATTTCGGTAGATCTGCTTCCAACTGTGTCTCTGGTGACTCTTCTCAGGCACCACATCTCTGGCCTGGACCCCAGTTCTTACATGCATAAATAAATAAATCTTTAAAAAAATCTCTAAAAAATAAATCCTGCACATCTGTCATACCCATATACACAAAGATGTACACATTTCCATGCCAGCAACTTAGTTCTGAATCATGCTACTTCTAGAAATCAGAATAATAAAAATAAAAAACTATAAACTTATTAAAACCATGAAATAAAGACTCTTAACTCCAAGTCATGTAACATGTTGTCATAAATAATACAGAACTGAGAAAGTAGCAATGGTGGGACATTGGGCTTTGGTAGAAGAAATAACTGACAGAGTACTTGGGGTCTAGTGTTGACAGATCACTAGAAATCCACAAGAAAACACAGGAAGCCAGAGAGTGCCCCCACCATTCAGAAACAGAGGCAGAGATAATGGGACAGGTGTCCTTGAAAAAGTGAAGAGAGAACATCCAACAAAATGTTCCTTGCAACTCAGAGGTGGAAGACACCTAAAAAATACAACTTATAAGACTGAATAATCATTCATTTTTGGTAGGGCAGCAGCAAAGAGGATAGTGTAAGATTGCAGATGAAAACTGCCCCCAAACAATTTTGATTCTGTGGCTAGAACGATATTGGCATGATAATATCTCAAAATATGAGGCTGCAGTCTAGCACTGTAGCAAATGAGAAGAGGGAGCTTGGGCTATGAAGCTTCCACAGGTTCTATGACTACTTTCTCACATCCTACGGGAAACTCTTGCTATTAGCTAGTCAAGGAAATTCAACATTCCCATCTGAGCAATACTGAAGAGATTTTCTTAGCATCCATGAAATATACCATAAGAACTAAGATCAAAAAGAACATATCAAGTCTCTGAAAACATCAGAAGAACATGGCTGAAAAACAGACAAAAATGCAATTAATATTCATGCATTCGCACATCAAGTTTAACAACTTAAGACATATAAAGAAATCATGAGGTGAAATAAATCCTTAGGAAAGAGATAATCAGAGAGTAAAATCTAACCTGATAAGACTCATGGAAGAAATAGGGTTAAAAACAAAATCATTTCAGAAAAGAGTAAGTGACCAAGAAAATAAGGAAAACAGGGCACACAAGAAGATAAGATCATGAAGAGGAAACATAAGAGAAGAAAGCAGAATGAATCATTTCCTCCTTCCAATGTAACTAATGTAGAAGTTAAAGCAGAATTAGAAAAAAAAAAAATGCCTGTGTTAGGCCAAGCTAGGTCACAGAGTCATACATATTGCATGTTAAGTACATTTACATTATCAGAGTGTTCAAATACAATATAAATCTTGTATAATGATTGGACTTTCATGATGAAGAAAGCACTATTTGGGAGTAAAGTTTAAGGTTCAGTCACATATGAGAAAGGAAAACCAACAGGCGATCAGGTTTTCTAAAGCCACAGTTAACACCTGAATATGGGAGAAAATATCTACAAGTAAATCAAGGAAAAGTGATGTCAGTGGCTTTATCTTTCTGCTCCCAAGATATTCATGAATAATACAATCTGGCCTTAGGAACACACATAAAATCAGGGAACCCTACCATGAGGTTTTCCTGAGGAATTTATCAGAGTACAAACTTCATTCAACGTAGTGCCAATTAGGAGAGTTACTGTCAGTCAGACTAAAGGAGCAACAAATCCATTAATGTGGGGATGCAAGGGGAAAATGGTCTGGAAAATGTAAAAACAAACTGACAATTCTGACAATGTACAAATGATCCAATTATAAAAATTAGGAGGAAAGACAGAGCAAGAACAGAGAAAACAGAATTAAGTTCCTGATTGCCTCATCTATAAGAACTGAGAATAACGATATTTTCAAAGCTCACAATTCACCCATGATGATACAAATATATTAGTAGTACCAATGCAAGTATTAAGAAATGTTGAATTACAAAAGTTTAATAGTTCAGAAAGAACAGAGAAATTAAAAACAGCACCTTGTCCAATTTTATGGCCAGACAAGGGGGAGTATGTCTAACAAATAGAGGGAAACTTAAATTCAAGTATAATTATAAATATAATGACTAGAAAATATATTATGATTTAAAAATTAAAATTTCAAAATAAATTATGATTTCTTAAATATTTTGTAATACTATTGGAAAGCAACGCTCAATTTTATGACACACACAAGAAATAAGTCAAAAACAAAGATATCCAAAAATGCTTGAAAAAGGAAGAGCTGGCAATTACAAACAAGACAAAATTGTATCAGCCTATTCTTAATGGTATCTTTTTCTTGGCTTATGTTTTTATTACTTTTTAAAAATTTGTTTAGATATTTAATAATCACTTGTTTTATATTCTTTCATCATAATTTTAACCTTTGGGTTCTAACTCCATTTCTCATTGTTTGGGGACTATTTCTCTCATAATATCTATTTTCCTTGAATATTGTTAGTGGTGTTGATTTTGTTTTTGACTGAAAGAAGAGCAAGAGGAGCCTATGAGTTTGTGCTGCCTTTGCAAGTTTTGACTAGCTTTCATAATCCTCCCACTTTTAGTTTTTGGAATGGTCAATTACTAGCTTATTATAGCTTCCAAGCTTTTAACTACCATCATTGTGAAGGTTACACCATAGAGCACTTACCATGCCATAGAAGAGTAGATTCTACCTTGCGTTCTTAAAAAAAAAAAAAAGGTGTTTTGCATTTGTAACTTGTAGAAAGGAATGCAGATTTGGACACATAAATTTTCCATGACATGGAAAAATCACTGAACAATATAAGTCTCTATTTCAGCTAATACAGAAGAGATATGGCTGAGAGAACAAAAAAGTTGACAGTAAAGAACTTACATAGAAAGGCATCTTGACAGATAAAATATAAGCCATCCTACGCCCAAGAGGGGAAATTTTGTATTAGTGAAACTTCAAACAGGTATCACTTTCACCTCAGTTAATCCACAAAAATTGAGTCAGCAACATCTTGTGATCAACCATATCAAAAGTAGTTGATAGATGAAATGTCATTAACAGAATGAACAGTTATCCATCACTCAGTAAAATCTCATCCATCACCCTTACACCAAACTCAATTGTATCGTACACTAAGCACATACACTACACTGAGAACTTCTAACTCCTGATGAGCTAAAAATTTTCCTTCACATCCAAACAAAGAATATAATAAGTTCATGGATGGTCAGTTAAAAAATGATATAATAACAAACACATTAATTATTAAAATAATAACTTCTAGAATACTCAATATACTGGCATATTCTGATATTAAGGTATTCTGTTGAGCAAATAACCCTTTCTATATATAATCATGCAATCTCATACCAGCATTACACATTTTCAAATATAATAAATTAAAGATAATAAAAGAACCTTATACAAAAATTGACTTTAGTCAATTTGTTATTGTCTCTAGTTCAATGTTATAAACAGGCATAATCATCCTAGAAATAGAGATGGATGGCAATTGAAGAATATCAGAAAACAGATATATCTGAGTACAGATGAACAATCCAATGGACCATTAACAAATGGAATCCAGAGCTTCTATTTATGCCCTACTAATGAATACTATGATTATTTACCAATTATGCCAACTAGTTATTTTTAACAACCCCATGAAGAATTTAACATATTTTTGCTAGAGATGTCTTTGCATGGCCATTGACATTTTTTAATGGACAATTAGCTACTATGACCAGAGCTTTATGAAAGATGCTCATTCATTCACTGCCTATGATTCAGTAACATTTTCTTCAGCAACAATTCAGCATAAAGTAACCCATTGTTTCTGTAAAGTGACATATCATGCATGCACAGATATGCATACAAAAATCAAAAAATTCATAGTGATGAAAATCTTGAGATGAAATATAAAAGCTGTGATGAAGTATTATAACTGTATAAGAGTGTGTGTATATATATGCGTGTGTGTACAAAAAATACACAGCCAACAATCATATATATTTTTCATAAATTTCAACCTCAAGTAAATGGGAATTTTCAGTTTTATAATATATTGCATATTAAAAATGAACTGTATTTTTATTGATTTTAAAGCAACACTTCCAAGTATGAAAGTAATAGCTTTTTGATTGATTCAGTCAGGATGAGTTAGACGTTGATAAGAGAGGGAGAATTAATCAGAAAGGGTTGATAGAGGACCTGTTCATAGTATAGATTTCCATTTTTGGTGTCATTGTGTTCTTGTTACAGACCTGATGAACTGTTTTCACCAGGTTGAATGATAAAATGACCATGACTAGGGAGGTAGTGAAAGAGATTTATAAGAATTAAGTCTATTTTAAAATGAAAGGTGAAGGCCAAATTTTTAAATACAGTATTCTGAGCATAAATTGTAATTTTTTCAAGTCAGATTTATACTTAAATTAACCCTTATAGAAAACTTTAAGTATAAACATACCTCAACAAGGTTAAGAATATAACTGTACGTCGCTTTACCAGAAAGATGTATGAGGAAATATACATAAATAATAATATCCATTGACAATCAAATTACAAATGAATACACTTTCTGGCTTTAACACTGCAATTGATTTATTTTCTTTACTCAAGTGATTCAGGAACATATCTCAAAACTGCTGAAACCTTAAAAAGCCTTTATGCCTCCAATCTCACTTATCAAATCAATAGATTCTTTAAAGTCCCACAGCAAACTTTTTAAAGCATATCTCTAGAAATCTAATAAGGTCACTTTGCCTCCCAGATCTATGTTAAAAGTTGCTAACATGAATAATTAGTCTATGCCAGGCACAATGATAAGTAGCTAATTCAATGGGCTCCTTAGGGAATTAAAAGTTAGTATTAGCAAGAGGTATACAGTGGTGTCTGGCACACAGATCAACTCATTGGTATTACACATGGTAGAAAGAAAATTCAGCCCAGAGACCTGAGTTTTAACCATAAGTGTGTTATAAATTGGTCAATACTTTCAGAACACGGAAAACATTTTCTCTGAATCTTGTTTCTTCATATGTAATATAGGGAAGTTAAAGTATTTTTAATATAACTTCCAATTCATAAATGCCGTGATGTCTTAATTCAGTCTCAGAATTGTAGCCAGTTATGTGTAGATAAAATCCAATGGCACGTTAACGTGCATCACAGATGAAAGTAAAGAAATTGCTGCTGTATAAGATAGGGTTCCTTAATAGAATTCTTCTTTTTTATTTTAATGTCTAATATTGGAAAAATATTTTATTTTTAGAAAAATTGCAAATATATACAGAGTTTTTATTTGTCCTCCAACCAGCTGCCCTGATGTTAACATTTTGCATAGCCATGATAGATTTGCCCAAATTAAGAATTTAAGATTATATGCTATAGATTAAAATAACACTTTATTAAAATTTCACCAGTTTTTCCCACTAAGTCCATTATTACTTAGGATTTAATTAAAATCCAAGATTGTACATTGCATTTTAGTCTTTATATGTTTTTGGGCTCTCAAGGATCTGTGATAAATTCTTTAACTGTTCTTGTTTTCACTTATGAGAATGACAGTCTTGATGAATTAATGGTCAGGTATTTTATACAATTTCCCTCAATTTGAATTTGTGTGATCAATTTCATAATTAGACTGAAAGTGTGGTTTTAGAGGAAAAATAACAGAGAGGTGAAGTGTCTTCCTCACTGCATTATGCCAGACAGTTCATGACATCAACATGACTTATCATGAGTGTTATTTAACCTTAATCACTTAAAGTAGTAAAAACAGGTTTCTTTACCATAAGTTACAAAGTTTTATTGCTTAAAGCAAGTAATCAAAACCCAGTTGTAAAATATTTCTCTATCAATCAATGAATAATTACAGTTATGTCAATACTTAATAGTCATTATCAGAAAGACAAAAACAAAAAAAGTGGGCTAATTGTTTTACTTAACTCCTAAATGTTTCAACTCTAAATAATGAAGATAGTAACCAAAAGAATACAAAGATTTCAACTGCTATAAGCACAACAATTTTGTGTACTTATAATAAAGTGAAAATTGGTGCAATAAATTTTTTTCACTGCTTTAGAAAAACAAATTTTCATTACAATGATGTTTGAGCAACTTTTCACTTTTGGTCAATGAATAGAAATATAGTGTTTAATTTTTCTTTGAATATCTTTATATTAGTTAACACTAGAGCAAACTGAGGTAATTAAGAGACAAATTATATGAATGCATAAACCATAACATGGAAAAGTGAAGTGCCTTTCTTAAAGAAAGTAATGAGATGCTTACATATTTAATTTTTCTCCCTGAACCTTCTGTGTAGAGGATGCTCTTTTAACACTGGTCAGTGAGCCTGGCTGTGGTCCTATTCTGTAAAGACACTGTATCACTGGAACTCTTAGCTAGATGGAACTATCTTAGTATTAATCTCTAAGGCCCCGAACTGTTATAAATCTTGAAGTCTGCAAACACAGCATTTTAATTCTGTCTCAAGAATTCTCCATTCACAAAATATTCCCCAAATAGATACCAGATATCTGGACAATATAAGGGAATCTGTAATGACACTGAGTACTAGACCTTCATTCTCTCATACTGTGGGGCAGTGGAAGGCATTGAGCTCTGGACTTCCCTACATGACACAAAGCTGTTGTCTTTGTAGCCATGGCTATTTCACTCCTAGATAGAGCCTTCTGGTTTTCACTTACATTGGCTTGTCTTGTTCAGCCTAAAGAAACCTATATACAATTCAGAAATAAAGTCAGAAATTGAAACTACTGTTTCTGTATATCAAGTCTTGGAAAAAACACCTTCTCTCTCCTAATTTATCTGTCAAAAACAAGTCCGGCTGTATTTCTATAAAACTGTGTGGAGAAATACAATCTGGAAAAAGTATTTGTAACCTTCATCATCAGCCACACAAGTCAATAGATCTTCATGACACATCTTCAGACCCATATAAAAAAATCAATATTAAGGCATTTACCTGTGAGTATTTCAACACTGTGCCATAGATTTTAACTTATTCACCCCTTTCCAAACTTTCTCTTCTGTTGAAACAGAGCTAAATCTAATCATATAGTTCCCATAAAACAGATATTTATTTTCCCAAAATCTTTTAACATTTTGAAAAAAAAAATGTTGCCCTGCTTTTTCTCTTCCATCAAATAGTATGTGTTTATGTTAATCAAAGATATTTGAATGAAAATAACATAGGCAAAAGAGGTGCTTCTCAATCAATGGAATGTCTTTACTTTGTGAGTTCCTCACATGATTGTTAACCCAACTGTCTGTATTAATTGTTGAAGGAAAAGCAGTGATAACTAAAAATGTGTCATTTCATCTGGGGAAGATAAGATCTACTATGTCACTTCTTTTGTGGATACATCTGGGTAAACACTTGAGCAATGAATAAGCCAGAATGTATCACATCTGCTTAATAAAATGTGGTGTGGTATATCTCCTCACCATGTGCTTAAGAGCTAAGGTGTCAGCAGCATAGAAGATGCTAACTTGTAGAGGATAAATCTGTATAATTTTGATATCCCTGGTGCTAGGCAGATAAGAATGACCTGTTGGTATGGAAAACGTCAAAGTTGCAAAGGAATTCATCCCCAGCTTGTTAAGTAGATAGATGGTTCCCAAGTCCTTACAGAGAGCATCCAAACTCAAGCTGCCCCAATCTTCTTAGAACCAAATGATGAACAATTCACACAGATTTGCCCCTTACATGCTTTCACATCATCTTTCTTTTTTTCACTATTCCGAGCCACAGTACTAGTATAGATGCATTGTTGCTACAACCCACCAAATGATCTTCCAATGCTTACTTACCTTCTATTCAAGCTACTTCATTTACAGTGATTAGATGGATTATTTTTTCAAATGTAATCGTGCATACACAATATTATCACTTTTTGCCACTTTCTTTTGTTGCTTACTGACCTCCTCATTACTTTTATGTCACTGTAACTTCCTAAGTGAGTTGTAGTATCCTGTCTCCTTCTTTCACATTATATAACTTAGCTGTAGTCACAGACACCATCAATTGATGCACATACGCATGTCCACCACAGCTAGTCACTAACATCCATGAGGACATAGGCTCTTTCCATTTCTCATAATCCTTGAATTTTCAACATTTTCTATCAAAATGTGCATTTTATCTTTAACAAATGAATGAGTCTAGTAGGGAAAGAAGCATGGCAATGTGTTCCTTTGGGAAGAACACACATCAATGAGACTTTTGAATGAAGGATAAACAACTATATAATGCTGAGATAAAACAGTTTGAGACAGTGAAATGATAAGCATCTCTAATAACAGAGAAAGGTGACTTTTACTATTTTAGTGCTTGAAATTGCTTTTGTACAGGATATTAGAGTTACAGCTGATGAGGGCCTTACCCGGGAGTGATAGAAAATACTTTTACTCTTTGAAATGGGAATTGGAACCATCACCCAAATCATTCCTGTGGGTATAGTTAAACCCTTGAGAACATAATAACAATATTAGAGTCTGGTGTTAAATCTGCTGTGGGGGATTAACAGAAAGGTCTATGTTATTACTTGAAACAAAGACAGAAATGCAAAGCACCAGTACTCAGGAAAAACTTGACTCCAGATAGCAAAGGTGTTGACCTAGAGAATTAAGCACTCCTTTATTGCAAAATGACTATGACAGGTCAGTGAAATAAAAATAGATTTTAATTTATTTGATGGATTATTAGGGAGTTTCTATAAAATGGCTAGAGATAGAAGACTGGCTTTCTGTGGTCAACAATAGCAGGTTTTAGAATACTGTTTCATCTGTTTGAAATGAGGTGTGACTCCTGAAACTTGAAGAAGTAGAGAGCATCTGCGTTCCATTTGCCTCTGGAACAAATACGGAGATTCTCAACCATCGATCTTGATTTTTCCTACCAAATGAATAGACTCCAATGCCTCATTCAATAATCTAAATCGTTTCTGAGACAACCTTAGTGATTATGAGCCAAAAAGGGGGTATTACCTGTCCAGAATCAGTGTAAAATTTTCAGTTGCCATTTAGCCTTCCGCTGTTTTGAAGGACTTAATACCCAAATTTGGCCTCATAAGCCATCGATTTTATGAGATACACATGAAGCACTCCGATTTTCAGGGACAATCAAGCAGCTAACATCAGTCACAGAATGCAATTACATTAAAATATGTATTTAAAAGCAAATATTCCTATCAAAATGATACCTTAGAGTAAATTCTGCAATGGAAATTGCTCAGGGTCATGCCTGAGCCTACAAAAGAAAAGTATTTTTGGGGCTTTCTTGTTACTTAACCCCTTCTTTATCGTATTTACCATCTGTTGCCAGAGCAAGGCAATTGTGGAAAAGCTTTCACGTTCTGCCTCCATATTACCGTTAACCTCTCTGATTTTTTCTACTTTGGTGCAGACCTACAAAATTTCTTATATTTTTTGCATACTGGCATAGGCAGTGAGGTTTTAGTGTACCTTTTTAAAGGATTTTCTTCATAAACTTGAAATCCTAAATGTTATCTGGGAACATAATTGTCAAGAAGAGGATTGCTAGGAAGCACAAGACCGGCATTTGGGAGAACATACATACTATAAGTAACACAACATGGTCTTGGTTCTAGCGATATATTTTTTTTTTTAATTTATACAAGCACTGGGTACAGTCAGAAGCACGGGAGGGTGAGAGAATTCACCAGAGCCAGAGCGGGGAGCAGAACAGACAGACTGACAAAATACACTTCTGAGGGGAGCAGTGGGCGAGACAGGAGAGCTCTGTCTCACCATGTGGGACCCTCGCTGGTGGCCGAGGATCAAACCACCGCTGCAGAGGCTGCGGGCAGCTTCGCAGTCCAGCGCTCAACTGCTGCGCCACCAGGGGAGGCCCTCCAGTGATATTTTAATATGAATTTGACTGAAGAAAAGTATGATGCATCATACAAAAGTATATCAATCATAAGGGCAACTACTTAACAATATTCATCAAATTTAAATTAATCTGTATTCAGCAATGTGAAATGCAATTATAACAGTCATGCATCAAATGAGATAGTGTCTTCATAGAGCTTACATTTTGAATGGAATATCTACTTCTTAGCAGATATCACTAGCAGACATGGTCGAACACATGGACTACTACAAAAGAAATTTTTGAAAGAACTACAGAACAGAGTAAAATCAATCAAGGAAGTTTTAGAGATATTTATATCATCTCTAAATCACAATTTCCCTAGCTCAGAAAACCTGTACACATGACAATAACTTTGCACATCTTAATAATTTTCAACCTCTACAATGGTTTAATATGTTGTCATTGGATTGATCAGATGATTAAATTAAATAGTATATATAAATACATACACCTTGTTTGGCACATAGTAAGTATTCTATTAAAGTGTAATTTTCCAATGCTGTATGGAAGTACATGTGTAGAGATTACGTCTGACTGTAATGTGTAATACAGAAATATAGAATACTGTAATACAGAAATACTGTAATACAGAAATCTCATTAAATCCCAATAGGGAGGAAGCAGGATGTATTCGACACATAAGTTCAAGTTTTCAAAAGAGATTCCATATAAAACCAACAGAATGAACAAAATCATGGAGTAGAAGATGCACACGTTTGGTAGTGCAAACTGGTGTGAGCGAGAAGCACCTATGAAGAACTGGCTGGCCAACAGTCTAGAAATAAATAGCCTCTAAACCTGTTGTGAAACCTTGAATGTGAAACTAAATCACCTGGAGGTGATTCTGTTGATCACAAGAAGTCCCTGAAAGTTCATTTGATCTATTTCAGTTCTGAAAAAAATACTTCTAAGAAAACAGATTCTTTTGTTCAACATATTAGAGCAATTCTGTATATGAAATATTTTTACGCATTTGTAACAAATATATGTGTGTGTATATATACACATATATATAGACACAAACACAACAACAGCAAAAAGCAAACTCTATTCAACTTTACTTAACCTAGATCATTTTATAAGCTTATGGAGTAAAAAATTTTCCAGCTCTATTTCCCTGCATGTAGCACCTATTAAAATCCACATTTTGGGGGTCATTGGAACATACTGACAGAAATGTTATCTAAAGTCTGCTTTAAGAGGCCAATTCTGGCAGAGCTATCAGAAGATTTTTATGCTAATGGGCCATTATAATAGTTCAGTTGCAAGCTAAACTGTGAATGACTTCAATTGGAAAAATAAAATGAAAAGAAAGACATGAATCAGAGGCAACAATTCTTGGAGTATGACTGACTACACAGAGAATAAAGAATATGCAAGACCCAACAGAGACTCTACAATGTTAAGCCTAAATGACTGTGTGGCAGGTGGAACCTGTAATAAAAGTTGGAAACTCTGAAGGGAGACAAGATATGGGGGGGAAGGACGGACTTGCTTTGGAACTGTCTAGCAGGCAGTTGACGATTTTATTTCCTGTCAACCAAATTTAATTTAAAACCCAACAAGTGCCAGATTCTGGACTAAATGTGAAGGACTAAAAGATTAACAAGGCACTCTCTCTGCTCTTGAGGTCTTAAATTTTGAGAACCCATTCCTTCAGTAGAGCACACACAGAAAGCTTTTGGAGGGAAATCTTGGAGACGTTGCTTTATCTCCTGAGTCTATACTGGGTCCTTGAGAAATCTAATTTTCAAAACAACATCATCCGTACCTCACATGAGTCTGTCTGTCGAAACATATGGCTTTATCCTCTTATTGATGGAAAAATGATTTGGCATCCCAATCTTGTCAACAAATCAAACATTGGACGTTTTGCAGTCAATTTCTTATGAACTGTTTGGTATTAGAGAATACTACACCATGGAGAATTGTTCTGAACATGACGGAAGATTTAGAGCAGTGTTTTATATCATAGTATGTAAGGCAGCAGAAGTAGCTGTGGAGAAAGTTAGGCACTTGTGAGAAAACAAAAGAGCCTGCAAAAGAAAGAAGTTTCTGCTCAGCAAATACTCATGCATTTCCAGATATTTCAGAGAGCACTAGCTATGTTAGGTTCATGTGAAAATATCTGACTAACAGACTATAAGCAGAAGCAACATCCATGTATTTGGGGATGAAACAGGAAAAACTTCCTGACTTAGTCTAAAACTTCACTTTTTCTGCCTTGAGTACTTCAAGCTCATGTGCAATGAATGCCATAGTTCAACAGCGGGAGAGGTTCGCTGACCAACTGTATGTGAGCAAGAGACAAGCTTTGGCTTGCTTAAATCACCGAGAATTTAGGCTTAGTGGAGTTCTTTTAGTTTCTCAGGGGGTGCTAGGAGTACTTTTTTGGCCAACACATTAGGATTAACACAGAATCCAAGTGGAGGGAGCAGCCCCGTGAGAAAGAGGGTACTCTTGTGTTGGTCTTTTAAGTAAAATTTGTGATGGAAAATTGTTCAGAAGATGAAAATTTTAGAAATCCAATGCTTACATAGTATCAGTAATCTTTACAGTTGGAATAATCAGAAAATGACATTGAGATCATAGTCTATAATCAAATTTTTACAGATTTGCTTTTTGATGTTATGTGTGAGTCTTACAGAACTCACAACTGTATGCATTACACTCATATTATTGAGTTTATTGCCCACCCAGCCAGATACATTTATCTCTCAGATCTCAGAAGTGGGAAGGATTGATTCTCCACAGATACTGCCATAAATTTAACAGAAAGAGTAGTGGAAGAATATCAGATAGAACATGGAAAACGAGACATTATTGAAGGGAATTTTTGCTGGCAAACAGATAGAAAGAATTTATGTGATTGAAAGTCTTTATGTTTTACATATAAATTCCACAAGTTTTGCAAGCAAACACACTGATGAGGTTGTATGCTCCCTGGCTTCACACATTTAATGAGACATTCCATCTAATGTTTCAGGTGGAAACACATAAAATTGCTTTTTTGGTAGGTCCCCAAATTGACAACTTCATATGGTTTTAGCAAATAGAATGGCATAGCAGACCTCTCCTGACTTGCCCACTGCTCCCCTCAGCAGGGCACTTTGGTCAATCTGCCTATTTTGTTCCCCACTCTATCTCTGGTGAATCCTCTCACCCACCACACCTCTGGCCTGTACCCCAGCTCTTGTATGCATAAATAAATAAATCTTTAAAAAAATGATAAAAGGGTATCTAATGGAATAGAAAATTCAGTTATCTCTGAGTTACTCATGGGAACAGACCTTGGAACAGTCATTAGAATTTATAGAAGTTAGATTTTAGGGTCTCCCTGGTGGTACAAGGGGTTAAGATGCAACCTATGAAGCTATTCACAGCCACTGTAGCATGAGTTCGCTCCCTGGTGACGCAAGGGGTTAAGACGCAACCTATGAAGCTATTCACAGCCACTGTAGCATAAGTTCAATCCCAGGCTAGGGAGCTACCCATATGGCACAGCAGACCTCTCCTGACTCACCGGCTGCCCCCCTCAGCAGTGCATTTCAGTAGATCTGTCTGTTCTGCTCCCCAATCTGTTTCTGGTGAATCCTCTCACCCCCCACACCTCTGGCCTATACCCCAGTTCTTCTATGTATACATAAATAAATCTTTAAAAAAAGAACTTAGACTTTAGATTAATTAAAGTGATATAAAGAGTTTTTCAAAAGTGGAAATATACATGAACTATTAAGTCTTAGTGGCAAATTCATTCAGAGAGTTCATTAAGAATCTTTAAATTTGAGTTTGGATATGTGAAGGTCTTCTTTGTATCTCTGATATACTTACGGATCCAATATTTTATATCTTCAAAACCATTCTTGTAACAAGTTATTAATGTTGTTGTTGTTGTTGTTTTTCAATTCAAAGATCAGCTTGCAAACCAAACAGTAAACTTTAAAACAATCACAGGGTTGGTGTAATGGGCATGCGACCTGCTTGCAAGGACCTGTGCTTGTGCTAATGTGATAGGCTTGAAATTCTTAGCAACTTTTGTACAAGGAGAGCTACCTTTTCCTTTTGGACTCAGCCCTCAAAAATACGTAAACAATACTAAATAGTCTTCTCAAGTTTGCATGATGGCAAAAATTATAAATACACATTAATTACAGACCATCAAAGGCTAGTTTATCATTTTGAAATTACATTTGGGGATTAGACTTCTATAGCAAAATTTATTGCTCCAAAGGTCATTTTGTAACAACTATTAAATAATCTCTGTTTATGTGCATTTGGGAAACTGAGAAACTTGTCAAGGAGCTTTGATGTTTTATATTTCAAATTAATCATAAAAATGTTACCAAATGCATAAATAAAAATAATTATGGAAGAAAATTTTGGAGAGGCAAAAAGAAAATCTATGACTCTATACCAGTTCCATTTCTTGAAAACAGATGTACATGAGACAAAGAATAAAGGAACAGCAGGAAAATGCACCACTATAGTGGTCACAGCTTCTAGGCAACCCATTGAAATGACAACTAGACAGAAATAGCAACAGATGTATCTACCACCCAAAAAAAGTTAAATTAAATCAAGTGAAAAACTTCAAATGAGGTAACTGTTCAATGAAAAGGAAAAAGAATAAAAATCACATCTGCTTACACTGATGAAACACGAAAGATCTGCTGAAAAGTTTATGTTGAAAATTAAGATATAGTTAAAGCAATCTCTGTGCATTCATCCAATAAAGGGAAAAGAATGCATGGGTGGATCAATGCCAATTTTCACTTTGAAATCCTCAAAATAAGAAAATTATGATTGTGGTTGATAAGATTCTCTATGATATGCCAGACTATCGAACTAAAACTCTCTAGAAGGAAGCAAGCTACATTCATTCTAAAAACAAATGGTACATTTCTGTCCTTTAAAACACATATCCATAAATATGCATACTTTCCTACTTCTGTGACCATCTGACTTGAAATTCTTAAGTTTTATGAATGTTTTAGAATAATTAATAAAACATCATTTACAAAGGAAATTTCAAATTTATTCATTCTATCACCATTAATTCATTAATAATGAAACATAAAATTGAGTGACCAAAAAGTCCAGATGAGAATCGAGGCTGGATATCTAAACAGAGACTGCCCGAAATATGAAGTCTGTTCAAGTCAACATACTTCTGGCCTCTTCTGAATGGAACTGGGAGGGTGGCAGTGACAAAGAGTAAAGAAACTCTCCCATAGACTTCTCAAGGAAAAGGATTGAAAAGAAAAATTTCAAAATGACTTGCATTTTGTAAAATTGAAGTCGAAAAGACAATGTTTGAAATACTAAAATTTTTGAAGCAAAAATTTAACAATTGAGCTAGTATTATGTTTCTCTATAGTCCTGTTCTGGTTCATTATTCTCCTTCATAGCTTTCCTCTCTGTATCTCAGATCCTAAATGCTGTGACTTAAAAGTCCTTTAATCTATCTTATGTTTACTGTCTTTCTAATTGATTTTTTTTTTATTTTGTGACCATGAATTATATTTGAGAAGGAGAACAGGGTGAAGTATCCTAAAAGTTCAGGAGTTTGGGGTCTGAGGAGAAATTTCTGGAGTCCCATGGGTGCCTGCTTGTAGGAAACTTCCTGACACTGACAATTTCTGGAACTCTTGCTCTGGCTTCATTTTTAAAGCCTGGAGCACAATTAAATAAACAGCTCCTGTCCTGCATTTGTACCATTGCAAGGCTCTCCTGAAAGCTAGAAACATGTGTTGTTAAAGCTGTCAAATTAATGGCTGCCAACACAAACTTTTAGAATTCTTCACTCTGGCCGCTTACACTTAAAACATAATTCAAGGCCACTTGTTTAATAAAGGGACATACTATTAACCTGAACCAAATACATTTCTTTCTTTACTCTATGGAGTCATGGAGAGATATTCTATGCATCTCCTTCTGCTTGATCCCTTGAGGACTCTCATAAAATTCAATTACATAGAGTAAAGGTTTATAAAAGTCATTCACAAACAACATCAACTATTGTTTCTGAGTGGAACAGATGTTTAAGAGACCAGTTTAGCAGGTGACTAACACACAATGTGAAGTATTAAGAACAACCATGCTTTTTGTTCTTCTTGCTAAGACAGTCTATTTATCATGTTAACATGTTTCTTAAACACAGTAGAATGATTATTCATTCTAGCAGTTCAGTCACTAAGAGCAGATTGAGACTACATCAATGTGTGTGTGGATACACACATACAAAATCAGTTGCACTGAGTTTGCTCCACTTAAATGGATCTTTTTACTATGTTTGCTGGGGGCACTGTGCTTTAGATATCTCAAGAATATCTCCTCTACTCTTCTGTATTCTCGCTCACTGAAGAATCTTCTTAAAGTAAGAGAAGTCATCATTAACAAAGAAACAGATTTTCCAGGGCTGCATTACCATCTCTCTAACCCAATGATATAATAGGTCTGAAGGAAAAGTGACATCACAGAGTGTCTGTATTATTATAGTTTCTCTGTTCCATCAGTTTTAATAGCCTGTTTGGTTAAACAATTTCTAAGCACAGACTATAAGAAATATAAATTGATAAATGATTTTTAATTGATTTACATATATATTTTACATTGTTCATTTTAAACAATGTTTTTTTTTAAATTGATAAATTATGTTCAGAAACACTGGTATCTTATAAACATAATCTCAGTCACTACATATGAAATACTTCCTAGACTGAAATTAGAACTAGCCCATTCTAAAAGCATCTGTTTTTCTAAAGACAAAAAAAAAAAATTATAGCACTGATAATTGCCAAGGGCAAACAGATTAAAAATGTTTTAATTATTCTATATTTCTGTCTTGTTGAATGCAGATAAACATAATGCATCTCTATCAGAATAGAATATTGTTAATAGATGTTAATGAAGAATTCCAAAGTTTGTAGCACCACTGATAATAACTGTACTTACAGAGAATCCTTATCTACATTAATGAAGAAATCCAGCATACTAAAACATCAAGAAATGATTATTTAAGTTATTTAATTAAAGCAGAACATGCTTTTTTCTACTGATAATCTTACTAATTATGTTTCATAAACCAATCCTAAGGAAAATAGAATCCAAATATTTAACACAATATTCCAATCTCACTTGTCACTCAGACCAGTATTTCTTTTGCATTTTCTCTGTGAGGAGTACATTCTACTTTCTGTAGCTCATTAAAAATAAATTGACATGTCACTCAGAAATAAATTCTATCATTCCACTATTTTTCTATCAGAATATTAATGTTAGTATAAAACATTAAAAATATTGAGAAACATTTCTTACATGATGGTTTAACTTGATACACCCTCTCTAACAAAGTATACAGTTTTCAGATTTTGTACACAAAGGCTTATAAGATGTAATAAAAGTGGAAAATACATAACAATCTTATGAATGTGGAGGAAGAGCTCAAGCAGGATCTCTGTATTACACGGTGTCTAAGCAAAGTTTCATTTTAAAAAATGAAGGCAATGCTAATGACTTTAATATTTTAAAATCTTCAAGAAGATTTTGGTACAATAAATCATTTGGGAGCAATAGTTTGCCACCTCCCCCATATGTCCATCTCTGAAGGAGGGAAATATTTCCCCACAGCTTGACTTTTTAGTCTTTGTTGTGTGACTTTGCTTTGGCCTAAGGGGTACATTACAGGCTCTAATACAGCAAGCAGAAGCCTGGTTTTGTTTACAGCACAAGCAAATTTGCATTACTTTATGCCTTTTTTTTTTAAAGATTTATTTTATTTATCCAAGAATTGGGGTATAGGTCAGAGGTGTGGGAGGGTGAGAGGATTCACCAGAGACAGGGTGGGGGGTGGGGCGCAGAACAGGCAGACAGACCAAAGACACTGCTGAGAGGAGCAGCGGGCACGGCAGGAGAGGTCTGCCTTGCCATGTGCGTTTCTTCCTGGCCGGAATCAAACCCACACTGCAGAGGCTGCAGACAGCCTCACAGCGCGGCACTCAACCCAGAGCCACCAGGGAGGCCCACTTTATGACTTTTGTCATAACCAGAAATGCTTCAGTTTCTGTGAACTGAGCTGGGAGGCCAACATGTGCAATAGACTTGCTGTTCATGAAAATCCCTGCTAAGCCCCACCCGGGTCAGCTCAGTTGCAGCATGAAAAAGAAGTGTACATTGACAATTTGCACTAAGTGTTGCAAGATTTTAGACACAAAATTGTGGCTCTAACACAACTGGTATAAAGGTATCATTCTTCAACATTTTTGTTATTCAGTCATGGCATCTCCTGTGTGGCAAACATAGTATTTTTTTTTAAATAAGTTATAACTACATTTTAATTGAAGTACATGGTACCAAAGTATTTCATTAATATCCTCAGGTAATTCATGCTACATTTAATTTCAAATGACTTCTTGGTTCCTGGAACTGTGATTAAATTTCAGTAATCTTACTATAAAATCTACACAGTAAATTCCTACACCTTTTATTATGGGAATGTTTTACTATGAGAAGGCATAGTCATATTCAATTTTATATCCCCACTACATAGGAACTCTCCTGATCCATAACAGAACTCCAAAATACCTGTTGAATAAAGTAAAAATATTGTCAACAATTTTTGCCCATGTACTCAAAAACAAATTAGTTCATACCTGCAATAGGTAGTGCTTCTAGATTACAGTCATATAGTCAATACACTCATTTAATCATTTTTATGCTCGTGATATTTATTACTATACCTGGGACCTACTGGGTATTTAAGTCAGAATTTAGGTATATAAGTTTATTCAGGGATGTGATGTGTGAGTAAGCAGCAAAGAAATTTTAAAATTATAATCCAAGTTTTAAAACATTTATAATTAGAATGATTTTAAATAGTCACTGTTAATACTATGTAATTAGAGAAATTCACTTTCTTGTTCCATGACAATTTTACATATAGTCATCAAAAGAACTATAAATTTATTCATGAAATACATACTGAACTTTTAATATGTTCATTCTTATCTTTCCATGTATTCTTTAGACACAATGAGTAAATAGGGCTATGCTTCATAAAATAGTGGCAATTGTGGTTAAAATGCAGTACTGATGGCATGTCCATAAAAATTTGTTTGAAACGAATAATACTTTGAAGATTTTTGTTACAATTACAAGAACTGCATTTATAGGTTGAACTGCAATATATTTTAAACTATCAAGATAAAGAGGCCTTGTCAAAAATGGATAAAACATGATGCATAAATGAATTAGCATAAAACATAAAAAATTCACTAGTTATGAGTATTTTTCTGAAATAGACTGAGTTTTCTAATAAAGCTCTTGTGCTCCTGGATGACATATAATAATAGTGCTACTCAATTTCCAACAATGAAAAAACATAGAACAGTGATGTAAATCACAATTTAAATGTATTATTAACTTGCCTTATGTATTTAAGGTATGTTTCACATTTTTTAAAAGGGGGTATCATGCAATTTAAACTTTTCATACATTTTAATGTATGCAAATCAAGTATCTTGAAAGGTCTTAAGAATTAGGTCTTCAGGGACTCCCTGGTGGCGCAAGGGGTTAAGCACAGCACTGTGAAGCTGTCAGCAGCTTCTGTAACATGAGTTCAATCCCCTGCTGGGCAGGGGCCAGGGAGTTACCTACATGGCACAGCAGACCTCCCCTGTCTTGCCCGCTGCTCCCCTCAGCTGTGTATTTTCAGTCAATCTGCCTGTTCTGTTTTCCACTCTGGTGAATCTTCTTACCCCCCGCACCTCTGGCCTGTACCCCAGTTCTTGTATGTATAAATAAATAAGTCTTTAAAAACAGAATTCGGTCTTTATTTTTAATATCGATAAAGTGTCTTACAAGAATTTATTTTCTAGAAACTCAAACTTCTCTTCCAAAAATATGATTCTTCTATAAAAAATATTGAAAGGATTTTCTAATCATTAAATTAAAAGTGAGTATGTGTGACAGAAAGTAACCAGGATGGTATAAATTTAGCAACTACCATCTTTTGTGTTTTTTTAAATATATATGTGTATAAACTAATAAATTAAAATTAGGCTTTTATAATTAAAAGCTGACAAGTTCATTTGCTTTTATAAGATAAAAAGAGAAGAAACATTAAAGGAAGTTAAATTAGATTTTACCATCTGTTTAATGAGTTTCAGGCCTAGTTTGATAATATATTACCAGATATAAAATTTCAAAATGGTCACTTTCAGAAATAGTAATTGACCTATCTTGTAAAAAGGTATATGAATGCCTATTCAAACTCATTACTATAAAACTCATGATTTGTTTTATTTCTAATGAAAGCGATTAAGTTTCTATCACATCAGTGTGAAACACATAATAAACGCAGAACTTATTATATTCATAAGACTTATCACATTTCTTAAAGTTATTGTAATTCATATTTTAATTTTATCATAGAACTTTTACTTAGTTTGCTTTTTAATGAATCTTTATATAGCATTTATTTCACTTCTGCAATATCCTGTGCCTAAGAAACTTTCCCATTGTTCCCCCGTGAACATATTCCTCTCATAAGTCAACCTACTTTCAAGGTGCATTAACTGCTTCAAAACTATAGGGGGCCATCTGGTTAAGTACTGCTGAACTGCAAGAAATAGATCCAGAAACTGCTCTGCTCTGACGAATTATGTCTTCAAATCACATTCATAAAATGACATTCAAGTGATTACAGAGTACATTTATTGAGTCTGCACAGCATTATGGACTCTTAATATACCTGCAGAAAGCTGAGAATATGCATGAGTCAGTCAAAAGCTATGCATGGTGAAAAAAGATCATTAGGTGAATTTGTTTTTTGCACACCAAATTCTGGGGTATATGAAACCACGTTGTGACAGCTGCCAGGAGAGAACTGCACAAACTCCAGAAATTTCTGAATAACAAGATGAGGAGAGATGGAGATACTAATGGACTAGTGTGACCCTGGGAACTCAGAATTCAATGAGGGAGGTAGTCAGAAATCAGTGATGGTGGCAGATCCATGAACTGGAATTAGCATCCAGAAAACTTGAGAGGAAGGGTTTCTCTGGAGCATTTAATCAGGGCAAAAAAAATGCAGCCAATGCAGCTTTCCTGCCCACCTGTGTCTATACAGGTGCCACTCTCTTCTTTTCATAATGAGTCTGTTAGTTTAAAATATAAAAAAATAAAATTCAGCTAAGTTTAAACCAAAAAACTAGCCATGTTTGTGAAATAATGCTTAAAACACTAAATTGAGACAGACTAGGAAGACAAAAATTAGGGTCAGTTGCAATAACTAGGAATACTAGCCAAGATATTTTGATAGAGATATGTGTACAGAGAGTCAACTGTGTATATTACCCAATACCCTACTTTTTTGTTTAAATTCCTTGATTTTTTTTCTCTACAGATTTATTTTTCTCTCAAGTCTTCATAGATCAGTTAGAGTTCCAAGGATAACATAAAGGGACCTATATTCTTTGTAAGGACAAACAGAAATACAATAGATGACTATGTATTACATAGGAAAAGAGAGTTCGTTTTTTTCCAAATAAAAATAATAGTTTGCTTTAAAAAAATATAAAGATTATGGAATACTTAGAAGTAAGAAAGACTGGGATAAAGAGAACTGAGAAAATGATGTGTGGGTATGGAAAAGTAGGTATCTGGTGTGTGCAGAAAAGGGAACCAGATAGCAAATAAGCTTGGGACATGGGTGATGATGATGCAGGTCCATATAATCATAATGAAAAGTTTGTTTTTAGCTTTTAAAATTATGTTTGCATTAATCAGAGTAATAAATATACCTAGTAAAACTGAATAGTACCCAAAAGCTTGTGTGTAAGAGACATCAATCCTATAGCCAAGCACTTCATACATCAGGTTTCCTAACTCTGTACACAGAACCTATCAGGAGACAGAGAGCAAAGCTCAATGTTCTTTCAACTATCTTTACAAACAGAAAACCTGGTAGATAGAAGGTTGAAAACATTTTTAATTTAAGTACATTGTATTATAAGTTTTAGGAGTGCATCATTAAAATCAACACATGTGGGGGCCTCCTTGATGATGCAAGGGTTATGACACAGAACTATGAAACTATAAGCAGCCACTGCAGTAGGAGTTCGATCACTGACCAAGGTGGTGACCCACATGGCACAGAAGACCTCTCCTGTCATGCCCGCTGCTCCCTCAGCAGTGTATTTCAGTCAATCTGCCTGTTCTGCCTCCTACTCTGTCTCTGGTGAATCCTCTTATTCCCCACACCTCGGGCCTGTACCCCAGTTCTTGTATGCATATATAAATAAATCTTTAAAATCAACACATGTGTATATAGCATTAAATTCACCAAATCTATGCTTCTCTTCACTGTTGTACCACCTTACCCAATCTACCTAATCCCTTTATCTTAATAGGTAGTGAAAACATGTAAGATCATTAACTTCAGAGTGAATATATGCTTTATGCAGCATAAAATGATTAAATACTCTTTAAATAATGCATATACAACATAAAATTACACATAATCTTGAAATAAAATAATAAATTACAAATGGTCAACCCAAATCCCATTACTTTCAAAAAGAATTTTAAAACTTTCATTTCCAGTTGATTGTACGCTAATTAAAAGGGTTGGGTTTATGCTGACAATTGATTTTTTAAATGAAATGGCCAATAGTGGAGTCAGTGCCTCATACCACACATTCCTGAAAGCATCCTTCCATTGAATTTACTCAGACAAACTAATTGCAGAATTAGAAGGCCATTCAAAGTTATTGAGTGCATTTTGAATATCTTCTTCTGAGCTAAAAGACAATGAAGTGTGTTTAGATCACAACTGCATTACTCACACAAAATCAAGACGTGCCTGCCTCTCTGGAATGTTAATTCTGTAAACCTGAGAACGTGACATTAGAGTGTAGAGGAGATGAGGGGGAAGGAATCAGGGTACCATGGGGAATTTTTTGAGCAAGGAGAAGGAAGTTCACACAATCAGCAGACTCCCCATGGTCACAGAATTCACAATTAGCCACGGACAAATCAATAATGATTGACTGGTTCTGCATTGCTGCTAAAAGCTACTAGCAATAGGAAAATTTCCTGAAATATGTTTCATAGTTAAGTGGCTTAATGAAAATACACTGGCCAGTCTTCACTATTCAGAAATTTTTGAAAACAAATATCTTTTTTAAATTCTTTCAAATGCAGTATTTATAAACACTGACCTTATAACCATTCATTGACATTTAAAATAGAACCTTATCTCAGTCTATCATAGCTCTGGAGTCATTAGTTATCAGACTGATATCCTAGGAACAGAATGAGAAAAATGAAAAGGGACAATTTTGCACACCCTGTTCTAGATAAAATATGAGAGCTTTTCATCTCTGCTTCAACCCTGTAGTTTGTGAATATTGAAATACCTATCATAAAATATCGACATACTTTGATTTTAAGCAAATGGTTATGATTATTGCTTTTCTCACATTTAAAATTCAAATTTATTTTATATAAGAAGACATCTTACTAAAGAAACCTTAGTATCACCATAAAGATGAATATTTAATAGATACTAATAATATTCTTATATGTTTTGGAATTGTTAGGTTTGAAGAAATAAAATGTTACTTAAATCTACTACTTTTAACAACATTGTAAAGTTTATTGGTCTTGCAATAAAAGGCTTATAGAAAATTGCTCTGATATTACTTTTTATGTTTCATATAAAAGTAGGTAATTTCTAAGCAATGGGTCATTATCGTTCACAACTAACAGTGTTCAGCATTTAGGATTTTAACTGTGGACATCATTTTCTTCAAAAAAATGATAGATGTTATTTAATGCTTAAAGATTGCTGAACAACTGTGACCTTTTGCTGAAGAAATTTTCCCTAAACAAACTTAGTCAATAAGAACAATAAGACATTTTCAAATAAGCTTGCTAGGAGAGAGAATCTGAATTAAAATGTTCATACATTTCCTCACTCATTCGTACTAAGAAGAATCAAGTGTTGTTTCCAATCTATTATCAAAGGTCAGTTTCATCTGTTGCAAACACCTAAGAATGTTCATGTTAACCCGTTAGCAAAATTTCACCCTTCAGAAGTTCCTCGCTGGTTACTGATGATACCATATTTATCACAGGTAATTTTTAAAGTACTGTCCATCTCAAGCATAGGTAGAATATAGAAAATTGTTGGAAAATAACTCTGACCATTTGTACAGTGAATGTTTTAGAGGAAGATGTTAGAATCACAGGTGGAGGAGAGCCTTACATGACTTCTATTTTCTCAAGGCTTCCTTTTCTATCTCAGAAGGTCTTGCAAAGGCAGGCAGGGGACTTTTAACATCCCACAGTATTCTCTGAGGACCAATCTATAAACCATTATAATCCATATAATGTATTTATTTCACATTGTCTCAGCAATATTTTTCTTGGTAAGATATGACATAGGGATTCCCTTAAATAATTATGTAAAATTAGAAGTGTTTTTTGCAATGAGCTTTCTCCTGGAAGTTTTGCAGCATTTTATAATCTATTTTCCAATTAAAATACTTCTTTGGAGCATGCCCAGAGGATACCAAACCCCAAGGTGTCACCCAGCTCAGACTACCCTTTCTAAAGGACCACTACTTTGGTACCTACTGTTTGCTTCATGCATATTATTTCTACAATTTTCTTTTCTTATTTTATGAAATTTTCACATCATTTTTCATTTTTGTACAACGTTTGCATTTTCATTTTGGTTATATTCCCCATACAATTCCCAACCCCCTTATTTTGACCCTAATCCTTCCTCTCCCCGCCACCACTCCCATCATGGTGTGTCTCTGGTTTATAGTTGCTTGTTGATTTTGATTTTTTCTTTATTATAATTAGTCTTTATTTCTATAATATTTCCAGAGAAAAATTTAGTTATAACTATCAAAATACTTAAAATTATCAATGGTTTTAACATCTAGAATGTATCTCATCAAGATACATCTAGTCTCAAGCACTATGCTCTTCTGCTCTATTACTTTCATCTACTCTTGCTCTTCAGGGTCCATTTTCCATACTGAAGCTAACATTATCCTTATGAAACATTAATTACATTGGATCATCCTTCGCCTATAGTCTTTAAATGGTTTTCTGTTCCATCTAGAATACAATCTAAACTCTCTATAGGCAAGCGTACCACATTCCCTTCATTGAGTTTATGACTATCTCTCACTTTTACCCATTCTGTTCACTCATTCTGTTCCAGCTACATTTATTCTTACCACAGGCCCGTTGCATGTGGGGTCCTCTGCCCCAAACACGGTTCTCTCGGGTTTTCCTATGATTGCTTTCTTCTCCTATTCAGTATCAACCCAAACATCCCCCTCTGTGTGAACTCCAAGAAAACACTCTTCTAAAATAACTTCCCTTACTTCATTCTGTTTGTTTACTTTATAACATTTGTCAGCTATAGTCATTTTTTGGTTACTTTTTCTTGGAAAGCAAATACCATAAAAGGCACATTTTGTTTGCTTTTTCACCCCCATAACCTCAGTGCAGAACCAAGTCCATAGTGGGAACCCAAGAAGCACCAGTAGAATATTTTATAAATTAATTGTTACATTAAAAGATGCTTTTTCAAAGTAAAACTCCTACCTACTTGTTTAATGACCTCATGCCAGAAGTTACAGGGTAGAAAATGAGGTACAGCTCAATATATGGCCAAGAAGAAAAGTGCTTGCAGGACAATATATGAAGCCAATTTTTGCTAATAAATATGGCTGACATTTCCATACACTTAACACAGGAATTGAAAGGATAAGAGGAAGATTTACTTAAACCCATGACAAGAGATAACATTTTCTTAGTATCAAATATACATTATCCATCACAATAAAAACCAGACTAATTTAATCAAACAAGCAATCATTAAATCCATATATTAGATTACTCTAAAATATATCTCTATTTCTATTTTCTCACTTGCCCCACACTACCCCTAAATTAATAAAGTCTCACAGAAGGTTCTCACTATAGATCCTTTTTAGACTTGACACTGGCGGGTTCTTTTAACTTCCCCTTAGTATTGATAGTACAATGGCCACCCTGTGAACACACACAAATTCCCAGCAGTCAGAAGTCTGGCAAAATCAAAAATTTCTCTTCATCTCTAAGTGAGCAGGCTTAAGAAAGAATATGTTCTAAGACATTAAAGGTGAATATTTTAGTAACACCCGTGCAAAATACAACTTTCTGCTATCTTCCATGAAAATCTAAATTTTAATCATGTTACCCCAGTAGACTTTAAAAAGACAGACCTCAAAGGTAGCATTTTATTTGATATTCTCTTGTAGTCATGGACTAAAACTTTAGCATGAATAATTGGAGATCTGTACACTCATGTAAAGATGAAAGAACGGGACTCGATTTAACATGGGAGCTAAAAAAAAGTGAGATTACCTCCTTCTGTTACTTGAAAAGGATACACTTTAAAACCTATGAAACAAGGAGAACGGAACGTTATGCTGCATGAGCAGCATGTTGGTGGGCCCTCTTCCCAGAGTTGGTAAATCCTACACTGGGGTATTGACTTATTTCTTTGTGAATATGTTTTTCTGTATCTGAGTACTCTTCTATTTTGCAGTCCAATTCATATTACCTACAATAGGGTTATCAATGGTTTCAATATGTATATATTTCATAAAAACACTCAATTCTTATATCTTTGTATTTCCAAGCTATATTTAGATGCTATTACACCGTCAGATATTTTATACATCTTCCTACAACAACAATAAAAATTAACAGAATGAGAATAAATGTACACTGAGGGGCCTTACTGCTGGAGTAGGGATTAAGTCTCAGCACTATCACCAAGAAGGCCTGAGTTCGATCTGCAGCCAGAGAGCTGACCCACATGGCACAGCAGACCTGTCCTGACTCTCCTGCTGCTCCCCTCAGCAGTGTATTTCAGTCAGTCTGCCTGTTCTATTCCCCACTTTGTCTCTGGTAAGTCCTCTCACCCTCCACATCTCTGGCCTATACCCTAGTTCTTGTATGCATAAATAAAAATAAATCTTTTAAAAATAAAATAAAATAAGCACTGAGGTTTTCTTTGCCCTCACCTAGGTCATCTTGCTATACTGCTGCAGAATGCTTTCCCCACTTTGGAGGCCACTAAATTTTGCTGTATCTCCACAAGAGGAGCCAATTAATATTAACGTTCCTTTGATTTTCTGTTAAATTCTATTTTATACTTTGCAAATAATCTAGCTCTACATATATTTATAGTGTTGTGAGGTACTTCCCAGGCCAAGGCATTTGCTCCCACTACACGTAATATTGTGAGCTGCTCATGCAAATTCAATCGCTAGACTAAATAATATTATTAAAGATAAAACAGAAGCATTTCATAAACAATTCTTAAGTAAATTATAAGCTAGCATGCAAAAAAGTGATAGAGGATATAAATAAAAGCAATGCATACTATTCATTTGTGACTTTACTCTTATTGAAAATGCACAAAAATCTTTGACAGCAAAGCTCAGACTTTGCAATGGAAAGTGACTTTGGCATCTTCCAAGTTCAGCTATGTGTGTTCTTTAAGGGTCACAGGAGTTTCTATGTCTACAACCAGTTTGTTGGGGCCAAAACTTCAATGGCGGTTCTAACTATTTAGTGAAAACCAAAGGTTATGAATTTTTTACAAATACAAATTTTCTCCCTATTAAAACATTGCTTCACAATGACTGTATATGAAAAATCACTGGACCAAGTCTCTCTAAAACCCAGGATACAAGTAAATTTTTCCAACAGTCAATTTTAGGTGGGATTATGAAATAATATTAGCAAAATTATCATATGTAATGGAAAGTAACCACTTCTTATTTAGCACTGAGTATACCAAAAGAGGACCAGCACTTACCTGAATAACATGTTTCAGTTTATCAATAATCTGATTTATCATAGGATCCGTTCCTTTGACTTTGACCTCAGGATTTCCAGATTGGGCTTTGATTCCATTTCCAACCACCCGCTGAGTATAGCTAACAAAATGAAAAGTGAAAGAGATCTGCTTAGTAACCTGGTGAAAGCATTACCTGTCACAAGTATTGGAACAGATATGAATTTAGAAATTCATTCCTTTAAGATTATACAACAATATATTTTTTCTTGAAACAGAACCTGACACAGGTGCACTGTTTTTCTGATAAAATACTTAACAGGCAAATTAGACTATTCTAATATTTCTCTCAAAGGACTGCAAAAATGTATTTGCAATCCTACTTACCAACATACTAGGAAGAATTAATATACATTTCACTTAGTTAACAATCTCTGCTGAATTTTACATATATCTGTCTCCATGTTATCCGAGTCAATTTATTTCATTTTCAATTTATTTCATTTTACATGTTTTACACAATTTATTTCATTTTCATTTCAAAATATTTTTAACATATCACAATATAAAAACTCCCTTTTTCAATAGATAAACAGATCGATAAACAACACACTATATACATATGTTAACTGCACAAGTCAAAATCACAGACATAAACAACAAAAACTGACAAAATCTTTCGCAAGTAGGGAAGGCAAAATCTGCTTCCACCACAGTTCCCCTAAGCAAGGATCTAATAAATCACGTTATATGCCATAGGTGAATTCACAGGTGGTTAAAGTCCTTCCAAGTAACTAGCTTCCCAAAACAACAATCACCTGATGCAAACTTAGTATTCGCACAAATAATTTAATTCATCAGTGACAAAGATGTATTACGCCTATACTCAAGTTCTAATCTAAGTGTCTGGGATTTAAGGTGTAAGACTCAATTTTTGTCTTCATACCATTCATTGTCTAACTAGGTCTATAATGTATCAATTGATCTGTTCATTCATGCATTCATTCATATATTTTACTTTATTTTAAATATATTTGCTAGGATGCAGCAATATGATTATGCTTCTTTTCCTGACAGTGTGCTATGCAGCATAAAGACAAGGGAATGCAGTGCAACACTAGCGATGAAGATGTTCAGAATGCTGGGTATCTAGATGGGTGTCTATGCCAAATGAGAGATGGGAATAATGCAGATGGTAGACATTGAGAATATGGAGAAGTACATTTCGACAAAGTTACATGGAGAAAAGCTCAGGGGGAAATCAGAGTCCGAGGTCGCCCTTGAATTACCGAGGTAAGAATAGTTAGGTCTCAGGTTGTGTAGTTCATGCAAACTCCAGGGCAAAGGATGGAGTCCCAGCAGGAGAAAAGGCCAAGGACTCAAATAGCCAGGATGCTATTCATGACGACAGAGGATAAAAGGGGGACAAGACATAGACTCCCCATCCTTGAGGTTCAATCTACTATGTTTAAGACTCTCTGGTTAATTTGTTAGTTTACATTAACGGATCACAATAAAAAGACCTCAGAGATTTTCGGCATTTTCACATTACTTCAACGAAATTCTCCTTCCCTCGATTGGAGCAGAACAGCACAATCATCCACATGCATCTGTACATTTTCTACAGCAGAGCAAACTTTGAGAGGATAATAGGATCCTCTGATGGCTGCACTGTATTATATATGAAACAAATAAGTTGCAAGAAATATCTAGTTCTTCTCAAGATCATGCACACACAATGGCCAATTTTAAAAAGTGAATCAAACAATTCCTAATCATGTCCTTCAAATGTTAATAAATATTTGGCATTCTTTTATCTTTATAATATCAGCGGACATGACTAAATATATTAATGAATCTTTGTATTTTGACTAAAGAAGCAATATAATTTTTACTTTTTATAAAACCTTGAATCCATTTCTTTTCTTAGAAACAAAAGGGTTTGTAGTTTGGTATTCCAGTGTATATTAGGTTCTTGGCAACGTACACTAAAAATGAATAACAGGACAGAAACAATTATACATATTCTATTAATGTATAAAAATATTTTTAAGTTGGGAAGACTCAAGTAAACAATAAATAATAAGCTTCTGTTAGCTCCTTTGTGGCACCGTTATATTTTTCTTCTAAATCTTTCAAACAGATTGCATATGTGGCTCTTTTATTAATGTGCTTATTATTAAGAATAATCATGAGTAATATGAATACATAAATAGATAAATGTATTTCTATGACTCAGGCATTTTTCTAATTACTTTCCTAGGGGTTTGCCAATTAATCTTCATGATAATCATTTGTTATGGCCATGGGGATGTGCCTCATAGTTGTCAAAGTACAAGAAATTTAATTGACTATGGACACCTGCAGCTTAACTCTGAGATACATTTCTTCTGTTCCAGTAATGATGGGCACAGCAGGACCACTAAGACAGGTCCAGGGCCTCCCTAGTGGGGCAAGGGATTAAGCACAGCACTATGAAGCAATCCACTGCCATTATAGCATGAGTTCCATCCCTGGCCAGGGAGGTGACCCACATGGCAGAGCAGACCTCTCCTGTCTCTCCCGCTGCTTCCCTCAGCAGTGTATTTCAGTCAGTCTGCCTGTTCTGTTCCCCACTCTATCTCTGGTGAATTCTCTCACCCCCTGCATCTCTGTCCTGTAACCCAGGTCTTGTATGCATAAATAAATAAATCTTTAAAAAACAAATAATAAAAAAATAAAACAGGTCCATCTCTAGAGGACCCGAACTCTTCTGTCAGTCAACTGTGGTTCAGGCTTCCCTGAAGCCCTTGATAATCCTTCCTGAGACTGCACATCCTGCTAGAATATACCACTCAGCCTTCCTCTGCTCCCTTATCCACTCGCTTGGACACATTTTCCTCCCCAATGATTCTTGTGCCTTACCCTGATTCCTCCTCATTTTCTCTCATAGGCATTCCCTTAATAAAATAGGCTGTGTTTAATCCACACTTGGCATATGTTTCTTGAAGGATCCAGACCAATATATCACATATTAATTGTACTGTAATTATTCCCACTCTATAGACTGGGTATCTGAAATCTGAATTAAACAACTTTCCCAAGGCAACACTGTTAAGTGTGCAATCAGAGAATGAAGCCAGGGAGAGTGAGCACCAAATATAATCACTCAATAATTATTAGTGAAAACTCCTGAAGCTAATTAATACACATTAGAGATGCAATTACCTTGGTGTAAAATATTGTTTTTATTTTGCTGTGACTAACATTTGCAAAGACCTCACTGTCTAGAATCATGTTCTTCAAAAATCTCAATAAACAGTTGTATATAATCAGGTAAAGAGTAAAATAACAGTTGCTGGCAGGATGAGAAGAAACTAACATACTACACACTTGCCATTTGGTCTTCCCTTTTCTAGAAACACAGACATCATGCAAACAACAAAAACTGAGACCCATGTCTTATTTTCAGTTAAATTATTAACTGAATTCACAAATCGAAGCCCATGAAATCACCTTTTAGGTTGCAGGAATGTTGTTTCATAGCATTCTGAAGAATTGTCATTTTTGTTCATAATCATTACAGTTAATAGCAAAAAAAAAGAAATAATACTAAATATTTAGATAAAAAAGCCACAATATTATAATTAATCAAGAATATCATTCCAAGCAAACATATCACTAAACTTTTTCAGGATGGCTGTTCTTATGTATCATTTAGATAAGAAACATACTACAAAGTAGAACATTTAAGATATCTCCAAAGAAATATAATTTAATAGTTCTCTCTGCTTTTGTAAGGGTAAAGTGAACCATAATGCAACAGTGATACATGCATACCAGGATGGTTTAGATGAAAAAAAGTTTTGGCAACAATGGGAAGCAACTGGAACCCTCTCCCATTGTAGATGGAAGTATAAACTGTATAAACCTCTATTTGACACATGTACTAAAGTTAAGCACGCCCTCTGATCCTCAGATACACTCAACAATGTTTACCAAAACACAAGTGCAAGAAAGGTCAGGAACTACACTTCAAAAAACAGCAAGACTGAACTTAACCCAAATATTCATAAACACTCGTATGGACAAATGAAGATAAGTGTCTTTCTATACGAAATGTACTCTATGATCCCATGTCCAAAGAGTTTAAGAATGAATCAATGATGCTCCAAATCATAAGTGCTAGTTTTATAGGAGTATTCATTTGGTTAAAAAAAAAAAAATCCTAAAAGTATTGAACTGTATGGTTAAGATTTGGGGAAAAAGATTTGGATACTTTACTACATGCATGTTTTCAACCTAAACACAGGATTGTGCTCTTTTTTCTTAATGTATATGCCACAGACAAATTTGCATTGAACCATATATAAATAGAAGATCCACTTAGGTATTTTTAACCTGGGCTAAATAGCTTCGTCATCACTAAGTGAGTAATTTAGGAGCCTCGTTTAATATAGAAAACTCCTCCCTACAGATGTTAATTTGCATGCAAAATACGGCCTCTAAATTAAATAAGAATTTTTCTAACAAAAACTTTTTAAGTTTCTCTCATTACGAAATTTTAATAAATCATTAATCACTCTTTTTCCTCCCAAATGTAAAGTAATGGATAAAACATTTCAAGAACCCCTACAGAGGCTTCTTGATTTGAAAAATTGCTCACATTTCAATGAGAAAGAGGAAACAAAACACACAAAAAAAAAAAAACAGAGAGGCAAATTTTTTTGTTAGAGAAGTAATAGACCCACCATCTGTGCTTATTTCTTCTAAGCAACTCTGGTAATGGATGACAGCAGTTTAATAGGGATCCTCGCTCCCCATGTACGACTCATTTTTCATTAACGTGGAAAAAAGGCAAGAACTGATATATTTACATTCCATAAAAATGTTTTAAAATGATGATTAACAAGATTCCGTTCTCTTTGTTTAGAACATATGAAATGTTAAAAGTAATGCTAATAAATCTATACACAGTATGTCACCAGAAAGTCATTTCTTCTAACTTTACCAACATTATTTACTGAAACTCATGCTAACCCCTATTGTTTTAATTTCACTTTACTTAGAATGCAATGTAATCTGTTACAGAGTCACATCGAAAGTCGAATATTTTGATGGGCACTCACAGAATATTGGGATAGAAAATATCTGGAATCTGACCATGGACTTCATTACAAATTCGTGAACACAGTGTGTTTTATAAGGCTTTGATAATTTCACTGGGATAGAATGCAGGATGAGGAAAACGCCGTGCTAAGGGCTGTCTCCTTTGACCATTATTTCCATGTATGTTAAAGATGAAAGACTGAGAGCTGGGCTTGTGTTGGTGATAGTAGTATTAGTAATGACTACTATTTTCATTTTTCTTTTATTAATGTTTACTTTGTTATTTTTATATGACTTGGTTAGGTGATTATATATTAAAGTCCATCCCATTTCCAGAGTTTTGAGTCTCTTAATTTACAGGAAGCAAAACACTAGGGTATCTTTGGCTCTGATAGATATGTAAGAGGTGTTCTGGAAAGTGTGTTGTATATAATCATCGGTAAGCCTCTTCTTCAAGAGTAAACTTACCTTTCAAATCATTTCTGGACCTCCCTTCCTGGTCTGGTAGCAAATGTGAAAGAGATCAGAGAGATCTGGGTTTTCTAAGTTTTCCTGAAATACTTGGGTAAAACTGGCTAGCATCGCTGACTATTGCTTTGTGTACATGTGGCTTCTATATAGCACTTTTACTCTACCCTGAAGATTTTATTCTCTGAAATCTCAGAACAGAATGGAGACATATGATTGATTTTATGTGCCAGGTTTATGGGAATAACCTTTCATGGTAGGAAAGAGGCTTACAGGGGATTTGGAGAATGGAGACATCTGTAGAATCAATTCAAAATGATTAAACCTTTTGTGATTCCACTATCTCACTTCAATTATAAAGCCACAAACTATTTCTTGACTTAATCTCATTCATTTATTTATTTATAATTATAATGCTTAAATTTGAGAACTGTGTTGTAACTTAAGTAATGAAGTTAAACAGAATTAATGGAGATCTTATTATGGTCTCATTACTTATATGTAACTCATTTCCTACAGAGAATAGCATATTTTATGATATTATGTTAACGCTCATTAACATTATTTTAAGGTAATGTCATGCATGTATATCAATCACAAGAAATTTTAGCAGATCACAGCAACAATTAAATAAATGCATGATTGGAAAGAATTAGAAAAAAAGAACTCTTTAGAGATTGGTTATTATCAATCATCATTCTACCTCTTTGGTGGCCAAAGTATTTACACTTGTCAGTTTAGCCAGGTGAATCACAGGAAAGCTGCTTCATAATATTTTATAAAATATGAAATTGAAAAATGATATTCCCACATGAAAAACTAGTAATTGTACATGCAAAATCAGTGTATTTAAGAAGCTGCCACTTCAACAAATATAAACTACCTAACCAAATGTTTTAAAAATGAACTTTCCACACTGAAAGACAGTATATTCCTTAGTCTACTTCTTAACTACCTCTCCAATCCTTCTAAGAAAGTGTAAATAATTATAGCAAAAACTGATTTTATAATTTTAAATGTTTGAGTTAAAAATTCAAACAAATAATAAAAAAAAACTCCAGCTTACTTTATAACTACACCCATTTAATTCAGAGTAACTGTCAACTTTAAAACAGTAAGTTTCAACTCTAATCTATTGCATGGACTGCTAGATGAGTTAAAAAATATTAAACTAACTTCCGTTTCCAAACTAAATTCTTCCTATTAAATAAAGGATATCTTTCATGGATGTATGATGACTGATTATCACCACTTTGTACTGATTTTCTGTCTCAATTCACTAGTTGAGATACATATACAAACAAAAAACATTATGTAGGGGTAAGTATTTTCTGAACACTAATAAATTAACTACTACGTTATGCTCAAAAGACAAGTCAAAATGACTTAAGGTATAAATTTCACTTAACCAACCTTTTATTAGAGATATTATTAAATTCTAAAAGCTCCTAGAATCTTACACAACCTTTTGTACTTTTTTCAAATGTAACTGACACCAAGACTAATTTCTACTGATGCTATATCTTATGAAATCTTATGTATGATACTTATCACATTTCAAGTATGAAACTGCCACTATACTCAAAAATACTTTACAATGAGTTGCAGGATAAGTAAATCCTATGATTATCAACAATGCATTTAAATGAAACACACAGGTACTTCATAACAATATAAAACATGAAAAACCAGAGCAAAAGAATCTTTGAATTTCAGAGTACACTAGATAGTTAAGGACCACCACAACAAAGGAGTACAAGTTCAGGAGGCCAAATGGCTAAAATAAAGGTGTAAAGAAAGAATTTCCCTCTGAATGTTGAGGCTTTTTTTTTTTTTTTTTTTTTTTTTTTTGCTGGTAGCTGCATTACTCCAATTTCTGCCTCCATTTTCACGTAACCACCTTCACCATGTATCTGTGTCTGTGTTTCCTTTTCTGTTACTCCTAAGGACACTTTCCTTGAATTTAGGTCTACCCTAACCCAGGATGACTTCATTTCAATTTTCAGCTTAACTACATTTGCAAAGACCCTTTCCAAACAAAGCCATACTGAGGTTCTAGGTGGACATGATTTGGGGGAAGACACTATTCAACCTAGTATATGGAACACTGTAAAGAATTCTAAAATTGCCTGAATGAAAAGAAGCTTTCTCTTGAAATTCAATAAATTATAGACTTTATGTAAACCTGGATCATTGAAGTCATATTTACTTTTTTCTCAGGGAAATTTGTATTTACAAACATATCTTTTAAATTTGTATTGGGTTTTTCTAGCTTAATTCAATTGGCCTTAAGGGAAATATTTTAATCAGCTTTGGAATTCTTTAATATTCATATCTAGCATTTCCCATATTTCCATCAACTTTCATCTTGCTAGCAAAGATAACCAATCCTATTGATAGTATTTTATGTCCTAACTTCATCCAAACAGGAAATACATGTTAAAAAAATTTGTTTTCTGATGCAGTGGCCCAACCACCTGCTGTGAATGCAAAAGTTTCCTAAAAGCTTTGAAAGACTAGTTTATTATGAAGGTGTTGACAGCTGAAGCTTTAGGGACCCATATAAGCACACAGAATAAATTTTAATCACACTTAATGCTTATGTGGGAGCAAGACTGTGACAATATTCAAATGTGACTAATTTCATTGAATTAGCTACAGTCATTAAGCTCTGCTCCGTTGTTCAAATGTATATAGATGCCTCAAAAGAAATAATTAGGCTTTCAGTTTTCAGTTTCTTATCTTTTGTTAATGCTTAATAGTGAAATGATGTTTTAACTGAGACCTTATTATTATTCTCTGAGTAATCAGTTCTGTTGTTTTGTCACCATCAAATTTTTGATCGCTTTTAGCAGGTGGCTGAATTTAGCACTCTACCTTCAAGAAGAAATACACCTATATCAGGAATATAGTACTTGGCATTCATCTCTCGTCCTAGTAGAATTTTTGTCTGCCTTTGGTGACAATGACATAAATTTAGAGCTGGAAAGGACCTCAGAGGTCACCTAGTCCAACCCAAGCATCATTTAATACAGATGGAAAGGTATGTTTATTTCATCACTTTGTACTTATGCACTGTATATTTCCAGAAAAGCCTTTGAGACAGCTTAAAATAAAAGGCATAGACATTATAAAACAAGGACAAAATGACTTAATAAGGAAAAGAAGGAAGTGACAATTATCAATATATAAGAAAACCCAGAGAAAGAGCTACTGCACTTCAGCCTAAAGCTACTGCACTTTAGCCCTTTTTCTTGAGGGAAATCCAAAGAACACAAGAATTCAAAGAGATCTTATTGGTAGTGAAAATAGAATCTGTATATGTCAGCTGCTGTTTTTTGGTCTCTCTAAACTCTCAAGCAGAATGAACGTGCCCTTTAGTAATAGGAAATGAGTAATAAAACAAAAATAATCTTCAATAGCAATTTCAAAACCTTCAAATATGTAATTACACATGAACTTTTCCGATATGAATTGTTGTTAAAAGCTGCTTATGTGATAAATCATAGTTCTGAGTAGATATTTCAACTAGCCCGGGCTATCTAAATTGGTGATAAAGTTAACCTTAGAGAACATAGAAGAACAGATGGCTACTATTTCCTTGAATTTACTTTTACTTTTTTTTAAAGATATATTTATTTATGCATACAAGAGCTGGGGTGCAGGCTAGAGGTGCAGGCCAGAGACAGAGTAGGGAGATCTACTGAAATACACTGCTGAGGGGAGCAGCGGGCAAGACAGGAGAGGTCTGCTGCGCCATGTGGGTCAGCATCCTAGCCAGGGATTGGACTCGTGCTGCAGAGGCTGTGGACAGTTTCACAGTGCGGAGTCTTAACCCCTTGAACCAGCAGGGAGGCCCCTACTTTTGCATTTAATTAATACTTTATTTCGCCTCTCATAGAAAATATGTTTTCTGGTTAATATATTGCAGAACCATAGTAAAAGAATTTCAGGATGAAAGTGCAATGAGATGAATCACAAAACAGAGGTCCAGTTGGAAGAAATGTATAGTCTCCATGTTCATATACATCAAGGACAAACCCTGCAAATCATTACAGGTAACATTGATGAAAGTTGGGACTGCAGCCACATAAGATAAATTTTAATTGAAAGTTCATTAAATATTTCCTAATAGATTTATTGATCCTACCTTTAATGGAATGGTTTTTAATTGCAAAAAAGAGATTTCCTGAGTCTGTAGAAGAGATTTGAAATTCGAAAAGATGTGTACTGACTTTTCTTAATGAAAACAACCCTTCAGTAAATAATTAGTATTTATAGAACAATTAGAATTCGTGCATAACACATCAGCTTTAATATCCATAACACATCAGCGTTAATATCCAGTTTCAATCTTGTCTCCCATTCCAACTTAAGGTTCTGTCAAAAATTCCAATTTGTTGTTGACTCTAACTAAAAATTAATAGGTTTTAAATCATAGTTATTATGAAGAGGAAGGAAGAAGGGGTGGAAAATAACTAAGCTTTCTGTCCTTGTCTCATCTTAACTACAACACAGCCAAAGTCTTACAATCAAACTGTCCTGAGAAAATAATGCAATTGTGTAAGAGAATTTATTTTTGTCTACTTGCATGTATGAGAAAATTGCTTCTCCAGCTATTTCTTGGAAAACCCAGTTGTATTTTGCCGAAACAGCTGGACTTAGTTCCACAGTCAGAACTATATGTGCCTAGAGACCTTTACATTTCTAATAGCTGTGATTACCCTAGGAACATACTTGGCTGACTCAGTATATGAAAAATGTGCATATCCAGAATGCAGAATATTTATGTTGGTCTCCAGAGTCCAAACAGAATAGATGATTTGGCCCAGATGACCTAGATATTCCATACTTCTAGGAAAATTTGGCCAATCTGCCCCATACTTGCTCTATTTTCCCTCTTTCAGTTCTTTAGATGATTTCTACTAGGTCCCTCAGGGTTGACATACTCCATTGTCCCTGCCTGGAAAGTTCTATCCCTAGTTTTTAAAAAGACTGGTGAACTGAATGTGGTATATACACAAGCTGATTTTCAATAATGCACACCTGAAACTTATATCATGCTATAATCCAAAGTTATATCAATAAAGCTTATTTTTAAAGGAACAAATTAAATTATGTTTTAGAGAAGGAAAAAAGATTACTGTATGTATGATTAAATTAAAAGCTTTTGAGATAGGTTATCTCTGGTGGATTATCTTTGTGGGTTCTAAATGCAATCACATGCACCCTTTTATGTAGAAGGCACTAATTGGTCTTACAGTCCCAAAGTTTAGTTTGTTTCATTTAGTTCATCTGTTTGTTTTCTCTAGATCAAACCAATCCCTGGTTATAAAAAAGAAGGGGGGAAATGGTGGGTAAATAGGAAAAAAGGTACAATGGTATGCTAATTAATAGAACTTTCCATGGTGGCCTTAATACAGCATGTATATAGGCTGACTCTCAAGGAGGAATAACTGAAATTATATTATAATGCAGCACTACTTCAATAAAAGAAATGTGTGCAACCAGAACAATAAATAAATAAATGAATAAATAAACAAACAAATAAATAGGCTTTTCAAGCAAACAAACAGGTGGAAGGAAAAGAAGCAGGCAATAGGCCCATGAGGCTGGGGTTGCAACAATACTGCAGAAGCTCAGGAAAGCCAGAAGCTGGCGAGGCAGGAAGTGGCCTCCTCCTTGGAGTGGTCACAGGGAGCTTGGCCTTGATGACAATTCGATTTTGACGCATTTTGACACAGAGTTTTTACTTCTTAACTCTAGAACTTGGAGAGAACACATTTCTGAAGTTCTAAGTCCCTCAGTGGCATGTAATTACTATGAAGCCAATAAATCAGCCATTAGGGTAACTCTCCTATGTACTGATTCTGAGCACCCCTATTGCTGGGTTACAGTTTGTTTTCCAGGCTACATGTATCATTCCTGTAATTAAGCAGTTCAATGTACAGTCATCTGTCTGATGCCTCTAGCTCTCTTCTAGACTATGAACTCCTGAGGTCAAGTAGTATGTGTCTTAATCATCTTCTAGTTCCAGGGCTTAGCAAAATGTTTGGCATATTAGTGCTCAACACATTTGTTACCTGAGGGAATATATGACTAATACAAAAAGTAAATAGACAAATAAAAAGACTTTCAGGTGATAGCTTATCTTTTCCAGAACTGGTCCCCATAAATTTTATACGAGTCATTCTTGAACACTTCTGAGTGTGGTGACAAATCTCATGAAGGTATAATTTCATTTTAATGCTAATTTGGTCCAATTTTTTCTGTTCCAGTTTCAAATAACTTCTGGATGATCATCTGTCATAGAGTCTCATCCAAGTTTTTGTTAGAAAAGGCAAAAATAATGAGAGAAACAGAGCAGACAACATGAAGTTAAACACTGAATACTAACACTGATGCTCAATATGTAGGCTATAAAAACAATTAACTGTCCTCTCCATATTTTATTTCATGAGGAATTAGAATTCTTCTGTATAAAAATCACACAGTATGGTGGCTGGTTGAATGAGCCCAGGCTGAGTCTGAGACATAAGCTGTTTTCCTCCACACCTACAGAACTGAGCTGTGAGGGGCAGAGACTGGTATTCCCACATAACTCCTAGAACACCTTCCTAAGGAGATGAGAAAGCAACAGTCAAGAAACAGGACGTCTCAGGGGTCTTCCAGGCCCTGGGGAGTAGTTTCCTTAAGAAAAGCTTTGAGGTCCTCCCCGGTGGCACAGAGGTTGAGCTCTGGGTTGTGAAGATGCCCGCAGTCTCTGCAGTGCCGGTTCGATCCCAGGCCGCTGGGCAAGGATCCCACATGGCGTGCAGACCTCTCCTGCTGCCCGCTGCTCCCCTCAGCAGTCTCATCAGTGTACTTCATCAGTCTCCCTGTTCTGTTCCCCGCTCTGACTCTGGTGAATTCTCTCACCCTCCCGTGCTTCTGACTGTACCCAGTGCTTGTATAAATTAAATAAATAAATAAATAAATAAATAAATAAATAAATAAATAAATCTTAAAAAAAAAAAGCTTTGATTAGGGGGAGTGAGTAGAGCTTCGAAGGTGCTAGAAGGAATCTAAAAACCCAAGCCTTCTTCTCTCCCTCTGTTGCCTCTCCCCAAATCATTAACTCACAACTTTTCCTCCTTTTTATCTTCCCTTCCCCATATTCCATTTTGCCATTTAGTGCAATGAGTTGTTGTTGTTGTATTTTTTTTTTTGTGGAACCCTCGCTGGTGGCCGGGGAATGAAACAGCGCTGCAGAGGCTGCAGGCAGCCTCGAAGCCCAGCGCTCAATGCTGCGCCACCAGGGGAGGCCCTAGTGCAATGGGGTTTTAACAACATTTAGGGAACTATGAAAAGATTATAAACCAAATTGGAAACCACTGACAAAAAAAAAAAAAAAAAAAAAAAGACCCACAGGATACCAACAGGCTATTTCAAATTAATTGCCAAATAAAATAAAGTTGTCCTTTATTACCCCACCAGAAAGTAGAACTTTCTGCTGTATTTACAAACACTTATTCTTGCCACCACCCCCAACTCCACTCTACATGCATGCTGAGTATTGTAATATGCCTTCTGTCTGAAACCAGACAGGATATAAGAAGTATCCACCTTAGTCAGGTTGATTTATTCCAATCAATGCTTACCAGCTGCTAAGAAGAACTGTACAGATCAACTTACTCCAATTTAGAATTAAAAAGGAGCTTAGCCATCATCTCAAGGAACAATGACTACACTAATGGAAAAGTGACTACTGCTTTGTGTATAAAACTCTATTTTGGAATAAATATCACTACCTTCAAGATAAAGAGAGTGGGGAAAATAAAATAGAAATGTCTGTCTCTCTCTTTCTCTCTCTCTCTCTCTCTCTCTCTCTCTCACACACACACACACACACACACACACATGCACATGTGCACACACATACCTAAAATTACCCTGAAAAAAGGGAGTATCATGCTGAAAACTCAATGAGCTGGGGACTCAGGGAGTTGTGGGAAGAATATCATTAAAAACATTCACTGTCCGTTCAGAAGAAAAATTTATAAAATTGCTTTAAACTACATAAACTATAGAAGGTACGTAGAAATGCAGGCCATTTATGGAACAGGAAATGAAAGTTATAATGACAAAATAGGTCAAAATGGGACATAGTTACGATTAGGAGACTGTCATGAAAACTAAAATACAGCGGCAGGACACCATCCTCAATGGAATCCATGGAGACGAAAACCAATACACTGGGAGGCTATAGTAGATGTTGACTCAGAATCCAGAGGAAAGATTAAAAACGGACAGAGAAGAAACTGGGTGGGTATGCCAGAGATCGGTTTTGATGCAAGAAATAATATATGCATGAGAAAGAAACAGGAGGAACTCAATCAGAAACAATAACCACAGGTATGAATGAAATATAAGAATAAAAGGACTAAGTTTAGTGACTAGACGGTGATGATTTACCCATATTTAGACAAAAACTAGCAAAACTCCAAAAAAAAAAAAAAGCAAGAACATGTGATATATATGCATCTATGTATGTGTGGAAGGAAATGTCTTAGATAGCAAATTTAATCCTTCAAAGTAGAGGAATGGGGACAAACAAATCTTTCCTGAGGGGAAAAAAATTAAAGATGTTTAAATCCTCTGCAAATGAATTACTGAAGAAAGTTATTAGATTAAAAAACATCAAATGCTGCAGTTATAAATTCACAAAATGTATCTTAAGTTTCCAAAATCTCAATTTAAAAAATGTGTAAGGTATTCTCTTTTGCATACCTATTTGGGGCTACTATTAAGTGAGTTACCATTAAAAGGTGCCTCAATGGTGTAAAGGGGAGCTTCAAAAATGAGGGCTACTATCCTGGCAAAATGCAAACCAAGGGGAGATATGAAATTGTCAAGATTAATTCGAATCAAGAAGGGGAGCAAAGATTCCAAACCGAGACTGAATATCTCTACCTTATAAGACAAAAGGGCATCCAATAAAGGACACATATGATCCATGACTCAAGAGACCAAACCTTAGAGACACAAGTCTGACATTTCCTATTTCCTTTAAAACAACACCGCATATCTCTTGGAACCCACAGCACACCCTTGGAGGTTTGAGATTACCTGATCATTTCAGAACTGATGTTTGACATAACACTGATATGTTGAATATTTTCCTTTAGCCACAGGAGATCTCCAGCCTCAGAAATCGTAAGTCAAAGGAGCATAGACTCAATTCATTCCTTGTTATTGAGTGGTTTGTTTTTGCTAGGTAATTTATGGAAAATTAGCACAAAATGACAGCTCTGATATGGTGTAGGAATACAAAACAGATGAGAAACTTGAATATTATTACCAACACAAGATAAGAAGGGCAGTCAGGAAATAAAGGTCAAATGAAAGAATCAACCTGTTTCTATGTAATGTCAAACCTGAAATGCAATTTCCACAGAAGTCTAGGCAAAGGCAGTTTGGATGCCTTTTGTTTGTTAATTTTTTTTTTTTTTTGCCTAAACTATAGGATGAAATTCTCTCCAGCTGAAATATACATCATTATAAAAATCCTAAGGCAAGTTCAGTACTTTTGAATAAATAATTGAAATTTTACCATGGCAAGTAAATCAACAAAATAGTCAAAGTACAAAGAAATCTATCATGACATTATTTTGGGGAGCAAAATTAAAAACAGTGGAAGGATAGATAGGTAAATTATGGCAAATTCATTCCAGGATATCACACACAAACATTATAATTATCTACAAAAAAAACAGACAAAAGGTAGGTCTAGCTACACTATGTTAAAATGACAAAGGCAATATTAAAACCATTTACAGAATATTATTTAAACCATAAAAGAATATATGTCTAGAAAATTGATAAAAGATCTTTTTAAGTATAGAGTTATTATAAATATGTTGTCCATTCCAGGGCATTACTAAAGGTGAAGGGGGGCTACTGTTGAATAGCTTAGAACAAGGGGTCTAACTTGTGAATTTCCTGAAGACACAGGGCTAAGGTAGCTTCCTTATTGTTTCCTTGAAGAGTCTTCATTCCTGATAAGAACCCTGTTAGCATGGGTAAAATTAACTGTACTATAAGCAATGTGTCTTATGATTTTGAGTAATGTGCCCACTAAATCACCCTTTTAATCATAATTATAAAGACTATCCCTTACAGTGAACTACAATGATAATTTTAAGACCTTATATGGCTGAGTTTTTCCCTTAATTTCTTATATATTTTATATATTATTTCATCATGCTTCAGTTTAGCAGAAAACCCTCAAGAGTAATAAATAAAGGCTCAGGACAAGAATTGCTGTCATTTGTTTAAGTATTTTTATCTACTCCTTTTCTAATGAACCATTTTCTTACTTGTGATGCATTTAATGTTATATAAGGGAGTTCCTCATCTTTAGGGAGGTAGCAATGGTTATAATGTGAAAAAGAGCAAACAGATACTCAAATTACTTGGGTGAATATGAATATTTGATAGAGTGTTTCAGCCCATCTCTCTCTTAATTAACAGTCTTTACCAGTGGGGGCATCCAAAAAAGTGAATCAAACCCTTTTGACTGATCATGTAATATTAATAATAATACTCTGAAAATAAAATCAACACCTAGGAGTCATTCTTTAGTATTAGTGGTACCGAAATAATTTATCAGCATTAACATTTGGATTCATGTATTTAACTGGCTAAAAAATGGCATTCCATAGATCTTTGAGGAAAGTAAAGTGGTTTACTATTGATGTCACTGCATATCTGAAAATCCTGGCATTCATTTGTCTTCTTACTTTTCCTTGTTCTCTATCCTTTTCTAAACATCTCACCATGTCATCCTTTCATCCCATCTTCATTTTATCGTTGTCCTTTAAAAATATATATCACCAAATCAATGTTCTTTATACCTCACTTCTGCTTCCCATAATATTTATAAAGCATATTTTCTCTTCTATTATTGGTGAGCTATAGGCATTTTCCTTTTTAATGTGACAGAAACTATCAACTGACGGAGTTTTTTGACTTAACTCATTTTTGAAAAAGAAGAGGATCCAAGCCGTGTCTGTGCCGAAAAGGGTTTCCAACTTAACCCCTCACTGTTTATCTCTTTGTCCCATTCTTCCTCTTGTCTGATTCTTCAACCAGGACTGGTTAAACTCTTGCTCTCTTTCCAGTTCACTAATTTAATAGGCTATGGATAGCAAGTGGTTATGTAAGGATATCAGCTCCAGTGGGGAGTCTCAGCTTGAGCAACTAGGAATGTGGTGGCATCACTACAGAGAGAAGCAACTGAAATACAACATTGAGGCAAAAATAATACAACTTCAACTGAAGACAACAAATAGGTTTGACTGTTGCCATATGTACCCTAACTACAAGGACAATGTGGGGCAAACATCCCACTTGAGCTAATGGACAAAACAGGTGAACAAATGATTAAAGTTCTTATTGTCTTTCAAAAATCATGACATAAATTAAGAGTCTGGAGACAGACACTAAATGTAGATACCATCTTCATCGACCTGTCAAAATAAGCATCATCAGTAATAAGATAAATTAAAATCACACAATCCCTGGGCCTCGCCGGCGGCGCAGTGGTTGAGCACTGGGTTGTGTAGCTGCCCACAGCCTCTGCAGCGCCAGTTCGATCCCCGGCTGCTCCCCGGCAACCGGAGGAGGGCCCCACATGGCGCGCAGACCTCTCCTGCCGCCCGCTGCTCTCCTCAGCAGTGTGCTTCGGTCCTTCTGCCTGCTCTGCTCCCCGCTCTGGCTCTGGTGAATTCTCTCACCCTCCCGCGCTTCTGACTGTACCCAGTGCTTGTATAAATAAATAAATAAATCTTTAAAAAAAAATTAAAAAAAAATCACACAACCTCTGAAAGAATGTAAAGAAAAAAAGGTTTCAAACTCGATTCTGTGATATTCTTGTTGAAATGTATTAGCTAAATCTCATTACAAACATCAGATAACTGAAATTGATGTATTCCAAAATGCAAAAATAGAAAAAGGGAAGAAGTAAGAGGAAAGTAAGGATGGGAGGAGGGGGTGGAGGTGGATGGAGGGGAAACTGTGATGAAGAAAGAAAGGAAAAAGGAAAAGGAGAAAGGAAGAAGGAAAAGGAAACGATTAGAAATCTGCATACGTGTTATGGTCAAGGAAAGTCTGAAATTATTTTCCTGACACAAGGATACTACAAACACTTGACATTAAAGTCAATCCACAATTCTGAACTTGATGTTTTTCCTGTGATTGTTGAAACTTTAATGGAAGTTTGAGGATTAGATGGGAGGAATGTGTTAATATTAATTTCCTGGTTTTGATGGTTATAATACGCCTTTGTTGTGCTTATGTGTGAGACACCCATATATTTTGTGTATATATGTGTGTATATGCACACTCTACATAAAAAAATTTACATACATATGTATTTTATATAAATTTGTATTTATAATACATGTATATGAATAAGTATTTTTAGAAAATACAAACTAAAGTAGGATTTTCCAATGTCAACACTATCATTCTTGACATTTTGGGACAGATAATTTTGTGGGGTGGGGGGTGTTCTTGCAAATTATTCAATATTTAGCATATTCCTTCAAAAAGGAAAAAAAGAACTTTTTAAAAGATTCTTAAGAAAAAGAAGGGCAAGTCACAGTCTGAGATAAGTATTTAAAATATACCCAGGGGCCTCCCCGGTAGCGCAGCAGTTGAGCGAAGCTGCTGGCAGCCTCTGTAGCACTGGTTTGATCCCCAGCCACCGGGCGAGGGTCCCACATGGCACGCAGACCTCTCCTGCCGCCCGCTGCTCCCATCAGTGGTGTACTTCGTTGGTCTGCCTGTTCTGCTCCCCGCTTTGGCTCTGGTGAATTCTCTTACCCTCCCGCGCTTCTGACTGTACCCAGTGCTTGTATAAATAAATAAATAAATAAATAAATAAATAAATAAATAAATAAATAAATATCTAAATAAATCTTAAAAAAAATAAAATAGACCCCAAAAAACCTTTTATCTGAAATATGTATGGAAATCTTACCCATCAATAACAAAAGGCAACCAAATTTGCAAATAACCAGAGTTGTTCTGAACACATACTTCAAAAAAGAAGTGATGGGCAAGGGCATTATGTACATAGAAATGTGTTCGGCATCTATAATTACGTGCAAAATGAAATCCCATAGCAATAACACCATGGAGGAAAAAATGACAACACTAAATGTTGATGAAAATATGAAACAACTCAAACTCTCAAAATGGAGTATACATTTCTGAAAACTGTTCCAGTTTCTACAAAACTAAATATTCACATATTCTATTATTCAGCAATTCTACTCCTAAGCATTTACACAAAAGAAAGAAATATGGCCAGAAAAATGTTTTCACACAAATCTCTATAGGAACATTACTAAAAGTAAGTGAATCATACAAAAAGAAAACAAATGTTCGTCCATAGGAAGATGGATAAAAACTTCTGGTGTATTCTTACAATGGAAAACATTTCAATAATAAAAATGGTGCACTACTGATATATGCAGCATCTGAATGGATTTCAAAAAATCATGTAAAACAAAAATAACAAGACAAAATTTGAAATCCAGGAATAGACTTAACAAATACATGGAGATAGACTGCAGGTGTGTGGTGCCATTGGAAAATAACTAGAAAAGAACAGAGGGAACATTCAAGGGTATAGAAATATTCTGAATTTTGATTATGTTTTTATTACATGTATGTAACAGTTCTCAAACTCATCATATTGTGTATTTCACATCTACAAATTTCAATATAAATTTTTCCACAATAAGATAATGTTGCAGAGGATTATGGGTGTCTTGGTGGTGGGTGTGTTAGGGTAACATGCATTGGAAAAGTTGTAAACCTCTGCCTCTGAGCCATCCACAGTGTTGGAAAACAATGTTACCTCAAGAAAAACAATACAAAAAAAAGTTCAAGTAATGATGAAAAACTGAAAATTGAAAACTCATTTCCTAACTGAATCATTACAGAAAGCACAGTATCTGGATAGTAGTTCTCATAGGTATTTGAGGTTTAGAAGCATCAGAATCTATTTTATGTTCTTTAGAATTAAGGCAATTTGGAATGCCATTATGTCAAAGATTTTTTTTAAATGATACTTTTCCTTTACTTATGTCTGAATAATAATCACTTTGGCTTCATAATTCAAGGATTTAATCCCATATATTAACTATACATTACTACAGTATTCCCAATTTTGATTCTTATGTATATAGCCTGTTTAGAATGTTGCTGATATTTCACAATAGGAAGTCCTAAAATTAGTAAAAAGTAAGCAGTCCTTATTCTATTAGAACTAATCTTCACACAGCCCTATTATATCAGGAAAGATTGACTGATTTTATGTGCAGGTTTGAAAATAGATTGCACAGTTGTAAAAGCTAGTGGAAAAGCACACATTTTACAGACATTTCTAAGGAAGATTAAACAAGATTTCATTGCTTAGATGTAAAACTATACTGTTAAGACCTGAAAAGTCACTGACGTTTGAAGTTAAATCTTTTTCTTTGCCTTTTTTCTCTTCTATGGCTACTAGAAACTAGTTAGAAAAGCATGTTAAAAATCTACCACTTAGGGCCTCCCTGGTGGTGCAAGGGGTTGAGACACAACCTATGAAGCTAACTGCAGCCTCCATAGCACAAGTTCAATCTCCAGCCAGGGAGCAACCCACAATGGCGCAGCAGACCTCTCCTGATTCGCCTGCTGCTCCCCTCAGCAGTATATTTCAGTCAATCTGCCTGTTCTGTTTCCCACTCTGTCTCTGGTGGATCCTTTCACCGCCCACACCTCTGGCCTGTACCCCTGTTCTTGTATGCATAAATGAATCTTTAAAAAAATACCTTTTTTCCTTCACTATACAATTGACCCCTTTAACCCAATTTATATCCCTTCAATCTAACCCCTCCCCTCTGGTAACCACTAATTTGTCTTAGTCTAAAAGTTTATTTTTGTTTTATGTATTAGTTCACTTGTTTATTTGTACTTTTAGTGATGACCTTAATGCAGTATATAAATATGTTGGTTTTCATGGATACACACTGAAACTTACATAATGTTATAATGCCCAGGTAAAAACCATCAGAAAGTCAGACACAGAAACACTGGTAATTTGGAATGTATTGATAGAAATCTCTGTCATGTCTTTCTACTAAAAGGAAAAGTGTTGATGTGTTAAAATTTGCCTTTTTTGAAAACAGCCATGTATGTGTATACTCAGGAGGAGTCGATGCATACATTATTACAAAGAAAGCCTACAAAGTCTGTAGCATGAGGGTGGAAGAGACAGGTATAAGAATTGAAGAATCATAATACAAGCTGACAGGGGTTGACCTCTTTCTTTAATACACCAAAAGCTAATATGTACAAAGAATTTCCAGAAATAGCTTCATATTTAAGCAATACTGAGTTCAAGATAGTAAGATGTCTGTAGTCAATATGGTTAAACACTGAAAATTGACATTTTTCATAAAAATATCTTTCCAGCAACATCTAGGCTGTTTTTTTTTTTTAAGCAAGACTATGGTAATAATATCTTATAAATTATTTGCATAACAATTTACTTCAAAGTACACGGAAGTATTGATGGATCAATCTTTTCAAATCTCTTGGAGAAACCAATTGGAAATCTTTACTACTGTAGATTAGTTCAAAAATTATATTTCCTTGATTGAGTTATCAACAGGTAAGCCTCACGTATGAAACAAATGAAACTATTCAAAAGCATCCTCCTTTTTTATCTTTCTTCTTTTCCATTTTCCTCTCTTTCCAGTTTTGTTTGGCACAGACTCCTCCAGAAAGTCTTCCTGGTAGTCAGTGTCTCCCAGGCATGTATCCAAGTGTATTTCCTTCTCATTGCTTTTATTTCAAGCTTCCCCATGTTTACAGGTTGCTGAGGATAGGGATGAATCCACTTACAGCTTTAATAATTCCTAGTTTCTTCTATTGTTTGTGATATATAATAGCATCCAATAAATATTCTTCAATTGAAAAACTGAATACATTTTGGTCATTTTATCCAACAAACTAACGGAGAGGCAACTCCAAAATACTGTGATTCCTTCTTAGTAAAATAGAGAAAATTAGTCTTTCAAGGAGATAGTAAATAAAGCATAGAATTGACACGCAAATAAAAACTGGAATTCAAATGTTTGGTGTCAGATTTTTTCCAATCAATATTCATGATTCTTACACCAAAAATTAAGGACTAAAAAGAAGCTTCCCTGTAAAATATTGTTAACACTATCCACAGAACAATTACATGAACAATTACATGACATCATGATGTGTAATAGCAAAGGGGTTACTATTATATCTAAATATAAAAAATAGGGCCTCCCCTGGTGGTGCAGGCTGTTGAGCACTGGGCTGCGAAGCTGCCCGCAGCCTCTGCAGTGCTGGTTCAATCCCAGCCAGCCGGCAAGGGTCCCACATGGCGCAACAGACCTCTCTTGCCGACCGCTGCTCCCCTCAGCAGTGTATTTCTTCAGTCTGCCTGTTCTGCTCCCTGCTCTGTCTCTGGTGAATCCTCTCACCCTCCCACGCATCTGGCCTATACCCCAGTTCTTGAGTAAAATAAATAAATCTTTAAAAAATAAATATGAAATATATTTTGCTCAACTATAATGATGTTCCATAAAGTGATGGGAAGAGTACAGTGCCCGGGGCTGTATTTTCTATCACAGGTCTATAAAGAATAACTATTTTATGTAAAAAATAGTCTTATTATGGCCATTAAAGCACATTTGAAAACAAAATGAATTCAAAATTTTTGCCAACACGTTTTTCTTTGAAAAGGATTCCAGAGAGAGATGATTGAACCAGGAGTTGTAATTTCCAACTTAATTACCAGCAAAAGGAAAATAATTTTTTTTAAATATTATCAAGCTTTTTCTATATATCCCTTTATATCCATCTAGTTACACTGACTTAAATATGTTTTAATCAGCATTATGTATATCATTATTCTTCTGATATTATTAACTTTTTCTCACACTAAGATATGGAACCAAAGCAGAAATATTAATCAAATTTCATGGAAAAAGCTCAATTTTTCCTCTACATATAATATATATAATCCACTCTGTAATATATATAATTTCAACAGCTAAGAAAAAGGAGACCATATCTAATTGTACATAGTTTCTCTTTGAGGGATTTGTTTTTTTCAGTTGTGCAATGGTATACTTATACTATTCAATAATCTGTTCTAATCTAAGTATGTATGCACATATACATACATATAATACATTTATGTGCAGAAACCTGTTTACCTATTACCAGAAACAGAGCCTAATTTTAAAGAGTTGTTACTTAGTATAGCTGCATTCCTAATTGTCAGTCATACTTTTATACCTATTTCAACTGTTCAAGTTACAATTAACCACATATCCTCTTCTCTGAACTTAGTCTTCATGTTAACCATCTTCAATTTGGGAAGAAATATACATTTTATCATTAATGTCAATTTTTTCTCAAACCTTTTTGAAACCCATACATAATGAGAACCCTTATCTTATTCTAGTGTAATTACAAAACTTTATTAAGAGCATTTCAGATAAGACTGGTTAATTTTGTGAAAGGAAATGGCAGTACTTGAAAGAGAAAAAGCTGTTGACTATACTTCCAAAGGGTATTCAAGTATTTAGAAATTATGCTTAGGTCTCCCCTTCATTCTGTCTTCATAAAGAGCCATTCAAAAGTCAATAGATAGTAAATTCTGTTAGAGCATACAAGAACTCACTTCTCTCGGTGAATATGTACTTCACAAAAGATCTGGGTTCTCTAAAAATGTATCACTTACTACACAAGATCAGAACACATTATTATTTCAATATCATACTCTATTTACATATCTTCCAAGGAGACACAAATTTACAAAAACCTTAACTAAAAAAAGAAGTGAAATTTTTCAATAAATTCCTCATTAAACATGTTTTACTAGGAAATATGAGCATTTGTACATCACAAGGGTGATATAATAGTTGCTGTTTTTTTCCTTCAACATGAAACATGTGATTTAGGGCTATAAGTTACATTGTGAGGATGTGAAATGAATCTGATTGTAAATTAGACTGTTTATGTGATTGAGTAAACTACATGACTATGTCAAGGGAAAGACTTCTGACTATGTAAAGTTTCTTGCAACCACGTGTGTACTTCGAGTTTAAAATGTGTGGGGAACCACAGAAATCCTTCTGTGGAGAAGGTAGAAACAGTTTCCTAAATTTCCATTTAATTGTGTGTACACTATAAACTGTGCCTCTTTCAGCCTACAGGGAAATAAAATAGGGATAGGGATGGTAATAATGTGAATTATGGTGATAAAATCCCCAGGTAAAGTATAAATCTTCCTGGACGTACAAAGGAGTTATGACCTAATACACCTTTCATAAGTTGAATATATCAGTTGAACATGCATTTAATATGCTTAACCTGAGCCTCTCTGGTGGCACAAGAGGCTAAGTCTCAGCACTATGAAGCTATCGGCAACCACTGAAGCAGGTGTTCTATCCCCAGCAAGGGAGCTAACCCACATGGAGCAGTAGAACTCTCCTACCTCACCACTGCTCCCCTTAGCAGTGTATTTCGGTCAATCGGCCTGTTGTGCTCTCACTGTGTCTCTGGTGAATCCTCTCCACCGCTCCCCCCCTCAACTTCTGGGCTACACCTCAGCTCTTGTATGCATAAATAAATAAAATAAATATTTAAAAAATATGTTTAACCTACCAAACATCATAGCTTAGCCTTGTCTACCTTAATCATACTCAGAATGTTTATATTATCTTAGAGTTGGACAAAATCATTTAATACAAAGTTTATTTTATTAAAAAAACAGTATTGAATATCTCATGTATTTTATTGATTACTACACTAAAAGTGAAAATTGTTTGTAGAATTGGTTTTTCACCTTGGGATTGCATGGCTCACTGGAGACTGTGATTCACTGTTAGAGTACAATATCACAAGAGAATATCTTACCACATGTTGTTAGTCCCAAAAAGATCAAAATTCAAAGTATTGTTTCTACTGGATGTATATTACTTTCCCACCACTAAAGTTGAAAAATCATAATTAAAATCATTATAAATTGGGGGCTTGTCTACATCATTAACCATTACCGAATTTTAACTGAGATCTAGTAATCCTCTGTGGGGGAAAAGATTGTTTCCATTTGACTGATGAAAAAAAACAGAACCTTGAAGAATTTTAAAACTTTTCCAAGCAAGCATCTAGAAAGTGACAAATCCTTGGTTGCTATAAAATTAGGAAATACAAGAATAGGACTAAAATATGCAACTAATATATAATGTTTTCTAATATTTTGTGGTCTGTTAAGGGGGTAGTTCCTTTCTTCATAAAGATTTGTAGGTACAACAGGATTTCAGGAGAAGAGTAAAGAACACTTGTCTGTACCTTCTTGGTCAAGGTAAATTGTATTTACTCATTAAGATTAAATGACTACAAAAATCTAATCCATCAATTTTCACGGTAACATTTATCTAAGAATTCTGTGTCAAGATGTGATACTAAGATCCAATAAATAAACAAGCTTCACTATATTAAAGAAACAAAAAATTATCAAATTCCAAACATTAAAGACATTAATTAATATATCACAAAAATAAAATGTGTGAGATTTTTAATAGCATTCTTTTGTGGAAAATCACGGTATATTAATTGTCACAGTCACCTGAAAATAACCTTTCTCATGCTTCTCTCATTTACACATGAGTAAATCCTGTGTTCTTCAAATCTTATCTCCAGAGATGATCTATTCTAACCTTTTTGAATATTAGATGCAAGGGTTTTAAGAAAAGTACTTTCGACTTTTTTTCTCCCTATAGCTAATTTGCAAATTCACACATCAATCAAAGGTTATTCCAAGGCAGAAGTGATTTACTATATTTTCAGGACTTTTGCAAGTCACCTAAGGTCATAACTGGTAGCTTAAAATCAGCCATGGTGAAAATATTTATACCTTTATACAACAGAAATCAGTAAATGCTACAAACACAGGACTTTTCCCAGAGACAGTTGCTAAAAATTTGCCCACACACCACAATTCTACACTCTACCTCTCTATTAAGAAAGAGCAAAAGAAAGTCATGTACTGACTTCCCAAGGCCAAACCTTTCATGCCAACTTGGGCTGGCATTCATTTTTGGTCTGACAGGAACCATAGTCCTTTCACTCTGTTTCACTCTAGTTCTCTCAAAAGTTACCAAGTCTTATTAAATCTAAAAAACATGACAGATTGCCCCCAACTTCCTTTCCAGCTTTTGTGTCTCCTTGGTCTCACCCCTGTGAGTACTCCAATCCTATGCCTGCATCCCAACCCAAAGGAAACAGATCACGCAAGGACTACGGAAGCCTACATGTTCCACACCACATTCCACTAAAGGGACCAGCATGCCAGCGTGCCCTCCCCAGCCTGTAATTGGTTGGCAGCTGATGGTTCACTCCTACATTCTTCTCTGAGGGTCCTAGATGGAAGGAAATCCTCTGCTGGCTTGAAGCTTGCAATCACTGGCCCCTCGCCAGTGGCTGATTGATGTGGAACTTCACTTTGCCTCAAGACAAGACTGTGATGCAATTCATACTCACGAGCTTCCAATGGCATCTGCTGAAACTTTTCTCCTGTGAGCAATCATCCTCATGATGATTCCCAGATAACATCAGAAGTTTCCTTACAGAGCATGCCCTTCATAAAGCTTTCACTAGAATCTTGGCTTTCACAGAATTCCAACCTCAAACAAAGGTTAACGATGATCCAGTTAGCTCTTCTCAGACTTCATCCTTCTATGACTCCACATGACTTCCAAAATTGTTCAAACAGCATTTTCTCCCATTTTTTTTTTGCATATAAGAACTAGGGTACAGGCCAGAGGTGCAGGGGCGTGAGAGGATTCACCAGAGACAGAGTGGGGAGCAGAACAGGCAGATTGACTGAAATGCACTGCTGAGGGGAGCAGTGGGTGAGACAGGAGAAATTACCATGTGGGTAATTTCCTAGCTAGGGATCGAACTCAGGCCGTCACAATGATAGTTCTGAGACATAATCCCTAGGTCACCAAGGAGGCCCTGTTTCCTCTAAAATATTTAAAATAAATCATCTTAATTTTTTTGTATGATTCTTTCATTCTTTCTCACTATAGTTGGCTAGAGAATTGATTCCATCCTCTTATCCTTTACATCCTGCCCTGGTAAAATCTATCATGAGGATAAATATCAGAGAAATACAAAACTTCCCTAAGTATATATTTCCATTCCTAAAAAGGCATTTTCTAAAAACCTAACTATCTTCCTGTTTTCCTTATCAAAGACATTACAATGTCAGAATTCACCAAAGCTTGAAATCACAGGGCTCATTCCTCTATAATCCTTGAATTTTCCATTATTTCTTCTACCAGTCTGTCACCAAGTCATGGCAATAAGAACTGCATTTTATTTTTGCAGCTGTTTCCTACTTTTCATTAGCTTTGCATCTGGAAGGTTTATGTTTCGCCAGAAATATTTCAGACACCACCAAATGCACACTCCTTCCTCCCATATGCCGGCTCAGTCACTAGGGCTTCTCATAGACACTACAGTTGTTTCTCTGAATGTGTGTTATGACTCTCTCACCTCCCTATTTAAGAACTTGGCAGATTTCCACATTTTTATTTTTTCCCACATTTTTATAAGCAATATCCGCATGTGTTTTAAAACAGCATCCAAAGACTATTGAGAGTTGAAGAAAATTTTGTTTTTAATCCAATTTTCTGCCAATTTTTCTCAAAAAAAAAAAATCTGTGGTCTACCAAATGTATTTGGCATTCCAAAAATACTTCACACATCTGAATATTTCAGTGACTGTGTTCATGTTTCTTCCGCTGAGAAATAATACCCCTGACTCTTCATACACACACCCATTCTCATACTGTGACTCCTTATTCAGCTGATTCCAATGACTACCTGTTATGTAGACTTCAGCCAGCAACTTCTCCCTCCCTTGTAAACCCATGACACCTTTCTATATCTTAAGTTGAATTTTTGGGCATATTTGTAGTTTTGTGTGTTTATGCAGCCCTCCCAGAATGTTGACTACAAAAACTTAAGGCATGAAAAACACTAGTTGTCATTTTCTCTGTTTTTTTTCCCTGCTGTATACAAAGTAGTTGCTCAGTAAATGTTTAGGATTCAATTGTATTCAATTACACAGTCAATTAGCAATAATGACTATAGCAGATTTGTTTCCTAGTCCAATAAAAACTTAAAATTATGGGGGAAAAAAGAGCCAATAAACAGCCAAACGTAAAAATCATTGAAATAGTGCCCAACAAAATAATAGGGGAGTAATGTAAACACTTCAATGCTACAGGATAACGAAATTCATATTATTTTCATGAACTTTCATGTTACGGTCTTAGGCAGGAGTCCTTTTAGCCAGATGATACAATAAATTAAGATGCATTCTGAAAGGTTTTCCAAATTTTCACTCCTTATATCTCATCATTTATAACAGAAGGCAGAAGGCTCAGCTCAGATGTCACTGAGGTAATAAAACCAATATCATCCTTACAGTCAAGCTTACTCCTTACCAGGAGTTTTCTTTAAAATGCAGCATTCCTAGCTGCAGTAATACCATTCAGATCACTGAGTCTTTACACATTATAGGGAAAAAATATTTTAAAATTGTAACCTTTAGAAGTAAAACATTTTATTCTTCCCCTCTTTACTTCCTTTATGAGATCAACCAGACAAATGCTAAATGAATTCCTTATTTTTAAATATGTTCACATTCCTCTGCCAAATATTCTAAACCAGCAAAGAAATCCTTTTTGAATCTTAGAATGTGATATCTGAGGCTCAGAAAAACATATGTACCCAAAAAATGAATAAAGTATCAGAATTCCTGCATAAAATAAGACCATGTTTAGAGCAAAAGGATAGAATCAAATTTCATTCCTTCATTCCCTCAAAATGGTTGATCTTCCTGAGCACCAACAGCAAGTATTATTGTGCTACAGAAAGTACAAATCATTAAGTCCTGTTCACGCTTAACTATCCCCTAAAGCCAGTGCATCTTGAAAAACTAAATAGTCTCAATCTGCCTATGTGTTCAGAAACACACTGAAATATTTTATCAGGTGACCTTGATCTACCTGAGACATGTGTCTCCTTTCTTCTCTCTTCCCTCCTTCTCTCTCCCCTTCCTACTTCCCCTTCTCCCTTCCTGCTTTCCTTTCTTCCTTCCCTCCTCAGCTACGAACCTACCCTATAGTTATAATACAAATGCAATGCTTTATAAGTTATTTCTGCAGCGTACACACCCTCGGTATTACACATTGGTCACCTTGCTAAAACTGACGACTTCTACAACATCTGAATGTCTACCTATAATCTTTTAGTGGGGCAAGATAATTTAGATGACACACATAGCATTTAGCACAGTATATCCCTTTGAAAAACAGATGAATCTTTTTAGGTTCAATGCTACCAAAGCACACGATTAAATATCGCCATTCAATTTTCTACCTCAAGCCCAACAGCTCTCTTTGCGGGCATGAGGTATTTTTCTTTATCTAGCCTGCCTGATGTTGCAGGTCCCTTTCTCACTCCATACTCTGCAAGACATGCTCAGATTCTCTTCCCATTCAATTTATGACATGATTCATTGAATGCTACAGCCTACTTGAGTATTTTTTAATATTTTCCAGCCCTGCAGTAGAAATCCATTTTTCCAATAAGAAATGTAGTGATGACCCTGTCAGCTAAGTATCCTAATTCACCTGTCTATGTGAAAAAGCTCTTCCCTCCAGCTCCTTCAGAATTCAGATATGGATTGTTCTCTTATGTACTAGCATCTACAGTGAGAAAAGCTTTCGCGCACTTCTTTAATATATATTTATACGTAAATACATGCATATGTACTATATATATTAAATTCTAGAAGTAGTATATGGTAATCAATGCAAAATACTATGATCACATTTTCTCTGTCTTTCAGGGATATATCCACAGTTATGAGATAAAAGAATATAGAAAAGAGAGTTTATTCCCATAACACTAAAAATGGTCACAGTTCTCTGGACTCACATCATGCTCTTATCAGCAGAAAATTCTGTACAACATAATATTTATCCTTAATTCAGAAAGATAGCCAAAGTTTTTACAATGGACACTTGACCATTGATCAATATTTTAAAGCATTTAAATTATGTTATAAGGGCCTCCCTGGTGGCACAGGGGTTAAGACACAACCTGCGAAGCTGTCTGCAGCCACTGCAGCATGAGTTCAATTCTTGGCCAGCCAGGGAGCTGCCCACATGGTGCAGCAGAATCCTCCTGACTCACCCGCTGCTCCCTTCAGCAGTGTGTTTCAATCGACTTGCCTGTTCTGTTCCCGGCTCTGTCTTGGTGAATCCTGTCACCCCCTGAACCTCTGGCCTGTACCCCAGTTCTTGCACGCATAAATAGACAAATTAAAAAAATAAATTATGTTATAAAACATAAAACTAAGAATATATAAATCAATGTGTGGCTAACAATAAATTGAGAAGACTTAAGAATAATTCTCCCACCTACCTATTTAAAATGGTGTGAATCAGAATTAGGTCTTGGAGTGGAGAAAGGACAAGGTCAGTTTCCCTTATGTCTCATGTTTTGTGTGAACTGTTGGTCTGCTTTATATGCAGAGGTTTAATGAATGAGAGGTTCTGACCAACTGCAAGTTTCATTATATTCCAAAACCCTTGAGGGAGGATTGTGGACACTTTGGTGGTAGGAAAACTATAGTGATTGTACCGAGGAATCCTAAATTAGGAAAAAATAAACAAGGATGTTTAAAATAAATAAAATAAATAAACTCTAATAATTCAAGAAAAATAAACAAAGAGAGGCAAACATTAAATGACAGAAGTTACACAAAATTTACCAAAACACAAACTCAGCATTGCACTCCACAACTGAGGGTGCTGGAAAGCTAACAGACCAGAGTCTCTTTGGGATCACTAACTTGAGATTTGGTTTCTTTCTTTCCTTTTTTGTTAATTTAATGTTTCCCCTGTGACCTAAAAGGCTAATGAAGCTTTAAAAGATCCTGCGGCAGTTCCAGACCGTAACTTATGCAGAAGATGTGGGTCATTAAGCTAAAGGTCTCTGGATTGGCATCTTCTCCAATAAGCATAAAGGTGATCTTGACCCATATTGTCATTCAAGAAATAACTTTCCTGATCCCCAGTAAGAGAACCATAAGTGAGTCTCACACATGAAAGGCAACTGGATCAAAAAGCTTTGGGTTCAATTTGTTTTCCTGTAGAATGGGATTTTGAAAAAGTCCCATTTTAAAATAGAGGTTTCTAGTAATAGTAATTTAGACGTTCATTGGATATCTCAGAAATTTGTGACTGCTACAAACGATTTAGGGACATCAAATTTTCCTCAGGAATGAGAAATACATAGATTTCATTTTAAATGTTAAATTATCATGTATTATAGTTTTAACTTCTGATATAAAGATTTTAAAAACCTTCAATTATTCAAAATATCCAAATTGCTCAATTTGGCCAAATACTTGCCCAGTGAGTCTAGGAAACTGAACAACTTAACTGACATATATAATGGAAACGGATTTTTTAACATAATATTTAAATATGAAATAAACTATTTTGTTTATGAATATTTTACCCCATTCAATAAAATATATCACTTGGCACAATTCTAAAGATTTTAAAGGCTCTGAATGTAAATATGGTGGCAAATATAAAACAAAAGTGTCTTTTCTTAAGCATAAAATAAACATCAAAATACATTTCAGGTGATGCTTAAACTATTAAGTATCTCTGCTACTATTAGAACCTCAATCTGACTAACATGCTCCATTTTTCCTTGTTACAGACACTGGCCTAGTGTAGTGTATTGTGAGCACTTACTGAATCTTGTAATACTCTTACAATTAAAACACTGTCTGGTGTTTTAATACTTTCTGAACTCCCTCCCCCTTGTCTCTCTCCTCCTAGACCCCCTCAATTTAAAGTCTTAATTTTCTTCCTTCAAAATTTCATTCCAACATAATTCAGTTATAACTTGATCCTTCTGTCTTCCTCTGTATCCATTACTTCATTGCATCGGGTTGGTTCTAATTGTAGTTTTATGATTCTCAGAATCCTTTCAGATAGCTCATAGTCACATAGTATGCAGGTTTGGGAATTGAGAAGAGTGAATTAAACTTGCACAGTCTTAACCTTCTCTGAAGGTTTTAACTGCATTGGTTTTATTTAATCACATCTGATCACTTACCATTTTACCTAGCTAATGCATTCTATAGAGGCCATGAATCATGGCAGTTCCTAAGAATTGTCTTGAAGCTCTGAGCTCTACCATCTAAGGATATTTCAGCCAATCTTTGGCTAAGCTGAAGAGGGAGCATCTATTTAATTTCTTGTCCTCTAATATTGGTTATGATGGCATGTTGTCACAATTCCTATTTGTGATGTGTCAAATAAAAATGATGTTTTGTTAGGTATATGATTTTTACACAGTTAAGGGTTGTGGTGAATGAGTCTCTCAGTCTGTGGGATTGCTACCTGATAGTTCTTTTTCATGTATTGGCAGTAATGGTGGCATAAGATACAAAATTTTTGACAACACACCCTGAAACAACTGGGTGATGGAGCACATTTACTTTATCTCCCATTTGCTCATAATTCAGTAATTTAAAATCCCCATTAAGTGATAATCCATTAAAATATAATTTGTGGTTTTATCTTTCTTATTTTCCTACCATCATCCCTAAATGATACTGACTTAAAACTCTACTTTGTTGTTTTTTTTTTTAAGATTTATTTATTTATTTACACAAGCACTGGGTACAGTCAGAAGCGCGGGAGGGTGAGAGAATTCACCAGAGCCAGAGCAGGGAGCAGAGCAGGCAGAAGGACCGAAGTACACTGCTGAGGGGAGCAGTGGGTGGCAGGAGAGGTCTGCGCGCCATGTGGGACCCTCCTCCGGTGGCCGGGGAGCAGCCGGGGATTGAACTGGCGCTGCAGAGGCTGCGGGCAGCTTCACAACCCAGCGCTCAACCGCTGCGCCACCGGGGAGGCCCTCTACTTTGGTTTTATAGATGTCAGAAGTTAAACATTTAAGAAATTGTGTCCTTGTTAAAAATATAATTTTAAGATACTCATAATTGCTAATGCCTCTGGGCAAACTTCATAGACACAGGAGAATAATATTAAGATGAAAATGACTTCTGGGGCCTCCTCGGTGGCACAGCGGGTGAGCGCAGTGCTGTGAAGCTGTCCGCAGCCTCTACAGTGCAAGTTCGATTCCCGGCTAGCCAGGGAGATACCCACATGGTGTGGCAGACCTCTCCTGCCTTGCTCGCTGCTCCCCTCAGCAGTGTCTTCCTTCCATCTGCCTATTCTGCTCCCTGCTCTGTCTCTGGTGAATTCTCTCACCCTCCCACACCTCTGGCCTGTACCCCCATGCTTGTATAAATAAATAAATCTTTTTAAAAAAGGACTTCTGATATAATATACACATCCTAACATGAAATTTCTAAAACTGATAATAAAGAGTTGCCTAGACTGAAGGTGAGAATCAGGTGACTTTGATAAAGTGAGTTGTGGAACATGCTAGGTGTGAGTTACCTGTGATTGTCATTTTCATTTCACTTCAACAAAAAACTTTTCTTAGAGATCACTGTTTAGCAAGACTATATCCTGATAGTTCAGAATATCATTATTTGAGACACATTCCTGAAATCAGCTCTCTGTCATCCCTTGACAAGTGTCCTTGAGAGCTTTATCATCAGTTTCTTTTTCAATAAAAGTGATATTACATAGGGCTGCTCCAAGCATTTAATGAGATAATACATGTAAAAGCTAGATCAGGGCAAAGGCAACAGAATCAATCAGTGTGGTAGCTACTATGTATATGCATTCTTTGCAGATTCAGATAATTTACAATGAATGGAGAAACTATCATTAAAATAGTTATTATTGCCCTCACATCTACTGTTTCCCTGTATCTATCATCTCATGCAAATCCAGTAAGTTCTATTTCATTTCCTCTCATTTATCACAGATCTTTCACTTTCCTGAACTCTCAAAATATTTGTTATATTATCTTTTTGAAAGATCATACACTATTCTACACCATGTTAAAATGTCCTACATAGGTATCAGTTATCTCCAATACATTTTTATTATATGTAAAAGGAAAGGCTTCATCTTATATTGTTTTTGTGGCTTTAGACTTTCTGGAGTAAAATTCATGATCTGTCAGAGCTCTGCCTACAATGCAGTGTACAAGTGTATGTGAATTTGCAGAAAAGAGAATGGGATTTCCTAGGTGTCCCTCTTAAAACACAAGTAAAGAACAAAAATACAGAATATAGGCATCTCAACATTAGAAGTTATTCGTGTTGGCTTCACGCCACCATCTAGAGTTATTTTATGGCATGTGAGCTCCTATCATTTGTCACAAAGAGATGGACAAACAGATGCTGATGAATTTCAAATGACTGTTTCTAGAGGAGTGGGGAAGATGGAATTTATTTTGCTTCACCTTATTTTGAAGTCATTCATAAAGAAAAGAGACAAGTTCTGGATGAGAAAAGATATAAAGCAATAGGGCCTCCCTGGTGGCGCAGGCAGTTGAGCACCGCACTGCAAAACTGTCCGCAGCCTCTGCAGCGTGGGTTCCATCCCCGCCGGCCTGAGAGAAACTCACATGGCACAGCAGACCTCTCCTGCCTCGTCTACTGCTCTCCTCAGCAGTGTATTTCGTCAGTTTGCCTGTTCTGTTCCCCGCTCTGTCTCTGGTAAATCCTCTCACCCTCCCACGCATCCGGCCTGTAACCCGGTTCTTATATAAATAAATAAATCTTTAAAAAAAATAAAGCAATAAACTTTACAATTGCACATACTTAGCTAAATTTGCCAATGTGGTCATTTTCATAAATGTATAGAATTACAAAATCATATTGTAATCCCACATGAACCTTTTTTATTTACTAGAAAAAATGATTTCACACCAAAAATATTTTCTATTTTGCATTTGCATGACATATTATACTTTGATTTTTCTTTTAATTTCAATTTTTTCACATGAAAAATTTCAGGTTAGTTATTCATAATCACAAATGCAAAAATCCTATAAAATTATTAGCAAATTGATTTTAGCAATGTATAAAAAGAATCATAGAATTTCTAAGCTGCATTTGTTCTGGGAATGAATACCTGGTAGCATTAAACTATTTGTATAATTATATTGACAGATTAGAGGAAATCACATGATCATAATAAAATGTTAAGAAAATCCATTAGATAAAATTCAATATCCAGGAACTATGAAATGTCTTAGCAAATAATAACAAAAGGGAACATTATCTGACATATACAACATCTACAGCAAACCTTGCATTTATTGATAAATAACTGAACTACCACCTTGATTTTGGAATCAAGACAAGACAACCTATTATGTCTACTTCTATCCAACATAGCCAGAAGTTTTAGACAATGCAACAAGGCAAGCAAAATAAATAAAAAAACATAAGGAACAGAAAGAAAGGAGAAACTGACATTTTCCCAGATAGTAGTATTATATGCAAAGAACATACAGGTAAATTTCTATAATTAATTAAGGAGTTCTACAAGGTTATTGGATATAAAATTGTGCAACTATAAACCAGAGACACACTATGGGGGGGGGGAGTAGGTGGGAATTGTATGGGGACTATAACCAAGAAGAAAATGCATACTTTGTGCAAAAATGAAAACTGGTGTAAAAATACATATTTTTTTTTAAAATGCAAACAAAATAAAGTCCTATTTAATGGTAAAAGCAATGAAAAAATTAAAATGGCATCATCAATCAATATTAATTTAAATATTCTGGGAATAACTATAAATATTAACTATCCAAGAAAATTAAAAACTTGACTGAGAATGAGAATTGACTAACCAAGATAAATACTGTGTTGTAAAGATGTGAATGAAATGTAATTCCATCCAAAACTCCAATAAATTTGGGGCCTCCCCAGTGGCACAGCGGTTGAGCGCTGGGTTGCCACGCTGCCCGCAGTCTCTGCAGCACTGGTTCGATCCCCGGCCACCGGGCGAGGGTCCCACATGGCGCGCAGACCTCTCCTGTCACACCAGCTGCTCCCCTCAGCAGTGTATTTTGTCAGTCTGCCTGTTCTGTTCCCTGCTTTGGCTCTGGTGAATTCTCTCACCCTCCTGCACTTCTGACTGTACCCAGTGCTTGTATAAATAAATAAATAAATCTTTACCCCCCCCAAAAAAAAAACCTCCAATAAATTTGGAAGAATCTGATAAAATGATTTATATATATATATATATATATAATTACAAGTGTCAAAGCATCAAAGGGATATTCAAGCAGACATAAACTTATCATAAAAATCTACTAATTAACAAACTATGGTATCCACACAGAGAGTCACTTGGGTAATAGAAAAGAATTAAAAGTTCATAAACACAACAATTTATTAATGGACACTTGATTAACGAGATATTTAGCACTGCAGAGAAGAAAAGGAAACAGATTTTGCAAAAAAATGTTTTGAGCCAACTAGGAATCCATTTAAGTGGAAAATAAAATAAATTGACTTAAATGGCCCAATATAAAAATCCAGCTCCAGGTGGAACTAGCTATCCATAACCCTTTGAGAAAAATATTCAAGAACATATCTTTATTTCCAGAGGTAAGGGCTACTTACTTAATTCCCACACCCACTATCACAACCCAAACAACTGATAAATTCTTCTATCACAACTGAGAACACCTTTATATCATATTTTGCTATGAGGATAGTGAAAATACAAATCGCAAGTGGGAGTTGTTGTTTTTTTTTTTTCTTTTTAAGAAGACATAATTAAAGAGGCACTAGAGAATTAACAGAAACTCTTATAAGTATTAAAAAAGAGACAAGACAGCCCACATGAAAAATGAGCACTTCACAAGAAGGAGTATGAATAGCAGGATCCATTAGTAAAGAAGTAAATGGAAATTAAAACAAGTGAAACACAGCTACAAAATCACTTAGTGGGTAAAAATTGTAGTCTTACAATGTTACGTGTTGGTAACAGAGGTGGATACTAAGAAGTTTCAAGTCATGGTGGTGGATATCAAGTTGTGGATAGAAGTTACAAGCATGAGTATGAACTTATGCTACCACATGGAAATGCTATGTGGTGTTTTATTACCTAAAAAATTCTCAGAGCATACAAAACTTAGGATCTAGCAATTTCACTCCTCAATATACCCCACAGAGAAACATACACATGTGTAAGAGTGGATATACAACACAGCTCTTGGCAGTATTGTTCTTAATAGCCCCAATGGACACCCAATGTCCATCAGCAAAACAGATCAATAAATTGTGTCATAAAATATTAAGCAATTACAATGACTAAACCACAGCTACACATATTAAAATAGACTAAATACCATACATAAGCATCAACTATCAGAAACAAAATAATACACAGAACAATATAGACAATGAAACTTCAAAACAGGTCAAAATCTATTAAGGGATGTGTATACAGGTGAAAGATGTATTAGGGAATGATTCTCAGTAAAGTCTGGAATATTGGTTACAGTTGGGGAAATAGAGGTGATTGTAATCTGAAAAAGTGTCACCTGTTTCCTGGTGGCAATATTTCTATAATACTTGCAGAACTCTATATTCTGACTTGATGGGGTTTACATGAGACTCCCTTTCTAGGCATTCATTAAATTACACATATATGTCACTATGCTATAGGTCATATTTTATGATTGAAAAATACCAATATTTTCCAGGGGCTATTCCAAGACTCACCCATCTCATTCAAGTGAACTTAGTCATTTGTTATTAAAATGCCCTACACTTGAATCTCTTATGTGCTACTTTAAAAAAAAAAAAAAGATTTATTTATTTATGCATACAAGAGCTGGGGTACAGGCCAGAGATGCAGGGAGTGAGAGGATTCACAGAGACAGAGTGGGGAACAAACAGAACAGGCAGATTGACTGAAGTATACTGCTGAGGGGAGCAGCGGGTGAGGCAGGAGAGGTCTGCTGCGCCATGTGGGTTGCTCCCTGGCCCACCGGGGATTGAACTCGTGCTGCAGTGGCTGCAGATTGCTTCACAGTGTGGTGCTTTACCCCTTAAGCCACCAGGGAGGCCCTACTTTGTCTTCTTTTTTTTTTTTTATTAGATAATAAATTTTACTGTTATATTCCCCATACAATTGCAGTGCCCCCATTCTGACCCCAATCCCTCCCCTCCCGCCCCTGCCCCCCTAAAAGTGTCTCTGGTTCATAGTTTTTTGTTGATTTTGATTTTCACTTTCTTATAGTTATTCATTTTCCTGGTCCCTTATTTAAGTTTTCTAGATTCCTGCTATGAGTGAGACCATCCGGTATTTTTCTTTTTCTTTTTGGCTTATTTCGCTGAGCATGATCCCTTCCAGTGCCATCCATTTTGCTGCAAATTGCATGTGTTTATCTTTTTTGAATGCTGAGTAATATTCCATGGTATATATGTACCACATCTTCTTGATCCAATCATCTATTTTTGGGCATTTGGGTTGTTTCCAAAGCTTAGCTATTGTAAACAGTGCTGCTATAAACATAGGGGTGCAGGTGTTCTTTGGAATTGATGTTTCTGTGGCCTTTGGGTAAATACCTAGGAGTGGAATTGCTGGATCATATGGAAGCTCTATGTTTAGTAGGTCCAGAAATCTCCACACAGCTTTCCACAGTGGTTGGACCAGTTTGCACTCCCACCAACAGCGCAGAAGAGTTCCTTTTTCTCCACACCCTCGCCAACATTTGTTGTTGCTAGTTTTTTTATTTTTATTTTTTTTTTTTTTTGTCCATTGAGGCATTTTATTTCCACATATGTTTTACACCCCTAGAAAAAGAATCCCAGGATTTTCCCTCCTGTGTGTTTTCGTCTTGCTTCTTCATGGTCCATGATGCCAGCTGAGGTTGTCAGTACAATGAAACCAAACTGACGAGATGGAAGCAAATTATTCTGCCATTTTTCTAGATCTTTGAGTTGCACATCAAATCTGGGGCTGATCACTCCACACTTGTTTAACCTGCCTGTGAGGTTCACAACAATTTTCCCAGCTCTGTGATCATCAATGATTTCAAATTCACCAATGTAACCATGCTTCATCATCACAGTTAGAAACCGGACGATAACTTTGGAGCACGGTCTAATAAGAACCTGGCGTTTGCCTCTCTTTTCGGCATTGTTGATGCTCTTGAGGGCATCAGCCAGGACATTCATGCGCACCATTATGGCGGCACGGAAAAATGGCGGAAAGAGCGTTGCTAGTTTTTTTAATATGTGCCATTCTCACTGGTGTAAGATGGTATCTCATGGTAGTTTTGATTTGCATTTCCCTGATGACAAGTGATGTTGAACATTTTTTCATATGCCTGTTGGCCATTTGCATTTCCTCTTCAGAGAAGTTTCTTTTTAGCTCTTCTGCCCATTTTTTGACTGGATTCTTTTCTTTGTTGTTGTTGAGTCTCATCAGCTCTTTGCAGATTTTTGTGATCAGTCCTTTATCATTAGTGTTGGGTGCAAAAATGTTCTCCCAGTTGGTGGGGTTTCTCTTTGTTTTTGTTATTGTCTCTTTTGCTGTGCAGAAGCTCTTTAATTTGATGTAGTCCCAGCTGTTTATCTTCGCCTTCACTATCACTGCTTTGGGTGATGTGTCTGTAAAGATGTCTTTGATGTGACAAACATCAACAGATACACCAAGATTGAAATCATATCAACCATCTTTTCTGACCATGAAGGCATCAAACTAGAAATAAACCATAAAAAGAAGGCAAGGAACTTTCCTACCTCATGGAGATTAAAAACCACACTACTGGAAGACCACTGGACTAATGAGGAGATCAAAGAAGAAATTAAAAAATTCTTTGAATTGAACGACAAGGAGGACACCAATATCCTAAATGTATGGGATGCAGCAAAAGCAGTAATAAGAGGAAAATATATAGCAATAGAAGCTCACATCAAGAAACAAGAAAGAACTCAAAGAAACAACCTAATCTCGAAGCTCAAAGATCTAGAAAAAGAACAACAAAAAAAACCCAAAACCAGTAGAAGAAAAGAAATAATAAAAACCAAAGCAGAAATAAATGAAATTGAAACTAAAAAAACAATCCAAAAGATCAATGAAACCAAGAGCTGGTTCTTTGAAAAAATCAATAAAATAGACAAACCCCTAGCCAGGCTCACAAAGGAAAAAAGGGAGAAAGCACAAATAAACAGGATCATCAATGAAAGAGGAGAAATCACAACGGACACAGCAGAAATCAAAAGAATAATCAGTAACTACTATGAACAGTTATATAGAAACAAGTTTAACAATCTAGAGGAGATGGACAAATTCCTACAACTCTACAATCACCCAAAGCTAGATAAAGAAGAAATAGAACACCTAAACAGACCAATTACAATTAGCGAAATTGAAATGGTAATCAAAAACCTCCCCAAAAACAAAAGCCCAGGACCTACTTTGTCTTCTTATGGGTTTTAACACTGAGCGCCACTGCCTCTCAAAAGCAGAGGATACATGTATTTTTTTCAGTTTTGAATCTACAGCCCTTGCCCAGAACTTAGTAATTATACATCGTGCTTGACCCTGTCATGGAAAATTACTCCAGATTCAACAGAACATCTTAGTTGTCAGCCTATGTCATATTTTCCTGAATGCCACTGAATACTATGCAAGATGGATTTTTTTCACACAAAATCTAAATATGAATGCTCTTAAAATTATAACATTAATATTTGCAATTATTGGAACCATTTTTATAAATATCAATTATATGTAAGTACCATTATTCATAATAAATTGTGTGGGCCTTCCTGGTGATGCAAGTGGTTGAGCGCCGTGCTGTGAAGCCGTCCACAGTCTCTGCAGCACGGACTTAATCCCGGCCAGCCGGGGAAGAGACCCACCTGGCGCAGCAGACCTTTCTTGCCTCGCCCACTGCTCCCCTCAGCAGTGTATTTCAGTCAGTATGCCTGTTCTGTTCCCCGCTCTGTCTCTGGTGAATCCTCTCACCCTCCCACGCTTCTGGCCTGTACCCCAGTTCTTGTATAAATAAATAAATATTTTAAAAAATAAATTGTGTGATGAAATTTGAATATTTGTTATTTTTAACAATGAATACTTCAATACTTCCTGGGGGATTTAGTGAAAGTGGTTATGGCCAGGAGTTGTGAATTCAGGCTACTGGACATTTTCATACACAACAATGAAAAAATAAAGAACTTACAGATCTCAACAGCAAACAATGTGTGGCTTATTTTTAAATATTTATATTAACTGCAATTTAGAATAAAAATAAAAATAACTTTCTTGTCATCCCTCAATTGGTTTTTATAATGCTGTTCCTCAACACTAACTCCCAACTTAAGAAAACACAATTTATTTCAATAACCAGGTTAATAACATCACTTCAAGTCATCAACCACAAAAGTAAATGCAAAACATAAAATATTATTATCCTGATCAGAATTATAAACATATGAATCCAATTACAGATTTTTTTGAACAAACAGAAGTAATAAGTGAAAGTGAACAGTTTACACAAACCAGAAAGAAAGATCATTGAAAAAAGTAAGAAACATTAGCATAAAAAGTTCTTCACTACATAGAGGATGTTTGTTATGGGAAGACTGTAGAATTTTATTTTGGGTGACTTAGGATGATAACTGATCAATGTAATCCAAATATCTGTGCTCCTTTGTAGTTAAATGTTTCCCAGAAATAAATGAAATATGAAGCCTTCTAGCTGAACCTTTTATCAATTTCTCTTTTCTCCTCTAAAATACACCTTTTTTTTTTTTAAATGGACAAAATACTATAGAATCCATTAGGTGGTATTTGATCTTTCACTTTTGTTGTTGTTCAAAAAATGCATGTCTTCTGCCCACACACTGTCCCCCAATTCCAGAACCTGGTATCTAGGATTCTTAAGTATGCACTTGACACTAAACAGGTTGACTGTTCTGGGAAAGAACTTGCATATTTAATTGTAGTCTTATTCCATCTGATGCAATGATGCCATCTACAGACAGGACTGCACATTTCCACCAGGATAAGTGTTATAAAGGAGGATTCTGAAAGATGTAGTTTTTACCCTGATGCTTGAAACTTTGTAACATTTATTCTCCCGGACTACAATATATCGTAAACTTAAATCAGCTGAAAATGCAATATGGAATCTATACATTTACAATCTGTGGGAGTGCAATCCTTACATTCAAAAAGAAAATGATATATAAAGGCATAAAAGGTTAGTATTTGAGAGTATATTACAAAATAAAATGGCATATTATATAAGTATTCTCATAAAGCCTGTCAAATAAAGCTATAATTCAAAATTAGCACAAATGAAAATAATGCAATTAAATTGTGAGTGGACTATTGGAATAAAAAATATTATTCTACTGTACAGACAGGGAAATAAAAAGATATATGCTGTGTAAACATCATGTCTTTTTCTCCTCTATCTACTTTTTTTTTACCCTGTGAGGCAAGTTTTAATGGCCAAGTAATTTTACCTAGATTATACTGCTACGAAACAGTGGGGAAAAGAATCTGCTCCACCATGTCTAAGGTCAAAGCCAAACCTCACTCCATTCTACCCCAACTGTAAACCTCCACAGCTTTAGAAGGGGTGAGGATGTACCATCCTTGTTTTTCTAGGCTAATTCACAGAAGTGTCTTCTTTGTAGCTTTAAAATATGCATTATTAGATACCAACTGCTGAGCTTGGCTGTACCGGATGTTTTTCTTGCAAAGACACACTATAAATAAAAAATGTAATAAAATATGATCCAGGAAACAGCTGGTTCCTGGATAAAGACATATAAATGACTAAGCAGTTAATTATCTTTTCCCTTGATTTCAATAGTGGGTGAATTCATCCTTTTTTCACTGCACAGAATAGGAACTAGCAATGAGTAACCCCAACTGGCAGCATCTTTTTCCTCTCTGAAACTAAAGTCAACACACCACACCCTTCACACTACTCTAACCCATAATATTTGTCTAGTCTAGCTTCCCTGTTGAGTATCATCTCCTTGAAAGAAACATCTCTGCAATTCTCCAATGACCATTCCTTTATGCATTCATTACATATTCATGCATTCATTCAACAAACACTTTGCAATACCCATTTTTTGTGTCAGAGGTAGTGGGCACACATATTTGAACAAGAAAAACAACCCTGACCATGAAGAACTGGCAGTATAGGGAACACGGTACAAACACAAATAAACTATACACAGTAAATCATCATTAAATATGTATTAAACGAAGCCCTTTCTACTAACTTAGCCCTTATTGATACTCCCTCTAATCTCTGAAGAGCTCTTACATCATGGAACATCATTTAGCTAGGTGAGTTTCCGGGGCAAGGAGTACACGCCTTTGCTGGATCCTGACCTCAGCGGATGAGTACACAACAGTATTCCATGCTGTGCTGGTGGCAGCAGAGGAAAGCACAGGACGAGAGAAGGAAGAAGTGGCGGGTGAGAAGGACAAAAAGTAAGAGGATCTCTTTTGAATTATTCTTTCCTTTTAAGAAACACGAAACATTTCTAATTCATAAAAGTATCAACTCTATTTAAATAGAAATTGGACAAACACCAGCCTAAGCAGAGGTATTGTTCTATTTTAGTTTCGAGTGGAAAATCGGTTCCCAAGCAGGCTGGGGTGCCATGGCTGCAGCCTGAGCCTGCCAACTGAAGGATGCATCACATAGTGTTCATTTACAAATCATAATGTCCAGGTTGTCATTTCCTTGGGTCAGATGGTTCATGTACCTTTAGGTTCAGCACATTGCCTACTGCAACATCAATACCAATTTCTGAGGCAATGACATCATAAAAATGCAAGTATTAGAAGAATTCAAGAAAAAAAAAAAGCTATTAGAATGCCCTGCCCCACTTAAGCTCCGGGAACAGCATGTGCTCTGGCCATGATGGCCCCTTCCTTTCTTTCTTTTTAGTTTTTATCATTTGAAGTACTTTTATTTCACATCCTTGCTAGTGTTTTCACAGCTCATAATGCCCCACTACATGTGTAGTCACTGTAGTCTCCTCACCACTGAAGGACCCATAGTCTTCACGATAATCCATTGCCCCTGTTTTCACCCTCTCTGAAACCCCAAAATCAATGGTAAATTTTCAAGGGGTGGTTTTAAAATTTGTCTTTGACCCTTTGTATATATATTTTTATAATTCATATATAAGTGACACCCCCTGGTATTCTTCTCCTTCTGGCTTATTTCACTTAGCATAATCGCTTCCAGCTCCATCATGTTGATGCAAATGTCATGAGTTTATCTTTTTTGATTGCTGAGTAGTATTCTGCTGTCTATCTATACCATGTTCTGGTCTCTTTCCAGTCATTCTATTGCACACACATTTGGGTTGGTATTTAAAAGTTAGCATTGAAGATGTGATGCAAGTCTACCATGCTTTTGAAAGCTTCCAATGTATACCCACCGAGTCCAGGTGTCTGCTAATGCTGCATATAATAGCTTTCAGTCCACAAAATAAAATGGTCCTAAGACAAAGAAATCCAAAATTATTGCACTCCTATAAGAACTAGAGGATAAATTTTAACATTATATTTCTAAAAATACTGAATATTATGGCATCAGGCTCCTTTGTCTCATATATAGTGATAATATAGGATTTACAAAGCCTAAAAGTAGTAGATACATAGTTAGCTATATATTTACAGTCACAGAGAGAAACATAAGTGAGACAGATATAAATTCAGACATAACACACTTTCCAAATTTTTATCATTATTCCTGAAAGCTATATTAAAACATTCAGTTAAAACAACCTAAAAACCAGTTTAAATGTTGATTATTTTATCAAACCCAGAGTAAATATTGAATTTAACTTTGGGGAGAGGAGGCATTTTAAACACTGAAGTAGCTAAATCTTGACAATTGTGCCACTTTTTATTATTTCACTTTTCTAAATTAATTAGGTTATTCCAAATCCAAGATGTCTTACTTTCCTACCAAGAGGAAGAAGAAAGAAACAAACTTAAGATGCTCGGCACTTTTTCTAACTATACTCCTTTCTGGCCAATACTTGGCAAACCTCATCTACCCCTCCAGTCTACACTTCACTCCTGACCTGAAAAACGTGTGAGGACACGCCTGCTTCCGACCCTCCCAGCTTCTGGATCTTCCAAGACTAATCTCACCATTGCACCAACCCCCTAGTAAAGATAGGTTTCTGTTCTGCAAATGGACTCTATTGAAGTCTGACTGTTCTTGTCATGCTTAACAAGAGTTTGAGACTTGGCAGCCCCATGTGCGGTTGCCTCTCCGCTGCACCACAGCAGCTGAAATCTTGGCAGCCATTCAAAAGCTAATGAAAATTTCAAAGGTACAAAGCTCTTCACGGAGCTCCTGAGAAGTAAGAGAGCTTTCAGCAGGATCCTAACAGGTGCATCAAAGTAATCCAAAAGGAAAAAAAAAAAAAGTTCTTGGACCTTTCAACAAACAAATTTTATAAAAATAAAGATGCAAACACAGACCCTATTTTATATGTGTCAAAAAGCCCATTTCACTATTTAGTATGTAACTGCAATTGGATCAAATCAGACCTACACAAACTACTAAAGGTCATACGTTTCAGAAATTTTTCACATTTGAAAGGCAAAAATCCGTATCTATAGAATGAAATGCCTCACTTTGGAATTTCTGCTTCAAATTCACAGCAATGTAGCAGTGATGTCACATTTTGGTCTCCAACCACGCAAAATAAATTTTTAACAAGCAAAACATGTTGGAGACAATGAATATAGACTTCATTTGGACTCTATTTCATGACAGCAATTCAAAGAGGTCAAAATGTTTTTACCAATATACTCTTGGAAATGGGACAAAAAGAGTAAAAGCAAGAGCTTTCTGACTTTTCAACCCCTGTCTCCATTTCTGCTGTTGAGGTTTACACTAGTCCAACAATAAAGTGATTGATAATTTAGGATTAATGGAAATCAAAAGAGTTACCCTTAACCTCTCTTATCTGCTGGAGAATAGGACAGGCATGCTGAACAGGGAAAATAAGAAAGGAACAGAAAATGAAACAACACAGCAGGTTGTGAAATGCTGGGCAATATACCAAATAAAAATGAATATGTATGTACTGAAAGAAATGTTGGAATTAGAAGAAGATAAATCAGACCTTCATGTCAATTCCACTATTAGATTTAAATTTGGATACTTTACCTTTATTGCATCTTTGCTTCCCCATTTGGAAAATATGAATAATAAAGGCATGTTCCACCACTTCACAATTTTCTTGTCAAGTGTATTAGCTATTGTTATTATGATTCATTAATTTTTATTCTTATAAATCACATTTTGGATTTTCCTGCTTTCTCATATCCTAACAACATTCCTTTACTCTATACTTTCAAAGTGAAAAAAAGAACATTTTTCTGGAAAAGGCATATAAATACAGAGAGTCATGACTTAAAAGTGATAAAAACAGAGCAGAAAGATTTAATAGACTCTAAAACGCTTTTATATTTACAACCTGGACTTCTGCAAGCATTAGTCTGAGCCTATGCTTGTTAATTCCAGCTCAGGTAACGTATTCATAAATATCATCTCCAACAAAGTACAGATCTTTCCAATCTGGCCCATAAAGCAAGGTTTCTGCACCTCCACATTTGCAGGTGCTTCTCTGGCACTTTATGCACAGTCTGTAGGATCTGTTGGGTTTCTTGGCAAACAGCACTGGCTCTGGCTCCACATTGTGGTGACAGTAAGAAAATGTTTCCAGAGTGAAAGTGTCTCAATGTGTATTTGGACTCTGCTGTGATATAGTAACATTTAGGAACGATGTTATTAATAAGCAACTGTCTTCTATACACAGATTCATACACAAAGACCTACATGTTGGGGCTTCCTATTTGGAGTAAAATTACTAACCAAAATCCACACTTCAATGAACAGTAATAATGTTTTTGTTTTGCTCATAGCAGCATTTTATTCCAGACAATTTGTGCTGAAGAAATAAATGACCAACTATCCCATATTTTAAAAGAAGTAATTTTTCCAAAATACTTTAAATATAAAATTGCATTATGCTTATGGTATTATGCTAGCAGTGTTAGAAAATTTAATAAAGTAGATAGATAATGAATGATTATTTTAAGATTTTTTTGCACCAGTTAAAAAAATTAATCTCACCGTACAGCTTAGATTCTTCAACTGTTTCTAAAGGAATGTTTGCGTTTATTTGCTTTTAATAATAAATTGCTTATCATTATGTAAGTGAGGAAAAAACCTGTTAGGTGACCACACACCTAAATATCCACCTAAGAACATATTATATGAGTGTATCAAAATCAGAAATATCCCACAAAAAGTAACATGTATCTGTTTCTTTGTCACATAGCTAGAATTTAGAATGATTATTATTAATTTTGTGCAAATTAAAAAAAATTGAATAGCCTGCATATGCCATATGCCTTTGGGTCAAATTCTAATTACTATATAAAAATAAAATTAGTTTAAGGGTCAAGAGATTCCAGTTTACATTTGGATTCAATCAGCTCTCGGTTTATTTAAAAATATCTGCAACTTTACTTTTAAGGTAATTTCACTTTCAAAAAAGATATGATGATTAAGGATTTTGAAATGTCATAGAGGCAAACACTGATTATGTCAATCTTTTCTATTCATTTTGAGAATAATGTTGAGAATATTGAAAATGTTAGGATATGTAACAACACTTCTGCTTCATTATACAATAATTGTGACTGCAAATAAAAAAGGAAAAATGAATTAAGAAAAGTGTTCCTCACAGTCACACTACTAAATGATGAAATATCAGTATTAGGTATATCAAGATTTCTCTTCCTTGGTATTAATTTTTTCACCTTTGTTGCATATTATGAACATTTTCATATTTAATCAAATGTTATATTAAAACATGATTTAAAATATGTATAAACTATCATATGGACATAGCATACATAATTTGTTTAACAATCCATTTACTCTTTGACACTTATTGCCCCCCTGCCTTTTTAATTAAATTTTGAGCCACATCATATTTTTTTAAAAACATTCCTTTATTATTTATTATGTTCCTCTGTTGACATGGGGGCAGACACCGAGAGGGAGTGACAGAGAGAGAGAGAGAGAGAGAGAGAGAGAGAGAGAGAGAGAGAGAGATCTTAATAGAACAAAACAAGAGTTTGAAATGAAAATATTAGCCTTGTAGTCACATCTGAATTTGGATATAAGCTCAACCATTCATTGACTCTTTGATACCAGGAAATGAGTTAATCTTTAAATTGTGTGCCCTTAAACTGAAAAATAAGGTAAATAATAGATATTTCTTTGACTTGCAGGATGCGTTAGCATATTAAATATCTCATAGAAATTCTAGAATAAGCAATCTATAATTGTATTTTGCTATTCAAAGGATGAAGAAAATGAGGACAAGGGCTTGCTCACCATGTGTAATAAACTCACAAACCTCAGATTTAATGCTCTGTTGTTATAATTAATTCCCTGAAAATAAACTGTTTCATTACTTTTTGAATAACCTGCGAACATCTCCCAGTTTCAATGTGTAATAAAATATGACAACTTCCCTTGATATGGAATAACTGAGGACAATTATATATTAAAACCTTTCCACGTTACTTAATTACACATAATTCTGCATCTCTGAATTTCAGATTTCATACCATAACCTTTCCTAAAGGATCATTGAAAACATGGAAATTACATACAAAAAACATTGGTGAGGGCCTCCCTGGTGTCGCAAGAGGTTAAGACGCAGTGGTGCAGCGGGTTGAGCACAGTACTGGGAAGCTGTCTGCAGCCTCTCCAGCGCCGGTTCAATTCCTGGCCAGCCAGGGAGCAACCGACAGGGCACGGCAGACCTCTCCATCTCTCCCGCTGCTCCCTTCAGCAATATATTTTGGTCCTCTGCCTGTTCTGCTCCTTGCTCTGTCTCTGGTGAATTCTCTCACACTCCTGCGCCTCTGGCTTGTACCCCAGTGCTTGTATAAATAAATCTTAAAAAAAAAAAAGACGCAAACTATGAGGCTGTCTGTAGTCACTGTAGCACGAGTTCTATCACCGGCCAGAGAGCTACCCACATGGTGCAGCAGACCTCTCCTGACTCCCCCACTGCTCCCCTCAGCAATGTATTTCAGTATATCTGCCTGTTCTGTTTCCCACTCTGTCTCTGATGAATCCTCTCACCCTCCACACCCCTGGCCTGTAGCCCAGTTCTTGTATGCATAAATAATAAATAAATCTCGAAAAAAAAGATTTATTAAGAAAAACATTGGTGATACATCCCATGATATGAATGATAGAGGTATTTTTGATGACTTGACTCCTATGGCAAGAGAATTAAAAACAAAAATAAAGAATTAGGATTAACGCAAGTTAAAAAGCTTCTACACATTGAAAGTAAATACAAGATGTTAAAAAGACACCCTGTTGAATAGAAGAAAAATTTATACAACATCTAATTGATAAGACATTAACATCCAAAGCCTCCCTGGTAGGCAAGGGTTTAAGCACAGCACTGTGAAGCTGTTCGCAGCCTCTGCAGCATGAGTTCAATCCCCGGCCAGCCAAGGAGATACCCACACAATGCAGCAGAGCCCTCCTGACTCATCCACTGCTTCCCTCAGCAGTGTATTTCAGTCAGACTGCCTCTCCTGCTTCTCAATCTGTCTCTGGTGAATCCTCTCACCCCTCCTGCACTCAGGCCTATACCCCAGTTCTTGTATGCATAAATAAATCAATCTTTGAAAAAAAGAGATTAATATCCATGATATATAAAACTCATATAATTCAACAATGAAAAAACAATTAATAAATGGGCAGAAGAGGTAAACAGAAAATTCATCAAGGAGGATGTCCAGAAGACAATAAATGATGTGAAAAATCATCCCGGTCACTACTAGTAAGAAAGCAGCAGATTAGAACAACAGAACATAATCTCACACCATGAGAAAGGCACACATTAAAAAGACCCCTAATAACAAGTGTGAAGACAGTGTGGAGCAAAAGGAACTCTGTTGTAAGTTGGTGGTAATGTAAACTGCTGTAGGCATTATTAACTGCAATCTGGACTTACCTTCAAAAACTAAACAATGGAAATATTGTATGAGCCAGAAACCTCACTGTTGGCACATATTCAAAGACTATTAAATCGTCAACACAAAACCTGTAGAGCCCACAGTGTTCAAAGCAGCATTCTTTACAATAGTGAGGACATGGAAGCAGCCAACAAGGTCCAGCAATGGACAAGTGAATCAAGAAGACGTGGTATGTTCACCCCACAGAGTTTTATATAGCCATATGAAAAGATGAAATGCATTTTCAACAAATTGGAGGGAATTTGAGAGAATCAGGTGCAACAAAGTGAGTCAGATGGATAAAAACAAATACTGGACATTTATGTAGCAGGCAATTTGATAAAGGAAAACACCTTTAAAAACCAGTGGCCATGATAAACATTCTAAGGACTCTGAGGTTAAGAGGGAGGGGTGATGGAAAGGAATCTGGTGGGGGGAAATAAAATAAAAATTTAAAAAATAACTTAAGAATATAAAGAATATTTTTTCCCAGAAAAGGAAAAAAGGGGAAAAACGGAGTTCACAGAGTGCCAATATTATGACAGATGACTGGTATTTTGAAACTGCCCTTTTCCATAGTCAATGTGACTTCCAAGTTTTCTCTGACATGATTATTTCCTAAATTTCCTAATATGTCCCACACAGTTCTCTGCCTGTCATAGATGTGCATTAACTAAATAATGGATCAATGATAATTGATTGAATAATTACATTCTTTATGCTGCAAAGGGAAAAAATTACTGCTTGTTTGTTGAGAAATCCTTGGACCTTTTTTTTAAAAAAATCTTTTTATATCAAGTATCTCCTACCATATAATGTACTAGAAATACAGAGAATCCTGGAATCAATTATTCAATAAGTGCATAATCAAAATCTGATCTTGACATCTTCAATGACGAAGAACTTAATACTGCACATAACAATTTCCTGTCTCTATACACCTGTTACTCTCAGGTGCACCTGAATCTGGTTTCTGTGCCTCTGTTCACTATACTAAAAAAAAAAGAAGCAGCAGCAGAAGATGAAAATAATATGTGTGGTATAAATGAGCTCAATTATTAGAACAAAGTCTAAGGGAAATCTAAACAGTATTTTTTTAAAGATTTATTTATTTATTTATACAAGCACTGGGTACAGTCAGAAGCGCGGGAGGGTGAGAGAATTCACCAGAGCCAGAGCGGGGAGCAGAACAGGCAGACAAACGAAATACACTGCTGAGGGGAGCAGCGGGCAGCAGGAGAGGACTGCACGCCATGTGGGACCCTCGAACCGGCGCTGCAGAGGCTGCGGGCAGCTTCGCAACCCAGCGCTCAACCACTGCGCCACCAGGGAGGCCCTCTAAACAGTATTTTAAACTTCCAGTTCATTCTATGATAAACAAAAGTAAGTTCGATAGCTGAAGAATTCATGTGATCTAACATTCTGTTTGATCACATATATTTTTTTCTCTAACAGAGCCACAACCAACAAGATAATTACAGTTTTCACCAAGTAAAATATCAGCTAGTGGTTACTCAGAGTTTTGACACTTGGCAAGGCAAGGCAGAAAAAAAAAAAGTGAGTGGACTCTCAATCACTTGTTAGCCAAACTTACTTTCAGGAGAGACTTTACTCATTATCACCTATCAGTCTGGGGGTCATTCTCTGTCACTGGAAACTTCTGAAGACAGGACTATTACTATGATGTAACTCTACTGAGTTTTAAATATTTCAGCAGTTGCTAAAATAACTGTTGAATACTGATGCCAAAGCATGAGATTAAAGGGGCAAAACTCAGCTAATTATTAGATGTGTAAAATATTTGTGATACAACATATAATGCCAACGTATATTAAACAGGTACAGAAATCTACGTAGGGTAGGACTCAATCATGCTATTTAGAGATACAGTAAATATACCCTTTCTAAACTTTAAAAAAATCTTAAACATGTCAGTGTATATAATTTGTATTGCTTACAACTAACCATGATTATATAATTTTCTCCAAGTCATTGCTATCAACTCACTTTCAATGAGGGTCTTTGTGCGAGGCCAGAGTTGGAAAGCTATGTACTAGAACAGACATAATAAAACAAAGCTAGCAGTGGCTGTGAGTGGCTTACTGTCAAGTGGAATTTTTGATTTATTCCTATTTCCTTGGAAGTTTCCATGACAGAGCTACATCAGGCTGCCCATAGAGCCAAGTCACAACAATGCAGAAATACGAAGGTGCCGCTCTGGAGAATATAGGTCTGAGGACCCAGCCAGAACCATACAGGTTTCAAGGACGCATTGTTACAGTGCAAGATTTCATGGGCAGGAGCTGATGGATAATAGTTTGTAGGTATGATAAGTACTTTGCATGTTTTTTTTTGGCGTATGCTAGCTGATCTAGACTCACATTGTGAGGAGCTGTCATAAGCAAAAGATGTCAAATAGGCTGTGAGAGTATAGTGCTGCAAACTGTAGAACTAATCAGAGCCCATGGGATCAGTGTCAGTTTGAAGGTCCAAGAAGAGAGGTGAGTTGTTAATGATGGGCTGTATCAGAATACAGAAGATGACAAAGAAAAGAGGCACAAAGCAAGGGCTAGAAAAGCAATAATCAATAACCAATAAACTTCTTCCTTCTTTCCTATTGTATTTGATTCCCTCGGGGCTATTTTATCATGCTTGAAATTATAAGAAAACAAAACTCATTCCCTACAGCGAAGGAGATAGCCATGCTTTTGAGGAGAAGGATGGCAAGTTTTATAACTTTTATAATAAGCCACACTCAAATCATGCGCATCTCACTTTTTCCTTAGAAAACCTATTCTAAGTAGGCAAAGGATCAATTATATGGTTCATCAAGTGCTATATAATCTCAAATTCAGATTCTCTAAAGTTTGTTCCCTACTATACCATTCCTACGAAGTGTTTTGTTGTTGCTGTAAATTGGCCTGTTGTTTGCTTTAAGATATTTAACAGTTAAGGGCCTCCCTGGTGGCACAAGGGGTTAAGCACAGCACTGGGAAGCTGTCCACAGCCTCTGCAGCACAAATTCAATCCCAGGGAGCCAGGGAGCTACCCACATGGTGCAGCAGACCTCTCCTGCCTCGCCCACTGCTCCCCTCTGCAGAGTATTTCAGTCAGTCCGCCTGTTCTGTTCCCCGCTCTGTCTCTGGTGAATCCTCTCACCCTCGCACCTCTGGCCTGCACCCCAGTGCTTGTATGGATAAATAAATAAAATTTTAATAAAAAAAGAAATTTCAGCAGTTAAAAAAATGAAAATATACTTAATATTTTTAAAAATATAACATCTCTGAAATTATTAGAAACTTTCATTTTCCTTGTTCCTTCTCTGAATAGCTTCCCAAAAAAATGTTGCAAAATATTTCTTTATATGACTAATCTTCCCCTTTGCTGTTTTCATATATATATATGTTTATATTATTTAACTGATCAATTCTTCTGACATTTACTTTAATAATTATTAAATTAAATGCAGAATAGATTGTCATTCATCTAAAATACTACTACTTCTATCACCAGTAATAAAATCTTCCAAATTACACTAAAAAGTCAGGAAATTAAAACAGTTTCTAGTACATTGGGAATCAGACTAAAAATGAGTAGCAGAAATATAATTGTTGTTACTTCTCAAGTTATTTTCCAAAAGATAACACTGCTTTATCGACTAATATTTAATTGAAGTAATTTACAACCATTTACCTAAAGAAGAACTCTTTCTATTCTTAAGCATGTTTACTGTCCATTTCTTTTACTTATAAGTCTAAATTACTTATTAGTTCATAAAATAACTTATTTTCACATGGAATAAAATTTACATGATAATCCATGATTTTTCAAAAGGAGGTCTGGAGTGATTACAACCCCGTTTATATAACTTCTTTTTGACATCAACAAAAAGAAAAATCTATTGCTTCTCCAAACTTAGTGACTCACTCTTGGATGCTTTTTGAAAATGAAGCAAACTGGATTGATTTTTAAGGGCTATGGCTAATTAAATTTGGAGTAGGACCTAGAAGTATACATTTTTAATAAATTCTAGGTGAATCTGATATTAGTTGGTCTGAGGAGCAAGCCTGGAGAAGCATTGATCTATTACAAATGCATACTTCTCTTTGAACACTTGAAAAGAGGACATGTCTTGAATGCACTGAAACCCTGTTAAAAACAGTTCCACCGAAAAACATAAAAATGTTGATGTAATATAAAATTCTGGGGTAATGCTGACATTCCTTTAAATAGTCTGTTTATTTGTTTGGCTTCTTCTCCCTCTTTCCTACTAAATAGGATATGTGTTATCACCTTTCAAAAGATATATTGCACCTCTACATTTTCCATTCTTTCTAATAGTATACTTACAACTCCTAGCTCATTTTTTAGTTTTTAGTAAAAGTTTCTATTGACTTTTCTTGTGCTTACATAGAAACAGGGAAATTAAAAATAAAAACATCAGCATCTAATTATTCTAACTTATATAATTTACTTCTTAATTTTGGAGAAGTTATTTACCATGTCTGAATTTTATATTGTATTCTGTAAATGTGAGATAATACATCACAGGGTTATCGTAAGGATCTAAACAATAATTCATGTGAAAGTTCTTTAAAAAAATAGAGGTACAGCAGGAATGTGAGACATTATTCCTTGTCATGTACTCATTTCAATCATGTGATTTAACAATGAATTTTTAAATTATTTTTAAGTTTGAAATAAAGATAAAATGAAATTGAACAAATTTTTAAAAAAATGAAATTTAAGAACAACAAAAACCTATCCCTCTTTCATGAAAAAAATCAAACCACTAAAAAGAAAAGCTATCCTGTTTGCTGATTATTCGCACAAAGCCAACCATGCTCTGTAAGTTTCAATAAATACTTCCCCATATATTAGTAAAATAGAAAACCTTAGCCCACCAAGAACAAAATTTAATGAAATTGTTTCTTCCGTTGCAAAGCAAAACAAAATTCTGGCACTTCATTGAAGAGGGATATTCCTAGGAACTCTCTGCCACCTAGTGTACAAAGCTATCCTAGAGATCTTTAGTTGCCTTACATGCTTGCAATTGGTCAACAGAGAATTATCTTTCAGTATGTCCAGGTCAGACTTGCAGTTCTAATTTGGAGGGGGAATAATACACATACTGCATTTTTTAAAGAGCATCTGGCCAGAGAATCAATATAGCATTTTGTTTCATTTTAGCAGCACTTTAAATTAAAGTCTCATTTTAAAATGTTTTAATATAGCAATAAGGGACTCCCGGGTATGTTTTAGTTTTCATTAATATATGCCTCTGGTGTGTTGCAAGATACCTGTGTGCTGAATAAAGTCCCTTTGACCATTCAAAGTGCTAATTAATGATCCAATAAAGCAAAGCCTACTGTATCTTAATAGCAACAAAATACAACTCTTTAATCTGGAAAATAAAATATTAAATTTTTCCATCCAATAACTCTTAAATTAAGCAAATGCATAGAATAAGTACCAAGGGATTAAAAGAGAGCAAAGATTCTTTAACCATATTTTTACATCTAAAATATTTCCCTCATTTTTAGCTTTAGTTTTAAATATTTTCAGCTCAGTTTTACATGGTGGTGGAGGGTAGAAGGCAGGGGTTGGTAGTGAAATTTGTAAAACTGTACTATTAAAACCAAGTAGAAGTAAGAGGTGAATCACATCTCCCTTGGCCTTATTAATTTTTTTTTGGGGGGGGGAGTCATGAACTCCTTAGCCACTTTGTTAAATTTGGGAAGCAGGAGGCTATATCTGCATTATGGGCCAGAGAAACAATGATTACTCCAGTTCTAAAAAAAAAAAAAAAATTCACAACAAAACAGGACTCAGCAATGAGCTTTTACTCTGCTCACTGCACTGCCTGACATCTGGGAGAGGAACCAGATGGTCCTCATTTCAACCTGGCTCGCCAGATCTGGTATGAGGATTTCATCTCCCTCCCTTCAGTTTGCCTCAGCCTGAGTGAAGGTTCAATGCATGCATCACAGATAAATTCAAGTCTAATGGGCAGGTCTTTCTCATACTTCTGATCTATGAAGCTTACTTATCCTAATGTGCTGTGCAATCATGGAACTTTCTCCTTAGATCACTTGAGCACATCAAAAATCATAAAATTAGCAAGAATTATCAGGCAAAGTGCAAATGCAAAATAAAATAATTAATTTCTTATTTTCCTAATTCAACAAGTATCCTTTTGATAGCTAACAGAAACTTGCAGCAAAGAGCATGCATCAGTTTAATAAAACATTAGCCTTAGGCAAGGGATGTCGAGTGATTTTTCTAAATTAACTTTCACTAGCTGACTGGTGAGCATTGCAAAAAAAAAAAAAATCAGTGCCATGCTGTGAAGAACATGTAGGCACCATGGCGCAGCAATGGGAAAGCTCTTGCTTGAGTATAATGCCAAAAGCAATCACTTTCTGATGAAAACAAATGCACACTCTGTTCAAGGACTAACTGGCCCTTAAACAGTGACCTTTTATCAATTTTTATTTGATTTTTAATATTTCAATTGAGGTTTAATTTGGATGACCCAATCAGATATTGCCAATATAATGCACCTGCCACCAAATCCCCCAAAGTCCTCCACCATAGTCTTTTTGCATCCTTCCCTCTTTGTTCTCACTCTTTTTGAAATGCTGGAATCTGGGCCTCCCTGGTGGCGCAAGGGGGTAAGCACAGTTCTGTGAAGTGATCCGTAGCCTATGCAGCACGAGTTCAATTCCCCAGCCAGTCAGGAAGCAACCCACATGGCACAGCAGACCTCTCCTGTCTCTCTCGTTGCTCCCCTCAGCAGTGTATCTCACTCAATCTGCCTGTTCTGCTCCCCACTCTGTCTCTGGTGAATCCTCTCTCCCCCTGCACCTCTGGCCTACACCCCAGTTCTTGTATGCATAAATAAATCTTTAAAAAATAAAAAGAAATGCTGAAATCTATGGTAAGAAGTAACATTCATATCACAAGTCAATATATACACACCCACTACTAGTGTATGTGTGTAAAATTAAATGAAAAGTTTCAGAAAAAATAATAGGACCGATACATGTTGATTTCTGTTATCTTTTTTGAATGAGAATAATAAAGATGCTTTCACAATTGATTTTAAATCCCTCTAATAGGGCACAATTAATATCAAAAATATGTTTTAAATTATCTCCATTCATTAAATTTTATGGATGTTCATGACAAGGCACTTAACCTAAGATGGGAATACTTAACAATATTAAAATGTTTTGGCAGAAACAATTCTTACAAAGGTTTAAACAAGTAATAAGTATTTCTGGTTTCAATCAATATTATCTAAAATTCAAGAATATTTTGCTAAAAACTTTGAGTACCTGAATACTTCTAACAGATGATTTTTAACTATTTAACCCATCTACTACGGAGGAAGGAATTCACAAAGAAATATGTATTTTTGATTATACTTCAATTACTCTTAGTTTTACATTAAGGAATTCACATGATCTCCACAAAAATCCAGTTGTAGAAAATAATTATTATCTCTTTTTGAAGACTGAGGAAACTGACACTAAACAGCACTCAGCTAACCTCTAAATTATTTGTTTATCAATTATACAGAATAGGAGTCGAGGTCTTCTGATTCTAATTCTGATTCAGAGTTCTTTCCTTAATATGTTACTACTCAGTGCTAATTGCTATGATTTCTGATAATTTACACTGAGCTCTATAAGATCTGACACATATACATACACATACATAGTTGTGTGTTCAAATGTTTGTATTTTTAGTTTATAGAGTCATCAGTTAGTCCAGGCCCATGGAGCCAAGGCAGAAAATGTAACTAAGCAGAGGACCTTCTTGTTCCAGAATGCTGGATGGTCCAGCCACAGGGTGTGGACTGGAATGTGGGCACTGTGCTTGCAATCAAATTCCTAACAAATGATGAATTATGTGGCTTTAAATACATCAGGTCTGTAGTGTGCAAATGGTAATGATAATGGTTGTCATAAAATGTTACCTTTATGCCCTCTACACAGCAAGAACTCAACAAATGTTAGTTATTAGAAATAATTCCAGAATGGAGATTTAGTACATGGAAGATATACAAGGATTGAATTACTTTACTTCTCTCTATATTGTCTGTGGGCCAATTTGATTTTGTGTTATCTGCTACATAGTACAATCCATACTTTCAGAGGTATAATTCTTTGGGACAGCCAGATAATTTGTTCAGAGGGGAATGACACATACAGGGAACACAAGAAAGAAAGCACTCTGTCCAGGAAAATTGTGAATTCTGCAAAGTTTGTGCTAATCCAAGGCAACAAACAATTGTGAAATCTGAGATGTGTTCACAGAATCAAATGGCTACATTTTCCCAAAATCAGGTATGCACAATGTCGAATGGCTCTGGTTTCAAAAGCACAATCAAAGTTACAAACAAAATTATTTCTGAAGAATAAAACAACACATAGGCCTAAAGTCACAGGAACTTACTCCTGCCCGACATCTGGTTTGAATTTAGATAAAACAAAGCATTGCTTTTTACTATTCATGGTCTTTGACATTTTTTATTCAATGACTAGGCTATCAAAATCTTCCCACATTATTTCAACTAAAGGGAATTTCAAAGATAACAGAAAATGGCAGACAGCTTGGTCTCTAGACTAAGAGTTATGCAGGTTGCCCCAGACTTGAATAACAAATATATATTACATACAAAAAGCTTATGCAATTTTTAAAAATTAAAAGAAAATCTTAACATAAAAATAAATGAGGTAATAACTTGGCAATATATAAAGAATATATATTACACTTAAAAATAAAAATAACTCTAGAATTATATGCCTAAAAATCTATCATTTTGCAACCAAACCATTGGACACAAACAAAATTAGAGTGCATTTCAAAATATACAATGGAAAATGAATCCTACTGTGAAATATTCTCCTAGAATGATGTTTTCCATTTGACTTATTCCTACTCTGATCTTTAAGTGTAAGGCACAGTGGTTTGTTATTATCTCCATTAACAAAAGAGAAACAGCATAACCTGAACTCTGTACAAAAAGAGACATGTTAGTTATTTGATGATAGGAAATACAATCAGTGCAGATATCATGAAAGGATATCTAGGAACAGGATATCTAATGAAGAATGCTGACAGCAAATAATAAATAAGGCTCCCACAAATTCCTTTCTCTCAGCCTCACTAGCGTGTCATGAATTTGAGTGACAACACGTTTACTACTTTAAACTTCTGACCCTTAAGATTTTGGTGCTTGTTTCCTTATAAAGAAAGGCTACACAACAGGAAAGCAAGGTATGTGAGACACTTAAATAGCTACTTAAATTAATTCCATCTCTTGAAAATCCAAAACAAATATCATTCACTTTAAGTTCATAGAGTTACAAATGTTCTATCTTTATTTTTCTGTAAATGATAACAAGGTGTGCATGGGGATATTTAAAAGTTTTAATCCATTTTTTTCAATCAATGTAAAAATCAAGTAACAAATATACCTAAGGTATTTACCAATTAGAAATGAAAATGGCAATTTCTTTATATTTCAAAGATGTGATTTTGTTACAAAGTATATGTTTAGAAAATTGCAGAATGTCCACAATTATTAGGATAGGTAAAGAATTAAGTACAAAGGTCAGTCTTTTCATTTTATGAGGAGTTGAGAATATGGGTGAAGGAGTTTGTACTTCTTTGAACTGTTCCAATTAAGCTCATAATATTAACAAAAGAAACTGATCCTTTTGGTAGTTCATTTTTACATTTGATATTCAATGAAACACTATCTGAAATACAAAAGAACTAAATTTGTTCTTACACCCTAATCAAGTTGCCATTCCCTCAGAGAACCTATTATCTTCAATACTTTTACTCAACAAATACCTTTGAAGGCCCTACAATATTCACAGCACAAGGCTATATTATATATACATGGAATACAGACTCCATCAGAATTAAAATAGAATCTGAGATATGCCCATGGCTCGTATTTCCAAGTCTGAATAAAACATTTTATACATTATTTCTATAATTTAAAAAGGAGGACACACACACACACACACAAGCTATAAGCATCATAAGGTGAATAAAATTGGGAAATTTCAACATAACGTGTATGTAAAGTAAAATCTTAATAGACTGTATCAACATCTTTCCATTTTTGAGTAAATGTGCTCATTATACTCTTCAGATTATCCTACTCCTTTGAAATTCCTTTTACAAAAATCCTCCCCTTGTTATTTTGAAAAGCAAAATAATCTCCCTAACACATACCTTCCTATTTACTCTGCCCCCAGAATGTGTGCTTATCCTTCTCCTTGACGCTTAATGTAAATATTTACAGAAGCTGTAGCTATGTGTCAACCGAGTTGTCAATCCAGGGGATCTGTGGGGCCTCTTTTGATGTGAACACAACTGAATAACGGGACCACAGGGCCACCGGAGGCGTCACCAGCCGCTCAGCTGTCAGCACGCCACCTGCTCTCCTCCAGGTCGGTTCCCTGCGTTCCGCGCTGCTCACCTAACAGAAAAGTCACCCTGTCGACATCAGCTGCAGATAAAACACTCAATCTGTTGACTCTAATTTTAGAGTAGAGCTCTTAATTTTGCCTTTCAAGAATCTGCTTTCTAGTGTTTAAACTCGATGTTAAATACCTTGTATTAAAACATCATTGTTATCTGCCTCAGTTGAAAAATTCCTAAAGAACAGGGATTTGCTGAAATGACCTCAGGTGATTCACAGAGAGGAAAAATAAAGTGGGAATTGCTTTATGAGTTATTAATGAATAAGATGGATGAGAAAGTGAACTCAAAATTAAGGTTTTTATATCTTTTTTGAACTGTTAAAATAAAGACACCATCGTTTTCATATTCATTTTAAAGTTAACACAGTACTCGATCCAATACTGTACTCAAACAGGTGCTCTTTAAACAATATGATAAATGAGATATACCAAGAAGAGGGGGAAATCTAGAATTGGAAATTTTGGAGGTTAATTATATTTCTATATTAAAGCTTAATTTAGAAGGCAAAGTTACATCTGAATATTTTCCTTAGGCAAACATCAAATTGACTTTTTGAAAATGAGATGATTTATGTCAAACTGGGATACAAACTAACCTATTTTATAAGTTAAGGATTACAATTATTATTATATAGTATAGCTTGATTTGTAAGAGCAATACTATGATACAGGAAATGAAAGTGAAGTTTATGAAACAAAGGTAATAGATAGAACAAAAACTAATTTTATGACTTTCTGGTAACTGGAAAAAATGAACAATTCATGTAAGACTTCTTGTTCTTGGAAAATGGTGAAAATCAAGTCAAGATTCTTATCCAAGGCCTCCCTGGTGGTACAGGGATTAAAGTCTCAGTGCTATCAAGCTATCCCCAGTTACTGCAACATGAGTTCACAGGGAGCTACACACATGGCGCAGCAGACCTCTCCTGCCTCGCCCTCTGCTCCCCTCAGCTGTGTATTTCAGTCAGTCTGCCTGTTCTGCTCCCTACTCTGTCTCTGGTGAATCCTCTCATCCCCTGCACCTCTGGGCTGTACCCCAGTTCTTGTATGCATAAATAAATCTATAAAAGAAATCTACTATCCAAAAAATCATGCTAAAGAACAAAAACCTAAAGCAAAACAATAAAATATTTGAAAGAAACTGTAAGAAAAAACCTCATTCAATCCAGTTAAATGAACATATTTAATTCTTCTCCCTCTAATACCTGATCATACTGGAGATTAAGAAGTAATGGTTTAAACTCAGAAGTTTATATATCAGTAATACACTGATAGCAAAGACACAATTTTATCACATTTCTGAAAGAGAGTATGTGAAAGGTGATGATGCCCCATTGAGGCAGAAGGAGAGATCTTGGAGTGGAAATCTTGAGCAGTCAAGAAGAGGCCTGTGGCCAACAGGCAGAGGGCAGAGGGCAGGACGAGCATCTCGTGTAAATATTCATGTGATCAGCTCAATTTCTTCAGACACTAAATCAAATCCACCCCCCTCCACCCCTTCCTTGCTCCTTCTCTCCCTTCCTTCTAGCCTTCCTCCCACTACCCCCTCCTGTGATTCACTTACTCTCTAGTCCAAAGTCATCCTCTATATTAGATTCTAGAATATAAAAGTGTCGAATGCAAACTACTGACCCAATTATCTCACTGGCTAATGGGGAATACATACCTATAAACTAGTAATTCCAATAAATAGGTTAAAGAACAAGACAGCATTGTGGTCATGTGCTAAGATGCCTGTTTCAAAAGTTTAAAAATTGCCACTTTAAGGTGGCCAACATCTCTGTTTGCAAAGACCCACAATCTAACCCTGGAGCAGAACTTACATATGAAACAAAAGGATTACTTGTATGCCCAAGTCACCTTACTTACTTAAACATAACATATTCAGTAGTCACATACTGATTAACAAATTGGTATAACAGGATGTTTTACCAGGACTGCCCATTCCTAAAATTCCTTAGTATCTCAAGTCTTTAGTTAGAGGGAATCTGTATAGAATGTCCTTTTTAAGATTTATAGGTACCAGAATAATCTGATAGACTGAGATGATATCTGCTGACAGTGAAGGTATAGGCAGCCCCTGGGTAGGCCTATGGAGATTAAAAGATATGGTGTAAAAACAACTAGGAGCTTACAGTTTTCCTATTTCCCTAATCTCAGGCAAATAATCCTCAATTCAACTCTGGGGAAAGAAAGAAGAATTCTGCATAAGAGACCTCATTTTAGGGAAATCTTTCTGGATGAAAATGGATAATGAATCAGAAGAGGACCACTGGGGAGGAAAAACATCACTGAGAAATTGTTACATGACTCAATCTTATATAGTGGAATTGGACTGAAATGCTGGAGTTAACACATATTACATTCCAAATTAAAGTGACCGACCAAAATGGAAAGTTTCAGATCATTTCACAGAAAAGTCAAACTCTCATGAACGGATATAACAGGTTTTCAACATAAGGAAAGTGAAAAAAAGCAACTGGAAGATTTATTTGTTGTGCTAGGGTGGACTCTGGAGTCCCTTGCACTCATGTAAATTATGGAAGTTTTCAAAAGATGGAAGACTCACAAAAGGTTTCAAAAAAAGGTTTCTGTGGTGAGCACTACAATGTACTGGGGGAAGGCCATCTCCTAATCTCACACTTGGAGAGAAGGGTTTCAATGGGACAAATTGAAGAATTCAATACCAGTGGCCTCAAAAATATGGGCTTTCCTTAAGAGCACTTCACACCACCATGTGGAGAGTCACCTCACTACATCTGCATCAGAGCATGATGTTCTTCCTCAGGGAGACCTGGCATAGGCTGACTACGTAGGACATCTTCTGACATGGAAGAGCAGTAATTTGTCCTCACTGCCACAAATGCACATTCCTGGATATGGACACACCTTCCCATACCTCAAAGATGTTCACCACAGAATCCTCTGCAATATTCAGAATGAACTGCTCAACCTCCTATAGTCTGTACAAAATGACTTCAGCCAAAGAATTTGTTCAGAGCAAAATAAATGCACAAAAACTCATCCCCATGCCATTCACTGGCTTTACTATAAACTCCACCACTTAGAAGCTGCTGACCTAATCAATGGTGGGAAGACTATTGAAGACACATTTGTGGCTCCAAATGGAAACAACAGCTGGTAGGTTGAGATGATAAATAAAGAAGGAGGGATATGCTTTGAATGAGCCACTGATATAAACTATTTCCCTCATAATCTAAACACATGGATCTAGAAATCACAGGAGAGAATGAAAGCAGCCACTCTTATTATAATTAATGTACAACCAGAATTTTTGTTTCTCAGTCCTACAATCTTGGGCACTGCTGGCCTAGGCATCCTCAAATCATACAGGAGGGATGCTTTACCAAAAGATACACACTACTTTTCATGAATTGGAAAATAAGACTCATTTTGGCCATGTTGAGTTCTTCTTTTATTAAACCAACAACCATAGAGAGTGTTTGTTTACTATACTGGATGCGATAATTGATCCTGAATATCAATACATGACTGGGTTACTGTTACACAGTGGGAGCAGGGAAGACTGTAGCTGTAACCTGGAATTTAACTGGGGCACCTCCTACCACTTCAGCACTCAGTAGTAGATGTTAATGGAAGATGGTGGCATCACAATGAAGCAAGAACACTAAAGACTCAGAGCCTTCAGGGATATAAAAATTTGAGTAATTCAGCTAGACAAAAACTTTTAATCTTTGAGGTGCTGAGAGCAAGAAGAATGTGAAGTGAATGACGGAAGAAGAAAATGACATATAACAATATGATCTTTTAACTGATTATAGAAACTATGGCCGCAGGTTTGAATTATGAAAATAGCTGCATATTTAACTATGTATTTTCCTTTAATTTATAAGTCACTATAAGTCACTTATAATTTATAAGTCACTTATCTTTAATGTATAAGTCACTATACATGAAAAACCACATCCAGACCTGATCTACCACCTAGATAAAGATGCTGGACTTTGTGACGTATGTGGTGACATACTTTGTGACATATGGGACACTGGGTCTCTCCTGTTATGCTGGGAGAGAAAAAAATATTTTCATTTGTACAATTTAAGGTTGCCTCACAAAGTTATTGCTGTTGTAAGGTAATTAAATATGGGTAGAATGATAAGGATGGAGACTGAGAGACAATAAGGTTAGATTTTACCCATCATTTACTGACTTGACACCAGATCGAATCTCTGCTAGTCCACATGCAAGTCAGACAGCCTGGCAAACTATTCTCCTGGTTGGTGTAACCACTGAGAGACAATGAGGATAAACTGGAATGCTACAGCATGAGAAAAGTCAAGAGAGTTCTGTTTTTCTATCCTTCTAGAGGGAAGTTTCCTGTTCCAGTTCCAATCGCACTGGCTCTTTTTCTCTGTCCCTTTCTTCTATGTGGCAACATCCAGCATGACCCCAGCTTCCTCCAAAGGACCTTTAGGCTGTGCTCATGTTACCTCTTTCCTTCCTTCCTTCAGTAACAGTAGGAGAGAAAAACAAAAGGGTTAGGAATGTAGAGTCTCAGTTTATCTGGTTGAGCCATGTTTGATCTGGTTCTCATGACTTTTATTTTAGAATCAAGCCAGCAAGTGAGCACCTTTTTTGTCTGACAATATGAGGTCAACAATAATCCACTGTGTCCTTACATATCTGATTAAGAGATCATCACCCTTTGTCCAGAATTCGTCAAAGACACATGCATTCATACAAAGTTTATTTGAGGTCATATAAACACCTGCCCCCGCCCAAAAAAAAAAAAAAAACAGGGAGAAACATTGATATAGAAGATAATAGCATTTCAGCTAAAGAAATCTCAATTTATTTTGTTATTAGTACAACCATTCGTTATGGGAAATGTATTGAGAAGAAATGGATAGCTACTTAGAGAACATTAGCATTATTTATATTTCAAGAATTCAAAACCAGTTTGTCAGGAGACTATTCTTCTACTGCCTTTTAATATAGAGACTATAATTGAATCTATATTATATATCAAATATGTAGAATGAGGAGAGGTAATTAGAAATTCTCAGCTTATCATCTGCATCAGATACCATCCATGTGATTATTTAAGATAAAACAATGTTTTGAACATACTATAGACAACCTTAGTTCTTCCTTTTAAATAAAATTAAAAGCTGTAAATTTCTGATCTAAAATAATTTGCCACTTATACAATAATCTTCCCTTTAAAAGTTCTGCTTTTTTATTATGTAAATTGTCAATAAAGTTATTTCATTAACATGAGCTAGAAAGTAGCTTTGGAGCATAGAAGCTCTGTTTGTTTGGTTCAAAGCTTTGTCTCCAGCAACCAGAAGAGGATCTGGCAGTTGCTCGAATGAGTATTTGCATACAAGAGCTGATGGGAAGTAAATAAGTTGAATATATTAGAAAAGCATCACTAACTTAGTTTGAAATGCTGCTCTGAGACAAAGATTTTATGTCCTTCCAAAATTCCCGTGGTAGAAAGAATTACATTAAATGATTGTGTAGTTTCATTTCCAACAATCTGGAAAAACTGTTTTCATTTTCTGCTTTACCCTGATACATTAAAAATACTAAAGGAAGACATATTGAATCTCCCAACCGGCATTTTATGCTATGATGTTAGCAAAAGATATTTTGAGGGTAAGGAGATGAGGAGATAGTGATGGAATAACCAGTAAGGTAGGACAACAAATAAGAGAATGTGGTATCTGCAGACAATTGGAGAAGGGCACTGAGGAGGGGAAATCAAAGGTGCTAAATGCTGCTGACAAGCCAATGACAAAGATACCCAAGAAATGGTCATGGGGCTCGGCAATGTGGATGTCACTAGTGGCACTAGAGAATGCAGTTGGTACAGTGGTGAAAGGTAAAAGTCACTTTGTAAAGACCAGTAATATCTGACACATTTTCTAATCTGGTTGTATCTATCAATGAAGATCAATTTAAAATAAAAAAAAATACATAAGGCTATGACAATAGTGTGGCTAACCAAATACTCTGAACTCCTTAGCCAAATAAGCTATTACTATTACCATCATTATTATCCAAATTATATTATTTATAATATAATTTATAATATTAATATATCAATTATATTACTTAGTAAACCAACTTATCACCCAAGTAAGTTAGTATATGTTTAAAAACCAGTCTTCTAAGATTATGGAAGGAGCCTTGATTTGTAGCAACTACTAATTATTATGGTATAGAAACTACTTCCATGGCCGATATTAAGCTAACTCTCAAAATTCATAAAAATTTAACTAGCAGCGCTGTTCAAGACAGTTCCATCTGACTCCTACACATTACCTCTGTTGGAGTTCTCTGACTGAGTTCTCCTTCCTCCATTCTACAATGAAACACATTCCAGCCCATTGTTCATTCCCTTGGGATTGACCTAATAGGCAATATTCAGAAAGCTTAGTCATCCTCTCTGCAATCTTTCAAGCATTTCTTTTGCTTTGCTTAAAATATACATCTTCCAACATATTTCTAATGTGTACTAGTTTGCACTTGATTCTAAATGACTACATCTAAGCAGGTGCTGTGAATGCTAGCTAACTTGCTTTCCTCCATTGCCATGAGTTTTGCCATCTGTTTTGAAAAAGCACCTGTTAAAAAAATGTCTTATATCTGTGGAAGGAATGAGGCTACTGGGAAGAATATTTATTGGAATATTTTCTGCCTTTCCAAATTCCTTTGGTCTGTTAGCTAACTGCTTTCCATTATGCAATATCAGAGTGAACTACAGCCCCTGAAGCTAAAATCTGCTAACTGACCCTGGAGGCCTTAACTGGTTAAAGATCACAAGGTTTTTTTTTTTTTTTTTTTTTTTTGGTGAGGTATAAACACACAATGCATTTCAACCCAAGGTTTCTAAATCTCATTTTTCCATTTTTCTAAATTTGCCCCATGCTGTTTTAAGGAAAATTCTCCTTGCTATTTATGATGCTAACTACTATCACATAAGAGTAATTATAAAATTATTTGAAAATTTCTTAGAAACAATAATTTAGTAGATCTAGTTACATTAAAATTTGTCTTCAGTTTTGAACCTAAGATGCAAATTGTGGTAAACTAATTCTTATGGTTGCTAAATAAATTTTAGTGCTGTGCTCTATGTAATAATTTACTGGACATATGACCAAGACACTTATTAATAATCCTGGTATGTCAATATCCCTCTTTGTTTTAGAGACCTGCTGCTTAATTAATTTTGACATAACTGTACCCTAGCAATAAAGAGTGACAGGTAAATTGGACAGGTGAAAATAAATTTTTACAAAAGCATCTTTCCCATATGTTTATATAATATAAACAGAGAGTCCAAATGGTTCCACTTTTAATATTAGAATTATTTTGCAAAATTTGAATATCTTTGTAGCATTTAACATGTACCTCTCCCTCCTCATTTGAGAGTCATGTGCCTTATTTTTCCTAGCACATATTTCTGTAAGTTTCAGTATAACCAAAATATCTTCTTTCCACTGGAAACAACTGCAATCATTTTCTTGTTTAATGTTTAAAAGTTAACATAATACTACAGTTAAAATAACTGACAAAATATTATACTGAAGTATATCTTGTTATTTTAAATTATTTGGAATATATTAGTGCTTTCTCCCAATTGACAAGACATAATTGTCAAGAAATCCACCATTTGATTTGGTAGCCTTAACCACTGATATGTAGATTTCTTAATTCTTGACTTTGACAGAAATTTCTCTCTAGTTATTTCTGAAGCAAGACATGTTATAAATTTTCTGAGAAAAATAAAATAATTATTTCCTGACCTAGAACTAATTTTTTTGACAATACCTAGATCTCTAGGTAGATTTTTTTTTTTTAATTTTATTGGTTTCACCGCTGACCATGGCGAACAATGGTCTACCTCAGTGACAAGAGAATTAACATCTACCAGTGACTTCTGAATTATAAGAGACAGTCTGTTTGGAAAGGAAAGGACTTTTGTTTTCTTTTTCTTTTTTCCTGACACAGGAGAAGTATATGATTGCCGCCACTGGATGGCAACCCAAGATTCAGAAACACCAGGAAGGCTCCTAACTCAGCCCAAAGAGCCTCAGCATTTCAAAAGTAATTTAAAAGGCTCTTAGGAAGAAAATGCATCCTGCTCATGAAGGAAAATATGTACTTATAATAGAGCATGTGATCGTATAATTTAAAATACAATTCTTTCAACCAATCCTATTTCAATATATTTTTGAGAAAAAGATTCTCCATTACAGATGATGACCTCATTCTTATTCATCTGAACTAGCTCAGGGTGTGATAAATTTTTAAAGGTCTGCTTCCAAGGTGTTCCTTTGATGGCACCTTCTTTTAAGGAAAAGCAAGAAATGGTAGAAGGTATTGTTTACAGTAGGTTATTGAATGTAAAGTTCCCAACATTAAAAAAGTACAAGCTTTGTAAATAGGCAGAATAGTTTTAACCAACATTCCTAAAACTTCATCATTATATGAATTAGGGTGGATTCTTTTACCTCTATGTGCTACAGTTTCCTCATATACAAAATAAGGAAAACATACTTATACCACAAGGTTGGTAAAAGGGAAAAAATGAACTAATTCTGCAAAAATGATTGTCTTTTGCTTACAGTTGACACCATCAAAAGCAGTGATATGCATTTTATATCTTACTTATCCTGCTTTCCTAAAGAATGTCTTACAAATATAAGGTTGGATTTGCTTCATGAGTATTAAACATCAGCACCCTGTCTTTTCTCTAAAATGTCAACACCACCAAACTGGAGCACATACCTTGTCATGAGCACTTGGTGAGGCTGACAGCGTTAGGTAAATTTCCTTCCAAATGCAAGTTCGATTTCCAGCTGGCCAGGGAACTACCCACAAGGCAAGCAGACCTCTCCTGTTTCACCCACTGCCCCCCTCAGCAGTGTATTTCAGTAGATCTGCCTGTTCTGTTCCCTGCTCTGTCTCTGGTGAATCCTCTCACCCCACCCCCCACCCCCACACCTCTGGTCTGTGCCCCAGTTCTTGTACGCATAAATAAACAAATCTTTCAAAAAAAAAGGAAGTCAGTGCTGGACAAGTAAACCCAGCTTTGAAGTGATAGTAGCCAGCCTCTTGTGACAAGCACACTTTTTGTACAAGAGCCAGTGGCAGATCAGACCGAACAAAGCCATGTCTACAAGTAAGTGTGGCAATAGGTCTGTGAGTCTGCCTTCATTAAGCTTGTGAACAGGCACCTGAGCTTGTAGGAACCTAGAAGCTTAAAGGACAGAGATTGGAGAAGCATAAAAATAAGTAATAGTAACTAAATTAAAATGGAATGCAAAAATGGAGGAAGGAGCAAGGTGCAGACTTAATACAATAGAGAACTGGGGGAAATTCTCTGAGGAATGCTCTTGGAAAGTAGGTGCTGCAAAAGAAGTGGGATATTAGACTAGTGAGGGGGTAAAGGGCATATCTGGCAGGCGGAAGGGCAGGCTAGAAATCATAAAGCATGAAATCAAATGGTGTATATGGGAAATTACGACTTACCTGTTAACTGAATGTAAAATGCTGTGATAGATATAAGAGGGCAAAAAGTAAAGTTTGATAAATACAAGTAGATGCTAATGGAGAAGTGTGGCGTCATGGGAGGCTTCTGAGAATTTAAACAGAAAAGCTTAAAGGTTATATCTGTATTTTTAGAAAACCACTGCGTGTGCATGGGCTGGAATATAGAGCGAAGTGGAGGTGGGGCCCAGAGCCAAATGAGATTCCAGATTAATACAGAAGGAACAGGGATGGAGAGGTGGAGGAGAAGGCCTGGCACACATGTCAGTTGTGAACTGGAGCAAGAGCATGAACCTGAAAATGATGGAGAAGGAGGTGGACTCCCATACAGTCTAAATTCCCAAACATTTTGCTCTAGTTGGTCTCCTGTAAGAGGTTGTAAAGAGTTCAAAAGTGTCAATTAGGCCAATATGTGAGTTTTTTTCAGTCAAGAAAGTTTTCTTTTTTAAAGACTGAAAATCCTCTAAGAAAATCTTGCTTACAAGCATTCTGGAGAATGACGGAGTGAAGTGGGTTTTGAGATAAATCGTTTTGCTGTCCTAGAATTGGAAGAGCACTCACTTGGAGAATTTTTAGGAGGGTAAGCTTCTGAAAGAGCTGTTGGGGCAGAGCTTTTCCAGACTGAGATGCTCCAAAAAGCCAGCTTATTGTGGCATGGAGTGAGCTCCCCACTGCCAAGCGTGCACCATCTCAAGCTGTTACTCTTGCCTAAACATACTCTGAAGCTGTCTCCAAAGAGAATGGATTTTAGTAAGTGTTCTTCACAAGTGAAGCAGGATGAGAATGTTGAGGAAAAATAAAAGAGTAAGAAGCATAGGTCCAGGGAGTGAATAAAAGCAAGTAAGAGTTTTTAGATACCTACAGAGTTAAATTTATAAAAATCTAGATCTATTTTTACATGAAGGCAAGTTCTTATTTAATACACAAGAAATGTTATATGAAATCTAGAAATTTAAGAAGTATATCAACAATTTTATAAGGGCATAAGAAGACATAATTATCCCTTAACATTTAAATAATGAGTTAACACAATTAATTTTGGTATTGGCTGATGACATGTTGTGGTCTGTCATCTCTCCCACACCATGGATTCACATTCTTATGTACCTTCCTATTTAAGTATCTCCACTGTACCTACACATGAAGATGAAAGAGTTAACAACATTTTGCTTCAGATCACAACATCCCCCAAACATAATAACATAAGCAAGATCAGAAGCTAGAAATGTCTTTTTCTTAGGATGAACACTAGTTCAAAGAGATGGAGAAATCAACAAAGGCTACCACAAGAAAAAAAAAATACCAGCAAAGATTTGGTTGTAGATAACATACTCCATTTTCATTAAATGCTAATTAAGAACAGGGAGCACACTTCTTAAATGAAAATGACAAATAATAAAAATGTCTTCATTCAATATTATCCAGTAAAGTAGCAATGTTAGTAGAGGAGGAGGAAGAAAGGAAATTCCTCCAAAATTGAGAAAGGAAAGGATTTGATTGTTTATAGGATAATAAATTATGCCCAGCCTTGGGTTAAAGGTTAGCAGGAAGGACTTTAAAAGCAATTTTATTGGGCAGTTACACATTACAATGTTAAAGTAGGTGTGCTTTGCAGGGACTAAAAAGTGTTTTAGAAGGATTATGCAGAGAGATTTAATTATTTTCTGATGGTCGTGTGAGTGCTATTTGGACACTGCTTTGGGATTTGACCAGTAAACTAAATTCCAACACTGTTTCATTATTCACATGGGTCAGGCCACAGGCATCTGAAAAATATTCACACTTGCAGTACAGATAACTACTGTGCATTTTCCTGAATGAAAAAACACACTAGTAATTTTCACACACATTCAGTTGTTCATCACTAACACATGTCACTTGGTAGGGACTGGCACTCAATCACACCAATGGATATAAATGAGGTCTAGTATCATATCCAGTTTAAACTTCTACTTCTTTCTGATGATAAGATGTATGTTAGTTACTTGATGTCTCCAATATTTACTTCCTTCTTCTGAAAATAAATACCTCCTTAATAGGTATTAATAGAAGATACTATAAAATGTTTAGTTATGTCCTGACATTGAGTAAGTAGTAACATTCTCTGCTCTAATTCATTAGACAGAATTCTAATTCTGAGGGTAAACAGTTTCCTCTTTCCTTACAAAGCTGTGTAAACAAACAAGGTAACATTGAACCAATACCCACTCTAATGATTGTCTGCAAAAAACGAGTTGACCTTCCTAAAGAGTCATTAAATTCTGTCCCCATTTGGGGGCACTAAAGCCACAGCACCCATAATTCCACTGCACCCAGCATATGGCCTCTGTCAGGGACCACAATCTCAGCCTCCTCAGCATCTCCTCAGGGCTACAGACTCTCTTGCAGGTGCCACAGGAGTACAAGAATGTCCAGCAGTCCAAAAACTTTCTGGAGCCTTGATGGAGAATGTGCAAGTGTCCCTCACTCCCATCCTCAGTCACAGCGGATACTAAGCTTAGCAAGAAATCTGAGTTGCCAACAGGAGTTGCACTTATAACTGGGGCTTGTTGGGCCTGATCTTTGTAGATACAGATCACTCTTCCTGGAATTGGAGTTCCCTGTCACCAAGTTCCTAGCTTTGCTTTTCTAGACATGCCTGAATCTCCCACATAGATGAAACCTAGGACTCTCGTGAATGAGACAGACCTCTAAGGAGTGATAGAAGTATGTCCTAGACAAATGCTATCTCAGAGGCATTCACCAAGAGTAAGGGACTGGAGTTTATTACAAATTCCAGGGGGGTGAGGGTCTAAGTGTAGCAGGCATGGTGGTAGAACAGAGAAGCCAACCCAAGACAAATAGGGGGAACACAACTGCAGCAATGGGGCAGTCTTGTGGATCTCATTCATATTTCATGAGTAGGTCTGGGCAGGGGGTTTGAGAAGAAATGCATGGACTCTGAGCCAGGTGGCAATTTTGTGGAACAGGTACCAGCTCAGAGCCATTGTTGACAAGCCCAACATTTCCAGTACTAGGGGGATGGGGCCTGAAGCTCAAGGGGAGAGGGGGTGGAGGAAAAAGCTTTATCCACGAGATACCTCACTGGCTGGCCTCCAGATGCCTCTGTAATATACTCCCACACTCCTTGCCCTCCACCATCCCAGCATTCACTCCAAGCTATCACAGGTGCTGTAATTCCCAAGAACATAGGGTCCGCTATTACACATTTTTAACACTGCAGCCCTGAGCTTCTGCCACAGAAGGCACCGAACAAATATTTGTTAAACATTGCTCAACAGAGAGAAAGCTAAAATCCCACACTAGAAACTTTTAAAGAGGGCATTTCTTTTGTAGTGCTTACACTGTTCAAGATGTCATTTGGACTCATTTGTATGCAGTTAAACATCACCTGCTTCATCAAGTTAGACAAGAGAGAGCAAGATTCTTGACTTTCACATTCTTTCTGTAAGACCCCTCTGGATAGGTGTGATTTCTCTCCATTCTGTACCACCCACAAGTTGCTTTTCCTTTTCTTCTGAAATAAAAACTAAACAGTTTGTTTAGTTGGTGGAATCTTCAAGAAGCTGCCCAATTTGTCATCTGGGCTGTTACAAAACTTCTAGAGAGGGAAGCAATACATTTGCAAGTAAAATGAGGAGGAAACTGCTCATTAAGCATCCCGCAACAACTATGTGTTTTCCCAGGAACAGCATTAAATTTTTTTAAGATAAGTTAATAATAAAAATAATAATAAAGCTTGTTGGTGAAGAGTTCCCAAAAGATACACATTAAAAAGCATGATAAATGCTGTGGGTAGCTAGCACAATTCGATCAGGTTTCTGTATGCATCGTGAGGCCTGCTATGTTGACTTGGATAGAGGCCCAAAGAGAAGCTGACTTGCCTCTTGCATGAATAAATTCCTAATTAGCTGTCCAGCCCTAAAGCTTTTACAATCTACAGACTACTGGATCTAAAGTTCTGGACGAGGCATAGCACTCTAGTCAAAGACTATCTCCAAATTGTAGAATATTAAAATTTGTAGACTACTGAGAGCTTCATGATCCAAAGAAAAATCTTTATCCAAATTATAAATGCTAAAAATTATATGTAAATAGTCACTCTTGTTTAGAGACCATATTTAATTTCCGACATTTCTCTTAAATAAAATAATACTATCATTAATAAACTATGAATTTCCTGTACAGATTTTTTTTCCGGAGATGTGATACTAAGAACAAGTATGACTGATATTTACCTTATGTTTATTTTCATTTACTCAGGAGTCTATTACAATCAGTATTTAGAAATCCCCAAATATCAATTATTATGCAAAGCCCTATATATTGTATTTTGTATATTTGCATGAAAGAGCAGTGATTTTAAAATGCTTCACCTCCTGAGTTACTGCTACAGATCCGAATGTGGCTTAAATAATTAATTTCCATTGGTGATACTAAATATCTAAGGAGGATGTGATCAATGCTTTTCTTCCAGAAATATGTAATACTTAAAATTCTGCCTGTGTAAAGGCTTCAGCCATCTGATATGCAAAATTCATTAAGTATAAGGTGCTCTGTATATCAAAATGGAATTCTATTAGATATTAAGCCTGCCCCAAAATCTTGATCCAAACAAGAATCACATCATTTCTACATTAAGATTTATCATATTGTGAAATCTAAACTTCATTATAAAGGAAAAAGGTTCTGCCCTAAGAACCCCCCTATTTCTTTCATCTTCTTTTTTTTTAAGATTTAATTTTATTTATTTATGCATACAAGATCTGGTGTGCAGGCCAGAGGTGCAAGGGGTGAGAGGATTCACCAGAGAGAGCAGGGAGCAGAATAGGCAGATCTACTGAAATACACTGCTGAAGAGACCAGCGGGCAAGACAGGAGAGGTCTGGGGTGCCAGGTGGGTCACCTCCCTGGCTGGGGACTGAACTTGTGCTGCAGTGGCTGCTGATAGCATGATAGCACTGTCATTTTAACTCCTGCACCACCAGGGAGGCCCTGCCCTATTTCTTTAAAAAGTCCAACATCTTAGAAAAAAATCATAATTACTAAAAGAAATGTAACTCTGACACCGTAAAGCCATCGTTCTCTCACTTGGGAGCACTTGAGTATCATCTGGAGGACACAGATTCCTGGATCCCACCCCCAGGATTTCTGTTTCATAAAGGCCTGGGGTTGGGGACCTGAGAATTTGGGAACCATGGCTCAACTAAATGATTGGGAAATTTAAAAAATATACCTAAAGGGCATAACTTTTTCCATTGTTGCCTTCAGAGTGTCACATTGCTGAGTAGTATTCCACTGCATATTTATATATATATATATACACACACACACACACACACACACACATACACACACACACACACGTCTTCTTGATTCACCTGTGTTTGGGCACTTAGGTTGTTTAAAATCTAAATTACATTCAACTTTTTAAATACACCTTAACCATTTCAGTATTTCGCTATTAATGGGCATTTTGGTTTTCCCTGCCTTTTGTTACCATAAACTGTGTGAAATACAGTTATGCACTTTTGTTATGCATGTTAGTATCTGAGGCTAATTCTTGCAGGTGAAACAGCTAATTCAAAGGTCACTGGCATTTGAAATACTGATATATTTTGTACAGTTGCCCTTAAAGACATAAAGGTAATTTCCTCTCCCACTGGGGTATTGAAGTCCTTTCTTCTCCACACCCAGGTCAATGCCGTGAATTATCACATTTAATCTTCTTTTTCAGGATAAGTGAAAAAAGTAATTTGTTTTTAATTTAATTTACATTTATTTGATTTAATCTCTTGGAAATTCATTATATCAGTGAGGGTGAGACTTTTTCCATATATTTAAAAACCACTGGTAAGTTTCTCCAAACTATGCATGTGCATTGCTCACATTAATGATTTGTGCTGTTTTTCTAATTCATATGGAGGAAGCCCTTCATTGGGAGCGGGATGTCCCTCTGAGATGCTGCTTATGCATGCTCTTTCCTCAGCATGGGTAACTATCTGCTGTCTCCTTACCGGATGGGATGCTCTGCAAGGAAGAAAAATTTGCCCAGATAACACAAATGTGACAGCTGTTCATTCACTGCAAACAGTAAACTTTTTACTCTTTAGAGGGGACATATTCTATCTCTTTCTCTTTTTTAATCTCCCTCACACACTGATTGGCCAACATGAAACACTAAGCTTCTCTTTATTACTCTCAAATTTTATATTCAAAATAACTCTCCATGAGCATCCAGATGATACCAGTCTTTTGCTGACTCTCAAAGAACTTAGAATAAAATCCAAACTACTTCCCTGGCCTATGTGATCTGACATTTGCCCCCTCCACACTCAATCCAGACAACCCTGTCCCACCACCAGCATCACTCTGCTCCACACACACACACACACACACACACACACACACACACACACACACACTGATTTCCCTGCTGTTGTTCACATGAGGCATGGTTTTTCTACTTGGGAAAACCAGATCTTCAGCACAAACATGACTTCTCAAAGAGGGTTTCTCTGATACTCGAATACAGCCTTCTCCACCATCCCATGGTAGAACATCAGTTCCACCAAAGCATAAATTTGTAGTCATTCATCAGCTAGAACATGACCTGTTCTGATTAATTCTATGCAACAATTTGTGTAGGCTATAGAAACCAGTAGTTTCATCAAATACTATTTCCGATGTTGCTGTGAAGGTATTTTTAGATGTGATTAACATTTAAAACACTAGAGTAAAGGAAATTACTGCATCTGTGATATCTGTTGGCTGCATCCAATCAGTTGAAGACTTAAAAGACTGAGGCCACCAGAAGAGGAAGGAATCCTACCTTCAGACAAACTTTGGTCTCAAGACTACAACATTGATTTCCACTAGATTTTCAGCTGACCATCCTGCCTGTATGAATCACAATTACCAGTCACCATAATCACAAATCAATTCCTTAAAATCTCTACTTAGATGTTTGATGGATAGATAAATGGCAGATAAATGACAGATATGGATAGAGAACAGATGATATATGACATAGATACAGAGACAGATTACAAATAGTTAATAGATGATAGATAGATAGATAGATAGATAGATAGATAGATAGATAGATAGATAATAGATAGATAGATGATAGATAGATAGATAGATATAGATAGATAATAGATAGATAGATAGATAGATAGATAGATAGATAGATAGATAGATAGATAGACAGATAGACAGATGAACACAGGAGGAAGAGAAGATAAATCCATACACACAGATCTAAGACATTACTCTATGCCCATCACATAGCAAGACATCTAACAGTGAGTGTCATGGTTATGCCGTAGTTCTTTGCACCCCACACAGCATCATCATTGACTGCAGAAGAAACATATCCCAGTTGAGAAGCATGACTTCAAAATGGATGACAAATGACTCAATTCCAAACCAACAGTACCATACATTTTTCACTACTTTGTAATACTTCTTACAATATCCCATACTCACTAAAAGAAAATATTAATTTTGCCACTTTAAATTTTTTAATGCTATTGATTTACTCATCTTATACACCTGAAAGTACCTAAAGTCTGTCTAGAATAATAAAAAAATGATGAGCATTTAATCCATATCAATAATTAATAGTCATTTCATATTTAATTTATATGTAAATATTTATGTAGTCTCATATTAATGCCTCACCCACTGGTAGAGTTCTTTTTCTTTTTAAGAATCTTAAGTATGTTAGGAAGGAAGAATTTCTTGTTTTCAGTTGCACGGCATGGGGCATAAATGTGCAACTTTGTACCAACTGAGGTATAGGTTGGCTAATGCTGATAGAGAAAACTCAAGAATGACATGGATTTCTTTAAAATAGAAATACCACTTTTTAATAACAGTTGAAACATGTTATAAAAACTAAGCACCATTGTAAAATACACAGAGAACAAAATTTTCTTATTTATATATTCACTTCTCCACTAATTTTTAAAGCTTTGTACTATACATAAGATGTACTATAACTAGCTTATTTCCCATCTTAAGATTCATTTTCTTCATGATTTTAAATTTCTTATTTATTATCTGAAAGGGTCATAACTTGTACTTCTTTTTGCTTCCATTACATATAAAAATGTTTACAGAGAAAATTTGAAAGTGAATTTACAAATAAAGACTCAAAAAATAATAATCTGTATTTATCTATTCCTCAAGAAAAATTAAATCATTTCTCACTTCAATAAAGACAAGAGAAAATAAAATCTTCAGGGGAATGAAGTATATAATTATACTAATCATGCAAGTTAAAATATAAAAGTCAATATTCTTGAATACTGTTACATTCATTATCATGCAAGTAATTTACCATCAGATTTTGGAAACCCATTTCACAATATCTAACAAAGTTTGTTTGAAACAAATGCATGAGAAATTAAAGACCGGATGGTTGGGCAATAAAATTTTCTGATAATGAGGACCTAGCCTAGTAAAATTAATAAGACTACACTGCAGTCTATCTGAAGTAGAAGGTATTATGAATAAGTGCTATTCTCTATTAATATCCTGGAATTTCATTTAAAAATGTAATAAATCATTCACTGATGAGTTCATATGCTCTGACATGGAAATACAGAAACTAGATTAAGAAAAAGTAAGTGCTATCTTCAGAGTTTAGCAAACTAACACCTATTTTCCTGAAAAAGGAATAATTTTTCACTTGTAGCTCAACATGAAAATGAAGGATAAATAAAGAACTGCTGTAGTTAAAGGAAGTAAAAGCATCCCAGAGCCCTTGAAGACTGCTGCTGTTTTGCAATAACACAATCTGGAAGTCACAAGTCCATGGAACTGTGATGAAATCTGTACCCCCAAAGAGATAACAGCTTCTGTGCAGAACAGATGGGTAAGGTCCTTTAGGTTTCCATCTCAATGAACTTTTATCTTTCTATCTTCTTTTTTAAACCTTCCTCTACACACAACCTCTGATGTAAGCAAGAAACAAATTTAAAATATATATAAACACATACACACACTCTATGAGTCTAGCAAATAAAAAAAAACCACTAAAGAATTTGATACAAGCTGTGGCTATGGGCAACCTCATTTTGTTCTAGGGATTTTGTTTACAATGTGTATTTCCTTGGGGAATTCAATGGATGGAGAGAAACAGCTAAAAGTGTGTAGCAGCCTTGAAATTGTCATGTCATCCAAAACAATCTGTTGTGTGGTGTACTGAAAGTTAGCTTGTCTATAGATACTGGCTTCAGATGCTCATTCATTCTGACCAATTCTAAGACTACCAGTGATGATTAACTTCCTAAACTACTCTTCTTAAACTGTTCCTAAAACGTCTTTCATTTTCTCTACAGAGCTTTATCTTCCCATCATAACTTTCAGCTGTTCCTTAAAAAATCTAATATAGTTACATAGTTACAAGACCATAATTCTCCACATTTGTAGTATTTCATAAATTCTCTATTAAGAAATCATTTATCTACATCTAGAGACAATAAAATAATCACTTAATATTAATAAGGCATTCTTTCAGACTCCCAAGCCAAAAACCTTACAGTTAATATTTACTGAACCATAACCAACCTTCACATATATTTTTGCTTTCCAACTGGAAGTCTTCTGACCTATGAGAGAATCTGTCCAATGAAGATAGAAGCCCAATCCAATAGTCCCATTCCTATTGATGGTAATGAGTATACTTTGCTTAAGAAGATTTAAGAGTGGTTGAATGTTTACTATGTGATAGCTTGTATTGTAAATTGTTTTGTGACAAACTGATTTAACTCACAAATATGAGGTAAAGAATATTTTCAGCCATATTTTAAAGATTAGGCATCTGACACAATTACAAATTTATGAATTTACTTGAATTCACATCCCTCTTAAGGAACTCATCTCACTGAAATACTTGTAACCAGGAGCCTGAGTTCCTAACTCTGGGACTGTGGACTGACTGAGTGAACAGCTGGACTGCATGAAGACAGGAAGTCTTAATGGTAAGAGTCAGGACACACCCATGAAGCTCAAATGAAAGTAAGTGCAAGCAGGGGAAAACACAGTGTCTGAAAGGTCACTCACAAAATGGAAATGACACGGTTAGTAGTCTACCAAACTGCAGCATCTTATTCAATAACATATTTGCTCCCCTTCTGTTTCTTTCTTTTTTTTTTTTTGCAAACTATTCACATTTGAAATTAATTGTTTGGTATTCTTCTTCATATCCAAATCTACAAATGATATTCGTATTTTTTTAATTTAGTGTGCTCTCTTATATTATTTTCTAATATATACAATTACAGAGAATAAACACTACTGTACTCATAATGCAGCGTCCACAATCACCCACATGTTGCAAACTGTTTTCTACATGGTATGGCATCTGCTGCCCATTCATTGAATCTTTTTAAAGTAAGTCTCAGACATAATCCCATCTCATCCATAAATATTTCAGAGAAGTTACTTTAAATGAATGAATGGAGACACATGCCACAGATAACTCTTTTTTAATAAATACTGTTCCCATACCATGCATCTAATAATCAGAGTTCCCTTTATTTGAAAATCTAAGGGATACTTTGTGCCTCTCTTATTTCACAGAATCTGGTTTGCTGTGTATATATACTATAAACATGTTTTCCATCAGATTTTAGATTCTAAGTCTCTCCAAAGTAGGAACAATGCCATAATTCCCTTTATATACCTTTCAAGATCTGTTGCAGTATCTTAAACATGGAATCTAGTTTTCTGTATTCAACCCAATACTTCAAATACATGTGAAAGAATGCTAGAATAGTACTCTTTCTGTTTCTATTTCAGCTATGAACAAGATGATAGATGGCATTCCAAACCAAGGTGCTAGACATGAAAAGCAGATGGATGAAAACTGGTTTTGAGTCCCTCTGCTTAACATCCCTCTTAATTGTATAAAAGGGTTGAGGTCAAAGAGGCCATAGGAGAGAATTCCTTTGAAGAAAATCGTTGGACTGCTGTGGCCTTCCCCCATTCATTCATCCTGAGTGAGAGAGGCTTTGAAGGATCCTTGGAGTCTGAGGGGTAAGGACTGTATTTGATCCAAGCCTAAGAAAATGGAAGGCAGCCATGCTTGTGGCAGGAGTTACCCGTCTAGTGGCTGAGTAACAGGAAGCAGCTGTACTGGCCATTAGCCGGGTACTTCTGCCAAAAGCAGGAGAGAGAAGCAAAGTTTCTGTGGTCCAGAGAAAGACCACCAGGAGAAAAGGACCCCCCACTGGAAGGTCTCAGTAGAGGGGTCAGAATGACAAGGGTGGGGTTTGGGGGGAGGGGAGGCATTGTTTTGAACACACGAAAGCCCTAGAACATCAGCTCTTAATTCCTGCCAATCTAGGTATTGAGAAAGAGAATATTCTCTCAAGAGAAAGAATGATGTCAAAAGAGCATTCTCTCTTGCCTTTTCTCTGACTTCTGCTCCATTGTCCCTTCAGCTCCAAGCCTGGAGAAGTCAGAAGGACAAGGAGTACAGCAACAGGTCAGCACAAAGACCAGCGGTTGTTCACACACACTTCCCATGACAGGCCTCTTGACAAAGCCTCACCAAACTGGAGACGCAAAGAAACAAACACCTGCAGTGTGGGGCAGGTATTAAGTTGGCCTAGATCTTCTCATGACCACATCTTGACTTTTTTTTTTAGAAGATTTATTTATTTATTTATTTATACAAGCACTGGGTACAGTCAGAAGCGCGGGAGGGTGACAGAATTCACCAGAGCCAGAGCGGGGAGCAGAACAGGTAGACTGACAAAGTACACTGCTGAGGGGAGCAGTGTGCCGCAGGAGAGGTCTGTCGTGCCATGTAGGACCCTCGCCAGTGGCCGGAGATCGAACCGGTGCTGCAAAGGCTACGGGCAGCTTCGCAGCCCAGCACTCAACTGCTGTGCCACCAGGGGAGGCCCCACATTTTGACTTTTTATAGGACTGTATTTAAACTGTGTATGGCACTGGTGATAATGGGAGATCTACCATACAACAGCAGTGGCAAAAACATTCTCAGAATTGATTATGACAAGGCAAAAGCAGCCTTTGGAGTTGGTTAAATGAAACAGCAACTGCATTTTCTATTCTGAATACAATAGTTACAAGATTAACTAGAGACAACTCACTGCTAAGCCACTAGGCCAATGAAGAAAGTTTCAAAGGAAATTTCTCAGCTTGGAAAATAAGATACTGTGCAACAATTATCAAATTAATGGATCAATTTTAGAAAAGACCAAAATGTATATATTAATCTGAAAAGGATGGATGTTTTCTTAGACTTTAACAATATTAGGAATGTCAGGATTTGGAGCAAAGTTGGTAAAACAGGCAAATCCTTGCCACTTTATACTGTACTATTTCCTTTAGAATCAAACAATAAGGTAACTACTTCAGGTTCTAGCTTTAAACAAATATTATCTGCCAAGCAAGTATACTATTAGTAAAATAAAGAAGAAATAGACTGTGTACAGAGAAGACACAGCCCAGAACTCTGCAAATGTTCTGCTCCTTCCAGACCCGATACATTATCCATAACTGTCCTTGCCTCTATGGAGCTAGAATGCACACTGTACAGGTGCTGGTTTCTACAGTCCCTTATCTAAAAGCACATTTTCTATTTCTATCACAAGAGAGCAAAAGTATTTTGCTCAGATTTGGGAAGGACATGGAATTATTCACCCTGAATTCAGACACAATCACATCTAACATGACTCTAAGCCAGATCACATGAGCTGCTTATAGTTTTTGGCACTCTGGTTTCAGAAAAATGTCTACAGAACTACACACAATTAAACCTGGGTATTCTAAAGGTTAAATCAGAAAAAAATTCCAGGGACAGGCAAAAGTAGAAATTTTTATGATGGAACTCTTTTCTTCACATGTTTCCGGCATTCAACTTAATTTTGCACCCATATATGACCCACCTAAGGGTTATCACCAAGCTGTAGCCCAAATTCCCAAACCTCGCAGCTCTCATTAACACTTATAAAAACTCCTTTTCCTCTGAGTGCCATTCTCTTCAAAGTTTTACTCATAGGTATTCAATGTATTAATCACTCCTTAGCTTCTCAGATAATATAGAATCTCTGCTACAAAAAAATACAATAGGCAAGAAGGAAGGAGATATAGGACATAAATACAAAATGTAATGTAGATGTCATGGTGGATTTAGAGGTTACAATAAAACACCAATGGAGGGATTAGTTCTACTAGGACTAAAGATGAAAGTGGGAGTTAGACAAAGCTGTATACATAGTAGCTTGGAAAAATAACATTTAGTTGAAAACGAGTCTGTTAATAGTGGGAATTTCAAGGCCCACAGTCAATTACTTCAAAAGTGTAGGAAGGGTGATGTCTTCTAATCACATATTTTAAACAACCTTCAATTCTGAACCAAATAAGGTAAGTCACGGAAACAGTAATAATGATGACTCATGATATATCAGGAAACCTGGTTGAATAAGTAAAAAATTTAACGGGGGAAAAATACCTAGAAAGCAGACTGATGTTTAAGTCATAAGGAACATACTGCCTTCTGCACAAGCAGCACTGTGGAAGATACTAGTTGCTACATTAATGAAATTAAGTACAAATTGAGATCTGATGAACCTTAAATGTAATCCAGAATATGTGGAAACTAGGTCAGATTTTTTTTTAAAGTTGAATAAATGTAACTGAATGTAGAAAAGTGAGAAAGAAAAGCAAGATTGAAGACTAAATGGTTTTCAGATAGATAATGGATAAAAGGCAAAAATGTGGTTAAATAATATATGCCCAGGAAAAATTCCACTGCGTTGGTGAAAAGAAACTGATAATAGATAAGCATAAAATTTCTGAAGTTTATATTTTTATCAAATGTCAGCTTTTATATTTTCATCTGATTATAGAAGTTCACTTGTAATCTGTTAAGAAGGGGCAACTTATATGGTTAGAAAACACTGGATTAAGATAGAAGCATATTCACTAAGTCATGATTAGAAACCACATGGCTGATTAATTTTTTTACGAGGACACTTAACAGCCACTGACTGGTGCAAGTTACTATGAATGTCATGAATTCCTAGAGATTGGGGAAGAGTTAGCGAAATATCTGCTTATACTCGATAAACATTATAACCTACCATAAAAATGGGGGGGTCTTAATCATCCCCAGATGTGGTATACATTTGCTTGATACTCTTTTCTTCAAAATTTGCTGGTGTTATTTATCTCAACTAACTGTAGGTCTCTGAAATGAATATCTTATATGAAGATCTTAGTACTTTTTACCACTGAACACTGCTAAACATTGTTTGTACTCAAGGAGAAGGTAGTTAATTCAAGATGACAATATTCAATAGAACTTCAAACTTTGTATTGAATTCCTCCGAGATAAATTCATTAGCTCATTATTAAATCAAATCTATCAATGCTTTGACAAACCTACATCACAGAAATCACTCCAAAATCCATATTGCTAGAAGTTAAATGTAAATATATCATTTTTCAAAAAATATATAAAAATAAAAAACATGGCAATAATTCTATCATCACTATAACATCTATTTTCTTTAAAAATAAATATAAAGCAAATAAAATAATAAAATCCTTCCCCTTAATGTATATTAGATTTTACATGTAATCGTTTAGAGCTAATCTATGCAGAACCAATATCAGCATCTTCCATTTACTCAAATCTGCTAGAAAATAACTAGTATCTTATTTTTTACGTGTAGTATATCAAATTACCAGGTATAAATATACATGATTGTTGATTGCTACACACTATTCTGTCATGCATATACATGACCAACCAGATATGATGAATGTACAGATTTTAGTGTTGACTTCCCACTGACCCAAAAAAAAAAACCTGTTCTAAATTTTATCAAGAATTCACTTAAAAAATAATTTTAGTTATATATCTTTTTAAAAAGTCAAAGACCACAGGAAAGTTTTCTTAACATCAAATACAAATGAGATACCACCTAATCCACTAATTTTGAAGGATGAGGGATTAAAGTTTTTAGAGAATTAAATGAGAAAATGCTTGTGAAACCTTAAGCTGCTAAGAAATAATCAAGACTAAAAAATACTCATTTTGGAAGTAGCCTAGAGATGGTGGTAGATAGCCAAAGCATGTGAGGCTTGTCTGCTGGCCTCGCAATCCAAAGGCAGTTGGGAATCAAGAAGTTAGGATGAAAAATAAATTTTTTTTCTAGGAAGAACAACTGTTACAGTGATGAGGTAGAAGAGATGATTGAGAAAAGATTAAGGCAAAGTGAAAGTTGTTTGCCAGTGAAGGATAGCCACGCTGGGAAGTGACTGACAAGCAGGAGGCTGGGGTGGTACAGGAAAGGGGAAAATGAGCTGGAAAATGATGAGATTAATGAGAATCACTTTTTCAGAAATGTAAATACCAAGAATTCTTGCTAAAGATGACCTTTATTATAGTTCATGGTTTCATGAATGTGGTCTTAAAATCTGATGACTAATAAATAAATATATGTGTAGATAGATACGCGGACAGACAGACAGATAGATACAGAGATGGATACGTATAAGGAAAATATGTTCTTTGAATTGAAATACTATCTATTCTTCTAAAAAGCTAGCCAAATCATTTACTTCTTCAATATGTTTTATTACAGAAACCCCACACTAAATAATCAAGAGAAGAAAGGCACACATTGAAAGTTGGAGATTCAAGTGATATAATGTAATGCAATGCAATATATTAAATATATTTATATAATGTGCTAAATATTTCATTCATCACCATGGTACTTCCATTAGTCCTTGTAGAAAAATCATCAACATACAAAAAAGTTCAATTCCAGTTGGAACAATGTGAAGAGAGAAAGAATAAGTTGAATTAGAATTTAATAGATCTAAGTGGCAGCAATATTATTTATATGAATATTGTAAGAACTTAAATGACGAGGCATGCTATGACTGCTCAAAGTGAAGGCAAGAAAGATATATTTATGAAAACCCAAGGAACTTAACTGGAAAAAGAGCATTAGCCAAGTTGGCCAAATGTTTTATTTAAATTTAATCACCATCCCTGTCTTCAAATGTTTTCTGTGAAAACTAAGATTCTCTATGAGATAGTCATATATTAACAGCAAAATAATAATTTACTATATCAGGACTATAACCTTTAACTATAATGAATATAGTCACCCAGAAATAGTTTTTATTATATAAAATTATAACAAAATTATATTTATCACAGTGAATGAAATTTGTTAAATGCTATTTTAAATTAATCCATTTCTCTTGTGGTAACTAAGTCACCTAGCTTTATAAGACTAGATATATTCACAAGTCAGGAAGTTAAATACTCTCTTTCCTTTCGCAGATTGCTCAAAATAAAATACACTAAAATATTCACATCAAAATGCAACACAAAACCCATGTTCTAATAATCTCCAACACTGGAAAGTTAAAGGACTAATTCCTAGTCAAGGATACTGACACTTTCTTAAGCTTAGGAGATTACTTGAGAGCACCCCAAGTTTGAGAAGAATTGAAAACATACAAATTAACAATGCATATATATATATATATATATTTCCTCACTTTCTAATATACCTAAAGTTATAACAAAAACAGAAATCAGATATTTGATAAACAAGACAGACTGGACACAGTTGCAAAAGTAGTTTTGTTGGCTAAGTCATAGATAGGTAGAAGAGAAACACTTTCAAAACACCAAAGAATGTTTTCATATCTAAAAATGTCAAAAAGGATCAAATTCATTTTTATCAAACTAAGGAAAAGGCAATACTGTATATACTGTTCTATAACCTGTATGGCAAAGCTACCATGGAAGAAATCCATTCAAGATCTGGGAAAAGCAAGCAAGAGTGAAAACAATCTTTGTGTTTTCACAGACAACTTCACATAAAGTACCTTTTTACGATGTCTTCTCCATTCCAGCATGGCTGTCCGTCTGCAGCAGCTAATTCATTGACACAGAGTTGATCAGCCAGGCCCCCATAGAAGGTCCGGTATAATCGAAGACTATTGATAAATTCTCTGAATGGAAAAGAAAAGAAAATGAACTCATGTCTAAAACCCATAATAAATACTAGCACAAATGGTATAATTTCTTATGCATAATGTTTCAAATGCAACTTCTTCATCTTCCCTTATTCTCACATCCATTCCATACATTCTAATAATCAAGATAAAAAATTATGTTTAAAATTAGTATTCAATTAATTCTTTGTAATGAAAGCTTTCACTGTGTATGAATCTTATGCAATTTCAGTTCCAAGTAGTACACACACACACACACACACACACACACACACACACGTAACTTCCCTAAAAGCCCTCACTAGTTTCTCCCACTGAAACCACCATAAAACGAATTACATTCTTTTCCCTTTTTTTCTCTATTGTTTAATTTTAAATGAAGTTTTTTTCTTATATCATTGTTATTGTTGGGCAATATCTGATATCATTCCTCAGGTTTAGTCTCCCTAGTTCTCCTGCCTCCCTAACACCCATAGTCCCTTGTGCTCGTCCCTTTTCTGTTTTGATCCCTCTCCTTCTTCCCTCTTGGATGTTTCTATGGTCAGCTTGCAAGTTTTTTTTTAAAGATTTATTTATTTATGCATACAAGAACTGGGGTACAGGCCAGAGGTGCGGAGGATGAGAGGATTCACCAGAGACAAAGTGGGGAGCAGAACAGGCAGATTGACTGAAGTACACTGCTGAGGGGAGCAGCGGGCGAGACAGGAGAGGTCTGCTGCCCCATGTGGGTAGCTCCCTGGCTCCCTGGGTAGCTCCAACTCGTGCTGCAGAGGCTGCTGGCAACTTCACGGCGCTGCACTCAACCCCTTGCACCACCAGGGAGGGTCCTAGCTTGCAAGTTTTATCTGTTTTTCTGATCCTTTGTTTGTTTTCTCTATATTCCACATATAAGTGAAACCATCTAATATTTATATTTTTTCTTCTGACTAAATTTACTGAGAATAAGCCCTTCCAGCTCCATCTGTGTTGCCACAAATGACATGAGTTTATCCTTTTTGATTGCTGAGTAGTATTCCAGTGGGTATATATACACCACATCTTCTTGCTCCGTTAATTACATTCTCTTTTATATGGAAATATCAACAGGCTTGTAACAAACTAATTGATTGTCTAATGATTAACAGTTTAAAAAAGTAGACTTGGTTGATTTTCCTACATAGTTCTTTCTTTTCTTTGGTGACTGAGAACATAAAAGTATTAAGTCTTTTCTAAATATGGAAAATCTCGGATATGAACATATTTCATAAGCATAAAAATAAAAGTGATAGCAAGAAAAAATACTTAATACATTGGCTTAGTTTTTCCTTCACACCACTTCCCCTTCCACTATCAATTATTGAAAAAAAATACAACAAAGGTTCATTTTTTAATTTAAAAAGAGAAGACTTTTGAGTTTTAAAACCAAAACTCTGAGATCCCAAGAATTCAAGTTTTAGTATTTCAAAAGACCAAGTCCCAAAGACCTTAAGATTTTATTTATTTTTTGCATAAGCAAATGGTTTGGGGGAGGTGAGGAGTGAAAAGTCAGAAGTCTGATATAAATTGTAAGGCAGGGACAGAAGAAAGAATTGTTGGATATAAACAAACATTAGAAAATCATGGGATGATTGTAACACTTCATTCCCATAGATATTTTATTTTATGTGTTTATTTTTTCTTATTACTGGAGTAACACTGATTTATGACACTGTGATTTAGGGGAACAGGTTCACACCTCCTCAGATGTAAACCAAACCCTCCACTAAAGTGATGGAGGAAAGAATAGAAAACCTAAAGGGGGCATCACAAGACTAAAACCTGACTCACACAAGGAGGTGGGGGTGGAGGGAACTGACATGACCATTAACCCAGCTGTAGAAATCAAGATCCTTAGGGCCAGTGTCTTATCACAAGGCATAAGGCCCAAGCAGGTATCAGACTCTGTAGGGAGTGTGGAGCACAGACCTGAGGGCAAAGATATGGAGATTAAGCCCATTGTGAAATCTCTGGTCCCTTTTGGATTCTGCAGTTATCCAAAATCAGCAGCAAACAGGCCACTCCACAAAGGAGTGACCCTTTCCAAAGAGAAGACTATACCAGGGCAGTCCTCTGCACAGGCTCAGGACAGCACTCCATCTGCCCACCTGTGCCTATGCAGGTGCTTCTTTTCACTGACTCTCTCCCTCTGCAGGGCAGCAGCCTGCTGTCTGCCCGTGACCTGTATCCTGCTAGAACTTCTCCTCACTGATCTCCCTCAGCAAAGGCAGCTCTCCTCAAGGCTGCCCACCTGCAACCATGCAAGCCTCTCTCAGCAAACCTGTCCCTTTCAGGGCAGCTCTTCCTGCCTGCTTGTGTCTATGCAAGTTTCCTTTACTCTTCTGTCTCTTTCCCTAATAAACCTGCTCTTTAAATATAACTAACATCTCTGTCTTGTGGAGAAACTCGCCTGGGAAACTCGCGTGTGCTGCTGAAAGGGAAGCTCTGGTGACACCTTTCCCAGAGTGAACCCAAGAGCCCTGCACTCCAAACCCATTAACTCCAAAAACTACATCAAAAGCACCCACAGTTCTTTACTCTCCCCCTTTGTTCCCACTCCCATTCTCCCCTCTAGCAGCCTCAATTCTGCAGTCTTATTTCTACAGTTTGTTTTGATTTAGATTTGTCTGTTGCTTTGATTTTTTTCCTCCCTCTATCATCCACATATCCATGAAATCATCCAGTATATGTCCCACAGATATTTTTAAAAAGTGAGCACTGATGTTCAATTGCATTAATTTTATAATTCTCTCATAGGGCTTTCAAAGGATGATACATGAAAATCGTCAGTTATAAACAAACATTAATCTGTAGAAAGCATAAATGTAATTTTCAAATATGTAACATCTGAAATCACAGAGAGAAGATCAGAAGCTCTCATGTAAGAGTTTAGTGAGTATTTGATCAAATTTTTAGCAAAACCTGACCAGACAAATGACAACAAAATGGTTGCAGAAAGCAAAACTCTGACTCAACTCTAACTTAAGATCAGTCAAAAAAAAAATGGAAGCTTTACTTTCTTGCTAGTACAATAACTACTGACTAGATTTTATACTGGTTTCCTCTACTAGCAAATGCATGCTCATCTGATAATTATGTCCTACTAATTGGAATGAATGGACAAATACTAAATCTCATGTTGCAGCTGCTGAAACATAACTGATGACGTCTACAGCTCCTCTGGCATAAGGAACCAAAAGGTCTGTGACTCCTGTCCTGAATCCCACTCACAACCCACTTGGAATCAGTCTCCTAGGAAGGAGTAGACCCAGGGCAAATTGCTGGAATGCTGAGATCTCCAACTGATATTGGAAAACTGAACAGATATTTTGTTTAATGGACCCCAAAGCTCCTACTCCGGTCTTGGCAAATGGTGCCCTCATTTCATTTCGCCTTTCATAACCAATGGATCATATTGGGAAAGCTTTACATCTCTCTTTTCCAGTCCCCTTTCCAGGCTACTGCATGGCCTTACTTGCTTCAGACCCCTACCTTCTCTTGCTGGAATTACTAACTAGGAATACATACCTCCAGTCTTTCCTTAACAATCACCTCCCAATCTCCTTGAGAGTCACCTTTTGAAACACAAATCTGTAATTCTATAGAATATGTCACTCACTGCTACAGCCCTCAAATGTTCTCTATTCTCTCCAGCATGAAATTTAAACTTCTTGGAAGGGGATATAAACACCATCTCACCCTCAATTTCTGTTGCGACTCAAATCATATTTTAGTGTCCCGCAAAAGTGACCTCCATGCCTTTGTAAGTATTCTGTCTTAAAGTATTGTACCCTAGAACGCCAATTTTCTACAAACCATCAGCAATCAGCTAACTGTTGCAACGTACAAAATACTATTGAGTACCAAATTCTGTGTTGGCACTAGGAATTTGCGGCTAAAGAACTAAGTCCCTGCCTTCTAAGAAAGCACATTCTGGTGAAAATCCACATTAATGATGCAGTGTTAAAATGCCACGTTTGAGGACAGAGATGGGAATCAGGAAGTATTTATAAGGTAATACTTCAGTGTTCCACACAAAAAGCAAAGCCATTAAAACCCAAACTACAACAAAACTCAGGAGATGCCAAGGAAGAGGTAAGAGAATGTTGTGTGTTCACAGACTTGCGTGCAGCAGAGTTTAGCTCATGCACTTATGGCAATTATGGTTAAAGGTAAGAAGCAGCCAAATTATAATCAGTTTCACTGGTCGGGTCATCTTAAAATGTTTCTGTTTTATTCAAAAGACAGTGGGAGTCATGAAAAATGTTCCAGCAAGTGTCATCATACGGCAGCACCGTGGAAACAGACAGAAGGGCAGTGAGTTTTCCTTGTGGAGACAACCAAGAATTGGGGGAGAAAATATGAGAATGTGAAAAATATCTGTCAGTGGGTATCATGAAAATGATAGCTTTGAAAGACATTAGGAATCTAGAATTGATAACTTCTGGTTTTAGGAAAAATTCTAATTGTCTTTTTATTTCCCCCTCCTGAGGTGATCTTCGTTGAGATATGAAATAAAGAAGGGAAATATCAACTTCTCCACGCCCCACCCTACACTTTAGATTGTCTTTATTCTGATCAATATTTTCATCTTTCCATGTCACCTACCACTTTCCATTCTAGCATGTAACATACTTACATACTAGGTTTTATGGTTTCTTAGTTATCTCCACTTGAATAAAAGATTTAAGCAGTAATGGTCTTTTTGGTTTGTTTTGTTTCCCATGATAGATCTTAAAGCAGTGGTGGAGACAGCAAACTCAATAACCATTAAATTAATAAATGGGTGTAAACTAATCAATTCCATTCTCAGCATGTTCAGTTTGAGATATCTTTGGAACATACAGAAGAGAAATCAAATAGAATGCTACTTTCAAACTTAATATGTGTGGTGACATCTGGGGATTTTGCCAAAATGCAGATTGAGATTCACAAATTCTGGGGAAGGGTCCAGGAGTTTACATTTCAAAGCAGCAGCACTCAATGATGCTAAAGCTACTAATACAACAGCCAATGGACACCTTGGAAGTTTGCAGTTGGACATGAGACCTTGGGATTAGTGGACGAGGGGGTATAATGTGAGTGTCATCATTTACAGTGGTGGTGACAAGTATGAATATGGATGAGATCTTTCAAGCAAAGAATTAATATGGTAAGAAAAAGTCAAGGGGACTCAGAGTAGAAAGAACAAAGGAGAAAAACTTCAGTGTAAAAAATCCAATGAACATGAAGCAATGAGGGATCTGTAATTAGATTTTCTGCAGTCTAATTTGCCATTATGAGAGGTTAACTAGGTCCTGGAGATGTCCTCACTATGTGGTGACCATAATTGTTACTCATTGAAGCAAGTTCCCCCAAAAGTCAAATGCAAAAGTCTTAATCCCTAAAGTGACTGTATTCAGAGACAGATATTTTAGAGAGGTAAGTGTTAAATAAGCAGGAATGGATCCACATGGGTAGTCCTATCCAATGACTTTTGTCCAAAAATGAAGAGGGAAAGTCATGTACCCATGTGAGAACACAGCAAGAGGACAGCTGCCCGCACCCCAAACCTGGCCATATAATGGAGTTGGTCACTAATGATGGAAGGGTTAAAGTGCTAGAAGTCATAGTGAGGTCAAAAGATTAATCTACTGCCACAGAGTCAATTACTGTTGGTCCTATTACAAAAATCCATTCTTTAGTTCCCAGCTCAACACACAGTCTGCTATATACCATACCTTCTTTTCCAGTTTTATGTGAAATGTCTCAATAAATATTATATTCTTTGGGTGATTCAAAATTTAGTTGCTGGGAGCGTGACTGTATCCACACAGTTTTGTTTCTACAGTCATGAGAATATTTCCAGTTAAAATTAGGAGAAAAATAAATGCAGGGAGATGTTAGTAGCTCCAGCTAATTGTCCTTGTGGGACTGTGTTACATATGTCAGATGCTTTTCTTAGCCTTGAGACATCTCTAGACTACAGAAATCGACATTAAAAGTTTAAAAATATTTAAAAAAAAAACAGAAGACATTTCTTTACAGAATATTTATTCAAAGTCAGCATGTCAGGGCCATAAACAAATTTATAATTTCTCATTTGGGCTTGCAACAGCTTAAGAGATAATATCCCTGCCTCTCATTTTGCCTGCCTATCTTGCCTTCATATCATGCCCAGTGTTTTTACCAGAATTTGTTTTAGAAATCAAGTTCTTTGAAGCACTTTCCTGCTTTAAAGTCCTAAACAATTCACATGAAATATCTTACCATGGGACATAATCTCTTGACTCTTTGCTTCTTAGTCCCCCTCAATCTCCCATGACAATCTCCTCTCCATCCGTTCTCATGCTACAGACAAAACCCACACACTGTGTTGCATAAACAGTCTTAATATTTACTGGGTAAGATCCAAGTTCAGCACATGCAGTTTTCTCTACCCAGAACCATCTTCTCTTCCTACTTTACTCTCCCAAACTTCTACACACTCTTCAACATGTAGCTTCAATCCATCTCCACACTTGACCCATCTGTGCAGCTTTTACTGGCCCATCTGTTTCTCACACAGCACTGGGTAGCTATTTTACAGTCCCGATCTCTGATATTATCATTCCTCTGTTTGCAAGAGTGTGTTCAAGAGTGTGCTCTCCCTGATTCAAGAGTGTGTTCTCTAAAGGTCAAAGCCATGTCTCCTTTCAATCCCCAGGGTTTGGATCACAATATAGTTCCCAACAGCCATTCAACAAATTCTGGCTGAATCAGCCTCAGATGTGGTGTTAGTTTTTAAACAGCTCCCAGAACTAGAAGTTTCAACAAGAAACACATTGCAAAGATTGTTAATGATAATATAAAGTCCTTAAAGAGCACAGTTGCCTGGATAAGCTTTATGATGGGGAATCCAGCCATTAGGGTGGAGAATATTAGAGAGTCCTTCTTGGTGAGTTACATTAGAAAATGGAAGAAATCTAAAGGTCAGGGTTTCAAGCTGTGCCAAACTCTACTAAACAGACTCAAGAGCCATTCCATATACGTGATGCTGACACTAATAGGCAGGGTCACCTTAACAGTTTGTCATACTGCTGTGTAAAGTAGTGATCACAACCCATACAGCATGGATATCAGGTTTATAAGAGCAGAGGTGGGAAGAGCCTTGGAAAGCATGTGATCCAGAAGCTCTGTGCTAACTGCACTTAAACATCACCTAGGAGACGTTTAAACTACACCACAACAGTCCATCCCCACACATTCAGATTTATTGGTCTGGGGCAGGACCAGGGCATCTGTGTTTTCCTGAAAATTTCTTCCAGGAATCCAATGTGCAGGTCGGGTTGAAAACCAGTGATGTAGTCCAACCCTCTTAATGGATAACTACACAAGTGAAACCAGAAAAGAGAAAGGACTGGTGAACGGTGACCATTATTTAGTCAATGCAGAACCCCTACATATTTGTTTAAAAAATGAATAAAACATGTCATCACTTAAGCACTGTCTGGCTGATACAGAATGTTAGATAAACTAAAATTGAACGCATCTTTATCCAGCAGAAATTTTCCATCTGTTTTTAAATTTTTATAGAAATCATCACAGTTATTAGTATATTGTTAGGCTAGAAAACACAGATCTATCACTTTTTCCTGCCAAAATCTGCCCTTAAACTTCACTATGTTTAGACAGGATTTATCTATCTCTACCAGTCTGAAAGGTCAGCCGCAGAGGAGGGGGTAAATTCTGATCACTGGCTAATGAACAACTTTGTACACTATGCTAGCACAGTAATGAACAAAAAGGCTGTAACACAATTGCTCATTCATAGCTTGCAGGCTTGTTTGCCCTGAGCTTACTGAAAGCAAGGGGCATGGACTAGCATGGACTAGCATCGTTATTGCTTCATTGCCTCCCGTGCCCTTGAGGCCAGCAGTGCCAGAAAGGTCTCCTGATGTGTCACGAGGCAAAAAAAAAAAAAGTTTGAAAGGAAATGTAACTCTACCTAAAGTTGTCGTTTGTAGTTCAGCTGACACAGGAATGCCCATTACTACTGTAAAACTGAGTAATTTTTCCAATGAGGTATACCATTGCAATTGACTTTAATCATTTTTAATGATAAAGTAACATTTCTTTTTGCAGACAGTGAAATAATTCAAAGGCACACAAAGATCAAGTTAACATCTGTCCCTGCATAGTTTCTCCGTCCCTGCATCCTGAGGTAACAAATATTAACAGACCAGTGTGTTTTCTCAGCTTCCTCTATATGCACAGAGAAGTTACCAGAAAAGAAACACAAGTATGAAAAATAGGTACATAGAGATGACTTGGTTTTACAAAATCAGGTTTTCTCACATAACCATATATCATGAGTTACTTTCAGGTTAATGAATCTAGGTCATCCTTATTTTTATACAACTGTATAATATTCCATAGCTTAGATAGAGCAACACTAGCATAATCTAGCAAAATACTCTTATGTTCACTTATGTTTCAATTTATAAGACTGGCATGTTCCTCATACATAAGGCAACCACGTGTCACAAACTTTGCTGATCTTCTAGGGAGCTGTTTTCACTTAAGCATATGGCTCTAATCTACATTTGATTTTGCATTTCATTTCATTAGACGTTGCTGGAAACTGAGCTATGTTCAAACGGCATACCTCTCAATCTTATGTCTTCATCTAGTGAGAATTTGTTTCAATTCTAAAACACTTTAAAACTGTCACATAATGCACTTCCTCTACTTTTTTTCATTGAACACAGTATCGAAGAGGCTATTTCTAATTTTGCACAAAGCTCATTTCTAGAAAAGCACTAGATAGGAATCTTATGCTGAAATGGAACTTTTCTCTTTGGAATGTTTCACACCAAACATTTATTTAATGACATGTATTGATTTTTTTAACCCTAAAGTCAATCCACACATAATACAGAACCCAAATTAAAAGCAGTGGCTCCTACACTGTTTGAAAATATCTGCAGAACAAAGGTCAAATGTGCAGTTTGCTAGTTAGCGGCCTGAGGCAAAGTTAAGGGTAATGTGGCTCTAATGAGCAGGCTGAACCTGTGGAGATATCTGACCACAGTTGTCAAACAGTAGACATTTAAAATGTCAGTCTCCTGCTCAGCAGAGGAAATATATAATTACACGTTTCTGGATAAGAACTATTTTCTCTTGGTATTCTCAATTCACATAAAATCTTCTTTATTTTTGTTGAGCATAAAAATTATGCTCAACGATGTCATTCTATTTGACAAAATATTTATATAAATCATTAGATTAATAAAGATTTCTTTAGATTCCTGTTCACAACAATAACATTTCTCAGAGTACATGCTGAAAAATAATTAAATATATACAGTCAGGATGGCTGTAGGGTAAACTGAGATCTAGTTTCTGGACCCCTTTCTATACGGACTCTGAGGCACAGAAAACTAGGAGAAGGTAAGTAAAACTCCAAGGAGGAAGGCAATGTAAGGCACCAGGCACATTCATCACAAATGAAAGTGCATTTCAAGCACACTGCGTTCATATTTGGTTAAAAAGGGGAAAATGTAAGCCTTCTATAAGAGTAACTCATAAAGTCTGCTTTCTGAACCCACTGATCTTGACAGAAACTGTGACCTAGGAATCGCCACCATCCTCAAAGAGAATGATTTTTTTCTGACTAAATGATTCAAAGAGAATGATTTTTTTCTGACTAAATGATTCCAGGTTTTTTCCTCCTCCTAGGAAGTCTTCTTGTTCATTTGACATGAGTTCCCTTTTCCTTAGAAGATTTACTGTGCTTTCTCCACACAGCTGAAGGGGTTAAGATGGGTTGTAGGTAGGAGAGTACCAGGAAAGTGATGGGAAGAAGTGGAAAGGAAACCTGCAAATGTGTTCATGGCTGCAGATCCCCTCTGCAGAAGATTCTGTGCTGACAATGGCTCCATGTTGATACTCTTGCCCTAACGTTACAGTAGTCCTTCGCTGGAGAGTCACAGTCATCTGTACAACGAGGACAGTCAACTCTATGCTTCACTTCTCAATAGACCTCCAATCTAACACATTACTATTTAGTGTCTCAGTAAAAAGCACCCTTTCTGAAAAGCATCCATCTCTGAAAAGAGTGATTTAAACCCAATGTCAATACTTGGTTTTCAGAACCAACTCTCATCTCATTTTCCCACGTTGTAAAAGTGTTCCTTCAAATGCACTGACTCTGTTCTTTATTAAAGAGGAGTTTAAACAAAAACCTTAATTCATTTATGAAAATAAACACTGGACTAAGTGCCCATCATTTAAACAAATTAGATAGTATTAAGGCAACTGGCCATCCATCCCATAAGAGATATGCTATATTTCATAATTTTTTTTGCTCATTTTAATTTTAAAAATGCAATTACATGTTCAGTCTTACTAGTTACAGGCAGCAAGTTATTGGTTTTTTAAAAGAAAAAAATATCCAGGACATGATTGGGTCAGGACCAAGCAGAAATCAAATGGAATATTTGCCAATCAAATGATTCTAATATAAGTCATACACACAAAGAACCACTCTACCAATGTTTTGAGATTGTATTTTAATTAATACCTTGCATGTTACTCTCTTTTTAAACAAGCTATTTTCTGTGATTGCTAACATTTAATTCACAAACTTCACGACTTAAGGAACAAGAGATTATATTCTGGACAACACTTCCCCTAACAGGACATTAATAAAATACCTTCCGCTCAGTAGTCCTCATCCAGCTTTTCTTTTCCCTTTTTTTCATTTTGTGATTTCAATCAGCTATTCCTGGTTACACTCATTAACAAACTTAACTGATTGAGGGACACGATATGCCAGGTACAAATTGTTCTTACTTGCATTTTCAGTTGCTGTCTATCTCTCACTGCAAAAACTTGTGTTTCCAGACTCTGGCATAAAGACAGGTTTGAGGGTCAGGAAATACATCATAAGCAGGGCTCAGACAAAATGGAGCATTTTAGTCTTCAATTTGATTCTGCTATACCTGTAATTCTCATTTTGGGGAAAAAAAAAAAACTGCTCTTGAATGTTACCTTTGATCCAAGTACTACTGAATTCACAGTTCCTGATGGGGGGGCGTAGAATATGACCAACCAGAGTTGAGTTGTTCAAAATCGACTTTACTCCATCATGACATCTAAAATATTTCCAGTGTGATAGCAGTTAGAGTACCACAGCCTTCCACTATGATAGCCATACGTCTGCTTATGTATGATTTAATTTACATTAGAAAATGTAGACAAACCAAATAAAATGTAGATGACTGATCTTGTCAGTTAACTCTGTTAGTAAGACCCCAAAGCTGCAGTGTTCAGTGTCTCACAAGGCTCTTGCTGAAGGAGGATGAAACCAGCTGAGCATAAGCAGCATCTCAGATCTGCTGATCTTCAGAAACCATCCAACAGAATCAACCAGATTTTTGAGACAGAAGCTAGATCTGAATGTTTATAATACTCTATAAATATGGGTCTAGATTAAAAGGAGCATTTTGAAACATCAAACTTCCATCAGTTACATGTCCCAGGAAAGATACCAAGTATGATCATGGTACATCCTGGGAATGGTTGATGTGAACTAGTATCTTAGAGTGAAAGTGGGCGTAGGGTGGAAGCAGTACTTCTATCAAATGATATAATCCACTCTAGAAACACACTTACTCTAATTTGAGGACAATTGTGGGGGAACTGACAGCTCTGGCATCTACATCCAATACACAACTTGATAAAAATATGAATTTGCGGGGCCTCTCCGGTGGCACAGCAATTGAGCGCTGGGTTGTGAAGCTGCCCGGGCCTCTGCAGCACCAGTTGGATCCCTGGCTGCTCCCTGGCCACCGGAGGAGGGTCCCACATGGCGCGCAGACCTCTCCTGCCGCCCGCTGCTCCCCTCAGCAGTGTACTTCGGTCCTTCTGCCTGTTCTGCTCCCCACTCTGGCTCTGGTGAATTCTCTCACCCTCCCGCGCTTCTGACTGTACCCAGTGCTTGTATAAATAAATAAAATAAATAAATAAATCTTTTAAAAAAGATACCCTTAAAAAAATATGAATTTGCCTTGGTTCTAGTTCCTCTCCAATTTCCCCTATAATCTGTATGCATCATTTAGATACTTCCAATGTCACTGATAGATTTTTCAACAGGTGGAAATGTTCCTTGCTAAGCAAACCCAAGTGCAAGACAGAGCTTTATGCTCTTGCTGTAGGTCAAGCACCATGATGCTTTCAAATACAATTCATTTTGTAAACTTTAGTGAAAAAAACAAGCCACACTCATCATCCTGACCTTGAATTAAGTCCCACAGATTATGCTAAAAAATTCTGAAACAGCTTTTATACACTCATGCAAAAATTATTCAACTATGAAGCAAATATTAAGCCCTTCGCCTCTCAAAAAAACTGAGTGAAAAAAAGTAGTAGCTGAATTAGAGGTTCTTTTCAACTCTGCAAACTTCACTGACTTTCCAAAGGAAAAAGGAAGAAGATTCTCATTTTGTAAAATGGAAAAAAAAGAAAGAAAACATACTTGGGTATTCTAGAAAGGGTGAATTTAACTCCCAGTTTGGTTTTCTTGGCGGGGTGCTATTTTGATCCATATAAATGAGATAACCCTACAGTCATGATTATAAAGATGATTGGAAAAGTCTCTAACTCATCTCTGGCAAAGCTATTGCTGAGAAGTAGAAGGGTTTTGGAGAGCCAATTTGAAAACTGTCCAACTTAAAGATCATTCTTCCTATGTCTGAGGGGAAAAAAAAAATATATATATATATACACACACACATACATACATATGTATGCATATATCCTCTTCAATGATATGCATAATCACTCTTTCTATAGTGAGAGATTTGGGGAATCGTATTTCTATTCACGTTAACTCAAACTGGAGAGTCTCAATATTGCAGATTTCATATTTTTACCTTGAGGACTAAATTATTATAGACCATTAATGTAACTTAAGGAGTTTAAAATAAATTTTATTTTCTCTGAAATTACGCAGGTCCTCATCTATGCAAGCAAGCCAGGAGAGTTCTAATTGCAGCCAATGATACCCCACACAAGTCTATAATGTTTAATAATCGTTACCATCAAAGCAAAAATTGCATCTGTTGGATGCCAAACACACAACCACATCTACAATCAATTACAATTTCTAGTTCCTATCAAGTAGTGGAAACCAAGTCTCCTTTCAGAACGAATACAGCTTACTAGCAATTTCATTTTCCATTGTTTGACTCAAGTTCCAGATATTGCACGCACGAAACGGCCTCCATTCATTTTCCTATGAGTGTACATAGGGTTTGTAAAGACTTTACTTTTTATTCTAGTTTCGAGGTGAAGCAAATTGCTTTTCAATGCAACCGAATTTTGCATGTGTTTGTTTATGAAAGTTCTTTTCCTGGGAAGTTTTTATCAGATTCTCTGTGGGATACCTGACCCCCAAAGGTTAAGCACCACTAGCCTAAATTTTTGCCATATGTTTGTTCTGCCTTCTGGAATTCCTTCTTCCTGTATGCCTGGTGTTTGACCCCCTGGGGTCCTGTTCTTCATTATTCATGTAGGTCTTGATGCCGGCCTGCCTTGCAGCTCATGTTTCCTGAGTTGTACTCTGGCCTGCCTCTGGCCCCTGCCCAAAGCCTCGCCTTGGCCTGCCCTGCCCTCGGTGCCCTCACGCCACCACTCACTAAGGGCTGTTTTAAATTAAACAGGAATGTTCTCACTGACCTTTATTTTAGTAAATTGAACTTACAGGTAATAAATAATAATGGCACCTCAAAGAAGCACTAACTTCCTGTTGGAAATAGATGGAAACTGCTTTCTCTAGTACCATAAATGATAACATTTTTTTTCTTAGAGTTGACTTATTCCTGATCTAGGGGATATTTTCATCCATCGACTATGTGTATTTACAACACACCATTAAACCCAGTGTATCAGTATAGATTTACCATATAAAGAAACTTAAACACACACACACCCCCCAAGGATTTTAAAAATTAAATAATTTTGGTTTCATTAATAATGCATTCTGTTAAATAAGGTTTGACTATATGGCTATAGATTCATGTATTTTAAGCTAACTGGTCCTGTTTAATAGCGACCTATTCCAACTATCTTGTGATAATCCTAACTAATATTTAGTGTTCTTTATTCAGCATATGTTCAAATTTTTTCTTATGTTCAGTTAATTATTTTAACCACTTTGTTGTGTTCTTGTGATGTAGAAAGTTACCTTTAATTTACATTCACAGACATTCACAAGCCCTGATTTTTATTCCTTTACACAATTCAAAATTTCCTCTTTAGTTCTCATTTTCAATAAGGAATAATATTAATGTTCCAGGTGGTAAAACTTTCCCTCAAAACAAGATTTAATAAACAGAATAAGTGGAATAAAGTGGAGATGCCTGATGATATAATATTCTGATTAAATTCTGAAGAGAAAATTAAGAAAAGCCAAAACTCAATCTCAAAAAAACGCCGTCTGTTGTTTTCAACATTACAAATCCAATGTTTGTCAAATATTTCCCCTCTCCCCATCTTCACATCAAAATCCTCTCTGACATTAAGAATATTTTATTTTTACTAAGCACATAGGACAGTTTCTGTTACCCCAATACACTTCCAGTATGCAACCAATCCCTTAATTGGTGCATTCTTAAATGAGAGGCTTGGCTAATTGGAATGCTAGCTGGAGAACAGATGGGGCACTGGTGTTGAGACTCTGTCTTAATTTATTGTCCTGGGGTTTTCCTAATTACCCACTTAATTGGCACAGCCACACCACTTTGAAATAATAATGTACAGCTAATTATCGCCGATTTAAGCTTGCTAATAGCTTATTCTTACCAGCTAACTTCAAGAAATCAAGCAGAGAGCAGGAACTGCCACAGGGAAATCATTCTGCCTGGGCTGGTTTAGACAGCTATATGAGTGCAATGTCCTTTACAGCTGTGCTGATTTGGTTTCTACCCCCAAAAAAGCCTAAACAGTGATGCTCTTCTAGATGTTTAAAGGAGCAATAGGTCTTCTCTGTCTTTCTCAACCTTTGGAGCTCACTGTAATTGGTATGTATCAAAAACTCAAAGTATCCACTTAGCTCATTATTACCATCACTAGCACTAGAAATAGAAAAAAAAAATAGGGTACAGAGAATAATTACAATCGTATCTCCAAAGTACAATGCAAAGAATTCAATTCTATGATTTAGTTCCCTCTTTGCCAAGTGGAAAGAGCACCAGTACACCTCACGAGCAAGCTGAGCACAATTCTTAGATCCAGGGACAGATTTTAATAAGTACAATTTCCTTCTCCAAATTTTAGAAATGGGGCGAGTACAAGCAGTGCATACAATAGAAAGGTCTTCAGTGAAATGAATATAGAGGAGAAAGGTGGAGAAAATGAAAAAATAGGATTAGGAAATTCATGACGAAATACCTACGTTCTGGATGAAATACTGTATGTACAGTACTTCGGTTTTAGTTTACACTTAGTCTCTGTTTACTTTCGTACTTTTTTCAGACCTCTCTAGGTCAGATTCCCCAGCAGTTGGAATTTTGATGCAGGAGATTCATTGAAATGTAGTGGGGGAAGCAGGAGAGAATGGAGAGAAATAATTTAAATAGGAATGTGATCTCAGTCCAGCTAGACCCCACAGGGAGAGCTGAAGCATGAATGTCAGCACATATTGGGTTCCACCACCTTGAATAAGAGGCCAGCCTTCTGCTACGGGGTGAGCTGGCAATTGTGAGTTGCTGGCAAAGACTTGAGGCAGATGGGAGTTAACCCTCCTCCCCTAGTTGTATGTAATGATGTGGCAGTCGGTCCCCAAGATGACTCCCAACACTTTTTCCCATCATCTTGGCGTAGTCCTATTGCCCAGAAGGCTTACAAAGGAAACTTGCATCATGACGAAAGACCCTTAGAGCTCTTATAGATGAATTTGATTAAGAGTCAGACTCTCATTCCAGCCCAAACTAGTTAAAAACAACACATCCAGAAAAAAAAAAAAAAAAACTCTCAGAAGCCTAACATCACCATAGGTTCATTAACAGCCACCTACAAAATATTCTACCAAGGGGGCACTTGGCTACCATTTTCTGAACATGTGACTCATAAAGAGGTATGATCTGGTCATGAAACTACACTGTGCCTGAGTAAGATTCCAGACATTCCACCCTGCCACCAATGTATCCAAATCCCAATAATCCAATAAAACTGTAACACCCCTTCAGAAGGGAAGACCTTGCTCTGAAAGCAGTCTGCAAGTCTTATTGCTTGATTCAAGTAATAAAACTCTATCATGACTCTCTGACATGGTCTGGTCCATTGGCTGATGCATGTCAAGCAACAGAACCCCTTGATTTGGAAACGATCCCTATCTGTGCTGCATACACCTGACCATGTAATCTACAGGATGCTGCAAATATGACAGTGTGGGACTTCTGACCTTGATGATGACAGACAGTGCAGTACATGCCTTGTTCTTTTTTGAATTAGTTGCCCTGAGGGAAGTCATTCCCAATAGGGTGAGAAAACTGGAGCAGCCTGATAGAAAGGTCATTAGGATAAGAAAATGTATCCTCCTGCCAGCCAACAGCCAGTAAGGAGGCCTCCACTCAAGACTGCAGCCCTGATGATCTCTTGTCAGCAATCTCCCTGGAGACCTTGAGTCAATACTTCACAACTCAGCAGTTCCCAAATGTCTGACCACAATAAAATGTTCAATAAATGCTCACCACTGCTTTAAGCTTCTGAGTTTTGAAATGACTTGTCATGTAGCGATGGATAACAAATACAGATGGTTCTTATTTGATGAGAACAATTCCTGAGAGAATAGGGCAGTCAAGAGACAGGTAAGATGGCCAGGTAAAGGGATGTGACTAGGCACCAGCATCCACTACCTTAGTGACCTCTCATAGCTAATGTTTCCACTAGATCGCCCATGCTGTTCATGCCATGAAATTGATCATGGCTTGGGCATTTATAGCTTTTTCAAAATGGTAGCTTGCATTACCCTAGAATTCTAGACCTAATGAAAATATTCTTTGAAATCAAAGACCTGTATGCTCAAACAAAAGTGGAAAGAATTTATCACTGGAATTAAGCAATGAAAAATGCTAAAACTAGATGATTCTAGATGGACACGCAGGAGTCAAAAAAAAAAAAAGAAGCACCAGAAAAATGAAATATGTAAGTAATTATAGGTAAATACGGACTATCTAAAAACAGCAATAACAATAATGTCTTGGAAGTTGTTAAAATGTTGGTAGAAACAAGGTATCTGTTGAAAAAATGGCACAAAAAAATGCAGAATAATGGAGTGAAACTGTTTTAAGTTTCTTCTACTGTTCAAAGAAGTGGCAAAGTTCCTAACTAAAAGTCGATAATAAAAATTTTTAATGCACATTGTGATCTCTATGCTAACCATTAAGAGAAAAATAAATAAATGCAAATCTAAAAGGCTATGGATATAAAAATTAAATATTTACCTGTTCAACTCAAAAGGAGGCAAGAAAGGAAAATAACAAAAAACACAGGGTCAAGAGAAAACAAGACAGTAATCTTAAACTCAACTACTTCAGAATATTATATTTATCACCATAAAAATTTACTAAATATTCCAAATATAAACCAAAAGCTCAACAGATAAGTAAAATTATAGGAATTATTTTTTTTTATTTTTAGAGTAATAAAACAGCTCATCCATGAAACAAGAGCAGAATGAGAATTTAAATAAAGAAAAATTATCCTTGGAAATTAAGGACATAAAAGGAAATGTCACAGAATTTCTCACCTAGTTCACAGCTTTAGAATCCCTGGACTACAATAAGGCTGGATCCCCTAAGAAAGTTCCCCCACAAGCACAACTGCAGGAGTTAAGATCACAGCCTATCAAGCTATCACCAGCCACTGTGGCATGAGTTCAATCCCTGGCCAAGGAACTGACCCACATGGTGCAGCAGACCTCTCCTGTCTTGCCTGCTACTCCCCTCAGCAGTGTATTTCAATAGATCTGCCTGTTCTGCTCCCCACTTTGTCTCTAGTGAATCCTTTCACCCCTATACCTCTGGTCTACACCCCAGTTCTTGAATGCATAAATAAATCTTAAAAAAAAAAAACATTGCATAGTATGAATTTCCTTTCACATCTCCTCTACAGGGATACTAGGGAGGAGACTTTTGCTTTCTACGATTTATTACTAGCTCTGAGTTAAGACCCAGAATAACTGGCAGAAGAATAAGGTCTGCCAGTTAAAAGGGTTTACAGAGGTCAAATGAAAATGAACTTTTACTTTCTGTGTCAAACCACATCTAGTGTCCATAAACACACCTGTGTTTATTTCACATTTCTAAACAGTAGTTGGAACAGACACACACACATACCCTGCACAGTTACAACCTTGGTTCCTCAACCGAGGACCTAATTATAATTTCCAAAATGCTTTCTCCCTTGAGAAATAGAAAAATATATAAATATATATATATATATATATATATATATATATATATATGAATGATAATATCCCTGGAGAATTGTGGAGTTTGAGGTCACCATCAAAGCTCTGAAAAATAAAAGCTATGGTGATCCTAATACTCCATCATTCACCTCACTTATTTGGCTGGTCTGTTCACACTGAGGTGGACTGGCACAATGGTTAAATTATCATAAACTGAGTCAGAAGGTGACTCCAATTACATACTCCTTGGTATATGGTGTCTGCTAGGTAAAATCAAAGCTTGTTCTGCCACTTGCTACCTAGCTAACAATTTGGAAAATGCATTTATCTCTTTCCCAATTAATAAGGAAACATGAGCTGTAGCTGGCAATAACTTCTACACTGTTATACCTCACAGCGATTTCCCATTCCATGACAGACAGGAGCCTTGGTCATCTGCACATCCTACACGCCACCAGGCTGATAATAAAATATTGATCACATTATCCCAGCTGCCACAGGGACATGTACATTCCTTTGGTGGAGAAAAACATTAACATTTCAAGTGCCTGACCAGTCAGCAGGGCTTCTAAATGTCTAGGAGTCTAGATCTTACTGGGATATTCTTCTAACATAAAAGGCAAATTCTGCACATAAGATGACCTAGAATTCAAGAAGAGACACAGTACTTTTTCAGTCCCTTTGCATATTAGAGAAAACACATAACACATGCAGATAAACTGTTCTAACCCATTTATAACCCAAAAGAGCTTTTTTTTTTTAAGATTTATTTATTTATGCATACAAGAGCTAGAGCATAGGCCAGAAGTGCAGGGGATGAGAGGATTCACCAGAGACAGAGTGGAGAGCAGAATAGGCAGACTGACGAAATACACTGCTGAGGAGAGCAGCAGGCGAGACAGGAGAGGTCTACTGTGCCATGTGCATCAGCTCCCTGGCCAGCCGGGGATCAAACTTGTCCTGCAGTGGCTGTGGATAGCCACTTATACCACCAGAGAGACCCCCCAAAAGAGATTTTGTATGAGAACGAGGTCTCTGTATCTTTATATTATACATGTTGCTCTGATGTTCAGTGCAGTTGACCCAGCTCATCCATTCAATGGTGCCGGAAGTACCTGTGGCTAATAAAGATGCTCTATGGAGATATTGATAACATACCATTAGAAGAATCACAGTAAAGACCTCAAGGATTTGGGAGTAAAGGCATTCCCTTCTTTTGCTGAAAACTGTTTCTCCTTGCTTGATTTGGTTGTTTTGCCACTAGATTCTGACAGGAACTCTACAATGGTCCACAAGTTAGCATGTGACTCTGCCACCTGAGCTGTCCACGAGGAAGAAGTGCTACTGATCTGCCAGGCGCTAGTCCAGGCTTATCTAGAAGGAACTGCCCATCAAGCAAAGTGATCTACTGGAGATCAGGCTCAATCAAGCAAAACTACAAGAAAGACGCATAGATAAAAGCCCAGGGACTCTCAGCACCTACTCCTGCAACTTCCCCCCACCTGCTTCAATTGAAATTTATGGTCTCATGGGGAACGATTAGTGGATGAAGGATAAATAGATCTCAGTCCAGCTCATGGAGAAAGAAGGACAAATAAAAGTCAGGTCTAGTTAATGGATGAGCAGCACAATATACAGGCATCAAGCAGAAGATAGTGCTAAGGCAATTAAGCCCCATTCAGGCATCCTGGAGTGACATAGAGATGTGTCAAAATGAAATGCTTAAGTGGCTCAAGCGCTCTGCCCCTGCTGGTGCACTCTGTGTGGCATGAGATCACAATGAATCTATCTTGGTTTGCAGTCAATGGTTGATGGTCACTGGCAGGTCAGGGACCTGGAAATAATGAGCCTGTGAGATTAGTGATGTCGGGGTGCCAGTGAAAATCGCCATAGTCTTCTGGTTTTCTAAGGCTGGACAACGAACGAATTAACACCAGAGAGATTACTAGGATACAAAGCCAAAATGAATTAACAAGGCAAGAATTCACACAACCTATAAATTATAAAGTAAAATGGGAAAAACCAGAGATTTCTAGCCTGTGTTAAGGGACCTGCGGTATCAAGAAAGATCAGGGGGTTTAAGCATGCTGGAGATGACCCCATCTTTAAGGGTGAAAAGATGGGTTTCTTAGAGAAAATGACATGTTCAATAACAAATCTGCACCAAGAGAACAGGCCTCAAACTGCATTCTTCTATGGGCAGGGTAAAAGCTAAGGAAGAGATAATCTCTTCTAAGATCACATGGAAGAGAAAAAGGACTAAGGGAGAGTCAAGAGTTTCTCCTTAGCCTCTAGGCCTTCATTGCTTTTAACTCAAAATAATGTGTATCCTTTCAGTAATGGCAGCGGTTTTATCCAAGGTTTACCAGGTCTGTATTGACCATACTTGAATATACAAAGGCATTGGAAAAGACATTTTCTGGACATTTTAGAAAAAGTCTATGTAGCCCCTTTTGGGGACACCTATCCACAGTGAGGTTATTCAATGTCCAAGGTACACATGTATACATTTTTCCACTCATATGAACTTCTCATTGTTTCAGTCATTCATAACATTTTACCTGCACCGGATTAGTTTTGCTAGTGAATAAACTGTTAAGCGTTGGGAGAGGGAGCTCTCTGATTTTCCCAAAACTGGGTTGCTTTGGTGGTGAAACCAAATGACCTTTAATAACTTTAAGATCTTCTTGAGTTTATTTTATTATAAGAACAACCCTGGAGAAGGCATACTGACTTCTCAAAAGCAATAAATGACTTCTGATTGTTGTAAATGCTTAGAGAAAAAAACAACAGCTACTTTACATGCAAACAAAGTGCTAATTCTGTTGAGCAAATAGCCAGCCTTAGCCTAGATCTTAGTACCTGGAGCCCATCTGAGGAGAGAATGAGGAAATTAGAAGCACTGTCCCAAAAGGAAAGACACAGATTTTACATTACAGAGAGTAATGCTGTGTAAAATACTGAACTCTCAGTTAGTTATTGTGGAAACTATTGGATTTAATAAATGGATATAGAATTCTGAATTTTAGTTCAGCTCAAAACATCCAATAAGAATCTAGTATTTGCCAGAATATACTAATCAAGGAAACACAAAAATAAATAATAGTTTCCTCCAGTATAGAGTTTTCAAGTTTAATTGCCAATTATCAAACCAAAGGGACATTATTAAAGACTTTAATTTAAAAGATGGAATAAGGATGATCACAGTGGTAGAAATGCTTGTCATTTTCAATCAACAGATAGCAATTTTTACCATACCAGGGAAAAAGTAAAGAAATTTCTTTTCATCCAACCATTTTTTAAATAGATGCTTAACATTCAGTAATACTCACTGAACATATTTTCTGTCTTCATTGTCCAATACAGTAGTCACCAGTGACAGGTAGAAGTTAGACTAAAATTAAGTGAGATTAAAGATTCAATCCTCAATCCTACTAGTGACATTTAAAACTTCTTTTATTTGATTGTGAGAAGAACATTTACCATGAGGTTTTACCTCTCAATAAAATTATTAGTATAAAATTCAGTTTTGTGGGTGGCAAGAAGTGGGAAGTGGGGAGTCCCTAAGCTACAAGTATAAAGTACCTATTGAGCAAGATGAGAAGTATCCAGAGATCTGTTGGACCACACCGCCTTGCTGTACGACATAGGCGCTACTGTGTCTAGGGCCTGCCAGACCTTGTATTTTACAAAACGTCCTTGTCACAGAAAGAAAGTTTTGTGGTGTCACAAACTGAACCTATCTACCTAATTAATGACATAGAAGTACAACTGCATTTTAAAGATAATTCATGATGATCTTTTGCATCCTCAATAGTGTATTTTGTTCTGTTTAATTGAATATATTCTATTCTGTTGTAAAATTAATGGCTTACTTTCTTTTCTCTTTCTGGTTGTAAAACAAATGCCTTACTTTCTTCTGTTGGCAAGTGTCTCTTCACCGTTTCTTGCGGAGATCTTCATTCCATGCTTTTCTTTACTCCCATCAAAAGAACACTGGGGGCTTTGTGTGGATGTTCTGATTGGATGGCCACAAATCTTATTTACCTATTAAACAAAATATATTAGAAGACTGTTAGAAACCATGCTCCAGTCTTTCTGAGAATGCATTATTTCCTACATTTACTTATACCTTATTATTAACCTTTCCGACATTTAATGTTTATCAGTTTTTGAAAGAGGGAGACACAGTCTCTGTATAAAATGGCAAACATGATAAATTGATAACACATACATTTATGTATTTTGTATGCATACATGTGCAAAACACATGAATAAAAATACATATGCAAAATCAGGCAGAGAACTATATTAGTTAAACTAATAGGAATGTCAATAGGGATACTTAACCAAAGTATATATGATAAATCACATGCTTGTACATGTTTTTAAAGCAAATGAAAATAATTTGCTATTGAATGCGTTGTCTTTCTAAATGACCTCTAAGGGTAGTTTTCTTCCTAAAGTCCTTTCTTAGAAATGAAAAGGAATATATTTATTTAAAGAGCTTAGTTTATAATAGTTCTATTATCTTCTTCAATGTTTGATTTTGAGAGTGTTGTTATAGTCCTTTAAAAATTTATCCAACTGGAAAACTTATTGTTTTCTTCAATATTTACCTACTAAATATATCTGTACAATTACATAGTTATCACTGAAAAAATAACTAGATACATTACCATGTAAAACATCAAAAATATCTCACAGATTTAAGAAGCAGAGAGCAGAATAACTGAAAATACATAAATGCACTTCATAGGAATCAGAAAATTTTGGTTCTTATCCTAATTTTTCCTTCTTAAATGCTGAGATCTTGAAAACAGTTGCAGAACTCTTTGAACTTGATTTCCTCATATGTAAGATGAAGAAGTCAGAATAAATTATTCTAAAGTTCCCTTAAAGTTCTAAATTTGTTTGCTTTTCCATACAATGAGCACAAAAGGAGTTATGAGGAGTTATGCATCAATTCAATTATTTAACCCATATTTATTTCCCCTCTAATAAAACTGCAAAGAACATGTATTAAATGTCATAAAACATAAAAGATGAAAAGCTGAATCCTCCCCTAGTAGAGTTGATGGGTTTTGAAGGAAGAAAAATATTCCTTCCAAATAAAATATCATAATGCAAACTATATGCATCAAAAAATAAGAAAGACAGGACCAAGCTAAAGAAGTTTCTTCCATAGATGAAGGACAGGTGCAAGGGTCCTTGCATAGGACAATGTCAGCTTAAGGTTTCATCATGGCAGCACTGTGGGAAACCAAAGAAGATCCTTCAGAAAGACAGGGCAGAAATGCTGAGGCACAAGGTCAGGGGCAGAGGTGGAGAAAAGGAAGAAGCAGGCAGGAGAGCACGGGGGTGGGGGGGTATTGGGGGGGTGAAGTAGCATGAAGACTTGGTAGATACATAACACCCAGAACAAATAATACTGAAGAAGGCAGAGGAAAAACCCTGAGAGGTAGGTGAATAAAAATACAAGGTTGATGTAGAAAAAAGATAAAAATTTGGTTTGCCTGGAAAGAACGGGACAGGAAGGATTATAGTTAAAGGAAATTAAGTTTGAAGAGTAGGTTGGAGACAGCTCTTGGACAGTTTTAAATGGCAAGTTAAGAGGTTTTATTTATTAAACAAAGCCACTGGTGACTGTTGAATAGAAAAGCAAAATACCAGAGTATTTTGAATACGGCAGTCTGGGTAAATTGGACTCAATAGAGAGAAAGACCTATTAAAAACAGGTAAACTGTTCATCACCTCTTAAAGTCGTTCTGAGAAAACCAAATTTCATTCTGAATTATGGAGGTCACAATGTCCATGAAGAGGATTCATGAATTACACAGGGTAACAGAAAATCAACAGGGCCAAACCAGACTATAGATAACACCAAAAGCTGGGGAAAATGTGGAACAATAAGAGTTCTCACTTGTGGCAAGTCAGAATGCAAAATGGTACAGCTACTTGGAAGGACAGTTTGGTGACTTCTGATAAAATTAAAAATACCTAAAGGAGTAGAAACTGACATCTATACAAAACCAGCAACAAGATACCTACAGTAGCTTTATTCAAATTGTAAAAGCTTGGGAGCAACAAACATGTCCTTCAGTAAGTGAATGGAAAGCTGTGGTACATTCAGATCATAAAATATTATGCAGCTGAAAGGAAATGAGCCATCAAGCCATGAACAGACATGGAGACAAAGTAAATGTCTATCTTTTACTACTAAGCAAAATAAGTCAATCTGAAAGGGCTACAAAATGTTTGTCACCATCTATATGACATTCTAGAAAAGCCCAAACTATGGAGACAGTAAAATGATCAATGATTGACAGAAATTATGGAAGTGTGAGGGACAAATAGGCAGAACACAGAGGACTTTCAGGGCAGTGAAACTACTCTCTGATACTATCACGATAGATAAATGTCACCATAAAATTTCCCAATCTATATTGTCAGAACACCAAGAATGAAACTAATGGAAAGCTGCACATGCTGGGTGATAATGATGTGCCAAAGTAGGTTCATCATTTGCAACAACTGTCTCACTCTGGTAGGGGATGATAATGGGGTGGATGATATATGTGTGGGGGAAGGCATAACGGACATATGGGAAATCACGCTACCTTCTGCTCATTTTTACGTGGATCTAAAACTCCTCTAAAAAAGTAAAATTTATTTTGAAAAAAAAAATTAACAGAGTTTGGCAAATGACTAAAAGTGAGAAGTTAGGGAGTTGTGAGGCCCAGGTGTTAAAAGACTCAAAATGAATTTTCAAGAGGCTCAAAATAGTGATAGTGGAGTGTGAATATATTAGAAAGGCGTGAAAATATTCAAACTAAAAAAAGAGGACCGTATCTTCACTGTCAACAATTCCTAGTAAAAGAAACCAAGGGAAGATGATGTACCTTGATGGTAGAAATGTCAAAGGTCAGGCTGTTTACTACATGGTGTTTTGGAATAAAGAAGTGGAAAATGGACTCCACCATCATGCCGTCATGACCCAACGGAACTAGTCATACCTCTCTAGACAAGTTATGCATCTTCTACCACTTGAGCTTTCTCATCCTTGAAACCTGAGAAAATATGGGTTATGAGTGGAGGGAAATCTCATCTCGCCCTGTCCCTGCCACACTGGATTTAAGATCTTAACAGCTATTGAAACTGTTTCCCAGGAAGGCAGAAAGCTGAATGACCAGCCTTACAAAATCATTATTCTCATTACCACCATTGCTTTTTTTTTTTTTTTACAAATACTGAAGAAAATGTCCAAGCCATCGACTTGTAAGTTATTGTTGACTGCATCCAAAGGTACCAGCAAACGCAGCAGATTCCAATAAACACAAATACATTTCAAAACTCTGTGTGTTGACTTGCTGTCAGGCGGCTCTACTTCACACTTTATTGAAAGGGAAAGAAAAATATCTGTCACCGGCACGTTTGCTCACCTTAGCTCCCCTGAGGTGAGCCTATCTGTGTGCCACATTTCAATAAGAGCACCTTTTTGCTAGTGAAAAAAAATCTTCACACTTACTTTGACAATTTTTCATCTTTGACTTATGCTGCAATTTCCTCCTTATTCTCCTCCCTGGTCTCTTACGGTCTTCCCTGCAATCAGTCTCAAGTGTGTCGGAAAAAATTGCTTTCCTCCCTGATGCTTATCTACTCCTGCTTTATGTTCCATCGCTGACTTCCCACTGGTTTTCAAGTCCCCAATCTCAACTTGAAATGACTCTTTCAGTTGCTCCCAACCAGTATCACTTCTACTCTGATCAAGTGTTTGTTTCAACAACTCCTTGTCACTTAGCCAACTTCCCCATTCACACTGTCATCTCGGCACTGCATGTAGAAATATAAACTTCTCTAGAGCCTCCCTCTTTCTGATCAGTCTTCTTCAAATCTTCAAAGCTTTTAAACACTCTTAATAATCTCAAAAAGCTTTGTATAGAACATCTTAAATTGTTTAATTTTCATGTGACTTGCGATGGTCTTTGTAAGTATTTGTTAACAATAATGAAAACTAAAAAGCAAAAACGTTTAGCACACTAAACTAAGCAGGTACAATGGATGCTTATAAAGCAAGTTGTTTCAGAGGATGAGGCAAAGATGAACTCTGCATCACTGTGTATTGATCACTGTGTATTGGTGACCAAATATTTTTCTTCAGCTCACATCAGGATGCATGGTATTAAAGGCAGAGCTGATTAGAAGAAATTTGATCTGACTTTATAATCATGTCTGAAAATTGTCACATGCTTGTAAATTAAAGTAGCAACAATAATAGAAAATAAGAAACATGGCGGTTTGAGGTAATATGTACTCTCTTCCATTTTGTTAATATCTACTTTCAATCTATTTGAAAGAAACTTAACATTGCTAACTTTTTAAGCTGTAACAACAGATTTCATGTTATTTGTAAGAATGAACCAACCTTTTTCAGACAGAGGCAAAAGCCATGATTTTAGCTTTATTCCAATGACAACAGGCTTAGGTTTAAGTGTCAGGTTTATAAGATAGAGCCGTTATTTTCCAGACTATGATAATGTATACAAGATTACCAAGCAAAGAAATGGCATTATCTTAACCTTGTTTGAGGAAGGTCTGGCACTGTGACCAAGGAGACATACCAGGTAACAGAATATTAAACTCTATAAATGTCCATGAAATTAGAGAAGAGAAAGGGGAAGCTCTTTTAGGAATGGAATTAATGGGATTTGGCTAGTGACTGGGTCACTATATGAGGTAAATAATGAGAATTAAAACTATTAGCAGTTTTAAATCTGGTAAACAGGATGAACAAAGATCCAATAACCTCTATGTGGAAGACAGAAGGTAGAATAAGTTTACTGGGGCTTGGGGGTTATCTGTTTCTTAGAGCAAAAAATAAATGATCATTCAGAACTCTGATTTGGAGATAGTTATAAATTCTCAATAATGGATTGGAGATAAAGAGAAAGTCAATGATTAGAATCTTTTGCAAGAAATGAACAGTGGAAAAGTCTATTACAGAATCAGTGATCTCTTCTTTATGCTTATTCATGGTCTTATTATTCTTATTTCTTTATGTAAGACCTGGTTCCTAAGTGTCAGACATGAAAAGATAATTTGTATTGAAAATGATCTGAATATACAAAGAGACAAGAAAATCCTATTTTCCTAGTGTATATGGAAGTGATGAAAAGAAGCATGACAATTTTTTCCCTTAAGATTCCAGGGAAGAGGTGAGGAGAAAGAAGGAATAACGAGGATATTGGACAACTTCATTTCTGACTTGGTTTTAGAAGGAAAACCAGAAAAACTGATTTATATAAAGGAATCTTTCCAAGATACACACACCCCCAAGATATAATTTTGTGAAAATGTAAGAGTTTATTCTCTTCCATGAAAGTCCAGATAACATCATAAAAAAAAAAGAAAAGTTGACATCTTTCAGATCTACAATCTATCAAAAAAAAAAAAATGGACTGATCAAATACCTAACATAATCAGAAAAGCAAAGTTGTGTCAAATTTCATCAGAAATGTCACAACTAACTTATTTTATATGTTCATGGATTTACAAATTCTAAATATTTCTCCAAAAAATTAGATTTGCTTTCAATATAAAATGTTTTCGCATTGCTACTGATCTGAAATAGTGTATTAAATCCATGATTCAAATCAAAACCTTACTTTTAAAACCTGCATACTAAAATATTTTTAGGGAATGTGTTACTCTGGTATTGCAATTAATTTTTAAACATTAAGATTTTAATATCTCCCTTAGGGCTTTTCATCTGGAGGCAACTGATAAATACTGGTTTTAATAATGACATTATAACTGCATGTTGAATGCCTGTGAAGATTTGCTTTATGTATCTCCTTGACTGGCTGTGGGGTACTGAGATTAAATATCATGTCTGAATGTATTTATGGAGGTGTTTCCAGATCAAAAGACAAAAGATGAAGGGAAGGTGAATCCCACAGACCCCCACATTCCCACACTGCTGGAAGGAAGGTATGTCATCTCATGCTGTACCCTCAATCTGGGATTCATAGCATCAAACTCCCCTGGTTCCCAGAACTTTGGACTAGGATCCAACACACACACACACACACACACAAGTATGTCTATCTATTGATGGATTGATCTATCATCTATCTATATTCTATTAGTTCTGTTTCTTTGGAGAACCCTAATACAATTCCAAAATCAGGTTTGATTGAACAATGTGACTTTTAATGATAACACAAATTATTGTTAACATCATAGGCTGTGCTGTAGCTTTATTCTGCTTTCATACATCCAAATAAATGCATTTATATTCAGTTAATAGAACATGTGAAACTCAAGTAAAAATAATAAAAATCTTGCTATATTTTCCTTGAAATATCAAATATATTAATTTCTCTATGTCATTTATTTTTACTGGAGCTATACATCTTTTCATTCCATAGATATATAATATCCTCTACAAGTTCAACCTCTGAATCAGGCAGATTGCATCCAAAACACAAAATATTCCTACAATTCTAAAAATATTCCTAGAATATTTTTAATATAATATAATGTATACTTCAATAACAGCATAAAGACATGCTGAATGAACAGCTGATAAACATTTAAGTATAACTGATTAAAAAAAATAGTAAAGTTACCAATTAAGTAAAACTGTTTACATAATTGAACTTAAATGATCCATTTATAAAATACATTTTCTTGAGAATTTTTCTTAGTAAGCCAGATGTTTTCCCACATAAACTTACTTTTGTTAATAAAGATCAACTTCATGATGATAGAATTATGGCATGGTTAGAGTATATTATTATAAAAGATTTTACTATAGTAGTGGAAGTGAAAAAATAATTCAGAATATTTAATATTACAGAACAGCACACTTACAAGAATGGGTCTACTACCAACCGAGTAATATACATGCTATTTAGAAGTTCAAGGCACAAATAAATAAATCTAGAAGTCAGCTCTGGAAAGGATATGAGTTATAATTATTTACTATGCTTAAAACAATAGTATATCCTATTGAACTTTAACAAGGAATACTTCAACAAGGAATATTTATAGTAAGTAATAAATCATTAAGATGCTATAAAGCACAGTTTTTAAATATAAACTATCCATAAAGATAATTCTGAATTTGTACCCTGGACTCAGTTCCTGGGATAAAGCAAGTAAAGCAGTAAGTTGATTTTTTTTTTTTTTCAGAAATGGTTTTCCATATGGACTTTCACAGCTATCAGAAAGTTTTCCACTCTCACTCATGTTATATTGAAAATTTAAAAAGGAAGAAGATGGAAGAAGAGGGGCAGGAGTGGAACAGGTTGTGAAGAAACAGAACAATATTTCTACAATCTTTTACTGGCCCCACACTGAGGAGGACCTTGTGTCCACGTTGTTGGTTTTGTACACCTGTAACTTAAGCCACCAGAGGGAGCTTCTGCTTTTCAATTCTATTCATAATCATTAATTAAACTCATTGTATGGACCCACTTAAAGTCATTTAGCAGAAGACTCATAGAAAAATCCAACTTTTAGCCCAAAGTAACAAACGTTCAGATACACAAAATCTTCTTATCAATCATGTGGCAATGCCAATGTGATATATGTATTTTAGTCCGTGTGTAGCTATAGATTTCAATGTCAATCAATTAATTGAGAACCTGTTATTTGTAGGCTGTCATTCTTAGAGATGGAAATATAGTGATGAGGCTTTTCCCATCTAGCAAGAGAAATAGAAGACAAAACATCAAATAAATTACTTTATTTCATGATGTTAGGTAGCAAACAGTGGGTAACGATAGAGTGATGTGGTGGAGTGAGGATGGACTCCTTCAAACAGGTGGTCAAGAAAGACATCCTTAAATATTACTAAGTAAAATGAGGATGAAAATCAACCATTGGATCTTATGAGAAAAAGGCCATTGGTGACTTGTGAAAATTTAGTTTTTATACAGAAGTGTGGCAGAAATCATAGTGCTGGGAGAGAATAAAAGAGATAAAAAGAAATAGAACAGCTGAGACTGTGAAAGTGCACAAATATTTCATGGAGTTTTATAGTAAGAAAACATGGAGTTTTGTAGTACAGGAGAGGGAAGGGTCAAATAAGATTCTGTTCTGTTTGTTTTGATTTAGGACAGTAGTTACTACTACATGATTGCATGTTTAATGGTAGAGACACTATTTGGGATAATTTGATGCAAGATACTTCTATTTCAAAACAAGTGAGATACTTTTCAGTGTGTAAATGTGGGTGAGACATGTAGTTTAAATAACCTAAACTTGAAATGCCTTTACTGCTGCAATTATCCTTGGCTGATCAGAATTATGCTCACATACACTGCAATGCTAGACCATAAAATGTAGATTAGGAAAGGAAAGAAGAACAAAACAAGAATGGGGAAGATAATGACAGACATGTTAAATATTTCTGGAAGATAAATTAATTTTTTGGTTGAGAAATACAAGTGTAAGTAAACAGGAATGATAAGAAATGATGACCACAATATGAGATATGTGAACTGCAGATTTCTGAGGTGCTTTAAGTACTGATGATGGGTTTGAGAAGGCAGGGAGAATTATAGACAGGATCAGATAACCAATATACTGGTTGGACTAATGATCTTAGATAATTCAAGAGTCTTGGACTCCGATGATTACTAATGTAAACGGTGAAGCAAGACACAATGGGATTGATCTTGGCAATCAAAGTGCACAGAGTTAATAACCAGAGAGTGGTTGAAGGACTATGGTAGCTTGGACCATGTGGGGACGCTGGCCCAGCCACTGGTGACAGTTTGTAGGATGTTGACCTAATAGAGCATTTGGCAATTGTAGCTTTTACATGAAAATGCACAATCTGGATTTAAGCAAGTCATTTATAAGCTTTGTTCATCTTTTGACACTGGCAAAATTGACATAATTAATTCACAGCTGTGGGGATTTGGTAAAAGTGTGTAAATGTAGATCTCTTTTGACTATGGGAAGGCTCATTATTAGTAAAGGCTAAAAAATCTAGAACTTGAATGTATTTTTCCACGTCTAATGTCTTGTCTTCAAAGAATGTATAATCTAGGAAAAGAAATAGGATTCTCAATGATGAAACAAATTGATAAATTATAAAAAGTTAACTTCAATACAACATAAACAATGTCTCTACATGTATAAGCTATATGTCAAACAAATGTTATAAGCAATAAGTTTCCCAGGATCCCAGAGAAAATCACTGTAAAACAGGGGCATCAAGGAAAAATTTAGAAAAACCTTGAATCATAAGAGAAAAAGAGAGAAATCCTACCCTGCAGTTGAAATTCTATTCTGGAGTAGGTGGAGGACAGAATCCTAAGCGGTAGATACTAACTCAGTTATACTGAGCAAAATTTGATTCAATTACATTTTTCAATATGATCTTTGGGGGAAAATATTTTTTTCCACATATAATAATTGCACTTTGTGACATTTAAACCCCTTGAGTTAGGTAATTTATATTCTACAAACTCCCGTGGACTCTGTCACAAAGAGAAGAAGGTGAGCCAGCCAGCACAACCTCCATATGAACGTGGCAAGATACCACAGGGAGGTATGAAAAGCAATTCAAAATTAAATTTAAACATGGGGGACAGGAAAAGGCTAAGTTATGTCTCTAGTGCACAACATCAAAACTTAAGCATTTCATTTTTTTTAAAGAAAAAATTCTAAATTGTAATTTTTAATAAGATAAAATAAAAATCAATCTCACTGTATTTGTTCCACTATATCAAAGCTGAAAATATTTTAGATATGGCACTGGCTGTAGGTTTAAAATGTTCAAACAAAGGCTATTCTGCTTTCATTGGGTCTGGTGTTTTACCTGCCTCCCCTGCACTGGAATTTCTATCACCTTAGAATGGATTTTTATTAATTTGTCTTTGGAAAGAAACAAGAGCCTCCCCCTCTGAATTTCCATCACTCTCCCAGTTTTAATCCTTCCAGGCTCCCAGATTAATCTCTGACCTTACTGCTTCTCTGATCCAAAACTTCTGATAGTTTCTCCCATTTCCAAATGGATAAAAACTAAAGTATTTCATGTGAATTTAGAGCAGCAGCTCCATACTCCCCAGTATTCCACTCTAAAGACATGATTCAACTAAACTTTATTACTCCTGGTCCCCAGAGCCACCATGTACTTTTCAGTCTTTGTACTTTTCTCCTTTTCTGTTTGTCTAAATTTGACCATATTTCAAGGTTCAGCGAAAATACCACCTGTGAAATCATGTCCCCTTGATCTCTCAACTTGAAGTCAACCTTTCCAGCATTTGTTTTGCACATCTCAAGAGGATTTGTTCTCTTGCAGGTAAGAGCATAGAAGGGGACGTATTTTGTTTTGTTGTGTTTTCAGTTGTGTCTAACAGCTATTAGTACACTTCCAGCACCTCAGGATAAAATGGAGCTGGAGAGGATCATGCTAAGCAAAATAAGTGAGAAAGAGAAAGAGCGTTTCACTTGTATGTGGAATATAGAGGTTCCAGACAAAGGATCAGAGAAAGCCGAGCTAACAATAAATGCTAGAAAGTTGATTATAAAACATTGACGACCAGAGTAGGGTGGGAAGAGAAGAGGATGAAAAAATCCCCCTCCCTTCTGCAGAATACTTAAAATATAAGATCGGGTCTTCCTGTCCACACACTGAGCCATTGTAGGGTTTTCTGCCTTTTTTATTTTTCACATCAACTGACCTGTAACTAATATTCCACGTAATGCTCATGTGTTAGGAAATTGCTAGAAAGGTACTTAAAAGAGACACTGGTGAATGGGAGTAATTCCAACAATTTTAATAGACAAATGCTCATAACTCAGAATAGTTGCAAAAGACAAAAGAAAATGGGAAAAAAGTAAATGGACAAAGGTTATAAATAGTAAGGTGACAGATAAAAATACAAATGGGGAAAAACACAAAAGCTGATCAACCTCGGTTCTTACCTGTGAATTGGAAAATACATTTTTTATCCATCCAAATGAAAAACATTCTAAAGACGGAGAGTATCAAATATTGGCAGAGACGTGAGGAGAAAGACGATCTCTCACATTGTCAACATAATTGTAAATGGTGCATTTACTATTGGAAAGGGAGGGGAAACATTGTCACATTAACTTTTTAAGTGTATACTTTCTACTACTCAGCCTTTCTACTTAAGTGTACCTCACCTGAAAACACAACCATTCTTAAAACTGAGAAGGTTCAAAAAAGAGGTCTGGACAAGTATGCCCAATAAATAATTTATTTTTATTATGAGCAATTATAAATTAATGTCCATCATTCTTTAATATTACATGATGGCATTATACTCTGAATTGCTACATAATAATTAAAGGAAAAATAAAGACATATTGTGAGTCAAAAATTGAAAAATTATAACAGAATAAAATATAACTTATGACATTCAAATTAAAATAATACAATTTCTGTTACTACATTCATTTATGCATGTGCTATATTTTAAAGATGTGGAAGGATAACCAATTTCTCCAGAGAAGAGAAAGCAAACTGATTGAGACCTAACCTTCTAGAACAATGTGCTCAATTTTACAAACATATATAAGCAGATATACACCTATACATGTTTGTTCTTTATTGCCTGATTTTACAAAATTAGAATTACATTGTGTGTGTCTATCTGTATCTGCAAGACTTTCATGTGTCACTAAAATGTCACTACATGAACATCCACTGAAGTCACTAGCAATATGACACACAGTTTTCTGCATGTCTATGCACACAGAGACACACACCCACACACCTATACACACTCATTCTATATAATAAATGGGATTGAATCATAATGCCAAGTTCTACTTTTTTAATGCAAGAGATTTTTCCTATTTTGCTTGCTTCTCCAACTCCCCTTCCAACTACAGCCACTCAAATCTTTCCCTTCCCAGATAATTAAGTGCAGCAAATTGCTATGTGTTTTCTATTTTCCCTCCCTCGTGCCCATGTGTTCATGTAATTTGAACAGAAACACATTCACATACATCATTATGAATATAAAGATAATATAAGTAAAAATCTAATGCTTTATAAAAATAGGATCATATTATATTTCTATTTTTCACCCCCATGATATCACATAAAAATCCTTTTACATCAGTTGAGATGGCTTAAATCCATTCTCTCTGATGGCTGCACAATTTCCCTTGGTAAGGTTGTATCCTGACTTAGCATTTCCCTGTTGCTGGATATTTACTTATTTCCAGTATTGTGGTTAGAAGCTTCCTGCAACTATAAACTTCTTTGATTATATTATATTTTCGTATACTACTCATATGTGTATTTCAGTACAACAGAGTCTCAAGAAATTGGGCTGTCAAATGCTTGTCAAAGCACTGCAGGGTGACCCAGAATGGAAGGGAGCCCAGAATGAAAGGGCTGTGGGGAGAGCAAGATTGTGAACTGTTTGGAAGTCAGATGTATCGGAACTCAATGATCACATGAGAGATCTGGAGTGTCTACCACTGAAGGGCTTTAAATGTGCAGGAATAAAGTTCAACTGAGTTTTGCAAATGTTATTCTGGGGGCCTTGTAGATGGTGTGGGAGTGGGGGAGATGGGAGTTGCAGTGACATCACCCTAATCAGTTCTCTAGCATTATACTCAGGTCTCTGTAAGCACACATACAGGTGACGGATGGAGGCAGGAGGCAGAGACCCAAACATCTTCCACATACAATCAGGGTGTAAAATTAACAGAAATCAGGGCTGGAAATCTGGTGGGTGCTAAAGAAGATCTCAAGGATGACACCTAGTTTTCTAAGCACATATACTGACCCAGAGGATAGCAGAGAATTGCACATCTGGGAAACAATATAATGAATTCAGGTCTAGATTTGTGAGTCCTGCAGATTCTCTGGCACATTCTGAGAATGTCAAGCAAAAAAACTATATAGATAGGTGAGCTACCTTATGTTTACTGAGAGTAAACATAAATAAGACAATTTAATATGTGCATACAATTCCTAGCAGGAATATATCTGACTATCCTGTAATTAAAGTATTCGATAAAAGGAAGAGGGATCATATCTTATTTATTTCAAGTTTTTCATAAACAGAATTATTAATATTTCAGGTGTTTTAGCTTAAAAATCACTTTCACTTTTAGATTAACATAAATGCCCATATGTTATTTTTATTTAAATTTACAGAGCTCTTAACAGTAATTTGATTCCTTTCTTTCACCAACCGTAATACCTCTAAGATGCCAGGCAAGTAAAGTTCAAGGTCAGATTGCCCTTTGTTCAGGGTCTCTGATCGGGAAAAGACTTGTCTGTTAGGGTGCACCTGCCTTCCCTTTGTTCTAGGGCTACATGATCAATGTGAGGAAGCACCAACTGTGCTGTCAGCTGAGGCCAGACAGCCGGTGCAAGGATCCCGTGCATTATCTTCTGGGCTGGGATGCAGGAGGACTTCTGCGTGTTCCAGTGTGGAAATGAGGACCCTCTGTCAGAGGATGCTGGTATTTGTGATGCACATTTTAATTACACAGATTATATTATTTGTTGAATAACAAGTAATACAATATCACATTCTAAACAGTATAACATATTATGATTTTTTAATACATTTATGAAGCATTCATATCTTTTTCCAACTGACTGAGGAAACATCTGTCTGCCTAAGTAATAGTATTTTTTAAGTGGAAGTTTTCAAATGCTTCGGTGTATGCTCTGAAACAGAGGCTTCACCCTAATTCCTTGTGAATATTCCAACTGAGTTTATATAAATAAGGAATTGAATACAAATGGTTAGTGTATAGTGCAAAGAATGACATCCAAGCAAAGATATTTGCCTCAGATATGTTTTCTCTCTATGGACTCAGGCCAATTTTAGAAGGTCAAGAGAATGTTTAGTCTCCTGTTTTCACATTGCCGCATCTGGGAAGAAGACCATTCAGTCAAATTCACAAGGAGTCTGCTAAGGAATTCAGTTTCTGGATTGTGTTCCCAGAGCCCATGGTAAATCGCAGGATGACCGACCCTTTCATGAGGAGAGGGCATCCAATGGAGGAGGCAGCAGACAACAGTCTTGGTCTCCATGTCAACTTGACACTCCCCAGCCAGACCACAGATGATATGGCCTTGACTTCCCCCACAGATATCTTACTTACGGCCCAAACCTCAACACATCTTGAAAGATATGTCTTGGCAACCTTTTCCAGTGTTTTTAGCAGAAAATTCCTAACATGTACAGGGGACTTAGTTAAATGTATATATTGGAAATGCTCTCCTCAATATAATTAATGGCTATCATGAAACAGATTTATCAGAGCCTTTCACAACCTAACCCGCATGGAGATGGCCTGCAATATTCTCAAGGAGATGAGTATTGCAGGTAGCTTTTCCCCAGATTTAAGATCATACTACGCTTTTTCAAAGGACACCTACAAGTGACAGCTGACAAAAACCACTAAGGAACTGCAAGAAGCAGTTGATCTTTAGGTAACCAGCAGGATTCTTACAGGTCTGTAGAGTCTAAAGGGCATCTGGATGACAGTGCCACAGTCCTGTTTCATCTTCAAGAGCAGCCCTGGTTGCCCTAAGACCAAATCAGTGTGTGAAATGCAGTTCATATGCCTGATGTTTATCTTTTGGGACCAAGAATTAGAAAGTAGAAGGCATGGTACAGAATCTCTCCCAGAACTATGCAGAATACCTTACATGCACTCCATTAAGATGTGTTTATATTGTTTATTATTTTAGTTTTTCCCTTATTTCCAATAATCTAATTTGATAAATGGAATGTTTGACTACTGGGCATAAGATAAATGCAGATATAATATTAATAATTCCAGAGAATTTATCTGCTAAAAAGTTTAAATGGAAGCATTTTATTAAAAGATATGCATTCATTAAAAGAATCATAGATTATCACAATTTCTTGCTGTGCTCTCATGGGAGCTAGGAAATGTTAGTAATTTAAGATTCAATGAAAAATTATAAATGCTTGAAATTAAATCTTACTGAGTGCATTAATCAAGAAGTTTCTATTATAGATTTGGGAGGTCATTTCAGTTCAACAAGTATCACCAGATACTTTAACAGGCAGTGGGGATAAAAAGATGGAAAGTGTCTGTGAATTATTTAGACAAGTTTTCAGTGTTGCTGGTAAAATGGACATAGTAGAAGTATGTTTAAGTCAACATGGGGCTGAACGAAATGGATATGTACTTTAACCAGGAACATGAATGCAAGGGAGGGCGGCTCAGGAGAAGTGGACTGACACAGGACCTATGGCAGAGTGATGACAGAGGACCTGCTACTCTATGCTCAGGAGTTTGGACTTGTGCAAATAGACACAAATAAGACAAAGGTGTAGAAGAGAGACCAATTGGAGGCAATTCCAATAGTCTGGGCAGTGCAGGAGAAAGGGGAGATTTACTGTTGACTGACAGGTATTCATCAAGGAATCCATATAGGAAAGACCTAGACACTAGCCAGACTGTGATGAGCACAAGAGATATCCTCTGCCCTCTTGGTACAATTCAAGGAATACTATTTGGCAATAAAAGAACAAAGTATTGATACATGCTACAATATAATTAGGCCTTGATAACTTTATACCATGTGAAAAGATGTTAGTCACTTAAGACCATGTATTACATGATGCTATTCACATGAAATCTCCAGAATAGCAAATGCACTGAAACAGAAAGTGGGTTAGTAGCTACCAGTAGCTACCAGGAATGAGGGTTGCAGGAGAGTGGGAAGGAGGGGAAATTGGGAATTACTGCTGAGGCATATAGGATGCATGTGCATATAGGTAAAATATAAGTGAATAATTTAACTGAATATAAGCCAAATGCAACAAAGGCCAAGTTAGAGTGTTACACAGTTACCAATCCTTTTCTACAGAGGTTGGGGAAAGCTTCTAGAGTTAGTAGTGTCAAGAAGAGACAAAAATGAGGAACAGCATTAACATTAGCAAGATAAAGGGATGAGGGAGGGCACTGTTGGGAAAAGAGCTTATTTCCATTACTATAAAAAGAGCAAGGAGAGGATTGTAAGCTAAAGGAATCAAGAGAAATCCAGGTTAGTTAGCATGGAGAATGAAGTGGTGTGAGAACAGGGTAAAATGATAGTGCAGAGCGCTGAAGGTCACTATAAAGGCGTTTATATGTTACTCTAATGTCCATAGACAGCTACTTTAAAATATAATCTAATTTATAATTTGGAAAGAGTATTATGACTTTTCTGTGGAGAGTAGATGCTAAAGTGGTTTTGGGAAAGTGAGTTAATCTATTGTAAATTGCAACAGCACAACAGCACGCCCATTTGGTATTTATTCAATGTCTGAACATATATTTATTGACTGTTTGATTTGGGGGTCTTGGGTCCTTTTTTTAATGATTTATTTATTTATGCATACAAGAACTGGGGTATAGGCCAGATGTGTGGGGAAATGAGAGAATTCACCAGAGTGGGGAACAGAACAGGCAGACTGACGGAAGTACACTGCTGAGGGGAGCAGCGGACGGATCAGGAGAGGTCTGCCGCGCCATGTGGGTAGCTCCCTGGCCGGCCAGGAATCGAATTCATGCTGCAGTGGCTGTGGATAGCTTCATAGGTTACGTCTTAACCCCTTGCACCACCAGGGAGGCCCGGTTTGGGGGTCTTTAAGTTGTGTAATTTTTTTATTGAGGTACCACTGGCTTATAACTGTATGTGACTTAGAGGCATATGCTCGCACATCCTCAGATGCACATTACCACTCCACACCTACTACCAAAACACCCAAATTATCCACCACAGTTCAAATGCCCCATTCCCCACTACAGATCAACCCACATTTGCCCTCTGGTAGCCTCAATTCTGCAAAAATTTCTGGGATTCATTTTGGTTTAATCTTGTCTGTTCTTTTGTTTTGCTTCTTTGTTTTCCACATGTGAGTGAAATCATCCAGTATTTGTCCTTCTCCTTCTGACTTATTTCACTTGGCATTATCTCCTGTTCCATCCATGTTACTGCAAATGGCATTACTTGACAGAGTTCGGATGACTGTATGGAATTAGCCATCTATTCATTTTTACCTGATTTCAAAATTTTTAAAATTGAAAAAGTTTTTTAAGGTCTGATAGTTTGCTATTATGGGAAAAAATACCTTTAATGTATGGGACAAATTTTTTTCTCTGAAGGACCTCATAGCACTAATGAAATAATGTCTCTGGATGACAAAGAAAAAGACACATTGTTCCCTTGCATACCAATGCCTCAAGAAGCATATTCCAATAAAAGAAGAACAAACCTATAAGAGAAAGTTACTCATTGGAATATACTGGTTTTCAATTTGTGTGAGTCAATTTTCAAAATTATACATTATAACTTTTTATGACAGTTTTATTGCCATATAATTCATGTACCATAAAATTCATCCTTCTGAAATGTGCGATTCAGGGATTTTTACTATATTGACAAAGAAGTGCAGCCATAACACTGTTATTTTATAAGATCTTTATCACTTCCTCCTCCCCCTAAAATAATCCTGTATGCATCAGCAGTAATTCTCCATTCCTCCCTAGTTCCTGATAACTACTAACCCACAGTCTGTTTCAATGAATTTCTAGGCATGTGAACAGCATCAATTAATACATGGTCTCTAGTAACTAATGTCTTTCACATGAGGTAAAGTTCTCAAAGCCTAATTATATTGTAGCATGTATCAATACTTCCTCCCTTTTTATTGCCAAATAATATTCTACTCTATGGCTATAACACATTTTATGCATTCATTCATCAGTTCAGTTCATTGACATCTAGGCCATTTCTACCTTTTTGACTATTATGAAAAGAGCCACCATGAATAGCCACCTGTAAGATTTTGTGAATATATGTATTAATGTATTTTGTGAATATGTGTGTTATATTTCCTTGGATATGTAAGTTGGCCTAGAATTGCTGGGTCACAGGGTAACTCTATATTCAACCGAATTGTTTTCAAGGTCACTACACAATTTTACAATCCTTCTGGCAATGTACAAAGTATTCAAATTTCTGCACAGATTCAACAGTTCTTATTATGTTCTCCCTAGTGTGTATATGATAGGGTCCTGGGGTGTGAATTCACATTGTCTATTGAGATTTTGATTTGCATGTTAATAATGATAAATTATGCAGAACATTTTTTCATATGTTTATTAGTCATTTGTATACCATCTTTGGAGAATGGCTACTTAAACCCTTTGCCTGTTTTAATTAGGTTATTTTTTATTGCTGCACAGTCTAATTGTTAATTAGTACCTGCACATAAACATTATCATGGAAAGTATAATAATGACAGTGATGTTACATTTCTAATTTAAAAGCAAGTGCTTCCAATAATGCCAGTATGCTCTTGGAATTTAACATTTCTACATTTCTTCGCTTTCTGTTCTATGATGGCTTGCCTTTCATTTGATATTTATTTCTATTGTTTGTCTTTCCCTTTATTCTCACATGTATGTGAATGTTCTTCGGCATGTTCCTAACAGACTGTATGATGAAGTATACTTCCTATTTCCTGTTTGTCTGATTTTTCTTTTTGGCTTTTTTTTTGTTGCTCTCCTGTTTTCATACTCTGGGATTAGCCTGTCCAGCTCTCCGCTGATATATTGCAATGGGAATAAGAAAGAACAATGTCCAGTAAGGGTGCCCGAAGATGCGTCAGAGAAAGGAACAGGCCCAAAACACAAGCCATGAGAATGCACACAGAGGATTCTGATCAATGATAATTAAGTTGTTTTTTCTTGCTAAATTAGAAGATGATGAGCCTATACATTCTATGGCCTACTTTGTTCCCACTTAGAGATAGTGTGCCTGAGAAACAAACCAACATAAAGAAAAGTTTCACGGGAAAGCAGAGAATCCTCCTAGCACTTAGGAGGTACTAAATCAAGGCAGACATTTAGCTGTATACACCACCTGATTTTTCATATACATGGTCTAATATTCACTTCATTAGCAGGATTTAAATGAATTTGAATTTCTGTGATTTGCCAACCATAAGAAGCCTATCCATTGTAAGTCAAACTTTTTCTATTCTCAGTGACTTGGGTCAAAGTATCATTTTCAAAGCGATTTTAAAATTTACTTTAAAACTAATATGTTATGAGCAGTTACAAAAGATTTCATTTTTTTTTTAAGATTTCATTCTTTAATGAGAATATTACCAGCACAAAAAAGCTGCTTGAAAGGTGAACACCAGAGTCAGCACTAGTCAGTGAAAGACACAGGAATACTGTGCATGGAAATATACAGACAAAAATAACATGTAGTTAAATAGAACAGAAATTACTTGTAACTTATCAGTTATTTGTAAACAGACATCTTACTTCACAGGGTATAGTATGGTCCATAGTAAACAAAAAGTTTAAAAAAATATTACATGTATGGGCCTCCCTGGTGGTGCAAGGGGTTAAACGGCAGCACTATGAAGCTTTCCACAGTCACTGCAGCACGAGTTCTCTCTGGCCAGGGAGCTACCCACATGGCGCTGCAGACCTCTCCTGACTCTCCCACTGCTCCCCTCAGCAGTGTAGTTCAGTCAGTCTGCCTGTTCTGTTCCTCACTCTGTCTCTGGTGAATCCTCTCACTCCCCACACTTTCGGCCTGTACCCCAGTTCTTGTACGCATAAATAAATAAATCTTAAAAAATATATATATATTACATGTACCTATGCATGACTCTGAGGTTTGCCCTATTACATCACTGAAAGAACGTGGAGTAATGTTTTTGCTTTCTTTTCATTTTTCGAGTTTTCATTATTTTAAATGTACTTTTTTGAGGTGACACTGGTTTACTTCATAATTTGTATTTCAGTTGGACAGGACCCCCCACTTGAGGTGCTGTCACGAGAATGGCTCCCTTCCCACCTTGTTCTAGCCCCTCTCCCTTGCCCTCTGCTCTTCTCATTTCTGCAGTCAGCTTTCAAGGGTTAGATTTTTGGTTTGGCTTTATCTGACCCTTTGTTAAGTTTCTCTGTTTCCACACATAAATGACACTATCCTGTATTCGTCTTTCTCCTTTGGACTTATTTCACTTCTTAATGTTTACTACTTGGTTGAGAAAAGTTATAACTACATAGCAGATGGCAACACAGTGGATTGCTGCAGAATTCTCTAAGCAACTGGAGGACAAAAGGATCCTATCCCTGGATCAAAACCTGAAGGGAACCTTGAAATGAACAACTTGACAGTGACCAAACACCTATGACTGGCTGATAGGATGAGGTAGAACTTCTTCAAATCAGACAATCCATGGTGCACAGACAAATGCGGCACAAAGATAATGAAGAGCTCAGTACATGGTCCCAAAATAAACCCGGCCTCCCTGGTGGCACCAGGGGTTAAGATGCAATCTATGAAGATGTCCACAGCCATCGCAGCATGAGTTGGATCCCCGGCCGACCAGGGAGCTACCCACCTGGCATGGCAGACCTCTCCTGCTCGCCCGCTGCTCCCCTCAGCAGTGTATTTCAGCAGATCCACCTATTCTGCTCCTCACTCTGTCTCTGGTGAATCCTCTCAAACCCCACACCTCTGGCCTGTACCCCAGCTCTTGTATGCATAATAAATATATCTTAAAAAAAAATAAACCCTAGAATTATGACTACACAATTGAGGCTACTGGAGAATGGGGTGAAAACAAAGAAGGGGCATCTTCTAGTTTACAGACTACGGGTACTGTGGTGGTGGGTATGGCTTGGTAATATAGATCTGATGAGATATGTACCTATTCTCCTAAATCATACATTGTATTTTAAACCAGTGATACCTCAATGATAATAACTAATAACAATAAAAATGTATAGCAAATATGAATAAAGAGCTGGAAAGTGACATCATTTACTTGGTCATAAGGCAAATATTTATAGAAAGAATGGAAAAGAGAAAAATTTAAATGTTTACAAGGTCAGCTGCTGACTGGCATTACAAGATTCACACCTTAGAAAAAACGTCCACAAGAAATCCAACATTGAGCAGCTGCAACCAGGACAGCTTTCCAAATCCAGCAGTGTGGAGAACAGCTTCAGATAGCACAGATGCTTTGGTGGGAAATTCCAGTCTTCACCACAGAAGGATAAAGCTGCTTTCAAAGTCTCAAAAGGTAAGGAAGTGTGGGATAGTATACCAAGGAGAAAGAAAATCTCAGAAAAACCGGCCTGTGGAGTAAGTTCCAAAGCCACAGAGAATCAGATTGAGTCTGTAGGTGAACGTTTTCTAGAGATCAGCCACGGGGCCGCAGGAATGAGGAACTGGATATATTGAAGACAACAGAAAATGGAGACCTTGAATTGCTGAAGCCAAAGAATTGCCAACTCATGCAACTGGGATAAATACCAGCTCACGAGTTCTCAAAGAAAAAAAGGAAGCAAATGTACACAAATTAGCTGCATAATCTAAAATGATCAATGCACTTCAAAATCTTTTTAGAGATAACAACCAAGAAAGCTTTGCTGTATTCCGAGAATATACAGGTAGAACAGGAGAGCTAAGAGCTCAGCAGAAACATCAAGTCCCTGCTGAACTACATTAGGAAAAAGTAATACATGTTTATGCAGCATCCAATTTAAAGAGAATTTGCCCTATTAAGGTAGAGAAGAAGCTTTGCTAGCTAGCTAAAAATATCAGTGATACATGCAAACTAATACACACTTAACAAAACGAGAGCAGAAATCATTGCAGAAAAATTCAGAAGAATCAGGGGGTATTATTAAAGTCTTTTTACACCCTGGAGGCCAAAACTTCTATTATTGGAATAAGAACTCTGTTAGTTTACAGAATTCTCATAACTTAACAAAGTAAAATACATACAAAACATCAAAAATGGTAGTGCAAATTGCCTTTCCAGCACTGATTTTCCAAAAAGTACATTTCACAGAGGCCTGAGTCCACAGCCAGGTTTCCTCCTGTGTCAGATCACTGAGGTAGAAGGAGCACCCAGCTGTCATGGTAAGAGAGAGAAAAGAACCATGGCTATTGTCCAACAATTGTCAACCCCCAGGTTGCCTCTGGTCTGTCAATCCATCCTCTATCAGCAGGTCCTCCAGGAGAGTCAGACAGAGCGATTGTGGTTAAAGTAGTGATCTTAACAAGAAAACATATGAAGAGAACAGAATGAAATGGGAGAGAACATTCTGGAAATGCAGATGTCTGGAAAGAAGCAAGAATAATAGCCTTCAGATGTTTGAAGTCTAAGATGGCTAAAACTTAGCCCTTATCTTCAGAGCATTCTAGAGCACCATGGATGACATTTTCAGCTAGAAATATTCATTTACCATAAGGATGAACTTTCCAATGACTGGAGCTGTCCACGCATGTGATGGATCACTTTTGGGAGATCATTGTCCAGATTCCCCTTATGGGCCTTCAGAAATTCACAAGACTTTTAATAACAATTCTTCTCTTAGGAAATTAGTTAGAAGTAATAAAGTGTATGACTACCAGCACTTATTCTTAGGTAATGAATACCACCAGTATTCTCAGGAAAATAAAAATCACAAATTAATCATGTAACATTTTCAGTCTTATGAAAAATTCATCCTAAAACTATGCAAGTTTGTTACCTAATGGGTTGCCCCAGATTTTTTGACTTACTTCATATGAGGTACAGGGCCTTGACTGATCCTCACCACTGCCAATCACTTCAGGCTCAAGAGAGATTATTAAAGGGTCAAATTGGAGCCCCTTACTCTGTGATTCACGTCTTCAAAGGGCAAACTGCCAATGATGAAGGGTTCAGCTCTAATCATTTATATATGTTGTGAGACTACCTCAACATAGTGTCACATTTATTTGAATTACAGAATGAATGGAAGGTAGAATATTCCTATGACTTAGTTCTGATCAAAAGTTTTCCTTCATTTTACATATGAACAAACCTAAATTGGCCGACTGTTGAGAGAGTCACTCATTACTGTTACACACTTACCACCACCAGTTCTGGAGTAGCAAACTTGCTATCATTATTCAGTGCCCAGGATTAAGTGGGTAATCATCTCTTAACGTGAGCTACAAATAGAATGATGAGTTGGCCTTCCCAGAGCCTAATGAATCACCCCTTTCTTCTTTATAAGCCTAGAGTTGTTTCTATTTTTGGTGGGTTCACTTTGAATTCTTTCAGATTTGCTTTTTATCCTACTTTTTCCCATTCAGTTGTTACTAATTTAACTCTTATGCTTTTCCCTTTACTCTTGTTAAGCTCTACTCCTGCTATCTAGAACAGCCAGGTCATTTAAGCAAAATACTTACAAATCACAAATTCAACGTTAACCACCATGCAATTTGAATAAAAATTAGATTAGACCAAGTAATAAATGATATCATCAAATACATTACAATATATTTTCAATGAATTGTTGCCTAACAACCCATAGATTTTTTTTTTTTGTCTGTATTATGTAGCTATTTGTAACCTTTGGTCACAGTTTTCTCTTCCATGTCAGTCAAGTACAAAAATGCCCATGAATGAAAGGTCTTAAACATTTTTTTTAATTAAAATAATGACTTGGTAGCTTTTTTTTTTTATTGTGGAATATGGAACAAGTCCTCATTCTATTTCTTTTATTAATTCCAATCTCTTACCTGTCTAGCATTTATACATTCTAATCTGCCACAGTCAAATGAACTTACTCCACATAGGCAAAATCAGTTTCAAATATTTATAACCATTTCTTCTTTAAACTCTAGGAACCAACTCTGGTATCACATCACTTCATCCTATTAACAAGGATGTTCATTCTTTAACTGAGGAGCCTTATCTGGGACTTGTGGCATATCACTTGTTCTCAAGCCCCTGGAATCAAATGTATTTCACATGAGTTTTGTCAGCGTGAATAGCATCGTACCCATTTTACATTGCAAACAGGCTATGATCTAGAAAAGTATATGAATTCTTCTACCTCTTCCTCATGTCTTAAAGGTTTCCACTCACAACACATGGCACTCCACCATGCAAACTTCGTGTCTTTGGTCACATTCAAGTACTAGACTTACTGTAGAATATAAATTATAAATATAAAATATTTAAAATTAGACTGACATTGTATTTTACTTGGGCTACTATGAGACTGAAATTTTAAGTATTTTGTCTTATTCATCTGGTAACTCCTTTTATGTCATATCTACACAGTGATTTGAAGGAAAATGAATATGACACCATAAAAGAAATAGAACAAATGAGTGTGTTACCATATTAATTCAGGCTTTTACTCTAAATTTCTTTTCAGCTTGCATAAAAAGGTATTATGGAATACCAAAAACATAATTAATTAACATTGCTTTCATTCTACAGTTAGGTAAATTTAATGTGTATAAAAGATTTGATGAGATATTAGTTATCTCAACAACAGTTTAATTAGAGTGCATTAGTGTGTACAATATACCTTAAATTAAATTTTGATAGGTATTAAAATTGAAGTACACAACTATTCTAAATTAATGTGGATGCAACCAGCTGAATCTCCACTAATAGGTCATAGGTAAGAGATGTGGAAAAACTCATTATCTATTTAAAAAATACATTGCAGAGTTTTATTGTCGGTAATTATGATTTTGATCACAAGATGGTTGCATAAGATACTCCTGAAATTCCTTTCACAGATGCACTGAAAATACACGTGGAGCAATTTCCTCAGAAAGAAATTCAGAAACTAGCTGAGCAACTCCCACACATCAAGTGAATGAGAAAGTTCTTACATTGAATGGGTAGGAAAGGTTGAGACATACACCATCACCCCCACCCAGCACAATGGCATACAATTAAAAGGCACCCCCAATGCAGCAAACACAGCTCTTGGAAGGAAGTTTATAGTAACAAACACCTATGTAAGGGGGAAAAATATCCCAAGTAAACAACCTAACTTTATATGTCAAGGAACTAGAAAAAGAACAAACTAAGGTATCAGAGGATGGAAATAACAAAAGTCAGAGCAGAAATAAATCAAGTAGAGACCATAAAAAAAGGAAAATATCAACGAAAGTAAGAGCTGGTTTTTTTTAAAGACAACAATAAAACAACAAATCTTTAGATAGACTTAAAAGAAAAACCTCAAAAATATAAATGAAAGAAGATACACTACAACTGACATCACAGAAATACAAAGGATTTTGAGACCATTAGGAACAAATGTATACCAACAAATTGGATAACCTAGAATAAATGTAAAATAATTTCCTGTAAACATAGAACTGATGACAAAATTGAATCATGAAAATAAATAAAATCTGAGAAGACCAATAATGAGTAAGGAGATTGAACTAGTAACAACAATAAAAAACCATCAACAAGGAAAATTCCAGGATCAGATGGTTTCACTGCTGAATTCCACTAAATAAATAAATGAGGTTTTTGTCATTTATATCCTAATAAAGCTGAAAAACCTTTTTTGTTTCTAAAATTGTATATAATTAACATTCATGTGAGTTTCTTGATAACATTTGTTCCATTTAAACATTGAAACTTAACTATGATCCTGCATTCTTATTGCTTTGGGTAAAATATTAAGTTACATCAAAATACTATGCTAAATGCAATTATTAGCACTCAGCATTTAAAAATAGATCAAGTTTTAATTTCTATTATGAATAAATGATTTCCTAATAAATCATTCCTTCATTTCCATCAATTAAAATTCATTAATATTAAACACATTATAGACTGCTACAATGTTTTCTGGAAACTCCAATTTTTCCCCATTCAAGAAAAATCTTTACAATTATTTGCTTACTTTGAATAACTAGATGTGTATTTTTTAACTCTACATTAGGAAAGGGATGTTTACTTTGGGAGCATTTAAACCACCAAAGAAATCAATGAAGTATTTATAAGTAATATAATGTGTTAATAATTAGGATTTAAATACTTCCATGTAAAAGACACTAATCTAATTGTGAAAGCTCATTTTATTCTCATTAAAAAGTTGTAGGTATTGTTATTTCCCCATTTTTCCAAAGAGGACAGTGAAATAAAGAGAGATTAAACAATCAAATATCCAAACTCAGAGCTTGTAAGTAGTAAAGACAAATGTGAAATACAGTCTGAGAGTAGAACCTGTGCTTTTAATTTCTATACTTTGCTGAATCTGTTACTGTTTTATTGAGGTAGGTTTAGTCTCAATTCCCAGTATAATTAGACAATTAAATATTCTCTTGTAAATTAGATTTTGTTTCTTTAATAACTTACTGAATAATAGATATGATATTCAGGAATTTGGGAAACATTTTTCCAGGTGAAATTCACTCACTAGAAATATGATCTATCAAGTGCTCCTATGAGTTTCTGAAAGTGAAAATATGTATTTACTGAGGACTAGACCTGGAACTACTAGATCTTAGAGATTGCTTTGGAAATGTGAGAAAATCATTATTTGTTGGCTCTCCAGTAATCTATCTTGAATTTGTTAAATTCATTGATGTGTGAGCTGGTTATCAAAGCTTGATAAACAGCTTATAAATCACTTTGAAGTTGGCAGAAATAAATATTAATGAGTCAATTTCCAAGGAATTTAAAGTCAGTTTCTCCTTCTTCTGTTGCCATAAGTCAAAAAGAGAATCTCAGTTGTTTTATTTATAAAAGAATCAACAATTTATTAGTAATTGATGTTTCTCAAGACAGTCATAGGGCGATTAATTATGTATGAAATCAGATTATTTCCTTAAAATGTGAAAGTGTTCTTTGAAAATTCACCAAGGAGTTTCATATATACAAGTTTTGGCTTTTTTTAAACCTAGTTGTAAAAGATAAACAGTATGATGATTCTAAGCCTTTGAGATACTAAAGTCACCTGCTCTACCAAGGTTTATTCAGGTGTGGCCTCAGAGAAGGAATAAGGAAACAGCACAGTTCTCAGGAACTAAGAGCCTCCTGCTGTCAAACACTTACCAGAATTATTCTACTTCAATACTAGTCCCTTCTTCACCCAGATGAAACAGTCAAGGAATCTACGTAGTTCATTCAGGCCATGATAACTAGTGAGCAGCAAGCTCAAGATTTGAAAACACGCCTATATAACCACAAATCTGTCAAGCTTGTGTCATTTTAATCTTTAAAGTAGGAAAAATAATGTTCTACAAGATAGATTTTAAAGATACAAAAAGGCCCTTCATGTGTTCAAAATATATAATAAAAAGGATAGTAAAAATCAATTCACTTATCCATTTTAAAGACTCTGGCCCTGAGCAATAAATGGCATGATCCAAATGAATCATCAAATCTGTACTTGGTTTCAGATTTCTTGTGCCGTTTTTCCCTTTTGGAGATATTCAATATCATAATGTTGACATTTTGTGCCCTAGATATAAATGCTGCTTCCTCAGCACTGAAAATGCTTGACACTTTCAAATTCATTTATTCTTTAGCTTGAGTTGGATTATGGTAACCCTTTCAAATGTTCTGGTGCATGTCTGATGTCCACATTGAGAATGCAGAGGGCAAGAAGATCAGGACCACCGCATATGACTGGAAATTGTTCACTGTAAAAGGACACCCAGCTGCCCCAGGCAGGGTGTAGTCGTTGAAAGTCAGTTCACACTCTACCCACCAAGACATAGCACAGTTGTGGCTCTGCCTAAAGAGGGGTGCCTTTTCTAGCTTGTTTTAAAAACAAGCAGCAACATGGATGGAGCTGGAAGGGATCATGCTCAGCAAAATAAGCCAGAAAGAAAAAGAAAAATACCGGATGGTCTCACTCATAGCAGGAATCTAGAAAACTTAAATAAGGGACCAGGAAAATGAATAACTATAAGAAAGTGAAAATCAAAATCAACAAAAAACTATGAACCAGAGACACTCTATGGGGGTGGGGCCAGGGAGGGGAGGGATTGGGGTCAAAATAAGGGGGTTGCAATTGTATGGGGAATATGAAAATAAAATTTATTAAAAAAAAAAAAACAAGCAAATAAGAAAGGCACCATATTGGCTCACACAAGCCAGCAAAGACCCAGAGAGTTAAGAACAGTTAAACAAAAACATTTTCAGATCTAATTTCTATCAGAAATGAATTAAAGGACCTTATAAAGTTCATGACGACAATGTTTCCTAATTCAGTAAATAAATACCAGGATGTAGGGATGTGATCTTGACACTAAGGAGCAAAATTTCATCACTGATGAAAAGATTTAGGATAAATAGAAGCACATATCACTTCAATATACAGAATATGAAAAATTTTATTAAGAAAGCTTGTGAATTTTGTCCACAAGAAAATGGCTCTAGAGAAGGAAGGAGAACTTCTTTACAACTCAACTCTTATGTCCTTTGATTCTATGAATTTGCTTCAAAAACATTTTGAAGAGTTTTCTTGAAATAAAACATGATGCTGCATATAGCACGACTTGAAAATTCATCAGACCAAGTTCTGGAGTCTCTGAACACTAAAACCTAATCAAACCTTCATTTAATTACTACATAACTGCCAGTATCAATTTTAAAGCTAAATACCTTTGAAACACTAACAATAGCTACCCACTTTTTTGAGTATCAGGCACCGTATCCTGTAGTTTGCATACATATTGCCTTTCTTCCAAAAAAGAATACTCCAAAAGTTATGTATTGCTACTGTCGCTTTATAAAAATGAGGAAGCAGAACTCCAACAGCCTAAGAGGAATAGAAGGTGTTAAAATAGGTACAGGGAAGTCAAAAGGCACAAGCTTCCACTTACTAAAATAAAGAAATCATGGGGACATAATGAACAGCGTGGTGACTATAGTTTATACACTGCGCTGCATATTTGAAAGTTGGTAAGAAACTAGATCTTGGAGAGAGGGTCTGTGGGGGCGAAGGAGAGGAGGAAAAGGGAGAGAGAGAGAAAGAGAGAGAGAATTTGGGAAATACCAGCAGATTGCAGATTCAAATGTAACTGATCCTGGTTTTAAACCTGAGGCTTTCCTATCCCTTCCCTCCACTATTTCCACTTCCTTATCCTCATTTCCTCTGGAAACAGTGTATTTTTCACAAAGTCTAAGAATAATTTTTGCCATTCGTTGCTACTTTAAGGAAAAAAAAAACAGCATTTTTGTTAAGCAAATTTTTGATACAAAATATATCTTAAATTGAGTAACACACCCTATACATTTCCCTACGATTTCCACAATATCAACTTGTTCAACTACCATAATTTAAAAATACGTAACAATGTGCTGACAATCAACACACTTTATATATGTGGATAACCCTTGGGTTCTAAGAAGTCAGACAGGAAAGGGAGGGCGGCTGCTTACCTGTTCCAATAACTTCTGTCCCCCGAGGTGAGCCTGCATCACAGCGTCATTGACAAGCAGGTGGAAGTTGAGGAGCACGTGTTCAATGTCATATGTTCCATGCATGGCATCCGACAGCTCTTCCAAAGACCGTATGTACGCGTGCCAGTGTGGATTAAGCTCTGCCATGTGGGCCAAGCAGCCTCTCATGACATTAAGGCAGTAGCCCGTGCAAGGCTTGCTGAGCGCCAGGCCCTGGCAGTGAGGGCAGAACCGTACCCGCAGGAGGGCCCGGCTGCACTCTCTGGAGAAGTGCAGGTGGTCCGTGGTGTTGATGACTTCGATGCCCAGATTCAGGGCCTGCAAGAACGTACGGCTGGGCAGCAATGATCGGCCCATCTGGCCCATGACCCTCTTGGGAATATTCCCGAATGGACTGATGTCCCGGCGGGCCTTGCGGATGCATTCTGAGTATTCCAAGGAACTGTCAGTCACACCAGGGTTAATGAGATGATTGTAGACTAGAGGGAAAAGACTATCGAAGAATCTGTTGACAAATTCTTCAGGATTAACATCTGCACCAAATAAATAGAGACCTACGTCGGTGAAGAACTCCTGCACTGAAGCAGCTGCCTCTAAGGCCATGTTTCTATAGGTGTTGCAAAAAAGTATGCTGGTATAATTTTCTGCTTGTCTGATGAGTGTTTCAAGGGTTTCTGTAACAAAAACAGAGGTAAAGGATGACAGGCTATAGTATTCATGTTAAAACTCTTTGTCCATCTGCTCCATACATTAAATGAAGAAACTAATCCAAGAGACTAAATAGGAGGCCAATTTAGCTCTACAAGGACAATGGCTGGTCAATAGTGGGCATACATACAACTTAGAAGCTACACAGAGATGCATTAAATAGAGTCAAACACTTTTTAAAAGTATAGATTTGAAAACAAGGAGCATGTATGGTAGTTTCTTACTTTATTTCATAGATCACAACACACTAATGATAGAAAGAAAAGTATCACTGAGAAAATAATTTTCACTTATGTGTTCCTTATTGATATTAAATACTTTTATCAACATATACAACATATATGGTAGTTGTACAGTTTTTCTTTTATCTTTTTCAGAATGAAAGTGAGTAGCTCATATATTAGTTACTAAAAACAGAGGCTACATTCCTGGAGGAAATCCTGAAGACCCTCAAACCTCTTAGCCTGTTCAAATTAAAAAGAAAGGAAAGGAAATCAGTGGTTCAATAATAATTTCATTATTAAACTACCCCTATATTTTGATGCTTTGTTAAGCAGTGGAAAAGTCATGCACAGTAGTAACTGATGAAAATAAATGATTGTGGGGGGCCTCCCCAGTGGTTATGGGGTTAAAGTCTCAGTTCTGTAAAGCTATCCACAGCCACTGCAGCACAAGTTCGATTCCCGGCTGGCCAGGGAGCTACCCACATGGAGCAGCAGACCTCTTCTGCCTCACCCGCTGCTCCCCTCAGCAGTGTATTTCAGTAGATCTGCCTGTACTGCTCTCCACTCTGTCTCTGGTGAATCCTATCACCCCCTGCACCTCTGGCCTGTACCCCAGGTCTTGTATGCATAAATAAATAAAAATAAATCTTAAAAAAGAAAATAAGTGATTGTGCCATCACCTTCCTCACCATATTTTGTAGTTCTTCAAAGACATTACTGCAGGATATTTTCTTTTCTTACACAACTGTTGCTTCCAAATCAGTGTTTCCCCATAAAGAACGGAGAATGATTTATTCTCAAATTAAGGAAGGTTTAGATATCAGCAATTAAGAATTGTATTTCAAAATGACAGCCTTTGACAGTAGCTGACCACCTTGGATATACTGAAATTACATTTCCCAATTAACCTAAGTAAGGATGCTGGATAGTATCAATAAACAATTAATGATAAAATATATCAACAATATTATTTTCTATGTCCAATCTCAGTTATTCTTAATTAAGTTTTAAAAGACCACAAAATAACCAGTAATCAAACCAATGAGCATTTTATAAAAAGAGGTGAAACAACAGTAGAATAAAATGAAATAAGAAAGAACAGAGCTGCTGGGAGAGCTGCTAATGAATTGAAACTGTCGTCAATGTGTGGCGTGTCCTAAAAATAAACAAAAGCAAAGATCACTTTCCTGGAGAGCACAAATGGATTCTGATTCTGTTCTAGGACTGATTTGTGTTGTGTTTCAGGCTTTAGTGGGAAAGAGCAAGGTGCATGTTACAGACATGATGTTAGTGTGCTCCCTAACACTCATATATTAAAACCTGTTCTCCTTGTAATGATGGTGATCAGGTTGAGAGGGTGGCTCCCTCATGAACGGGTTTAGTGTCCTCATAAAGTAGACCTCAGAAAACCCTGGTCCCCTTCTACAGTCTGTGAACTAGCAAGTGTACTATTAACAGACACAGCAACTGCCAGTACCTTGATCATGGATTGCCCAGTCTCTAGAGCAGAAATAAATTTCTATTGTTCATAAGCTGCACAGTCTAAAATATTCTGTTATAGGATCTGGAACAAAGAATGCACCTACCCTGCAATCAAAGGCAACAGCTTTTTAAAGGCTGCTGCAGCTCTGACAACAGAAAAAAGGCAGATCCTGGAATAACATCATTTCCTTCAACACTGTTTCATTATAACTTTGTAGAACTTACTTTGTATTAAATAGAATCCACCTTGTCTCTCACTGCCATGCTGAGAATTACGAAGAGAGCAGCTGAATCAACAGCTTGACTCAGCTCTCTCTCTTCTCCTCATCCATGACTATGAAGGAACAGCAACTAGAGTTCTCTCCTACCCACAATTAGGAAAGACACAGGGAGACCAGACCATCTGCTGATTGTAGTAACAAAGGAGTCCACACTGCCTCTTTCTACCTGAAGTTGCTCATTAACCAGTCCAAAAGTTACAAAGACCTAACCTCAGAACCTGCCCCTGCTTTATCATTTAAAACTTCCCCCATGCCCTTACTTGGTGGAACACAGATTCAGACAGCCCTTGATACTGGATCTGGGCCATACGATGCCTATTCTCCAATAAACACCTTCTTGCTGATATTACAGTCGGATTATTTCTTAGTTAACCAAGTTGACAAGAAACAAAAATCTGGGCCAAAACTGAACAAAATGTTGTTATCTAAGGACTCAGTCTCCTTGTGTCATGTCTCTTAAAATTACCTATTGCAAGAAACTATCAACCTCATTAAGTTGGGGCTTCCTGCATTACAAACTCTAGATTGCTAGGGAAGCAAAACTCATAGGCTACCAACACATCTCCAGCACCCACTAGAATATAAAAGTATATACTAAAATTCAATAAAAACATAAAAAAGTGAAAATAAGAAGGAAAGTAACAGCTGAATGCTTAGCTATGATGCCAAGTGAGAATTCATAGAATTAACACCAGTTTAGGGCATCCCCGGTGGCGCAGTGGTTGAGAGCTCAGCTGCGAAGCTGCCCACAGCCTCTGCAGCACCAGTTCAATCCCCGGCCACTAGGTGAGGGTCCCACACAGCATGCAGACCTCTCCTGCCGTGCCCACTGCTCCCCTCAGCAGTGTACTTCAGCAGTCTGCCTGTTCTGTTCCCCGCTCTGGCTCTGGTGAATTCTCTCACCCTCCTGCGCTTCTGATTGTACCCAGGGCTTATATAAATAAATATATAAATCTTTAAGAAAAATAAATAAATAACACCAGTTTTCTGCAATCAGCCTCACGACCATGCTCCTGTGGGTTAAGTGCAGATCAGTGTGTACCAGGGATTCTAACCCAGTCTGGCTTGCTTGGAAACTTTAACCAGTTTTTTAGCCTGGAAAGTTTTTGAAACATGGCAATTTTTAGTGATCTATAAAATGTCCTCTTGGCATTTACAGAGTGACTCAAAGCCTTCCATCAAGACAACCTGATCCCCCCAAGTGAAATCTCAGTCACCACAGGCTGCTTTCACTCACAACAGTGAGTGTGAAAAGTGAATGAAATCTTCTGTGGATGACACTAGAATAAAACTGCTAAGCTTTTTTTTTTCTTTTAAATAACAGGCTCATCTTTTTCTTAGCAACTTTGGTATGGCTATGAATCATGAGGAAATTTACACATGATTTTATTTATTAATAATTGTTAAACAATGATGTTGCCAAAAGTTTTTTTTTTTTTTTTTTTTTTTTCAGATAAAGTAAGGACAGGTTCAATGCTAGCTGGATATCACAGCAAAGGTCACTGGCTTTACATGCCATTTTCTAAGGTGAGTGTTCTAAATGTGTGTGCGACTGATACCTGACATGATTTTCAGCGCCGCAACAGCTGAACATTGTTACCCGGGGCAAGATAAATGTTCCATAGGATTTCTGCCAACTTGAAATGATGCTCAAGCACATAATTTTTTAAAGTAAAAAACAAAATGAATAAGCTCTATCTCAGTAATCTGTAACTTGTAATCAGGAATACATGTAATTTATCTTTTAAGATCTGTGACTAAAAGGTTTTTTTTTAATTAATTTTATGAAAGCAATATTGAGGAGAATATATTTAATACTTAGGAACATCCATTCAATAGAAAATAAGTACACTTTCAAATTTATAAAGTTGCTGCATGCTATTAGCAACCAACTAATTTGATTACTGTTTGATTGCCATTAAAATAAATTTCTGCAAAAAACTATAATTTTTATTTTATTTTGTTGCAAGACCAGTTTTCATCTCAGTTTCATTCTAATTTTAGTTGTATTCCATTTTTAACAAAAACTGACACAAAATTTAGAAATTATAATGAAATTGCTTGATATTTCCCTCACACTGTATGCATTATAACTATATATTTTAATTTGAATGAGAGGTTATATGTTCTGAAATATCAACATTTTAATTATTCCCTCAATCTCTAAATATAAATGTTTTTTTAAGTGGGTTTATTCTTCTTTTTCCACTCTGCTATTAACTCATTTCACTATATTTATTTTCTTTCACTCTGTATATCTGTATTAAATCTTTTATCAACATACTGCAATTAACAGAATTTCCTAACCACATCAGGTATTTATTTTTGAAAGCATGTATTTGTGATCCTAAATATTTGTTACAGTCAATCAATGAGGAAAACTATAAACAATTGTTCTAATCATTTGCTTTTTAATGCTTAGGGATAAACAAATATCTTTGAAGTTTTGGTTCTAGTGGCCTTATAAAATTATAGTATATAAATACTTCAGAAACTGAACAATATTAAAGTCAATCTATTAGATAATGGTATTAATAATTTTTATTAAAAGTTGGAAAAAGTGAGAAATTAAATATACTAAAATTGGATTGGTTGTGTGTACTTCCTCTAACTTTGCAGAACTATCATTTTGTTCTTCTTTATCATGAAGTTTGTGTTTCCATGCTAAGGAATTAACATGATTTTAGCAAGAATTTAAACTCATCACAGTAACAGTCAAATGAACAAAACATTTTCTGTTCATGCAAAAGAATAATGCACATATAAAATCAGTATTTATAAATCTAAGGTAGGTTAGTTGCTGAATAATACAAAATATCTAATTACTAAAGATAAACTACAAATTCTTCTTCATTACTGTTTTAATAAATTTAAAAACACCCTTCACTGAAGTTGTACAAGTAACAGCTATCTATTTGATGTGCTAAAAGTTGTAGCATATCTTGAAAACACATAAAAATTTACTAAACTTGCTTAAGGAATCTAAAGATTAGAAAATATTTTTTGTTGGTTTTCATTGAGAATTTCTTTTATTCTTTTTTTTTTTTTTTTTTTTGGCATAGAAGAACTGAGGTGTAGGCCAGAGGTGCAGGGGGGTGTGTGTGAGAGAGGATTCACCAGAGACAGAATGGGGAGAACAGGCAGATCTACTGACATACACTGCTGAGGGGAGCAGCAGGTGAGACAGGAGAGGTCTGCTGCGCCATGTGGGTCAGCTCCCTGGCCGGGAATCGAACTCGTGCTGCAGTGGCTGTTGAAAGCTTGACAGCATGAGACTTTAACCCCAAAACCACCAGGAAGCCCCCTCATTGAGAATTTCTTTTTCATATATATATAAATATATTAATTTTAACATTTATCATTTTTTACATTTTTAGACAATATTTGTTCCCCCACCCCCTCAGATTGAGTCCCCATAGAATCTCCTTCCCCAAGGCACCCGTGCACCATCACCTCAGTCCCCTGTGCTCCTCCCTCCCTCCCTCTCACCACTCTCCCTCTCTCTCCCCTGCAGTATGTCTCTGGTTTATGATTTGTTTTTGCTTTGTTGTGTTTTGTACTGTTATTTTTTTTTTTACACTGATGTCTTATTTAATAATGTTGACTCTTCCAATCCATGAGCAGGGGATGCCTTTCCATTTCCTCGTGTCTTCTTCAGTTTCTTTTAACAGTGTTTTATAATTTTCTTTGGATAGGTTCCCCTATATTCCTGTTATAAGTGAAACCATCCGATATATTTTTTTTTTTTCCTTTCTGGCTTATTTCACTGAGCATAATTCCTTCTAGCTCCATCCACGTTGCTGTGAATGGCATGAATTTATCTTTTTTTGATTGCTGAATAATATTCCCTTGTGTATATGTACCACATCTTCTTGATCCAGTCATCTGTTTTTGGGCATTTGGGTTGTTTCCAGGTTTCACCTATTGTAAATAGTGCTGCAATAAACATAGGCGTACAGGTGCTCTTTTGAATCACTGTTTTTGTTTTTTTGGATAGATCCCTAGGAGTGGAATTGCCGGATCGTATGGTAGCTCCATTTGGAGTATATGAAAAAATGTTCAACATCCCTTATAATCAGGGAAATGCAAATCAAAACCACACTGAGATACCACCTTACAAAACTAAGAATAGCACATATCAAAAAAATAAGCAACAACAAATGTTGGCGAGGATGCGGTGAAAAAGGAACTCTCCTACATTGCTGGTGGGAGTGCAAACTGGTCCAACCATTGTGGAAAGCTGTCTGGAGGTTCTCCTTGAGAATTTCAATAAGATCTTTTTAGTGGGGCTTCCCCTGGTGGCGCAGGCGGTTGAGCGCAGTGCTGTGAAGCTGTCCGCAACCTCTGCAGTGCCGGTTCAATCCCCACCAGCCTTAGAGCAACCCACATGGAGAGCAGACCTCTCCTGTCTAGCCCACTGCTCCCCTCAGCAGTGTATTTCATCAGTCTGCCTGTTCTGTTCCTCACTCTGTCTCTGGTGGATCCTCTCACCCTCCCGCATATCTGGCCTGTACCCCAAGTTCTTGTATAAATAAATAAATAAATCTTTAAAAAAAAATCTTCTCAGTGATAAAAGACCACATCTCCTAAGGCAGAACAACTTCCAATATCCCTTCTAATGTCTAAGAGGAGCAGATTGAATAAAGAGATGCAATCTTACCACTGATTGAATAAAAATATAATTTCACCTAGCTTTATGAGAAAATCAATTTATGTATTATTTCATTAAGGAAAAGTGAAGTTGGTATGCATAAAAATTATCTTCATCCACTTTAGTTTTCAACATTAACATTGTGTGAAAATTTAATAACAAAACACTTATGACTGGAGACTTTATTTCAACTTTTTCCAGTCTACATTCATTTTGGAGCCATTTTATCATGCACACAAATGAATACTGACACTTAAATCAGAGGTATAAATTTAAATAAAATGGTTGGAGATAAAGTCAGGTGATATTGATTTAAAATTAAATTTGACAAATTGCAAAATCAGTGAAGATTCATATGCTGGTAGCTTTCTGCAATGGGAGAAATATAATATTTATAGAGCTTTTATCGCTTTCTTGATAAAGTCGATTTCAAAAGGTAATGATCATGAACTAACATTATAATAATCTCCCCAGCATGACATTAACAGACATTTTATGACCCTTTCTATATTTTTAATTATTTCCAATTAGGAAATTTTTAAGATACAAAATTTGAAGTGTCAATTACAGTTTAAGAACACAGATATCATCAAATTTACAATGAAATAGAGGAAGAAAAGATGAAATCATATCAACCATGGATGATCACGTGAACCTACAATGTATGTCTGAGTTGAGGAGAAATTTTCAGTCAATTTACATATCTGTACATTATAATTCTCAAGTCACATAATATACAGATAATTCATTATTACTGAATAACAGATAATTCATTATTACTCCTACTTTAGTACTATCTTGTGCCTAAAAATATATATACCTCTGAGCTGAATTACAGATGGATAAAGAAATGGTAGATCATTTTAGGAGTGATTTCTCAACCAGTTTTATCAAACACAAACTACAATAAATTGTAATTGTTTACCTTCTTATTAAAAATGCCTTTTATTTATTAAAAACTCTTTCAATCATTTTAATAGGTTCACATATAACAATTCCTTTACTCATCAGAAAACCATTATAGCCACTATGAAGATTTCCACAGTTAAATAAAAGTAGTAACTGCCTATATCTCCAGTCTGAAAGTGTTTATTTTAGATCCATCCACATATTTCTTCATTCTTTCATAAAGCAAAATGTATAAATTTCCTGGAGTATTAATTTAATATTTTTAAATGTTATGCAGTATGATTTATATTTCATTCTTCAGAAATTAGTCATCTATATAAATAAATAGTGAGCAGGATATGAATCTCTATCACCAGGAATTAACATATAAGCAATTAATCTGGCTCTTAGGAGAAGCACTGCAAAGAAAAATGCTTTCTCAACTTCTCTTCTCCCTCATTTCCCTCCCCATCATTTTGGTCATCAGAGTGCTTCACTTTGTTTGTAACATCATTTTAAGGTCCTTTGTTTTCTAAAAAATCAATTTATGATTTTAGCAAGAATTTAAACTCAATTAAGAACTTACATAACAGTAAAAATCAACACCAAATCATCTTATAATTTATTGTGAGTTGAAAAATTTAAACCAAATCTTCCAATAATCTTTAGAATAAACTCAGAAAAACTCCAGGAATAGAAAACAGATTCTTACTAAGTGATACAATCATTTCTTTTTATACAGAACAAATCAACATTCTTTACTGGTTATTCTTTTTTTTTTGTTTTGCTTTTCTAGTGATTAATTTTTTTTTTTGCTTTAACACATTGGTTTCCTTAAGTAAACAAAAACCTCATGTCACTCTACCGCATAATCTTTGCTCTTTTTCTCTTATTGACCTCTCAAGAAAATGAGATGATCTGGGGCCTCCCCGGTGGCGCAGCGGTTGAGCGCTGGGTTGCGAAGCTGCCCGCGGCCTCTGCGGCGCCGGTTCGATCCCCGGCTGCTCCCCGGTCACCGGAGGAGGGTCCCACATGGCGCGCAGACCTCTCCTGCCGCCCGCTGCTCCCCTCAGCAGTGTACTTCGGTCCTTCTGCCTGCTCTGCTCCCCGCTCTGGCTCTGGTGAATTCTCTCACCCTCCCGCGCTTCTGACTGTACCCAGTGCATGTACAAACAAAACAAACAAACAAATAAATAAATAAAACATGCCTCTATTTAAAAAAAAAAAAAAAAAATGAGATGATCTGTATTTTCAGGTTATACTGGCGTGATGCCATTCCCACTTCAATATATTTCAAATATCATTTCTTTACTCTCATTACTTCATTCACCTATTCAACCAAAAATTTTGAGCAGGTGTTGAAGACTGTAAAGCTAAAGTTGAACATAACACATAAGCTTCTATTCTTATGAGGTTTAATATCTAGAAGGTGGGAAAGAAAATATAAAAGTAAATAAATAAATCCATGTGATTTATACTCTGGAAGGGGAAGATAGGGAGTAGAGGATAGAAATTATTGGGGAACAGTTTTGAATGTCTCTAGGTCAACTGGTTCATAATCAATTCATTAAAATACAATCAAAAGTAAATTTCCTGATTATTGCATTCACTTTAACAAATGTTTGAATTTATCAAATATATCAAGTATGTCCAAGCTATATATAATGTTTAGTTATTTAGCAACTTAAGAAAAAATGATGATGACAAATTGGTTTCAGTAAGTTGAACTTCCATCAATTGACCATTTTAAATAAGGTGAGAGGAAAATCTTACCAAGGCAATGTTTGAATTCAGATCTCAACATTGAAAAAGAATAACTCACTAGAAGATGATAAGTGACTAGGTTTAGGGGAACCAGAATACAAGTATCTGTGGTTAAAAAACGCTTGTTAACTAAGAAAAGAAAGAAAATGACATGTGACTTTGAAGAAAAGGAAAAACATACAGGTGACTGAGGACCAGGGAGAGAGAGAAGAAAAAGTCTGGAGAAGTAGAGAGGGGGCAGATCACAGCTTTCTCATAGAACATGGTAAGGTTTTGGATTTGGTATGTGGTGTGAGAAGCCACAATCATGGATAACTGTGATCTGGTTTGCTAATTAATGGATCACAGTAGATGCTATATGGAGACTAGATTGTTGGGATAGCAGATAAAGTGAAAGCAGAGATTAGCATAACAGCATCAGTGGACAGAAGTGCAGTGGTTACAGTAAGATTAAGTTGCAAAAAGTGATCACAATGGTCCTATGTAAATAAATGAAACCCAGTGGAAGGAGATGTAAGGCAAATGGATAAATGAAGAATATATCTGAAGCCTGTGTTTCCACAGCTAAATTATCTCAGCTATTAACTGAGACAGGCTCGACTATGGAGGCACCACATTTGTGTGTGGTTGGAGTTGAGAATTAAAAGTTCTATTTTAAACACCTGAGGACTGAAACACCTACTGGACATTTGAATGGAGTTTATCATTCATTCACTCAGAGAAAAAGGTGACACAGATCTAAGAGTGGTCAACATGGAAAGTAAAGTCAAAATACTAGATGAAACAATTAAAGGAGAGAAGATGAGGAAGCCTAGGGATTTAGGAAGAGCAGCCAGCAAAAAGAATAAGAATAAGGAGTCATGGAGTAAAAATAAAATCAGAAAAATGGAATGTGCCAGCCAGTAACCAACAGAAGAAAATGATTCAAGTAGAAGGAAGTAATCCATCATGTCAAATGCTCTTAAGAGGTCAAATGAAATGAGGACTAACAATTGACAACGGGAACTGACAAGAGAGAGGCTCTCACTGACCTTGATAATAGCTACCTCAGCAGAATGTGAGAACAAAAATTGTGGTAATATATATAAAATTCTCATAAGTGTTTGCTATAATGGAAGTAGAGAACCAAGGCAGGCACTGGGGGGAAAGACGAGGTCATAGGTTTTTTGTTATTTTGAGGGGGAAAATTTACTGAATGTTCATATGTTGATAGGAATAATTTGATGGAAAAATCGAAACTGATGACTGAGCAGGGGGAATTGGGGGAGGAAATTTTTTGAATAACTAAAAGAATGAGTTCAAGGGCACATGCAGAGAGAATACTGGACAGAGTAGTGGATACTGAGGTTGCCAAAGGATATGGCAAGAGAATTGAAGAGAGGGCTAGCCAGATAACAACATCTTGATTTCATTAAAGAAGATAATCAGAAGTGCAGTCAATGATACTATGTAAAGTTAGTGGGTAGTGAGTCTTTCGACATGCATGTGAAAGCAGACTTTATATACATACATATACATATATATCCACATACATACATACATACACCCATGCTTTGATGTAACATGGGTTGACGCTGTTGTATATAATTGAGAGATCTAGGATGATACCTCTTCAGGAGTATGTTCCCACATCACACCCATCACCAAGACACCCACAGTGTTCCACGAGACTTCATTTTATCCCATCTCAATTTTGCTCTGCACCCTCCTACTCCCCCTCAGCTTTACAGTCAGATTTCTAGAGTTTGTCGTTAGTGTGATTGTCTGGCTCTGTCCTGTTTCTCTGTTATGTGAGTAAAACCATCAGATATTTGTCCCCCTTCTTGAGTGGGTAGAGTTTATCTATCTATTCATCTACTTTTATAACTGACTAGTAGCCCAATGTATATAGAGACCATATCTTCTTCATTCACCCACCTGTCCTTGTGCAGTTAGGTTACTTACACATCTTGGTCACTGTAAACAGTACTGCAAGAACATAAAAGGAGATATATCCCTTTGAAATAGTGTTTTTACACTCAGGGGAAAATACCTGTGAGTGGAATTGTTGGACTGTATGGTAGATCTTTCTTTGGTACTTTGAGAAACCTGCATACTATTTTCCAGAGGAATCTCGTGTATATCCCAACAGTGTACAGGAGTTCCTTTGTCTCCACATCTTCATGAAGACATGTTGTTTTGGGACTTCTTGATATGGACCATTCTCACAAGTGTGAGATAGTAAATTATTTGTAATTTTCATTTGTATTTCCCTGATTATACGTGATGCTGGGCACTTTTTCAACCACATATTGGCCATCTGTATGTCTTCTTTGGAGACATGTCTATTTAGCTCTTCTGGCCATTTTGTTAACTTTTTTTCATTTTAATTGTTTTGTATGAGTTCTTATAGATCTTGGCTCTAATACATCCTCTTGTCAGATGTATGATGCTCAGATGCTTTCTTCCATTCAGTAAAGTGACACACTGTTTTAATGATAGTTTCTTTTGCTGTTCATAGCTTTCTAGTTTGATATAGTCCTGTTTATTTTTACTTGTTTCCTTACCCCTGGTGTCAAGTTCCCAAATGCATCTCTGAAGCCAATGTTGTAGGCTGTTTTGCTGTTTTCTGCTATGTATTTTATGTTTTCAGGTCTTACATATGTCTCAAATCATTCTGAGTTAAATTTCTTTATATGGTGTGATATAGTGATTTAGTTTTATTCATTTCCATGTAGCTGTCCAATTTTCTCAATACTGATTATTAAAGACAATTATTTCTTTCTCAAATGTACACTCTTAGCTCCTATGTCATAGATTAATTGTATGTAAGTGTGGCTTTATTTCTGGGATCTCATTTCTATTCCATTGGTCTATGTATCTATTTTCATTTCAATCATTTTTTTATTTACATAGTTCGTAGTGCAGTTTGAAGTCTGGGAGCATAAAACCTATGTTCTAGAGCTGATGACATCGATTCTCTTACATCTTAAAACAGTAAATTTTTTTTCACTCATTCCTCTAAATCCTAATCCAGATTTTCAAAACTCTCGATTCTTGTTTCATATTACATTATTCAAATTATAACACATAACCCCTTTACAATATTAAATGAATCTCCCAAATTTACAACAATTGATTAGCGCTTCAGAGTTTTTGAATTCAGGATATTTTATATTCTTAAAAGTTTTTTAGGGACTCCCCAGTAGTGCAGCAGGCTGAGCACAGCTCTATGAAGCTGTCCGCAGCCTCTGCAGCGCAGGTTCGATTCCCAGCCAGCCAGGGAGATAGCCACATGGTGTAGCAGACCTCTCCGGTCACGCCCACTGCTCCCCTCAGCAGTGTATTTCAGTCAGTCTGCCTGTTCTGCTCCCTGCTCTGTCTCTGGTGAATACTCTCACCCTCCCAAATCTCCGGCCTGTACCCCAGTTCTTGTATAAATAAATAAATCCTTAAAAAAAGTTAATGAGAAAACTGCACAGTGTGGCACAGGGTAGCATTTATGGATATGTCATTTTGAAAATGAAGATTATAATTCTTTTAAAATATATATCTAGGGGCCTCCCCGGTGGCGCAGCAGTTGAGCGTTGGGTTGCGAAGCTGCCCGCGGCCTCTGCGGTGCTGGTTCGATCCCCGGCTGCTTCCCAGCCACGGGAGGAGGGTCCCACATGGCGCGCAGACCTCTCCTGCCGCCCGCTGCTCCCCTCAGCAGCGTACTTTGGTCCTTCTGCCTGCTCTGCTCCCCGCTCTGGCTCTGGTGAATTCTCTCGCCCTCCCGCACTTCTGACTGTACCCAGTGCTTGTATAAACAAAACAAACAAACGAACAAAACAAAATAAATAAAACATGCCTCTATAAAAAAATAAATAAAATAAAATAAAATATATATTTAGTCCATAAATGCCCATAACAAATGTATTACATTAGAATAAATGGCATATTCTGTGCAAAAATAACTATTTTTGAAAACAAAAGAAAATGGTGTGAAGTCATATTATTTTACATTATTGCATATTTCATTAATATATGGCTTAATCAAGGAGAGTTGTATTTTCATGGATTTGTTACAATGTTCTTTTCATTGAGATAAATGAAGAAACTCCAGTTTCACACAGATGTGCAGTTGGCAAAATGAAGCACATGCAATTCTCTTTCCTAATAATTTTTAACATCCTTCTTTGTTATTACACCAAACTTGTAATTTTTTTCATGGCAAGGTACAATGTCCATAGGTCTACATTTCGCTATGAATGACTTTGTAACTCAAGCATTGATGTTTGAAAAGTACTGGTTCACATGTTATGCAGATTTACCCAGTGCTGATTCCTTAATCATGGATGTAATGACTAGGAATTCTTCATGTTTACGATCATGACTAATTTTTCTAAAACTCCAACTTTCTCATGAGGATTCCTATGTGATCACTGGCAACAAACACTGTAAGTTGTTTATCTTGGAGTGGGAGACTTATTTTGGTCAAATTTGAGAAAATGTCAGCCAAAGACACAACTCTGATCATTTTCATCAATTTCTTACTTTCATTAAAAAACAATGTGTTCAAGACAAAGAGCGGCTTGGTCAGCATGCAGTTCAAACAAGTGCACAATTGCCTTTTGTCAAGAAGCCATTACAAATCAATGTACAGATGTGCTTTACGCATCCTCATGTCACCACACAGAATATGAAAAATATATGTGACTGAAAGTTGATTATTTTACAAAACTAAGATTTTTTACCACCTTATCAGGACATTCTAAATACAACTGGATTCCCTCCCCAATCCCCAAGGAAAGTTTTAGACATGGAGAGTATAATTTGGTGCCTCTAAGTTAATATGAGCCAAAGTTCCAACAGTTTTGTTCACGTTTGCATTAGCACTATCGTGCAAATGCCTACACAGAGAAAAAGGCAAATTATATTTTAGCAGTAAAATGAAAATTGTTTTGCTCTCCTACTCCCATGCAACCTGGGACAATCTTAAGCATAAGAACCCCAAACTCTACTTTGAGAATTGTTGCTGCATAAAAATGTCTTACCTGGAGAGCTGTTTTTCAATGCTTAACATCAATCTGGATTTCCTGTGTCTATTATTCCTTTCTCCTTTACTCAGCATCTTCCTGACTCCCTGTTCCATATATCAACCTTGTAAGCATCCAAACTCAAGGTCTTGGGAGTTTATTTCCTATATACAGTTATTCATCAATAACTTCCTTTTTTGAAATCTTTACCATTGTCATATACTGCTTGAAAATATATCTAACCCCACCTGGATTGCTAAAAAGCTCAATGGTCACTCCCACTGGTACCAAGTCTAAATCCCATACACGCTAGCAAACCAACACACCTTGATTTGAGTATTTCACCACATTTTAATCTTTTTTTTTTAATTTTTGAAGTAACATTTGTTTAGAACATTATATAGGCTTCAGGGATACAGTATCATAAACCAATATCTCTATATACTATAGTATGCAAACGTCCATCAATGAGTGAATGGGTAAAGAAGATGTGGTATATAAACTAATTTTATTTATATTAAATAATCTCAAAAGAAAACATAAAAGGCTATCCACATTCCAGAGAAGCATCATTTCATCAAGTAGCATGTAACATTTTAGATTAAAATGAATTAACTGAATTCACAGTTTCCTATAAGCACTTAATTATACTAACCTCAATGTTTCTTTTCAAAGTAGGCTATATACAAGCCACTAATGTACAACAGCAAATACTATCCATATAAAATTGCTAGGGTTATCTAAATAACTATTATAGTTTAATTTACTTTATTATTATATTTAGTTATTCTTATTGTTCTCCTTATGTCAAATCACTGCAAGTCACTGACCTTAATTATTGATCTAAGAAATGTCTTTTCACCAACTTTTCGATAATTTTTTCCCTAAATAAGTGAAGTACAAAGGTGCATCTTCTCATCTTACCTTTTCACCATTCCATGGTTCTAGGATATATGCCTACAGTAGTGTTAAAAATACATCTGTTCATTTTTTAATTGCCAAGCTTTATAGTAATTTCTAAGAAAGTACAGTGAACAACATAAGGATAGTCATTATAAAAATTCAGAGTAGGTTAAAAAAAATGGTGAGTTTCTACCACATAATATTCTAATATTCAGAGCCAAAAAAAAATTGGTTTTAATGCCATTGTGGAATTTCCTGATTTTTAGAACACACTGTGCGGGGCCTTCACATCTGTGGGATCGTGTTGCCAACTGTCATGTTTGAGTGCTTCCTACAGTTACAGGCCAGCAAACAGAGGATGAAATGAATTGAAAGTACTCCCTCCAAAGTTACAGGCAGTTTAATAAATATACTGTTTCTACCTTGACAAGAGAGAAACTCCCTCAGAAGGCAGGCAATCTTTTAGACCATTACATTCTTTCCAAATAGCAGGAGGAAAAATTGCAATACTTTCTGATAACTGAAATGGGTTATAAAGCACAAAATCAATCAGACCAAAAGAGTGTATTCTACTACATCCATTCCTGCTTTCATTGATGTTATCAGAAAATAATCCACTAGTAACAGAACCAAATGCAGAAATAATTGGATCTAACAGTTACTTATTAGCTATGGGATGTTAGCAGCCCATTAAAAATTTGTTAAAACCCTATTTTTAATTGTGCTCCCAAGACATCTTTCAGAAATCTAAATTTTATATAGTTTTAAATAACTATGTTTTCAAAAGTGTGACTTTGAAAAGATTATGGATTTTCTTTATGAAAAAAAACCCTAACAAATCTTCCCCAATGCTGTCCTTATTCAGAAAGATTGTTATATAAAAGTAGATAAGCTTAGCTACAATAGTTCAAAGTGTTTAGAGTATCAGTGTACCAGTAATACAAAAAAATAAACTGGCAGATGTACTAAAATTCATTTTCCAAATGCCCCTGGATCAGCTCAGGGACTTTGGACTCTCTTATATTAAAAACAAATACAGCTGAAGAAGTGTGATCCTACACCTCTGAATCACCTACATTGTTGGAAACCTACGTTTCCTCAAAAAAATAAAAAAATAAAAAATAAATAAAAGTGAAACGTAAAAAAAAGAAGTTGAAAAATAAAAACAAAGAAGCCTTTCAGATAAAGGCGTCTGGAATCTTTCTCACTCTGCAGCCATGCTTAGTTCAGTCAAAACAGTAAATTTGTAGCTTAGGCATCACATGAAAGAAAACGGGAGCATTTTTTAAACGTACTTTTTGGAAACTGGTATTAGCGTCTATGTGGAAGTATAGTCATACATTTGAAAAATCATTAAAATACAGAACCCTTCATTCAGGAAGCTACTGATCGATGCTGAACTTTAATAGAAGGATTAAGTCACATTTCCTCTGTATTACACTTCTACATAAGGGTTCCAGTGGATTCTCTTATTTTGAAATAATTATTTGTGCTGCTTCTTACATTTTTCTTTGCAATGAACTCCAATGAAATCATTATCATTATTTATTTTGACAGCTTTCCCACTTCAATCGTGTTCAAGTCAAAACTTGTCATTAATGCATTTCCTTTGTTTTTTTCTATTTTCAAATTCAATTCGGATTCCATTTGCACATAGGCAAGCAGTTCTTTGCCCATATACACTGAAGGGTTTTGGACAAACTTGACTCCATCAGCAGCCTTACAGAGCAGTAGTCCTACCAACAGCCCCCAGGAACTTCATGAGGACAAGGGCTGGCTCACTTACCACTTTGGCCATACCGAGGAAGGACTTTTTTTTTTTTTTTTTTTTTTTTTTTTTTATAGAGGCATGTTTTTATTTATTTATTTATTCATTTGTTTGTTTTTTTTTTTTTGTTTATACATGCACTGGGTACAGTCAGAAGCACGGGAGGGTGAGAGAATTCACCAGAGCCAGAGCGGGGAGCAGAGCAGGCAGAAGGACCGAAGTACACTGCTGAGGGGAGCAGCGGGCGGCAGGAGAGGTCTGCGCGCCATGTGGGACCCTCCTCCGGTGGCCAGGGAGCAGCCGGGGATCGAACCGGCGCTGCAGAGGCTGCTGGCAGCTTCGCAACCCAGCGCTCAACCGCTGCGCCACCGGGGAGGCCCCCGAGGAAGGACTCTTACAACACATTTCTCTGGATGAAACTTAAGCTAGCTTGGTAGGGTAAATAAAGCCACATATTCCCCCCACATAAGATTTGAAGCATGGTATTTTCAAAGACCTTACCATAATTAACAATTATTTCATCATCCTTATAACTATAGTTATCCTCCACACACAAATCCTATTTTAATGTTCCATTTTGAGTAAATTATTCAGAAGGACCTATTGTGCATGAGTGAAGGGATAAAAGAAAAAAAAATGGTAAAGTTTCACTAACGTATGTTAGTAGACACTTCATATAATTTCACCCTGTTAAAAAAACTACTCTAAGTTGCTACCCAGGGTACCATACAGCTTTCAAGCCACATAAAACTACTATTTTCATTATGCTTATAAATACTCCTACAATATACACAATCTTGTGTGGGTCTGCAATGCCCCATATGACCTAACTGTACACCACAATAAAATTGTCAACGACTCCTGTTGCTTATAGAAGGGGTTCTTACACCCTGATATGTGTAAACGTAAATTCAGCTTTCTTTTTGTTTTTTAAAAGATTTTATTTATTTATTTATACAAGCACTGGGTACAGTCAAAAGCACAGGAGAGTGAGAGAGTTCACCAGAGCCAGAGGGGAGAGCAGAGCAGGCAGACTGACGAAGTACACTGCTGAGGGGAGCAGGGGGCGGTAGGAGAGGTCTGCGCGCCATGTGGGACCCTCCTCCGGTGGCCGGGGAGCAGCCGGGGATCGAACCGGCGCTGCAGAGGCTGCGGGCAGCTTCGCAACCCAGTGCTCAACCAATGCGCCACTGGGGAGGCCCAACTTCAGCTTTCTGATTCAATCAAGTTATTCAAATTCAGTAGGTCAGGATGGAGTCCAGAATTCTGCATTTTGTAAAGCATTGAATACCTTGCCCTGGTGCTTCTAAAAGTCCCAGATGTTTCTACAGACCTGGGACTGAGGAAGACAATGCTATTTATTGTGTGGGATCCAAACTCCTTTGTACTGTCACTAAACCACTCCTCTCTTGCTACTCCTCCTTCCCCACCCTCTTGCCTGTCTCAAAGCACAAACAGTTGACGCTCAAATACATAAACATGACGCTGTTTTCACACATTCCCTTCCTTTTTCTATGCTTTTCTACCTAATACAATTTATACTCATTCTAACAGGCAAACAGAATTTCTGCACTTGGGCCTCCCTGGTGGCACAAGGGGTTAAGATGCCACCGCAGCCACTGCAGCATGAGTTCAATCCCCAACCAGGGAGATACACACATGGTGCAGCAGACCTCTCCTGTCTCGCCTGCTGCTCCCCTCAACAGTGTATTTCAGTCAATCTGCCTATTCTGTTCCCCATTCTGTCTCTGGTGAATTCTCTCCCCCCGACACTTCTCGCCTGTACCCCAGTTCTTAATGCATAATCTTTTTTTTTTAAAAAAGAATTTCTGCACAGATTTCCCTGATCCAATCAGACTGCAAGCTGTATATTCTATACCACTGTGCACATATCACTTTGCACATGATACAATATGTATTACACTATTTTCTAATGTGTCTATACTGTTCTTGAAGTCAAGGACCATAGTTTACCCATGATGTACTTCTCTTTTTAAATACCAGGTCTACAACATAATTAGTATTGTTTATTGAGCAAACTATTTTATATTACCATGGACCTCTTCCCAAACATAAAACCACTCTGAAAATTAGTTCCAATTAGTACATACTGAATGTGCTGTATCTTAATCAGACTCATGGAAAATTATGAATTCAATCTGTCAAGGAGATACACATACAAACACATACATATATTATGGTTTCTCTGTTAAATCATTGTGCTAACTGAAAGTTTACTTATGTTTAAATGTTTAGATGATACCTTCATGTGTATATGAACACACACTTAAAATTGACAGCAAAATATAAACTAAGAATAATCTAGGAATACCTATTATTTTACTATAATAATTTATTCCTTTATATACATTCAGCATTGTAAATTTTCAGTTCATATAATGACTAGCTTACTTAGACAATATAAAAATGTCCATATTACAAGAAGAAAAAAAAAACCCAGTTTACCTTTTCTAGCGGTTATGGCTTTCTCTTATAATTTTAATTTTTTGAAAGCAGGCAGAAGCCCTCATTCTGCTTTTCATACAGATAAAGTTCAGTGATATCTATAAAGGTTCAGTCACAAAGTTAAAGGTACAAGGTCTACTATAATTAATTTAAAATGTCATTCTTTGACTTGTGCTACAAGAAAAGAAATATTAGTCTGGGACACCTGTCTAGTAGACAAATGGATTTTATTTTGTTGTTTCCATGCAATACAAGAATGGGAAAGACAACAATGCAAATAAATGCTACTATAATAATGAAGTTAGAGTTTCTTTTGGTTTCCATGAGATGTCCACACCCACGCCTGTCTCTACTCAATCATCAAATAATAATTGAGTACAATGAGTAAGCGTTAAATCTTAGATCAAGAAGTATCATTGAGAGATGTGAAAATAATATTTTTTTAAAAATCAAAAATTGATCAAATCAAAAAAGGAGTAATGTCTTTCCTTTTCTCTGGTGCTATTTCCTGTGCTGACGTGGAAGTAAATAAGCTTCTTCCACATCACCACCCTAAGAAGCTCACAAGTTCTCCATCTTTTCACAAGGATGGATGGACTCTTCTGCGTCCTCTGAGCTGTGTATGATGTATCCTTCTACTGGGGACCATACACCAAGTTAGGAAGCACAGAATGAACATCTGGTAGTTTGAACAGTGTGGTTAAAATTAAGTTAAAAAGAGACAGTCATAAAATTATATTTGTTCACTGAAATCACCAAAATTCTTTTGCAAAATATTGTAACTATCATTTTATAGAGGACTCAGACTCCTTTTGGATAAAAGTATTGCAGTTATTCATGCAAGACCACGTGAGTCTCAAGATAATTTCCCTTGTCTAGTTGAGCATACTGCCTACCTTGACTGGGAATGTTCAGACATGAAACTAGTGGACACAAACCATAACCTAATTTTTAAAAACTCCTTGGGCTTATGCTCAATATATGAACCAGAGTAAATTTGCCTGTTAATCAATTTAATTAGGGTTAACAAGGTCTCAGTGCACTAATTATGCCTGCACTATTTCATCTTTTTAAATAGCTTAATAGTAGTCCATTGAGTGTATATTCCACAATTTTCTATCCATTCATCTATTGATGGGCATACAGTTGGTTCTATGAGTTGGCTATTGTGAATAATGCTGCTATGAACATAGAAGTGCATACAATTTTTTACACTAGTGTTTTTATTTTCTTTCGGCTAAAATGAGCTGATTCTTATCTCCCACTGCTGACTATCCCACAATAATAGTAGAATTTTCTTTGATTCTTCTGATTCTCCCTGACTAACCTTGTTAATCCTGATCTAAAATCCATCTCCTAAATCAGTGCAATAGACTAACATTGAACTCTCTTCTAATGCTAATCCATGCAGAACATGGAAAGATTAATAACTACCCAATACTGTGATCAATACTCATGCCTCAGAATATAGAATGTGTCTCTGTTGCCAAAGAGCAAACACATGTCATTGCCTGATATTTAAAGTTTTGTATCTAGAACCCTTACTGTATCATTCATCAATTGACAACAGAAAATTCTATGGCTGCCCCTCCACTAGCTTATATACCAATTCTCCCAATCAGCCCTCTCTAATCTAACTACCTTACAGTGATCCTTCCTTTACTCAACTAGTTCAATGTACAGTAAAACACCTGCCATGTAACAACTGGAGATCTCAGCAAATGACTTCAGATTTTCAGGAACTGTATTAATCATCAAGTTCCAAGTCAGACCCTCACCTTCAACCATACAGATAAGCAAATGCATCTCTTCCTATCAAACAATCTCAGGGTCACAGTAGATTGTTGATCCCTCAATGAAATGAATGACCTGGTAAGGAAATTCCACTTGTATTTTGACGGAAATATGACTTCTTCTGCCACTTAACAGAAAATCCAGAGATAATGAATTTTTGCTCTGATTTTCCCCTAAGGAAAATTACTTTTTGTTTGGATGAAACTTAGTTTCATATTGCTTTTTCAGCTGTTAACATCTCAGTAAAGTATTACTAATTCCTTCCCTAGTTCTTTCTGTAGTGTATATACTGAGGTTTTTCTTAGATATTATTAGAAGAAAACTCAACAATCAGGGCTGTTGAAATTTTTATTCGAGACAAAGATCCCACTATAAGTTAGTGTATTTAAATTAGTGCACGAGTGTTCACTGTCATCTGATCGCACCTTACATTTTCATTCATAATTCTATTATGGAGAGCTTTCTCTGATTTGCCTAAGAATTGAAATCACCTTCTGACTTATTTAACATTAGTCCCGGCAATCATAATCACTCAGAAATGTAACATAGTCCTCCAAAAGAAACATGTTTGCTCTCAACATTTGTCTGCATGTTGTTGCAATGCACATTTTCCATACCAAAAAATAGGAATGAGAGTGGTTGTCGGGGGATATGGGGGGGACAGTTATATAGCTCAGCCCTCCACCCAATGCACACACATTCCAATGATGATACTGAAACCACAGGTTGCCACCTGCCCTCACCTGCATTTCTCCTAGTACAGTGGTCAAATTGCCTGGGACATTTGTTATTACAGGATTGCACAACGCTATATTTTCATTTATCTAAGCACTATCATTGGAAAGTACTCTTCTGTTAGGATAAAGCCAGTGACATATTACATAGTTAATCAATGTGTGCTGTTTTATTATGACACCTATTTTCAAGTTATACAAATGGACTGGCTGAATTCTCCTTGCTAGAAAATGCCACTGCAACTACTGCATTCATTTATAAAGATAGAGAACCTGATGAAGTTATAATTATTAAATAGTTCCCATTTCATTGCTTATCTTAGAAGCTGTACTGACATTAAAGACATTTCATAAACAGTAAGTTAATAATTAACAAGAAACCACTGGATTTTTAAATTGCTATTATGATCTGGAATTATTTTATTTTCACAAGGATAATTCATTTTCCTCTTATTTCAATGTCTTTTTTATTTTAAGAAAGTCTACCAAGGGCCTCCCTGGTGGCGCAGCGGTTGAGCGCTGGGTTGTGAAGCTGCCCGCAGCCTCTGCAGCACTGGTTCAATCCCCGGCTGCTCCCCGGCCACCGGAGGAGGGTCCCACATGGCGCGCAGACCTCTCCTACCGCCCGCTGTTCCCCTCAGCAGTGTACTTCGGTCCTTCTGCCTGCTCTGCTCCCCGCTCTGGTGAATTCTCTCACCCTCCCGCGCTTCTGACTGTACCCAGTGCTTGTATAAATAAATAAATAAATCTTTAAAAAAAAAAAAGGAATGAAAGTCTACCGAAAGAGGTAGAAATGACAGGAAACAGTGGAATTTCTGGCAAGAGTCTTCTACAATATGAATAACAATGAAATACTATTATTAAGTGACACAATAATAAGTAATGCTAACTACTCCAGTTTGGGACACAGGTATTTGAGAATTTGCAATGAAAAGTAGGCAGTACCAAACAATTCATTTTACTGATAAGGAAACCAATTCAGAGACTTGCATAATTTCATTTAGCTCCTGCTTTGTGCCACTAGCAGATACTGCAGTGTTTTGCGAAACAGAATAAGATATATGCTGATCTACACTAACTTCACAAACAAAAATGCTATGGATATCCTGGTGAGGGGGGGTGTGGTAACAACACCTGCACGGGGTGATCCTATACCTCTAAATCATAAACATTGTAAAGATACTTCAATTAAAAAAAAAAAAAGCCATAGCTAACCGCAGCACCCACTGGCCTCTTAGACCAAGCACCTATGTGCAAGGCTCAAAATGGATGCTCTGCACAGGGAACTGGGCATGTTCAGAAATGGCAGAGTCTGGATTTGGGTATAGTTTGATTTGGAAAAGAAAAAGAATGACAGGCCCCAGAATGAGCAGTTTTCACCCAGGAGTTCTATCTAATAGTAGATTTGTCTATTCTTAATTATGAGAGGTTGCAGCCTTCATTTAATAAAGCTACCAAAGATTAATAACAAAACCTGACAAAGACAGTGTTATTAAAGAGAAAATAACAGCAGAAAAGAAGAAAACAAACATTCTTAGGACTTAGGAGTCCATGTCTCGCTGAAGCAGCCATTGCTGATGGAGGATGTCTCTCTACTGCCCCCCAGATCCTCAACACTTGGAGAAATACGCTGAGCTTATGAGGCCTGCTGGGATATCCCAGTTCTCTAGACTGCACAACAATGAATTCTTGTGTAGAGGAGATATAGACTACCCAGGACAAAATAGACCTCAGGGGCCTCCCTGGTGGTACAGGGTTGTTAAAGACAGCACTATCAAACTATGTGTAGCCATTGCAGCACAAGTTCGATCCCGGGCTAGGAAGCTGACCTATAGGGTGCAACAGACCTCTCCTGTCTCGCCTGCTGCTTCTCTCAGCAGTGTATTTTAGTCAATCTGCCTGTTCTGCTTCCCACTCTGTCTCTAGTGAATCCTCTCCCCCCACAACAAGTCTGCACTGTACCCCAGTTATTGCATGTATAAATAAATAAATCACAGAAAAAAAAAAAAAGAGCAAAGGCATATACAGCCTCACTTTTACAGCATTATTCACCATAGCCAAGAGTTGAAAAACACCTAAGTGCCCCTCGGCAGATAAAGATAGATGTGGTATTTTATGCACAAGGAAATACTACTTGGCTATTTTAAAAAGGTGAAATTTTGTTATTTGCAACAACATGGAAGGACCTGAAGGGTATTATACTAAACGAAAAACACAGATGGAGAAAGATACTGAGTGATCTCACTCATATGTGGTAAATAAATAAAATACATGAACAAACAAAACAAAACTCTAAGACTATAAAGGCTAAATAGTGGGTCCCAGAAGGGAAGGGGGAATGGGAGGCAGTAAACCTGGTAAAAGGGAAGGGATCAAGTATATGGGGATGGATGGAAACTGGACTTTGGAGGTGAACATAACATGATATATACAGATGCTGATTTATAAACCTAAAATCTGTATGATGTTATGAACCAATGTTGCCTCACTATAAACTTAATAGAGTATCACAGCTTCTAAGTATAAAAGTTATAGTTCTTGTCCTAGTATGTTTGCTCTAAAACTCATTTATTCCAATTTATTCAATTCCATTTTTTTTTTTTATGTATCCTCCTGACAGGCAACAGTGTCATCCCGAACATCCCTTATGGTTTCTTAAGGGGCACATGCCACTTAAAAAATATTTAGGAGGGAGGTATTTACCCAAAGGACACAGAAACATCAATTCCAAAGAGCACCTGCACCCCTATGTTTATAGCAGTACTGTTTACAATAGCTAAGCTTTGGAAACAACCCAAATGCCCAAAAATAGATGACTGGATCAAGAAGATGCGGTACATATACACCATGGAATATTACTCAGCATTCAAAAAAGATAAACACATGCAATTTGCAGCAACATGGATGGCGCTGGAAGGGATCATGCTCAGCGAAATAAGCCAGAAAGAAAAAGAAAAATACCGGATGGTCTCACTCATAGCAGGAATCTAGAAAACTTAAATAAGGGACCAGGAAAATGAATGACTATAAGAAAGTGAAAATCAAAATCAACAAAAAACTATGAACCAGAGACACCCTTTGGGGGGGTAGGGGGCAGAGAGGGGAGGGATTGGGGACAAAATAAGGGGGTCGCAACTGTATGGGGAATACAAAAATAAAAAATATATATATTAAAAATAAATAAATAAAAATAAATTTCATTCATTCATTTCTTGTTAAAAAAAATTTAGGAGGGGACGTGGAAGGTGCCTTCATAAAATTAAAGTCTCTTATATAGGTTCAAAGATAGGTTCAAAGAGCTTTCTAGATCTAGAAACAAGATTTGGAAGCAGACAGCAAGCATATCTCTATTAAATAAAAACTTTCTGAAAATTAATAGACTTCCTTGAGCAAGAGTTAGAGGAGTCATTCAAACAACTGATCTGAGAGGGTGAAGAGAATGGACGATGATGAGATGACCTCCAAAATTCCTTCCCACTTTAAGATCCATTGACAAGTTTAATTTTAATGCTTCTTTAATGAGCTAATAATGAGCTCGACAGTGCTCAAATGTTGGTGATGTCAGATTTACACATGAGTGAACACATGAGCACCAATGACCTTTCTCTCCATGTCCACAGCCACAGTTCATTTGTCTTAACACTTGCAGTTCAACCTTCCCACCTACTAATTTGGAAGACTGTATAGGTGAATCCAGCACAGAAGATTTCACATTCTACACACTGGGCTAGAACTAATTCCATGTAGCAATATTCTAACCTTCAAGGGATTATAACTTTTACATAATATTTATTCTGTGATGACTTTAAAGAAATACTAAGTTAAAAAATGATCTAATTGGAGAACTGTAAGACACAGATAAGTTAAAATGAAGAAAAAATTTTGAGAAGCCTTGAAAGCATTTTGTGACATGGAGCAACTTAATTCATCCCAAATGTTATGCTACAGTAAGTTATATGATTCTGCCAGATGCTTCTCTTTAGAAGAATTTTATTATACCAGAGAGAGCAATTTCTTTTAATGAGAATATTTTTGAATAATATTTGTTCTTGAAACCACTGCTTTCTTTGTTTCATATCTAATGAGAATAATTTCCTTTGATTCATAGGCATTTTTATTCTTCTGCTGGTTCAATCAAAATACCAATTAACTACATGCATAATATGAGAATCAAATTTCAGCTTGGTTTCAGAATATGTGTCTCAATTGTAGAAAGTGTTTAATTCGTATCTTAGGGTATCCACAGGTGAAGGATTATACGTAAACCCTGTAGTTAATATCCCAACCACCTCTAGATCATTAGCAAATGTAATATCTGAATTGTGAGAAAAACAAAACACTGAAGAGTATACAACTCAGTCATTCTAACATCTAAGCAATATAGAGTTATCAGTGTTAATGCAGAACATGAAATTTTAGGTCCTGGTTTTACAAAAACTTAGGTGAATTCTTTAGTAATGCAAGTCATGTGTATATAAAATGACTGAATCTGTTTAGCAAGGAGGTATAAATTTAGAAAATGCCATCTCTTAAAATTGGAAAAGGAAAACAGGAGAGCAATTTGCCTCTAAGAATGGTAAGTAAACCAACAAATATAACTCAAAACAGAAAAATAAAACACTTCTCAAATAGATAGTCATGGAGGTGACGTGTGGAGCACAAAATGCAAGGGACAAATCCACTAGTAAGGGATAAATGCTTTAAATAGAATAATCACACCAGCAGGGACACTTCACAGAGGTGAATTGCATGATTGTACAGGAAGCTTCAGAGCACTTTCCTGCTGCTGGCTGAAACAGGAGCTGAGCAATCAGCATATGATTAGGAATATCTGATTAACCTGCCTGTAGCTTGCTGCCATTTTTTAAGATGTCATCCAATGTTATAATGAGCTGCAGAGTCATGCCACATTATTGTAGAATACTGTTTATAAAGTGTGATATTATTGCATTATGTCATCTTCATTGGTTAAGACATTGGATTTTTTTTAATAAAAAAAGTATCATTTTCATTAAGTTACCATGATTATACAGTCAGTTCCCAGTTCATAATAAGTGCACAAAATATATCTGGAATCAGAAGTAGTTAATAATGTTACTATAGCAGCAATATCCAGTATCAACAAATTTAATGATTTTATAATATTAAAACTAAACCAGTTTCAAAATTAAGAGAAAGAAAAAAATGTAAGCAAATGTACATATATTTGTTAGATAGAAATATAGGTAAATTGTAATATCAGTGAGTATACGGTTCATTTATGGAATGAGTTAAAACTGTCAACTAATGCTGGACTTGAAAACCTTCCAACTGCAGGTGAAAATGGAAGCAATGAGAACTGAATCTGGAAGAATTTTAGGAATCTTCTTTCACCAAAATGAGGTCATCTGTTCCTAAATCCAATCCTCAGCGTAATTAGGCTGAACTACATAAGGAAAGTATGTTAAAAGCATTCATAGTCTTACCTACAAAATCAGGTATTTGACCACAAGAAGCTTCTGATTAGGAGCTGCATTCTCCATGACTAGCCCTGCTCCTACCACACATTCAAGCACTAGTTCTCACTCACAGTCTGCTTTATCCACCCATCCCTCTGTGTTGCTTAAGTTCAAGCCTACTTGGCTACTACAGTCAAGTTGTCTTGGGGACGCCATTCAAATGGTATATTTTAGAAAAGGAGAAAGTCTGAGCAGGAGTAATGAAGGAGGAAGAATCAATGATAATAGTAGAATAATAGTAATTTGATAATAATAGATATGGTGAGCCACTAGGTCATGGACCAGGTGAGGAAATATGTAACCAGATAAAAATCCCTTTAGTGATGATAGTAGACATGGAGGAGAATAATTATAGAAAGTTAAAAGTCAAACTGGGTCAAGACTTCATATCCAGTTATCTGCAGGGGTTAAAAGAGATCTGTATTGCTTAGATATACATTTTCTAATCTACTACACATCCCTAATTTTTACCAACAACTGCCCCAATTCTTTGCAAGCCTCTGTATCAAAATTTCTAAATTTGTACATTAACATTCTCCCCATCTATCTTTTTCATTTCTCTGTAAAACTCACTTCCATCATATTTTCACCCTGAATATGCTACTTAAGTTAATCCTGGGTTATATTTCAGGTGATCTGGTTGAAGGACTGTGCCCTTCTCAGCTGTATTACTTAACAGTTTTTGCATAACTAAATACCTCCAAATACCAAAATATAGAGGTTGACAATAAAAATAATATACTATTGCACATTCTCTATTGATCAGGAACCAGACAGCAACTCAGTGACGTAGACTCAGCCAAGTCTCCCATACGGCTGCAGTCAAGGGAGGGGTTTCCCATGATGCAGTCAAGATCAGCTCTCAAGCTCAATCATGTAGCCATTCATTCATATACATTTATTCACTTATTCACAAATGCTGCTGAGTATACAGTAATGAGTTGTTGTGTGGCACTTGTGACATGAAATCAAGTCAACACAGATTACAAACAAACACAACTGCAGTCCATGGTATAAAGAAACATTGCACAATAATATAGTAACATTAAAAGCAAGTGTTTTTCTCCGGAAAATCGGGAAAGAAATTTCTCTTCACATAGTGTCAAGAGCTGAGATCTAAAGATCAGAGCAGAAAGAAGGGGGATAAGTGATGCTGAAGACCCCAAAGTACAAAGCAACTCTGCCCATTAAGGGCGTGAAGAAAATGCCAGGGGTCAGCATACTGTACACAAAAGGCACTGTGAAGCAAAATGAGCCTAGAGCATCGAGCTGAGGACAGACCCCACCGAGCTTCAGTTGCTTAGCTGATAATGACAGAGATTACTTAAGAATAATTACATTAGTCAGAAACAGTAATTAAACATCAGAGCTCATTAAACATTATTCAGATACAATAATTAAACATAGTCAGATACTGTAATTAAACATAAGCCAAGTATAACAATTCAAATAGTATTATACCAGAAAGGTCAATTTGGGTGGATAATTGGCTTAAAATTTTCAACTCTGGAATCAATTATCTGAATTAGTTGGCTTTATTAATTATATCTTGGAAGCAGAGAGGAGCCTATTCCCAAAAACACTTTCCTAAAAAATATAAAACAAACCAAATTGAGACTAAGAAATTCGCTATAAATAAGATAATCACACCATCATGTTCATATTTACTACTAAGAATTCAGCTGAGCTTCAGGAACAAACAGCCTAATCTGCAGAATACCTACCCTTTACGAAGAATTTAAGAAAAGTATAAGGTGGTTTAACCTTATCAGAGTTGGGAACGGAACCAAGCTTTGCTTTCAAATCTGATCTTTTCCACTTCTTTCACTTTGCTCCCTCTACTCTGGCTCATCATCAATTTTAATATCTATTAATAAATAGATATCAAAATATCTTTCAAGAGAAACAGTTCTTAAAAACAATGATAAGTACCCTATGTTGTCTTCTAGGACATGAAACATAGCGCAGTCTTCAATTTCATAATATATCTAAGTAAACTATGTGAAAACATCCAAAGTAGGCATAGCCCATATTGTGAGTCCTTTTTATAGAGACAGTACTGTTCAAATTATACTGCTATATACATATTTAGTTTATGTTCAAGAGCAACCATCATTTCTGCATATATGCATAACTGAATCTTACTATACTTACAGTTTATACATAATTCATGACATTTGATTTGTGGTTGTAGCCAATTTTTCCAGCACTCTACCACTTGATTTTTTGCGAGTCATGTAATTTAACATAGGTCACTTACCCATGTAACTTAATCATTACCATGTTAAATAGGAATCTCAAATTCAAAATGCCCAAATCTGAAGTTAACATCTTGTTTTGCTACCAAAGTGCCTAAATCCTTCTTCTTTTTCTCATCTGTAGGATTTCTCAACCTCGGTAATTGGGGGAGGGTGGCTAATTCTCTGCTGAGGTGTATCGTGTATGTACATTGTTGGATAATGACCAGCATTCTTGTCCTCTGCACACTAGATTCTAACAGAATCCCCAACTGAGACCAACTTGTGACAACCCCAAACACCCACAATGCTAAATGTTCCCTGGGACACAACACGTCACCCCCAGTTGAGATCACTGGCCTCATCCTTTTCATTAGCGCCAGTATCTACCCAGTTTTACAAGAAATTTTGAATATCATCCTGTATCCCTGTCCTGCCATTACTCCTCATACCTCTCCATCCAGAAGAAATGACCATTTATCTCAATTACAGAAGCTAATTTATATCTCTACTTTCAACCCCATTTTCATCCACCTTCTTTCTCCTGTTTTCCTACCAGTACAACTTTCCAGAGATGCAAACCTAATATAATCATGACCTTGCTGAAAAATCAATGGCTTCCCCAGCAGCTGCAGGGAGAGAGAATTTTATTCAGGGCATAGGCATGCATATACACACAGCATGAGTACACTATGGATATATACTGTATATACACACACATTTTTTAATTTTCTCTTCACGCAAACTTTGTGAAACAGATAATGCCTTTCTCCTCACTTTCTATTCAGGAAACTATGAGGTCAGTAAGAAGTGGAATCTGACTTTGTTCCTGGCTCTCTACCACAAATGTGGAGTTCTTTATTGTCAGGCTGTACTACCAACTCTTCTTGCTTAGCTTCGTATTACTAGCACCTAGCACTATTCCAAGAATATTACAGGTGCCCAATAAATACTGATTGAACATATAAGCTAAATAGGTATGGCGGGAAAGCCAGACTGTTATTTTGATAATATCCAGAAATTAGTACTTACAAAGAAGGAAGTGTTTCACTTGACTTTGAGCCAGGCATGAGTCAGTCACAATTGAAAGGGTCAGGGATACTTTAACAGAGGTTTTGAGATTTCTTTGGGTCTTTACCAAACAATTGATATGAATTCATAATGGGGAGTTGCTCTGCTATACATATTTTTGTTGTTTTAAAATATTTTTTTTCTCCAAGACCTCCTATTTATCCCTGTATAAGAAGGCCTTCAAGAAAACCTCATTATCACCCAACACATAGTTTTATTCTAGTACATTTTATGATAGTTAAGTATTAGGCCATGGTGAATTTTATGTATCCATTCCTTCTATCAAATCTATGCCTCACCAATCAGCGTTACCACTTGCCTGACTAGTTATGGTCTTGAGTAGCACTTTTCTCAATGAATTGCTGTTTGCCATTTAACATTAGGTGATATGACGCCAATAAAGGCTATTCTGAAAATTGCGGGTCCATCTATAGTAGCATATATAATGAAGCAGAAAATAGGGCACAGATTCAGTTGTCCATTTAAGGCTCCTAATTACTCCCCACTACTTGTATTATTGTAATTTCTTGAAAAGGAGTACAAAAGGCCATATTGCCTTTCAAACTGGTGAGTAAAAGTAGTGAGGGGTAATAAAACTTGGTGAATTTAAAGGGGCAGAATAAAGCCTGACAATGACTATGGAATGTATTTTCAATTGACCCAACAACCTCTTTTTAAAGGTACTCTCGGCTATATCAGATATAATTTGGGGTACTAGTTAATAATGTGCTATTCAGAGCTTTCTCTGGGAGTTGGATATCAGGTAGTATTCTCTCCTGAGAAGCTAGCACTACCTCAATCAGGTAATTAACTCCATAATACATTTAATTTTATATTTACCTGGACAGATCTCTTTAAAAGGTTTTTTTTCCTAGTCTTACATACTATAGTGTTTATATATTACTGCTTTTTAATTTGTCTTTAGTGAAATGTTCATCAATATTTTATATTCTACTTAGCAATGAAGATCAAACCAATAAACATTTTGTGCTCCTCTCAGCAAAGTACGTATTAAGAAATCTACCGAATACAAAGTATTGATTGGTTTTGTTGTTCATCAATATTTCAAGTAAAAGGATATGTACCATCTATTATGTAATTATTAAATTTATTCCTGGCATGAAAGGGATATATTAAATTGAAAAATCCCTTTCAATTATATATTAATGATGTATACATACATTGTCACTTATCATGATTTATACACATTTCCACATATTTCCAAACTGCTCCAAATTTGAAGGGTCAAGATTGTTCATAAATTTTGGAATGTATTCTATGAATTTCTATGAATTGGTCTAGAAAATATAAAATACCTTAGATCACTATTGATCAAATGCTGTCTTATTTTAAATTCTCAGAACTGTTTTTAGAAATCATGTTCATGATTTTAAAAACGAAAGGAGAATGAATACAGCCTTCAACATCATGCAATCTGAAATAATCTAAATTTGTAAGAACTGTCACTTGTCCACATTCTCATTTGCATCTGATACACGAAGAAGGCAAGTCATTCAGCCAGCCAGCCTAAGAAGAAGTATTTACTAAATACCCAAAAGCAAATGAAAATCAACAAGACACATTTGATGCCATCGACTGGATTTCAGTTCAACAGTAGGAGAGAACAGGTAAAGAAATCATTGTAATACTGTTACAGATACAGTTAGAGACCTACAAGAACTACTTTGAGAATATAATAAAGGAAGCAGTTGCTTCTCTGTGTGTGAGAACAAATGCCAAAATCAAACCAAGTCCTAACTGGGCTTAAGCTTCAACACTGTGGTAAAAGAATATAAGAAACCAATAAAATGTAAAAAATAGAGTTAGACTTCCAGTGACAAATTCAATAGAGTACGCACAGGTGTTCATTATTTAATGATGCATATCTGAAACTTAAATGTTAGAACGCTGTATCAATAAAATGTATACATAAGACAGTACAGGCATACCTCAGAGATTACAGATTTGATTCCAGACCACCACAATAAAATGAACAGTACAATAAAAATTAATTAATTAAATCATTTGATACTTTTATGTATTTGTAGTAGTTTATTATATATAATATCCAATTGATCGAGATTCCCAGTGATTGAGGTTCATGAGTAATATAAATCTTCTTGCAATAATATACAAAATAATCTTTAGAGCTCAATATTATTCCACTATATAGATGTTCCACTATACGTTTTTTTTAAAGATTTATTTATGCATACAAGAACTGGGGTACAGGCCAGAGGTGTGGGGGCTGAGAGGACCCACCAGAGACAGAGTGGGGAACAGAATAGGCAGATTGACCAAAGTACACTGTTGAGGGGAGCAGCAGGAGAGTCAGGAGAGGTCTGCTGCGCCATGTGGGTTACTCCCTGGCCGGGGATTGAACTTCGCACTGCAGTGGCGGCAGATAGCTTCATAGGTTGCATCTTAACCCCTTGTGCCATCAGGGAGGCCTTCCACTACTTACTTAATTCCTTATTTAAGGATACTTACAAATTTTCCTTTTTTTACTTATAGGGAATTATTCAGTGAGGACCTTCATACACTGAGCATTGCTTATGTTCTTCAAAGTAGAATTTCTGGCTCTAAGTGCATGGAGATTTGCAACAACATGGACATATATCGTGTTGCCCTCAGAGAAATATTAGTTTTTACCATGGGTGGCCAGGAATTGACTGGCCACTAAATCTCAATGTAGAAAGAAATACCCAACTCAAAATCTTAGGGTGCCTTTAACAGGAGGCTGGTAATGGCTGTGTCATATCAGAAAGAGACCCACTCACCATATGACCAGAGCAATAGTTACCTGGACATAGCAGGGTGGGAAGGAGGGAGGAATTCCACAGGAACATAGGCACACTGGGAATGTGGATATTTCTTGAATGGCTATGTTCACTGTCTTGATACTGATATTAGTTTCATATGTATGTCAAAATCTAGATCTTTAAAATATGTGAATTTTACCATACATCAATTGTACCCTACAGCTCTCAAAAATGCAACATCTGATATGTAATTTAACCCATTGGAAAATTTTATGATGTTTTAAATTAGGGAACTGATGAGCATAATTAGAAAAAGTGGCAGGGGTGGGGGAGGGGTAAAAAAGAAAAGTGTTTTCAACACTGTCTTGGTAAAGGATACTCTGACAAATGTGAGCAGCGAAATGCCCTGCAAATTGGCCAGAAAACTACAGCAGATTGATGGACATACCACTTACAGCAATGTTTCACTCCTTAATGGAACAGGAGTAACCTTGATATGTTTATTAATAGATATCTGAGGTCAGATCTCCTAAATCAGAATCCTTGGTGCAGGAGCAAGGAACATGTTATTGTTTCAGCTCCCAAGTGTCTTGTGAAGCATCCAAATCAACTGCCTCTAATTCACTGTCCAATATGCACTGTCTTCCTCATCACTTTGTCTTCCAAGAAGACAATTTCCCACTTGGCTCCTGGAGAGTGTGCCATTTGAAAACACACACTGGGAATGCCATAATTAATATAATGCACTTATTTTTTAAATCAGCCTCTTTTAAGTCTGACACCCAACTGATTGATTCTATGGGCATTAATAAACTGTACGTTTAAACATGCAAATAAAAAATCAAATCTCAGATAGTTAAACATCCAAAATTAATCATCCCCTGATGCTTGCTGCACCATTTGAATTGCAATATATATACACTACCAGTTTCTTTAAACATAAATACCTCTAAAATACATGCTTTTATAAGTTGAAATGCGCAAAATACACAACTAGTTAAACCTGGCCTTAGTGGAGATATCAGAGATAAAGAAGGGAAGAGAGTTGTGTATAAACCAATAGGAATCTCAGGATTATAGAATAGTATCAGATGAGCTATCAGCTATGTTTTCACTCTAAATGTGAAAAGATTACATGCACCATTTAATGAGAAAAAATGATGTCCATAACTTGAGAGGCACAATCACTCTTTGACCATTCCTACAGAAGTTTTAAAAGCCACATGCATTATTTTAGGTATTTATATTTACCTGGTGGTATACTGAAATTCATAACTGTTGGATAAAATTCTTTTTATAACCTTTATATATTAAGGCAGTCAGCAAACTAATAATGTACTCTCTTAAAACTCTTGCCAGTGTAAATCACCACTGAGAACTCAGCCTGACATTTGAATTACTTGAATTTATATCAATGACTTACTGAATATTCAGCAATGTTAGAAATATACTCATTATTAATAATGACTTTGAGAGAGAGTCTTTGCTGAAGTTGCCACATAGAAGGCAACCATTTCAATAAAAGCTTTTTAATTTTCAATTTCATCATGAAATGTTACAATTTCATTAAAATTAAGAAAGTTTTTTCCAGTGTAGAGCAAATGACTTTCAGTCTTCTTTGTTTAAAAGTGTCTGAGAATTTTGTGTCACAGCATTTAGAGTTTTACCCTTGGATTTCCTGGAGTCTAATTTCCTGGAAAAGTCAGAGTAACTAGGATGAATACCCACTTCCACTTTCGGACTGAGTTAAAATTGTTTTATTGGCATTAATTGAAATTTGAAAACCAAGTACCTTCATTACATTCTATATGCTTGAGATAATTTTATTTTTCTTTCTAAGCTTTGTCATCTTGTCTAGTATTATTTTGTTTTAATGGGTTTTTTATTTTCTCACATAAAAGAACTAATAAGAGCAAAAAAAGGAAAGCTGTTTATACTGACGTGGCAAGAAAAAAGAGCATGTTTGTGGGGAAAAAAAAGTCCATTTCCAAACATTACATCTTGCATGATTACATTTAACATTCCTAAAAAGACAAAACTGTGAAGATGAAATTAGCCCAAGAGGGTGGTATCGCAGATGGAGGTCAGCAGCAACTATAAGGGGTAGCAAGAGGGAGTGCCTTGGGGTGATGGAACATGTCTGCATCTTGTTTGTGGTGGTGGTGATAAAACAAACCTATACACAATGGAATATTACTCAGCAATCAAAAAGATAAACACATGCAGTTTGCAGCAACATGGATGGAGCTGGAAGGGATCATGCTCAGCGAAATAAGCCAGAAAGAAAAAGAAAAATACCGGATGGTCTCACTCATAGCAGGAATCTAGAAAACCTAAATAAGAGACCAGGAAAAAGACTAATCAATACAAAGTAAAAATCAAAACCAACAAGCAACTATAAACCAGAGACACACTATGGGGGCGCAGGGAGGGAGAGGCAGGGAAAGGAAGGACTAGAGTCAAAATAAGGGGGGGGGTGCAATTGTATGGGGAATATAACCAAAATGAAAATGCATACATTGTGCAAAGATGAAAAAAGATGTAAGAATTATATAAAACAAAATATTTAAGTATAAAAAATTTTAAAAATAAATAAAAATTATAAGAACAAGAAAAAAAATAAAAAATAAAACAAACCTAAATATGCATTTAAACTGCATCTAAACACACACCCACACACACACGTGAACACTGAACGCAGTCTATACTTTACAGTGTAGAGCCAGTGTCCATTTTCTGGTTTGGCGTTTTCCTTAGGATGGATGGGGATGTCACCTTTGTTGGAAACTGGGCTAAGGGTTGAAGGGACTATATATACTACTTGTGCAACTTCCTTTGAATCTCAAATTCAGAATAAAATGTCTGTTTATCATGTTCCTTATCTGCAGGAAGGTGAGGTCAGATAGTCAAAATATAAAATGAGTACCGTACTCAGCACAAGGCTGCCTTGCAGAGTGAGTCCTGCCAGGTGGTGGATCCCTGCTGAGCCTTCATTTCTCCATGTGAAATATGTGGCGACCACGAAGGCTGATTCTGTGTTAATCTAATTCTTCTGATTCATTCAGTTGTAAACAGACTGAAGCTAGGTGATGTTGAGTGACCTCCCACACTCATGCAGCATGAAAGAATCAGGACAAAGACTATGAGATTAGGACATATGCAGAGACCTGGTTTGCCGAAGAGCAAATGCAAATATTCAGCTGCGCCACGTGGGCAAGTCATTTCTCCTCACTGATTAAGATGAAGTAATAGAAGAAAATGTGAAACTTTATTTTTTTAAGATTTACTTTTATTTATTTATGCATACAAGAACTGGGGTGGAGGCCAAGTGGTACAGGGGTTGAGAGGATTCACCAGAGACAGAGTGCGGAGCAGAACAGGCAGATCTACTGAAATACGCTGCAGAGGGGAGCAGCAGGCAAGACAGGAGAGGTCTACTCAGCCATGTGGGTGGGTTAGCTCTCTGGCCTGGGATTGAACTCATGCTGCAGCGGTTGGCTATAGCTTGATAGCACTGAGACTTTAACCCATGTGTCACCAGGGAGGCACAAAAATGTAAAACTTAAAAAAAAAATTTACACTATGTAATTTATAATCCTGGCAATAGTAATAACAACAACAAAATTATGTTTCTGCTGGTTTGCCTGGAAAAATTTCACTAAATTTAGACAATGTGTTTGGGATTGTCTGAAAAAATGAGTCACATGCGATACACTATAACTCCTTTGATGGCACAGGGCTGGGCTGGGGACTCATACAGAAGTTCTGCAGTCATGCACCAAGATTCTACAACTCAGGTAATCAGGAGCTCTCTGTGCTGCTGATCAGCTAGATGTACTCTGCATATTACCTGCTGTGGATAGAACAACTCACCGTGGTTGCAAATATCAGTCCTGATTACAGTCACAAGGCAGTCTGCAGCATAATCTAGAGTGGACAGCACCGAGGGCTGATCAATTTCAAGGCAGTCAGTGACCTCCACAAAGTATTAAGAAGGAGCAACTCATAGTGTGGTAATAACAACAATGGCTCAGCACTTCTCTAGATGGGACGTGGTGTGGAAAATAAGCCTGCTGCATATTTGCAAGGACCTGTGTGTAGTGACAGCTATAACCCAATTTTAAAGACATGGAACCAGTCTCAGCTGTTTAATATCATATGTCAGTAGAGATATCACCCAAGTGATCTCATTCAAGGGATACTACACTGTATTGAAACTCAAGTTTCAGGATGGTGGAAACCTGGATAACTGAATGAATAGATGTTCAATGCATGGAAAGTAAATGATGGAAATATACCTGAGTGTGTGTGTGTGTGTGCGCACATGCATGTTTGTGTGTGTGTACCTTTCATGGATTATATCTGGAAGCATCTACAACAAAAAGTTAACTGATTATTTCTGGATACAAGGAGCTATAGAGAATGCACTTATTATTTTGTTACTTAGCCCTTATTTTCAACTTTTTCATAATAAATCTATTATATAATCAAATAATAAAAGTGATCTGAATCTTCAGAGTTCTTCTCAGCCACTCTTTACTCTGAGAAAAGTCAATCATACACATCAAGAATTATTCTGGTGGTTTAATTTGTAACAGAAAGGCAATTTCATATTTTACCTCAATTTTTTTAAATACTTAATCAAAATCTTGAACAAAAACAAAACAATCCTAATGTAACTGAAGACTACTATTTTATTTTCAATGGAAAAAAACAGCATGCCGTTCCTGTAATAAATCTTTATGCCCAACACACAGCCCATGAGCTCCGGTGTCTAGAATCATATCTGACACAAAATCAATTGGCAATAAATGTGGGCTAAATGAATGAAAAGACTAAAGGGAAATAGCCTGAAATCAAGACAGCACTGTGTCCACTGAGGAACTTTTCCATATTAGTATTATCAAGAAGTTCAAAGGAAAGAGGACCACCAAAGGGTGAATAAAAGTCTAAGGAGAGCCTCACAAAGGAGACTGCTTGAGCTGGAGAGACTCCTTTCTCTTTCAGGGCTGACACTCTATCTGGAGGAGACTGCAGGTTCTCTCTAGTGGCCTCGGCTCTGGCTGAGTGATACCCCTTGTGTAGCTGGGTGCACAGTCCCTGCTACCTTGTCAGTGTGATGGTTAGTGTCACCTGTCGACTTGACTAGATCAAAGGGTGCCCAGATATCAGGTTAAACATTATTTCTGGGAGTGGGTGTGAGGGTATTTCTGGAAGAGATTAGCTTTTGAATCAGAGCACTGAGTAAAGAACATGGCCACCCTCACCCCTCATGGGAGTGGGCATTGTCAGGCTGCTGAAGACCCAAGTGGAACCAAATGCAGAAAAAGGGAGAACTGGCTCTCTCTCCTGATAGCTTGAGCTGCAGCATGGCCTCTCCTGCTCTCAATCTGGAACTCACACCATCAGCTTACTTGTTTATCAGGCCTTTGGGTTCATTCAGCACATATCACAAGTGTCCTGGGTCTCTGGCTTACAGTAAGCAAACCATGGGACTTCACAGTCTCTGTAGTCGTGTGACCTCAATTCCTCATTTTATAGATACGGAAATAGCGAGAGCAAGAGAGCCAGAGAGAGAAAGTTGCATGTTCACACAATGGAATATTACTCAGCAATCAAAAAAGACAAACTCATGCCATTTGCGGCAACAAGGATAGAGCTGAAAGAGATTATGCTAGCCAAAATAAGTTAGATGGAAAAAGATAAATACCAGATGGTCTCACTTATATGTGGAAAATAGAGTAACCAAAAATAAGGTCAAGAAAATGTCAAAACTAGCAAGCTGGCCATCAACCTGATGCCTACAGGAAGGGGGGGCTGGTGAAGGGGAGTCAAAGCAGGGGAGAGAAGAGCACAAGGGAATACAGTGATGGTTCAGGTGTGATAAGGTGGTAGGAGAACTATAGAGACTATAACAACATAAGAAATGCATTCCTTAATTTAAAAAAAAAAAAAAAAGGGAAAAAGAAAAGAGAACTCTGACTAAGCCAGCTAGGCAAAGTATCTGCTAAAAAGCAGAGGCCAAGATGGGATCACTTGCAAGGAGGTCAAGTGCTAGGTAGAGAAAACTGGAAAGGAGCCAGGAAATGCTGGGAGAGATTTTAGGCCATGATGCAGATCTGACTAGGAGCAAAAGAGGGACAAGCAGTTGAGGGGAGTGTGCAGTGTGCCATGGTCTAAGGAAGATCCAGCGAGGCTGTCAGGGCAGCCAAGAGACAAAGTCAGTCGTCACAGGAGTCCCCGTGTCTTCAAGGACCTGGCCTAACTGTCTCCCAGCCACACTCTCTCATTGACCTACAGGGCGCGGCCCATGGAGGCATGGCCTGGTAGCACCACTGTCGCGGATATCAGAGCCCTGGGTCAGGTCGGCTCCCTGTGCTTAGTGGTGTATGAGTCCAGACCCCATGGCCATTACACACAGATACAAACCTAACAGTTCCATTAAATAATATATTCCGAGATAATGTCTTGCTTTAAATAATGACATGAGGGCCTCCCTGGTGGCACAAGGGGTTAAGCACAGCACTATGAAGTTACCGGCAGCCACTGAGGCATGAGTTCGATCCCCGGCCAGGGAGATGACCCACATGGTGCAACAGACCTCACCTGTCTCGCCCGCTGCTCCCCTCAGCAGTGTATTTCAGTAGATCTGCCTATTCTGCTCCCTACTATGTCTCTGGTGAATCCTCTCACTCCACGCATGTCTGGCCTATAGTCCAGTGCTTGTATGCATAAATAAATCAACATTTAAAAAAATAAATAATGGTATAAAACATTAATTTCAATAAAGGGGGCCAATGCAGAATGTTATGTTCTGCTGTCCATGTCAGAGTTAACCTGTAGGAGCATATTTTCTCCATGAGGCGACCAGCATCTTTCATGTGTGATGTATACAGAGGTTAATTTTATATATATTCTTGATATGTTTGCCAGATGTATATTCTACATAAGAACAAAGTAAGCACTCATCTATCATATGAAAGAATGTCTGATGAATTTGAAATAAACACATATATCCACACACACTATTATTTAATATGCTATTTCTCTCAGCAATATTCTCTTTCTTGACCTTCTTTTAACATACTCTTAATTTTAACAAAAAAATTTATGGGCAACTTATGAAAGTTAGTGTAAACAGTATTTTGATATGATTTGATTGCAATTTTGAATTGCAAATACTCCCTAATCCGTCGCCATTTTTACATCTACCCTCCCACTCTCACTGACATCTATTTTCATGAATTCTATACCTTTCTCTAATCTAGTTTCCAATCACATTTCTATTATTTTTCAAAGTCCTAATCCATATTGCCATGTGGAGTGGATCTGGGAGTCTGCATGTGCTGGAAGCTGAGCATGGCCTGCAGGTACAACTGCTGCCCTCCCTGTCCTGTATGCCCCAGACTCCCTACCTGCATATACTGAACGTGGTATATACTGAGAAATAGAAACATGTAAAATCATTTATGAAAAGACAAATCAAGACTTCCTGTATTATTTACACATTCCCAGGTAATTTTTACATTTCTAAATACCTAAGATTTCTGCTACAGGGACTCCTGAAGCAATACTTGGATGTCTGTAGCAGCCTGTGTTTGTATCCAGCAATATGCGATTCCAGCTTTAATGAGGACCAGCACAGTGATAAATGTACATTTTATTCATTTGAAAAATAATTTTTTGAAAATTTTACCTGCTAATGTCATTAATATTTTCTATATTTTGTATTAGTTAAACTAACAATGGGTTTTAGATAACTAATCTAAATGAAGATAACTGTATCTGCATTTCATTGTATTTAAATTTCTGACAGTGTAATATCTAAAAAACAAGCAAGAACACATGTTGGCGAGGATGTGGTGAAAAAGGAACTCTCCTGCATTGCTGGTGGGAGTGAAAACTGGTCCAACCACTATGGAAAGCTGTCTGGAGGTTCCTCAGTCTACTAAAAATGGAGCTACCATAGGACCCAGCAATTCCACTCCTAGGGATCTACCCAAAGGTCACAAAAACAGTGATTCAAAAGAACACTTGTACCCCTATGTTTATTGCAGCACTACTTACAATAGGTAAAACCTGGAAACAACCCAAATGCCCAAAAATAGATGACTGGGTCAAGAAGATGTGGTACATATACACAATGGAATATACTCAGCATTCAAAAAAGATAAACTCATGCCATTCGCAGCAACATGGATGGAGCTAGAAGGAATTACGCTCAGAAGGAAAAAGGAAAATACCACATGGTTTCACTTATAACAGGAATATAGGGGAACCAAATAAGACATCGGTGTAAAAAAATAACAACAGTACAAAACACAACAAAGCAAAACCTGACAATTACAAATCAGAGACATCCTGCAGGGGAGGAGGCTGGTGAGGGATCAGAGGGAGGAGGGAGGAGCACAGGGGACTGAGGTGATGGTGTGTGGGTGCCTTGGGGAAGGAAATTCTATGGGGACTGCACCTGAGGGGGTGGGGGGAAGCAAATATTGTTTAAAAAATAAAAAAAAAGTAAATGGTTTTTGCTTCTCTGTTAAAAATAAATAAATTTCTGACTGTAAATTATATCAACAGCGGAAATGCAGCATTGATCTCAATGTAACTGTTACTCATAACAACCAATGAAAAGGCAATGCTCCCTGTATGTTGAAAATAAAAACGTTTTCGACCAACTCCAGGGAGGATTTCTTTATCAGATTCTTCATGAAGCTTTAACTAGCTGCAAGTCTGTATCAAAGTATTTATTGACGATAACTAATTGCATATTGTAGGGAAGTAAAATTTTTTAAGGTACTCTGTTTCAAATAACCTGAGCTATCTTTTTTCTCTTATGTAGCGTTTCTAAAGGACAACTTTGAAAAATCTTTCACAGAAGCACTGCTGCATTTAGTCACTCTTCTTTCATTCCATATATGCATAATACAACTCTGGAAGCCAAAGAATTGCCAATATTAAGAACTTGTTTTTACCTTTCTTTAGCTGAACAAGGTTGACACATTATCTACTACTGACAGGTAACCAAGTAATTTGCATCAAAAAATCACCTGGAAGTCTGGTATTTGTCAGCACCTCCAAAGTACAGCGCTCAGAACACCATCAACACCCCCAGGCTTCTTGTCAGAAGTGCAAATTTGCCAGACCCACACAGATCAACTGTGTGGAATCTTTGGAGTTTGTTCCAGAAGTCTGTACTATAACAAGCTCCCTCCTTGATTTGTTACAAAATTTGCAAACCTGTTAAAATTTTAGAAGCATTAGCCTACATGACAACAGGTGTATTCCACAGATACAGAAACATATATTTGGATCACTAACTGTATTTCATTTTTCATGTAAAAGCTTTAGCAATAAGTCAACACTATCACAGCATAAGGAGACTTTACCTACACTATCTTACACACATTTCTAAAATCACTTTGAAGCATAAATTCTCATGAAGTAGTCACTGGCAAAGGGATTAAAGACTCCCGCTGTCAGGAAGAGGGACAGCATCTGTGTATTCCTCCTGAGCTGCATTGGGAGGGCTCACTGGGATTTCAGCTATTTTTATGGATCTTAGCTCATGGGGTTAGGATGTAAAACAGTCACCCTGCTAAAAGACAAGACCAAACTACCAAGCCCAACTGAGAAACTCAGAAGTCAAATACATAGACCAAAACTGAGGGCAGTGAGGGTAAAATACAGTACAGGTTTCAAAGTCAAGATCAAGAATAGGGAGATCAAAGCTAAAGCTCCAGAAAAGGTAGGAAAATGGAATCTTGTACTAATGTCAGAGGAAAGAACTTAGGTTCTTGTGTCAGAGGAAGTACCGGTTGAAAGAGCTTCCTCAAGGCTTCCACTCAGTTTGTTTTGATTCCTTTGTCTAAGAGTAAGGTCATATAATAAGTGATAAAGCCAGAGAAAGAAACAAACTTTTCAAATCCATTTAGCCATCTTTCAACACATAAATATACAAATATACTTACGTAAAAGCTGGTATTTCATTAAACTTAAATCATTTAAATACATGATTGCCCACCACATGTTTTGAGTTAAAATAATTTTTTAGTTCTTATTCCTTAATAAATGGTATATTTTGAATTTTAGTCATGAGTCATTCCTTTCCTATTGTGATGACCTTTTCAAAGAGTGTCTTTATATAACCACCGCACGTCTTTACATACCCACACATATAAATGCTACTTTAAAGTCTATGGTGTGTTACTTTTCTTAAGAGAATTTCATAAATACAGATGATTTGTTTGCTAATAATAACTACAGGTTGTATAATGAAAGACAAGTTAAAATAGCAAAAATAGAGAGCTCTGTTGTAAAAAGTATCTATGTCTATAGAGTGCATAGTAAAATACACATTGTGTAAAAGAATAAAGGATGCTGAGGTAAAAAAGCTATCAAGAAAAATTTAAACAGAGACTAAAGAAAAGTGGAAATGAAAAGCAGAGATTAGTAGAGAATAGCCATGCCAAGCAATATGATGAAAAATGTTTTAACTTCCCCAGACTGAAAGAATGTGTTCATTTGTCTATGAAGAAGAACTACTGTAGAGCAGGTCATGGGATGGAGTCTGGAGCAAGAACACCTGTGATCACAGGTATATTATTCACTTGTCTATGTGGCCTTGGGCAGACACCTTCACCCCTCTATAAAAAGGGGCAAGCAATAATATAAGCTAACTAGGTTTTTCTTTTATGCCCTAAATGATTTAATAAGTGAAAGGGCCTGCATACACCAAATGTTCATTTTAGGGTTAGTACTATAAACACTGTAACATCGAAAATGAATGTGAACTGGGCCTCCCCTGGTGGCGCAGGCGGTTGAGCACAGTGCCGTGACGCTGTCCACAGCCTCTACAGCGCAGGTTCGATCCCGGCCGGCCAGTGAGAATCCCACATGGCACGCCTCTCCTGAATCGCCTGCTGCTCCCCTGAGCAGTGTATTTCACTCAGTCTGCCTGTTCTGTTCCCCACTCTGTCTCTGGTGAATTCTCTCACCCTCCTCCACGTCTGACCTGTATCCCAGTTCTTGTATGTATGAATAAATAAATCTTTAAAAAAAAAAAGAAAGATAATTAATGTGAGCCACATGTACAATTCTAACATTTTATGTAATCACAATAAAAAGGTAAAAAGTAGGTAAAATGAATTTTATTAATATATTTTATATAGCCCATGTTACAACTACGTTGTCCCAGAATTCATACGTTTAATTCATAATCCTCAATGAGAATGTGAAATAATTTGGAAATAGAGATGCTGAAGATAGAATTGGATTAAATTAACGTGAGAATATATCAGAGCAGACCCCTAATCCATAGGATCGGTGCCTTTTACAGGAAGGGGAAATTTTAACATAGATATGCACATAAGGAGGATGAAAAACAGATAAATGGGTCAGGAAGATGTGGTCTATATATACAAAAGAATATTACTCAGCAGTCGAAAAAGATAAACCCATGCATTTGTGGCACCATGGATAGAGCTGGAAGGGAAAATGCTAAGAGAAATAAGTCAGAAGGAAAATGAAAAATATCTGACAGTCTCACTTATCAGAGGAATATAAGGAAACCAAACAAAGGATCAGGTAAAAATAAAACTTGCAGGAAAACCATAGATCTGAGGCATATAGTAAGGGGAGAGCTGTAAGGGAAGAGCAAGGAAGAGCAAGGCATATAGCAAGGAAGAGCACAAGGGAATATGGCGATGGTTCATGGGCATCAGGGTGGTGGGAGAACTATGGGTCAACACCCAAGTGGGGAAATCAAACACTGTACAAAAATGAACAACAAAGTAAGAAAATAAAAATCAAAAGCTGAGAACAGCTCGCTAAAATTGAGTTTGGGAATAATAATGTACATTTCATGAAATGGAATTTGTTTTTAAAGAAAATAGATCTTCTATATTATAAAGGTTATAAGTCACATACTTAAAATATATGCTTAACACAGTCAACATGTTAAGTATTAAAACAGTAGGGTCCTTTCTATTCAAACCAAAAGAAGGTAAGAAACATAAACAGAACTATCATTTACATTGTAATGCAAGTGCAATTAAAAAACAGAGAATAAAATAGAAGTTTAAATATTGGTAAGATCAAAAAATGGTTATTTTAGATCTACTATTGTATAGTTTGAAAATCCCAAACACTTGAAAACATACAGAATCTCTAACACCTTTAAATATAAATATAAATAAATTGAATAGATCTAACAGAATCAAAAGATGAGATAAGCAGTAAGATTGTGTAGAAACTATAATGAAGAAAACTATAAAACTACTGAGGGAGATAAAGAAGACTATTTTTAACATAAATGAGGATATACCATCTTCCTGAATAGGAAGACTCTACATTGTGAAGATGTCAGTTTCCTCCCTAAATGAAATCTATAAATTCAATGCAGTCCCAAAGGGTTGGGAAATACGAAATTGACACAATAATTCTAAAGTTTATCTGCAAGTATAAACCTCTGAATACCTAGCATCAAACACCAGAAGGTGAGGAGAAGAGAAGGATAGGCAAGTCAGTAAGTTACTGGTTACAGCCTTGGAAAAAATTAAGCTGAAACTCTGTACCGCAGACTTCACTAGAATACATCCCAGGTAAGCATTTATTTTCTTATATAAAAAACATTATCGTAAACATTCAGTAATATTTTGATTGCCAGAAAAATCATAACATAAAGGAAAATACCAGTAGTACAAACACGTGAAACAACAGGTGGATGTTTGAATATATTGAGGTGTATCTGTAAAATGGATTATTATATTTGATCTATAAAATAGTAATGATGTGCATTTACATCAACGAGGACAAGTGTCTAGGATGATAGATATAAATAGGCAGGGGGAGCTATCTGGAGAGAAATACACTAAGGCCAATGCAGGCTAACTCTGAATTGTGCAATTATATATCTTGGTTCTCTATTGCTGGAAGTTTTTACATGTGCTTATATATTTATATTACATATATGCATATATATATGCAGAACAAAAAAGACTTCCTTTATGGAAAATACATATATAAAATGATAAACAGAATATTAAGATAATATTAAGATAGGAATGGAGAGTTTGGGCCCTACTCGGTGTTCTCCCATTAGTGAGCCTGCAAATCTTGACAAACCACTTCCTTGTGTCTCTATATTTTCATTCTACATTCTACCCCAAAGTGAGACTTTAAAAACCTCACTTTGGGGAGCAGCATCATGTGCACACAAAGCTACACACCTTCTGCAACAAAGACACATGGTTACCAGGAAGGGGGACCAATAGCTAAGGAGTGTAAATTCCTGTAGTTGTTGAGGGAAGCGTTGGGGATGAGAAAGCGCAAGACTGCTGTTGTATCTGAATCATCCTCTGCCTCTCCAGTTTAATCACATGCTTTTATTAAACTCTTCTTTTATTAAACTCTTCTTAACAATGTAATCTACCCCTATGCTACTCTTCAACATTAGTTAAGCCCTATAACCATCAGGATGCTCACATAATTGGTAATACTGGTATAGAAAACTATATTAATTTCAAGGTCCAGTAGAAACACAAAAAAGACATCAGTATTTATCAAGTAAAATAAAGGAGGTAGAGAAAAATTATTACTCTTAAAAGTGCAAAGAGGGTGCCATAAAAAACAAAGTGTACTTGGCTGGAAGAGGGAGCTAAATTGGGTGATTTGTTTTAAAAGCAATCTCTAGATTTATAGGACTTTGGTAATCGTTTATTTTTGTTCTAATTCAACTACAAGTATAAACTCAGCTCGCGTCAAGGTTATAGAAGAAAAGAGAAAATTATTCTACCACAAATCAGCTATGTGACCTAAGCTAATATCTTATCTTCTCTTGGTCTTAGTTTTTTCAATCAATAAAAAAAAGACTGAGTTGGAATTAGATAATTTCAAAATTTACTTGACTGATTCCATATGTTTCTCTGCATATCTCAAAGATTCAAATTTCTTTTTATACTTGTGAAACATTTTATGGCTAATCAACCTTTAAGAGATATCATTTTGATATCTTCTTCCTTACCCAGTTTGACAACAACTGAGAAATCAGGCAGACAGAGAACAAGTGCTTGTTTTATTATTGATAAAAGCAATACTGACATATAGAGCTGAGGTATTTGGCTGAATACACTTACTAAGTGTCTCTGCCTAATTCAGTGCATATTTCCAACCAGTCTTGGGCACAGCTGCATAATCACAGGCCTCTCCATGGGGAACTTCCCATTAAATCTTAGTCCATGAAGGCATAGAACAGAATGAGTGCTCTCTACATGAGTTCAGACCCCAAAGATAAAGAAAGAGGAAGGATCTCAACTCAACTCTGTCTCAAAAGCCCCTAATCAGATGAGACATTCCCTGTCTGTGAGAGGAAGAAGGCAGAGAATGGGGAAAGATTCAACTCCCTGCTCTGGTGGGGCTCCCTCCACCTGGCACACAAAGTCTCTAGGATGACATTATAAACAGGAGGGGGCGCTCTCTGGAGAGAAATACACCAAAGGTCAGCACAGGCTAACTCTGAATTGTGCAATTGTATGTACAAAGCCATGGGGAAAGGAAGTCCCAACCCTTGGAAGTCCCCAGATTTCTTCCTTCACTTCATCAGGAAGCATTAGAGCAAACATGTTCCCAAGTTCATGGGGATGTTGCCCCAAGCTAATAACTACAGATCTTTGATCTTGAGACTACTTGTGGGCATTGTAGATTTTGGCTCTACTGGAAAATAGCCTGTTCAGATCCCTGTGCAGAAGAGGCAGGTGGTGATTCTAAAGTTGGTTACCCTGGGACCTTAGCAATATAATATCCTCAGTCAGGATCTTTGGATGAACCGTACTGTAACAGATCTCCAAGCTCCAGGAGTTAAAACGACATTACTTTCGCTACCTATTTTCTTGCAATCTAAAGTATGCCTCTAATATTTCCTTTCTGCTATTTTCTACTCCTTTTGAGAAGGCTTTTTTTAATACTTAAATTTATTTATTTTCTTCCATCTTTGTTCATTTTTATACAACAATGGATTTTAAGTTTTAAAGCATTTCCGTTGCTTGGAGGTTGGCCGCTTTTTCCATCTCCAACTCAGGTAGAGGCAACACTGCTTGGCACATCTAAGGACCTTCTTCCCACTATATCGTCCTTGTTTTCTGACCCAGATATTTTATTTTCTAACATAACCTTCTTGTTTCCATTGGGTAGCATAAGGAGGCTCATTCAAGAAGTTGAGATTACAAAAGATATTGTTTGACCAGGAAAACAACACTTGTACTCAAATGATCATTTCCCCAGGGTCCTGCCTGGGTAGGTCCCCTCTAAAATACTTATTTTCTTGCTAATCCTAATTCTTTCAATCTCTTGGGTGTGTTCCCCAAAGAGCAAGGCAATTTTGGGGTGATGATTTAGAGCAAATATGTCACCTTGAACATCAAACATTCTAACAATTCACTGATCATGTTACTCTGATGGTGTCTCCTGCCCTCAAATATGGCCAGACTTTTTTACACTTTACTTGGTACAGCCAACACAGTATGGGGGGTTGAGCAGAGGCCAGTGGTGATCTTTCAAGATTCAGTTTTGCTTTTATTTTCTACAACATAAAGATATTTGATTTCCATCTATGTTCTTACATTCTTTGGTGACCACATACAACTCTAAAGTCAAATACTAGTTTTTTTCCCTAAAGATTTATTTATTTATGCACACAAGAGCTGGGGTATAGGCCAGAGATGTGGGGGTGAGAGGATTCACCAGAGACAGAGGGGGAACAGAACAGGCAGACTGACAGAAATACACTGCTGAGGGGAGCAGTGGGTGAGACAGGAGAGGTCGGCTGCACCATGTGGGTAGCTCCCTAGCTGGCCAGGCATCGAACTCGTGCTGCAGAGGCTGTGGGTTGCTTCATAGTGCGGTGCTTAACCCCTTGCGCCACCAGGGAGGCCTCAGATATTAAAGGCTTTTTTTTTTTTAAAGAATTACTTATTTATTTATACAAGAATTGGGATACAGGCCAGATGCGCGGGAGGGTGAGAAGATTCACCAGGGACAGAGCGGGGAACAGAACAGGCAGACTGATGAAATACACTGCTGAGGGGAGTAGTGGGCACAAAAGGAGAGGTCTGCCATGACATGTGGGACCCTTGCCAGCTGGTTGGGATTGAACTGGTGCTGCAGAGGCTGCGGACAGCTTCACAGAGAGTCGCTCAACCTCCTGCGCCACCAGGGGAGGCCCTCAAATGTTAAAGGTTTTAAGAAATCTGTTTTACAAAGTCTAGAGTGGGAAGGAATATTGCACAGAGCTTTTGATAAACAATTTCAATTGTGTTTCAAAGGCAGATGTACTTTTTTCCCCAGCTTTATTGAGGTATTATTAATAAATAACTATCATCTATATTTCAGGTGCACAACCTGATGTATTGCTATCTAGTCAATATATACACTGTGAAATAATCTCTAAAATAAAGCTAATTAACATATCACTTCACACCATTAATAATTTCTTCTTGTGTGCTAACACTTAAAATGATCTCTTTTAGAAAATTCAATTATACACTACAATATTTTTAATTATCGTCAGTTGCACACTAGATCTCCAGGACTTATTCATCTTGTGTCCCTAAAATGCTGTTCCTCTCGACCAACATTGCCTCATTTTCCTCTCCTCTCAGCCCCTGCTGATGCCATTATATTCCTCATTGTACTGAAACATTAACAAGAAATCTCTCAATAGTTTCCCTTAAGATAAATTGCTCCAGTCAGCTTTCTGAAATTTTACATCTGTTCTATTTTGTCTAATTAGTGTTTCCAATTTGGTAAGACCTAATAGATCCTAATTTTCTATATAACTGAGCATTTATTAATAAGTCATTATTGGACCTTCTTTGTCTTTTCTCCATCATCTCATTTCCCTTTAATAATTCTCCAGTCAATTCTCTAAGTTACAAACATTTCTCATAATGAAATCTCTACCTCTAGCTTCAGTGGTCTTTCTCCTTTTAATTTTATTCTCAGACAAAACCAAAAAATATTTTCCAAAATCTCTTGATTCCTTCTTGAATTCCTGAACGATCCTTATGTGTAGAAATGGGCACTGGAGTTTTTAAACAGCAGTGAATATTTTTGTCTTAATTTGAGAAAAAGGAATAGAAGTTTTTCTTTTAGAGGAATTTTCTACCCACAAACAGTTCACAACTAACATTTTGCAGTGGTGCTCTATGACATGTAACTCATAGCAACCTACAGATTTTTTTAATTTACTGATACACAACTTATTTTCAGGATTAAAACACTTATTTTTAGTGTCTTCTGCCTGTCTGCTTCTTGACTCCTATGTCAGGCTTTAACTATGTCTGGTATTTCATTTTCCACTAGCCATCTACATGCTCTACCCCCTTAAATGGCAAGTGCTTTTGATAGAGCTATTCTGCGTACCTGCCAATAGAAAAGCAGTCACATATATTTGGTCAAAAACCATGGGTAATGCATAAAGATCTACACAAGGGGGCCCAGACCTATTAAGCCTATGGCATAAAACTACTTGGTCATGCCCCATCAGTTGAAAACCAAATCACAAAATAATAATAATTTTAAGTATATAACATAAACCAAAACCTCAAGTCATACTTATTTTTTACTACCTCAGACCTTAAGTCACCCATCATGTTTATATCTGTAATTTTTTATCCCTCAATTCTATTTTCTCTGTTTTTCTCAAATATTCTAACCCAATACACAAGATAATGAATTCTAGCTATTCCAATAAACAGGGTCCTGTTCTCCGCACAGGGTCAGAATCAACTGAGACTCGAAGAATCAGGAGACAGTAAATGTGACCTTTTGAAAAACAGAGAATGGACTTATGGTTAAGCCACCGGATTAGATGACAAAGTTAGGGAAGAACACATGTCTCCTATTCTTTATTCAGGGACATTCATTAAAGTAACTACTTGACCTCTTTCTTCCATTCTCTTATTTCTCCCCTAGAGAAAAACATGTGAGTTTTCTGATTGATAAATTTTGGAGCAGATACTGGGATGGGTAGCTCAATTCTTTTTCCCTTTACCATTTTTGGGAAGCCAGTCTGCCCAAGAAACCATGCTTTTTTATAATGTGATTTCAGTAATGTGCTATCCAGACCACTTTACTAAAATTCCCAAATTTTCCAAATTCATCTGTATCATTAATAAGATGACATTTTCATATGCATAAATATATTTACATATTTATGTATACACATATATATTTACATAAACACACACGCACCACATAGAGATTTATCTCTATCTCTAAATTGCTTCCCAACCTGCGTAAAGTGTGGAAAGATAAACAAGGTTAACATTATTTATTGAGCTCCTCATCCTTGATTCTGTTCTCCAATCACCGATAAATAGCAAGCAAGGGTATACCACTATTAAGGTCTAAGTATTCCATAAAATTTTATCTGAAAAGTAATCCTTCAGCAGCTGCCTTTTACTGTTATTATAAAATCTTAATAGAAGCTAGTCTTCCAAAGTGGTAAAGCAGGTACAGTTTCTATAATATTATGTGAAAGAAACCAAGGTGGTCCTAAAAAATGAATATGAACATATTTCCTAATCTTTAAAGTATCTGTGTTGTTATCTTTGTTTTTTATACACACATAGGCCTACAAGGAGTCATGATTTGATTCCAAAAGTTTGAACCAGATCAATGTCTCCCTTGAAAGAGAAAACCTATGAGACAAGAGAAATTTCAGCACCTAGAGATATAGAAGCTCAGTGGGAAAAGGTCACAGAAAGGTAAAAAAGACACCCCATTGGGTTACCAGTTAGTTTTGGCTTACCTGGCTCACTGTATAAGATTTTTCTTCATTCACAAGCCAGCTAGCTTGTGAATGAATGTTTTCATGAATGTGCCATTTGCTATCTTTTGTGCCAGAAAGTGTGATTTAAAGCTGCAAGCAACTATTATATATCCAGAGCGGCGAGGGGGTAAGAACAATGGACTATGGTGGTGGATTGTGGGGGATTTGATGTTGGTTGCACTACTGTGGTGATGCCCATTGGGGGTAGCCAACTATTACATCAATTAAAATGAATAAAGCAATTAATTTATTTAAGTAGCAACTATAGCAACAAGTCCAGGTTCTTTTATGTTTTAACTGGCATCTAAGACCTAGTGATAGTCCTCTCTGAAAAATTTAATTTAGATCATCTTGTCTTTATCCTTTAGATCTCAAACTTACTGAGCTTTATAACAAGGAAGGCACTCGGAGGGGAGGGTAAGTCCAGAATCATGAGGTCTGCATTCCATCCTCTGGAAACTTGCCCTTCGAAAGTCTTCAAATCCTTCTCTGTAAACAAAAGGGGGTCTGGAGAAGTGATCCCTATATATTTCCACCTGTGACCTATTTTAGTGCCAACCAGAAGTGATTTATTTACTCAGAGACCACACGATGATATTTTCTGAGCTTCTACCTGTGGCAGAAGTCAGGGTAGGCATTTTACGTGTTATTATCTCTAACTGCCACAATAACTCTTCAAAGGATGTATTATCTCCACTCTAGATGTCAGAAGAGCACTTCAGCACATAATCAAACCTGATGCACCCCATAGTATATCACAACTCTGCTGCTCAAACTGTGAAAGGTAGACCATTTGCTTATTAGAAATGCAGACTCCACCCTCCACCCCAACTTATTTAATCAGAACCTACCTTTGAACAAGAGCCCCAGGGAAATGAGCTGACACCCACAATGCTGACACCCTTTATAATGAAAATACATGGATTTAGCCACTCTTTGTGTTACTTAATGAGAAAACAACTGAGACAGATATTGACTAGCTTAAAAAGGTATCATAGAACTAATAAATAGTAGAGCTGAAATCCAGTCTGGGCTGACTGTAGAATCCATGATGTCCCCCCATACAATGTTCTTTTCCATCTGGCATTATATATACTACTTTACTTCAAATGATACAAGTTAGAGAGATGACTAATGATAGAAAGCAGAGATAGATATGATAGATAAATAGATGTGGTAGGAATCTAGAATTCATCATAGCTCTATGATACGTACAATCTGTTAAAAAGAAAAATGTGAATAATGACATTCTAAATTCTCTGTGTTGCCCTTTACTTGAGATTAATTAAAACTGTGGTTAAGACCATTTTTTGTTTATTCTTATTAATAAAACAGTAATATTATTAATTATTGCAAACTGTTGTGATGGCCTAATAGAAAAAAATTAAAGCTACTGCTAAGACCAAGCAATTAAAAAGGCTAGAATCATTTTAATAATTTATAGTGTAATCAGATTATGTTATTGCAAAAAGCAGAATGCTGAAATAAGCATTGCAGGAACAGTGAGGTAATATTAATGCACAGAAATCACCAAAAGAAATAGTTAACTTATTTCACCAAGAGAAAATTACCCTTTTAATATGAGTTCTTGTAGATTATAGAAAAAGATAAAAATTGAATTATTTTAGTTAGATTTACTAAGATATTATACCTTGTGACTTGAAAAAGTTCCGATAATTTTGACTGTTGAGTACAAGTTGTTTCATTTATAACAGAAATAGAATTTCTGTAGTACCAGTAAACATCTACTTGTAATAATTACACAGAATTATATAACATATTGATGTTGAAGAAGACTATTTGGAGGAACATAATATTTTATTACACCTTTACATCATCTCCTCCAGAAGGCTACACAGCATCTATTGCTACATGAAAATTATGTCCTTAGTATTTCATGAAATCACATTTTACAAAATTTTAATGATTTCAAATAGACTGGCTTTATTTCATATTTTAGGTACCTGTTTGAGATTCTACCCAATTGTAGATCTCCCTAATGGGATTCTTATTTCACGCCAAGGACATGAATAAAATAATCCTTTTTATCATTATTCAAACATCTCCAGAGATTCAAATTTTGTACACTTGATGAATTTCTTCCTAAATGTATCTGGAGAATGACAAGTAAAATCTCAAGTCTAACAGAAAAGATTAAACAAAATCCTTCCACAAAGATTTTTAAAAGGCTGCTCAATCACAATGTTTGAAAAACATTTCAGGATGTCATTTCAGCAGAAGTGAGCATCAGACTCCCTGGACAGAGCAGAAGGCAAAACTCCAGAAGAATGTAGGGGCACAGGGAGGAGATGCGCCTGAAGGCAGGGGAGTATTTGAGTAGTAACTCAATAGGACTCATGAATACTCGATGCATAGAGAGAAGAGTCCTCACTTACATAGCCCTCTTACACAGAAGATTCATTTCATCCTCACCATAAACCCTCTGGGTAAGTGGACCAGGACAGGATGATCTTCTTGTGTAGCTGCGACTCGGAATAATTCAGAAACATGTCTAGATCCCATGATCAGTAAATGTCTAAGGTAGGCTCAAGCCAGGTCTTCTGTGCTTCCGCTAATATATAGTGCCTCTATTTTATAAATGTGCAATTCAATTTATATGGCAAATTGATACACGATATCGATTGGTATGCATTGTAACAAATGTCACTCTACACTATTAACCTTGCAATATGGGATCTGCAAGGTTCCTTCCCACAAAGACAAGTTGTTGTTTTTTTTTAATTATTTTATTTTTTTTTTAAGCAGTAAAGGAAAATAGACATTAATACCATGATTTTTTCTTAGGAAAATAGTGATTTCTTCTTGGGCAAGCAGTTATTTCATAGTAAAGTATAATCCATTTGATATTAGTAACAGCTCTTAAGCATTAAGGAATGGGACCATTACCACTTCAAAAATACATGGCAAGAAATGGAAAAACTGAATATATCCTTTAAGTTAGATAAGAGAATAGTTTTCATAGAAAGTAAAATTGATTTCTAAAGAAAAGTAAAACTAGTATTTATGAAGTTCACACTCTATAGAAGGCATTTTTTGGTGAGTTAGAAAATGTATTACTGTTTCAATAACTTTATACAATATATATATTTTATAAAGGATATGAAATGGGTAGTATAAGGTCCTTCATTCCATTTTTCCTAAATGAGGTATCAAAAGGAATAGTTTTGATTGACTCATAAATATTTTAGAAATCTTTTTCATATTTGTTACTCCCAGGTTTTTTTTTTAAGGATACAATATCTGATTGATTCAAGTATTTGTTCAGAGACTGTAGATTTTAAATTACATCTGCAGCTTGTAGGTATTAAATCTTTTTACTTCCTTTAACCCTACCCATTGAATTCTCTACCCCCTCAATCCACTACCATGTGACCAATTGTAATAATTTCTTTATTCTCAATAATATTCTCTAATTTTACCTTTGACTTCATTTACAATAGGTGTGCCCTAAGATTTTTTGTTTTATAGTAAAATATGTCTTTTTAAATCTTCTTCCAAGTTTCATATTCTGGTTCAGCAAGTCTGCCCAATTCCAAAACTATATTTACATATAGTTTGCCTAAGGATTTTTTGGAGTTTTATTATTTTACGCTGCATATAGTGTATTTTTGGCTCTTTAATGTATTCAATCTAAGAGTCTTTAATCTTTTCAGATTTGTAACTTTTCTTATTACTTAATATGTATACAGTTCTCTTTTCTTTAACTCAACAGGGCTAATTGAATTTCTGATACTCAGAGAAAAGCTGTATTGCCTTATGCTTTTTATTTCACCTTTATTATAGGACTAAAGGCTAGCATTTCTCTTTACCTACTTTACCTTTAGCTACTGCCTTTCCTCTAATTAAAAAAAAAGTATAAAATTTCATTTTGAGATTATTGACTAAAGCTGCTCCTTAGAGTACAGGTTTAGCTGAGCCCTTTGATTTTAAGAAGTATTCTCGGGCCTCCCCGGTGGTGCAGCAGGTTGAGCGCCATGCTGTGAAGCTGTCCGCAGCCACTACAGTGCAGGTTCGATTCCTGGCCAGCCAGGGAGAAACCCACATGGCATGGGAGACCTCTCCTGCCTCTCCTGCTGCTCCCCTCAGCAGTGTCTTCAGTCTGTGTGCCTGTTCTGCTCCCCACTCTGTCTCTGATGAATCCTCTCACCCTTCAGCACATCTGTCCTGTACCCCAGTTCTTCTATAAATAAATAAATCTTTAAAAAAAAAAAAGATGTATTCTCCTCTACAATAGTTTCAAAAGTTTATAACTTACACTTTTTGGTTAATGTAATTTGAATTGTAATTAATTTAGTGGTACAGTTTCTTTTTTTTATTTATTTTTTTTTTATTTATACAAGCACTGGGTACAGTCAGAAGCGCGGGAGGATGAGAGAATTCGCCAGAGCGGGGAGCAGAGCAGGCAGAAGGACCGAGGTACACTGCTGAGGGGAGCAGCGAGCGGCAGGAGAGGTCTGCGCGCCATGTGGGACCCTCCTCCGGTGGCCAGGGAGCAGCCGGGGATCGAACCGGTGCTGCAGAGGCTGCAGGCAGCTTCGCAACCCAGCGCTCAACTGCTGCGCCACCGGGGAGGCCCCAGTTCTTAATTTCTAATAATTAAGGTTGGCATATCCTTACTTAAAACTAATTTTATTTTAATCTGATACAAAAAGTAACAAGCTATAAAATTTCTACTCTTTTAGAGTTTTCCTCATTGCCAAATATATTGTTTATTATAAATACATCATAGAAATATAAAATAATATTTCTATTTGAAACCATGTTTCTATACATAGCTTCCATATATTTATCACTATCATTCAAGTCCTCTAAGTTCTCAATTATTTTGTCTACAAAATCTGGCACCAAAATAGGTATATGAATATCTCCCACTAGCACTGCATTTTTATCAAGTTCTTGAAGGTTTAATAGTGCTTTTTATGTGTATTAGCAGCTATATTTTTGGTATATTTAGATTTATAACAAATACATTTTCATTGAAAAGTAAAAGTAAGCATTTTTTTATTACATAAGGTGTCCTATATGTTGGTAAGCACCTTTGACCATTTGTGTGATAATAATACCACTACGCTATGCTTTTCATAAATAATATACAAGAGGGGTAGATTTTTTACAATCTCTACTTTTTTGTAGGAAACTGAATTCAGTCTGTTCACATTTAATGTGAATTGACATAGTTGTCTATTTAGTTGCTTCATTTTATATCTCTTTTAGAACGTCTTTTCTCTTCTGTTACAGTATTTTGCTGATTGGCCTAACTGAAAGTCATTCATACTCTCTTGCTTGCTTTCTTGTTCCTTATTGATTTGGAAATTCCATTCTACTTCTCCATTCTGTTAGTTTATTTTCCCTTTACAACCACTTACATTGAAATATCTCTCCATTATAAAAATGTATGATCCCTCTAATCCATTAGGACAATATATTCCCCTGCTACTTCCTGTATCCCATGCCATAAAATAAAACATTTATAACACTCTTACTTTCCATTCTTTCTCCCCCATATTAAAGCATTTGGAGTATCTTCTTGCTGTCACCAACTGATACACAAATGAATCAAAGATGGCCCCAGAGTATCGGCCCATTGTTATTTAGTTCTGCACAGCAGGCTGGTGCTGTTAGCTCAAAAGCCTGCCAAGGCCCAAACTCAATTTTTACACAGTGAATTGCTTAAATGGAACCCAAATATGCAAATTTTAGCCATTTCCAGTATGTCTATGTGCAAACCCCATGCAACTGCATCCAACATCTGTTACTCACAGATAAGACACACCTCAGACAGAAGCTCTAAGGGGCCCCAACCACTGCTTCCCTTGGAAGCTCCCTGGCCCGGAGACTCTTTGCCATCTTTCTGAGTGACATAACCTGGACATATAATTTCCCTTTCTCCCAGACGTTCCCTACCATGTTTCCCTTCTGGGAGGTGCCCTGTACTATTGTCTCTAGAAGGCCTCAGGATATGGGGAACATCCCCTTGCTTATAAAACTGTCAAACTACCAATCAAGTAAACTGTGCTGTAAGCTACTTCTATTTCACAGTCATTTCCTTTTCTTGATCATCTCCCAAACCCTGAGCTCACTCAACTTTGAGATCCTAAAATTATAGCAAAATACTCCCAAATTTTGCTTACACAATATAGTGAATTTAATTCTAAAATATTACTAGCTTTCCTTTGATTGACAGATAAGTAGACAGACTGATTCACAGATAGATGATAGGTAGGTAAATAGATAGTAGATAGAGACATGGGTGCAGGGCAGGAAAATATTAGCAGTTTTTAATATGTCAGTTGTGTTTTTAAAGAGAACAGAAAAAAATATTATTTGTAGTCTGGAAAAACTATGCTTTACATTTTTTTCATTGATTCCCCTTCTGACAACTAAAATGACCTGGTGAAACATGATGGAATTAGCAGAAATATCTGGACTGCTACTTCCCGTGGAGAACAGAAGACCTCATCCAACCGCTGTGGAGATGCTAGACAGAAATAACTCTGGCTATGGGCCTCTCTGCTGCATTAAACTTTTAGTCCCAGACCCAATACTGGCCTAGGGAGATTTCCCAGAAATCTACAACAATAAAATTTTATTATTACAAATTTTTAAGCACATATTGTCTTTTGACAACTCAACAGACCAACTTTGAGCTTCAATATAGCAAAAATCTCAGAGCAAACTAAAATTTTACAGAAAAGCAATCATGTACCATCTATGTGAGATCAATTTCAATCTCTACCCCAATTACATTGGACTTATTTACAAATAATTCAAAATGCTAAGTGACAAACAGACTCACTAGGGAAAAGATATGAAAGACAAAGTAAAATCTCCAGGGCCTACCAGTTAGCATGGTCACAGACATCACAGCAATAAAGGAGCATGTTTTTGGAAGGCAGAGGGATTGTGGATAAGACCATCTTACTGTCTGGAAGATGTTGATGGGGATAAAGATGTGAGAACTCATCAAAGAGAGCAGCAAAACAGAAGGTATCCACATCATGGTGGTAAGTGAGAACTGCAGAAAATCTTCAAGGGTGTCCAAGAAAGAAGAATTTTGCAGTTGTCATTTTATCCAAATTGTCATCTATTAATAGAGCTGACATCCACACTATCATTTCCAATCAAAAACACAATAAAAGCCTGGAGACTCACATTCACGTCCTAATGAGATTATCCTGGTTATGTTAATGCCTATCTTTAGGGTAACTCGTCATTTGCAACTGGAAAAACCATGCTGAAACATTATCATATTTGATTTAGTTCTCAACTTTTGATTAAAAATGGGAATAAATTACATGGTGATTTTAGAAATGAAAAGGTCCTATGGTCATTAAAGAATGAGTTGGTCTAGAAGGTAGATGTAAAGGCAAAGGGAAAATATAAGGCAGTTATTTAGTGCCTACTGACTCAGACACTAAAATAGTCATTTTATATCTGTAACCTCAGTCCTTCCAATGACCTTTCAGGATTTAAGCTTTATCTCACCCATGATAAAATCACAGTTAAGAGAAATCAGTCACCCAAGGGTTGTGGTCAATTTGATGACCATGTACAAATAAGTACAATGTAAACAAAAACCAAGTTCTAGGAATATAAAGTTGTAAATCACACACAGAGAGATATACACACAGTGTAAATGCATGCACTGGGCATAAAGTAGTTTGGAAAAGTAAATTTTCAGGGACCAACTTAGTCTTCTCTCTTGGTTGGAGAAAAACTCCAAACCTCAAAACCTACAAAGAGGAATCAGTGGTAGACCCTGATTCTATAAAGATCAGCACAACCCTCTTCACTGAGTAATTTCGAGTTCCGACATCCTCAGGACCTATGTTTTCTAAAGTCCAGTCATTGCCTGCCTCCCACAGACCTGAGCCTTTGCCGAGAAACAAAGTGACACTTGCCTAATAGCTGTGGAACCAATTAAAATCCTTCTCAGAGTTAGAACGTAAATAAAAAGCCTCTTACTGGTGGCAGACCAAGGCAAATTCCAATACAAATTCTAATATAATGGGGAGAAAGTTGTAAAGAGCATACTTTAATTTTAGCAGCTGAAGTCAATAGGCAGTACTGAACCTTCACTGGAAATAAACTGTAGTTATCTGCACTGGTTCCACAGGAGTTGGTGGTCCACGATACACAGTATTAGCCTAACAAATGAGTCTGCCGTGGACCTATTTTCAAAAGCACTGACTCCTTCATTTTAAAATGTAGCTGACATAGTAAAGGTAATTAACCTTTCTCAAATTAAAATTTTGAAATAATTCATAGTTGACTGTGTTCTTTCAAAATGATACAGCTCATATTTCATTTCCCACGTATTAAGTCATCTGTATATTTTAAATGAATTTTGAGGACCTGAAATCGTTTTTTTCTAAAGTTCACTCTTTCTAATATCAAGCCAATCTTAAAAACAACAACTAAAATTCTTCTAGGAGAAGAATGCTAAATTCCCTCTTATTTTCCACATTGATTATAATAAGAGTCTGTTTTGTTTTTTTTTTAAGTTATTTGCTGTCGTTCTTAGCAGATTATTTATTATGTGCTTCATATAAATCATGAGGATGATATTATTTAATATAACAGCCCTGAAAATGAGAAAACTGAAGCTGAGGAAGGTTTAATAACTTGCCCATTGACACACAGTCAGCATAGATGGAGCTGGGCTTGGATCCCAGGAAGCAACAAGATCCCATAAGAAACTTCAACAATGAAACCCAATAATATTGTGAGCTGATGAAAAGTAAATTATGAAAATGTGGGGAAAAGGTCTTGCAGCTGGTCTGAGTAGCTTCCTCTCAGACACATCTGGGTAACGAACACCCACTGTCATTCTTCAGTCTTCGTTTGTGTTCACATGGGTAGCCAGAGAGAAAGGAATGGGGACTGTGCCGGAGAGAAAGGAATGGGGACTGTGCCGGAGCAGACAATGAACACTGCAGCAAAATGCATGACAGGAACTGGCTCAGATGAGGAGGCTCCGGACACAGCCAAATGAGCCTATAAGAGAAAGGCCATGTGATTATAGACCTGGACTTGGAAGGAGGCAACTGAAGTTCCAGAACATCTGAAATATCCTTTACTCACTCATTAATATCCAAAACTGTCCAGGGCCCACCCCTTGCATTTCCAAGTCTTTCCTACAGAATCAGTTGCTCTCTCTGCTTTGTAATCTGGTTGCACTAATTTATTTTCTAAATCCTTTAACTACACATACCAGTTTTGATTCACCCAGCTAACACCTGGGTCTAATGTCTCCACTATCTGACCTTCTAGAACAAGGGTGAAGAATAGCCTATTTTTTTTGACATGTCATGAGCTAAGTGTGGTTTTTACATTTATCAGTGGTTGGAGAAATAAAAATGAGTAATATTTTCTGATGCATGAAATGTAAACTTCAGTATGTAAATGCACTTTTATTGGAAACCAGCCATATTCATTTGCTTATGTGTTGTCTATGGAAGCCTCACTACAAGGGCAGAACTTAGTAGTTGCAACTGAGACCAAATGGCCTATAAAGTCAATAATACTTACTATCCTGCCATTCACAGGGTCCAAAAAGAAACATTCAAATAAATTGCCTAAGGAAGGCAAGGAGGGAGGACCCGTGGGAAGGGGAAAGAAAGGAGGGAAAAAATTAGTCGACAGAGCAATCATGCATATAATTAAATCAAAGGCTCAGTCCTCTGTCAAGAGTTAATGAGGAAATATCTTAGCATCTCAGTGAAGTCTTTTGCTTTCACTGGACTTTACTGCTTCTTCTTTAGCTTCGCTTCTTTCCAACAGCTCTCAACTGCAGTTAACACCTAATACTGCTTGACCATACCATGGTGCACCTTTTTTCACATAGTCTTTTTTTCCCTTAGTGTATTTCCTCCCTCAAGACATGAGTTTCACTTCCCTGCCTGGTGGAATGTTATTCACGCTTACAAGTCCAAATCCAACAACATCTTCTATACATGGTCTTCCCCACCCTATCCACACTAAGTTGCTTTCTGCTTGCACTGAGTGAATAATTGCAACATATTATAATTTGGCTTAGTTTATTTCTTTTTTTTTTTTTTTTTAATAGAGGCATGTTTTATTTATTTATTTATTTACTTGTTTTGTTTGTTTATACATGCACTGGGTACAGTCAGAAGTGCGGGAGGGTGAGAGAATTCACCAGAGCCAGAGCGGGGAGCAGAGCAGGCAGAAGGACCGAAGTACACTGCTGAGGGGAGCAGCGGGCGGCAGGAGAGGTCTGCGCGCCATGTGGGACCCTCCTCCAGTGGCCGGGGAGCAGCTGGGGATCGAACCGGCACCGTAGAGGCTGCGGGCAGCTTCGCAACCCAGCGCTCAACCGCTGCGCCACCGGGGAGGCCTGGCTTAGTTTATTTCTTAACAGAACTGTGAGCACCTCATAAGCAAATGATGATATTTAATTCATTAATGTGTCCAACCCTATTATATGATAGGCATTCAATATGTGTTTGGTAAGTAAATAAATGATTGGCCAATACTCCAGAGTACTAACAGTAAAATAGCTACCTACTAGGTCTGACTTGACTGTCTCATTTCTTTTTCATAAAATTTCTGGTGAAATTAAATTATGTTACCACATTAAAGAGAAAACTAGAAATTATCACTCTCCCCAAAAATGTTTTGTGCAAAAACAGAAGCTCGGGAAATAGATTCCCAGGGCAAAAACTGCAAGATTATTTCTCATCTCTTGAAAATATTCAAATATGATAGTTAAAAAGCAACACTCAATATCAGAAACAGAGAAATTACCTAAAACTGCCAAAATTAAACTAATCATAATACTTAATGTTCTAAATTTATATAACATTTTATAAAATGCCACTTAAGAGGAAAAGAAAAAGATAATTGCTAGCAATTAAATCTAAGAACTGCTATTTTCATTGCTATAAGATTAGGGATTGACAAAATTACACAGCTCAAATGCTTAAAAAATGACACTGAAATCAGAAAAATGGGCAGAGATAATTAAATTCAACAGGGAAAATTACAAGTTATAAAATCCCTTAATGAATATGAACTGACAAAATAGTCAAGTACATAGAGTGAAACAGAAATTGAATTATATTTCTGAATGAGATATTCTGCATTTAGTAATACCGCTGCTAATCCCAGATTTCCTCAGACATTTCCATATTGATCAAGCCCACAGAAATGTACTGGGAAGTCCCCTGTGTCTCTCCACTTAGTAGGTTCTGTTTCTAAAGTCATTTTAAAAGGCTTGATAGGTTTAGTTTTAGAAAGGGTATCTTAAATAACATATAAGAATTCTACGGTGAATCTGAAAAACAAACTCAAAGAAAAAGAGACCAGATTTGTGGTTGCCAGAGGGAGGGGGTGGGGGTACAGGGAACCAGACAGAGAAGGTAAAAAGGTATAAACTTGCTGTATAAGGGCTTCCCTGGTGGCGCAAGGGGTTAAGACGTGACCTATGAAGCTACCCACAGCCACTGCAGCATGAGTTCAATCCCTGGCCCGGGTATCCACATGGCGCAGCAGACCTCACCTGACTCGCCCGCTGCTCCCCTCAGCAGTGTATTTAAGTCAATCTGCCTGTTCTGTTCCCCACTCTGTCTCTGATGAATCCTCTCACTCTCCACACCTCTGGCCTATACCCCAGTTCTTGTATGCATAAATAAATAAGTCTTTAAAAAAAAAACTCACTGTAAAAGATAAATAAGTACTAAGAACATAATTTATACCATGATGACTATAGTTAACATTGTGTGGTACACTTAAGAGTTGCTAGGATGTATCTCCTAAGAGTTTCATCAAAAAACATTTTTTTCTTTTTTAATATTTATATGAGATGATGAATGTTAACTTATTCAACCTAACTTATTGTTGTAACCATTTCACAATGTATGTTAGTCAAATCATTATGTTATATACTATAAACATATACAGTGCTACATGTTAATTATATCTCAATAAAACTGGGGGGAACTGATTCTAGCTCTTTAAAATTAAACTAATCTGGTCTAAGTTTTTGTTATCAAGATTCACAGCTCTTTACTCTTAATGCATCAAGAATAAGCAATTAACAGCCATGTGAAGTAAACTGTTTCTCCAGAGCTGAATCTATTCTCTTTAGAGGAAATATAACACCTCTTACTACAAGATTCTTTTAATTATCAGAAAAGAAGTATACAGATTCTTTAAACATTTTTTTTGTTGTTTTTACCAGTACAGGTCAATACACCTACTGTATTCATTTTAGCAATAAATCTGATTCTCAGATTAACCAGTTCTCTGAAAGTATCCTTACCAGTCATCTGGAAAGCCACCAAGTAGAGAAATCTGAAAATAGAATCGTAAAGAAAAGGGGAACAGAGGTGATGGAATGAGCAGTGGGTATGTTAGAATGAATTAGTCATTGATTTTTTTTCTCAAAACACAGTTACTCTGAGGAAATGAAAAACATATATTGAATAAAGGGGGAAAACCAATGAACTATGGGAAACTTCACTGCTAATTTTGGAGATAGAGTCCTTCAGAAAGGACTGCAATGGAAATCCTGGAAGTGAGGCCATCCTATGATCGACCATCTCATACTAACACCATGACCTCTGCAATTTATGGTGATGTCAATTCAACCCAACACGAGGTCCATATTCACGCTGCAGAAATCCTGCAATTGTGGCATTTGCCTTTTCTCCTCATGCTGAGTGTGGGGATGTTGAAAAGTGTGGAGAGGCTTCACTGATGCAAAATTTAATGAAATTTAAGGGCTCTGACTGTCCTACTTTACTTCAGTGTGACATTGCCTCTGCTGATGGCAGGCTTTATAATTTACTATACACATTAATACCTGAAGAGTACTTGTAAGACTCTAGCATTAGGGAGGGCTACATACATATAATCTGTTATTCCTATTATCACAGTCACCAGGGAAATCCTTACCACTCTGGGAAGAAATGGGGAGATAAATGACAATCTTGTCATTTATCTGTAAAGTATTTCCCACCTTTTTATGCATAGCAAGTTTTCAAAGTTGGGCTTGGGGGGTTCGGAGTAATACAACTAAGGATGAAAACTAGAGACAAAAATGACTAAATAATAGATAGGCTGCTACTGTTAATGCATATGCAACGTTATTACTTAAACAGACCTTGGCTAGAGCTCAGAATCTAAACATGGAAGAGGATATCACTGCAAGTTCCTGCTGCGGTCAGTGCAAGGATGTCTAGCAGATGGACCCAGCAGGGAGCAGAGCAGGGACCCCAGGGCTAATATCTCCTCAGGAACAAAGATCAGAGCAGCAAACAGTAAGCAGATGACCTGGACAAGGTGGTAAGTGTCCCTGATGGTTGAAAACATGGGTCAATTTCTAACAGACATGCTGATAGACAGGGGATGTTATCAATGCTGTCACTTACAAAATCTCATTTTGGAAACTGGAAGCAAGGCTACCACCCCTTTACAAAATTTACCCTTCAACTTGAACAGTCTCAGATGACCCAACCTTAAGTCATCTCCCCTTAGTTCCAAATGAAAAACTCCCTCCACTGGCAAGAACATTTTCAATATGGCAACTCCCCCATGCTTTTTCAGGTTAAAAAAAGACAAAAGTAACTAAAGTGTCATTATTTAATTTAGAAATCAGGGACATGGGTGCCAGGATCATAGTTCTTGAGGAATTAGAACTGATGAGGAACTGCACTACGGATTTAAGCAACTGGAATAATACACGTGTCCACGAACTTAAACTGAAATATAAACCAGGAGCTTAGCCATGGGCTGATGAAGACCATGATTGGAGCCTCAGATGAAAGAAAAGCCAGCAGGGGTTTGAAGCCGTGATGAATAAATGGTCAAAGGTTTTTTAAAATTTCTCTAACAGGAGTTAAGACTAGATGCAGAATCTGAGGTGAGGCTGAGTCTGCAGGTGAGGAATTGAACCCACTAGAGCAGTAAAAGGGACTTCAAAGATTTAAATGGGTCACACATTTTATCTTTATCAGTAGAAATTGTGACCTTTGGCAAAGAACAACTGCTATTATACAGTCTAATAGCCTTGACCACACAGCTCATAAGAAATTCATAAAACAAAGATGTTTCATCACAGCTTAGCGAGGGATTTTTATATTCTTTAACTAGTTTTCATTTGTTGAATCGTCTAACATGCATATCTCTAAAAATCTTTAGACTATCATTTACAAACCCAATGTCATCTGCCCTCATTAAGGAAGCAATTTAGTTAACTAATGTCACTGTATTACTGAACATTCTAACTAATCTGACAAATTTTTCATAACCACTCAGTGGGATCCAGACTCCCTGGTAATTTCTAACAGACATAGCGATGGAGCGAGGGGAACAAATCTTATCAACGCTGTCACTTCCAAAATCTCATTTTCTGGAAACTGCAATTAAGACACTCTCTCAAACCCATTGTTTAACAATATCTACCCTTCAACTGAAAAAAAATCTTAGATAACTCAACCTTTAAGCAATCCACTTAGTACCAAATGCAAAATTCAGCATGAGCAAGAACACTTCTAGCACATTAACCCCTCCCTACCTTTTGGACCGCTGGACAAAAAAGGAATAAATAACTAAAGTACTATTATTTTTTTAATTTAGAAATTTAGCATCAACCACATTTATCCCAGCTTTTGAGTGCTACTACTAACAACAGATCTTCTTTTTAGCTCTTCGAAGAATAAATTCTCTGAAGAATTAAATGAAATCAATGAAACAGTAAAGCTATACCTACAGCAAGATGATTTGGAAAATGAAGCAGGAGATGAGAATTTCAGACAGAGAATACATACCCACTAATGAATTCCTAATGGGACTTTGACATGACTATAAAAGTACTGTCACTTTTAAAGATAATGCCTTTTTCTAAACAGCCTACCCCATTGTTTGCCACTACTCAAAATGAAAGTTATAAGGATAAAATGAACCTGACAGTTAAGGAATGTGATTAAAATAAACTCTGGAAGAAAAGTAGAAGAAATAAAGCAAAAGATATGCAGAGATTCCCCCAAAGGCAAAATACTTATGATATGGTTTTCCAGAAGGACAGCAATTGGTAAAATTTATTTTTGTGAGACTTGGCAATTAGATGTGTAAAGAGATTTTATAATCAATGTCTTCCCACTGCTTTGACACAACTCAAAAAACACTGTCACTATGAGCTGAATAAAAAATTTAAATCCTGATAATTATGTTAAGCAATGCCTTTACAATAAATATTTGCTCATTTGACAACCATTATTATCAGCTAATGCCATATATCATACAATAAATACTTATTAAATGATTGACAGAATAAATGAACTTTATAATACATGCAAACAGGTAGCTTTGAAGAAATAATTTTAACAAGCCAATTACTTCTAATAAAATTACCAAAAGATTCACGTTGAATTTAAAATAAAGAAGCAGATCCAGCATATAATTAATATTCAATAAGTGACTGCTGCTTGATACATTATTTTTAATAAGGAATAAGAAGAAACATTGTTATAAGATTGTTCATAAGAAAATGAGTAATAAGGGCCTCCCCGGTGGCGCAGCGGTTGAGCGCTGGGTTGCGAAGCTGCCCGCGGCCTCTGCAGCGCCGGTTCGATCCCCGGCTGCTCCCCGGCCACCGGAGGATACTTATTACATGGCGCGCAGACCTCTCCTGAACCCGCTGCTCCCCTCAGCAGTGTACTTCGGTCCTTCTGCCTGCTCTGCTCCCCGCTCTGGTGAATTCTCTCACCCTCCCGCGCTTTGACTGTACCCAGTGCTTGTATAAACAAACAAACAAATAAATAAATAAAACATGCCTCTATTTAAAAAAAAAAAAAAAAAAAAAAAAGAAAATGAGTAATAAGTTCTGGAGAATGTATGTTAGCTCATTTCAAATTTCTGGTTTCTGAATTAAATGTGAAGACATAAAATTGATTAAGATATATTTAGCTTATTCAACTACTACTAATAAATAAAAGGGATTGAGATATTTGTTTATAATACTGTATGCCAGGGGCTCCTTATAATAATGACACTGTATGGACATATGATGTTTCTGCCTCATTAATTCCTTCACTAGGAAATCTTCACTGAGGAAAATTGCCTCACCAATTCTATCACCTTATCTCCTTCCCACAAGAACAAACATTTGATGCAGGGTTGACCATTCCACAGAACACCATTCTGTTCCACTTGTCAGCAAGTCCCTAATAGTGATTTAAGATAGTGCTATATCTCAATATAACACCTATTAAATATAATGGCTATTTTCCATCAAGTGGTTTGGCTAGATAAATATAAGAGGGGGGCTGCCATCTTTCCTGACCTATTCAGTCTATAACATAAAGTCAAACAAGCATGGGGGTGGAGGGTGGCAAGAGAAATGAGAGAAGAGGGCCTCCCTGGTGGCGCAGAGGTTGAGCGCTGGGTTGCAAAGCTGCCCGCAGCCTCTGCAGCACCGGTTCGATCCCCGGCTGCTCCCCAACCTCTCCTGTCACCCGCTGCTCCCCTCAGCAGTGTACTTCGGTCCTTCTGCCTGCTCTGCTCCCTGCTCTGGTGAATTCTCTCACCCTCCCGCGCTTCTGACTGTACCCAGTGCTTGTATAAATAAATGGATGACTCTTTAAAAAAAAAAAAAAAAAAGAAAAGAAATGAGAGAAGAAAGAACAGATATAGGGGGAAGTGGAAGACAAAACAGAGAGGGAGAATAAATTATATATTCTGAAGAAGTCAAGTCCTGTTCTTCCTACACCTGCCCCTTTGCTTTTGATTCCAATGTGTTAAACTAAATTAATTCTCTCTCAGGTCTATCCCCAGTGCTGTCCCTTCAATGCTAAACTCAAATGAGTAGAGATTCTCTCATTTGCAACTGAAAAAAAACCCTAAACAAATGCCAATGCTTGTTGTATTTACTAATCTCTGCTTTACCATGTCTTCATTTTTATTCTTCTAACCTGCAACAAGTGTGGAACCAAGTTCTCTACTAAATTTCCTCCTTTGGAAATAGCATAGTTTCTGTTCTCCAGACTGGACTCCTATTGATGTAGCATCTGAAATCAAAACCTGAGAAGGAAGTCTTGGGAAAGATACACTTGTGAATCATCAGCCCATCGATGGTAAATGCAGCTACTGAGAAAGGTAAGAAGATGATGGAGAATAAGATTCAGGAGGAGAGATCATTTTAAAACAGCAGAACTAATGTGTGGCTGATGGGGCACATGTTCATTTTAATCTTTAATTCAAGTTGACTTTGGCCTGAAGAATCTCCAGCACAGTAGGCAGAAATCTCCTGAATGATCGTTTCGATGTGGTCACCATCTGCACTAAGACCTTACATGGCACCAGCAGAGAAAAAGAGAAGCTAAGATTAAGTGAAATGGAGATAATTCTGGTTATAAAGTTGACCTCATGCCATGCCCACCCCTCCTTAGGTCTGACTGCTGCTCTGCAAAAAAAGACTAAATAATAACACAATCATAAGCTGTTTTGAATAATGGATGTGACATGATGTATGAAAAGTGCCGGACTCATGATAAATGATCAGCATAAAGCAGCTGCTACTGTTGTTGATATCGCAACACAGAAAAGCATCAGATTATTCAATCTACTCCAAAGCTTTTCCTAGACACCCATAAAATATGCACTTATAAGAGTTCATTTGCTGCTAAGTTAGTTTCTAATTAAGAACAAAATTTTAAAATATTAGGTGAGTTCTGAAGAAATACAACCCAAAAAATATTGCAGACAAATTAAGTTTGTTGCCAAATCAAATCCTTTTCATCTCTGCCTCTCATTTTTGGCTGTTTCATGGTTCTATCCTGTTTGTTCATTGCTTCAGTTTAATTCAAGGTGCTGTCAGAAAGAAGCTAATTGATCATGTTACCATCCTCTGTTACTCCCGGCTCTCAACACGTCAGCGCAGCAGCCTAATATGATACAGTATTTTGGATCATATCAGATACAGAATTACATGGCTTGCTAATTTCAGGCATCATAACTGGCATCATAGTAGTGGAGTCTCTTCAGCAAAATATTTACCTCACTTAACACGCCTGGAAGATTGATCTTCTTTCCTTGAAGTGGAGCCACAAGTGATTAGGGATTGTCAGTCAAATCTAAATTTTATATCTGAATGGCAGACACCTGCAAAGTTGTCACATTGAATTTAACTTTTTATTAATAGACTGATTAAATCATTCTAAACCAAATCTTTTCTTGAACACAAATTCTAAATCAACAAATTAACTGCCTGCTTTCATATCTGTGATCAAAGAGAAAAGCAAGCACACAGATTTATGTTCAATCATTAACACCAAATGCCACTGAAACCAGCTCAGCTCATCCCCATTTGGAATTTTCTAAATCTTATTAAGCTAAACTAAATATGATTCAAATGAACAAATATTGGTTTTCTTCACCCACCAACTGTTCAATTTTAACATTTTCCCTAGTCTCATGACTCTAATCCCCTTGAACAGCCTGGGGTGACTGTAAACATCTAACTTGGTAGCAGCTTGGGATGGGGTCCTGAAGTCTAGACCCTATATAACATGGCCAGCTGCTATGGCCATGGTCATGAAACACCCAGAGAAGACAAATAAGCATGTCAACGCACACTCTGGCTCTATATGCAACCACATCTAAATGTAAGATGCCAAGGACCACATTATAGACTAAAGGCTTATCAAATGTGATAAAAATTTAAAATAGTGGAGAGCATTTTACCCTGTGAAAATGAGATCAACTCTCATTTTCCCTATGACACCATGACAGAAATGGTTCTTTTCTTGTTCCCTATTCTAACACTTAAAAGTACATAAATGATTGTTGGATAATTTCCTGGACGTTATCACACCTTACCACCTTATTCCCATCTACCCTGCACAAGTCATTTGAGAAACAGTTTTATAAAGACATCATTTTCTTGGGGAAGTAAATCATTTAAGAAGGTATATAAAAGAATTCAAGTTTTGGGCCTCTCTGGTGGCGCAGGCAGTTGAGCACTGCACTGTGAAGCTGTCTGCAGCCTCTGCAGTGTGGATTCGATCCCAGCGGGCCAGGGAGAAACCCACATGGCGCAGCAGACCTCTCCTGTCTCGCCTGCTGCTTCCCTCAGCAGTGTATTTCAGTCAGTCTGCCTGTTCTGTTCCCCACTCTGTCTCTGGTGGATCCTCTCACCCTCCCGCATATCTGCCCTGTACCCCAGTTCTTGTATAAATAAATCCTTAAAAAAAAAGAATTCAAGTTTTTAAATAATGTTAAATTTACCCACATAGTATCACTATAATAAACCTACGATTTGGGAACACTCTTTACTAAACTAAAAAATGACCTTCCTATAAAGAACCTTGGAAAATCATCATAAAACTCAACAACTTTTTCAAAGCAGTATTACATATGATTTCCAACTCCACAACCTGCCTCTCTCCACTTCTTTCACCTGGGATTAAATGAAAGGTCCAGCCCTTAGTGTGTTATGCATACTTTAGGATACAGATGATAAGGAGTATGAAATAGACCTTTTCTCTGTGTTGTCTTTGGGGGAATCTCTTTCACTGTCTGTAAGAGTGGTGATGAATACTAAAAACTCTTCTTTTAACTCAGGACTTTATCTTGGAAGAATTCAGGAAATCAAACTTTTGTTTATGCAATTATTTTGCCTTCAACTGAACATTTTCGCTTAAATTTAAATCTATAACAGAAATAAAAGGTGTTTGCTTCATTTATTCCTCGGTCCAAAGACTGTTCTGTGAGCTACTGTAATCTGTGTACTGCATGACTTCTGCTGGATCTGGGGCGGGGGGTCTCTCTCATTTACATGGCCAAACGTTTCCTCTTTGACAGATAAAGTGCATCCGGTGGGTGGGATCACTTTCTCCAGCAAGTGTAAAATCATAGATGGTGAGGGTAAAATATTCAATTTGATTTGGAAACTATCTTCTTTGTCTTTTCTGTATTGCACACTAATTGTATTAAAGTTCCTTTCCATTAAAGGTCTTTTATATTATGTCTTGATAGCAGAACCTATTTAGAGCAGGCAGGTTTGGGAGCTCTGGAGTCCCCTCTCTCTTTGCAGCAGACCTCTCCTGTCTTGCCCGCTGCTCCCCTCAGCAGTATATTTCAGTAGATCTGTCTGTTCTCCCCATACTGTCTCTGGTGAATCCTCTCACTCCCCCACCTCTGCACCTCTGGCTTACACCCCAGTTCTTGTATGCATAAATAAATGAAAGTAAATATTTTAAAAATATATATGGCTTCAGCAAAAACCCATTGGAGCAGACTGATATGGGTCTCAGAATCAGCATTTGCCAGAATTTCCAGATAGGCCTGTAGTCTTCAGTTCTGTGCACTTGGCATTATGATCAATATGGTAAATAGAACCCTGCATTTACTTTTGTGTATGTTAAATATTTCCTCAGGTTATTTATTTAATTAAAAATAGAGAGTAAATGGCTTCTTAATGATTATTACCTCTGAGGTGGCCCCCCAACCCACCTTCTGCATCCGTGTCTTTATGTATTCCTTTTCCCTCCAGCATGGGCAGGAACCATGACTTACTCCTAACAAAGGAACATCACAAAAGTAAGAAAATCTTACTTCTGTGATTATGTTAAAATCTCTAAGACACTGTCTTTCCAGTATATTCAGTCTAAAAACTCTTTACTGGCTTGATGGAGTGCACACTGGGGGTTAGTGGAAGAGCAAGGAAACAGGATAACCTTTAGGGAAGGCAGGAGTGCTCCCGGCAGAGGGTAGCTTCCAGCTGACAGCCAGCAGGGCGAGTGGCCCTCAGTCCCACAACCACAAGGAATTAATTCCAACCTCTGAGTGAGGAGAGAAATGGATCCTCCCATATGAGAATGTGGCCAGCCTACCCCTAGCCTGGAGCCCGAAGCGGGCCTGAGCTGAGGTCCCATTTAGGTCCTGTCTGAACTCCTGCCCCTTAAAAATTTTAAGATGATAAATATATTTTTAAGCTGTTAAATGTGGGGTAATTTGTTACAAAGAAATAGCAACTAATAGGAAAATATTAAAATGTCTATAGTTTGGGGCATTATTCAGTGTTGTTATGTGTATTTCTGTCCTCAACTATCACATGTGAAGAAAAATGAAATACACATAATGTTTTCATAGCAATCAGCAAGATGAAAAATTTTAGTGCCAATATCCCTTACAATATGAAAATGGTACAATAAAATAGAAGAACGTTTGCCAAAGAATTCTTCATATCAAAGGAATCTTCATTCAGTAGTCTAACTGCTTTCATGTAATGATAAAAAAACACAAAATATATCAGTATTGTGGCATAATTACTAGTCTTTCATAATTGCTGGATTGTTTTTGTTTCATTATATATAAAATAAAATTATCTTGGGGCGTCCCCTGGTGGCGCAGCGGTTGAGCGCTGGGCTGCAAAGCTGTCCGCAATCTCTGCAGCGCAGGTTTGATCCCTGGCCAATGGCAAGGGTCCCACATGGCACAACAGACCTCTCCTGCTGTGCCCGCTGCTCCCCTCAGCAGTGTATTTTGTCAGTCTGCCTGTTCTGTTCCCCGCTCTGGCTCTGGTGAATTCTCTCACCCTCCTGAGCGTCTGACTGTACCCAGTGCTTGTATAAATAAATAAATCTTTTTTAAAAAATGATCTTATATTTGATCTCAAACTTCCTTGCAAAAACTATGCCCTTCAAACCTTCACAACAAAAGTAAAAATTATTTATGTAACTAGTTTGGGTCAATAATTAGATCAGACTGACCTTTACACAGAAATTTCAGTAAGCTCAGTAATAACATCATCATTCTGACTTTAACAATCTTCAAAGATACACCCTCAGCCATAGTGTCCCTGCAATTCCTCTGGGAGTTCTGAGTACTCATGATGGGCCAGGGACCACTTCTGCTACCAGCTGTGGACTCCATTTTGACATTCAACTTGGACTAATACCATGAGCCAAAGATGAGTCCTTCTGACCCATTAGTCATTGCTCCAATCTCACTCAGCAAGCTGGCTGGAATGTTGTATGGCCGAAGCAACCCTTCTCTCTCCTGTAACCCATAGTCAAGCTGCTTCAACCAGAGGTATTGCAACATTTATGGGGAAGAGCTCTTTAAAATTTCACAAGCAGCCTTTCTTCCCTGCAGGTGGTCAAGATGAGAATGGTTCAAACAAGAATGATCTCACTCTGCCCTGCAGCAAGGCTGACCTCTGGTTCCCAGGATATGTGGCCAAGTCAAGCTCCTTTGTCACACTTTGTTTCCCCTTGTAATGAATTCTCAGAAGCCTTTTTGTACTATTCATTCACTGCTGCACCCATGTCCAAATATTTCTACACTATACTGTTGTGGTTACTTTTCAGAGAAAATCATTAGTCCCAGGTAAATTGGTTGATGTGGTTGAGGGAGCAGAATGAACTCCTTACTCCAGGCATATCTCAATATCCTGTTACAGACAGAATAATCTAATCATTAATATGTTTGTTATTATTGTAATTCAAACAGAAAATAAGGAAATAATATTTCTTTTAATAATTATAAAGAGTAACTTCTTGCTATGCCTTATCAATGATGACCCTAGAAAAATTAAAAAATATCCAACCCAGGAAAAAGAGACAATTTCATTGAAATATATCTGAAAGAATCAGGAAAGTGTGTTTAGGAAATAGAAAACAATATCATCAGTCGCACTGGATTTCAGTCTTTTTGTAATCTGTATACTAATCACAATACAAATGCTATAAACACTAAAATGCTATGAATTTTTAGATCATGCCTTTTTAAATTGGTATTAATTTTTCTGCATGATTTCTGGTGCAGTGGGTAATGACAAAAATAGAGAAGCAATCATATTATAAATAAAGATCTGGGTGTACACATGAACGCTCACTAAAATATTTATTTGAAGTTAATTAAATTCCATTATTACATTCATCATTACAAATAATCTCCCACATTCTAATCATTGGTTAATTGTTTATTATCTCCCAAAAATGAATAAAAGCAATTCAAGTCATTCAGAAGACAGCTACATTTGATTTCAGAAGGGTAATGATTTATATGAAATAATTATTGCAATAAATTAGCTAAATATCATACAGTCTTGCAAATAGACTGCAGTGTTTCTGGGTCAGGAGTTTAAAAAGTTCTGGACACGCAAATATTTACTGAATGAATAAAGAAAATATCCCACTATTTATGAGTAATATGAATAAATGTATTTCATTCTCTAAGAGGTAAATCTTGAAGAAAAAGGTAAAGGAGATTCAAAAGGCTAGGTTATATAATATCTCTATTTTAACTACTACCATTTAGATTTTTGCCTGGACATTGTATAGGAGTTGGTTGAAAAGACCTGATATATTTCTTACTTAACCAGTCTCATTAATGACCTTAAGTTTCTATCTTTCTCTAAACTTTTATCCCCAACTTCATGTCTACTGGCATAAAATATTTTAAATACCTACTCTGATACCTTGCAAGGAAAACATTAGTACAGGATTGGGTCTGTATATCATTAAATAGTATTTTCTTTGTACAATTAAAGAATCCAAGAGTCATATATTTTTGTTACCTCCTACTATCTAGCACAGGGACAAGTTTCCATAAATAGTTGTTGACTGATTGCTTTGAAACAACAACTGCTCATTTTGAGTTCAAAGAACTTTTAAGAAATCTTGGAGGGACCTTAGAATGAAAACCCTATTAGCTACAAAGTATTCTGGTCATGTTCATTTATGTGTATGATTTCTAAAGGATATAACACAAGGGCTGGAACATTCCAAACAAAGTTGAATTCAACACATATTTATATGTGAATATCTTAATTGCTGTAGGTTAAAATAAAGATAAGTGCATCCCCTTCTTTCTTTAATTATGTATCTTCCAATGAGCTAGCATTTATAATAGGAAAAGAGACCCAAGTCTGCCAAAAAAATAAACATCTTTCCATGATGAGATTAAAATCAGACAGTAAGTCAATGCTCTATTACTAAGATAGATAACAGACTTATAAATTTAAGTCTAAAAATATGCCCAGGGCCTTCCTGGTCTAGGTGTTAAGTATTGGCACAATCATCGCTATAGTCTGAGTTCAATCCCCGGCCAGGGAGCTACCCACATGGTGCAGCGGACTTCTCCTGTCTCACCCACTGCTCCCCTTAGCAGTGTATTTCAATAGATCTGCCTATTCTGCTCCCCACTCCATCTATGGTGAATCCACTTACCTCCCCCACCCCATATCTCTGGCCTATATCCCAGTTCTTCTATACAGAAATAAAATAAAATCTTTAAAAAAATAAATAAAATTACACCCAAATTCATTGCATTGCATTCATTATTTTAACGTATTAGCATGTGAACTATAGAAATGGTTTGCAAAACCACTGCTAAATAAAATAACCACTGGTGGGCCTCCCCTGGTGGTGCAGTGGTTGAGCACTGGGCTGCAAAGCTGCCCTCAGCCTCTGCAGCACCTGTTCTATCCCCGGCTGCTGGGCGAGGATCCCACATGGTGTGCAGACCTCTCCTGCCGCGCCCACTGCTCCCCTCAGCAGTGTGTTTCATCAGTCTGCCTGTTCTGTTCCCTGCTCTGGCTCTGGTGAATTCTCTCACCCTCCTGCGCTTCTCACTGTACCCAGTGCTTGTATAAATAAATAAATAAATCTTTTAAAAAAAATAACCATGGTAAATAAATAACTGCTTATTTTGGCAAATCAATTAGTTATTAGTTACAAAAGTTTAAAAGACAGTCATTGAGATTTTAACCATGAATCCTGCTCAGTTTTCCCTCATAGATTTCTAGAACATTTCTACTAACTCCCGAGATACTTTGTTTCAGCAAACTGTATTGCCATTTAACTTTTATTTTATACATATAATATGTACACATATACATATATATTACATATATTTATATAAATCTTCAATATATTTGATACAGCTCATCTAATTTATAAAGTGTTATCATGAATGAACACATAATTACCACTTATCCACATTTCACCCCAAAATGGAGAACTATATAATTGTGAATTCATGAGATGGATTTTCTTTTGTAACTTAGGTAATGAATCCCATTATTTTTAAAAGTGAATAGTTCCTATAATGACTGAAGTTAATGTTTTTACTTGTTTGTACTTATAATTATAGTATTGAGTTTCAAATGAGCACATTATCTTCTTTGTTTAATAATTTCCATGAGGAACTAGACTCATGTGAATTAATTATGCAAATACATATTTTAATAATGATGCTTGCTTAAGGCTATTTTATGTCAAATGCTCAAAGATAATAATTATGCTAATCAATTATCAGAGATGGTTTATAATAAAATGATAAAATACTGAAACCTTTTTAATAAAGGTTTGGACTTAAGCATACTAAATATACAAATGTTACAAGTATTTATATTTTTATAAATACAAATACAAAAACATTTAAAGTGCAAGAACTTGTGAGAAAGGCTGATAATTAGCAGAATGAGTAAACAAGTTCAATTACCAAATAATATACCTGCAAGGAGAATTATTGCATAGAATTAAATTCAACTTTTATTCCATCTTTCCAAAAACACTTTTTTTCATTATGGATGAACTAGCAAACATAAACTAATGCCCTTTCTGCTTTAAAAACACAAATTAATAGGAAACATTTCATATTTCCAAGCAAGGATGAACGCCATAAACCAGAAACGAACAAGCAACTCAGAGGCATAAATAGGCACTGAAATCAATACAAGCCCCACTGTGAACCCCAAGACAGGAACTAGAAGTAAGACTTCTGCCATGAATGAGGAAAGTATTATCATATCCCCTTACACTCCTAACCCACACCCCTAAATTGTTTGCTGTGACCACTATGTAGCTGCCACCTTAGTCCACTTGGTTTGACATAGGCTTCTATTTCATGGTGGTGGCTGTGGGATGAGGGGTTGTCTCCATAACTACATAAGTAACACTGGACAAAACCCACAAGCCAGGACACTGACACAAAAACCAAGCATGTACTCAGTGGTGCTAGGCTACTGGTATGCTCGGCATTACCGAGCTGGTAGGGCATATAAAGTAAAATCTCCCACAAACAATGAGTTCAAAACAGGATTTGTAGCAGCACCAGATGCAAGATGGTGACCAGGAGGAAACAATGAAGGAACTTGAACAGATCCTTAAATGTGGAACAGGAAACATTCCTAACATCCAGGTTGATGGAACCAATTTATTGATTTGGCATGGGCTTATTGTTTCTGACAACCCTCCATAAGGGAGGCTTCAGAATTGAAATCAACTTTGCAGCAGAGTATCCATTCAAATCACTGAGGATAACATTTAAAACAAAGATGTAGGGCCTCCCCTGGTGGCGCAGGTGTTGAGCGCTGGGCTGCGAAGCTGCACTCAGCCTCTTCAGCACCTGTTCGATCCCCAGCCGCTGGCGAGGGTCCCACATGGCGTGCAGACCTCTCCTGCCGCACCCGCTGCTCCCCTCAGCAGTGTGTTTCATCAGTCTGCCTGTTCTGTTCCCCAATCTTGCTCTGGTGAATTCTCTCACCCTCCCATGCATCTGACTGTACCCAGTGCTTACATAAATAAATAAATAAATCTTTAAAAAAATTTAAAATAAAAAATAAAATAAAACAAAGATCTATCACCAAAACACTGATGAAAAGGGGCAAGTCTGTTTGCCAGTAATTAGTGCTGAAAGCTGGAAGTCAGTAATCAAAACTAACCAAATAATCCAGGACCTCACAGCACTGATGAGCAACTCCCAGCCTGAGCACCCCCTTCAGGCTCATCTAGCTGAAGAATACTCTCAGGACCTTAAAAAATTCTGTAGGAATGCTTGAGAATTTACAGAGAAATATGGGGAAAAGCAACTTGTGGACTAAAATCTGCCATGACTGATTACAGAAAGTGTGAGCAGAGACCCCAAGTACTACAGTCAGACACCCCACAATGCAGGTTTGTGGAAAATCGATACATGCCACAGGCTGACGTGTGCTTCTTGTTGGCAATCTCTAACTTTCTAGAGTTTTCTAAACCAAACATGGTCTAGGTAACCTGTAAAAAAAATTAAGATGTTTAAAAAGAAACAAATAGGTCTCGTTACATTAAAAATGTAAACACCATATTATCCAGCAATATCACTTCTGTATTTATCTGAAGAATATGAAAAGATATAGGCACCCCTATGTTCACAGCAGTATTCTTTCCAATAGCCAAAACACAGAATCAAACTAAATGCCTATCGACAGTCAATGGGATAAAGACATTGTGACATATATCCAGTCAACAGAATACCACTAAGATATTAAAAATATGGAATAGAGTCTTTGGGGACAATATGGATGGATCTTGAGATTTTTATAAGTGAATTAAGTCAGAAAGTAAAATAAAATTACCAGATGGTCTAATTCATTTGTATACTATAAATTACCAGATAAAACGAAGTGGCAAAACACAACAAAAATAACTTTTACACTCTGTGAAAAGTTTGGTGGTTAGCAGAGAGAAGGTGGAGGGACCAGGAGAAAGGTGTTAATATTCTGGTCTAGTGGAGCTTTGATGAAGGGTGAACAGAGAATGTGCACATGCTGAGATTTTGTAAATTCTTGGATGTCCATAAAATTTGATCTATGAGAACAAAAAAAAAAGGAACTAGCAAGAATATACAAAAATCCCAGAAGATAGTGTCTGTCCCTGCCCACAGCACCTAAAAACCTCCTAATTCATCAGGCCTTAGGTAGACTCCACAGCAGGGTCTTGCCCCATGATAGAAAATAATTAACCCTAGACTAAATACCACTCTTCCCCACCTACAAATCTGAAGAGTATGACTCAAAAAGATCAAACTCAATTTATATCTCAGAACAAATTTCAAGAATAGTTATGGGAATATTCAGCCATGAAGGTAAAAGTTCACAATGTCTGATATTCAATCAAAAAATATCGGTCATGCAAAGAAGCAGGAAATCATCAAAAAATCAAAACCAATGCAGAAGTGACAAACATATTCAAATTAGCAGTAAAGACATTAACAGTGCTAATAGATTTAATCTAACTCCATGTTTAATCACATAAAGTGTAAATGATTCTAAACATACCAATTTAAAGACAGAGTTTATCAGATCGGATAGAAAGAGCAAGACTAGGTTATATGCTACTTATTAGAAGTATAATGTAAATATAAAGATAACAGGTTAAAAGCATGAGATTGAGAGAGGATATATCATGCTAACATTAAACCACAGAAAATTAAATGTGAATATTACCAACAAAGTAGATTTCAGGGGGAAGGATAGTATTGAGAATAAACATAATTTCATAATGGTAAAGGGATCAATTCATTAAGAGAAAATAACAATCACTAATGTTACGCATTCAGTAACAATTAAAATTCCCAAGACAAAAATAAATAAATAAAGATAGGGCTGCAAAAGAAAAAAAAAATCTACCACTGAAATCAGGTGTTTTACTACTCTACCCTCATTAAATAGCAAAGAAAATCAGTCTTACACATCAGTGTTGGATTTGGCAGCATTCGCCAGAGACAGAGTGGGGAACATAACAGGCAGACTGACTAAAATACACTGCTAAGGGGAGTAGCAGGCAAGACAGGAGAGGTCTGCTGCACCATGTGGGTATCTCCCTGGTCTGGGATAGAACTTGTGCTGCACTGGCTGCAGGTAGCTCCTTATGAGAGAGGCCCACAAAGTATACAGTGTTATAAACCAATATCACCTCAATGAAAAGCAATATAATTAAAAATAAACAAAAATCAAAAAGCAGTTTAGACCCCCCATAAAAGGGGAATGTGAAAAGAAAAGTAACAAAGTGGAAACATCTCATTAAGGGAGATTTTTTTTTCCCTGTAAAGGGAAGCTAAAAACAGGTCATTCAAAAATCAAAATGTGGGTGAAAGGTTTTGTTTGTGTTTTTGAATATAAAACAAACCACAGCAAATGTATATACTTAAAGGGAAGTTCAGAGAGGAGAAAATTTTGTGCAGTAGAGAAGACAAAGGAGATAATTACAAGAGACAACTTAAGAAGAGGGAAAGTCAGCAAGAAAATAAAAACATCATGTATTTGAAACTTGAAAACACACGTCTGATTGACTCAAAAGTTTAAAATAAATCATAATAGAAGCTGGAAAATACCTCACACAGAACAAAATTCAAACGAGTACGGAAGATTAAATGTGTGTGATGAGGCAGCTAAAGTGATATTAAAGGGAAATGTATAAACTTTCCATGTTGTATAATAAATTTAAAAAATTGAAAGGCTAATTGCTAATGAATAAAAATTCCACTTTGGAAATAGGAAAGAGAAAAAAGAAGTGCCTGTGTAAGTGTGTGTGTGGATCTGGGCTATTTACGCACCGTAAGATGTAAGATATTCTGCAGCTAAATTACTGAACCAACCTGACAGTCAGGCTGATGAACCCAATTACAGATCAATGCTTAAAGGCCAAACCCAGCAAAGCTCAAGGAGAGGCATACTATGTAAGTACATTTCCACTTATACTGACCAGTCTGCCATGGCTGTTTTCAATGAAAGATGAACAGAAACAGACATCCACGGAACAATAAACTTACATGGATATCACCAAACCATACATTCTACATCTCAAAAATGCATACACTAACCTACTGAAAGTTTCTGAAGACGCCTTCTTTAACCACACACTACTGACATATATATAGACACTAAGTCCTAGACACTAATCATAGCTCTTAAGAACTCTTCATTCCTCTAAGATGAAAGAACATGATTTTTTAATCCTTTGTTTCTGGTGTAAAAGAATCTAGGGCCTCCCCTGGTGGCACAGGCGGTTGAGCACCGCACTGTGAAGCTGTCCGCAGCCTCTGCAGCATGGGTTCAATCCTGGCTGGCAGGCGAGAATCTCACATGGCACAGCAGACCTCTCCTGTCTCGCCTGCTGCTCCCCTCAGCAGTGTATTTCATCAGTCTGCCTGTTCTGTTCCCTGCTGTCTCCGGTGAATCTTCTCACCCTTTTGTGAATCTGGCCTGCACCCCGGTTTTTGTACAAAAATAAATTTTAAAAATCTTTAAAAAAAATTTCCCACAGAGCTATCTGGTGGCTGTTCCTAGGTTCCAGTCCTCAGTTTGGATTCTTCATTAAATTTACTTAACTTTTGTATTCCTCAATTTACTAAGCCAATAATGTAGACATATCTATTCAACTCTTTTGGCAAAATACCAAGGAGTATAATTGTTGTGTCATCTGGTGAAAGAATGTTTAGTTTTTGGCTGCACCATTCTGCATTCCCATCAGCAATAGTTGAGAGTTCCTTGCTCCACAGCATTTCGTTCTTTTTCTGGATTTTGCTATTCTGATAATAGGTGCATGGTGGTAGCCTGTTGTTTTCATTTGCATTTCCCTGATGACATAAGATGCGGCCTCTTCTAATACACTTATTTGACACAGACTAGTGTGTCTTGGAAGGCATTTGTTAAAGATTTTGACACATTTTTTTTAATGGGGTTGCTTGTTTTTTCATTATAGAGTTTTAAGATTTCTTTGTTTATTTTGAGTAACAGACCTTAACCAGATGTGTCTTTTGTAAATATTTTATGCAAATGTGTGGCTTGTCTTCTTATTCTTTTGACATGCCTTTAACAAAGCAGAAGATTTTGATTTGACTGAAGTCCCACTTACCAATTATTTCCTAAAGGAATTTACTTTTGACTCTTTCTTCTCTTTACCACTTTTTCACAATTTTAAGTATTGTCTATTTCTAGGATTTCATCCTGTACCCTTCCTCTCTTCTACTTTTCATTTTACTCTTTCAAATTTTCGAGACAGAATTTTTATAAGTTGGGATGTTCTCACCCATTTTTTTTTCTCTGTGGCATTGGGAGGAAGGAAAAAGTATATTATTCAGGGTTATCAACGTTAATCCTTCTAACTCTTCATTTAAAAGTAAACTATCATTCTCTCCATTTAGATATGGAAAATGAGTCTCCAAGAAATTGAGAAACTCTCCCATGGCCACTCAGTCAACCTTGCACAGTGGTGATTCCAGAGACTTGTTCTAAACTAGTAGCATGCTTCAGAATAATCTGATATTCCTACACAGACTGGCAGCTATGCCAGAAAGTGAGGAAGTTTAATCCTAAAGATCATATGTAAATTTGATGCTTAAGAATATTTATCACTACGAGGCCTCCCCTGGTGGTGCAAGCCATTTTGCCCTGCGCTATGAAGCTGTCCACAGCCTCTGCAGCGCCGGTTCGATCCCGGCCAGCCGGCAAGGGTTCCACATAGCGCTGCAGACCTCTCCTGCCTCGCCGGTTGCTCCCCGCAGAAGTGTATTTTGTCAGTCTGCCTGTTCTATTCCCTGCTCTGTCTCTGGTGAATCCTCTCACCCTCCTGCCCATCTAGTCTGTACCTCGGTTCTTGTATAAATAAATAAATAAATCTTTTTAAAAAAAAAGAATATTTACCACTAGAGTATGTGCATATGTATGACTATTATTAGCCAATCTCTGGATATACAAGGCACCTCTACTTGAAACTATGCTTCTTCAAGTCTTCGTAAAAAAGATGACATCAATGTTGTTTTTAATATCTACTAGTCAATTAAGCTTTACAAAAACACTCAATTTGTAGAAGGTAGCATAGTGGGTTTGTAGTGGTTTCAATGTGAAAGCAGCATGAAAACTGATTTTCAACTGATCTTTATAATTTCTTACTGAGGCTCCATTATGAGTGCTGAACCAGAAATTTCATTATTCTCATAGCAATATAGCAAGGACAATACACAGTACAGGAGCAATTTTATAAACAATGATCTCCCAAAAATGTTGAACTTTACACAAAGCAGCTTAAATTTTTAATCACATAACTCTATTCAATGAGGGTATCTTGAATACACTCGGCATTCCTTTATATGGGAGAAAACAAAAAAGGCAGTTTCTACTTTCAGAAATTAATCATCTCACCAGCAAAAGAACATCCACCAGAAAGCTAATAATAATAAAATAATCACACTTTTAAAAAGTAACTGATACGATTGTTATAAGAAAAATAAGTACACATTAGAATAATTTGTTAAGTGTTTCATAAAAGAGAAAAATGTGAAAGAATCCACCCAAAGAAAAGTCCTGAATGTTTGTCTAAATTTAGGATGAAAAAAGTAAAAGCATAAGGAGTTTGATTTCACTGTTAAATGAAAAGAACAGTTCTTTAGCAAACTATTTTGATATACTGTTTATTTTCTAAAATAAAAGTGTTTTATGCAATTACACAATATAAACGCCTTATTTTTATTATTTTACTATTATCATTTTATGTAAAAATACATACTTGAAAACCCTATGATTACAACATTTATCAGATACTAAGAAACTACTGTTTATTGTTTTAAAGATTCATTTATTTATTTATACAAGCACTGGTAACAGTCAGAAGCGCGGGAGGATGAGAGAATCCACCAGAGCCAGAGCAGGGAACAGAGCACGCAGACTGGCGAAATACACTGCTGAGGGGAGCAGCGGGCAGCAGGAGAGGTCCGCGCACCATGTGGGACCCTCACCCGGTGGCCGGGGATGAAACCAGCGCTGCGGAGGCTGCGGGCAGCTTCGCAGCCCAGCGCTCAACCACTGCGCCACCAGGGGAGGCCCTAAGAAACTACTGCTTAAAGAAGATATATTTTTAAATCCTTAGTTTAGTTGTATTTAAACTCTATTTAATAACCCCAGATTTAGGTTTTTTTCATAAATAATTTATTTCACCTTCAAATAAGACTCAAGCACCCAAACCCCTATTACCAACACATCAACACACTATCCTGAACAAACCCCTATTACCAATACATCAACACACCATCCTGAACAATCAAGAATGAAGAGAAGTTTAAACAAGTTGGTTAATAAAACAATGGGTTACCCGGTAACCAGACACTACTGCCGCAGCTTGAAAAACAAATTTCTTGAGCAAATTCTACTGAAACATATTAGAACTGTTTCCGACCTCTTTATGAGTTCAGCATGTTACTATCAGAGACACTAATTTGATTTTGCTGATATGAGAGTTTCTTCCTACATCTGTAATATACCTAGTCTGCTCCCCTAAATTCATTTTAAACATATATCTAAATTCAATTCCTTTTTTCTTTGTAAGGTTATATACCTACCAAGTATTTCCATTTAAAAGCCCCATACTAATCAAAAGCCATACTGTCTAAACAAGAGTAGGCTCTATTATAAGCCAGGAATTAGTTTGTCCATAATATTTAAAGCAGACGTATGTGATTCAGCCTGAAGGAGGAGCAGTATAAGCAGATGACCTTGGATTAGATTAAAAATTCATGTTACAGAAGAATAGAGCTTCTTATTTTGTTTTCTCAAATTTTACCTCAAGTTTTCACACTTTCACATACTAATATGATGCAAAGTAAATTTTAAATAAAAAATTAAAATATTTAAGTAAAATAACTTTGGAGAGTGTACGTAGAACTAAATAGAGAACTCCACTTGAATTCTTTCTCTTCCTTAACTTTCAAAAATGCATTTGCACAAATAGCACACAACTCAGCGCAAACACACTCATGCCAAGCATCTCAGAAGCCGTCTTTAAGGTCCTGCTTATTACAAACCAATTTTCCTCCCCAAACAGAACTACCTCTGTCACTCAAACAGCATACATTAGTTTTGTATATATACATAGTTCTTTTGCCTATATACATAGTTCCTTTGGCTTTGTTAGGATTGGTCCAAGTTTTCAAAGGGAGATGCAGTTTGTTCCTATTTATTGCAGTAGTGTTTCATTGTATAAATAAACTAGAGTGTATTCATTCTTTTTAGTATTGATGGATGAGAGTTATCTCTTTTCTGACTATCCCAAATAATATTGCTATAAATATTCTCCTACATCTCTCTTGGGTTTCAAGAACATGCAGTTTGTTGGATACGTATTCAGTATGCATATGTTCAGTATTAGTAAAGTGTTTCTGACATGATTGTTCTACTTTACATTATGACCAGTAGTAGGAGAGTTGACCATCTTTGTCAACATTCAGTCTTTTGAAATTTGAGCCATGGATTTGCATTTCTCTGCTCCTGATTGAGATGAACACCTTTTTATATGTTCATGGACCATTTGGATATTCAGCTTTGTAGAATACATGCTCAAGGTTCTTGTCCATTTCTTAGTATATATGTTGCATATGTATTCTCCCACCTGTGACTCACCTTCCAGTCTCTACTGGTGTCTTTATTAACAGTTACGGCTTTAAATGTAGCCCAATTTGCAATTTCCTTTTACATGGTTAATGACTGTTACGCCTTGCTTAATAAAGTATCCCTCATTACAATGTTATGATTTAATCACCAGTGTTTTATCTTTCATATTTAAATTAAAAATTGGCATAGAACTAAATTTGTGTGAATGGTATGGGGGTCAAGTTTCACTTTCTCCCTTGGTTGCCCAACTGAATCAGCAACTTTTATTGAAACAAACAAAATAATCATAAGCCAAGTTTTCAAGTATTTGTGGATGTTTCTACACTCTACTCACTCTATTAACTGTCTCATTATATAGTAATAGTGCCCTATATTTAATATTGTAGTTTTATAACAAGCCTCGACATAAGAAAGTCTAGCCAAACTATTTTGATATACTGTTTATTTTCTAAAATAAAAGTGTTCTATGCAATTACACAATATAGTTTAAGTCTTACACAAGTCTAAGTCTTACACAAGTCTAAGTCTTCTTAACTCCTCCTTCAAGAGCGTCTCACACATCTTATTCTATCTTGTCCCTATTCATTTACATGTAAATCTTGCAAAAAGCATTTCAATTTCCAATAAATAGGATTTTTATTTTACTGGGATTGAGTTTATAGATCATTTTTTTCTCAATAGCTCACTCTGTTTTAGAATTTCATCAGCCTTAACTATTTGGAATTGTGGGTGTTACCATGAATTCATCTCTTTTTTGAATTTCATTGTATTGTTGGCAGATTTCATTTTCAGTTTATATTATTTGTAAATTTTATCTTATTACTGACATACTGCAATGATGCCAGAAATTCTTTTTTTCTGCCTTTTTGTCTACCTTTGAGATTCCTACTAGAGATGTTGATTTTCTCATTTTTTCTTTAATATATATTTATATTTAATATATTTGCTATCCCTTTGAGTCTCTGAATATTTAGTTTGGACTTATATTTCAATTTACTAATCTTTGCTAAAGCTTCATCTAGTTTGTTGTTCAACTCATCCCTCATTTGCTTAATTTCAGTTATTTTATATTTCTGTTTCTAGAATTTCTCATGTGTTTCCTTTTTACATTTTCCACGTTTTGGCTAAAAATATGAATCTTGTCTTTTCTTTCCCTAAAAATTCTGAAACATCCTTTTTCATAATTGTATGTTTGATAGCTCCATGGTCTGAAATCTCTTTGACTTGGTCTCTTTTGCTGTTTGGTTTTCCAACATCTTCCCTTCTCATATGCCTGTTTTTGTTTGTTTAAGGACCATTTATGACATAAGAAAATTAAAAGATAATTTGAAGTCTCAAATAATATTGTCTTTCTCCAGACAAAAAATTCATTTAATTTTCGGAAATTTTTATGAATACCTAGAAGCCCATACCACCTTACTAGAATCAGGAATTGAGATTACTTATCCTCATGAGAGCGCTAACTTGTTCTGTAAGCATGTTCTTCGAATACAGACTTTTGGAGTCCAACCCCTGCCTTAGCAAGTTCTACTTCCAAGTTTGGTTCTCTTAGCTCTAGGAAGCTGTTAAAATCCCTGCAAGATGTCTTAGCCATATGCAGCTGCCTCTTCCAGAATCTGGAAACACCAAGGGGAAGATCTCTAAGAGCTTACTTTTTCTGTTTCATTTTTCTTAGATTTGGCCCTGAAACTATTTACTAATAGGTTGGCTCTCTTATGCCTTCAAGCAAATTTTTGTGTAATATTTTTAGATTTCCTAATTCTCCTCAGTAATAAATTGGTCTAATTTGCCTAGTCCCTCATTTTGTTAGAGTGTGTGTGTATAAAATTTAAAATTTTCTTCAATCAACTTAATTATTCAGAAAATGTCACATTGATTTTAAATATCAAAATTCTTCATTCATAATTTAATTACCTCAGAGCATAATTGCCTCACAAATTGTGCTGGATTAAAATTAAAAGCATGTTAAGTACAAGTGAATTGATGTTGCAAATAAATATGTGATCATAAAATATGTCAGTAATTATATATCCTTCTCAGACATTAGTTGTGACACAAGCAAGAGCTAAAGCTGGAGTCAGTACCAGTCATTATAAATGACAAGGATACTACAGTAAAGCAAGAACCAAGATCTTAGAAGAAAGGGAGATGTGTGTCAGTACTGACATAAGGTCAAATTCAAAGCAGAGAACACAGGGGCATCCCTGGTGGTGCAAGGGATTAAGATTCAGTACTATGAAGCTATTCGTAGTCACTACAGCACAAGTTCGAGTCCTGGCCAGGGAGCTACCCACATGGCACAGCAGACCTCTTTGTCTTGCCCACTGCTCCCCTCATCAGTGTATTTCAGTCAGTCTGCCTGTTCTGCTCCCCACTCTGTCTCTGGTGAACCCTCTCACTCCCCCACACCTCTGGCCTGTTCCCCACCTCTTGTATGCATAAATAAATAATTTTAAAAAGTGCGGAGAACACAAATGACCAGAATTCACATTGCAATTCCATGTCCACAAAGCTGGTAGTGATGAGCTGAGGCATGTTATAATATTCTCACTCTACAGATTTCCTGTAAAAGTCTATGTACTCTAGACATACCAGAATACAGAGAACACTTCATGCATTAGACAATAAAAAATGAACACAAACACAAAAATAATAAAGAATACAAAGTAGAATAACAACTTTCCCAGCTTCTAACTTTAAAAATAACAATTGTGTGCAAGGCAGGGAGCAGGAAGGGGGGAGGGTGAGTGTGTAGAATGGGTGAGGGAAATAGAAATTTGAAAAAAGCAAGGATCATACCTGTGACTATATCTCTCACAGAAAAGTTAAAGAAAACTTCCTGACGCCTAGGTAAGGTGGCTAAAATTCCCTTTAAAAAAAAAAAAAAAAGCGGGCCTCCCCGGTGGCGCAGCGGTTGAGCGCTGGGTTGCGACGCTGCCCGCGGCCTCTGCAGCGCCGGTTCGATCCCCGGCTGCTCCCCGGCCACCGGAGGAGGGTCCCACATGGCGCGCAGACCTCTCCTGCCGCCCGCTGCTCCCCTCAGCAGTGTACTTCGGTCCCTCTGCCTGCTCCACTCCCCGCTCTGGCTCTGGTGAATTCTCTCACCCTCCCGTGCTTCTGACTGTACCCAGTGCATGTATAAACAAAACAAACAAATAAACAAATAAAATAAAATAAAAAAAAAAGCAACCATTTTTACTCATCATATTTTATGGAAGTAAATACTCTTTATTTGACTACATACATTCCACTGAAAATTTCTGAAGTGCAAACCTTAAGTATAAATATTAATTATACTAAAATGCATGAATTGAAGTATTGTCTCATTTAAGAAGTACATAAGTACAACGAAAGGATTCTAAGACTAATCCTGAAAGTCCTAAAGTAAGTGACCGACAGACAGGTATCATGTCTCCAGCTCTGAATTATAAAGGCTTAAGAAGAACTCAGGATGCGCAAGTGAAAGGTAAGGAATCAACGGTAGTGATGGGTCAAGTGACAGATGATGGAGCTGAGAACAGAGCAGTGGGTTAGGCGTACCTACAGAACTGACTGGGCAGAAAATACTCATGGGCAAGGTAAGCGTAATAAAATGTTACAGGCACTCTCATAAAAGCATGCATGGGTCAAGCTAAGGTGCAAGAGAATCAGGACATGGGGAATGACAAGATATGGAGATAATAAAGTTGACATTTCCAGTGAGTTTCAAAAGACCAAATGTTTAGCTGAGAGGACACTGCAGGCCAAAGAGGCCTTCAGAGAATGACCTCTGAGGGAAACGTAAATGATTCTCTGTGATGGAATTGTTGTTATGGCAGTGAAAGGCACCGGGATATTAAAAAGTAATTGCAAAATGGGATATGGAACTTTGGTTTTTGTTTTCAAAGTAAGCATTAAAATTCAAATTGATTACTTATTAATGTGGAAAATCTTTTCAAAGTAAATGTCAAGCATTAGCATAGGATATAAAGAAGTGTAAGACCTAAAACCACAGAATGTACAATTTGCTTCTAGAAACAAATCAAAGAAAAAAAGAAAGTAGCGCCATCCTAAAATACAGACATCAAAATCATGTTTCATTCATACTAATCACTTGGAGGAATATAGTGAAATTGAATCCTACTTCTTTTCTAGGAAGCAGGACCAGGGAAATTAGCAACAACTCTCTATAGACAGAGAGTTCTGATGTGATAAAAGTCCAGAATTCTGGACTAAAACATAAACAATGTATTATAAACTAGTGCTGCATAAAAAAATCACCCAGCACTTAACAAGTTTAAAACAAGTTTATCATCTTACAACTTCTGAGGAGTAAGAAATTGGGAGTAGCTAGCTAAGTATTAAGAAGCTAGCTAAGTTCTGCCTCAGAGACTCTGATGGGAGTGAAGTTAAGGCTTGGGTTGGGCTGCTGACATTCACAGGTTTAAATGGACTGGATCATCTGTTTCCCAGAAGGCTCACTCGTGGCTGTTGGTAGAAGGCCTGTGTTCCTTGCAGCTGTGGGCCAAGGCTTCAGTCACTTGCTACATGGACCTTCCACAGACCTGCCTGGGTATCCTCCCAACATGGCAGCTGGCTTAACCCTAAGTAAGTTGTAAAGATGAGGGAGAGGACGGCAGATCATCATTTCTGCCTTATTGTTGATTAGAATCAAGTCACTAAGTGTAGCTCACATTCAAGGGGAGGGGAATTAAAAGGGGTGTCAGAAAGTTTGCAAACATATTTTATCTTTTTTATAATAAATTTTATTTTTATATTCCCCATACAATTGCAACCCCCCATTCTGACCCCAATCCCTCCCCTCCCACCCCCCACCCCCCACCCCCCAAAAAATGTCTCTGGTTCATAGTTTTTTGTTGATTTTGATTTTCACTTTCTTATAGTTATTCATTTTCCTGGTCCCTTATTTAAGTTTTCTAGATTCCTGCTATGAGTGAGACCATCCGGTATTTTTCTTTTTCTTTTTGGCTTATTTCGCTGAGCATGATCCCTTCCAGTGCCATCCATGTTGCTGTAAATTGCATGTGTTTATCTTTTTTGAATGCTGAGTAATATTCCATGGTATATATGTACCACATCTTCTTGATCCAGTCATCTATTTTTGGGCATTTGGGCTGTTTCCAAAGCTTAGCTATTGTAAACAGTGCTGCTATAAACATAGGGGTGCAGGTGCTCTTTGGAATTGATGTTTCTGTGTCCTTTGGGTAAATACCTAGGAGTGGAATTGCTGGATCATATGGAAGCTCTATGTTTAGTAGGTCAAGAAATCTCCACACAGCTCTCCATAGTGGTTGGACCAGTGCAAACATATTTTATACCATCACAAATAACCTCTACTACATTGGTATGAAGATATCAGTTTGTGACTAAGACAGCGAGTGCCCGTTTTAGCTCTACATTTTGTTGTTTTAGTAGTCCTCAGTCACAAGTACCTGGAAGGGGACATTCTTCCAGAAGGAAGCACTATCCGTGTCATTTTCTTTCTGACCAAGTTTCACAATAATAACAGAAATTGTTCGCAGTAAGGGGGCTAAGAGGGCACGTAATCTAAGGTTTTTGACCTAGCACACGGAGGAAGACAGAGAGCAATAAATGAGGAGTCAACTGCACAGCAATGCATGAAAGACAGTCATGCAAGCAGCTCAGGAAAGACAAAGCTCACTGTCCCTGAGTTTTTCTCCGCTGGGCCTTCTTTCAAAGTGGTCCAGTCACTGCGGAGTCTTGGCCAGCAGGTGGCAGTAACAGGAGACGTCTGCTTCCTCTGTACCTCGGTTGTAGTCCACCTTGGCGAAGTACCTCGATGACACAGTTTCCAGAAGATGGGCCCTTCCCACTGACACAGTTCTCAGCAGGCTCTGTCACACATGTCCTTCCCTAGAGGTGTAATAACTTCCTGAGGCTGCTAATCCCAGAGTCCCTTAACCACCACCTTTGTAAACTGACAACTTTCCTCAAAAAATCCAATCCTAAGTGCTGCTACCCTGCCGGGAATCTGACTGAGACATGAGCATTTTCTTTTTGAATTTTAAGTTTTAATTCTTTATATTTCTTTCACTTTTCTCTAGTTTGCTTTTGATTTTGCCTACATTTGTGTTTGATGGATAAATTAAGAACATTTGCATTTACCTCTTCATTGATATCTGTACATTTTCAGTTTTTATAATAAATCAATTTAGAATATAGTATCAGATTATTAACATTTAAATATTCTTATTTGATACTGCTTCAACTATTTGTTATTCCCTTTATTCTTTTGGAGCTCTTTATGACACTGAAAGTAATGTGGCACTAGAAAGCATGATAACCACCATGGATATAATATAAAAATAGTTTTTCAAATATATAACCACTTATAAGCATGCACTTAAAGAAAATAACCCATTACTCAAAATATTAGTAATGGGAAAAGTCACTACTTTCTCAATTTGTGGATACCAAATTGACCTCATACATTTTCTATTTCATCAAAACTAAAAAAAAACTTTTAAGAAATGACTAATTAATATATAGAGAGGAACAAGAAAAGCTGTAGGCTATTGAATTAAGCATCATATGGCTAGTCAATAGAACTTTCTACCAGTGGGTATAGTTTTAACATGAACATAAAATGTCAGGGTCTCCTTAGGAAAAAAGATTCTAAGGTAGCTAAAGGGTAAGTATTTTCTTGTATAGGTCTGTTATTCTCAATATTCCTATTTTCCAGTTGCAAATAGCTCTTTTAAAAATGCCTTTTCAATGGACCCCATATTTAAATGGGCAGTACTAGGACTCCTCAGAGTGTCAATTAACAGTAAGTTCCATATTCATGGAACAAACACAATCTGACTCATGTGGATTTATATTTCATTTATTTCAATAAATGTGATTATAGCTAGAAACTTAACTGTTTTATACTATAATTTAAGAGGCTTTCATCCAAAAATGAAAGAAAATGAAACACTTTTTAAACCTTTGGTATTTCAATACTCACCAACAATTTCATGTAGTAAAACAGATGGGATGGTTATAAGGTTTGAGTTGGATAGAATTATGATAGTCATAGAAAGTAAACCTTCAGAAGTGGTGGTCAAAAATGGTCTCAATGATCAAATAGTACCAATTGCAATGCCTGTGGTTGCTATTATAAGTCTTCTTTCTCTTCTGCATGGACTAGCAACTGGTTTTTTGAGAAATCTCTAGCAAAACATATTCCACAGGCTTGCATCCAGAAGTCTGATTCCAGTAGTCAAGGATGAAACCAAGGAACCTGTATGTTTAAACTGCACCTGGGAATCTACTTTCCCACTAGGTTTAGCTATCACCACTGTAACTATACAGTAGTAGTATTAGCATGTGGCAGAATCCAAATCTTAATCTAATGTTATACTGGGGAAAATATTTAACCTTCTTGATTCTTAACCTTTATGTATAAGGGGGAGTCCTTTTAGTTCACAACAATTGAAAGACCAAAACAAAATCCGTATTTTGCACACAGTAGGCATGCACGTATCACACTCATCTTGCAATATCCTTGGTCTGATTTTTTTTTTTAAAGATTTATTTATTTATGCATACAAGAGCTGGGGCACAGGACAGAGGTGCGGAGGGCTAGGGGATTCACCAGAGACAGAGTGGGGAACAGAACAGGCAGACCAACCGAAGGACACTGCTGAGGAGAGCAGCAGGTGAGTCAGGAGAGGTCTGCTGCACCATGTGGACTGATTTCTGATCATCAAATTGACTTTTCATTTTTACTTCTTTCTAAAACAGACATTTCTAGCTTTTTTTTTTTTTTTTTTTTTTTTTTTTACTTTTAGTGTTGACCTAACATTGGTTTCCAGGGGCACAGGGGTATCCTCTTGAGATGTGACCACACAATCCCTACCACTAAAGCACCCACAATCCTCCACCATAGTCCACTGGATATTAGTCCACAGATGGCTCTATTGTTGACATTTAGGATGACACTCCATAAAACTATCTGCATCTCTGCATTTCCCTGAATGTGTCACTGACTCTGGCACTTTCTATTGCCTAAGTTACCTGGCCTGGGTCTACCTCTAGCGATGGACTATTAGATATTAGAGCTAAATATGTTACAGCTTGGAAATGAAAGTTCAGAAGTTTAAGTGACTTCTCTAAAGTCACACAGCTAAGAACAGACTAGAAAGCACATCTCCCTATTTCTAATATTGAATCCTTGAGCTACTTAACTTCAAATGAGTCCCAGAAAACAAAACAACAAAGTAGAATTTAACTGACTAAATTCAAAATATATAGATTTTTGCAATTTTATTTATTGTATTACAGTTGCCAGTTTTAAATTTGTAAGCTAAAAAAAGAATAATGTAAATATTTACTCTTGAAGAAAGTGTCATAATTTTTGAGACAATTTTATCACTTTCCTGCCCTTCTCTATTTTCTAGAGATCACAAATCAAGTGGCAGGATGGAATGACAAAGTGGAGAAAGATACAGCAATAGAGACACACACATACTCACACACATGATAAAAATTTTGAGGAAGGGCAAGTTTTTATTACAGCACTTACTCATTAAAGTCCATTTTAAATTCACCTCACCACATTTATCCATCTAGAAGATTATCTATAACCAATCCTTATTTCCACCTTTACTAGTGCTCAAGAATATAAATTGATTTTAATATGCTCATATAATACATAATCAGGAAATTAATCTGATACTACTACTAGAAAAAATATCAAAATGCAATTTTATATTTTCTAATACTTGAGAATACAGAGTATCAACTCTATATTGAATATAGAGCTACATTTTGAACTTTTGCCATTTCATAGAGCGATGGCTCTTT